>NW_027361998.1:4665000-6085000 GCF_039654945.1 Dendrobates tinctorius | reverse complement strand
AATCACGATAATTTACTGATCTGTTATCTAATTTTGCCGACTTTGAGGAAAAATGCTTGGGAAATCAAACATTATTCAGAATGTGCTATATTCATGCCGAATTTACTCTTTGACAATTGCCCATCTCTAGTAATAATGCCCCCATTTAGGGCCCATTCCAGAAATTATGTCCCCATCCTAGCCCCATCTAATAATAATGACCTTCATCCTGGACCCTTCCAGAAATAATGTCACCATTCTAGCCCTGTTAAATATTAATAATTGGATATGTATTTATATTTCTTATTACACTCAGTTCTGTACTGAGCACATGGCCTTCCGCTGACACTACATATGTTATTTCTGTAAGTTTAGCTCATGGTAAATGTCAACCCCATATATAGAGACCACGTGCTCTGAGAGACGTATATATAAGGTGGGGGCCTACTCTAGGGGTGGCTCTCTTCTACATTACCATCAGACACTCGAGAGGACATCTCTGTTCGGCCACTACATTGAATGAACAGCTGGTATGTAACTTAATCACCACGTGTTGCTTCAAGAGAAGCCTATGACAGAGACAGACTTAACAGTTCCTTGTAGAATTCCAGGAAAGAAGGATACAAGCTTTGCTATGAACAAATGGACAATCTCTTTATAATCATTTCACCTATTTTTATTATGTTTTTCTGTAATAATCTTTTTTTGATGGAAGAATCCAAATAAACCACTACATTTTTTTTTATAAGAACATTGTCATATTTTAGAGTACCACATCTGGTAACAAGTCCTGAATAAGTAAATATACCAGAGATATGTATATTTAGCAAGCCCCTGCTTGGTATAATGCCCCATCCTGGGCTCATTCCAAGAATATAGTCTCTCATCCTGGTCCCCTTCCAGTATTAATGTCCCATTCCTGGCCTCTTCCAGTAGTATTTCCCCCATCTTAGACCCATTCCTAGTATAATGCCCCGATTCTGGGCCCCTTCCTGGTGTAATGCCAACCATCCTCGGCTACTTCCTAATATAATGCCTCCCATCCAGCCAGATCTTCATGTCCATTAAACACTTTTAGATGCCAAGGCAAGTGTGCTGCTTTTCAGTCAGGCACTTTGCCACACTTTATCAGACTCCTTAAAGTGCCAATTGAGTCAAGATGCTTATCTTGCCTCTTGGATAGAGTGGTCCTTAGTGAAGCTCTGGAGTATAATTCAGGCTGTCACAAAATGTCCTGTACTTACAAAGTGAAAGAACAGGTGAATATATCTTGGTGACATCTACTTTTCCATTTTGATAGATGTAAAATGAGCTTTATATGTTATGTGATCTGCTATGCTTGTTTAGACTTGGTCGGGCTCTGAGTTTATGTGATGGATTTTGCATTTTCATTTTAGTAAGGATTCATTCATTTGAATAAGTGGAAAAACTTTGTCATTAAAACTTTGATAAATCCTCTCTGTGTTATCAGTATCCTCATAGCACAGGAGAGATGGCTGACTCCTCAGAGAGCAAAACTAATTTCCAAACTCTGGGCACTCTGGCCCCAAGACTGATTGCTTTCTTTTTTGGATTAGTAATACATTTATTTATCATAGTCACCAATGTCAATGACTGGTGGAAAGGACGATCAGTGACTTCTGTTGACCACATCATAACTTCTCTTGGAGTTTCAAGGTTGTGTGCTGATTGTGTTAATACTATATACGTCTTTGTGGTCATATTCTTCCAGCATTCCAATGTGTCTCTAGTTATTTTAATGTGGGTTTATGATTTCTTTTTTTATTCCAATATCTGGTTAACATCTCTGCTCTTCATTGTCTTCTGCCTGAAGATCTCCAACCTCCGCACCAGACTGTTCCTGTATCTGAGGAGGGTGATATTACCCAGGACTGGTCATTTCATTGTAGCCTCAGGACTTCTCGCGGTTGTCAGTTGCGTGATAATCCTGTGGAAAGCACAGTCTAAGATTTCCAATGGTGAAATATACAATACAACCATGAAAACTCAAGTCATGGGATGCATTTCTGTTAATACTGTAATACCTTTAACGATAGGAATCTCCATCCCACTTCTATTCTATTTCACCTCCTCCGTCCTCCTCTTCATGTCATTGTACCATCACACAGTAAAGATGAAGATGAGCAGTAATTTATCCATCAATTTGGAGACATATTACTCAGCGATGAAATTCATATCTGTCACTTTCACATTTAATACTACATTTTTTGCTGGTTATTTGTTTTGTTCTTTTTATTACGATATTTACTGTATAAACCTTCCATGGGTTTATATTTTCCTGGATTTTCTTCCACTTCTACATTCCTCCTACCTGATCTATAGAACACCCAAACTCCATAGTCAGATGTCCAAGGTTCTGCAGAATATCAGTGATGTCATATTGCAAAAGAGAGGTGCAGAAACCAGAACCAGCTCAAGGAGGTGACTCCCTATGGACCCAGGCTAATCAGCGCAATGAATTGGAATTGACTATGTTGGGGAAGGACCTAATTGTCTATCTGTCAGCTCAACACCGAAAGGGGAGATAATGCACTGCAGTACACAATTGTTACAGTCTATTAGTTCCCTAGCGGGACAAGCAGATATTGCGTAAGGAAAATAATTAAAACATATTTTTAACCCCTTCACCAACTTGCGATTTCGCATTTTTGTGCTTTCCTTTTTTGTTTCCCATCTTCCCAGAGTCATAACTTTTTATTTTTCCATCAATGTAGATGCATGAAGGCTTGTTTTTTATGGGATGAGAGGTACTTTTGAATGACACCATTGAATTTACAATATATTGTACTCGAATTTGGTAGAAAAATAGAATTTCAGTTGTGGTGAAATTGCAAAAAAAATGCAGTTTCTCAATTGTTTTTATTTACCGTGTTTACTAAGTGGTAAAAGTGACCTGCATGGGCATGACCCGGATCTCTGCGATGTGAGATGCAGGAGACCTGAGCCCTGTGGATACTTCTTGAAAAAGTATGATTTAAGCTATTCTTAGAAGATTTCAAGTCTCCAAAATAATTTATGAAGACTCTGGACAACCTGGTGAACATTTAGTGATCTCAACTGTTCCTCTATGTGCTGTCACTCAACAGTTACTGACCAGAAAGGTCAGCGTAGACCTGAAGCTGATAGTTGAGGAATCCCCTTCAGTGTTTACCAGAGTGAGTTGTTCTGATAACCAGAGCAGCAGATTCTGTGATCACCAATTAAACATTGAGGTTCTGCAAAAGCCTGAGGACATCTCTTATTGTACTACCAGAGGAAATTGGGCAGCACGGTTGCTCAGTGGTTAGCGTTGCAGCACTGGAGTCCTGGGTTCGAATCCCACCAAGGACAACATCTGCAAGGAGTTTGTATGTTCTCCCTGTGTTTGCGTGGGTTTCCTCCGGGCACTCCGGTTTCCTCCCACACTCCAAAGACTTACTGATAGGGACAGGGACAGTGCTGAAAATATGTGCAAACTGTAAAGCGCTGCGGAATATGCTAGCGCTATATAAAGATTATTATTAAATTCTGAGGCAGCACCCAGGATCTCATTGGAAATAAGTAGCAGAGGACATCTTTGAAACCTCGGTATGGCACAGTGAGAGAGGAGTGTGAGGCTGGAAGCTGAGCATTTAACTTTCTAGTCATCAGCTGGACCATAGGGACTTCTCATCGGTCCCAAACTCCAAAAGCTGCTGAACTTCGAATACATAGAAAACCTGCTGAGAAACTGTGAGAGGCTCTAAAGCATGGAAAAAATGACTAATAGGGATATCTAAAGAAGAAGATCAGCAACTTCATCAGGACTGTTAGTCAAGCCGAAGATCAGAGGATGTGATTGTAAATACCTCTCGGGCGCAGTAGAGTAATACAGGAGGTGAGATTGAGCGGAAAACTGAGACAATTTTTTTGATGTTTCAGTCGAGTTCACTTCTTACAATCTACATCTCATACTAATCTAATATATAAAGCTGAATGTGTGTATGTATGTATGTGTGTATATGTGTGTATGTCCGGGATTGGCATCCGCACCGTCGCAGCTACAGCCACAAAATTTTGCACAGTCACACGTCTTGACCCCGAGAGCGTCATAGGCTATGTTGTGAGGTGAAATTTTAACCCCGCACGTTCCAATTCACCAAACAATTTTGCCCCTATGTACATAATGGGGAAAAAGTGTATGTGTGTATATGTGTGTATCAAGCCCCACCCCGCATTATGATGTCATAATAGGTTGCAATGGCGAAGATGATGTCTTAATTGTTGCCATGGAGATGATGACGTCATAATAGGATGCAATGGTGACGGTTAGGTCATAACGGTTGCCATAGTGACGATGATGACATAGTAGGTTGCCATGGCGATGATGATGTCAGAATGGTTGCCATGGCGAAGATGTTGTCATAATGGGTATATGGGCACAGAACAATGGAATGGAGGATGTGTGATGGGTATATGGGCACTGGATGGTATATGGACACTGGGCTATGGGATGGATGATATGTATGATAGGTATATGGGCATGGGACTATGGGATGGAGGATATGCATGATTGGCACATGGGCACAGTACTATGGGATGGAGGACATGTTTGATGAGTATATGTATGGGCATGGGACTATGAGATATGTATGATGAGTATATGGGCATGGGACTATGGATATGTATGATGGTTGTTGATTTCTATGGATTCTGTCACACTAGGGTGTGGCCCGTCTTAATTGCCTGTGGCCGAATTGGATCTCTGGCAGAGATGGTACGTGCATGGAGAAAAGAATACACAAGACAAGGTGTATCATGTCAAATGATTCTTCCCTACCTTTAATCAGAGATGTACAGTTTTTATAACAGAAATCGAGCTGTCTCATTGTATTACATCATGGGTTCTTTTCCAAATTACTGTTTACCCCAAATAGCAAATTAGTATTGATCTCATATGATCTCATATGTCCTATATCTACTTTATAATCATTATGCACATAATTATCGTTTTCTAGCCTAGTCCACCCTAAACCTCCCAGTTTTGATGAAGCTAGGTAGGTTATACAGCACAGAAATAATTCTTAGAAAATCAGAAGTATTTTAAAGCTACATGATTCTTAAAGCTATATGATTCTAATATTTGAGCAAAGCGTCCATATAGTGGTATAATTTTTGATTCTTGTATATAGTCATATGCCATATATTCTCCCCTTAACAGTCCCTGCTTTGGAAATATGCAAAATCAAAATCCTAATCTCATCGAACCTATCGATCTGTCCTCCCGGCCTACCTATCTCAACAATGCTGGAACCTAACTAACTAATCTTCACCGTATATACGAGACGACCCATCTCTAGTCGATGGACCCCCTCCTAACGGACTTTGCACAGGAGGAAGTCAGATCCTGGACTCTCCCTCCTTGGTTTGCTTCAGGCAGGCATATTCCGGAGGTGGTGCTCGCATGGTTTCATAGGGACATCTTTCATACAGGGGATCTTCAAAATCGGCATGCATGGTCATCACTGTGGTTTCCATCATCTTCTTAAGACATGGAGCTAAGCAGCATAGAATTAAGGCTAAAATAATTAAAACACATAAAATAGCTATTCCAAGCTTTGTGAGTGCTCTTTGCCAGCCATCCCACCACCCAAACCAGGTATCACATTGATCATCTACTCCAGAGTTTTGAGCTAACTCTTCAGATAGGTCAGTGAGGCCTTTAAGTGCTCTGGATATGCTTCCAGTGGGGACAGTAGTATTGGGTATATAAGTGCAGCAGCTGGTACCTATCATCTTGCAGACTCCGCCTTTTTCCACTAGGATCATATCTAGGGCCATCCTGTTCTGGAAGGCCATGATGGATGTGGGGCCTAACTGTTCAATAAGTCCCCGTATAGCCTCTCTAGTAAAATTAACAAACCTCTGCTGATTATAGTATAAGTAATTTATCCATTTTACATTCTTGTTTACCCCAATCATGGGTATAATTGATTCAAAACCAGCTGCTATCTCATTTCTGGCTTTGAATTCATTAGGTACCCCCTGTGGAACCCCAATAGAGTCTATGTAAATATGGGGGTCAAAGGAACCTTGGAGTTCCCTTTTTACCCTTTTTGGCAGATGCTTTTCTTGGAGTACTTGATCCCAGCCGGGTAGATCAAATATATGGAAGGGCATAAGGGCTTTTACCATGGTACACTGTCCTTTCCATGGAACAGTGAGTCTTGGCCTGACCTTCATGTCCCCACATAACCAATATACATCGGGCAATTGGTAAATTTGGCCTACTAACAAGGAGTCGTTATATAGGCTACCTTCCTGGACCTGAATAACATGATTATTAGAGTAGTAGATGGTAGGTTGTTTACCTGTCTACCAGGGGCATCTCATTGGAAGCAGATGTAGTTACCTGGGTAGGGGGTGATCCCATGACCAGTTGGTTCGATATTTTGGTGAGGTGGGTATAAGTGGGATATGGATTGGCATTTCTGTGAATCACCTGATTGATTATTCATGTATAGAGATAGAGTATACAGGAATCCCTTCTCATCTACCCAGGGGTTATTTGGGAAGGGAACTGTGCCTAAATGGGGTCTGGCGGTGGTGCAGGCTATACATGAGGAGCGATTGGCATTAGTGGCAGTATATCTCACCCACTCGAGTAAGATATTGAAGTCAGAAAACCCTGTTTCTATGGCAAGTTCTTCTTCATATGTCAAATCTAATAGGAATTTAGCTCCTGGTACTGGTTCATCTATCTCTTCAGTTGGTGGTCTGGATTCAAGGTTTCTCAATTGGAATTTACCCATTTTGTCACCCTCCCCGACTCTACCAGCTTTTGTACTTGAGCCTAGTACATATAACTCCTGGTCATTCTCTGAGGGGTTGTCAATAGGAAGGTAGAGAATTATGCATTCCTCCCTGCGGCAGTGGGTGGCAGGGATGGGTAGGCCTGGAAAGGCTCTCTGGCCTTTTAAAGGGGCTTTGGTCAGGGACATGTGGGATAATAGACTGGCTCCTCACTTGTCCCTTCGCTCTAAAGCTGGGATTGGTTGATAACTAGTGTTGAGCGATACCTTCCGATATCGGAAAATATCGGATCAGATTGGATCGGACTGATACCCCAAAAATATCGGATATCGCCGATTCCGATACTGGAAACCAATGCATGTCAATGGGACACAAATATAGGAATGAAAATAAACCCTTAATTTCCATGTAGGTTAATTCTACATGAAGGAAAACAACTAAGAATAATGTAGAATGTATTGGGGGAGGTGGAGGAGACATTAAAGGCATAGAGGTTTAGCCCAATCAAATGGAATAACAGGAATTAATTTTTTTTTAAAATTTTTTAAATTCTTTGGGGTGGTCTTCAGGGTCATCGTCTCCAGGGTCGTCGTTTTCGGGGTCGTCGTCTTCTTTGGGGTGGTCTTCAGGGTCGTTGTCTTTAGGGTCGTCGTCAGGGAGATCCAGAGTGATTACCAAAAACCATTTCAAAAAGCTTGAACTTGGAAATGTAGCAGAAGGTACAAGAAGGCTGAGGAACTGCTGAGAACCAGCTGACGGTACTGGAACCTGGATGGGTAGCCGAAGGTACAAGAGCCAATGGAACTACCGAGGACTAGCTGATGGTGCTGGAACCCGGTTACTAAGCAGGAGGTACCTGTGCCAGAAAGCACTACCAAGGACCAGCAGACGTTGGTGGAACTCGGATACCGAGAAGGAGGCACCTAAGCCAAAGGCTCTGCCTGGAACCAGCTGACGTTACTGGAACCCAGGGGGACATATTCAAGATTAACTCCCAAAGAACCAGCTAATGGTACTGGAACTCAGATAGGCAGCAGAAGGTACACATGAAAAAAAAAGTTGCAAGGCTGCGAGCCGGCCGGAGTTACCGAAACCCACAGTCCTACAGGGGGAGCTTGTCCTATTAGCACTACGGAACCAGCCTTCATTGCCAGATCCCACAGCCCACATAGGAAGCACCTAAACTGCAGGCACCATAGAGTCGGCTAACCCAACCGCAACATGACAGGACAACGTATTGGAGGCAAAGTGACGTTGACACCACCCGGAAACAGCTGGCGTGCTGGAACCAGGCTGGGCAGGAGGGAGTACCCGTGCCAAAGACACTTCTGAGCAGCAACTGGCGGTGTTGGAGCCCAGGGATTACAGTAGAAACAGAGTGTAGCCAGAGGCCTAATTGGAGAAAGTTTAATATCTGTAGTAGTATGAATGTGGACAGAGCAGGCGAAATTGCCGGACACACAGCAGGGGATCAGCTGACGTTATTGAACCCCAAAAACACTGGAGCATGTGTTGACGGTGCAGACAGCACTTCTGAGCAGCAACTGGCGGTGTTGGAGCCCAGGGATTACAGGAGAAACATAGTGTAGCCAGAGGCCTAATTGGAGCAAGTTTAATATCTGTAGTAGTGTGAGTGTGGTCGGAGCAGGAGAAATTGCCGGACACACAGCAGGGGATCAGCTGACGTTACTGAACCCCAATAACATTGGAGCATGTGTTGACTGTAGAGACGGCACTTCTGAGCAGCAACTGGCGGTGTTGGAGCCAAGGGATTACAGTTCAGGTTTGTAAAGCACTAGCAGCACTGCTCTCGGGTGGAATGGAGAACATGATGAAATGCACCAGTGTGTCTTGGTACTCCCGCATTTTATGCTCCCGTTTCAACGGTGTTATGAGGCTTTGTAAGTTGTCCCGTTAGCGAGGATCTAGGAGGGTGTACACCCAATAATCAGCCGTGTTGAGAATGTGGGCGATGTGGTGGTCGTTTCTCAGGCACTGCAGCATGAAATCAACCATGTGCTGCAATCTGCCAACAGGCCAAGAAATGATGTCCCCTGCTTGAGGCGTGATCTCTGCCTGCTCTGCATCACCCCACCCTCGCTCTACATACTGACTACTAGAGCAATGTGTACCTCCCTCCTCTGGACAGATGTCTTCCTCCTCCACTGACTCCTCCTCATCCTCCTCACAAAGTGTCCCCTGCCTAGGCCTTTGTGAGGACCCACATTGCGCAGACTGTCCAGAAGCAGATGGCATTTGTGACTCCTCATCCTCCACCTCTTCCACAACCTCCTCCCTTAGTGCTTGCAGTGTTTTTTCAAGCAGGCAGATAGTCATGCTGAAGGGATCTACCTTGAGGCAGTCATACAGAGGTTGCATGTGCAGAGAGGCATCAAGGATCCAGGGACGGCAGTAGGAGACAAGGCCAAGGAAGGTCTGCAGCTGTGGGGGCTTGGTTGGCAGGGGTATATTCTGTACAGCTGTTTTCCTGTCCTCAGTCAGGTGTTTGGTTTGGTGGGAAATGCAGTGTCCCAAAAATACAACTTTCTCCTTGCAGAACTGCAGTTTGTCCTTCGATGCCTTCCATCCATTATGCACCAGGAACTGTAGTAAGGAGATGGACTCTGTCTGAGCTTCTGTCAGAGTGTCGGCACAGAGGAGGAGGTCATCCACATATTGTAGGAGAACGACAGTGGGATGTGTCATCTTCCAGGGGTCCAAGACAGTCATCATGGCTTGGGTGAACATAGAGGGGCTATTTTGTGCCCCTTGAGGCATCACAGTCCAGGCATATTGCCGACCCTCATGTGTGAAAGCAAACAGATACTGGCAATCAGGATGTAAGGGCACACTGAAAAAGGCATTTGCTAGGTCAATCACCGTGAACCACTTGGTGGGTGGGATTGATGAAAGCAGTGTGCGTGGGTTAGGCACAATTGGTGTGTCCAGTACTGTGGCTTCATTGACAGCACGCAAATCATGTACCATGCGGAACTTAGTAGGTTGTCCCTTAGGTGTTTTCTTCTTTACTGGAAACAGAGGAGTATTGCAGGGTGACTTGGTGGGTGTGATGGCTCCATTTTCTATGTAGATTTTCAGTTGCTGTGTAATAGCAGCAGATTGTGAGATGGAGAGCGGATACTGTGGTTTCCTGGGCAACAGCGCTCCTGGTTTCAATTCTATCTTTACGGGCGGAACCTTGAGTCTGCCAATGTCTTCTTGGCCTCGTGCCCACAGTGAATCTGGGATCAGTGCCATGAATTCAGGTTCCACCTGATCCATGGGCGTGCCCTGCTCACCGAGCTGCAGAGAGAAAAGTGTGTATACCTCTGAAGCCTGATCATGAGTAAATGGAGTTCTAAGACTCACTGTCCCGTCTTCGTGAAACAGAATATTAGCTTGAAATTTTGACAGCAGATCTGACCCTAGCAGATTGATGGGGCAGGTGGATGAGACTACTAATTGGGACAACATGTTTTGTGTTGGCTGGAGGCTTACATGGAGGGGTCTGGTCATTGGTGTGTACCGAGTATTTCCATCCACCCCCACACAAGGCACTACTTCATCCGTGAGACAGTCCGGGTCTGGTAAGTCAATGTTCCTAATTACACTTCTGGCTGCATCGGTTTCCACCAGGAAATTGAGGGGTCTGCCCTCAACCTCTAACTGGTTAGTAGGCGTTGGTCCACTTGGTTGTTTTGTGGAGTGCATGAGTAATGGGGTGTGTGGTGGATCCAGCTTGCCAATGTCCTATTGTGGACGGGGTCCAGGTGGTCCCTGGGTGGGCTGTGGTCGCTGTTCTGGCCCTCTCCTGAGTGGAGCTGATCTGCAGTTCCTTTTTAGGTGTCCTACTTTCCCACAGTTGAAGCAGGCACCCCTAGGTCTCTGTGGTCTGAGGTTGCCCTGGGACGGGTCCTGATACAACAAAAGGGTAGTATGGGGTTTAGCTGGCTGATTCAACTCTAACTCTTTTGCTACTGTATGTAGCACTTCTGATTCTAGCCTGCGGTATTCTGGCTTAGTGGTCTGCAGTTGTTTGCGTATTGGTTCTCTGAGACCCTGCACAAAGGCCTGTACCCAAATTTGGTGGTGGGCTTTGTCCAGGAGATCAAATCCTAAAACAGTAAACATTTGGTTTAACCTGTGGTAATATTTTTCCACGGATTCGCCTTTCTTTTGCTTTGTATCTTGCAAGGAAGTGGCTTGATCTATTAGACGGTCCTTGGCCCAGAGCTGGAGCTTTTCTAGGAAGTCCTCCCCAGAGGGTAAGGACTGATAATACTCAGGCATTCCATTTATGGGTCTCAAGGCTGGCTCCATTACAGGCCAAAATGAATCACCTGCTTTGATCTCAGCCAACCTAATCAAATCTGTCCATGAGGCTGCATGGGTTTTGTGCATCTGACTCATTTTCCTATTGAAAGGCATAGGATGTCCTTCTGGGTCAGGTAGGCTGTTAACTAGAGTGGCAGCTTCCTGTGGTTTCCAGCTCACATATCGAGTGCTACGTCTGGAAGGAATTAAAATGTCATTGGTGGGAGCTATATGCGTAGTTTGGCGTGGGTAGAAACCATCTATATATTCAGACCTGCCTGGAGAACTGTTATCTTCGTAGAAAGGCAAAGACATCCTTCCTAAATTGCCTGACGCTGCTATACCGCTCCTTGGGTCTGCATCCTGTGGTAAAGATGTGGTTGTGGGGAAACAGGTTTCTACTTTTTCTTCCTTATCCTCTCCCTCAGTTTCACTGTGCTCACCATTTATATATATGCCAGATATTACCGGAGCTAAAATGGCCGCTGGATGACGTATGCCCTTACATGAAATGGCTGCTGGTGTAGGTGTGGGTGTAACTGTGGGTGTGACTTTGAGTGTGGCCTGCCTCCAGACAGCCTCTGGGACATGGGGTGTGCCATCTGCATTAAGGACTGGGTGCAAGGAAGTAGATTTGCGTGGGCGCGGTGCCCCACAAATGGCACATGTGTCCCTCCAATCTGGGTTCTGATTTTGGCAGACTGCACATGTCCACCCCTCTGGGGAATATGGAGGTGGTTTGTGTGGTGCAGGTGCAGCTGCCAAAATCGGAGTCATTTTATCAAGAGGTGGCCTATAATGTACATATATTCACCAGTGGCAGAATCACATTCTTCAACCCACATCTGTCTCTTAATTTCCCTTGCCATCCTATACCATGCTTCATCATCTCTCAAAATATTATTATTCCGTAAAAGTCCTTTCTTACTAATCAACATGCTTTTCCATTTTATCTCATCAAGTCTCCCTCCTCGGGTTGTAGACCCCGTAAGTTTCAGGAGGAGCTTCACATTTTTAACATACGGCTTGCCTTCTCTTTTTGCCACCACCTCTTGAGCAGAAAAATAATTAGTCTTAGACTCGCTATGACCCATGTTAATAACTTAATTTTCAACCACTGTACTTTTAGCAAAAATTTCATAAACTTTTGGATTGCTGTAATTATAAATACACCTGAAGGGTTACTGTGTATGTGTGTGTTTTATAAAACAACTTATTACACTCTATATAATATAATATTATACCCTCCGGACTGAATACAGGTAGTTTAGCGTGAATGTTAAACACTTCGAATTCAGGAAATGCAGCTGAAATAGCAGTCTAACCAGTATAACCAGTATGGCAGTATACTCAGTATGAAAGCTGTGGACAGGAGTGTCTCAACAATACATCAATTCTGCAAAACATAAAAACTATTATGAATGGCAATACAATAATCAATGTATTCCTTATCCCTTTCACTGTTCTTTGTTACCAAGGCAACTAGGGCTGATCATTTTGTCACTTTAGCTGTAGTAAATAGCAGTAATAATCAACTTTAGATGGGTGGTTGATATTTCAGCAGAGGGGGGAATAGTAATTGCCTCTTTCCTTAAAAATATATATGCCGTGTCATTCACGTCACCGGGCCCAGTTTATACCGTGGGCGTATGGCCGGACGTGAGCACCTATGTATTCTATTGAGGTGTTTTTTTGGTGTAGCTTGTAGTGTGTCAATGTTAGTGTATCTATTGTTTCAATCCTAGGACACGGATTTTCTGGACTTGGAAAAGGAGTGAATTCTGCGTCATCTTCCATATCAGATTGTGATATCACCTATTTATCTCTTCAAGATTGTAAATCCTTCCTTTTACTCATAGTGGGAGGAGGTCGAGTAGTAGACCTACTTATAGTAGACTCTTTTGATAGTTGTACTACTTTTGTCACGATCTATTATTGGATTTGTGACAGCTCAGGTTCCACTCAGTTTAAAACTTTTGTCTTTTGGACCAATGGGGGTTAATGTCAGTTTTTCCCCACTGGCGATCTCGTGTTACCGCAGTACTGCTGGGTCAGCTGATGTGGGTGATGACCGCTCCTGCCATCCTTTAAATGGTTACCTGATGCATCAGCTGACTGTTGGTGATACAGCTCCTTTCTGGTGACCAGGCTAGCAGGAGCAGCTCTCTGGTGTCACCCACGTCTGGTGTTGGGAGTTCAGTTGCTGTTGTTATCTGCGGTGTGGAGTTTAGCAGCATAAGCTAAGATGTTTTATCCCATCCCTTACTTGTTTGTCACTATCCCCTGTGTGTTACAAAATTTCTGAATTAAAGACTTTAGCCCCTTAACCCCCTGAGCTTTTTTGTGGTTTTGTATTTTCATGTTTTGCTCCCCTTCTTCCCAGAGCCATAACTTTTTCATTTTTACATCAATATGGCTTTGTGAGGGATTGTTTTTTGCAGGACGAGTTGTACTTTTGAAAGACACCACTGTTTTTACCATGTTGTGTAGTAGAAAATGGGAAAAAAATTCCAAATGTGGTGAAATTGCAAAAAATGCAATCCCTTTCTTGTTTTTTGTTTGACTTTTTTTATTAGGTTCACTAAATGCTAAAACTGCCCTGCCATTATGATTCTCCAGGTCATTATGAGTTCACATACATCAAGAGATGTCAAAAGCAATAATAAAGGATTTTGGGGATATGTCAAAAGTAAAAGAAAAGTCAAAGATGCTATAGGATTTTTACAGGATGAAAATGATGAAATGGTAAGACAGGATGTTGAGAAGGCTGAACTTTTAAATTCCTATTTTGCATCTGTTTTCTCTCAGAAAGGAAATGTAACATCAACTGTTATTCACTGTCCTATTAAGGGAATAGAAGAATCCAGGATATCTATAAACAGAAAGATAGTGAGGAAACACTTAGCTAACCTAAATGAATTCAAGTCTCCAGGTCCAGATGAATTACACCCCAGAGTACTGAAGGAGATAGCAGAAGAAATTTTCGAACCCCTCTCCATAATCTTTGAAAATTCTTGGAGAACAGGAGAAGTGCCAGAAGACTGGAGAACAGCAAATGTTGTTCCTATCTTCAAAAAGGGGAAGAAGGTGGACCCAGGCAACTATAGGCCGGTGAGTCTGACTTCTATACCAGGAAAGATCTTTGAACAAATTATTAAACAACATGTATGTCAGTACCTGGATAAGAATGAAGTGATTAAACAGAGTCAGCATGGGTTTGTAACTAATAAGTCATGTCAGACTAACTTAATTTCCTTCTATGATGGTATCACTGATTGGGTGGATCAAGGAAATGCAGTAGATATAGTATATCTTGACTTCAGCAAAGCATTTGACAAAGTCTCTCATACAATCCTTATTGAAAAAATGACTAAGTATGGAATGGACAAGGCAACTGTTAGGTGGATTCATAACTGGCTTAGTGATCGGACACAAAGAGTGGTTGTAAATGGCTGCACATCCAGTTGGAAGAATGTCTCAAGTGGGGTACCACAGGGCTCTGTCCTGGGCCCTGTATTGTTCAACATCTTTATCAACGATTTAGATGAAGGAATTGAGGGTAAACTGATTAAATTTGCTGATGACACAAAGCTAGGAGGGATAGCTAATACTAGAGAAGAGAGAGAGAGGATTCAAAAAGATTTAAATAAACTGGAGAAGTGGGCAGCAACTAACAGAATGGTTTTTAACAGGGAGAAATGCAAAGTACTACATCTGGGCAATAAAAATGAAAAAAGCATATATAGAATGGGAGGAATAGGGCTAAGTGACAGCACATGTGAAAAAGACTTGGGTATACTAATAGATAACAGACTGAATATGAGTCAACAGTGTGATGCAGCAGCAAAAAAGGCAAATGCAATTCTAGGATGTATTAACAGAAGCATACAGTCTAGATCACGTGAAGTCATTATTTCCCTCTACTCCTCTTTGGTCAGACCTCATCTGGAATATTGTGTCCAGTTTTGGGCACCACATTTTAAGAAAGACATCAACAAACTGGAGCAAGTTCAGAAAAGAGCGACCAGAATGGTGACCGGTCTGCAAACCCTGTCTTATGAGGAAAGGTTGCAGGATTTGGGAATGTTTAGTTTGCAAAAGAGAAGACTGAGAGGAGACTTAATAGCTGTCTACAAATATCTAAAGGGCTGTCACATTGTAGAAGGATCAACTTTATTCTCATTTGCACAAGGAAAGACTAGAAGCAATGGGATGAAACTGAATGGGAGGAGACACAGATTAGAAATTAGAAAAAACTTTTTGACAGTTAGAGTGATCAATGAGTGGAACAGGCTGCCATGAGAAGTGGTGAGTTCTCCTTCAATGGAAGTCTTCAAACAGAGGCTGGACAGACATCTGACTGGGATGATTTAGCGAATCCTGCTTTGAGCAGGGGGTTGGACCAGATGGCCCAGGAGGTCCCTTCCAACTCTACGATTCTATGATTCTATGAAATATGTCTAGGTTGTTTTTAATTTAATTGGTGAAAAAAAATTCCAAACTTTGTAAAAAAAAAATTGTGCCATTTTCCGATACCCGCAGCATCTCCATTTTTCATGACCTTGGGTTGGGTAAGGGCTTATTTTTTGCATGCCAGGCTGACATTTTTAATGATACCATTTTGTTCCAGATGCGATCTTTTGATCGCCCATTATCGCATTTTAATGAAATGTCACGGCTACCAAAAAAAAGTAATTTTGGAGTTTTGACTTTTTTTCTGGCTACGTCATTAAGCGATCAGGTTAATCCTTTTTTATTGATAGATTGGGCGATTCAGAATGTGTTGATTCCACATATGTGTATGATTTTTAATTGTTTTATTTTGAATAGGGCGAAAGGGGGGTGATTTGAGCTTTTATATTTTTTATTTTTTTATATTTTTAAAAACATTTTCTTTTTACTTTTGGCATGTTTCCATAGCTTCCATGGGAGACTAGAAGCTGCCACCATCTGATCGGCTTTTGCTACATTGAGAAGATAGTAAAATGAGTCAGATCGTCTCTATAACGCAGATTTACTCACATGGCTTGTGTGCACCCCACTGGGTGGTGCTCAAGGTAAGCCAGCACTGACATGCCAACACATCAGTAACCTGCGATCATGTGACACGAGTCATCGGTGGTGTCACGATCCCACCGCTGACACCAGTATGTCACAGATGGGGAATGCGACGCACTGCCGGCACACGGCTATCACAGGCACAGTGGGGGCTTATGTAAGTTATCCCACCACTGGCACCATGTGACAAAAATACAGCAAGCTAGTTTTGCCCTAACAATTTATCGCAGGGGGGTTATTTTGGATGCCCCACCACTGCTAACAACCTGCCAAGAACTGCGGGGATTTATGTATATCCCACTTTCTCAGTTCCACTTTGGAACTCGCAGCTCTCTGGTGCCCCCTTTATCCTCAGGTCAGTCAGGGAACTACACCTAGGATAATTAGTCGCCGGACGGGCTGCTTGTTGTGCACAGGCGATTAGACCGCTGCAGTAAGGGAATTATCAATGCTCTGGCCTCAGCCACCCAATCAGCATATAAGACCCTTGTGTACTGCCAGCTAACCTAACCAACCAAACATACCACGCCGCCACCAGCTCCTGGTTTCTCTGCTTAAGTTATAGACTTAATAGAGGGGTTCGAAGCCAACCCAATTCAGTAGCATAATTATCTAAAGGCACGTGTTAGTTTCTTTGAGCATGAAGACAGACTGATAATTTTATGATTTATTCCCCAAAGGCAGGCAGTGATTACACAGATAAAAAGTCGTTACAAAATTGAGACATTAGATATGTACATAGCAAATATAAAATAACAGGGGTGAAAAGCAGAAATTAAAACTTAAAGTTGCTCAATTGTCTTTTAGGCAAGCCATGTGGCCGGGGGATGGACAGGCAGCCAGCCAGACATCTCCCGACATCTAGTGGGTCCTTTCAGCATGAAAACTCCAGCTTAACTGCCTGGTTTGTTCACTGGCATGCTTTATGGCCTCTTCTGTGTGACATCACAGAAGGGGTGGCTGGAGAGGTTCAGCCCCCCTTTTCTCTAAGTTGCAATCTAACTAAAAACTTATACTAACTATATCTCGATGAGGAAAGCTCGTATAAACACGTAGATGGTATCATTTTTCCCAGTTTATCGAATACAATAATTAAAAACCAAACATGCAGTAGCTCCATTACACATTTGGGAGTAATCCATATTTCTGTTTCTGGGGGTGTTAGAACTTCGCAAGAGCCACTGTAGTGAAGCCGGGTCTGAGCAGATCACAGAAATGTCTGTTTCATTTTTCTGTCACGACCGGAGCCTGCGCTAGGATTATTTTAATTTCTCTCATTCATATGCTTGCCCCGCATGGTTCAAACAAAGACATTCTTTCACTTAGCTAATCAAAATTCCTTAGCTACACAGGAAATGGCCGGTGTCCTATTACCAATGCAGACACAGCGTGGTAGGCAGAGAGGACACACACAGCTGCAAAGGAGGGGGGATGCTGCAGCTATGACAGGCTAATTTTCTCATCAGTAGAGTAATAATGAGAGATTCTAGAATGTTCTGCAAAATCATATCTACTTAACATTACAGGTGGGCATTTTTCCTGCGCGATTGCCAGAAGTGCTTGTTAACTGCCACTGTCAGCGTTTGACAGCAGCATTTAACAAGTTAATAGCAGACGCTGGATCGCGATTACACCCATTGCTACTGTGGGCACATGTCACCTGTTCAAAACAGCTGACATCTCCCAGGAAAGATGTTGGCTCACCGCCGGAGCCCACATCAAAGGGATGGAGTCCGACATCGGCATAAATGTACCCCCAATGTTGAAAAGGGTTTATATAATCCCTGAAGATAATGTGGATTCCACTGCACCATCAAGAAAACATTATCTCACCCTTAAGAATTGGCTTACCCAACATCAAATGTTAGACGTATTGAGGTGTATAAACACTTTGTCTATGAAATATACATTTTATTCACCCATTTAAAAGACAGTTTTGAGTAATGATCTTTTCCTAACAGACTTTTCTACCGACTTGAAATTTTAAAAAATAATAATTGGTGATAAGACTTTTTCAGATCATTCACCAGTTGTAGGTATAGTTAACCTTATATTTGAAGATAAGCAAAACTAATCTAAGAAATGCAACTTCTCAGTTTTACAGTCCCCTAAATTTAAGAATGGTTTGAAGAAGAACTATTTAACAACTATTTAACTATTACTATTAAGAACTATTTTTTAGAGAATACTACTGAAGATGTCAATTCTTTTATAATTTGCAATGTTAATAAAGCTGTTTGGAGAGGCAAATTTCAGCTAGAATTAAAAAACAAAATAAAAGAACAATTAAAATTTTACAAGCCATAAGTAAATAGAAAGAAAAATTACATTAAAGCCTTTTGATGTTATCGCAAAATATTTATCTTGAAATTCTTAAATTTAAATTACTATACAACCATTAATAAACAATCTAAATTTATATCTTAAAGGATGAAACAAGAATCAAAAACAGGATTAACAAAATAAAAAAATCAGATGGCTCATAAAGATTTCACCTGAAAGAAATTGTGGAACTATTCGCTAGTCATTATCGTAATCTATATAACTTAGCAGAACATCCTCTTACTCCTCAACTGAATGTTACAACTATTGTAACAAATATATTATAACACCCCAGTCCCGCACGCTCGGTGCCTTGGGGTGATTCTTGACTCTGCGCTCTCTTGCAAACCACATATCCAAGCCCTCACCTCCTCCTGCCACCTCAAACTCAAAAATATTTCCCGAATCCGCTCATTCCTCAACCACGAAACCACAAAAACACTAGTGCATGCTCTTATCATCTCCCGCCTTGACTACTGCAACCTCCTACTCTCTGGCCTCCCCTCTAGCACTCTGGCTCCGCTCCAGTCCATCCTACACTCTGCTGCCCGACTAATCCACCTTTCTCCCTGCTATTCCCCAGCCTCCCCCCTATGCCAGGCTCTTTACTGGCTTCCTATTGCCCAGAGGCTCCAATTCAAAACCCTAACCATGACATACAAAGCCATCCACAACCTGTCTCCTACATACATCTGTGACATGGTCTCTAGGTACCTACCCGCACGCAACCTTCGATCATCTCAAGATCTCCTTCTCTACTCCCCCCTTTTCTCTTCTTCCCACAACCGCATACAAGTCTTCTCCCGTGCTTCCCCCGTACTCTGGAACTCTCTGCCACAACACATCAGACTCTCACCATCAACGGAAACCTTCAAGAAGAACCTGAAGACCCACCTGTTCCGACAAGCCTACAGCCTGCAATGATCCTCGGTCTACTGAACCACCGCACGACCTGCTCTACCCTCTCCTACTGTATCCTCACCCATCCCTGTAGAATGTGAGCCCTAGCGGGCAGGGTCCCCTATCCTTATGTACTTGTGTGCCCCTTGTCTTACACATGTTTATTGTACCTGTCTATATTTCCCCTTTTCACATGTAAAGTGCCATGGAATAAATGGCGCTATATAAATGCAGAATAATAATAATAATAATAATAATAATGTTGAAAATTATTTTGAAAAGCAACAATTAAAAAACAACTAGATGTGCTAAATATACCCTTCTCTGAAGCTGAAATTCTAAATACTATAAAAAATCTTTAAATTAGGAAAACTTGAAAACTTCTGAGCTCGATGACTTTTCAAATATTTTTTATAAAAATGTCAGTAAATTGTTGTCTCATCACCTAGCTAAGGTATTCAACTATGTCATACTCAAAATGCTTCAAGTGACAATTACTATGATACCATAACATAATAAAGATCAGAGTTTAGTAACTAGTTATAGGCCGATCTCTCTGATAGATTCATATATAAAAATGTATTGAAATATACTGACCGATAGGCTAAAAAACATTCTAACTTTCGTTATTCATAATGGCCAAGTAGGTTTTATACAAGGCCACCAAACAACTGAACAAGAAGAGCAATTCATTTAATAGAATATTTAGGTAAGTCAGAAATTCCTTCTGTTATGTTGTCATTGGATGAGGAGAAGGCATTCCATAGAATAAGCTGGGAATTTTTAAGAGAAACGTTAAGCAAATTTGGATTTACTGAGCAGAATATTAACAACAAAGTGGTACTATACCCTCAATCTACAGCTAAGATTTTAGAAAATCTGTCAAATTCCTTCCCTATTGCTGTTGGAACTCACCAGGGGTGTCCACTATCCCCATTGTTGTTTGTCCTGATTATGGAACCAATGGCAGAACTAATTAGATTTAACGGTAAAGTTGACGGGATACTTACTTAAAAGAGGATTTTTTTAAAATCAGTCTGTTTGTGGACAATATAATACTTTCTTTAAGTGACTCTGAGAATTCAATCAAAAAGTTATTAAAAACATTGAAAAGTTTCATAATATCAAATTAATGAAAATTAATCAATGATTTTACCTTTCTATACAGAAGAGTTTAAATCTCATACTAATAATAACTTAACTACCTTTGAATAGGAGGAGAATTTTATTAGCTACTCGATATTAACCTAAATTATTAAATCTAAAAATTCTCAAACCACAATTGAAATTAGTATAAATGATCTTACTCAAACCATACAAAAAGACATAAATACATGGTAGGGGAAATCATGGCTTTTAAAATATTTGTTTTGTCTAAAATCCTGTATGTATTTAGAGCTATTCTGATAATTATTCCCCCTAAATACGTTAATAAGCTTCAGAATTTATTAAACAATTATGTATGAAATCAAAGAAAAACCACAATTCCTAAAAATACATTGATGAGAAGTAAAAATATCGGAGGATTTGGACATCCAAATTTTATTTCATGATATTATACAAATTTGGTAAAGGACAGTCAAAAATCGCACATAAATAATTATATCCCAGCATGGGTGGATTTTGATTTTTCCTCAGATGATAATATACCGTATTTTTTGGAATATAAGATGGACTTTTTTCCCCAAATTTGGGGGCAAAATGGGGACGCACCTTATAATGCGGATATACCTTACCGGCTGTGGTGGAGCAGGGTCCCAGGGTCGCTGCTGGAGGAGGCAAGAGTGGAGCATTGCTGCAGGCCACAGACTGGAATGAGGGGGTGTTCTGATGTGCGCCGCTGTGGATAAAAATGGCTGTAGTTCTCTGTGGTGTGAGGGGGCTTCGCCAACATTTTGTGAAAGCCCGGACCCACCCACATATTACTGCGGTGCGGTGGCCTCCATGAAAATGGTTGCCAAGATCTCAATCTGAGCATGCTCTGCCCCAGGTGGCCTTTTTTCCGGAGGCCACTGCAGCGCAGTAATGGATATGTGTGGGAGATCTGGGCTTTCACAAAATGCGGGCAGAGCCTCCCGCACCACAGAGCACTACAATCATTTTCACCAGCAGTGTCGTCCATTGATACATCCTCTCATCCAAGCCAGAGGCCTGCAACCACACACCACACTCTTTCCTCCTCCAGCAGCGACCCTGGGACCCTGCTCCATCATGGCCGGTAAGGTTAATCCGCATTATAAGATGCACCCCCATTGCCTCCCCAAATTTTGGCTAAAAAGTGCATTTTATAATCCATAAAATACGGTACATGTATTCAAACTTTTGTAAGTGGAATATGTGGTTTGAACTTATATTTGTCATGGTATCTGCATATACAGTTGTGGCCAAAAGTATTGACACCCTTGCAATTCTGTCAGATAATACTCAGTTTCTTCCTGAAAATGATTGCAAACACAAATTCATTGGTATTATTATCTTCATTTAATTTGCCTTAAATGAAAAAACACAAAAGAGAATGAAGCAAAAAGCAAAACATTGATCATTTCACGCAAAACTCCAAAAATGGGCCAGACAAAAGTATTGGCACCCTCAGCCTAATACTTGGTTGCACAACCTTTAGCCAAAATAACTGCGACCAACCACTTCCAGTAACCATCAATGAGTTTCTTACAATGCTCTGCTGGAATTTTAGACCATTCTTCTTTGGCAAACTGCTCCAGGCTCCTGATATTTGAAGGGTGCCTTCTCCAAACTGCCATTTTTAGATCTCTCCACAGGTGTTCTATGGTATTCAGGTCTGGACTCATTGCTGACCACCTTAGAAGTCTCCAGTGCTTTCTCTCAAACCATTTTCTAGTGCTTTTTGAAGTGTATTTTGGGACATTGTCTTGCTGGAAGACCCATGACCTCTGAGGGAGACCCAGCTTTCTCACACTGGGCCCTACATTATGCTGCAAAATTTGTTGTTAGTCTTCTGACTTCATAATGCCATCCACACGGTCAAGCAATCCAGTGCCAGAGGCAGCAAAGCAACCCAAAAACATCAGGGAACCTCCGTCATGTTTGACTGTAGGGACAGTGTTCTTTTCTTTGAATGTCTCTTTTTTCTCCTGTAAACTCTATGTTAATGCCTTTGCCCAAAAAGCTCTACTTTTGTCTCATCTGACCAGAGAACATTCTTCCAAAACGTTTTAGGCTTTTTCAGGTAAGTTTTGGCAAACTCCAGCCTGGCTTTTTTATGTCTCGGGGTAAGAAGTGGGGTCTTCCTGGGTCTCCTACTATACAGTCCCTTTTCTTTCAGACGCCGACGGATAGTACGGGTTGACACTGTTGTACCCTCGGACTGCAGGGCAGCTTGAACTTGTTTGGATGTTAGTCGAGGTTCTTTATCCAACATCTGCACAATCTTGCGTTGAAATCTCTTGTCAATTTTTCTTTTTTGTCCACATTTAGGGAGGTTAGCCACAGTGACATGGTCTTTAAACTTCTTGATGACACTGCGCACGGTAGACACAGGAACATTGAGGTCTTTGGAGATGGACTTGTAGCCTTGAGATTGCTCATGCTTCCTCACAATTTGGTTTCTCAAGTCCTCAGACAGTTCTTTGGTCTTCTTTCTTTTCTCCATGCTCAATGTGGTACACACAAGGACACAGGACAGAGGTTGAGTCAACTTTAATCCATGTCAACTGGCTGCAAGTGGGATTTAGTTATTGCCAACACCTGTTAGGTGCCACAGGTAAGTTACAGGTGATGTTAATTACACAAATTAGAGAAGCATCACATGATTTTTCGAACAGTGCCAATACTTTTGTCCACCCTCTGTTTTATGTTTGGTGTGGAATTATATCCAATTTGGCTTTAGAACAATTATTTTTGTGTTTTTTTCATTTAAGACAAATTAAATGAAGATAATAATACCAAAGAATTTGTGTTTGCAATCATTTTCAGGAAGAAACTGAGTATTATCTGACAGAATTGCAGGGGTGTCAATACTTTTGGCCACAACTGTATAATCACCAGTTGGCCGCTGTCACCAAATCCCATAAGGCACCGTGGCAGTCCCACTTGTGCTAAACATGAGCAGGAATAGCGGTGACATCAATGTCACTTGTGCAGAAAATTTGCTTTTTGTGAAATGATTCAAATAGGATTAAATATGAGAATATTAAGAAACATAATGAAATATGATCCACACAACATATAATTCAATATTTCTTTAGTAATTATTATTTCTTGATTTAATTAATAGTGATAAGTGTAATTACATCAATTATATTAAAGACTTTTCATATTTTTTAATTCAAGAGATTGTCAAAAGTGACTAGAAGAAAAAGCCGCTATCCAGAAGTCCCAGAAGGTAACAATGCTGTATGACTTCTGAGTAATAAGAGACTGTCAGTTCCTTTTGAATTTCCACCACTGACAACCACGACTGCAGAGGACGAGGATCCTATGATGCTGAGATGAAATGTGTTATCATGTTTTCATTAAGTTCCAGTAGTTTCCTATCACCTGCAAAGCTTCATGAAAGTTGGTGAACTATAAGGTTATTGTCAGTAATATACAACCCTGATATGTGCCCTGTGCATTAAGGACTAAGGACTGGTTGTGGTGCTATATAAAGCAGGGAAGAGTCAATTTAACCCTTGCTTTGCTGACCAAATACATCACACCTCTTCCAAGACCAGTGCGGATGACATGAAGAACTCCAGACATATCCAAGGTGATCCACTGTAGGTCCAGGTCTGTCATGGTGACACTGCACAAATATTAATACTACATTTCATTATGGACATTCTTTTCCAAGCACCATTTGAATTGATGGATTTTGATTGACACATGTCACACCTTCTCAACAATATTTACGTGCTATAATTTGTTTCAAAGGAATTATTGTAATGGAGCTGCAGTGCAGTAAAGTGTAACCTCCACTAGGGGAAGCTAGTGAGGGAAGAGAGATTGCACACACAGCACAGCACCACAGAGCAGGATCACAAGCGTCACCTGGTAGTGAAAGAGAGGTCAGACGAGCCGAGTCAGAAACAGAGAGAAAACGAAGTACCAGAGGTCACAGCAATACAAGTAGTCAAATACAAGCCTGAAGTCAAAACCAGATGGGAGCAGAGGTAACAGAGACGTGAGACAGTCAAACAGCCGTGTCACATACCAAGAGGTCCAAGTACAGGGAGCGAAAACTAAGGTGTTATAAATGGGTCACCGAGGAGGAAAGCAAGACCAAGATAAGCCACAGAAAACCAAAGAGGTTGGTAACTAAGCGGATTGCAGTCCCCTGATCCTATCCAGACAACTAGCAGTAGCCGTGAAGCGTACCTACGATGATTCTAGATGCCTCGACACAGCCGGAGAGCTAAATAAGCCTAAAGCAAGAAAGGGGAAATCTAAACTGCCCCAGACCCCAAAGGAATAGACAGCTCCCAAACATATATTGTCGGTGAGACAAGATGAAAACACAAATGCAGGTAGGAAAATAGGCTGAGCAAATGACGGGGCCCAAAATAACTAGACAGGACAGGAAAGGAAAGACACTGTCTGCAATCACGCAAAAAGCCCTGCAAAAAAAGCCCAACACGTCTGATAGAAAAAATACTGAAGTCACTAGACTTCGCCCACTATATCAGCACTCTGGTATATTCTGAAAGCAGAGAAAAGAGAGGTCAATCTAATAAGGGACAAAAACAAACTGGCACAAACAGTAACATAAGGATGGAAATTCAGCACAGCCCCAGCCAGGGTGGCTGACCACACAAAACTGAAATAGACAGAACCAAATCAAATGTGAACAATAGCAAAATAACACTTAGCTTGAGCATGCAGGAACTTAGCTGGAAACTAAACCTCAGGAGGCAGGAAAATATCACCAGCAGGGATAGAGGGAGTCTGTGTCAGAAACACCGCACTGAACTTGCTCACTGAGCCAGTGCGCATGTCCTGAGTAAAGCAAACTGTGCTCAAAGATACCTGTGGAGCAGGCAGCAGCCGAGTAGATGCGTACTTCAGAGCCGCAGGACCTGAAGCACGCGACTGCTAGGGGCATGGCCTAAACTCGAGAGAGCTAGGAGCTGCAAGAGAACTCCTAGCAGGGTAACTGCGAGACAAAGCTACCAAGGGGCATATACAGGGAGGATAGTCAGGACATAGCCAATGAGTCATACACAGCGATAGCTGCAAGGTATAAGAGGGGCGAGCAGAGAGTAGTCAGATCACAGGCAATGAGTCATACACAGAGAGGATAGCACAGTACAGAATGAACAGGCAAACTCACAACAGGGAACAGAACTGGGTCAGAACCATATAAACAAGCTATAGCAATGAACAGGCACAGGCACACAGAGGACAGCACACTCGGCCAAAGGCAAAAGTATAACTGGCAGGGATTGGAGCTTCCCAGGGGTTTAAGAAGCTCTCCCAGAACCAGAAAGAGGCCACAATCATTAACCCCAGGTGTGCAAGTCAAAACCTGCACTGAGCTGCAGACATTAACCCCTGATGTGCAGCTCAAAAACCTGCACTGGGATCATGACAGTACCCCCCTCTCAAAGGGGGGCCTCTGGACCCCCAGGCTTCCCTGGGTACTTGGCATGGAAAGCCCGATCGAGGCGATCTGCATGTACAGAGCGAGCAGGGACCCATGAGCGCTCCTCTGGTCCATATCCCTTCCAGTGGACCAGGTACTGCAAAGAGCGGCGCACCCGCAGAGAGTCCACAATATGTCCGACCTCATACTCCAATTGACCCTCCACCAACACTGGAGGAACAACAGGCTCGGAGTCCTCTTTGACACACCCTATGGATTTCAACAGAGATTTATGGAACACATTGGATATTTTTAAGGAGGCGGGGAGACGCAACCTATATGCCACTGGGTTGACTATCTCCATAATCTCGGACGGACCAATGTACTTTGTTCCCAACTTAGCTGATGGTACTTTTAAGTTGATGTTACGTTTGGAAAGCCAAACCTTCTCTCCCACCTGAAACATGTCTCCCGAGGCTCTCTTTTTGTCAGCAAACTATTTGTACCTCCCCTGGGCCCGAGAGATATTACACTGGATATCAGCCCAGAGATTTTTTAACCGTTGAATGGACCCCTCTACCCCTGGACAACCGGAATCTACCCGTGAAAGCTCCCCAAAATGCGGATTAAACCCATAGTTAATCAGGAATGGGGCCATGTTGGTGGACTGACTCACCCGGTTGTTAAAAGCGAATCCGCCAACAGTAGCGCATCACATCAATCCTCCTGTCTGGCGGAGGTCAGACACCTGAGAATTTGTTCCAGGGATTGATTGGTGCGTTCTGTCTGACCATTCCTCTCCGGGTGATATGCCGACGAGAAGGAGAGTGCATTTCATACATAACGCCCTCCAAAATTTGGCCACAAACTGCACACCTCTGTCAGACACAACATTCAGGGGTACCCCATGCAATCGGACCACATGCTGCACAAACAACCTTGATAATGTTTCTGCTGAGGGTAATGCTGCCATGGGAATGAAATGGGCCTGTTTAGAAAACCTATCCACCACCACCCAGATCACGGTATTGCCCCTGGAAGGTGGAAGGCCGGTAATAAAATCCATGGAAAGATGAGTCCATGGCCTATCAGGACCGGTAAAGGTATGAGTTCCCCAGCCGGCCGGTTATGAGAGCTTTTGGAACGGGCACACACCCCACAAGCAGAAACAAATTCCTTGACATCGGACCTTAATGAAGGCCACCAAAAACCCCTGGCTACTGCCTCTCTAGTGGCCGTGATACCTGGATGGGCACTCAGCCTAGACTCATGAAACTCCTGCAGAAGTCTAGGCCGCAATGAATCTGGAACAAACAGTTTATCACCTGGCCTGGTTGCCGGAGCTAGGGCCTGAGCCCTTAGAATTTCTTGTTCCAACTCAGTTGAGACCCCCGCCACTACCACCCCTGGGGGAAGAATGGAGGACGGCGGCTCAGGGGGAGACACTGGGTAAAAACTTCTGGACAGGGCATCCGCTTTAACATTTTTGGACCCCGGTCGAAAAGTAATGGAGAACTGAAATCGTGAAAAAAAAGTGACCAACGGGCTTGTCTAAGAGTAAGCCTCTTAGCAGATTCAAGGTATGCCAAATTTTTGTGAACCGGGACAACCGTGAGAGAGTGAGCCGCCACTTCCAAAAAGTGCCTCCATTCCTCAAACGCAAGCTTGACCGCAAGAAGTTCTCTATTGCCTACATCATAGTTTTTCTCAGCTGAGGAGAACTTCTTGGAGAAGAAGGCACAGGGTTTGAGATTGGTAAGGGTGGCCGGACCCTGGGACAGCACAGCCCCCCCCCCACTTCAGAAGCATCCACCTCCACAATGAATGGTTTGGACGGGTCTGGTTGTACCAACACCGGGGCAGACATGAAACATTTCTTAATCGCTGAGAAGGACTCCTTAGCGAGTACAGACCAATTTTTTACATCAGCGCCCTTCTGGGTAAGATCCGAGAGTGGTTTAACCACTTGTGAGAAACCTTTAATGAATCTTCGATAATAGTTCGCAAATCCTAAGAAGCGCTGGAGCACCTTGAGATCTTGAGGCTGAACCCAGTCAGCGATCGCCAGCACCTACTTAGGATCCATACTAAACCCCTCACATGACACAATCAACCCCAAAAAAGACAGTTCCTGTACAAAAAAACGAACATTTTTCCAATTTAGCAAACAATCGGTTCTCCCTCTTGAGAACTGTCTGTAGATGTTGCAAGTGAGAATGGCTGTCCGGGAAATACACCAAAATGTCATCCAAATAAATAATAACAAAACGGCCTATCAGGTCAGAAAACACAACATTGATGAAATTCTGGAAAATAGCGGGTGCATTAGTTAACCCAAATGGCATTACCAGGTTCTCAAAATGTCCTTCTGATGTGAGGAACGCAGTTTTCCACTCGTCCCCTTCCCGAACCATTATCAGATTGTAGGCCCACCGCAGCTCTAACTTGGAGAACCATTGGGCCCCAGCTAACTGGCTACTTAAGTCTGGGATGAGGGGAAGCGGGTAACTGCTCCTAACCATTATCTTGTTCAGTTCCCGAAAGTCGAGGCAAGGCCGCAAGCCACCATCTTTCTTCTTCACAAAGAAGAATCCTGCTGCCACAGGTGACACAGAAGGCCTGATATGCCCTTTGTGGAGACTCTCAGCTATGTACTCCTTCATGGTTTGGCGCTCAGGCCCAGACAACTTGAACAATTGAGCCTTAGGTAACTTGGCTCTAGGTACTAAATCAATGGCACAATCATAGGGTCTATGTGGTGGTAGCGCCTCAGCCTCACTTTCGGAAAAAACGTCTTCGAAATCCTTCAGGTACTCCGGAATACCTTCCAGACCGACGGATGACACAGATACGGATTTAACAGCGTTAAGAAGATGTCCCAGGTTACCACATTTATCCTTACATCCCCATTGAGTGATCTCCCCTGTAACCCAATCAATGGTAGGATTATGGCACTGAAGCCATGGCATCCCCAGTACCAGTCCTGCAATCAAGTTATCTAGCACAAGACAACTTAGTTTTTCCACATGAGTGGAACCCACTTTTAGAGAAAAAAGTTCAGACCTGCAACAGATACCGTCCTGTTGTGAGCTCATCTGTTCATTCATCTTTTGTGTCCGAGGATCTCCCTCTTCTGGTGAAGGAAGGTAGTGAGGCTGACTAACAAACACCTGATCAGGTGGATGGTGACTGGGTAACGGGAACTTCTGACTGGATATAAGGCAGCCGACGCCCTTCTGAGTCGCTGGTGATTTCTCTGCAGGATTCTTGGAGACCAGTCTGATTCCTGCTTCCCAATGATAAGTTTTTGCTCTGCTATTGAACTTATTAGCTGTCATGCTCGCCATATCTGTTATGTCCGCTATGTCTGTTTTGCCTCATGACCCTGGAGTGGTGTGCACGCGCATCTCATGTCTGCTATCCTGCTTGTTCCCTAGAGCAGTGTGCACACTCACCTCATGTCTGCTGAGCTGCAAGATGCCTGCGTTTCTGCTTTGCCTTCTGTGATCTTCTCATCATGTCTAGAATCCCTGAACATGAGTCTTTCCTAGGATCCTGCACTGTCTTGTTCTGCAATCATCTCGTCATGTCTGAAACTCTGATCATGTGTCCTTTCCTAGGATCCTGCACTGTCTGGTTCTGCAATCATCTCGTCATGTCTGAAACCTTGATCATGTAACATTTCCTAAGATCCTGCACTGTCTGGTTCTGTGATCATCTCGTCATGTCTGAAACCCTGATCATGTGACTGCGCTCTGTGATCCTGGAGCATCTGCACTAGGAAGTTCTCCCCTGGTCCTGACTCGGAAGAGGAGGTGCTATGCCCTATATTAGACCACCCCTTCCTATGCTCAGGGCCTGATTATTGTGTTGCTTCTCTGCATGGCTGTTTGGTCTGTGGGGTTGTTGCTCCCTCTATTCTGTGCCCTTGCACTCTGCTCTGTCGTGCGTCTCTGCACACGCTCCGTGCTCGTACTCCATCTCTTGTCCCGTGCCTTGTCTTATGTTTGTCTGTTGTGCCATGTTCGTCCTTTTCCTGCTTGGACTTGTAGTCCTTCTGTTATTCTCTGCCTTGCCTGTTTTCACTATGCCTTGTTTCGTACCTTGCCTTGCTCTGCCTTGTTCCTCCCTATCGTCTCAGTCTTTGCTTGCTCTGCCTCGCTCTCTACTATGGTGCTCTGTAGTGCTCCCTGGCACACGCACCATCCCTCCTTTCCTTCCTTTCGTGCTCCTTTCCATGTCTAGTCCCAAGGCTCTGCCTTGGCCCGGCTCTGGGCTTCGCCTACGCTCCGCTGCTAGACTCTTTCCTATTGTGCTCTCTTGCACGTTTCCAGGCTAGTCCCAAGGTTCTCCCTTGGCCCGGCTCTGGGCTTCGGCCTACGCTACGCTGCTAGCTCTGTTCTTGCTCTGACCTGATTCCGTGTTTCTGCCTATGCTTCCGTCCCTGGTTCCGTACACTGCCTAAGCTCTGTCTTGTTTCTCGTCTTGTCTTCCCTTGCTCTGTTTCTTCCTGTGCCCTTTGCATGCGCCTGGCCTTCCTAGCCTCCTGTTTGTGCCTCAGCCGTGCCCGCCCTAGCCGTGCCCACCTGCTTGTGCCTCAGCCGTGCTTGTCGGTCAGTGACAGCTGTGTAGCCTGCCATGCCTCAGTCGGGTTCGCTGGAGTCTTGCTCGGTTGTCAGTGCCGCAGCCCGATCAGCTAGCCAGTGCCCCAGCAGTGCCCTCTGTGCTCCCTTGCACTTCACGCTGTTTCCGCACTGTGCTCTGCGTGCTCTCTAAAGCACGCGCAGGCCCTCGCCTGCCCATGGCATACCTCCCCGTGCTTCTGTAAAAGTACGCGCAGGCTTTGCCATGTCCCCTGTTGTGTCCTCTTGCACGCACAGGTCCTAACCTGGTCCTTGAACCCTGACCCTGGTGTGCCTCTCTGCACGCACAGGACTCTGCCTCGCCTGACCCTGGCATGCCTCTCTGCACGCGCAGGACTCTGCCTCGCCTGATCCTGGCGTGCCTCTTTGCACGCGCAGGACTCTGCTTTGTTACCTTGTGCCTTGGCGTGTCTCTACACACGCACTCTGTCTTACCTTGTGCTATGGCGTGTCTCTACACACGCACCCTGTCTCGTTTTGTGAACCCTGGCGTGTCCCCTACACAAGCACCTTGCCTTGCACTTAGCCTTGAACCCTGGCGTGTCCTCTACAAACGCACCTAGCCTTGCACCGAGCCTTGGACCTTGGCGTGTTCCCTAACACGCACCATGCCTGGATATCTGACGTGCCTCCTTGCCTGAAACCTGGTTTGCCTGCCGGATGCCCGGCACCTGCCGATCGCTGCCAGAGATCGTAAGCTGGATGACTGCAGCCTGATGTCCGGAGCTGATGTCCGCAGCCTGATGCATTGATCATGTCGATCGTTGCCAGCAGTCCGGAGTCCGATGCCATTGTGCCTTTACCTGTACCCAGGCGTGCCACCTGGCACGTACCATGCTACGGACCTTGGTGTGCCCACTTTGCACGTTTTGCTTGTTCTCACGTTTTTACACTGAATGTGATTCTGAAGTTATCCTAATGAAGATACCTTGCACCTACGTCTTGTCTTGTCTTGCTTCTTGCTCGTCCTATTGCCAGACAATCAATAGTGTCCCCTGAGCCGGCCGTCTGGTCCCAGCAGTCGTGGTGGCTCACCTCCTTGGTCTTGCCCCTGACACTCCTTTTACAGGGGGTGGGTTCTGACTAGGTCAGCTCACCCTAGGTGAGTGGGTGCCATGGCCCAGAGGGTCCACTCTAAAAAGGAAGATGGGCTCAGAAGAAGCCGAGTCCGTCACATTAGCTTTGGTTTTGTTTACCTTGTTTTTTGGAGTTCAGCCATCCCCGGCCGGGGGTATGTTGGATTCTTTTTCCTTGATCAGTGTTCTCTTTTGCTCTGCTTCCAGAATATTCTGAGTGCTGATATGGGGTTTGAAGTCTAGTGACTTCAGGGTCCTTTTTGCTTATCAGTTGTGTTGGTAATATTTTTAGCAGAGTTTTCTCAGATTGCAGACAGTAGCTTTTCTATCCTGTCCTTTTTAGTTAGCTTGGGCCCCATCGATTGCTCAACCTATCTTTCTATCTGTGTTAGTGTTTTCATCTTGCTTCACCGTCATTATATGTTGGGGGCTGCCTATTGCTTTGGGTTCTGCTCTGGGGCAGTCAGTTTTTCCCTTTTCTCTCTTTAGGCTTATGTAGATCTCTGTTGTGAGTTCATTTTCCCCTTCACCACTGAGGCCCGATGAACTCCCTCTTCTGGTAAAGAAAGGTAGTGAGCCTGATTATCAAGCATCTGGGCCTAATGATGATGACTGGCTGAGTGGAGTTACTGACTGGATATAAGGCTGCCTACGCCCTTTTGCCCTGCGGGTGATTTCTCTGTGGGATCCTTGGATACCAGTCTGAATTCCTGCTCTTCTAAAGCTAAGTTTTCTGCTCTGCCTTTTGCATTTGTGCTTTGACTTTGTTTTGCTGGATTTCTGCCATTCCCTGCTGGGGTGAGCTGAATTCCTTTAGCTCTGTCTTCAGAAAATACCTGAGTGCTGATTTTGTTTTTGAAGCCTAGCTGCTTCAGGGCCTTTTTCCATTTCAGCTTGTTGGCTTTGTCTTTTATAGGGTTTTTGCAGATTGCAGACAGCAGCTTTCCTATCCTGTCCTATTTTTAGTTAGCTTGGGCCCCATTGTTTGCTCAGCCTATCTTTCTATCTGTGTGAGTGTTTTTTCATCTTGCTTCACCGTCATTATATGTTGGGGGCTGCCTTTTACTTTGGGGTCTGCTCTGGGACAGTTTAGATTTCCTTTTCTGTCTTTAGGTTATTTAGTTCTCCGGCTATGATCGAGGGGTCTAGGGCACCGTAGGAACCCCCCACGGCTACTGCTAGTTGTGTTGATAGGTTCAGGGGTCTGCAATCTGATAGTTGCCAACTTCTCCGGTTTTCTGGACGTAGCTTCTATTTTTGTGTCTGCCTCCAACGGTGACTCGTTCATAACAGAATCACCCGCCATACCGCAGATCCTAGGGTACTCAATAGCAGGAAAGAATTGTAAAAAAAAAAAAAAAAAAAAAAGAGTGTGTATATTTTTTCCTCTATATCTCTGAGGCCGTAGGGGGAATTTTTTTTTCTCTCAATGGAGATAAAGCAATTGTCTGATCGCGTGGAGCAGCTCGCTGCGGAAGTGCGGGGAATTTCCGCCTACCTTGCTCATTCACATGCTGCTGAACCAAAGATTCCCACACCTGAAGTATTTTTTGGGGATCGGTCTAAATTTCAAAAATAATTGTAAATTATTTTTTGCCTTGAAGCCTAACTCGTCACAGAGCTCCGCGCAGCAGGTTAAAATTTTCATCTCTTTGCTGCGTGGCGATCCCCAGGATTGGGCGTTTTCTTTGAAACCTGATGATCCTATTCTGACTAATGTGAACGCATTTTTTCAAGCCTTGGGGTTGTTGTATGATGAACCTAATGCCATTGATCAGGCTAAAAAGACCCTGCTGGCATTGAACCAGGGTCAAGATTCTGCAGAATCGTACTGTCAAAAATTCCGAAAGTGGGCGGTACTTACTACCTGGAATGATAATGCCCTGGCTTCTCTCTTTCGGAAGGGTTTGTCAGAAGCCGTAAAAGATACTATGTTGGGATTTCCTGTTCCCTCTGGTCTTGACGATTCTATGTCATTAGCCATTCAGATTGATCGGCGTTTGCGCGAGCGCAAAACTGCACGAGAAGTGTTGCTACTTGTTGAACAATTGTCTGAACCTATGCAATGTGATAGAGTTTTGTCCAGAGAGCAGTGTCAGGAGTTCAGAAGGCGTAATAAGTTGTGTTTTTTCTGTGGAGATGCCTCGCATATTATTTCTGTCTGTCCTAAATGAGAGAAATGCTTTGCACACACGTTTTCTGTTGGTGGTGTTCAACCTAAGTTTCTTCTGGCTATTACTCTGATCTGCTCCCTGTCCACATTTTCCGCCAAGGCTTTTGTGTATTCAAGAGCAGCTCTAAACCTAATGGACTTAGATTTTGCTAAACGTTGTGGATTTCCGATGACACCTCTGCAGACGCCTATCCCTTTGAGGGGGATTGATGCTACTCCTTTGGCAAAAAATAAACCTCAGTTTTGGACCCAGGTGGTAATACGGGTCGCCCCAGACCATCAAGAAAATTGCAGATTTTTGGTGTTGCATAATCTGCATGATACCATTGTTCTGGGGTTTCCCTGGTTGCAAATTCATAATCCAGTTTTGGATTGGAAATCTGTGTCTGTGGTGAGTTGGGGTTGTCGGTGTGCCTTTAGTGAGGCTCCGGTGTTTTCCACCTCTCCTCAGTCGCATGATGTTCCTGATTATTTGGCGGACTTTTATGATGTATTTAGTGAGAATGAGTCTGCGTCTCTGCCTCCTCATAGGAGTTATGACTGTGCAATTGAACTGAGCCCGGGGTGTAAATTCCGCAAGGGTCGGCTCTTCAATTTATCTGTACCCGAGCACGAGGCTATGCGATCTTATATTAAGGAAGCGTTGGAGAAGGGTCATATTAGACCATCCTTGTCACCCTTAGGTGCCGGTTTTTTTTTGTAGCCAAAAAGGATGGATCATTAAGACCTTGTATTGATTATCGTGCCCTCAACAAAATTACTGTTAAATATCAGTATCCGTTACCCCTGATTTCGGATCTATTCTCTAGAGTTAAAGGTGCTTGCTGGTTTACCAAGCTTGACCTCAGAGGGGCGTATAATCTTATTCGCATTAAGCATGGGGATGAATGGAAGACGGCGTTTAATACTCCGGAGGGACATTTTGAGTACCTGGTGATGCCTTTTGGGCTCACTAATGCCCCTTCTGTCTTCCAGTGCTTCATGAACGATATTTTCCGAGATTTTGTCGATAAATTTTTGATTATCTATCTGGATGATATTTTGAACTTCTCCAGGGATTGGGATTCTCATGTGGAGCATGTTCGGACTGTGTTCCGGATCTTGAGGGAGAATCCCCTGTATGTCAAAGGATCTAAATGCCTTTTTGGAGTACAGAGGATTTCTTTTTTGGGATTTATTTTGTCTCCGTCAACTATTGAAATGGACCCGGCCAAGGTACAGGCCATTTACGATTGGGTTCAGCCCACTTCTTTGAAGGCCCTTCAGAAGTTTTTGGGTTTTGCTAATTTTTATCGGAAATTTATAGCAAAATTTTCTAGTATTGCCAAGCCATTGACTGATTTGACTAAGAAGGGTACTGATGTGTTAAATTGGTCTCCAGAGGCTGTTTCTTCCTTTCAGGAGCTGAAGCGAAGATTCACCTCCGCCCCGGTTTTGTGGCAACCTGATGTCTCACTTCCGTTCCAGGTAGAGGTGGATGCTTCTGAGATTGGTGCAGGAGCTGTTTTGTCCCAAAAGGATCCTGTAACATCTAAAATGAATCCCTGTGCCTTCTTTTCCCGAAAGTTCTCTCCATCTGAACGTAACTATGATGTGGGGAATCGGGAACTGTTGGCCATGAAATGGGCATTTGAGGAGTGGAGACTAGAGTTGAGCGATACCGTCCGATACTTCAAAGTATCGTATCGGATGGTATTGGCCGATCTTTAAAAAAAGTATCGGTATCGCCGATTCCGATACCGGAAGTCCCATTCAAGTCTATGGGACTTCCGGTATCGGAATAAGAAAAACCCTTTCCTGCCCTTGTACAGCCTCTCTGGGGTCTGTACGGGCCTTTCGGGGGGCTGTGCCGGCCTGCCAGGGGGTCTGTGCAGGCTCCGGTGGTCTGTGCCGGCCTGCCGGTGGTCTGTGCAGGCTCCGGGGGGCTGTGCCGGCCTGCCGGGGGGCTGTGCCGGCCTGCTGGGGGGCTGTGCAGGCTCCGGGGGGCTGTGCCGGCCTGCCGGGGGGCTGTGCCGGCCTGCCGGGGGGCTGTGCCGGCCTGCCGGTGGTCTGTGCAGGCTCCGGGGGTCTGTGCAGGCATCGTCCGATGGGACTACAAGTCCCATCGGGCGATGCCTGCTACCATGACAGTGATTGACACATTAGCCAATGATGGGACAGTAGTAGTCCCATCATCCGGCTAATGTGTTAAATGTAAAAAAAAAAAAAAAAAAAATTACATGCTACATACATACAACATGCATACTACATACACTCACTGGCCACTTTATTAGGTACACCATGCTAGTAACGGGTTGGACCCCCTTTTGCCTTCAGAACTGCCTCAATTCTTCGTGGCAGAGATTCAACAAGGTGCTGGAAGCATTCCTCAGAGATTTTGGACCATATTGACATGATGGCATCACACAGTTGGCGCAGATTTGTCGGCTGCACATCCCTGATGCGAATCTCCCGTTCCACCACATCCCAAAGATGCTCTATTGGATTGAGATCTGGTGACTGAGGAGGCCATTTGAGTACAGTGAACTCATTGTCATGTTCACGAAACCAATCTGAGATGATTCGAGCTTTATGACATGGCGCATTATCCTGCTGAAAGTAGCCATCAGATGTTGGGTACATTGTGGTCAAAAAGGGATGGACATGGTCAGCAACAATACTCAGGTAGGCTGTGGCGTTGCAACGATGCTCAATTGGTACCAAGGGGCCCAAAGAGTGCCAAGAAAAAATTCCCCACACCATGACACCACCACCACCAGCCTGAACCATTGATACAAGGCTGGATGGATCCATGCTTTCATGTTGTTTACGCCAAATTCTGACCCTACCATCCGAATGTCGCAGCAGAAATCGAGACTCATCAGACCAGGCAACGTTTTTCCAATGTTCTACTGTCCAATTTCGATGAGCTTGTGCAAATTGTAGCCTCAGTTTCCTGTTCTTAGCTGAGAGGAGTGGTACCCAGTGTGGTCTTCTGCTGCTGTAGCCCATCTGCCTCAAAGTTCGACGCACTGTGCGTTCAGAGATGCTCTTCTGACTACCTTGGTTGTAACGGGTGGCAATTTGAGTCACTGTTGCCTTTCTATCAGCTCGAACCAGTATGCCCATTCTCCTCTGACCTCTGGCATCAACAAGGCATTTCCGGCCACAGAACTGCCGCTCACTGGATTTTTTTTCTTTTTCGGACCATTCTCTGTAAACCCTAGAGATGGTTGTGCGTGAAAATCCCAGTAGATCAGCAGTTTCTGAAATACTCAGACCAGCCCTTCTGGCACCAACAATCATGCCACGTTCAAAGGCACTCAAATCACCTTTCTTCCCCATACTGATGCTCGGTTTGAACTGCAGGAGATTGTCTTGACCATGTCTACATGCCTAAATGCACTGAGTTGCCGCCATGTGATTGGCTGATTAGAAATTAAGTCTTAACATACAGTTGGACAGGTGTACCTAATAAAGTGGCCAGTGAGTGTACATGCTACATTCATACTACATACTACATACATGCTACATACATACTACATATATACTACATGCATGCTACATACATACTGCATGCTACATACATACCACATACATACTACATACATACTACATGCTACATACATACCACATACATGCTACATATATACTACATGCATGCTACATACATACTACATATATACTACATGCATGCTACATACATACTTCATGCTACATACATACCACATACATACTACATACATACTACATGCTACATACATACCACATACATGCTACATATATACTACATGCATGCTACATACATACTACATATATACTACATGCATGCTACATACATACTGCATGCTACATGCATGCTACATACATACTACATACATACTACATGCTACATACATACCACATATATACTACATACATACAATACATTCATACAATACATACATAGACATACAGTACATATAACATAGAGTAACATACTTACCAATACTTGTCACATTGTTCCCCGAAGCCATTGTCGTCTACGGAATAAATATTAACATAACAAACCACAAAAATACTCACCCACGATCCGAAGCAGTCCACGAGTGTGTCCCACGACGATCTTGGGTAGAGAATTGCAGCATCAGCTGTTGCTGCCGTTCTCTACGGGCTGCAGGAATCCAATGACGGAAGGTAGGTATCCTTCCGCACTGTATTCCTCCGCCACTTAAAAAAAAAAAGTCCCTAGTCTCACTTTATGCCATTGCTGTGTGGGAAATTCCCACGCAGCAATGGCATAAAGTGAGACTAGGGACTTTTTTTTTTTTAAGTGGCGGAGGAATACAGTGCGGAAGGATACCTACCTTCCGTCATTGGATTCCTGCAGCCCGTAGAGAACGGCAGCATCATCTGATGCTGCAGTTCTCTACCCAAGATCGTCGTGGGACACACTCGTGGACTGCTTCGGATCGTGGGTGAGTATTTTTGTGGTTTGTTATGTTAATATTTATTCCGTAGACGACAATGGCTTCGGGGAACAATGTGACAAGTATTGGTAAGTATGTTACTCTATGTTATATGTACTGTATGTCTATGTATGTATTGTATGAATGTATTGTATGTATGTAGTATATATGTGGTATGTATGTAGCATGTAGTATGTATGTAGTATGTATGTAGCATGCATGTAGCATGCAGTATGTATGTAGCATGCATGTAGTATATATGTAGTATGTATGTAGCATGCATGTAGTATATATGTAGCATGTATGTGGTATGTATGTAGCATGTAGTATGTATGTAGTATGTATGTGGTATGTATGTAGCATGCAGTATGTATGTAGCATGCATGTAGTATATATGTAGCATGTATGTAGCATGTAGCATGTATGTAGTATGTATGTGGTATGTATGTAGCATGTAGTATGTATGTAGCATGCATGTAGTATGTATGTAGTATGTATGTAGCATGCAGTATGTATGTAGTATGTATGTAGTATATATGTAGTATGTATGTAGCATGTAGTATGTATGTAGCATGCATGTAGTATGTATGTAGTATTTTTTTTTTTTTTTTTAACATTTAACACATTAGCCGGATGATGGGACTACTACTGTCCCATCATTGGCTAATGTGTCAATCACTGTCATGGTAGCAGGCATCGCCAGATGGGACTTGTAGTCCCATCGGACGATGCTTGCACAGACCCCCGGACATCAGCACAGCCCCCCGGCAGGCCGGCACAGCCCCCCGGCAGGCCGGTACAGACCCCCACAGGGTGCACAGACCACCGGCAGGCCGGCACAGCCCCCCGGCAGGCCGGTACAGACCCCGGGCAGTCCACACAGCCCCCCGGCAGGCAGGCACAGCCCCCCGGCAGGCCGGCAGAGACCCCCGGAAGGCCCGAAATGACGGCGCATCATGATGCGCACACACCGCGCATCATGATGACGTCAGGCCGTCAATCAACTGAACTTCCGATTCCGATGCCGAATTCCGATATTGAAAAAATATCGGAAGTCGGTATCGGAATTCCGATACAGCAAGTATCGGCCGATACCCGATACTTGCGGTATCGGAATGCTCAACACTAGTGGAGACATTGGTTGGAGGGAGCTAAGCATCAAGTCGTGGTCCTCACTGACCACAAGAATTTGATTTACCTAGAGTCGGCTAAGCGCTTGAACCCTAGACAGGCTAGGTGGGCCTTGTTTTTTACACGTTTTGATTTTGTGGTTTCTTTTCTTCCTGGAACTAAGAATGTCAAGGCAGACGCCCTCTCTAGGAGCTTCTTTACTGATTCTCCTGTGGTGACCAAACCTGACACCATCTTAGGCGAAGGGGTAGTTCTTTCTGCCATCTCGCCCGATTTGAGACGTGCTCTGGAAGAGTTCCAGGAGGACAAACCTGAGCGTTGTTCCAGTGGAAAGTTGTATGTTCCCGACCAGTGGAAGAGGAGAGTGATGTCTGAAGTTCATTGCTCTGCTTTGGCTGGTCATCCAGGTATTTTTGGTACTAGAGATTTGGTGAGTCGGTCTTTTTGGTGGCCCTCCTTGTCTCGTGATGTCAGGAATTTTGTGCAGTCCTGTGGGACTTGCTCCCGGTCTAAATCGTGTTCTCGCTCTAGTGGGTTGTTGATGCCTTTGCCTGTCCCCAAGAGGCCATGGACCCATATTTCAATGGATTTCATCTCTGATATGCCTGTCTCTCAAAGGATGACTGTTATTTGGGTAATTTGTGATAGGTTCTCTAAGATGGTTCATCTGGTACCTCTCCCTAAGTTGCCGTCTTCCTCTGAGTTGGTACCCCTGTTTTTGCAACAGGTGGTTCGCTTGCACGGGATTCCTGAGAACATTGTATCTGACAGAGGAGTTCAGTTTGTGTCTAGATTTTGGAGAACTTTCTGTTCCAAGCTGGGAATTCAGTTGTCCTTCTCCTCTGCTTTTCACCCTCAGACCAATGGGCAGACAGAGAGAACAAACCAGACCTTGGAGTCGTATTTGAGATGTTTTATTTCCGCTGATCAGGATGATTGGGTTTCATTTTTGCCCTTGGCCGAATTTGCTTTAAATAATAGAGCTAGTTCTGCCACTTTGATGTCACCTTTTTTTTGTAACTTTGGGTTTCATCCTCGATTTTCTTCAGGGCAGGTGGAGCCCTCTGCCTGCCCAGGTGTTGACACTGTGGTGGAGAGAATGCACCAGATCTGGGACCAAGTGGTGGATAAGTTATCTCTCTCCCGGGAAAAGGCCCAGCGGTTTTGCAACCGACATAGGACCATTGGTCCCCAGTTTAAGGTTGGTGATATGGTGTGGTTATCATCAAAAAATATTGCTATGAAGGTGGCTTCTCCTAAGTTTAAGCCTAGATTTATTGGACCTTACAAGATTTTGGAGATTATTAATCCAGTCTCTTTTCGTTTGGCTCTTCCTGTCACATTTAAAATCCATAATGTGTTCCATAAGTCTTTGTTGAAGATGTTTGTTGAACCTGTTGTTCCGGGGGTGGCACCTCCAGACCCTGTATTGGTTGAAGGTAACATGGAATATGAGGTAGAGAAAGTACTGGATTCCCGTCTGGCTAGACGGAGACTCCAGTATTTGGTTAAGTGGAAGGGTTATGGTCAGGAGGATAATTCCTGGGTCTCTGCCTCTGATATTCATGCCAAAAGATTGGTGCGTGCCTTTCATCGGGCTCACCCTGATCACCCTGGTTGCGTGGTTGAGGGTTCGGTGACCCCTCCTCAAGGGGGAGGTACTGTTGTGAGTTCATTTTCCCCTTCACCACTGAGGCCCGATGAACTCCCTCTTCTGGTAAAGAAAGGTAGTGAGCCTGATTATCAAGCATCTGGGCCTAATGATGATGACTGGCTGAGTGGAGTTACTGACTGGATATAAGGCTGCCTACGCCCTTTTGCCCTGCGGGTGATTTCTCTGTGGGATCCTTGGATACCAGTCTGAATTCCTGCTCTTCTAAAGCTAAGTTTTCTGCTCTGCCTTTTGCATTTGTGCTTTGACTTTGTTTTGCTGGATTTCTGCCATTCCCTGCTGGGGTGAGCTGAATTCCTTTAGCTCTGTCTTCAGAAAATACCTGAGTGCTGATTTAGTTTTTGAAGCCTAGCTGCTTCAGGGCCTTTTTCCATTTCAGTTTGTTGGTTTGTCTTTTATAGGGTTTTTGCAGATTGCAGACAGCAGCTTTCCTATCCTGTCCTATTTTTAGTTAGCTTGGGCCCCATTGTTTGCTCAGCCTATCTTTCTATCTGTGTGAGTGTTTTTTCATCTTGCTTCACCGTCATTATATGTTGGGGGCTGCCTTTTACTTTGGGGTCTGCTCTGGGGCAGTTTAGATTTCCTTTTCTGTCTTTAGGTTATTTAGTTCTCCGGCTATGATCGAGGGGTCTAGGGCACCGTAGGAACCCCCCACGGCTACTGCTAGTTGTGTTGATAGGTTCAGGGGTCTGCAATCTGATAGTTGCCAACTTCTCCGGTTTTCTGGATGTAGCTTCTATTTTTGTGTCTGCCTCCTACGGTGAGTCGTTCATAACAGATCTCCGGCTGTGACGAGGTGTCTAGGATCACCGTAGGAACACTCCACGGCTACTGCTAGTTGTGTGATAGGATTAGGGGTCTGCAATCCACTAGTTTCCAGCCTCTCTGTTTTTCTGGGCTGAGCTTGTGTTTTGTTTTTTCCTCCTCGGTGACTCAATCATAACACCGTCCTGGGTAAGAGGAGATGAGTCAATTGCCACAAGTTTAACAGGATCCTGAAGTCTGACTGTCTCTATCTTATTAAGAGTCATAACTTTGGTATCAATCAGGTTCACAGCAGAACCACATTCAACAAAAGCAGTAGTCTGAACCGGACCATTACCAAGTTCCAGTTCCACCTGCAGCACCATTTTTGCACATGAGGAAAATTGTACCTGAAGGTCTGCGTAGCCTCCTCAACTACTACCCAGACCTAGTCGTTTCCCGCCATCTTGGAGGATGACGGACAGGAGGGGCAGTCCTTCTTCCAGTGTCCAGATTCCCCACAATAGAAACACAATTGCTTCTCCCGGCGGCGTCTTCTTTCCTTTTCCTCACAGGTGACAGTGCTCACCTCCATAGCCACAGGAAGAGTCCGGGTCTCATCTCCACTGAAGAATAATGGTGTTTCCCATTGCATAACGCCTCTAGCCCGCAGTCTGCGATCCATGCGAACCGCTTGAGTCATGGCATCCTCCAGGGAGTCAGGCGGAGGATGGAGTGCCAAAGCGTCCTTCAGACGTTCACATAGGCCTCTACGGAACAGCCCCCGAAGGGCAGCATCACACCAGGAAATCTCGGCTGCCCAACGTCTGAATTAAGTACAGAACCATTCGGCCGAGTGCTCCCCTTGACAGACACTCATCACCTTGTCCTCAGCCAAACGCACTCTATCAGGCTCATCATGAATTAGCCCTAAGGCTTCAAAAAACACATCCACAGACATTCTCTCAGGGGCAGAAGAGGAAAGTGAAAATGCCCAGGCTTGTGGGGACCCCCTAAGCAGGGACAGAACCACCCCCACTCTCTGTTTCTCATCTCCAGAGGAGCGGGGTCTCAAAGAGAAAAAGAGCTTACAGCCCTCCTTAAATGCTCTGAAATCATCTTTGTTACCAGAAAACGTATCTGGCAATTTAACCGGGGATTCGGGTGGGACTAAAATGACATCTCTATTCCCCACCTGCTGGAAGCCTGCGGAAAGTACCCCCTGAACTGAGTCCTCAACCCGCCGTTGGGACTGGGCCAGAGTTTGGTGTTCCAAACTAAGCTTCTGCAGTGACTGAGTCAAGCATTTCACCTGCTCAGATAAAGCACACATTGGGTCCATGCTGCAGAAGTGAGGAGAGAAAAAAAAATAGCAGGCCAGTTATAATGTCAGAAACACCGCACTGCACTTGCTCACTGAGCCAGTGTGCATGTCCTGAGTAAAGAGAACTGTGCTCAAAGATACCTGTGGAGCGGGCAGCAGCCGAGTAGATGCGTACTTCAGAGCTGCAGGACCTGAAGCACGTGACTGCTAGGGGCGTGGCCTAAACTCAAGAAAGCTAGGAGCTGCAAGAGAACTCCTAGCAGGGTAACTGCGAGACAAAGTTACCAAGGGGCATAGACAGGGAGGATAGTCAGGACGTAGCCAATGAGTCATACACAGAGATAGCTGGAAGGCACAAGAGGGGCGAGCAGAGAGTAGTCAGATCACAGGCAATGAGTCATACACAGAGAGGATAGCACAGTACAGAATGAACAGGCAAACTCACAACGGGGAACAGAACCGGGTCAGAACCATATAAACAAGCTATAGCAACGAACAGGCACAGGCACACAGAGGTCAGCACACTCGGCCAAAGGCAAAAGTATAACTGGCAGTGATTGGAGCATCCGAGGGGTTTAAGAAACTCTCCCAGAACCAGAAAGAGGCCACAATCATTAACCCCAGGTGTGCAGGTCAAAATCTGCACTGAGATCCAGACATTAACCCTTGACGTGCAGCTCAAAAACCTGCACTGGGATCATGACAGTCGGCTGTCTTAAATCCAGTCAGAAACTCCAAATGTCCAATCGTCCTCCTCATTATCAGGTGGCAGGCCTCTGCCAACTAGATCAGCTCCACTACCTCCTGTAACCACCAGAGGGAGCCCGGAAAGAGAACTCGCAACCCCTCTGTCAATACAACCAACTCCACTACCTTCACTAGTAACCAGAGGTAGGCCAGAATGTGAATTCACAACACTAAGGCAAGCAGAGTGGCAGGAAAAAGTAGTCACAGGATCGTAGTAAACGGGCAGAGGACAAAACACGGTATCAAGGGGTCAGCTGCTCTAGCCTTGGAGCATGAACTATCACTGACGTTGGTCTGCAGGTCATAGCAGACTGAAATAGCCCCACAGAACCCAAAACGAGGCACAGAAGGTTAATTCCTGGATCATGACAATCATCATCTAAAAAACTTTGTTTTAAAAGAACAAAGAAGAAGAAAGGATTATGGGCGTATCTTCGGGGTGACAACTCTCAAACAGTGCTGACACCCACACCCGATCGCCGAGGCGCTCAGCCTGAGGCCGCACGATCGATGCACTGTACCTGTACTGCTGTTTGTGTGAATGCGGCTCCCGCAGAGTAGTACAGGGAAGGCGCAGGTTGAGAAGGGGTTAAAGGACACTTTAAGGGTGCTGAAAAGTTTACACCTGAAGGCTGTCAACCTGGGTTACCTTCTGTGTGTAGTATAGTGTACTTGTTAATAAATAAAAAAAATAAAAAATATATAGTGTTCATCTATTTGTGATGGTCAACTCTGCTAAATCTGACAGCTGAGGGTTTCAGCCTGCAGTTCTCAGTTTTTCCTGGCTGGTTATCAAAAATTCAGGGGAATACTGTTTTTCTAATTTATTTATTTTGTGAGCAGCCACTGGCTGATGAGCACTCCAATCAGCTGCTTCTTGCTCTTCCTGTTATTAGATTCAGCAAGAATCAGCTGATGGGAGTAGCAGTCTCATCAGCTGAAGCCATTGACCTCAGGGAAAACCTTGTTACCTCGGATCACAGCTGCAGGATTATGCTGTCATTTGACAGATTGGGAACCACGGCTCTCTGAATGGTGATAAGGATCAGACGCGGTGTTTGCTGTGCTGTCATGCACATGATATTATGGCAAACATAGGATATTATTGCCCCCCATTCAAATGAATGCGATCCGGGCTTTAGTACTATTCTGGTACGTAAACTGTTTGCCAAATCATCTGAACCAGAACATCCAGGGGTTCGCTCATCTCTGAAACTGATTCCTCACTGCAACACAGTTTTATCTCAAACAATTTGGATTAGCAAATTGGGCCTCCTGACTGAACCCCAATATTAGACCTCATGATTTTTAAGAAGAAATGGGGCCTCCTGATTCCTCACTGCAACACAGTTTGTGTCCAAATGATTTCAATTAGCAAATGGGGCCTCCTGAGATCATTCATCATACAGCACCACTATCCTGGACAAAGTCAAAACAAAAGCATTAGTGGAACCATGAACATTTACCTATCTATTATAGACTTTTGCTAACTTGAGAAAAAATTCTTGAGAAGTCAGTTATGAATCTGAATGTGCTACGTTCGTGCCAAATTTGAGATTGGTGAATGTTTTCCATACAAATTTTCTCATCTCTAGTAATAATGTCTATACCCTAGGCCCCTGCTTGCTGTAATGAACCATCCTGGGCCCAGGGCTGCAGCAATAATGAGGCAAGTTGAGCCAGGTGCTTAAGCGGCAGGCAGCAGGGAGCGGCATTATGCGCTCCTCTACCCGCAGCACCTACAATTTAGCCTCTGCACGCTGGTGCTGCGGTCGTGCAAGAGGCTATAATTGATGAGATCACAGGAGGGAGTCAGGGCCCCCCGATCATGCGACCCCTGACTCCTCCCCTCCTGTGACCTCATCACAGGTCCTGTAGTCGCTCCTCTTCTCATCTGTAGCGTCTTCAATCCGGATATCATGTGACCCTGACTCCTCCCCTCCTATGACTTCATCACAGGTCCTGTGCGCATCAGCCCTTGTTTTATGCAGGACTCTGCTGTCTGTGCTCGCTGTCATCGTCCTGAATGAGGGAAGTTTATTTGTGGGGTCAGGGTGGTTTACAGGGTGTATGTAGCAGAGCCGCGAGTGTGTGAGGGGTACGGAGCAGAGCTGCAAGTGTACGATGTGTACAGAGCAGAGATATGTACGGAGTGGAGCTGTGTGTGTGTACGAGGTGTAAGGAGCAGAGCCGCGTGTGTACGAGGTGAACAGAGCGGAGCCATGTGTGTACAAGGTGTACGGAGCGGATCGACGCGTGTGGGAGGTGCACGGAGTAGAGCTGCACTTGTACGTTGTAGAGATGTGTACAGAGTGGAGCTGTGTGTGTGTACGGAGCAGAGCTGTGTGTGTGTACGAGGTGTACGGAGCAGAGATGTGTACGGAGCGGAGCTGTGTGTGTACACGGAGCGGAGCCGTGTGTGTGTACGAGGTGCACGGAGCAGAGCCACGAGTGTGTGGGGTGTGCGGAGCTGTGTGTGTGTGCGAGGTGTACGGAGTGGAGCCACATGTGTGCGAGGTGTAAGGAGCAGAGCCGCATGTGTACGAGGTGTACGGAGCAGAGCCGTGTGTGTGTACAGAGTGGAGCTGTGTGTGTACACGGAGTGGAGCCGTGTGTACGGAGCGGAGCAGCACGTGTGCGAGGTGTACGGAGCGGAGCAGCGCGTGTGCGAGGTGTACGGAGCAGAGCAGCGCGTGTGCGAGGTGTACAGAGCAGAGCAGCACATGTGCGAGGTGTACAGAGCGGAGCCGCACGTGTACTGAGCAGAGCCGACACAGGAGTACACGGCGGAGCCCCGAGGAGCACTTTAAAATTCGCATTTGACATTCCACCGGAAGTGATGTGCTAAAAGCTGACTGGAAATGAGGTAATTTCGGGAGGAGATTGTGACGGAACCATGGTGGCACTTCAGGGAATGCTTCAGATCCATCACCGTATCCTCCCCCAGCAGCGCGGACAGCAGGATCGCCGTGGACTCGGGATGCCGGCCATGTGAGCGGATCATGATATGTCCTGCATCGGGAGGCTCAGGTGGGCACTACAGTGGGAGCCGGGCTGCTATAGTATCTTTATAGAATCTTTCTTTCTCTCTCTGTTTTTTTCCTTCTTCTTTCTTTCTTTCTCTGTTATTTCTTTCTTTCTCTCTCTCTTCTTTCTTTCCCCTCTTTCTTTCTCTCTCTCTCCTTTCGTTTTCTCTCTGTTCTTTCTTTTCCTCAGTACCACTCAGTGTGCCCACAGTACCGGTAGAATAAGAGGGTTAGGAAACTAGGTGGCACTGGTCACATTGAGCCTCTCATACATTTTACTGGTGTATAATCATATGCTCTGAGCACCCCCATAAAGTGGGCCAGCGCCAGACAACAGGGTACAAACAAATCACTATTACTATCAGTCCAAGTGGACAATTATATAGGTAAAGTTACTTATGTCCCTGTGCCAAGCACTGTGGAGGATCAGAATACCCTGAGGAGACCATAACAGCGGGGTTGGGTAGAAGAATTATATGGGGCCCATTGCATAGTATGAAGTAATATATGGTGACCATTATACTGTATACAGTAATATATGGGGCTCATTATACTGTATGAAGTAATATATCGTGCCCATTCAACTGTATGAAGTAATATATGGGGCCCATTATGCTGTATGAAGTAATATATGGTGCCCATTATGCTGTATGAAATAATATATGGTGTCCATTATACTGTATGAAGTAATACATGGGGCCCATTATACTGTATGAAGTAATATATGGGGCCCATTACACTGTATGAAGTAGTATATGGGGCCCATTATACTGTAAGAAGTAATATATGGGGCCCATTATGCTGTATGAAATAATATTTGGGGCCCATTATACTGTATACAGTAATATATGGGGCTCATTATACTGTATGCAGTAATATATGGTGCCCATTATACTGTATGAAGCAATATATGGTGCCTATTATGCTGTATGAAGTAAAATATGGGGCCCATTATACTGTATGAAGTAATAAATGGGGCCCATTATACTGTATGAAGTAATATATGGTGCCCATTTTTCTGTATGAAGTAATATATGGTGCCTATTATTCTGTATGAAGTCATATATGGGGCCCATTATACTGTATGAAGTAATATATGGGGCCCATTATCCTGTATGCAGTAATATACGGGGCCCATTATACTGTATGAAGTAATATATGGTTCCTATTATGCTGTATGAAGTAATATATGGGGCCCATTATACAGGATGAAGTCATATATGGGGCCCATTATACTGTATTAAGTAATATATGGTGCCTATTATGCTGTATGAAGTAATATATGGGGACCATTATACTGGATGAAGTAATATATGGGGCCCATTATGCTGTATGAAGTCTTATATGGGGCCCATTATCCTGTATGCAGTAATATACGGGGCCCATTATACTGTATGAAGTAATATATGGTTCCTATTATGCTGTATGAAGTAATATATGGGGCCCATTATACTGTATGAAGTAATATATGGGGCCCATTATACAGGATGAAGTCATATATGGGGCCCATTATACTGTATTAAGTAATATATGGTGCCTATTATGCTGTATGAAGTAATATATGGGGCCCATTATACTGGATGAAGTAATATATTGGACCAATTATGCTGTATGAAGTAATATATTGGGCCTATTATACTGTATGAAGTAATATATTGGGCCCATTATGCAATATGAAATAATATTTGGGGCCCAATATACTGTATGCAGTAATATATGGGGCCCATAATACTGTGTGGAGCATTATGTTGGGATAGGGGATGACTTTCTGTTTGTTGTGGATCTGACCGCTGGGACCCCCATGATCCTGGGAAACATAGCTTTGAAGAGCACCATGTAAATGGAGCTGTGGTCAATCATACGCACTGTGGTGCCATTCACATGTGGCTCTTCAAATAACTCCTTAAAGAGAGTGATGAGGGGACGACAAAGTATAGCAAAAATACACTGATCAGGGTGAGGAGGGCTATAGTTTGTGGGCTGGTGGGATTTGTGTGGCAGGGCTGCATTTTTGTCCCAGTCCGGCCCTGTGCCAGGCCTACCATTGCCATTATTGACCCTTGTTCTGGATACTTTCGTGTTGTTCTTGTATGTGCGTGTGATGCCGCTGACATCCTTGTGTTTGGACACCTTTTTTTCTATTTATCTAAATCAAAATGTCCACTATTGTACTCAGTTTTACAGGATAGATATGATAATTTACTTTGTGTGCGGGGGAGGGGCGTCATTTTGCTGTTTGCCTCAGGCAGCAGATAGGCTAGTTTCACCCCTGCCTGGGCCCATTTCAAGAATATAGTCCTCAATCCTGGGCCCCTTCCAGTGCTAATGTCCCCATCCTGGCCCCTTCCAGTAATAATGACCTGCATTCTGGTCCCTTTCAGAAATAATGTCACCATCCTGGGCACCTGCTTGGTATAATTCCACATCCTGGGCCCATTCCAAGAGTGTAGTCCCACATCCTGGGCCCCTTCCAGTAATAATGTCCCATCCTGACCTGTTCCAGAAATCATTTCCCCATCTTGGACCCATTCCTGGTATAATGCCCTCATACTGGTTCATTTCTGTTTTTTAATTACACGCTTTTAGGGGCCAGTGCCAGTGTGCTGCTTTTCAGTCAGTGAAGGGAGCAGTTTTATGATTATGTAACCGACGAGGATAACAGGGGAATAGGCGAGGCAACTAGATAACCAGAGAGGTTGGTAACTTAGCGGATTGCAGACCCCAAAACTGACAACTAGAGTTGAGCGAAACAGGTCGGTCAAATTCAGAAATCGTCCACTTTTGCCAAAGTTGGGTTTCATGAAACAGAACCCGACCATAGCGTGAGGTCGGCCCTGAGGTCGCCGATCCGCGCGCCAAAGTCTCGTTTCAAATGATGCTACCTGCCCCTTTTTGCAGCCAATGATGGAGGACGCACACTGTGGACAACGCGATGACATGGGCAGCGGCCACCTCCATCTTAGAGAAGGGCATTGAAGTGATTGGCTGGCTTTGTGTGGCGTCACAGGGGCTATAAAAGGCCGTGACCGCCGACCGCCATCTTACTTCTGCCGATCTTAGAACGAGGAGAGGTGCTGCTGCTGATTCTGAACAGGGAGAGCGTTAGGCAGGGAAGAAGAAAAAAAAATAGCTTCTGCTGCTAGCGCTTTTCACTGTACAGTTAGTGTGCTGTGAAAGTGGAGTATTTTAGTTGTGTGCAGCAGCGCTGGTGGTGATTAGGCTGCCTTTTAAGGCTACCTGATAGCTGCATTGCTGTGTGCACACTGCTGTTCAAACTGCTTTTTTCAAAGCACTCCAACTTTTATTATTTTGTTCTGCTCAGTTACCAAGCGTTCATTTTTTCACACACCGTATAGCGGTGTACGCTCCTCACACTACCGTGTACCAGCTGGTATCACGGACAAATACAAGCTATATGTGTGTGACTCTGGAAAAAAAAAGGAGATTTTCCATTTTTCCAGACCTACACCATATAGAGATGTCGGCTTTTCAAACAGTGAAGCTATCTGTGTGTGACTCTGGAAAAACAAGCCGAGGAGATTTTCCATTTTTCAAGACCTACACCGAATAGAGCTGTCGGCGTTTCAAACAGTTTAGTATATCTGCTGTTTGATTACGGTCCAAACTATACAGAGACAGCGGGTGTCACTCCGTATAAACATAGCCTGAGATTTACAATTTTCCATACAGACACCGTATAGCAGTATATGCTCCTCACACACTACTGTGTACCGGCTGGTATCACGGACAAATACAAGCTATCTGTGTGTTTTTCTGGAAAAAAAACGGAGATTTTCCATTTTTCCAGACCTACACCGTATAGAGCTGTCGGCTTTTCAAACAGTTTAGTATATCTGCTGTTTGATGATGGTCCAAACTATACAGAGACAGCGGGTGTCACTCCGTATAAACATAGCCTGGGATTTACAATTTTCCATACAGACACCGTATAGCGGTGTACGCTCCTCACACACTACCGTGTACCGGCTGGTATCATGGACAAATACAAGCTATCTGTATGTTTTTCTGGAAAAAAAAAAACGAGGAGATTTTCCATTTTTCCAGACCTATGCCGTATTGAGCTGTCTGATTCTCAAACAGTATTGTATATTTGCTGTTCGCATTGCAGTTACATCTATACAGAGTCAGCGTGTGTGCGTGAGACATTCTGTAAATACATATACAGAGATTGTTAGTTACACAAAAAACATATCCAGCTGTACACTTCTGATACAGTACCGTATATCTGCTTGTTGTATTACGGTCAAATACTTACTGTGAGAGCGTCTGTGACTAACAAAAAATATACGTAGATTAAATTTTTTTAATACACCTTACACAGCTGGACGCTCCTCATACAGTACCATCTCTCTGCTGGTATTTTGGGTACATTTTCCCAAACATGAGGAAGTATGGTGGAAGAGGCCTTGGACGTGGGCAGTGGTGTGTGGCTGGTACTGATAGTAGTGGTGCATCGGCTGGTTCTGGCAAAAGCACAATAGCAGCTAAGACAGGAGGTGTTGAGCCTGCATTATCGTCTGGCGCAAGAAGGCATGTAAAGTTCCCTTTTCTTGGAGTAGGAAAACCACTTTTAAAGCCGGAGCATCAGGAACAGGTTTTGGCGTACATTGCCGAAACAGTCACCAGCTCTATTGCCTCCTCTTCTGAACGTTCCAAACCTGCAAGCACGGAGTGGTCAGTGCAGGGTTCTGGTTAGGAAAAACACCTTTCCTTGTGTCCTTCACCCCCACCAAAAGTGAAGGATGCGGCAGCCGACACTTCAGATTACTCTATGGAGCTCTTTTCACATACCATGCCTGGGTTATCCAGTCAAATCCTGAATTCCCCAGTCTAAGGTGAATCTGACGTGGAGTGCACTGATGCACAGCCACGGCTAGATGATTCTGCTGGTACATTGACCCAGAGCACTACATTGCCCTCGCTGTCTAATGAGCCAGAATCTGACACAGATGAAGCTCAGGTGCCCCTTCCCGCACACTGTACCACCTTAGACGGTGGCACAGAGGAAGGTAAAGAGGAAGGTGCAGATGACTTTGAAGAGGAGGTGATGGATGACCCAGTTCTTGACCCAGATTGGCATCCATTGGGAGAGGAGGGTGGCGCTGGCAATAGTTCAGATTAGGAGAAGGATCCACAGCAGGCATTGACATTGCAGCAGCGGTTATCTGGCAGGCCCGTACTGTCCAAAAATGTGAACCAAAAAATAAAAGAGTTGCAGAACAGCTTGGCCAGACGGTCAAGTTAGCACAGCGTGCAAGGCCAGAAATTGTATACCATAGTAGGAAGAGTGCAGTGTGGCACTTCTTTGTCCAAAATCCTACTGATGAGGCAAAGGTTACCTGTAAGAAGTGCGGAAAGACCTTTAGCCGAGGTAAACAACTCAGAAATTTGAATACCAGTTGCATGTTTAGACATTTAACCAACATGCACTTGCAAGCGTGGCCGGACTGCAAAACGTCAGGTAGCACATGTGCACCTGCTCTGACTGAAGGTAGCCAGCTATGCTCCATCACTTCCCCCACTATAACACCACTGCCACCGTTAAGCACACCACTAGCACTAAATGTTGTGGTGTCGTCGCAAGGCCAAAGCACTCATGGAATCACAATGGTTTTGCAACACAACACTGAATCTAGGCCATCACCACCAATAACATCACCAACCCCCTCTCACTCCATCCGGTCCACCGCTACTTCCCCCATATGCAGCTCTCCAGTACAGCTCACCCTACCAGACACTCTGAGTAGGACAAGAAAGTACTCATCCTCTCATCCGCGTACACTGTGTTTGAATGCCTACATTGCCAAACTAATCTCGTCAGAGATCATGCCCTACCGTTTGGTTGAAAGCGAAGCTTTCCGTGAGCTCATGGCCTACGCTGTCCCATGCTATGACTTAACCAGTCGGCACTTCTTTTCTCGAAAAGCCATCCCAGCCCTCCACCCGCATGTGAAAGACCACATTGTCCTTGCACTCAAGCAATCAGTGAGTGAAAAGGTGCACCTCACAACTGATGCATGGTCCAGTAGACATGGCAAGGGCAGTTACATGTCCATCACTGTGCACTGGGTTAATGTGCTCGATGCAGGCTCCACAGTGCACAGTTGCGGTGGAACAGTGCTGCCTAGCCCACAGTATAGAAAACATTTGACTGTAGGCTTTCGAGCCTCCTCTTCCTCCTCTATAAGCGAAAGCTCATCCACAGAGCACAGTCGCACGAGCACTCCATCCACAGCTGTCAGTGTTGCACACTAGGTGTCCCACTATCGAACAGCTAGTGGTAAGCGTCAGCAGGCTGTGTTAAAGATGATGTCTTTGGGCGACAACAGACACACCGCGGAGGTACTGGCCGACTACTTGCAGCGACAAACTGAGTCATGGCTGGGCAGTCTACATCTTGAGCCAGGCAAGGTAGTCAGTGATAACGACCGTAATTTTGTGGCAGCCATAGACCTTGCAAAACTCACACACATACCTTGCCTGGCTCACACTTTGAACCTGGTGGTGCAGTGCTTCCTTAATAATTATCCGGAGTTAACATCCCTGCTCCATAAGGTGCGAAGACTGTGCTCGCACATCCGTCGCTCGCCGTACACTCCAGTCGTATGCTGAAGCTGCAGCAATTGCTCCACCTCCCCAAGCACCGCCTAATTATAGACGTTGCAACAAGGTGGAACTCCACCCTGCACATGGTTGAGAGGCTGTGCGAACAGAGGCAGGCTGCAATGCATTTGTGGGAGGCTACACGGGCAGGCAGTTTGAGGGCAGACATGGAATTGTCGGGTGTGCAGTGGTCAAAGCTGAAAGACCTCTGTAAAGTCCTTCAGTGTTTTGAGGAATGTAAATGGCTGGTAAGCACTGACGACGCCATCATAAGCATGAGCATCCCACTTATGCGTCTGCTCATGCAAAGTTTGATGCACATTAAGGAACAGGCTTCTGCAGCGGAGGAGGAACAGGAGAAGGAAGAGGAGGGAAGCCTTGCTGACAGTCAGCCATTGTCTGGTCAGGGAACTGTCCTGGACGAGGTGGAGGAAGAAGAGGAAGAGGATGAGGAAGAGGAAGAGGAGGAGGAGGAGGATGAGGGTGATGATTATTTTGGGCAGGAGGATGCTTCTCAGGGGGCAAGAGAAAATGTTGGCTTTCCTAGGTCAGGTACAGGGTTTGTGCATGACTGTAGGGATGTGGATTTTCCAGAAAGTGGTCCTCCACCCAGCAGTGGCAGTGCATTATTGACATCTGGAACATTAGCTCACATGTGCGATTATGCCTTGCGGATCCTGAAAAGGGACCCCCGTCAGTGCAGGTTTCTGGTCAGGAGCAACCCCTTTCCTTGTGTCCTTCACCCACATCAAAAGTGAAGGATGCAGCAGCACACACTTAAGATAACTCCATGGAGCTCTTTTCACATACCATGCCTCGGTTCATTAAAAATGGGGCCCATCATTAACTGGAGCATTCCAAATGGGGGACATCAGACACTGGAGCAGCATTTACAGGGCCCATTATGAACTGGAGAATTAGAAATGGAGCCCATTATATATGGAGCATTATTAGTGCCCACATACACTGGAGCATCTTCCATGAGGCCCATCATATACTGGAGCATTCCAAATGGGGGACATCAGACACTGGAGCAGCATTTACGGGGCCCATTATACATTGGAGCATTAGAAATGGAGCCCACTATATATGGAACATTATTAGGGCCCATCATACACTGGAGCATCATCCATAGTGACCATCATATACTGTAGCATTATGTGGAGCTCATCATATACTGTATGGAACATTATATGTGACCAATTATTCTGTATGGAGAAATATATGGGGCTCATTATTCTGTATGGCGCACAATGTGGTGGCCATAATACTGTCTAGAGTAATATACAGTCCTTTTTTTGAGCTATTGTCTAATTTAAAACAGATCAGTCATGTCATGTAAGCCGTGAAGTATTTTTCATTGTACTATACCTATATTTCTGTGCCGCATCGGAGCATCATGAGTTGTGGTATGTGTTAAAGGGGCGCACTGACACTCTTTGGCCCAGGGCACATGAAAACCTGGAGCCAGCCCTACCCCCCCACATCTTTAGCCAAATAACCCCCAGTTGTCAATGCGTAACTATTATTATGAAGTAAATTAAGGTTGACAAGCTTCAGTAATAAGGATTGATGTTTTTGGCATTGAAATGGGCACTGTAGGTGTGTTTACTGTCCTCCACTCCCTGCTGACTTTGCTTCCCCATTGACTTGCATTGTGTTTCGTGTTTCAGTCGGCCTCCGACTTTTTCCTATAATCGGCCGATTTCGTTCCACCCGCCTTTTGTGAAAGTCGGGTTTCATGAAACCCAACTCGACCCTAAAAAAGGCAAAGTCGCTCATCTCTACTGACAACACAAATAGAATTAGCCGTGGGACATACCTACGATGTCCTAGACGCCTCGGCACAGCCAAAGAATTAACTAAGCCTAAAGAGAGAAAGGGGAAAGCTAAACTGCCCCAGAGTAGAACCCCAAAGGAATAGATAGCCCCTGAACATATATTGCCGGTGAGACAAGATGAGGCACAAACACAGGCAGAAAATAAAGTAAGCAAATGATGGGGCCCAAACTGTCTAGATAGAATAGGACAAGAAAAGATACTGTCTGCAATCACACAAAAGACCCTAAGAAAAACTCCAACACATCTGATATGCAAAAATACTAAGGCCACACGACCTCTCCCCCACTAAATCAGAAATCTGGTGTAACTGGGCGCAAGCAAAATATACTGATATAACGGGATTAGAAATACTGCAAAGACTGACATAAGCTGTGGCAAATGAAACAGAGTCCAGCACAGTTCCCAGCAGGGAACCAGTCTGGACTCACACAAGCAAGGCAGAAATCAGAGAAAAGCAAAAAATGCATCAAATGCAAAAAGATTCAAGCAGACAAATAACTTATCTGAAAGATGCAGGATGAAGCAGGAGGCAAGCAGACTTCCAAAAAGCTCAGGAAGAAAACCAAATCACCGGCAGGAGCTGAGGGAAGGTTGCTCACTTAAATCACTCCAGTCTGTAACACCTGACCTCCAATCATCCTGCTCAGGTGATTGGCTTCTGTCAGCAAGACCAGTTCCATTACCAGCTGCAACCACCAGAGGGAGCCCAAACTCAGAAGCCAGGTCAAAAGTGTTCACAGCAGAGCAGGCACTTCAGCACACCTTATCAGACTCCTCAAAGTGCCACATGAGTCAAGATGCTCATCATACCTCGTAGATGGACCAGTCTTGAGTGAACCTCTGGAGTTTAATTCAGGCTGTAACAAAATGTCCCTTACTTTCAAAATGAAATAAAGGTGAATTTATCTTGGTTACATCTACTTTTCCATTTTGATAAATGTAAAATGAGCTTTATATGTTATGTGATCTGCTATGCTTCTTCAGAGCTGGTCAGGCTCGGAGTCTATGTGATGTAGTTTGCATTTTTTCAGTAAGCATTTGAATAAGTGGAAAAACTTTGTGATTAAAGCTTTGATAAATCCTTTCTGTGTTATCAGTATCCTCATAGCACAGGAGAGATGGCTGATTCCTCAGAGAGCAAAATTAATTTCCAAACTCTGGGCATTCTGGCCCCAAGACTGATTGCTTTCTTTTTTGGATTAGTAATACATTTATTTATCATAGTCAACAATGTCAATGACTGGTGGAAAGGTCGATCAGTGACTTCTGTTGACCACATTGTAACTTCTCTTGGAGTTTCAAGGTTGTGCTCCCAATGTGTTAATACTATATACGTAATTTTGTACACATTCTTCCAGTTGTCACATGTTTCGATAGTTATTTTAATGTGGTTTTATGATTTCTTTTTTTATTCTAATATTTGGTTAACAACTCTGCTCTCCATCGTATTTTGTCTGAAGATCTCCAACCTCCGCACCAGACTGTTCCTGTATCTGAGGAGGGTGATATTACCCAGGACTGGTCATTTCATTGTAGCCTGTGGAAATCTCGCTGTTGTCATTTGTCTGATAGTCCTGTGGATGGAACAGTCTGAGGTTTCCAATGATGAAACATACAATACAACCCTGAAAACTCAAGTCATGGGATGCATTTCTGTTAATTCTGTAATACCTTTTACTATAGGAATCTTCATCCCACTTATATTCTACGTTATCTCCTCCGTCCTCCTCTTCACCTCATTGTATATTCACACAGTAAAGATAAAGAAGAGCAGTAATTTATCCATCAATTTGGAGACATATTATTCAACGATGAAATTCGTATCTGTCACTTTCACGTATGATACTATATTTTTTGCTGGTTACGTATTTTGTGTTGTTTATTACAGCTTTCACTGTGAGATCCGTTTATGGGTTTATTGTGTCCTGGATTTTTTACCGTCTCTACATTCCTCTTACCTGATCTATAGAACAGCCAAACTCCGGAATCAGGTCTTCAAGGTTCTGCAGAATGTCAGTGATGTCATATTGCAAAAGAGAGGTGCAGAAACCAGAACCAGCTCAAGGAGGTGAATCCCCAGGCTAATCAGCGCAATGATTTGGAATTGACTATGTTGGGGAAGGACCTAATTGTCTATCTGTCAGCTCAACACTGAAAGGGGAGATAATACACTGCAGTACACAATTATACAGTCTGTTAGTTACCTAGTGGGACCAGTAGATATTGCATAAGGAAAATAATTAAAACATGTTTTTAACCCCTTTACCAACTTGTGATTTCCCATTTTTGCGCTTTACTTTTTTTGTTCCCCATCTTCCCAGAGCCATAATTTTTCTTTCTATTTTTCCATCAATATAGCCGTATGAAGGCTTGTTTTTTTGTGGGATGAGTGATACTTTTGAATTTACAATACATTGTACTAGAATTTGGTAAATAAATTCCATTTTTAATTGTGGTGAAATTTCAAAAAAACTGCAGTTCCTCAATCTTTTTTTATTTACCGTGTTTACGAAATGCTGAAAGTGACCTGCATGGGCATGGCCTGGATCTCTGCAATGTGATATGCAGGAGACCTGAGCTCTGTGGATACTTCCTGAAAAGAGATGATTTAAGCTACTCTTAGAAAATTTCACATCTCCAAACCAATTCATGAAGACTCTGGACATCCAGGTGAACATTTAGTGATCACAACTGTTCCTCTATTTGCTGGCAATCAACAGAAATTGACCAGAAAGATCAGTGTGGACCTGAAGCTCATAGCCAAGGAATCCCCTGCAGAGTTTACCAGAGTGAATTGTTCCGATAACCAGAGCAGCAGGTTCTGTGCTCACTGTGGAAACATTGAGGTTCTGCAAAAGTCTGAGGACAGCTCTTATAGAACTACCGGAGAAGATTCTGAGGCAGCACCTGGGATCTCATTGGAAATAAGCAGCAGAGGACATCTTTGAAACTTGTTGGGTATGGCAGCAGTGAAATAGGAGCATGATGCTGTAGGCAGGATTTATCTTTCTAGCCATGAGCTGGACTACAGGAACTTCTCATCATTTCCAAACTCAAAAAGTTGCTAAACTTTGGATGCATAGAAAACCTGCTGAGAAACTGTGAGGCTCTAAAGCTTGGAAAAAGCGACTAATGCTGGTGTGATGGTGGGATATGGTATGTGGATATTATTTTGTTTGAATTAATATTTTACTGATTTTCATGGTGTTCTCTTGTAGGATGAATTATTTGCTAATGGATGAATGGCTGTTGTTGCCATCTGATATCAGCCCCTACATTACTGTATTGTTTGCTAATATGTTAATGAGATATTGCCCTAACTTGGTGAAACAATGAGCCCCTGCAACCTTTCCCCCCTGATCTGTGAATGAGGATAGGGACTTTTAAAATATCAGTGTGTTGAGACACAATCTTAGATCCTTTGTGGAACAATGAAGTGGTAACAGCACTTCAGTGAGAAAGAAGAGTATATGGACTATGTTATCCTCTGTCTGCTGGATTGTTGGACTCTCATTTCCCAGGGCTTTTATTCTGTTACTGAATTGCATTCAGGTTCTGGATTACCATATCCTTTGTATGGTGGATTGTGTAGGGACCTTTCGTATTTTTGCCTAAATAAAGGTCTTGGAATTGTTCACTCTTCTCTTGCTCTGTTGATTGTGTGATACCGAAGAAGGAACCCTTGACAACTGGTGGCAAGCAATGGGATCAACAGAGTGTAACCTAATGGAGAACCACCCACAGAGTGCGTACAGAAATTGGACTGTATCCAGTTTACAGGAGAGAGCCAGTGACCTGGGCCTGAACTACCAGGGACTGACTATAGAGGCCTTAATTAATCTACTGGTGGGTGCCAGCCAGACCACCTACCCCCATATGTCTGAAGGACAAGCGCAGGAGACGAGGACCTCCACCCCAAAAATCCAGTGCATGCTATGATATGAAGAAGAGATGGCGGTTCAGGGCCCAGGGATCTTTCAGGAGTAGAAGGAAGAGGCCATTTGCCGAGCACAGTGGAGACAAGAAGCAATGGAGATCAAAAGAGGGAGTAATGCAATGTGGGAGTGTAAACCCCACGATCCGGGAGCCTGTAACGATCACCCGGACAGACTTTAAGCCATTTGATGAGGCTTCTGGAGATGTGGAGGAGTTCTTCAAGTAATTTGAGCAGCAGTGTGCTATATTGGAGGTACCCTACTCTGGCTGGATGCATTTATTAGTGGGACTTCTGAACGGTAGTGCAGCGGAGGGTTACCGAGCCATTGACTCCCAGCGGAACCGGGATTATGACATTGTAAAGTGGACTATCCTGGATTACCATGTTATCACCCCAGACTCACATATGGCCCAATTCTGTGACCTCCCCTGCACCACGAGGGGGTTGGTTAGGATGTATGCCCATAAGATGTCCCAGGCATGTCAGAGATGGCTGGAAGCAGAAAACACCTTTACTGTGGAATATATTATACAGGCTTTCCTTATAGAAAATTTTTTTACCAAGTACCCCGCAGAATTATGGGAATGGGTCCGGGAGCAGACAGCATGCACCATGGAAAGAGCTGCAGTCCTGGCCAATGAGGCCCTTACTATCTGACCACAATGGAGGAGGCTTATGGATAATAAACCACAGCCTGCTCCCATGCCCCGGCCCCCTTAGGCTATAACTGCCCTTTCACCCATCCACAGGCCAATAACAATCGCGCCTCACAATCCTGGGACCCAACAGTTCCGACCATGACCTGACAGTATCACAGTGAGGAGATGTTATGGGTGTGGGCAACCTGGGCATTTGCAATCTAGCTGTCCCTCAAGGATTCGGAGGGAGCCCCATGCAGCCCCACCTCGTCCAGTACATCTTGTGCACTCCATCTGGCCTGAGGAAGATTTACCACCACCAACACCCAAGAGGACCAGCGACCTGAGCATCGTAGATACCCCTCCTGGAGTGTACGGACTCTGGCCTTTGTCCCTCAGAAATACAGAGCAAAGGCAATGCCACCTGCAGGATGTCTTAAGTGATGGATACAAAGTGTTGGGATTTAGAGACACGGGGGCATTTCTGATTATCGCTGACCTCTGTGTGGTTCGACCCGAGGCAACTCACCCATGGCTGGGAAATCCCATTGTCCTGGCGAGGGGTGGTGTCCACAGATATATACAGCGAGCTTTGGTTCATTTGGAATATGTTTTTTTTTTTAGAAAAACTGTATTGGATTGGAGTTATAGGAGGACTTCCTGCAGATATCCTCCTTGTAAATGACATTGGGGAGTTGCAGTGTCATTTTTTTGGGAGCAGTCACTTCAAGCACCACGACATTCGGACCTCACCAGGGATCAATCTGTTTGGCCAGAAAGTCCATGGGCCTCTCACTCTTCTGAAAGAACAATTGGAGGAAGATATCACAGACATTGGAGCATCCATCATTCTCCAATTTCAAGAGCTCAAACACCGTCTCGCCTAGCCAGCTACCTTGGCTAATGCACATCAGCGAATGGCCTAGTCCAGTCAAAGAACCTGGTATGACCGTAAAGCTAAGACTCGGGAATTTATGGAAGGATAACAAGTGCTCATTATTACGGCAACCCCGGCCACTGTACAAGGAACTATAAACAGTGGGGCAAAGTGGTCTAAAATGAATAGGCCAGAGGTCTGTGTAGACCTCATGTCGTGCTCACTTATTAAGAGGGGGGAGAGGTTGTTATGGTGGGATATGGTATGTGGGTATCATTTTGTTTGTATTAATATTTTACTGATTTTCATGGTGTTCTATTGTAGGATGAGTTGTTATTTGCTAATGGATGAATGGCTGTTTTTGTGTAAGAGAGGGACAGGACTGAAGTCATGACCTGAATAAATGCAATATCTATGTCCAGTACTTCCCCTACAGAAAACTGTACTCTTCTCTTCTGCATACCTGCATCTCCAGATTCAGCTTCCTCTGGGCACTTGTCAGGCAATGACGGTCCCTCTTCCAGGTGACTCCCCCCCAGCAATGGAGACACAGTCAAAGTTAACGTTAATACTTTCTTAGTATTTCACACAATACATCCAAAGTTGGTACATCAAGATATTTACTGGTTTCCTCATCTTTCCCCTTCTGGCTGTCACTTCTGTGCAGAACACACCCGGACCAAATTGTCCTAGACTGCTCCCCAGTTTCTTCCTGGCCTGACCCTGCCATGATGACAATTCCTCCTGCCTGTTTCGACACAGACTCAAAATCATCAGTCATCAAATTTGGTTGCCTCTGGTAAAGCAGTCGGCCCATCGGTACTGATCTTGTTGAAGCTCCAACTTCCTTCATCTCAGCTGTCCAACCGATTCCTGCCCTAAAAACATCTGCCCATGTGATAAGTCGCCACATTCTTCCTTTCCTGCACTGGCCCACTGCTATGACACATAGTGGCCATGGGTAGCAGCGCTTAAACGTTACGGGACTGCCAAGCTGTCCGGGCCTATAGCCCATGTGGACATTAGGGCGCCCTGGCCCCATCTGACGTAGCTTCCTAGCAAACTTTCCTCTTACTACCCAGCAGCCTCTCCTACAATTAACCCTCTATAAACATCCTATCAGCTATACCTATCAGGCCCAATAGTATGCCCCATCTAGTGGCTCTCAACAGATCTACACTTACCCGAATTTAAAGGAACTATATACTAAAGTGCCCTCCTCTAATGTCACCCAAAAGGATGCACTGACTAACCCTAACTGTACATGCACAACAGACACATTATATAATGCAATAATATAATAAAGGAACACAAGACAATATATTACAGCTTTCTACAAAATAGTAACACAAACGTGGCAATACCATTAAATATGAGCAATAATACATACTTCTATGTTGCAGTAGCACAGGCATTTATCAAAAACCTTATCAATCAGTAATATGTACACATTAACAACCGAAAGGCAATCTGAGGAAGGGAAGCAAGAAAGACATTATATCTCACCTCCTTAGGGTCCCGTCACAAACAGCGAGATCGCTGATTTTGTGACACATCAGCAATCTCACCAGCGAGATTACTGTGTGTGACGGGGATCAGAGACTGGCCCCTCTGCCAGTTATCGCTAATCATGCTAGAGCGGCCTGTGCCGTTTTTCTATCGCTGGTCTCCCGCTGCCCAGCGCGCATCGCTGCGTGTGGCAGTGACACACCAGCGATCAGCGACGCTGGACGCTGGTTTCTAATGTAAACGTCGGGTATCTAGGAGCAGAGCGACTCCTGGATAGCCGCTGTTCACCTTGGAAATTGGCGTACACGCTGGTTTCCAAGGAAAACGTTGGGTATCCAGGAGTCACGCTGCTCCTGGATGCCCAAAGTTTACATTAGAAACGAGCGTCCAGTGTTGCTGGTCCTGATCGCTGGGGCTGTCTATGTTACAGCTCACCAGCAATCAGCCTAACAATGTCCCAGCGATCCCATCATGTCGGATCGTTGGTGGGATCGCTGGGACATCGTTTAGTGTAACGGGGGCTTTACACTTGTGATCTGATATCCGCCAATCAGTATTTTATTGTTTGCTAATATGCTAATGACGTATTGACCTAGCTTGGTGAAACAATGAGCCCCTGCGCCCTACCCCCCTGATCTGTGAATGAGGATGGGGACTTTTAAAATATCAGGGAGGTGAGACACAATCTCAGATCGTGTGTGGAACTATGATGTGAACACAGCACCTCAGAGAGAAAGAAGACTATATGGACTATGTTATCCTCTCTCTGCTGGATTGTTGGACCTTCATTTTCCCAGGGCTTTTTCCTGCATTCGGCTTCGGGACTATATTATCCTTTGAGTAGTAGATTGAATATGGACTTTTCGTATTTTTGCCTAAATAAAGGTCTTGGAATTGTTCACTCTTCTCTTGCTCTGTTGATTGTGTGAAACTGGAGAAGGACCCCGTGACAGGCGGTGTCACACTTGCGAGAGTGATGCAAGAAACACACACGTGTCTCCAGCATCAAAACCCGCCACTGTTGCCGACACTCGGGACCGGAGTGTGCAGCTGCATAGAAATACATGCTGCTACACACTCCGGTCTGAGCGCCGGCAGCAGTACCGGGATATGATGAGAGAGACTCGCGCAAGTTTCTCGCATCACACTCATAAGTGTAAGGGATATCTGAAGAAGATTAGCAACTTCATCTGGACAGAAGATCAGAGGTTGTGATTGTGAATACCTGTCGGGCGCAGTAGAGTAATTCAGGAGGTGAGATTGAGAGAAAAACTGTGAGACAATTTGTTTTGATATTTTAGGTGAGTTCATTTCTCACAATCTACATCTTTTACTAATATAGCAATAATTTTGCAGACTGTCAATAATAAACACACGGAAGAGGGACTTTCAGTTGATAGAACCCTGATTGATCTTGCATTTAAATTTGAAGACCTAAACCTTGATATATAATCTTAACCCTTAATGACCCCTTAGATGCTCCTGTTAGTGATGAGCGAACGTGCTCGCCACTACTCGCTACTCGCCCGAGTATCACGGTTCTCGGGGTACTCAACGAGCATTTCCGGGATTGCTCGGCGGGTACTCGGGTCTCCACCCAGCATTTTTGGTGGACTTTAGAGACCCAATCACGCTGCAGGGATTGTCTGCCAGGCAATGAAATGCTGCAGCCATCTTTGTTGTGGTCGTGTAGTGATTGGCTTGTCGCACAGCATCATCAGTGGTATAAAAGACTGGATGCCGCCCTGCTCGGCTGTCCCTTTCACATATCTGTGCGGGGGTATGTGGGGCTGTGCAGGGGTCTGTGCGGGTCTCTGCAGGGGTCTGTGCCAGGCAGTGCGGGGCTGTGCGGGGCTGTGTGGAGCTGTGTGGAGGGCTGTGCAGGGGTATGCGGGGCTGGGCGGTGGTCTATGCGGGGGTCTGTGCGTGGGTATGCAGGGCTGTGCGGGGGTAGGCTGGGCTGTGCGGGGGTCTGTGTGGAGGTATGTGGGGCTGTGCAGGGGTGTGCAGGAGTCTGTGGGGGTCTGTTCCGGGGTATGTGGGGCTTTGCGGGGGTATGCGGGGCTGTGCGGGAGTCTGTGCGAGGGTTTGCGGAGCTATGCAGGTCTGTGCGGGGCTGTGCAGAGGTCTGTGCTGGGGTATGTAGGGCTGTGCAGGGGTCTTTGTGGGGCTATGCGGGGGTATGCTGGTCTGTGCAGGGCTGTGCGAGTATGTGTGCGTATGTGTTTGTGCATGCAGGCATTGTCCCATCGGGCGATGCCTGCTACAGTGACAGTGATTGACACATTAGCCAATGATGGGACAGTAGTAGTCCCATCATCTGGCTAATGTGTTGAATGTAAAAAAAATTAAAAATAAACATACACGCATATATAGTCACCATCTCCACCTTATCCCCAAAGCCTTCGATCATCTGAAAAAAAAAATTAAAATAATAAACGAACACTATACTTCCTTTCCGACGTAATCCAATTAATACGATGCAACCGCTCTCCAGGGGCTCCAGTGATACAATGATGGAGATAATCCTCCGCATTGTATCACTCCGCCGCCGACAGGTCATCTGAGTTCACCTATCACTTCGCACCACTTTGTCCAATGACACACTGCTGGAGGGTTGTCTCTGGTCTGTGTGTCATCGGATGCCTATAGGTGGGTCATATCTGCTGATGTGACAGTTCTATAGGGGAGATCGTCGTGGGACAATCGTTATTAATGGGATTACGACAGACAGGGAGTAGATTGTTGGTTTGGTTTTTATTTTTTTTGCAGGTGATTGATGGCTTCAACTGCACAGGCGTGTAATAAAAATTTTGAAAAAATGTGTCGAGTTTTATTTCATTAAAATGCTTTATTCTTTTGTGTGTGCTTTTTTAACCCTTTATTAATATAAGATTATTAATGGATTGGCGTCTTATTGACGCCTCTCCATTATTAACCGGGCTTAATGTCACCTTCCAATAGCAAGGTGACATTAACCCCTTATTACCCCATATGCGACTGCTACATGGCAGTGGGAAGAGAAGGGCTAAATGCCAGAAATGGCACATCTTTAGAGATGCGCCACTACTGGGATAGCTGCGGGCTGGTATTTGTAGCCAGGGGGGCAATATCCATGGCCCCTTCCTAGGCTATGAATATGAGCCAGCAGCTGTCTGCGTAGTCTTTCTGGCTATAAAATATAGGGGGACCCCACATCTTTTTTGGGGGGTCCTCCTATTTTTATAGCCAGTAAAGGCTATGCAGAGAGCTGTGTGCTGATATTCATAGCCTGGGAAGGGGCCATGAGTATTACCCCTTTCCCAGGCTACAAATATTGGCCCCCAGCCATCGGCTTTCCCCCTTTGGTGCAGAAAATTGCACGGGATCCCACACCATTTTTTTGCCTTTTTTTTAAATATATATGGCTATATATCTATAAACAAAGCAAAGAGAAAATTGAACAGCGCAATCCAAAATCTTCAGGTGCACAGGCTTCCCAAGCAATTAACTCAAAAGCCAAAATTCACATATGAAAAAACTGAAAGCAGCACTCCTTTTCAAAGAGTAAAAAAATGTGGTTTTATTTCAGACCCACATGGTTGGCGAGTGGCGACGTTTTGGATATATAGCCCTAGATATATATCCATAAATATATCCATATACCATACTTTTTGCTTTTTAAGATGCACTTTATCCCGCAAATTTGGGGGGAAAATAGGGGTGCGTCTTTCAATGCGAATATACCTTTTTTGTGCTGCCGCTGCGGGTGTCCGGTGCTTGCTGCCGACGCGCTCTGTCCCCTGATGCTGCCGGGTGCTGCCGCTGCAATCTGTCAACCGGAGCTTTCCGCCACTGCGCTCTGTCCCGTGCTGCGTGGGGGGCACTGGCGTTCCATCCATGCTTGCTTGCCCTGTGTGGTGGATTGCTTCTGGGAAAATGGCCGCCACGCAAGCGCAGATGGAGATCTCGGCACAGAAATCTCGGGAGGCTGTGCAGAGTCCAAGGCTGACCTGAAGTGAACTCGAAAGCATGGGAAAGTTTCTGAACTTTTTCCCATGCTGACAGATCACCTCATAGAATCATAGAATCATAGAATCGTAGAGTTGGAAGGGACCTCCTCGGCCATCTGGTCCAACCCCCTGCTCAAAGCAGGATTCGCTAAATCATCCCAGTAAGATGTTTTGTCCAGCCTCTGTTTGAAGACTTCCATTGAAGGAGAACTCACCACTTCTCGTGGCAGCTTGTTCCACTCATTGATCACTCTAACTGTCAAAAAGTTTTTTCTAATATCTAATCTGTGTCTCCTCCCATTCAGTTTCATCCCATTGCTTCTAGTCTTTCCTTGTGCAAATGAGAATAAAGTTGATCCTTCTACAATGTGACTGCCCTTTAGATATTTGTAGACAGCTATTAATTCTCCTCTCAGTCTTCTCTTTTGCAAACTAAACATTCCCAAATCCTGCAACCATTCCTCATAAGACAGGGTTTGCAGACCGGTCACCATTCTGGTCGCTATTTTCTGAACTTGCTCCAGTTTGTTGATGTCTTTTTTAAAATGTGGTGCCCAAAACTGGACACAATATTCCAGATGAGGTCTGACCAAAGAGGAGTAGAGGGCAATAATGACTTCACGTGATCTAGACTGTATGCTTCTGTTAATACATCCTAGAATTGCATTTGCCTGTTTTGCTGCTGCATCACACTGTTGACTCATATTCAGTCTGTGATCTATTAGTATACCCATGTCTTTTTCACATGTGCTGTTGCTTAGCCCTATTCCTCCCATTCTTTATATGCTTTTTTCATTTTTATTGCCCAGATGTAGTACTTTGCATTTTTCCCTGTTAAAAACCATTCTGTTAGTTGCTGCCCACTTCTCCAGTTTATTTATATCTTTTTGAATCCTCTCTCTCTCTTCTCTAGTATTAGCTATCCCTCCTAGCTTTGTGTCATCAGCAAATTTAATCAGTTTACCCTCAATTCCTTCATCTAAATCATTGATAAAGATGTTGAACAATACAGGGCCTAGGACAGAGCCCTGTGGTACCCCACTTGAGACATTCTTCCAACTAGATGTGCAGCCATTTACGACCACTCTTTGGGTCCGATCACTAAGCCAGTTATGAATCCACCTAACAGTTGCCTTGTCCATTCCATACTTAGTCATTTTTTCAATAAGGATTGTATGAGATACTTTGTCAAATGCTTTGCTGAAGTCAAGATATACTATATCTACAGCATTTCCTTGATCCACCCAATCAGTGATTCCGTCATAGAAGGAAATTAAGTTAGTCTGACATGACTTATTAGTTACAAACCCATGCTGACTCTGTTTAATCACTTCATTGTTATCCAGGTACTGACATACATGTTGTTTAATAATTTGTTCAAAGATCTTTCCTGGTATAGAAGTCAGACTCACTGGCCTATAGTTGCCTGGGTCCACCTTCTTCCCCTTTTTGAAGATAGGAACAACATTTGCTCTTCTCCAGGCTTCTGGGACTTTTCCTGTTCTCCAAGAATTTTCAAAGATTATGGAGAGGGGTTTAAAAATTTCTTCTGCTATCTCCTTCAGTGCTCTGGGGTGTAATTAATCTGGACCTGGAGACTTGAATTCATTTAGGTTAGCTAAGTGTTTCCTCACTATCTTTCTGTTTATAGATATCCTGGATTCTTCTATTCCCTTAATAGGACAGCGAAGAACAGTTGATGTTACATTTCCTTTCTGAGAGAAAACAGATGCAAAATAGGAATTTAAAACTTCGGCCTTCTCAACATCCTGTCTTACCATTTCATCATTTTCATCCTGTAAAAATCCTATAGCATCTTTGACTTTTCTTTTACTTTGACATATCCCCAAAATCCTTTATTATTGCTTTTGACATCTCTTGCAAGCCTCAATTCATTGTCAGCTTTACTAATCTGATTTGTGCCCTGCAGGTTCTGCAGACAGCATTATATTCTTCTTTAGATATGCCTCCCTCTTTCCATTTTATAAACATTTTTTTCTTCCTTTTTAGCATGTGCTTAAGTTCTGTGTTCATCCATCCTGGCTTCCTTAAATGATTCCTATTCTTCCCTCTTTTCGGAATTGTTAACAACTGTGCTTTGAGAATTTCATTTTTCAAGATTTCCCATCCTTCCTGGACATTTTTGTCTTTAAGGATATCCAGCCATTGGATCCCTCCAATTCTCTTTCTGAGTCCCTTAAAATCTGCCTTTCTGAAATCTAACCTTGACGTCTGAGTCTTCACAGGTCTTCCTCCTCTAGTTTTCCAAAATTCTAAAATAGCATGGTCGCTACCTCCTAGGGTCCCAGCCACTTTTACCTCCTTAACCATTTCCTCCCTGTTTATAAGGATTAGATCCAAGGTAGCAGTTCCCCTTGTTTTCTCCCCTACCTTTTGGAAGATAAAGTTGTCAGCAAGAGAGGATAAGAATTTCCTTGACCTGTTAGTTTTGCCTGAGAGAGATTCCCAACAAATGTCTGGATAGTTGAAATCTCCCATGACAACTATGTCATATTTTTTGGAGAACTTGGCCATTTGATGCATAAAGAGTTCATCCATATCTTCAGCTTGCACAGGCGGCCTGTAGTAAATGCCTACAATGGTGTCCTTTCTATTGTTCTGTCCTTGTATTCTTACCCAAACAGTTTCCACAGAACTCCCAGTCTCTGAAGCTTCAATCTCTGTGCAGATATACGCGTTTCTAACATATAATGCGACACCCCCTCCTCGTTTATCAAGTCTGTTTCTTGCAAATAAGTTGTATCCTTCTAGTCTTGTATTCCAATCATGTGTATTGTCCCACCAAGTTTCAGCGATTCCAATGACATCATATTTCTTTTCCTGTGTTAGTAGTTCCAATTCTCCTTGTTTGTTGCCCATGCTTTGTGCATTAGTATAGAAACATTTTAGTTTGTGATTGTTTTCTCTTTCTCCAATATTTTTCTTAATTAGATTCTTTTGTCTTTGTTCTTACATTCCACTTCTAATAGCAGAGTTTCCAATAGCATTTGTCAGGTGTATGGCTTTTTCTGGTCTTTTGCTTCCCTTCCCGCATTGTTCTAGTTTAAAGCTCTCCTTACAAGTGTAGCAAGGCGACTTCCAAATACATGTTTTCCAGTCTTAGTAAGGTGCACCCCATCTCTAGCAAGTAGTCCATCGTGGAGGTAATTCACTCCGTGATCCATAAATCCAAACCTTTGCTGACGGCACCATCGACGTAGCCAGTTGTTCACCTGCAGAATCTTATTCCACCTCCTTGTTCCATGGCCATCCACTGGGAGGATGGAAGAGAAGACCACCTGCGCTCCCAGTTCTTTCACTTTCTTGCCTAAGTCTTCAAAGTCTCTGCAGATGGTTTCCAGGTCGTTTCTTGCGGTGTCATTTGTCCCCACATGTAGTAGCAGGAATGGGTAGTCATCTGTAGGTCTGAAGAGTCCTGATATCCTGTCAGACACATCTTTAATTTTTGCACCTGGAAGACAGCACATTTCTCTTGAAGTTATATCCGGTCTGCAGATAGCCGCCTCTGTTCCTCTCAACAGGGAATCCCCCATGACCACCACTCTCCGTTTCTTCTTCACAACATTTTTCTTTCTCCATCCAGGAGGACTCTGAAGGCGTACAAGGTTGCCAGGGACTCCGCACAGCCCCGTATACCCCCGCACAGACTCCCGCACATCCCCGCATACCCCCGCACGGACCCCTGCACAGCCCTGCATACCTCCGCACATCCCCGCACACCCCCACACAGACTCCCGCACAGCCCTGCATACCTTCGCACACACTGGGGCACAGCCCCGCACATCCCCGCATTCCCCCACACAGACTCCCGCACAACCCGCATACCCCCGCAAAGACTCCCACACAGCCCCACATACCCCCACACATACCTGCACAGACTCCCGCACAGCCCCTCATACCCCCGTACAGACTCCAGCACAGCCCCGAATACCTATGCACAGCCACGCACAGTCCTGAACAGACTCCCGCAAAGCCCCGCATACCCCCGCATAGACCCCCACACAGCCCCTCATACTCCTGCACAGTCTCCCACAGTGCCTCGCATACCCATGCACAGACTCATGCACAGCCCCGCATACTCCCACACAGACTCCTACACAGCCCTGCCTCCCCCACACAGACCTGCCCACCACTTCACAGACCCCCGCACAGCGCCACATGCATCCGCACAGCCCCGCACAGCCCCCCACACAAACTTCTGCACAGCCCCGCATACCCCCACACAGTCCCCCATACCCCCGCATAGACCCCCACACAGCCCCTCATACTCACGCACAGACTCCTGCAGAGCCCCGCATACCTCTGCAAGCCCCGCATACCCCCGCACAGACTCTCACACAGCCCCGCATACTCCCACAGACTCCCGCACAGCCACGCATACCCCTGCACAGCCACGCATACCCCGTCAGCCCTGCATACCCCTGCACAGACTACCACACAGCCCTGCGTACCTCTGCACAGCCCCGCAAAACTCCACACAGACACACACAAAGTCCTGCATACCCTCACACAGACTCCCGCACAGCCCCACAGACTCCCGCTCAGCCCCCTGCAGACCCCAGCACAGTCCCGCATACCTCCATAAAGCCCCACACAGATCCCCACGCAGACTCTCGCACAGCCCCGCATATTCCTGCACAGCCTTCCGCAGAGCCCAGTATACCCCCGCACAGACCCGCAGGCCCCCTCACACATATGAACAAAAAATTTCTGACGGATCCGGCGAACGACGGATGAAACGTGAGGCCATCCGATGCAATCTGTCACTAATACAAATCTATGAGAAAAAAACGGATCCAGGGGCATCAGTTGCCGGATCTGCTTTTTTCAAAAAATGATGGAATGTGACTGATGCAAAAAACTGATATATGAAAAGGGCTTAACCTGGAAAGGATGTATCTTAACATATTTCCCAGCAAAATCCGCTTTGGCTTCATTTTTGTATGTTTTTTTGGTGCACCTATAATAATGGCGTTCCTGTGTCATTTGAGCAGTGTTTCCATCATTTTCTGACATTTTTAGACCTTAAAAGGACCCCCGGTGGGGGATAGCAGTAAAAATGCTAGGGTCTCTCATAGACTTACATTGGGCTCATTGTTCTGTCTGAGTACCCGAGTATTCCAATGTGCTCGGCCCAAGCAACGAGCACCCAAGCATTTTAGTGCTCGATTATCACTAGCTGCTGTCAATAGTGACTACATCTTATAAATTGTTAACAGAGTGTGGGGGCTTCATATTTATGTCACTTTGCTTTAACCCCTTCCTGACATGAGACGTACTATCCCGTCCATGGGACCCGGGCCCCTATGCCCATGGACGGGATAGTACGTCTAGCGCGATCAGCGGCGCCCACGTCGTGAGCGCCGCTGATCGCGGCCGGGTGTCAGCTGATTATCACAGCTGACACCCGGCACAATGTGTCAGGGGCGGTCACGGACCGCCCCCGACACGTTAACCCCTTGCACACCGCGATCAAACATGATCGCGGTGTACCGGGGGTTAAAGGGAAGCATCGGCAGGGAGGGGGCTCCCTCCGTGCTTCCCTGAGCCCCCCACGGCAGCGCAATGTGCAGCGCTGCTGAGGGGGGCTCCTTCCCTCCAGGCCCCCGGATCCAAGATGGCGACGGGGGCCTTCGGGGGCCTTCGGAAGCTGGCTTCCTCAGTGCCTGCAAAGCGCAGGCATGAGGAAGCCTTCTGCAGTGCCTGTGTCAGATCGCTGATCTGTCACAGTGATCTGTGATGTGACAGATCAGCGATCTGTCACAGGACAGTGATGTCCCACCTGGAACTATTTAATAAAGTAAAAAAAAAATAAAAAAAAGTGATAAAATAATTTAAAAAAAAATCGCCAAATAAATTAGAAAAAAAAAAAAAAAATATTCCCCCAATAAATCCATTTTTTGGAAATAATAAAAAAAAAAACAATAAAAGTACACATATTTGGTATCGCCGCGTCTGTAATGACCCGCCCTATAAAACTGTCCTATTAGTTAACCCCTTTAGCGAACCCCTTAAAAAATAAAAATAAAAAACGAAGCAAAAAATAATGATTTATTATCATACTGCCAAACAAAAAGTGTAATAACGTGCGATCAAAAAGACGCATATAAATAACCATGGTACCACTGAAAACGTCATCTTGTCCCGCAAAAAACGAGCTGCCACACAGCATCATCAGCAAAAAAATAAAAAAGTTATAGCTCACAGAATAAAGTGATGCAAAAATAATTATTTTTTATATAAAATAGTTTTCATTGCATAAAACCGACAAAAACATAAAAAAAGACATAAATGAGGTATCTCTGTAACCATACTGACCCGAAGAATAAAACCGCTTTATCAATTTTACCGCACGCGGAACGGTGTAAACGCACCCCCCCAAAAGAAATTCATGAAACGCTGGTTTTTGTTCATTCTGCGTCCCAAAAATAGGAATAAAAAGCGATCAAAAAATGTCACGTGCCCGAAAATGGTACCAATAAAAACGTCAACTCGTCCCGCAAAAAATAAGACCTCACATGACTCGGTGGGTCAAAATACGGAAAAATTATAGCTCTCAATATGTGGTGATGCAAAAACTATTTTTACACTAAAAAGCGTCTTTTAGCGTGCGGCAGCTGCCAAATATAAAAACCGCCATAAATAGTAAATCAAACCCCCCCGTTATCACCCCCTTAGTTAGGGAAAAATAATAAAATTAAAAAAAAGTATTTATCTCCATTTTCCGGTTAGGGCTAGGGTTAGGGCTAGGGTTAGGGTTAGGGCTAGGGTTAGGGCTAGGGTTAGGGCTCAGATTAGGGTTAGGGGTGTGTTGGGTTAGGGTTGGAGTTATAATTGGGGGTTTCCACTGTTTGGGCACATCAGGGGCTCTCCAAATGCAACATGGCGTCTGATCTCGATTCCAGCCAATTCTGAGTTGAAAAAGTCAAATGTTGCTCCTTCCCTTCCAAGCTCTGCCATGCGCCCAAACAGTGTTTTACCCAACATGTAGGGTTTCAACCTACTCAGGACAAATTGCAAAACAATTTTTTGGGTCCAATTTCTCCTGTTACCCTTAGGAAAATAAAAAATTGGGGGCAAAAATATCATTTTTGTGGAAAAAAATGATTTTTTTATTTTCACGTCCGAGTGTTATAAACTTCTGTGAAGCACTTGGAGGTTCAAAGTGCTCACCACACATCTAGATAAGTTTCGTGGGGGGTCTAGTGTCCAAAATGGGGTCACTTGTGGGGAGTTTCAATAGTTTAGGTACATCAGGGGCTCTCCAAACGCACATGACACCCGCAGACCATTCCATCAAAGTCTGCATTCCAAAACGTCACTGCTTCCCTTCCAAGCCCCGACGTGTGTCCATACAGTAGTTTTCTCCCACATATGGGGTGTCAGCGTACTCAGGCCAAATTGGACAACAACTTTTGGGGGTCCAATTTCTCCTGTTACCCTTGGGAAAATGAAAAAATTGGGGACTAATTGATCATGTTTCTGGAAAAAATACGATTTTTTTATTTTCATGCCCTGGCATTATAAACTTCTGTGAAGCTCTTGGGGGTTCAAAGTGCTCACCTCACATCTAGATAAGTTCCTTAGTGGGTCTAGTTTTCAAAATGGGGTCATTTGTGGGGGGTTTCCACTGTTTAGGTACATTAGGGGCTCTCCAAAGGCAACATGACACCCGCAGACCATTCCATCAAAGACTGCATTCCAAAACGTCACTACTTCCCTTCCGAGCCCCGACGTGTGCCCATACAGTAGTTTTCTCCCACATATGGGGTATCAGCATACTCAGGACAAATTGGACAACAACTTTTGGGGTCCAATTTCTCCTGGTACGCTTGGGAAAATAAAAAAATGGTGACTAAAAGATCATGTTTGTGGAAAAAATACGAATTTTTTATTTTCACGCCCGGGCGTTATAAACTTCTGTGAAGCACTGGGGGGTTCAAAGTGCTCACCACACATCTAGATAAGTTCCTTGGGGGGTCTAGTTTACAAAATGGTGTCATTTGTGGGGGGTTTCCACTGTTTAGGTACATTAGGGGCTCTCCAAAGGCAACATGACACCCGCAGACCATTCCATCAAAGTCTGCATTCCAAAACGTCACTACTTCCCTTCCGAGCCCCGACGTGTGCCCATACAGTAGTTTTCTCCCACATATGGGGTATCAGCATACTCAGGACAAATTGGACAACAACTTTTGGGGTCCAATTTCTCCTGGTACCCTTGGGAAAATAAAAAAATGGTGACTAAAAGATCATGCTTGTGGAAAAAATACAAATTTTTTATTTTCACGCCCGGGCGTTATAAACTTCTGTGAAGCACTGGGGGGTTCAAAGTGCTCACCACACATCTAGATAAGTTCCTTGGGGGGTCTAGTTTACAAAATGGTGTCATTTGTGGGGGGTTTCCACTGTTTAGGTACATTAGGGGCTCTCCAAAGGCAACATGACACCCGCAGACCATTCCATCAAAGTCTGCATTCCAAAACGTCACTACTTCCCTTCCGAGCCCCGACGTGTGCCCATACAGTAGTTTTCTCCCACATATGGGGTATCAGCATACTCAGGACAAATTGGACAACAACTTTTGGGGTCCAATTTCTCCTGGTACCCTTGGGAAAATAAAAAATGGTGACTAAAAGATCATGTTTGTGGAAAAAATACGAATTTTTTATTTTCACGCCCGGGCATTATAAACTTCTGTGAAGCACTGGGGGGGGTCAAAGTGCTCACCACACATCTAGATAAGTTCCGTAGGGGGTCTAGTTTCCAAAATGGTGTCATTTGTGGGGGGTTTCCACTGTTTTGGTACATCAGGAGTTTTCCAAACGCGACATGGTGTCCGATCTCAATTCCAGCCAAAAATGTCAAATGGCGCTGCTTCCCTTCCGAGCTCTGCCATGCGCCCAAATAGTGGTTTACCCCCACATGTGGGGTATCAGCGTACTCAGGACAAATTGCACAATAACTTTTACGGTCCTGTTTCCCTTGGAAAAATAAGAATTGAGGGTGAAAAGATCATTTTTGTGGAAAAAATATGATTTTTTAATTGTATGGCTTTATGTTATAAACTTCTGTGAAGCCCATGGGGGTTCAAAGTTCTCACCACACATCTAGATAAGTTCCTTAGGGGTCTAGTTTCCAAAATGGTGTCATTTGTGGGGGGTTTCCACTGTTTTGGTACATCAGGGGTTTTCCAAACGCGACATGGTGTCCGATCTCAATTCCAGCCAAAAACGTCAAATGGCGCTGCTTCCCTTCCGAGCGCTGCCATGCGCCCAAATAGTGGTTTACCCCCACATGTACTCAGGACAAATTGCACAATAACTTTTAGGGTCCTGTTACCCTTGGGAAAATAAAAATTGGGGTGAAAAGATCATTTTTGTGGAAAAAATATGATTTTTTAATTGTACCGCTGTACGTTATAAACTTCTGTAAAGCCCTTGTGGGTTCAAAGTTCTCACCACATATCTAGATAAGTTCCTTGGGGGGTCTAGTTTCCAAAATGGGGTCACTTGTAGGGGGTTTCCACTGTTTAGGTACATCAGGGACTCTCCAAACGTGACATGGCGTCCAATCTGAATTCCAGCCAATTTTGCATTGAAAAAGTCAAACGGCGCTCCTTAGTTATCAAGTTTTTTGTGTGCCGTATCTCTGTGATTTAACGGCATAAAAATTCAAAGTTGGAAAATTGCAAAATTTTCAAAATTTTCGCCAAATTTCCGTTTTTCTCACAAATAAACGCAAGTTATTTGAATGAAATTTTACCACTAACATGAAGTACAATATGTCACGAGAAAACAATGTCAGAATCACCGGGATCCATGGAAGCGTTCCAGAGTTATGACCTCATAAAGGTACAGTGATCAGAATTGTAAAAATTGGCCCGGTCATGAACGTGCAAACCACCCTTGGGGGTGAAGGGGTTAATTTCTGAAAAGCACCTGAAGGGTTAATAAACTTCCTGGCAGCAGTTTTCAATATGTCAAGGGGTGCTGTTTTTAAAAAGGGATCACTGTTGGGTGGTTTCCAATATATTGGACCCCAAAGTCACTTCAAACCTGGATAGGTCCCTGAAAAAATTATTTTGTAAATTTCTGTCATGGTGCTGCAATGCAGGTAGGTGCAGGCTCTACAAGATGGCAGTAGAGTGGAAGCAGGACTGCACCTAAACAGAGCTGGCCTGCAGTGCAGCAGTAGGCTACCACAGGTGGCAGCAGAATAGTCAAACAAGCCAGGTCAAATTCTAGACTGTAGCGCAGTACCAAAGGAATAAGCAAACTCATGGTCAGAGACAAGCCAGGGAATCAGCAACGGTCGGAGGCGGATAAAAAAAAACACAAAACACAGAAGGAGGTCCGAAAAAAAGCCAAGTCAAAACCAGGGAGTCAGCACACTAAAGGGAAACACTGAGTAAGGATGGGAATAGGGGAAAACAGAGACATGGGATCAGAGGTTAAGCCCTCTAAGACCAGACAGGGAAAAAGGGAAAACAGGATTCAAAACCCGGTCTGGATTATGATAGTATCCTCTTATCAGAGGGGGGCCACCGGACCCCCAGGTTTCTCAGGATACCGAGCATGAAATGACAGAACCAATCAATCGACGTGAACTGATTGCGCTGGGGCCTAGGATCAATCCTCCGGACCATAGCCCCTTCAATGGACCAAATACTGTAGGGAACTGCGGACTATGCGCGAATCCACAATCCATTGCACCTCATACTCCATCTGCCCATCCACAGAAACCGGAAGTGGAAGGGATGGAGACCCATCAGAGGAAGGTACGAATGACTTCAGGAGAGACTTATGGAACACATTGTGGATCTGCAGCAACAGAGGTAGACGTAGGTGAAATGCAAGTGGACTGACAACCTCAATAACTTCACAAGGACCTGTGAACCTGGGACCTAGCTTAGCGGAAAGAACTTTCAGCCAAGTGTTCTTGGTAGACAACCATACTTTATCTCCCGCTAGAAATATGGGTCCTGTAGATCGTCGCTTTTCCGTAAGCTGTTTATGTTTGCCCTGACCTTCCCCAAGGTTCCTCTGAACCTCTCTCCATACCTCCCTCAGCCGCTGAATGGCCTAATCAGCCCCAGAACACCCCAAGTCTATCCTGGATAGCTCACCAAAATGAGGGTGAAAGCCATAATTACAAAACAATGAAGCGATGCCTGTGAACTGATTAATACAATTATTAAAGGCAAACTCAGCTACTGGTAACAAAGAACACCAATCATCCTGCCTGGATGTTGCAAGACACCGCAAAATTTGTTCAAGAGACTGATTTGTCCTCTCCGTCTGACCATTGGTTTCAGGATGATAGGCCAAGGAGAAGGCCAAAGTAATAAATAACCTTTTACATAAAGCCCTCCAGAATTTGTAAACAAATTGTACCCCCCTATCTGAAACCACATTCAAAGGCTCACCATGCAATCGTACCACGTGCTCAACAAAAAACCTAGATAAGGTTTCAGCATTAGGGAATCCCACCAAAGGTACAAAATGCACCTGTTTATTCAATTTGCCCACCACCACTCAGACCACAAATTTTGCCATTGGAAGGAGGGAGATCAGTGATAAAGTCCATGGAAAGATGAGTCCAAGGTCTATCCAGAATTGGCAATGACCAATTCCCGAGCCGGCCGGTTATGAGAGCTTTAGCACAGGCACAAGAATCGCAGGAAGACATAAACACAATGATAACAGAAGCTATAGAGGGCCACCAAAACATTCTAGCAATCGTTCTACAAGTGGCCGAGATTCCAGGATGCCCACTAAGAGCAGAATCATGGAACTCCTGGAGCACCCTCAACCTGTACTAAACAGGGACAAAGAGCTTTTTTTCAGGCAATGACGGAGAAGCAAGAGACTGGGCATCATGAATCTCCTGCTCCAACTTTGAGGAAACCACTGCGATGACCATCTTGTGCTGAAGAATGGAAGAAGGACGCTCGGGAGGCAATATCGGATCAAAGCTCCAAGATAAGGCATCCGCCTTGACTTTCTTGGAACCAGGCCGAAAGGTTATAGTAAAACTAAAGCGTAAAAAAAAGCGCCCACCTTTCCTGTCTGGGAGTCAAACATTTTGGCCGACTCAATATAAGGCAGATTCTTAAGGTCCGTAATCACCATGATCTAATGACCACCCCCCTCCAAAAAGTGCCTCCATTCTTCAAAGGCCAACTTGATAGCTAAAAGCTCCAGATTTCCAACATGGCAATTTCTCTCAGCAGGAGAGAATTTTTTCAAGAAGAAGGCACAGGGCCTCAAGTTAGTTAAAGTGGTGGTGCCTTAGGACAACACCGCCCCCACCCCAACCTCCGATACGTCCACTTCAATGATGAACTGTTTAGATGGATCAGGCTGGACCCAGACAGGGGCAGATATAAAGCATTTCTTTAATAAAGCAAACGCTTCCGCAGTCGGAGCTGACCAGTTTTTGAGATCAGCCCCCTTACAAGTCAGATCAGTGAGAGGCTTGACCACGTGTGAAAACCCCCTAATGAATTTCCTATAATAGTTTGCAAACCCCAAAAATGTTGAAGACCCTTTAAGTCTTTGGGTTGCACCCAATACACAATGGCCCGTAACTTCCCAGGGTCCATACGAAACTCCTTGTCAGACAGAATGAACCCCAGAAAGGACAATTCTTGGACAAAAAATGTGCATTTTTCAGGTTTCACAAAAAGCGAGTTCTCCTGTAACCTCTGGAGAATCGCACATAGATGATCCATGTAAACTTGTTTGTTAAATGAGAACACGAGGATATCATGTAAATACACCACCATAACGTGCCCAATAAAATCAGAAAATACATGGTTAATAAAATTCTGAAAAACAGCTGGCACATTGGTGATACCAAAGGGGTGTGTTACCAAATTCTCAAATAACCCTTCAGAAGTGAGAAATGCCAATTTCCACTCATCCCCCTCCTGAATACAGATAAGATTATATGCTTCCCTGAGGTCCAATTTAGCAAACAATTTGGCCCCCGATAATCAACTGTATAAATCAGGGATGAGCGGGAGGAGGGGGTAGGTATTTCTCACTGTGATTTTATTTAATTTTATTTAGAATCGAGACATGGGCACAAACCACCATCTTTTTTTGGCATAAAAGAATCCAGCCGACACAATAGATACAGAAGCACAGATGTGGCCTTTACGAAGGTTTTCAGAAATATACTCTTTTGCTCCAAGCCAGGTAGGTTGTACAGATGGGCCTTGGGCAATTTAGCACCAGGAATCAGATTGATAGTACAATCAAAAGGACGGTGTGGTGGTAAGACCTCTGCCTCTTTTTCAGAAAAAACATCCTCAAAATCCTTCAGGAACTACGGAGTAACTTCAAGATAAACGGATGTCACATGTAAAGTAGTAAGGCAACTTCTACTACAATTAGGACCCCATTTAACCCTCCGTCAGGCGCAATATAGATTCTCCTCAGTTCATGCGCAATGTGCCTGACAAGCACAGGTCAGAAAACCACCTATAGTAGCTACATATTTCAATTTCAGGACTATAGAAGTAGTCAGTGACCTTCATAGGAATGTATTAAAAGAGATTACACCAAATCAGATGCAAAAAAAAACATTTATTAACCATAAACTTATTAAAACTAAAAGTACCACTTTTCGGTAGTACCGCCAAATAGGCTCCAGTTATCTTTACTTAACCCTCCAATAGATCTGACAGGCACACAGTAATTAGTTTCACTTCTCTCTCCTTGCCCACTTATCAGAAAACCCCACCCCTCCTAGTTATCTCCTGACTCTACAGGCTCTGTGAAACCTGATATCACAGTGACTCAGCAGACCTTCTAGTGAGCAGATATCAACACTTTGGCTTCTCAGGCACATTGCGCCTGATTTCAACACAAATTGAAAGGTTAGTATTTTCTTTTTTTATTCATCACGATTGTGTATTTAGCTTGTTTTATGAAGGATTAATGCTAAGTTAGTGTACATAAGTACTGTTTTCTTAGTCAAACGGAGGGTGGCTTCTAAGGCACATTGCGCCCTAACACATACTCTTTCTCTCTTGCTTCAGGTTTTCTGCTGCAATGGCCAGAAAACAGTATGATTCATCTAAACCCCTTCATTTAGAAGAAATGAAGATTTTTTTGTTAGAAGATGATGAGGAAGAACCAGCAGTAACTGAGGATTTAGAGGAATCTAGTGACATTTCATCTGAAGATGAGGTAGCAGAATGTAACACTGATTCTGGAACAGAGCAGGATGGTGATGACACTGATACAGAGGAAACAGACACAGATCTAGCTTATTATTTGGGCAAAGATAAAAATACAAAGTGGAACAAAAAGGCACCCAAGAACAAACAGCGCAGAGAATCCCACAATATTATTACACACCTTCCTGGAGTTATTGGAAGTGCTAGAAAAGCTAAAACTGCAGTGGAATGTTGGAGTAATCTAATTACAGATAGCATGTTGGAAACTATTGTTCGGTTCACTAACCAGTGTATTGACACAATCAAAGAGCAATTCTCCAGAGAGAGGGACATCAAAAACACTGATGTGATTGAACTCAAGGCATTTATTGGCTTGTTATACCTAGCTGGTGCTTTCAGAGCAAATAGGCAAAGTTTGGAGGAGCTGTGGGGGACAGATGGTGATGGCATCGAAAAATTCAGCCTTGTGATGAATCTGAAACGATTCAAAGTCCTGATCCGTTGCCTCCGTTTCGATGATCTTCTGCTGCAATTGAAACCACTGAAGATGAGTAGAAAATAATTAAGTAACATCTAAGTGCAATATCCTTTAATTTTTTTTCCATAATTTTAAATTTAAGCAATAGTTAACAATGTCCTGAGATTCCCAGTCTATCACAGGATTATTTTACTGTGAGCAGGGGAATCCCAACACCAGTCCCGCAGGCAAATTGTCCAGAACAAAACATGAAATACATTCCTGGTGCATGGAACCCACTTTCAGGAGAAATTCCTCTGAAACAAATTTGATGACATTCTTAGCTAATGGTGTTTTGTCAATGGCAACAAAATGAATAGGAGTCTCCAGCCTAACTGTCCCTAACTTACACTACGTCACCAAGTTAGAGTCAATAAAGTTTATGGACGACTAAAGTCAGCGAAAGCAGAAGTTGGCATGAAGCAACTCCCACAACTAAGTTCCACTTCCAACAATACGTTTGAAAATGAGAACAAGGTACCTGAGAGTCTGGGTGACATCCACGACAATCACCCAGACTCAGCTGCTTGTTAGTCGGTGGGCATGAGGAGCAGTCCTTTTTCCAATGTCCGGGATCTCCGCAGTAGAAACATAGCTTTCCTTCACATCGCCGTCTCCTCTCCTTCTCCTTGAGGTTGGTGACCCCCACCTCCATACATTCAGAGGGTGGCAAAACAACAGAATTAGTAGGAAGTAACGGAGCCTCTCGCTGTGTAACACCTCTCTCCTGTAGTCTCCCATACATGTGGATAGCCTGAGTCATAGCCCCCTACAATGAGTTGGGTGGTGGATGGAGAGCCAGAGTGTCCTTCAGGTGATCTTACAGTCCTCTCCTGAACTGACATCTCAGTGCAGAGTCATCGCAGGACACCTCAATGGACCATTGATGGAACTCGCAACAATACCATTCAGCTGAGAGCTTCCCTTGAAAGAGACTCATGATTGGGTCTTCTGCCACTCTGACCCAGTCAGGCTGAGGCCTCAGGCCTCAAAGAACCTATCCACAGACATAAGTTCAGGGGCAAAAGCAGGTAAAGAGAAAGCCCACGATTGAGGTCCCTCCCGAAGAAAGGAAATGATTATCCCCACCTGCTGACTCTCATCTCCAGAAGATCGGGTCTAAGAGAAAGTAATAGCTTGCAACTCTCCTTGAACGTACGGTCACTATTCTTTTCCCCAGAGAAGTTATCTGGGAGCCTTATCGTAGGTTCAGGAGAGTGCAGTGAGACATCAACAGTGTTAGAGTGCTTACAGACAGACTGGGAAGAAATTCCCTGCAAAGATTTTACGGTGTCAGAAAGATCCCTTTGCAGGTAGTTATGAGACGAGGCCAAGGTCCTCTGTTCCAGAGTCAGATCCTGCATCATTTGTGTCAAACTGTCCATTTGATCAACCAAGGTATGGAACAGATCCATAGATAGCAGAGCAGAGAAAAAATCTAGCCATTTCTGGTCAGTACTAATATAATGCTGCTGCAATACAGGGAGGTGCAGGTTCCACAAGATGACAGTAGAGTGGAAGCAAGACTGCACCTAAACAGAGCTGGCCTGCAATGCAGCAGTAGGCTACCACAGGTGGCAGCAGAATGGTCAAACAAGCAGGGTTAAATCCTAGACTGTAGCGCAGTACCAAAGGAATAATTAAACTTACAGTCAGAGAGAAGCCATGGAATCAGTAATGGTCAGGAGCGGATAAGACAAAAAAAAAAGACAGAAGCAGGTCAGGATACAAGCCTAGTCAAAACCAGAGAGTCAGCACACTAAAGAGAAAAACTGAGTCAGGACTGGAATAGGCGAAAACAGAGACATGCGATCAGACAGAAAATGTAGCAGGACCAATCAGAGCAGTCAGCTACAGTAGCCCTAGGCAAAACTATAACTGACATCGCATGCAGGAAGCAGCAGCGATAAATAGCAAACCTAAACCCAGACTGATGCTAAGAAATGTTAACCCCTGCATAACCAGACCGGAAAAAAGGAAAAACAGTATTAAAAATCCGGTCTGGATCATGACAATTTCCTTGGAAAAATGAAAAATTGCAGATACATTTTAAATCCTCCTAAAATGCTAATTAAATGAATTAACATTTTACAAATGGTGCCGATTTAAAGCAGACATGTGGGGAATGTGATTTATTAATAATTTGCTACAGTATGACTATCTGGATTAAAGAGATAATTTTTCAAAGTTTGAAAATTTCAATTTTTTTTTATTTTGTCAGGTTTCTGATAGCTTTTAATAATAAACACAAACCATATCGACCTAAATGTACTATTATCACAAAGTATAATGTGTCATGAAAAAATATTCTCAAAATCACTGGGATATGTTGAATTGTTCCAGAGTTATTACTACGTAAAGTGACATTGGTCAGATTTCAAAAATGTTGCCCGGTCACTAAGGGGTTAATATCATTTTAAGACCGCAAAAGCATAAAGGAAAGTAAATTACAGTGTGATTTGATTGAGAAAAGCTGTTTGTTTAATGTATTTCTTGTTTTTGACAAAAAATTGAGAATAATATCTTCTCTGACTATTCAGTAACTTATACTCTGTGAAGTTAAAACATATTCCAAAAGGTGGGAAAACTATGGAAAAATTATCTGTAGATTTATTCTACCAGCAGTAAGGAAATCTGTAAGGAAATCTTTTAAAAGGAAAAAATTAAAGATTCTGAGGAGCAAATCCCTTAGGCTAGTTTCACACTAGCGTTCAGCAGGGCTGTGGATGGCAGCCTACTTCCTCCATTAAGCCACGCCCACTGCTGCACCTCTTTTTGTTAAATGTTAAAGATAGGGTATGCAGGACGTATGCAGACGTAGGCAGAACTGAAGGAAGAGTTGCGGTAGTGGGCGGGGCTTAACGGAGGAAGCAGGCTGCCATCCGCAGCCCTGCCGAATGCTAGTGTGAAACTAGCCTTATATCTTTGAAAGCTGGATAAATCTCCCTCTTATTATTGGACATTAAAAAATGACTTAAAAGTGTGATATTTGTGAATATCACACTTACAGACCTTTAACCACCATTCTCTAGTAGACCCAATATAACATTGTTACATACTGTTGGAACATTTTGCCGATCCAGGTTGATTACAACTTCTGGATTTATTTTTTACTAACTTTCTTACTAAAAAGAAATAATAAAAAAATGAAAAAAATAAAAAAATAAATAGTAGAAATGGAAGAAAAACTGTTGCAATACTCTCTCAAAAGTAAATGCAAATATCTCCTCTTCCACAAGTAAATTGCCCTTATCTGAGAATAAGGCTAGTCCACAAAAAAGCAGCAAAATGCAACTTTAACCTTCACAAGCTGAAGATACATCAATGTATCAATCCTTTTAAGTCTCCCACACAAAAGAAAAAAGAAGCTCAGGAGCAAAATCAGAAGAAAAACTATAATAAAGTTGATATGAGTGACTCGACTCAACGGATGGTCCGTCAGCTAATGGCACAACACAAATACAGGAATGGGATAGGTGAGAGGCAGGCCCTACCAATAGGGAGATGGATGGTCACCACCTGAGCTACAACTGGAGCCTGTCCCTGCACTCACCTAATGCCCTATGCGGGTCCATTCCCCTGCCGACTTCAGGATACCTTGTCATTTACTGTCACCTAAACTGTTCTGGTTAGTGCACTGGCCGGCGTAGGGTGCTAGCCTAGCCACTACAGGTAATAACACACAGGGGATAGTGACAAACAAGTAAGGGATGGAAAAAACAGCTTATGCACTCCGCTGCTAAGCTCCACACCGCAGATAACAACAGCAACTGAACTCCCAACACCAGACGTGGGTGACACCGGAGAGCTGCTCCTGCTAGCCTGGTCTCCAGAAAGGAGCTGAATCACCAACAGTCAGCTGATGCATCAGGTGACCATTTAAAGGATGGTGGGAATGGTCATCATCCACATCAGCTGACCCAACAGTACTGCGGTAACACCAGATTGCCAGCGGGGACAACTGACATTAACCTCTGATGGTCCAAAAGAAAAAAGTTTTAAACTGAGCAGAACCTGAGCTGTCACAAATCCAAAAACGGATCGTGACAAAAGTAGTACAACTATCAAAAGTATCTGCTATAAGTAGGTCTACTGCTCGACCTCCTCCCATCCTCCCACTATGAATAAAAGGAAGGATTTACAATCTTCAAGAGATATTACCTCACAATTTGATATGGAAGATGACGCAGAATACACTCCTTCTCCAATCCAAGAAAATCAGTGTCCTAGGATTGAAACAATGGATCACAATTAGTGTTGTGTATTCCGATACAGCAAATATCGGGTATCGGCCGATATTCGCGGTATCGGAGTTCCGATACTGAGTTCCGATATTTTTACAATATCGAATACCGGAATCGGAAGTTCTCATAATGCAATGAGCCAGTTGAGGATCCTAAGAAGTGTGGGCACATCCTGTTAGGCATGCTGAAATCATGTCATCATGATGCATTATAATGGAGTGTGGGCGGTGCTTAGGCAGAGACTGCGTGTCTGTGTGTGCAGGCGGGGTCTGTGCATGATCATGGGGGGGTCTGTGCGGGCCTCCCGGGGGTCTGTACGGGCCTGCCGGGGGTCTGTGCGGGCCTGCCGGGGGTCTGTGCGGGCCTGCTGGGGGTCTGTGCGGGCCTGTTGGGGGTCTGTGCGGGCTTCCGGGGGTCTGTGCGGTCCTGCCGGGGGTCTGTCGGGGGTTGTGTGTGTGTGCAGGCATCGTCCGATGGGACTACAAGTACCATCGGGCTATGCCTGCTATAATGACAGTGATTGACACATTAGCCAATGATGGGACAGTAGTAGTCCCATCATCCGGCTAATGTGTTGAATGTAAAAAAAAACCCCACAAACATACATACTACATACATACTACATACTACATACATACTACATACATACTACATACTACATACAACATACATACTACATACAATACATTCATACATTCATACAATACTGTTATGATTGAGTCACCGAGGAGGAAAAAACAAAACACAAGCTCAGCCCAGAAAATCAGAGAGGTTGGAAACTAGCGGATTGCAGACCCCTAATCCTATCACACAACTAGCAGTAGCCATGGAGTGTTCCTACGGTGATCCTAGACACCTCGTCACAGGCGGAGATCTACATAAGCCTAAAGAGAGAAAAGTGAAAAACTGACTGCCCCAGAGCAGACCCCAAAGCAATAGGCAGCCCCCAACATATAATGACGGTGAAGCAAGATGAAAACATTAACACAGATAGAAAGATAGGCTGAGCAAACGATGGGGCCCAAGCTAACTAAAAAGGACAGGATAGAAAAGCTGCTGTCTGCAATGCGAGAAAACCCTGCTAAAAAATATTACCAACACAACTGATAAGCAAAAAGGACCCTGAAGTCACTAGACTTCAAACCCTATATCAGCACTCAGAATATTCTGGAAGCAGAGCAAAAGAGAACACTGATCAAGGAAAAAGAATCCAGCACACCCCCGGCCGGGGATGGCTGAACTCCAAAAAACAAGGTAAACCAAACCAAAACTAATAAGTTCAATAGCAGAGCAAAAACTTATCTTTGGGAAGCAGGAATCAGACTGGTCTCCAAGAATCCAGCAGAGAAATCACCAGCTACTCAGAAGGGCGTCGGTTGCCTTATATCCAGTCAGAAGTTCCCGTTACCCAGTCACCATCCACCTGATCAGGTGTTTGGTAATCAGCCTCACTACCTTCCTTCACCAGAAGAGGGAGATCCTCGGACACAAAAGATGAATGAACAGATGAGCTCACAACACAATACATACATATAGACATACAGTACATATAACATAGAATACATACTCACCATCACTTGTCACTTTAATCCCCGAAGCTAGTGTCATCTGTAAAAAATATTAAAATAACAAACAGCCAATATACTCCCTGATGCGCAGAAATCCACGAGTGTCCCACGACGATCTCCCCTGTAGAACAGTGACATCTATAGGACCTTCAGTGACACACTGACAGGAGACAATGGCTCCTACAGTGCATCACTGAGAGGTTACTATAGTTCACTGGTCTCACTTTATGGCAAAAGCTGCGTGGGAACTTTCTCACACAGCAATGCCAAAAGTGAGACTAGGGACTATTTTTTTACAGTGGCGGAGGAATACAGTGCGGAAGGATACCTTCCTCCCGTCATTGAATTCCTGGAGCCCCTAGAGAGCGGTCGCATCAGCTGATGCTGCTGTTCTCCACAGGAGATCGTCATGGGACACTCGTGGATTCCTGTGGATCAGGGAGTATATTGTTTGTTTGTTATTTTAATATTTTTTACAGATGACACTGGCTTTGTGGATCAAAGTGACAAGTGTTGGTGAGTATGTACTCTATGTTATATGTACTGTATGTCTATATGAATGTATTGTATGAATGTATTGCATGTAGTGTGTATGTAGTATGTATGTATGTAGTATGCATGTAGTATGTTGTATGTAGCATGTATGTAGTATGTATGTTTGTGGGTTTTTTTTTACATTAAACACATTAGCCGGATGATGGGACTACTACTGTCCCATCATTGGCTAATGTGTCAATCACTGTCATTGTAGCAGACATAGCCCGGTGGGACTTGTAGTCCCATCGGAAGATGCCTGCACACAGACACAAAGACCCCCGGCAGCCCGCACAGACCCCTGGCAGGCCCGCACAGACCCCCGGCAGCCCACACAGACCCCCGGCAGGCACATACAGACCCCTGGCAGGACCATACAGACCCCCGGCAGGCCTGCACAGACCCCCAGCAGCCAGCACAGACCCCCGGCAGGCCCGCACAGACCCCCCGCAGCCCGCACAGACCCCCGGCAGGCCCGTACAGACCCCTGGCAGGCCCACACAGACCCCCAGCAGGCCCACACAAACCCCCGAGAGGCCCGTACAGACCCCGGATGCACACACACACAGTGTCCGCCTACGCACCGCCCACACTCTTCCCCCCTCCTAAACTGGATGTGCAAGGAAAGAAAGGGTTTATTTTCATTCCGATATTTGTGTCCCATTGACTTGCATTGGTTTCCGGTATTGGAATCGTCGACACCTGATATTTTTGGGGTATCGGTCCGATCCAATCCGATCCGATATTTCCCGATATCAGAAGGTATCGCTCAACACTAATCACAATATGATAGTACAACCTAAAATATTCACTAACATTGATACACTACAAGCTACACCAAAAACACCTCAATAGAATACATAAGAGGAATTATAGCTTCATTAAACTATACTTTAAACTTGTCTTAGGAAAATTAAACTCAATTACTCCAATCAAGCATTTAAGGAATCAATTCGAAGTTAATGAAAACAAATTAGAACAATTAGAAAAAAAGGCACCTCCTTATATAAAAATCAAGAGCAAATTCATAATGAAATTCTTCAAATTAAAACTGAGTTAGCTGATATTGAAAATTGTTGCAAAAAACACAACATAAAGTCAGAGTAATTCCTGAAAAAATACCTCAGAGGGAATTGAGGGACTACAAAAGGGACCTCCTTGCTAAAACCATTCCATCATTAGCCAAAATGGATTGCAGCATTGACAGAATCCATCGTCTCCTTTACCCAAATTCTATTTCTCCTAATTTGCCAAGAGACATCATTTTAAGACACTGCTTCTTTCATACCAAACAAAAAGTACTACATTACATGAGAGAAAATGGACAGCTACCATCTATATAAAATATTTCATTGAATTATCCAAAGAGACGATCATATTTAGGAAATCCTCCCTTCGAAACCATTATTGTAAGAGATAGGGATTTTGCGCTTTAATCTCTTTTTTTTCTATTTTGTTTAGGTTTATAGGTTTCTAGGTTTAAATTAGTTACTGATTGTCAAGTGCACTACATGTTAAAACAATTACTAGTCATTAATCTTAACAGATAAAAGTTTAAAAAATGAGTACTAAGTTTTTCCCTTTGAATTCGAAAGGAATTTGACAGTCCAAGAATTTTTTTTTTTAACATGGAAAGAGATAAGTTCAAACAGAGTACAAGTAATTTGTCCCCAAGAGATTAAACTAACTAAAAGAAAACATAAAAAAAATTCCAACCTAAAAATTATTCTAACATGCTTGAATCCTTAAAGGAACAAAAAAAGCAGAGGTCATTACTACTATAAATAATTCAGTAACATTCTAAATTTCTGAGCTTAGCCCCTTATACCTCAGAGCTTGTGTTTTCATTTTTTGCTCCCCTTCTTCCCAGAGTCATAACTTTTTTATTTTTCCATCAATATGGCCATGTGAGGGCTTTTTTTTTGCACAACGAGCTGTACTTCTGAAAGACGCCATTGGTTTTACCAAGTGTGGTAAAATTGCAACAAAAGTGCAATCCCATACTTGTTTTTTGTTTGACTTTATTACTAGGTTCACTAAATGCTAATGCTGACCTGCCATTATGATTCTCCAGGTCATTACGAGTTCACACACACCAAACATGTCTAGGTTCTTTTTATTCTAATTGGTAAAATTTTTTCCAAACTTTGTTGAAAAAAATTGCACCAATTTCCGATACACGTAGCGTCTCCATTTTTTGCATGCCAGGCTGACGTTTTTAATGATGTCATTTTGGTCCAGATACGATCTTTTGATCGCCCCCTGAAGACTGTGAACCAAGGTAACCTTGGGCGTGCATTATACCGTACTTGTTAATAAACAAAAAAAATGAAAAAAATGGAGTGTGCACCTATTTGTGATAGCCAAATCTGACAACTGAGGATTGCAGCCTGCAGCTCTCAGTTTTGCCTGGCTGGTTATCAAAAATGCAAGGGAACCCAAACTATTTTTGTAATTTATTTCGGGAGCAGGCGCCGGCTGATGAACACTCCCATCAGCTGCTTCTTGCTCTTCCTGTTATTCGTTTCGGCAAGCGACAACTGATGGGAGTAGCAGTCTCATCAGCTGACGCCAGTGACCTCAGCTAAACTTTTTTAACTCGAATCACACCTGTGGGATTATGCTGTCATTTGACAGAATGGGAACCACGGCTCTCTGAGCGGCGATAATTATTAGAAGCAATGTTTTCTGCGCTGTCATGCACATGATAGTATGGCAAACACAGGATATTCTGTCCCCTTATTCAAATGAATGGGGTCTGATTTCGGGCTTGGACACTATTCCGGTAGGTGACCCGAACCTTTTTTCAACTGTTTACGAAATCATCTGAACCAGAACATCCAGGGGTTCGCTCATCTCTGCACCTGATTCCTCACTGCAATACAGTTTTACCTCCAACAATTTGGATTAGCAAATAGGGCCTCATGGCTGAAACCCAATATTAAGCCTCACGTTTTCTAAGAGGAGGTGCGTCCTCCTGATGCCTTACTGCAGCACAGCTTTATCTCAAATGATTTGGAGAAGCAAATGGGGCCTCCTGTCTGGACCCCAATATTAGGCCTGATGATTTTTAAGAGGAACTGGGGCTTCCTGATTCCTCACTGCAACACAGTTTTTGCACAAATGATTTCAATCAGCAAATGGGGCCTCCTAAGACTGCAAAAAATTATCAAAAATTGATCCAAAAAGGGTATCAACTGCTAAATCATATATATCCCTAAAAATTATATCTTTATTGATTAAAAAACCATATACAATGGTTCACACCAAAAAAAAGTGCACAAACAAAAACAAACGTGTTCCAAAATTACCAATAAAATGGGTAAGCTAGAAGTCCCTCTTACGTCAACTAGGCTGTCACCTTCCTGGCTGCGGAGGTTGGCACCCTAGGGGGGAACGTTGTGGCGCCCCCGCCCCATGATGGCTGACCCTGGGAGCCCTGTAACACCCTACAGCCACTAGGGGAACCCTTCTACCCGATGTCCTAAAGGAACCCCTATCAATAGACATAGACGATCCTATATCTAAGAGGACCCTAGACCCCAATTAAAAACAAAAAAACACAACAGACAATTGGTGACGATTGACATAATTTCACAACGTGGTCAAAGGATAATAATACTCCAGGGGTTTGGGCCCTTGATTTGCCAAAATAGACTGTAGTCTCTTAACATGCAGACTAAATTTCAAAAGTTGCTACAGAAATTAGATACTGCTTACACCACCAACTAATAGTTGGCATTAGAGTTGAGCGACTTTGGTCGGATCGGGTTTCGTGAAACCCGAATGAAGCCAAATTTGAGTTGGATGAAACTGGTCTGACTAGGGCAAAAAAAGTCGGAGTTTCATCCACTCAATGCCGACTTTTTTTCCCCATTGACTTGCATTGGGGTCAGGTTTCGGACGAAACTCCGACTTTTTTGCTCTAGTCGGACCTGTTTCATCCGACTCAAATTTTGTTTCAATCAGGTTTCACGAAACCCGATCCGACCAAAGTCGCTCAACTCTAGTTGGCATAGATGAAAAATGGTGCTCAGAAAACTATTAGAACCAACTCAGATGTGGTCACTATAGAAAAAACCTAATGTTGGTTAAATCAGTGTTTTCTAAGCATGCAGTGTATGTTCACACTGTTTCCAATACCAATAAAAAGACCAGCAGTGCCACATTTCAAATGTGACAAAAAAATTCTGCATGATATTGCCCAAAAGAAGTTATAACCCCATCATTAACCACGTATATAAAATGGAAGTGGTTTCTAAGCATGCAGACTGTGTTCAAAAAACTGCTGCCATAGATACTGCTTTTTAATGACAATTGTTAATGACACAGATGAGTACCAATGCTAAACCAACTTATAACTACAATGAGGTCAATGAAGGACCCAAGAAAAAACACATTCATGGCAAGAAAAAAAAAATGTGGTTCGCACACATATAGATATAATTAGCAGGTTTTTACTGCAGACTATGATCCAATCTATACTCTGTATTGTAGTGGCACAGACACCAACATATCCTGACACGGTGTGTACCCCCACAACTGATAATCAGGAAAGGAAAACAGCCACATATAACACATATGATAAAGAGTGCTGCATATTGCTGCCACGAGAATGATGGTACTCATCTGGTAAACTGCCACCAGCCATAGAGAATTATACGCCTCGACGCGTTTCACCCATTAGGGCTCATCAGGAGGCCCGATGTAACAAAGACCTGTGTCCTGATTCTGGTGTGATGTGACCAAGGTTGATACAGGCCTGTGAGTACCGTGCATGTGCTGCCCAACAGAGGCTGGGTGCGGGACCTATACTTGCGCCCGGATTTCCCAGCATACATCCGCCGGACCACAGTGGGCACAGATGGCCCTTGCTGTCCCAGCCGCATCAGTATATGACTAGGGGCAGCAGAAGGTTTTAGAGACCAACCGCTGTTGCCAGAAGACGGATCGTCATTATCTCTAGGACCCCCACCGGACAAGTACTAAGCTGGCTGTTGTGGACATCATCCCCTGCTGTGGTATCTATCTCATCTCAGAGAACATCTGACAGCTTAGTTGATTTAGCACAAACTGCCAATATCTGTTTCCTTGTTTTCACTGACTGCACATCTTTTTTCCAACTGAACTGTTTTTTTCCACCCTTTATCTGTTAAACTGTTAACCCCTGCTCTATTGCTAAGCAAAATGGCGTAGGTGTAGGACCCCCTGACATCAGGTAGTAGCAGGCTTTAGAGATGTGCTGCTTAATCATGCCTTGTGTGAACGCTTGTGGGTTAATTCACGCAAGTCCTTTCTAGAAGTTGGGGCCAAAGCACGCATGCAGGAACAAGAGCAAAGGGTGACAGTCCCAACGAATAAAGTTCAGAGATTAGAGATGTCCATCCCGTTGGCAACTGAAACCAACTGGGTGAGAGAACTCCGGATGGAAATCCATGACCTGCAAGAGGAATGGTCTTTCCTGAAAAGGAAAACTTTGGCATCTCTGGACCCCTTTGTGGTAAGAACCAGCTCTGAGCTTTGTCAGGGCCTGAAACTACCTCGCACAGAGGGGCCGCCAATCTGTTTCAATTGCGGAGATGCTGGAAATTTTGCTTCAGGATGTGCGCGTCAGGGAAGGTCCCTCCAAAGCCGCCAGTTAAACTAATAGGCTCCGTGACTGGGGGACGCTGCCCGGAGCCTGAACAATCAAGAAAGAGAGAGAGAAGTCCCGCAAGTTTAGTTTCTTCTAGTCCTCTTGTTTGGGACAAAATGTATAGTTGGGCTGTCTGCTGTTTAGTTGATACTGGCTCTCAAATAACCACTATGACTAAGATTTACTTCAGATGTCATCTTTTCAAAACAAAACAACCTGAATGGGGCCCCGTGATCAGTTGCCCATTCCAGTTGCAGGAGTGGTATGGAAGCAAATCACCGTGTGTGGCAAAGATGTGGGCCAAAAAGGAGTTGTGTTGAATGCTGGGGACTCTCGTTCTGATCCCACTATGACTCTAGGAATGAACATACTGGGGGAGCTTGGGAACCTCTTGGTCAACGATTCAGCTGATGTGTTTCTGAATCAATGGAGTCCTCGCACGCTCCATAGAAAAGTGTTCCACCAATTGATACGGGTGGCTCAAGCTCAAGAAACGTCAAGTGGAGGAAAGGCATTAGGTAAGGTGATCATTACGGCCTCCACCAATCTTGCCTTACCACTGGGTCAGACTGTGCTCTCATTGCCCATCCGAACCTGTACCCATCTTGCAGGAGTCGAAGTCCAGGTAGAAACAGCTGTCATGGAGCAATTACCTCCATGGCTTCTCATTGCGTGGAGACAATGGAAACGTGCCAGGGCGATGTATCAACCTCGGGGAGGGTGATCTCATGCTTCCACCCAAGAGTGAAGTAGAACAAATCATGGGGATGCCAGATGTGTTGATACCACCGGAGGCCATTCAGCTGGCAGTGAAGCTGGGTGATCCCTGGACAATGGCTGTTTCGATGCCCTCCAAACCAGAATCAATCCAATCACTCAAAGGAAGGATACCGAATCGTGGAGCAGATGCGTGATGCGAGCCGAGCTGATTGAACTGTCACCACAACAGGTACAAGTGGAAGCTGTGCTGGAGCGATATCAGGATGTCATTGGGTGTACCACGCCATCACCCACAACATTCCTATGGGAAGCACCACACCTATTAGGGAATGATACTGACAAACTCCCCCATAAATGTACCAGGAGGTGAAGGAAATGTTGGCGCATATGCTACAGAGCAGAGTCATCAGAGAGAACAAAAATCCATGGGCTGTGCCCATTGTTCTGGTATGGACAAAGACGGGACCCTGTGCTTCTGTGTATACTACCAGAAGCTGAACGCTTCCACCATGCGAGATTCATGCCCACTACCGAGAATCAAAGGATATCTGCCTTGGGAAAGGTGAAGTACTTCGCATCGCTGGATCCAGCCAGGTGCCCACGTCTGAGCAAGATTGCGTGAAGACAGTATTTATACTGCCTATGGGGTTGTTTGAGTTCAACCGGATGCCTTTTGGCCTTACCAATGCCCCTTCCAACAATTGATGGAGAGATGCTTGGGAGACTTGAACTTCAAAGCTACTGTCATTTATTTAGACATCATTGTCTATGCGGCCACCTTTGAGGAACTTTGACAATGGCTGGAACAGGTTAGCAGATTACAGAGGCACGGCCTGAATGTAAAGCCTCAGAAATGTCATACTTTGGACATGTCCTCTCCACTGAGGGAGTGAAACCAACATGTGAAAAGATAGCGGCTGTACAGGACTGGCCCACCCTCAAGATCGAGAAGGACATCCAGGCATTTCTGAGGCTCACCAGGTATTATGGATGGTTGTGAAAAACTTCACTCGCATTGTTAACCCGCTGCTGGAATTGCTGAAAGGGGTGCCATCTGGTGCAATGTATCGTACCAATCAATGAGAAGACAGACAGGAAGAAGCTTTCTGAGCCCTGAAAATGGCACTGACTGAGGCACCCGTACTGGCCTATGCGGATTTCTCTCAGCCCTTCATCTTTCACACTATTGGGAGTCTGCATGGACTAGGAGTGGTGTTGTCGCAGAAGCAGGGTGGAAGAGAGCAAGTGATTGTGTATGCGAGTTGGTCCATCCATGACTCTGAATGAAATCGAGACAACTATACTGACACTGCACATCTCTTTTGCACCTGAACTGTTTTTGTCCCCTCTTTAACTGTTGCCTCCCTGCGTGGAGTATTACCCTGTTAAATAAAAATGGTAACCCCTGCTCTGTCTCCTGTCTGTTAACACATCCCGCAACCTGCTCACAGGGCCCTTTCAGAAATATTGTCACCATTCTGGGCACCTGCTTGGTATAATTCCCCATCCTGGGCCCATTCCAAGAATGTAGTCCCCAATCCTGGGCCTCGTCCAGTAATAATGTCGCCATCCTTGCCTGTTCCAGCATTTATTCCCCCATCTTGGACTCATTCCTGGTATAATGCCCTCACACTGGTTCATTTCTCTTTCTTTAATTACATGCTTTTAGGGGCCAGTGCCAGTGTGCAGCTTTTCAGTCAGTGAAGGGAGCAGGCACTTCAGCACACCTTATCAGACTCCTCAAAGTGTCACATGAGTTAAGATGCTCATCTTGCCTCCTTTATGGACCGGTCCTGAGTGAACCTCTGAAATATAATTCAGGCTGTAACAAAATACCCCTTACTTGCAAACTGAAAGAACAGGTGAATATATCTTGGTGACATCTACTTTTCCATTTTGATAGATGTAAAATAAGCTTTATATGTTATGTGATCTGCTATGCTTGTTTACAGCTGGTCGGGCTCGGAGTCTATTTGATGTAGTTTGCATTTTTTCAGTAAGATTCATTCATTTGAATAAGTGGAAAAACTTTGTCATTAAAGCTTTGATAAATCCTCTCTGTGTTATCAGTATCCTCATAGCACAGGAGAGATGGCTGATTCCTCAGAGAGCAAAATTATTTTCCAAACTCTGGGCATTCTGGCCCCAAGACTGATTGCTTTCTTTTTCGGATTAGTAATACATTTATTTATCATAGTCAACAATGTCAATGACTGGTGGAAAGGACGATCAGTGACTTCTGTTGACCACATTGTAACTTCTCTTGGAGTTTCAAGGTTGTGCGTGTCGAATGTGTGAATACTATATACGTCTTTGTGGTCATATTCTTCCAGCAGTCACCTGTATCTCTAGTTATTTTATTGCGAGTTCATGATTTCTTTTTTTACTCCAATATTTGGTTAACAACTCTGCTCTCCATCGTATATTGTCTGAAGATTTCCAACCTCCGCACCAGACTGTTCCTGTATCTGAGGAGGGTGATATTACCCAGGACTGGTCATTTCATTGTAGCCTCTGGAACTCTCGCTGTTGTCAGTTGTCTGTTAAGCCTGAGGATGGCACATTCTGAGGTTCCCAATGATGAAACATACAATATAACCCTGAAAACTCAAGTCATGGGATGCATTTCTGTTAATTCTGTAATACCTTTTACTATAGGAACCTCCATCCCACTTATATTCTACGTTATCTCCTCCGTCCTCCTCTTCGCCTCATTGTACCATCACACAGTAAAGATGAAGAGGAGCAGTAATTTATCCATCAACTTGGAGACATATTACTCAACGATGAAATTCGTATCTGTCACTTTCACATTTATCGCTACATTTTTTGCTGGTTATGTGTTTTGTGTTTTTTATTACAATTTTCACTGTATAAACCTTCAATGGGTTTACATTTTCCTGGACTTTCTACCATCTCTACATTCCTCCTACCTGATCTATAGAACACCCAAACTCCATAGTCAGATGTCCAAGGTTCTACAGAATGTCATTGATGTCATACTGCAAAAGAGAGGTGCAGAAACCAGAACCAGCTCAAGGAGATGACTCCCTAAGGACCCAGGCTAATCAGCGCAATGAATTGGAATTGACTATGTTGGGGAGGAACCTAATTGTCTATCTGTCAGCTCAACACCGAAAGGGGAGATAATACACTGCAGTACACAATTGTTACAGTCTATTAATTTCCTAGTGGAACCAGTAGGTATTTCTTAAGAAAAATAATTAAAACATGTTTTTAAACCCTTCTCCACCTTGCGAATTTCCATTTTTGCGCTTTCCTTTTTTGTTTCCATTCTTCCCAGAGCCATAACTTTTTTTATTTGTTCATCAATATAGCTGCATGAGGGCTTGTTTTTTGTGGGACGAGTGATACTTTTGAATAAAACTATCGAATTTGCAATATATTGTAAGAGAATTTGGCAAAATATTGAATTTCAATTGTGATGAAAGTGCAAAAAACCTGCAGTTCCTCACATGTTTACTAAATTCTAATAGTGACCTTCATGGGCATGGCCCGGATCTCTGCGATGTGAGGTGCCGGAGACCTGAGCTCTGTGGATACTTCTTGAAAAGAGGTGATTTAAGCTATTCTTAGAAGATTTCAAGTCTCCAAACCAATTCATGAAGACTCGGACAACCTGGTGAACATTTTGTGATCACAACTGTTCCTCTATATGCTGGCACTCAATAGCATTTGACCAGAAAAGTCAGCATGGACCTGAAACTCATAGCCAAGGAATCCCCTGCAGTGATTACCCAAGTGAGTTGTTCTAATAACCAGAGCAGCAGGTTCTGTGCTCACCGTGGAAATATTGAGAAGCTGCAAAAGTCTGAGGACAGCTCTTATTGAACTACTGGAGATGATTCTGAGGCAGCACCCGATATCTCATTGGAAATAAGTAGCAGAGGACATCTTTGAAACCTTGCTGGGTATGGCACAGTGATAGAGGAGCGTGACGGTGTAAGCAGAGCATTTATCTTTCTAGTCATCAGCTAGACCATTGGGACTTCTCATCGGTTCCAAACTCTAAAAGCTGCTGAACTTCGGATACAAAGAAAACCTGCTGAGAAACTGTGATAGGCTCTAAAGCTTGGAAAAATGGACTAAAAGGTATATCTGAAGAAGATCAGCAACTTCATCAGGACTTTTGGTCAAGCAGAAGATCAGAGGTTGTGATTGTAAATACCTCTCAGGTGAAGTAGAGTAATACAGGAGGTGAGATTGAGCGGAAAACTGTAAGGGTATCGTTACACGTAGCGACGCACCAACGATTCCGACAACGATACGATTTGGCTAAGATCATTTGTGCATCACCAGTAAGCAGTCATACAGGCCGATCTTCATAACAACGCATCAGCGATCAGCGATGTCACTAACAACCACGACGATCGTTGGTACCGTGTCACACACTGTCTATAATAGCGATTCAGGCGTCCTTCAGCGCTATCTATATGAGTTCGGAGTCGCCAACGAGGTCGCTCGTCGTTGATAAGGGGCGTCAAACACAGCGATGCAGGCTGGTCAGCGTGACGTCAGCGATCAAAAAATGATCCTGAACGTTTGCGCATGATCAGCGACATCGCAGCAGGGAGCCGGTCGTTTCCGCGTGTCACATTTAGCGAGATCGCTAGCGATGTCGCTGTTGCGTCACAAAATCGTTGTCGCTTCAGCGAAATCGCTAACGATCTCGCCGTGTGTAACGCGGGCTTAAGACAATTTTTTTGATGTTTCAGTCGAGTTCACTTCTCACAATCTACATCTTGTACTAATATAGCAATAATTTTACAGACTGGTACATGTCAATAATAAACACACTGAAGAGGGACTTTAAATCGATGGAACCCTGATTGATCTTGCATTTAAAGTGAAAGATCTAAACCTTGATATATAATCTTAATATCTTTTTAAGACCGCTAAAGCATAAAGGAAAGTAAATTACAGTGTGATTTGGTTGGGAAATACTGTTTGTTTAATACATTTCTGGTTTTTGACAAATAATTGAGAACAATATCTTCCCTGACTATACAGTTACTTAAACTCTGTGAATAGAGTTGAGCGAAACGGGTCGAAAAAATTCAAAAGTCGCCGACTTTTGGCAAAGTCGGGTTTCATGAAACGAAACCCGACCCTAGGATGAGGTCGGCCACGAGGTCGGCGACTTACGCGCCAAAGTCGCGTTTCAAAAGTTTGTTTTGCGCTCTTTTTCAGCCAATCAGGATCCACAGACACTGTGGGCAACGTGATGACATAGGCACGGGTCACCACCATCTTTCAGAAGGGCATGCAAGTGATTGGCTTGCTTTGGTGGGCGTCACAGGGGGTATAAAAGGGCGTGCACGCCGACCGCCATCTTACTTCTGCTGATCTCAGTATAGGGAGAGGTTGCTGCTGATTCTGTAGGGAGAGCGTTAGGCAGGGAAGAAGACAAAAAAACTGCTTCTGCTGCTAGCGATTTGGCCTGCACAACACACAAGTCACTGTGTGTGCAGTGCAAGGGGAGGCTATATTGTGGTGTATCAGTGGTGTTGGTTGTTGGGCTGCCTTTTAAGGCTTCCTGACACGCTGGCATTGCTGTTTACCCACTGCTCCGCAAACTGCTTTTTTAAAAGCAATCCAATCTCCCTTATCCTCTCGTCACTTTGGTCACAGGCAGCTGTGCCATCGAGCGTGTCACATAGCGCTCAGATATCAGTGGGCCTCACACCATCCACAAGTGTCCAGTGTCCAAAAGTGTACGCAGATATTCAAAATCTCCATTATCCTCTCGTCACTTTGGTCACAGGCAGCTGTGCCATCGAGCGTGTCACATAGCGCTCAGATATCAGTGGGCCTCACACCATCCACAAGTGTCCAGTGTCCAAAAGTGTACGCAGAGATTCAAAATCTCCATTATCCTCTCGTCACTTTGGTCACAGGCAGCTGTGCCATCGAGCGTGTCACATAGCGCTCAGATATCAGTGGGCCTCACACAATCCACAAGTGTCCAGTGTCCAAAAGTTTACGCAGAGATTCAAAATCTCCATTATCCTCTCGTCACTTTGGTCACAGGCAGCTGTGCCATCGAGCGTGTCACATAGCGCTCAGATATCAGTGGGCCTCACACCATCCACAAGTGTCCAGTGTCCAAAAGTGTACGCAGAGATTCAAAATCTCCATTATCCTCTCGTCACTTTGGTCACAGGCAGCTGTGCCATCGAGCGTGTCACATATCGCTCAGATATCAGTGGGCCTCACACAATCCACAAGTGTCCAGTGTCCAAAAGTGTACGCAGAGATTCAAAATCTCCATTATCCTCTCGTCACTTTGGTCACAGGCAGCTGTGCCATCGAGCGTGTCACATAGCGCTCAGATATCAGTGGGCCTCACACAATCCACAAGTGTCCAGTGTCCAAAAGTTTACGCAGAGATTCAAAATCTCCATTATCCTCTCGTCACTTTGGTCACAGGCAGCTGTGCCATCGAGCGTGTCACATAGCGCTCAGATATCAGTGGGCCTCACACCATCCACAAGTGTCCAGTGTCCAAAAGTGTACGCAGAGATTCAAAATCTCCATTATCCTCTCGTCACTTTGGTCACAGGCAGCTGTGCCATCGAGCCTGTCACATATCGCTCAGATATCAGTGGGCCTCACACAATCCACAAGTGTCCAGTGTCCAAAAGTGTACGCAGAGATTCAAAATCTCCATTATCCTCTCATCACTTTGGTCACAGGCAGCTGTGCCATCGAGCGTGTCACATAGCGCTCAGATATCAGTGGGCCTCACACAATCCACAAGTGTCCAGTGTCCAAAAGTGTACGCAGAGATTCAAAATCTCCATTATCCTCTCGTCACTTTGGTCACAGGCAGCTGTGCCATCGAGCGTGTCACATAGCGCTCAGATATCAGTGGGCCTCACACAATCCACAAGTGTCCACTGTCCACAAGTGTGTGCAGAAATTCTAAAACTCCCCTGTCCCATAGACACCTTGCACCTTGTTTTACATTACTATATAGTTTGTTGGATTTTGTCTACATTTCTACCAAAAATGAGGAAGGCTGGTGGAAGAGGCCGTGGAATTGGGCGGGGGTTGGCAGCTGGTAATGATGGTGTTGGTGGTGGATCTGATGGTAGTGGCAAGAGCAAAATAGGACCGAATGCAGGAGGTGCTGACCCTGCGTCATCGTCTGGCTACATAAGGCCTCGAACGCTTAGTTTTCTAGGAGTTGGCAAACCGCTTTTAAAGGCAGAGCATCAGGAAAAAGTTTTGTCTTACATTGCTGACTCAGCCTCCAGCTCTATCGCCTCCTCTTCTTCAGTTGTAAAAAGTAAAAGCACTGAGTCGTCATTGGAGGCTCATGTTCATGAACCACACCTTTCCTTGTGTCCTTCACCCCAACCAAGATTGAAGGATGACGCAGGCCATACTACTGATTACTCCATGGAGCTGTTTTCACATACCATGCCTGGATTATCAAGTGAAATGGTGAATTACCCAGGCCAAGATGAATCTGACATGGAGTGCACTGATGCACAGCCGCTGATGGATGATTCTGCTGGTACATTCACTCAGAGCACTACATTGTCCTCGCAGTGTACAGAGCCACATTCTGACCCTGATGAGACTCAGGTGCCCCTTCCCGCACACTATACCACCATACACGGTGACACAGAGGAAGGTGCACATGACATAGAAGAGGAGGTGATGGATGACCCAGTTGTTGACCCAGATTGGCATCCATTGGGGGAAGAGGGTGCTGCTTCCAATAGCTCAGATGAGGAGCATCCACAGCAGACATCGACATCGCAACAGCTGTTATCTGGCAGGCCCGGAGCACTCCAAAGACAGGTTCCAAACATCAAAAGAGTTGCTGGACAGCTTGTCCAGAGGGTCAAAAGATCACAGCGTGCTAGGCCGCAAAATGTCTGCCAAAGTAGGAAGAGTGCAGTGTGGCACTTTTTTGAACAAAATCCTCATGATCAGGCCAAGGTTATCTGTAAGAAGTGCGCAAAGACCTTTAGCCGAGGGAAAAATCTGAAAAATTTGAATACCAGTTGCATGCTTAGACATTTAACCAGCATGCACTTGCAAGCGTGGACACAACACCAAACCTCAAGTGCCACATGTGCAACTGATCACAACGAAGGTAGTCAGCAACGTTACATTGTTTCCCCCACTGTAAGCCCACCGGTTAGCACAGCAGCAAATGTTGAGGTGTCGTTGCAAGGCCACAGCAGTCAGGGAATCCCACTGTTATATCAACGAAAGACTGATTCTAGGCCATCAGAAGGAACACCAACTCCATCACCATCATCAACCCTCTCTCAGTCCGCCCTGTCCACCGCTACTTCCACCATATGCAGCTCTCAAGTCCAGCTCACCCTCCCAGACACTATGAGTAGGTCAAGAAAGTACTCAGTCTCTCATCCGCATACACTGGGTTTGAACGCCCACATTGCCAAACTAATCTCGTTTGAGATGATGCCCTTTCAGTTGGTGGAAAGCACAGCTTTCCGCGAACTCATGGCCTTTGCAGTACCACGCTATGACCTACCCAGTCGCCACTTCTTCTCTCGCAAAGCCATCCCAGCCCTCCACCATCATGTGAAAGACCGCATTGTCCATGCACTCAAGCAGTCAGTGAGCGGAAAGGTGCACCTCACAAATGATGCATGGTCCAGTCGGCATGGCCAGGGCCGTTACGTGTCCATTACTGCGCACTGGGTTAATGTGGTGGATGCAGGGTCCATAGGAGACATCGGTGGTGGGACAGTGCTGCCTAGCCCACGGTATAGGAAACAGTTGGCTGTAGGCGTTCGACCCTCCTCCTCCTCCTCCTCCTCCAGAAGCGAAAGCTCGTCCACAGAGCGCAGTCGTACGAGCACTCCATCTGCAGCTGCCACTGTTGCACACGATATGTCCCCCTATCGAGCAGCTAGTGGAAAGCGTCAGCAGGCTGTGTTGCAGATGATGTGTTTGGGCGACAGACACACCGCCGAGGTGCTGGCCGAGTACTTGAAGCGACAAACTGAGTCATGGCTGGGCAGTGAACATCTTGAGGCAGGCAAGGTAGTTAGTGATAACGGCCGTAATTTTGTGGCAGCCATAGCCCTTTCAAAACTCAGCCACATACCTTGCTTGGCTCACACCTTGAACCTGGTGGTGCAGTGCTTCCTCAAAAATTATCCGGAGTTAACAGCCCTGCTCCAGAAGGTGCGAAGACTGTGCGCGCATATCCGCCGGTCGCCTGTACACTCCGTTCGTATGCAGAAGCTGCAGCGATTGCTCCACCTTCCCAACCACCGCCTCATTATCGACATTGCAACAAGGTGGAACTCCACCCTGCACATGGTGGAGCGGCTGTGCGAGCAGAGGCAGGCCATAATGCATTTGTGGGAGGATACACGGCCAGGCACTTTGAGAGCAGACATGGAGTTGACAGGCGTGCAGTGGTCGAAGCTGAAAGACCTTTGTAAAGTCCTTCAGTGTTTTGAGGAATGCACACGGCTGGTAAGCGCAGACGACGCCATCCTAAGCATGAGCATCCCACTTATGCGTCTGCTCATGCAAACTTTGACGCACCTTAAGGAGCAGGCGTCTGCAGCCAATGTTGATGAGGAGGAAGAGGAGGAGGGAATCCTTGATGACATTCAGCCATTGTCTGCTCAGGGACCTCTCCTGGACGAGGTGGAGGAAGAAGAGGAGGAGGAGGAGGAGGATGATGGGGATGATTACTTAGGGGAGGAGGATGCATCTCGTGGGGCAAGTGAAAATGTTGGCGTGGCAAGGTCTGGTACAGGGTTTGTGCGTGACTGGAGGGATGTGGATTTGCCAGAAAGTGCTCCTCCACCCAGCACTCGCAGTGCATCATTGACACCGGGAACATTGGCCCACATGTCAGATTATGCCTTGCGGATCCTAAAAAGGGACCCCCGCATTGCCAAAATGATGAATGATGATGACTACTGGTTGGCCAGCATCCTGGATCCATGCTATAAAGGCAAATTACAAAACATCATGCCACAGGAGAACCTTGACCTAAGATTGGCTAATAAACAAGCAACTCTGGTAAATCGGTTGCTTGAGGCATTCCCAGCACACAGCAGCGGTGATGGTTCTCACAAGAGCCGTACGGGCCGGGGGCAGCTTGGCAGAGGTGTTCGTGGTGCACACAGCAGAAGTGGCGTTGGAGACAGGGGTTTCATGACAATGTTGTGGACTGATTTTTCAAATACCGCTCACACAACTGGTAATACTGCATCGATGGAAAGTGACAGGAGACAGCAGTTGTCAACTATGGTTACAAACTACTTTTCCTCCCATATCGATGTTCTCCCACACAGGTCATTCCCCTTTGACTATTGGGCCGCTAAACTGGACACCTGGCCTGAATTGGCCCAATATGCCTTACAGGAGCTCGCTTGCCCAGCTGCAAGTGTGCTATCGGAAAGAGTCTTCAGTGCAGCTGGATCAATCCTGACAGAAAAAAGGACCCATCTGTCAACCCAAAATGTGGATGATCTAACCTTCATTAAAATGAACCACGCATGGGTTTCCAAGGATTTTGTCCCACCTTACCCTGATGACACATAGGGTGACAGAAAAATGGCTTGCTTTGGTCCACCTCTTCCTGGTACTTCACCTATTTCGCCTTTTGCATCAGCTGAATGTCCAACATCAACATATGCCACTTTCTAAAACTCCATAACTGTGCTGCCTCCCCCCCCATGGCCGGGGTCACCACCTACCGCACGACACCGTGCGAGTGCCGTTGCCCTGGACAGGTGGGTAGGCCGACTCTTGGGCGCGGCCACTGGCACAGGGTCCCTCATAGTGCAATCAAGTGTCTCTGACGGTGGTGGTGCACACCCGCCGTCAGACACACCGCTTTACTATGAGGGGCCCAGTGCCAGTACCGACGCCCACGAGTGGGCCCCCCTTGCTTGGCCAGGGTCCCAGCATTTGCAATCTTTACCTCTCCCTGCTCCTCCGCTGTGTAATCTGGGCCGTCAAATCCATACTGTGCCTGACACCGTCTGAGCCTGCCTCCTGAGACATATATTTTGAATGTGTACGCTATCCATACATGTTATCCAGGGATACGGTACCCTTTCTAACCTTTGTGCAATGACGTGCTATCCATACTGTGCCTAACACCGTCTGAGCCTGCCTCATGCTGTATAGACATATATTTTGAATGTGTACGCTATCCATACATGTTATCCGGGGATACGGTACCCCTTCTAACCTTTGTGCAATGACGTGCAATCCATACTGGGCCTAACACCGTCTGAGCCTGCCTCATGCTGTATAGACATATATTTTGAATGTGTACGCTATCCATACATGTTATCCGGGGATACGGTACCCTTTCTAACCTTTGTGCAATGACGTGCAATCCATACTGGGCCTAACACCGTCTGAGCCTGCCTCATGCTGTATAGACATATATTTTGAATGTGTACGCTATCCATACATGTTATCCGGGGATACGGTACCCTTTCTAACCTTTGTGCAATCACGTGCAATCCATACTGGGCCTAACACCGTCTGAGCCTGCCTCATGCTGTATAGACATATATTTTGAATGTGTACGCTATCCATACATGTTATCCGGGGATACGGTACCCCTTCTAACCTTTGTGCAATGACGTGCAATCCATACTGGGCCTAACACCGTCTGAGCCTGCCTCATGCTGTATAGACATATATTTTGAATGTGTACGCTATCCATACATGTTATCCGGGGATACGGTACCCTTTCTAACCTTTGTGCAATGACGTGCAATCCATACTGGGCCCAACACCGTCTGAGCCTGCCTCATGCTGTATAGACATATATTTTGAATATGTACGCTATCCATACATGTTATCCGGGGATATGGTACCCTTTCTAACCTTTGTGCAATGACGTGCAATCCATACTGGGCCTAACACCGTCTGAGCCTGCCTCATGCTGTATAGACATATATTTTGAATGTGTACGCTATCCATACATGTTATCCGGGGATACGGTACCCTTTCTAACCTTTGTGCAATGACGTGCAATCCATACTGGGCCTAACACCATCTGAGCCTGCCTCATGCTGTATAGACATATATTTTGAATGTGTACGCTATCCATACATGTTATCGGGGGATACGGTACCCCTTCTAACCTTTGTGCAATGACGTGCAATCCATACTGGGCCTAACACCGTCTGAGCCTGCCTCATGCAGTATAGACATATATTTTGAATGTGTACGCTATCCATACATGTTATCTGGGGATACGGTACCCTTTCTAACCTTTGTGCAATGACGTGCAATCCATACTGGGCCTAACACCGTCTGAGCCTGCCTCATGCTGTATAGACATATATTTTGAATGTGTACGCTATCCATACATGTTATCTGGGGATACGGTACCCTTTCTAACCTTTGTGCAATGACGTGCAATCCATACTGGGCCTAACACCGTCTGAGCCTGCCTCATGCTGTATAGACATATATTTTGAATGTGTACGCTATCCATACATGTTATCCGGGGATACGGTACCCTTTCTAACCTTTGTGCAATGACGTGCAATCCATACTGGGCCTAACACCGTCTGAGCCTGCCTCATGCTGTATAGACATATATTTTGAATGTGTACGCTATCCATACATGTTATCCGGGGATACGGTACCCTTTCTAACCTTTGTGCAATGACGTGCAATCCATACTGGGCCTAACACCGTCTGAGCCTGCCTCATGCTGTATAGACATATATTTTGAATGTGTACGCTATCCATACATGTTATCCGAGGATACGGTACCCTTTCTAACCTTTGTGCAATGACGTGCAATCCATACTGGGCCTAACACCGTCTGAGCCTGCCTCATGCTGTATAGACATATATTTTGAATGTGTACGCTATCCATACATGTTATCCGGGGATACGGTACCCTTTCTAACCTTTGTGCAATGACGTGCAATCCATACTGGGCCTAACACCGTCTGAGCCTGCCTCATGCTGTATAGACATATATTTTGAATGTGTACGCTATCCATACATGTTATCCAGGGATACGGTACCCTTTCTAACCTTTGTGCAATCACGTGCAATCCATACTGGGCGTGAGAACGGCTGGCGAGCTGTTAAGCAAGCTACAGCACCTGTCCAGACAAGTACAGGGATTCCCTAGCGAGGAGACTTATTTGATTGTTTTCAATGTTGGGACAGCAATTTTTGGGGAGCACTATACTCTGGAGAATGATAGATGGGGCCCACCATACACTGGAACATTCCAAAGGTGGACATCAGACACTGGAGCAGCATTTACAGGGCCCATTATACACTAGAGCATTAGAAATGGGGCCTATTATGTTTGGAGCATTATTTGGGCCCATAAGACAGTGGAGCTTCATCCATGGGGACCAACATATACTGTAGCATTATGTGGAGCTCATCATATACTGTTTCAAACATTATATGGGACCAATGATTTTGTATGGAGAAATAGATGGGCATCGTCATGAGATGTAAAAAGTGAGGTATTTTTCATTGTACTATACCGCTATTTCTCTGCCGTATCGGAGCATGATGAGTTGTGGTATGTGTTAAAGGGGCGCTCTTTCGCCCAGGGCACATGAAAACCTGCAGCCAGCCCTCCCCCCCACAAATTTAGCCAAATAACCCCCATTTTTCAGTGCGTAACTTGTATTATGAAGTTAATTAAGGTTGACAAGCTTAAGTAAGAAGAATTGATGCTTTTGGCATTCAAATGGGCACTGTAGGTGTGTTTCCTGTCCTCCTCTCACTGCCGACTTTTATTCCCCATTGACTTACATTGGGTTTCGTGTTTCGGGACGACCCCGACTTTTCCCTATAATCGGACGATCTTGCTCGACCCGACTTTTGGAAAAGTCGGGTTTCACGAAACGAAACGCGACCCTAAAAAACCAAAAGTCGCTCAACTCTATCTGTGAAGTTAAAACATATTCCAAAAGGTGGGAAAACTATGGAAAAATTATCTGTAGATTTATTGTTCCAGCAGTAAGGAAATCTGTAATGAAATCTTTTAAAAGGAAAAAATTAAAGACTGAGGAGCAAATCCCTTATATATTTGAAAGATGGATAAATCTCCCTCTTATTATTGGACATTGAAAATGACTTAAAAGTGACATTTTTGTGAACACTTACAGAACTGTCTACTGCTCGACTTCCTCCCACTATGAATGAAAGGAAGGATTTACAATCTTCAAGAGATAAGAGGTGACCTCACAATCTGATATGGAAGATGATGTTAAATCCACTCCTTCTCAAAGCCCAGAAAATCCGTGTCCTAGGATTCAAACAATAGATCCCAATATTATAGTACAACCTAAAATATTCACTAACATGTATACACTACAAGCTACGCAAAATAACGCCTCAATAGAATACATAAGAGGAATCATAGCTTCAGTAAACTATACTTTTAACTTGTCTTTGGATAATTAATCTCAATTACTCCAATCAAGCATTGAAGGAATCAACCAAACATTCGAAGTTAATGGAAAGAAATTAGGACAAGCAGAAAAAAAGAACACCTCCTTAAGTAAAAATCAAGCGCAAATTCATAACGAAATTCATCAAATTAAAACTGAGTTAGCTGATATTGAAAATTGTTGCAAAAAACACAACATAAAGTCAGAGTAATTCCAGAAAAAATACCTCAGAGGGAATTGAGGGACTACAAAAGGGACCTCCTTGCTAAAACCATTCCATCATTAGCCAAAATGGATTGCAGCATTGACAGAATCCATCGCCTCCTTCGCCTCCCTCACCCAAATTCTATTTCTCCTAATTTACCAAGAGACATCATTTTAAGACACTCTTCTTTCATACCAAAGAAAAAGTACTACAATACATGAAAGAAAATGGACAGCTACCATCCATATAAAATATTTCATTGAATTATCCAAAAAGACGATCATATTTAGGAAATTCTCCCTTCGAAACCATTATTGTAAGAGATAGGGATTTTGCTCTTTAATTTTTTTTTTCTATTTTATTTAGGTTTATAGGCTTCTATATTTAAATTATTTACTGATTGTCAAGTACACAACATGTTAAAACAATTACTATTTGTTAATCTTAACAGATAAAGATTAAAAGAACAAAGTACAGTTGTTAACAATTCCGAAAAGAGGGAAGAATAGGAAGCATTTAAGGAAACCAGGATGGATGAACACAGAACTTAAGCACATGCTAAAAAGGAAGAAAAAAATGTTTATAAAATGGAAAGAGGGAGGCATATCTAAAGAAGAATATAATGCTGTCTGCAGAACCTGCAGGGCACAAATCAGATTACTAAAGCTGAAAATGAATTGAGGCTTGCAAGAGATGTCAAAAGCAATAATAAAGGATTTTGGGGATATGACAAAAGTAAAAGAAAAGTCAAAGATGATATAGGATTTTTACAGGATGAAAATGATGAAATGGTAAGACAGGATGTTGAGAAGGCTGAACTATTAAATTCCTATTTTGCATCTGTTTTCTCTCAGAAAGGAAATGTAACATCAACTGTTCTTCACTGTCCTATTAAGGGAATAGAAGAATCCAGGATATCTATAAACAGAAAGATAGTGAGGAAACACTTAGCTAACCTAAATGAATTCAAGTCTCCAGGTCCAGATGAATTACACCCCAGAGTACTGAAGGAGATAGCAGAAGAAATTTTTGAACCCCTCTCCATAATCTTTGAAAATTCTTGGAGAACAGGAGAAATCCAAGAAGACTGGAGAAGAGCAAATGTTGTTCCTATCTTCAAAAAGGGGAAGAAGGCGGACCCAGGCAACTATAGGCTGGTGTGTCTGACTTCTATACCAGGAAAGATCTTTGAACAAATTATTAAACAACATGTATGTCAGTACCTGGATAAGAATGAAGTGATTAATCAGAGTCAGCATGGGTTTGTAACTAATAAGTCATGTCAGACTAACTTAATTTCCTTCTATGATGGAATCACTGATTGGGTGGATCAAGGAAATGCTGTAGATATAGTATATATTGACTTCAGCAAAGCATTTGACAAAGTATCTCACACAATCCTTATTGAAAAAATGACTAAGTATGGAATGGACAAGGCAACTGTTAGGTGGATTCATAACTGGCTTAGTGATCGGACACAAAGAGTGGTCGTAAATGGCTGCACATCCAGTTGGAAGAATGTCTCAAGTGGGGTACCACAGGGCTCTGTCCTGGGCCCTGTATTGTTCAACATCTTTATCAACGATTTAGATGAAGGAATTGAGGGTAAACTGATTAAATTTGCTGATGACACAAAGCTAAGAGGGATAGCTAATACTAGAGAAGAGAGAGTGAGGATTCAAAAAGATATAAATAAACTGGAGAAGTGGGCAGCAACTAACAGAATGGTTTTTAATAGGGAGAAATGCAAAGTACTACATCTGGGCAATAAAAATGAAAAAAGCATATATAGAATGGGAGGAATAGGGCTGAGCAACAGCACATGTGAAAAAGACTTGGGTATACTAATAGATCACAGACTGAATATGAGTCAACAGTGTGATGCAGCAGCAAAAAAGGCAAATGCAATTCTAGGATGTATTAACAGAAGCATACAGTCTAGATCACGTGAAGTCATTATTTCCCTCTACTCCTCTTTGGTCAGACCTCATCTGGAATATTGTGTCCAGTTTTGGGCACCACATTTTAAAAAAGACATCAACAAACTGGAGCAAGTTCAGAAAAGAGCGACCAGAATGGTGACCGGTCTGCAAACCCTGTCTTATGAGGAAAGGTTGCAGGATTTGGGAATGTTTAGTTTGCAAAAGAGAAGACTGAGAGGAGACTTACTAGCTGTCTACAAATATCTAAAGGGCTGACACATTGTAGAAGGATCATCTTTATTAGAAAAAACTTTTTGACAGTTAGAGTGATCAATGAGTGGAACAGGCTGCCACGAGAAGTGGTGACTTCTCCTTCAATGGAAGTCTTCAAACAGAGGCTGGACAGACATCTGACTGGGATGATTTAGCGAATCCTGCTTTGAGCAGGGGGTTGGACCAGATGGCCCAGGAGGTCCCTTCCAACTCTACGATTCTAAGATTCTATGATTCTATGAGAACTAAGTTTTTTATTTTTAATGCGAAAGGACTGAACAGTCCAAGAAAATTATTTTTAACATGGAAAGAGATAAGTTCAAGCAGAGTACAAGTAATTTGTCCCCAAGATTAAGCTAACTAAAAGAAAACATACAAAATTCCAACCTAAAAATTATTCTAAAATTTTTGAATCCTTAAATGAACAAAAAAACAGAGGTCATTAATACTATAAATAATTCAGTAACATTCAACATTTCTGAGTTAAAAACTTTATCCCCTTAACCCCCAGAGCTTTTTTTTGGTTTTACTTTTTCATTTTTCGCTCCCCTTCTTCCCAGAGCCATAACTTTTTTATTCTTCAGTCAATATGGCCATGTGAGGGCTTGTTTTTTGAAGGACGAGTTGTACTTTTGAAATACACCATTGTTTTTCCCATGTTTTGTGCTAGAAAATGGGAAAAAAATCCCAAGTGCGGTGAAATTGCAAAAAAAGTGCCATCCCTTACTTTTATTTGACTTTATTACTAGGTTCACTAAATGCTGAAACTGCCCTGCCATTATGATTCTCCAGGTCATTACGAGTTCACAAACACCAAACATGTCTAGATTCTTTTTAATCTAATTGGTGAAAAAAAATTCCAAACTTGGTTATAAAAATTTGCGCCATTTTCCGATACCGTAGTGTCTCGATTTTTCATGATCTTGGGTTGGGTGAGGGCTTATTTTTTGCATACCAGGTTGACATTTTAATGATACCATTTTGGTCCAGATATGATCTTTTGATCGCCCATTAATGCATTTTAATGCAATGTCACGACGAAGAAAAAATGTAATTTTTGACGTTTTGACCTTTTTCTCGCTATGCCATTTAGCGATCAGGTTAACCCTTTTTTGATTGATAGATCGGGCAATTCTGAATGTGTTGATTCCAAATATGTTTATGTTTGATTTTTTTTATTGTTTTATTTTGAATAGGGCAAAAGGGGGGTGATTTGAACTTTTAAATTTTTTATTTTTTTTATATTTTTAAAAATATTTTCTTTTTACTTTTGGCGTGCTGTAATAGCTTCCATGGGAGACTAGAAGCTGCCACCATCTGATCGGCTTTTGCTACATTGAGGCGATGCTCAGATCGTCTCTATACCGCAGATTTACTCACATAGCATGTGTGCACCCCACTGGGTGGTGCTCACGGCAAGCCGGCACTGACAGGAGACCTCCAGTTGTCATGCCAGCACATCGATGACCCGCAATCATGTGACACTGGTCAGCAGTGGGCATATTTCCCATATGATTGCTAGAAGCGCTTGTTAAATACTGCTGTCAGCGTATGACAGTGGCATTTAACAGTTTAGTAGCAGAGGGTGTATTGCGATTACACCAACGGCTACTGTGGACACATGTCAACCTCTTCAAACAGCTGACATGTCCCAGGAAAGATGTTGGCTCACCGCCGGAGCCACATCAAAGGGATGGAGTCCGACATGGGCGTAAATGTATGCCCGATGTCGGAAAGGGGTTAATATAATCCCAGATGATAATTTGGATTCCACTGCACCATCAAGAAAACATTATCTCACCCTTAAGAATTGGCTTAGCCAACATCAATTGTTAGACGTATTGAGGTGTATAAACACTTTGTATTTGGAATACACAATTTATTCACCCATTTACAAGACAGTTTTGAGTAATGATCTTTTCCTAACAGACTTTTCTACCATTTCAAAATTTTAAAAAATAGTAATTGGTGATAAGACTTTTTCAGATCATTCACCAGTTGTAGGTATAGTTAACCTTATGTTTGAAGATAAGCAAAACTAATCTAAGAAATGCAACTTCTCAATTTTACAGTCCCCTAAATTTAAGAATGGTTTGGAGAAGAACTATTTAACAGCTATTAGAATCATAGAATCATAGAATCGTAGAGTTGGAAGGGACCTCCTGGGCCATCTGGTCCAACCCCCTGCTCAAAGCAGGATTTGCTAAATCATCCCAGTCAGATGTCTGTCCAGCCTCTGCTTGAAGACTTCCATTGAAGGAGAAGTCACCACTTCTCGTGGCAGCCTGTTCCACTCATTGATCACTCTAACTGTCAAAAAGTTTTTTCTAACATCTAATCTGTGTCTCCTCCCATTCAGTTTCATCCCATTGCTTCTAGTCTTTCCTTGTGCAAATGAGAATAAAGATGATCCTTCTACAATGTGACAGCCCTTTAGATATTCGTAGACAGCTATTAAGTCTCCTCTCAGTCTTCTCTTTTGCAAACTAAACATTCCCAAATCCTGCAACCTTTCCTCATAAGACGGGGTTTGCAGACCGGTCACCATTCTAGTCGCTCTTTTCTGAACTTGCTCCAGTTTGTTGATGTCTTTTTTAAAATGTGGTGCCCAAAACTGGACACAATATTCCAGATGAGGTCTGACCAAAGAGGAGTAGAGGGAAATAATGACTTCACGTGATCTAGACTGTATGCTTCTGTTAATACATCCTAGAATTGCATTTGCCTTATTTGCTGCTGCATCTTACTGTTGACTCATATTCAGTCTGTGATCTATTAGTATACCCAAGTCTTTTTCACATGTGCTGTTGCTTAGCCCTATTCCTCCCATTCTGTATATGCTTTTTTCATTTTTATTGCCCAGATGTAGTACTTTGCATTTCTCCCTGTTAAAAACCATTCTGTTAGTTGCTGCCCACTTCTCCAGTTTATTTATATCTTTTTGAATCCTCTCTCTCTCTCTTCTCTAGTATTAGCTATCCCTCCTAGCTTTGTGTCATCAGCAAATTTAATCAGTTTACCCTCAATTCCTTCATCTAAATCGTTGATAAAGATGTTGAACAATACAGGGCCCAGGACAGAGCCCTGTGGTACCCCACTTGAGACATTATTCCAACTATTACTATTAAGAACTATTTTTTAGAGAATACTACTGAAGATGTCAATCCTTTTATTATTTGAAATGTTAATAAAGCTGTTTGGAGAGGCAAATTTCAGCTACATTTAAAAAACAAAATAAAAGAACAATTAAAATTTTACAAGCCATAATTAACCCATTAATTACTGTCAATACATCTTTTAACTGACCTGAGATATAAGAGACTAGCATCCCTATACAATTAACAATCCAGCAGCTGTCGGCTGTGCACTATAGCTGGCAACTTGCTGCATCTGTCACGATCAGTGTTGTCACCGTCCATATCTGTTTAACCCCTTAGATGCTGCTGCCAATACTACCTACTTCATATAAATGTTTAAAAGAGTGTGGCTTCTCCTCTTTATCCCTACTGGCACCCTGAGATCATGACTGTGTGGTCCTGATGTTTGCCATGGCAATCCAATAGCAAATAGCGGCCTTAGAGTCTGCCGGCTACAGTAACATGTTCAAAAGTCAGTGACAATTAGGTGGTGAAAGTCAACTTTTTCATTCCTATCATGCCACTTTATATTAATTCCTGAAAAGCACCTGAAGGGTTAATAAGCTGTCTGATAGCAATTCAAACCTGGATAGGTCCCTAAAAAAAATAATGTTGTAAATTTCCTTGAAAAAATGAAAAATTTTAAACCTCCAAAAATGCTAACAAAATAAAATACAATTTTACAATTGGTGCTGATGCAGAGCAGACATGTGGGAATTATTGTTTATTAACCCATTTCTGCCATATGACGTACTATCCCGTTCATGTGCCCTGGGACTTAATTCCCAAGGACAGGATAGTACGTCATAGCGATCAGCGGCGCTCACAGGGTGAGCGGTGCTGATCGCGGCCGGGTGTCAGCTGATTATCACAGCTGACACCCGGCACTATGTGTCAGGGGCAATCACGGACCGCCCCCGACATATTAACCCCTGGCACACTGCGATCAAACACGATCGCAGTGTACCGGGGTTTAGGGAAGCATTGTGCTTCCCTTCCCTGCAGGTCCCCGGATCCAATATGGCACCGGGGACCTTTGGGGGCCTGCAGGGAGCCGGCTTCCTCACTGCCTGCTGAGCGCAGGCATGATGAAGCCTATGCAGTGCCTGTGTCAGATTGCTGATCTGTCACAGCAATCTGTGATGTGATAGATCAGCGATCTGTCAAATGACAGTGATGTCCCCCCTGGGACAGTATAGTAAACTTAAAAAAAAAAAGTGTAAAAATAATTTATAGAAAAAATCGTTAAATAAATTAAAAAAAAAATATTCCCTAATAAATTCATTTTTTGGAAATAAAAAAAAACAATAAAAGTACACATATTTGGTATCGCCGCGTCCGTAACTACCTGCCCTATAAAACTGTCCCATTAGTTAATCTCTTTAGCGAACTCCTTAAAAAATAAAAATAAAAAACAAAGCAAAAAATAATGCTTCATTATCATACCGCCGAACAAAAAGTGCAATAATGCGTGATCAAAAAGATGGATATAAAGAACCATGGTACCGCTGAAAACATCATCTTGTCCCACAAAAAACAAGCTGCCACACAGCATCATCAGCGAAAAAATAAAAAAAGTTATAGCTCGCACAATAAAGTGATGCAAAAATAATTATTTTTTATATAAAATAGTTTTCATTGCATAAAAGCACCAAAACATAAAAAAACCGACATAAATGAGGTATCACTGTAACCGTACTGACCCGAAGAATAAAACCGCTCTATCAATTTTACCGCACGTGGAGTGGTGTAAACGCACCCCCCAAAAGAAATTCATGAAAAGCTGGTTTTTGTTCATTCTGCGTCCCAAAAATCGGGATAAAAAGCGATCAAAAAATGTCACATGACCGAAAATGGTACCAATAAAAACGTCAACTAGTCCCGCAAAAAAAATAAGACCTCACATGACTCGGTGGGTCAAACTACGGAAAAATTATAGCTCTCAATATGTGGTGATGCAAAAACTATTTTTACAATAAAATGCGTCTTTTAGCTTGTGACAGCTGCCAAACATAAAAACCGCCATAAATAGTAAATCAAACCCCCCGTTATCACCCCATTAGTTAGGGAAAAATAATAAAATTAAAAAAATGTATTTATTTCAATTTTCCCATTAGGGTTAGGGCTAGGGCTAGGGTTAGGGTTAGGGCTAGGATTAGGGCTAGGGTTAGGGCTAGAGTTAGGGCTAGGGTTAGGGATAAGGTTAGGGTTAGGGCTAGTGTTAGCGTTGAGATTAGGGATAGGGGTGTGTTGGGGTTAGGGTTGGAGTTAGAATTGAGGGGTTTCCACTGTTTGGGCACATCAGGTGCTTTCCAAACGCAACATGGCGTCTGATCTCAATTCCAGCCAATTCTGTGTTGAAAAAGTCAAATGGTGCTCCTTCCATTCCAAGCTCTGCCATGCACCCAAACAGTGGTTTACCCCCATATATGGGGTATCAGCCTACTCAGGACAAATTGCAAAACAACTTTTGGGGTCCAATATCTCCTGTTACCCTTAGGAAAAAAAATTTGGGGCAAAAATATCATTTTTGAGGAAAAAAATATGATTTTTTTTGTTTTCACGCCCGGGCGTTATAAACTTCTGTGAAGCACGTGGGGGTTCAAAGTGCTCACCACACATCTAGATAAGTTCCGTGGGGGGTCTAGTTTCCAAAATGGGGTCACTTGTTGGGAGTTTCAACAGTTTAGGCACATCAGAGGCTCTCCAAACGCGACATGACACCCGCAGACCATTCCATCAAAGTCTGCATTCCAAAACGTCACTACTTCCCTTCCGAGCCCCGACGTGTCCCCATACAGTAGTGTTCTCCCACATATGGGGTATCAGTGTACTCAGGACAAATTGGATAAAAAAAATTTGGGGTCAAATTTCTCCAGTTACCCTTGGGAAAATAAAAAAATTGGGGACCAAAACATCATGTTTGTGGAAAACATTTGATTTTTTTATTTTCACGGCAAGGCATTATAAACTTCTGTGAAGCACTTGGGGGTTCAAAGTGCTCACCACACATCTAGATAAGTTCCTTGGGGGGGTCTAGTTTCCAAAATGGTGTAATTTGTGGGAGGTTTCCACTGTTTAGGCACATCAGGGGCTTTCCAAACGGGGCATGTCGTCCAATCCCAATTCCAGCCAAAAAAGTCAAATGGCGATGCTTCCCTTCTGAGCTCTGCCATGCTCCCATGCTCTCAAATAGTGGTTTACCCCCACATATGGGTATCAGCGTACTCAGGACAAATTGCACAATAACTTTTGGGGTCCTGTTACCCTTGGAAAAAAAAATTGAGGGTGAAAAGATCATTTTTGTGGAAAAAATATGATTTTTTTAATTGTACGGCTCTGAACGTTATAAACTTCTGTGAAGCCCTTGGGGGTTCAAAGTTCTCACCACACATCTAGATAAGTTCCTCGGGGGGTCTAGTTTCCAAAATGGTGTCATTTGTGGGAGTTTCCACTGTTTTAGTACATCAGGAGCTCTCGAAACGCGACATGGTGTCCAATCTCAATTCCAGCCAGAAAAGTCAAATGGCGCTGCTTTCCCTTCCAAGCTCTGCCATGCGCCCAAATAGTTGTTTACACCCACATATGGGGTAACAGCATACTCAGGACAAATTGCACAATTATGTTTAGGGTCCTGTTACCCTTGGGAAAATAAAAATTTGGGGGTGAAAAGATCATTTTTGTGGAAAAAATATCATTTTTTAATTGTACGGCTGTACGTTATAAACTTCTGTGAAGCCCTTGTGGATTCAAAGTTCTCACCACATATATAGGTAAGTTCCTTGGGGGGGTCTAGTTTCCAAAATGGGGTCACTTGTAGGGGGTTTCCACTGTTTAGGTACATCAGGGGCTCTCCAAACGTGACATGGCGTCCAATCTGAATTCCAGCCAATTTTGCATTGAAAAAGTTAAATGGCGCTCCTTCCCTTCTGAGCTCTGCCATGCGCCGAAACAGTGGTTTCCCCAACATTTCAGGTATCAGCGTACTCAGGACAAATTGCACAATAACTTTTGCCATCCAATTTCTCCTGTTACCCTTGGTAAAATAAAAAAAAATTGGACCTGAAGTAATTTTTTTTTTGAAAAAAAGTTAAATGTTCATTTTTTTTAAACATTCAAAAAATTCCTGTGAAGCACCAGAAGGGTTAATATACTTCTCGAATCTGGTTTTGAGCACCTTGAGGGGTGCAGTTTTTAGAATGGTGTCACTTTTGGGTATTTTCTATCATATAGACCCCTCAAAGTGACTTCAAATGTGATGTGGTCCGCAAAAATAAAATGGTGTTGCAAAAATGAGAAATCGCTGGTCAATTTTTAACCCTTATAACGTCCTAACAAAAAAAAACTTGGATCCCAACTTGTGCTGATATAAAGTAAACAAATGTGAAATGTTACTTAAGTTTTTTGAGTGCCATATCTCTGTGATTTAAGGGCATAAAAATTCAAAGTTGGAAAACTGCAAAATGTTCAAAATTTTTGTCAAATTTCCGTTTTTTTCACAAATAAACGTAAGTTATTTGAATGAAATTTTACCACTAACATGAAGGACAATATCCGTGTGGTTGTCATGTCATCATAATCAAAGGTACTGCAAGATATTTAGGGAGCAGGTGCAAGCGTCAACTTTTCTTCTACTTGGCTATTTGTTGACGCTTGCACCTGCTCCTTAAATGTCTCGCAATTAGAGATGAGCGACTTTGCCTTTTCTCGGGTCGAGTTGGGTTTCGCGAAACCCGACTTTCGCAAAAGTCGGGTCGAACGAAATCGGCCGACTATAGGGAAAAGTCGGGGGTCCGACTGAAACACGAAACCCAATGTAAGTCAATGAGGAAGAAAAGTCGGCAGTGAGAGGAGGACAGGAAACACACCTACAGTGCCCATTTGAATGCCAAAAGCATAAATTCTTATTACTGAAGCTTGTCAACCTTAATTAACTTCATAATACTAGTTACGCACTGAAAAATGGGGGTTATTTGGCTAAAGTTGTGGGGGGGTAGGGCTGGCTCCAGGTTTTCATGTGCCCTGGGCGAAAGAGCGCCCCTTTAACACATACCACAACTCATGCTGCTCCGATACGGCAGAGAAATAGTGGTATACTACAAAGAAAAATACTTCACTTTTTACATCTCATGACGAGGCCCATCTATTTCTCCATACAGAATCATTGGTCCCATATAATGTTTGAAACAGTATATGATGAGCTCCACATAATGCTACAGTATATGTTGGTCCACATGGATGAAGCTCCACTGTCTTATGGGCCCAAATAATGCTCCATACATAATGGGCCCCATTTCTAATGCTCTAGTGTATAATGGGCCCTGTAAATGCTGCTCCAGTGTCTGATGTCCACCTTTGGAATGTTCCAGTGTATGGTGGGCCCCATCTATCATTCTCCAGAGTATAGTGCTCCCCAAAAATTGCTGTCCCAACATTGAAAACAATGAAATAAGTCTCCTCACTAGGGAATCCCTGTACTAGTCTGGACTCCTCGTCATCCCCATCTTCCATCTCACTGCACAGTATTTCAACCTTGCAAGTGCTGTGATCCTGAGCAAGCAGGGGGGGGGCCCACTCGTTGGCGACGGCACTGGCACAGGGCCCCTGATAGTACGGTGGTGTGTCTGACGGCGGGTGGGCCGAACCTGCACTTTCATCTGCAGCTTCCTCTTTGTCACCGTGTAAGACGGAACAGTATATGGAAAGGGTAACCTGAGTTTCATCAGGGTCAGATTCAGGCCGTGTAGAGTGCGAGGGGAATGTAGTGGTCTGGGTCAATGTACCAGCAGATTCATCGAGCAGTGGCTGGGCATCAGTGCACTTGTGTCGCCCCCAGGAGTACGGTCGCCACAGTGGCATTACCTTCCTCCTAGGGAGTGTGATGTCATGCTTGGGAGCATCGAAGGATCTCTCTAGCAGGTTAACTGATTGGGCGGCATTATTCCCACGAGTCATGACCCTCCAAACAGCGTTCATGAAGGCAAAGTGTTTGTTTTACGTGGGCAGTATGGTTGCAAAGCTGAGCCTTAAAGGAATGTCCAGAAGGACACCACCAGGAGTGGAGCCTGCGGCATAATTTGACTCAACACGGGCAACCTCAACCATCCAGCAACAAAAAAGATGCACACATTGCAAGCTTAATTCCGTTAACGAACGAGACTCCGTTATGCCCCGCCCGCGGTCCGAGTCCGGCTTACTAGAGGGACACGCGAGGCTCTGGCACGTGAGATTGGCCAATAACTGGTGTGTCATGCCCTTACATGTCCGTGGCTGCATGTGCGCTACACTGAAAGGGCCAGCATTTGTCGCTTACAGGTGCAGATAACCCGCTGAACACCGTTAGTGATGAGGATCTGGGATTACAATTATTACCCGCGAACGATGATTTCCCAGTAAGTGCAGGTCAACCGCAGTTCCGGAATTAGGCCTAACCGTCATTGCTGAAAAAATGAAAAACTTACGTGTGCAAACCACAGGTGCTGTAGCTTGCTTAACAGCTCGCCAGCCATTCTCAGGCCCAGTATGGATTACACATGATTGCACAAAGGTGAGAAAGGGTACCGTATCACCGGATAACATGTATGGATAGAATAGTGTACACATTCAAAATATATGTGTATAGATCAGGAAGCAGGCTCAGACGGTGTCAGGCCCAGTATGGATTACACGTGATTGCACAAAGGTGAGAAAGGGTACCGTATCACCGGATAACATGTATGGATAGCATAGTGTACACATTCAAAATATATGTCTATAGATCAGAAGGCAGGCTCAGACGGTGTCAGGCCCAGTATGGATTACACGTGATTGCACAAAGGTGAGAAAGGGTACCGTATCACCGGATAACATGTATGGATAGCATAGTGTACACATTCAAAATATATGTCTATAGATCAGGAGGCAGGCTCAGACGGTGTCAGGCCCAGTATGGATTACACGTGATTGCACAAAGGTGAGAAAGGGTACCGTATCACCGGATAACATGTATGGATAGCATAGTGTACACATTCAAAATATATGTCTATAGATCAGGAGGCAGGCTCAGACGGTGTCAGGCACAGTATGGATTTGACGGCCCAGACTACAGAGCGGAGGAGCAGGGAGAAGAAAAGATTGCAAATGCTGGGGCCCTGCCCAAGCAAGGGGGGCCCACTCGTGGGCGTCGGTACCGGCACTGGACCCCTCATAGTACGGCGATGTGTCTGACGGCGGGTGTGCACCACCACCGTCAGAGACACTTGATTGCACTATGAGGGACCCTGTGCCAGTGCCCGCGCCCAAGAGTCAGCCTACCCACCTGTCCAGGGCAACGGCACTCGCACGGTTTCGTGCGCTAGGTGGTGACCCCGGCCGTGGGGGGGGGGAGGCAGCACAGTTAGGGAGTTTTAGAAAGTGGCATATGTTGATGTTGGACATTCAGCTGATGCAAAAGGCGAAATTGTTCAAGTCCCAGGAAGAGGAGGACCAAAGCAAGCCATTTTTCTGTCAACGTATGTGTCATCAGGGGAAGGTGGAACAAAATCCTTGGAAACCCATGCATGGTTTATTTTAATGAAGCTAAGATCATCCACATTTTGGGTTGACAGATGGGTCCTTTTTTCTGTCAGGATTGATCCAGCTGCACTGAAGACTCTTTCCGATAGCACACTTGCAGCTGGGCAAGCAAGCTCCTGTACCGTATATTGTGCCAATTCAGGCCAGGTGTCCAGTTTAGCAGCCCAATTGTCATAGGGGAATGACCTGTGAGGGAGAACATCGACATGGGAGGAAAAGTAGTTTGTAACCATAGTTGACAAGTGCTGTCTCCTGTCACTTTCCATCGATGCAGTATTACCAGTCATGTGAGCGGGACTTGAAAAATCAGTCCACAACATGGTCATGAAACCCCTGTCTCCAACGTCACTTCTGATGTGTGCACCACGAACACCTCTTCCAAGCTGCCCCTGGCCCCTACGGCTCATGTGAGAACCATCACCGCTGCTGTGTGCTGGGAATGCCTCCATCACCGGTTTACCAGAGTTGCTTGTTTAGTAGCCAATATTAGGTCAAGGTTCTCCTGTGGCATGATGTTTTGGAATTTGCCTTTATAGTGTGGATCCAGGATGCTGGCCAACCAGTAGTCGTCATCGTTCATCATTTTGGCAATGCGGGGGTCCCTTTTTAGGATCTGCAAGGCATAATCTGACATGTGGGCCAATATTCCCAATGTCAATGATGCAGTGCGACTGCTTGGTGGAGGAGCACTTTCTGGCAAATCCACATCCCTCCAGTCACGCACAAACCCTGTACCAGACCTTGCCACGCCAACATTTTCTCTAGACACACGAGAAGCATCCTCCTCCCCTAAATAATCATTCCCATCATCACCCTCCTCCTCCTCTTCCTCTTCTTCCTCCACCTCGTCCAGGAGAGGTCCCGGAGCAGACAATGGCTGGCTGTCATCAAGGATTTCCTCCTCCTCTTCCTCTTCGTCAACCTCGGCTGCAGACGCCTGCTCCTTAATGTGCGTCATAAGTGGGATGCCCATGCTTATGATGGCGTCGTCTGCGCTTACCAGCCGTGTGCATTCCTCAAAACACTGAAGGACTTTACAGAGGTCTTTCAGCTTTGACCACTGCACACCTGTCAACTCCATGTCTGCCCTCAAAGTGCCTGTCCGGGTATCCTCCCACAAATGCATTACGGCCTGCCTCTGTTCGCACAGCCGCTCAACCATGTGCAGGGTGGAGTTCCACCTTGTTGCAACGTCAATAATTAGCCGGTGCTTGGGAAGGTGTAGCAATCGCTGCAGCTTCTGTATACGACTGGAGTGTACAGGCGACCGGCGGATGTGCGAGCACAGTTTTCGAACCTTCTGGAGCAGGCCTGTTAACTCTGGATAATTATTGAGGAAGCACTGCACCACCAGGTTCAAGGTGTGAGCCAAGCAAGGTATGTGTCTGAGTTTTGAAAGGGCTATGGCAGCCACAAAATTACGGCCGTTATCGCTGACTACCTTGCCTGCCTCAAGATGTAGGCTGCCCAGCCATGTCTCAGTTTGTTGCTGAAAGTAGTCGGCCAGTACCTCCGCGGTGTGTCTGTCGCCCAAACACATCATCTTCAACACAGCCTGCTGATGCTTTCCACTAGCTGATCAATAGGGGGACACCTTGTGTGCAACACTGGCAGCTGCGGATGGAGTGCTGCTGCGACTGCGCTCTGGGGACTAGAGGAGGGACTTGCTTCTAGAGGAGTAGGAGGAGGAGGGTCGAACGCCTACAGCCAACTGTTTCCTATACCGTGGGCTAGGCAGCATAGTCCCACCACCACTGTCCCCTGTGGACCCTGCATCCACCACATTAACCCAGTGCGCAGTGATGGAAACGTAACGGCCCTGGCCATGCCTACTGGACCATGCATCAGTTGTGAGGTGCACCTTTCCACTCACTGATTGCTTGAGGGCATGGAAAATGCGGTCCTTCACATGAAGATGGAGAGCTGGGATGGCTTTGCGAGAAAAGAAGTGGCGACTGGGTTGTTCATAGCATGGTACTGCGTAGGCCATGAGTTCGAGGAAAGCTGCGCTTTCCACCAACCGATAGGGCATCATCTCTAACGAGATTAGTTTGGCAATGTGGGCGTTCAAACCCAGTGTACGCGGATGAGAGGATGAGTACTTTCTTGACCTACTCATAGTCTCTGGCAGGGTGAGCTGGACTTGAGAGATGCCTATGGTGGAACTAGCGGTGGACAGGGCGGACAGAGAGAGGGTTGATGATGGTGATGGATTTGGTGTTCTTTCTGATGGCCTAGATTCAGTCTTTCGTTGATATAACATTGTGATTCCCTGACAGCTTTGGCCTTGCAACGACACCTCAACATTTGCTGCTGTGCTAACCGGTGGGCTTACAGTGGGGGAAACAATGTAGCATTGCTGACTACCTTCTTTGGGAGCATTTCCACATGTGGTACTTGAGGTTTGGTGTTCCGTCCACGCTTGCAAGTGCATGGTGGTTAAATGTCTAAGCATGCAACTGGTATTCAAATTTCTCAGATTTTTCCCTCGGCTAAAGGTCTTTGCGCACTTCTTACAGATAACCTTGGCCTGATCATGAGGATTTTGTTCAAAAAAGTGCCACACTGCACTCTTCCTACTATGGAAGACATTTTGCGTCCTTGCACGCTGTGCTATTCTGACCGTCTGGCCAAGCTGTCCAGCAACTTTTTGGCTTTTTGTAACCCGTTTTTGGACTGCTCCGTGCCTGCCAGTTAACAGCTGTTGCGATGTCGATGCCTGCTGCGGATGCTCCTCCTCCTCTTTGGAGCTATTGGCAGTGGCACCCTCTTCCCCCAATGGATGCCAATCTGGGTCAACAACTGGGTCATCCATCACCTCCTCTTCAATGTCATGTGCACCTTCCTCTGTGTCACCGTGTACGGTGGTATAGTATGCGGGAAAGGGCACCTGAGTTTCATCAGGGTCAGAATCTGGCTCAGTACACTACGAGGACAATGTCGTGCTCTGAGTGAATGTACTAGCAGAATCATCTATCAGTGGCTGTGCATCAGTGCACTCCATGTCAGATTCATCTTGGCCTGGGTAATTCACCATTTCACTTGATAACCCAGGCATGGTATGTGAAAACAGCTCCATGGAGTAATCTGTTGTGTGGCCTGCCGCATCCTTCAATTTTGGTTGTGGTGACGGACACAAAGAAAGGTGTGGTTCATGACCATGAGCCTCCAAAGACAACTCAGTGCTTTTATTTTTTACAAGTTCAGAAGAGGAGGCAATAGAGCTGGAGGCCGAGTCAGCAATGTAGGCCAAAACTTGTTCCTGAAGCTCCGGCTTTAAAAGCGGTTTACCTACTCCCAGAAAAGGTTGCCTTTGAGGCCTTGTGTAGCCAGACGATGACGCAGGCTCAACACCTCCTGCATTAGGTGTTATTTTGCTTTTGCCACTACCAGCAGATCCAACACCAACACCATTATTAACAGCTGGCAACCCCCGCCCACTAACATGGCCTCTTACACCACACTTCCTCATTTTTTTGAAAAATGTACCCACAATTCCACCAACGATATGGAACTGTAAAACAAGGTACAAGGTGTATATAGGACAGGGGAGAATGTAATTCTACTACCACTTCTGGACACTGATGTATTGTGTCAGGCCAGTGTATATCACACCGCTGTATGACAGGCTGAATTTGGCTGGTGTGTAAAATGTGATATATGACGGGAGAAATGGAATGTCCTTACACACTTCTGGACACTGATGTATTGTGTGAGGCCCAATGTATATCACACCGCTGTATGACTGAATTAGGCTGGTGTGAAAAATGTGATATAGGATGGCAGAAATGGATTGTACTTACACACTTCTGGACACTGATGTATTGTGTGAGGCCCAATGTATATCACACCGCTGTTTGACAGGCTGAATTTGGCTGGTGTGAAAAATGTGACGTAGGACGGCAGAAATGGATTGTCCTTACACACTTCTGGACACTGATGTATTGTGTGAGGCCCAATGTATGTCACACCGCTGTATGACAGGCTGAATTTGGCTGGTGTGAAAAATGTGACATAGGACGGCAGAAATGGATTGTCCTTACACACTTCTGGACACTGATGTATTGTGTCAGGCCAGTGTATATCACACCGCTGTATGACAGGCTGAATTTGGCTGTTGTGTAAAATGTGATATATGACGGCAGAAATGGATTGTCCTTACACACTTTTGGACACTGATGTATTGTGTGAGGCCCAATGTATATCACACCGCTGTATGACAGGCTGAATTTGGCTGGTGTGAAAAATGTTATATAGGACGGGAGAAATGGAATGTCCTTACAAACTTCTGGACACTGATGTATTGTATCAGGCCCAGTATATATCACACCGCTGTATGACAGGATGAATTTGGCAGGTGTGAAAAATGTTATATAGGACCGGAGAAATGGAATGTCCTTACACACTTCTGGACACTGATGTATTGTGTCAGGCCCAGTGTATATCACGCTGTATGACAGGATGAATTTGGCAGGTGTGAAAAATGTTATATAGGATGGGAGAAATGGAATGTCCTTACACACTTCTGGACACTGATGTATTGTGTCAGGCCTAGTGTATATCACACCGCTGTATGACAGGATGAATTTGGCAGGTGTGAAAAATGTTATATAGGACAGGGCAGGATTGGAATCTCCCTAGAGTGTAGGTCTGTAAGGACGGAACAACTTCTCGACTTATCCTTACAGAGCCACACCCTTAGCTTCATTGTGGCCGTGATAACAGCCGTTACACGGTACTGAGAGAGCAGCGTGCACGTACACCGCTGTCCGGTGTATGTCAAATTGTCAATTTCCGTGTTTTTTAAGTATACGGACTGACACACGCTGTCTCTCTATAGTTTTGAATGTAATCAAACAGCAAATAGACTAGACTGTTTGAAAAACAGACAAAACTATAAGGTGGAGGTCTGTAAGAACAGAACAACTCCTCGACTTATCCTTACAGAGTCACACCCTTAGCTTCACCGTGGCCGTGATAACAGCCATTACATGGTACTGAGAGAGCAGCGTGCAGATACACCGCTGTCCGGTGTATGTTAAATTGTCAAGCTCCGTGTTTTTTTAGTTTACGGACTGACACGCTGTCTCTCTATAGTTTTGAATGTAATCAAACAGCAAATAGACTAGACAATTTGAAAAACAGACAAAACTATAAGGTGGAGGTCTGTAAGAACAGAACAACTCCTCGACTTATCCTTACAGAGTCACACCCTTAGCTTCACTGTGGCCGTGATAACAGCCATTACACGGTACTGAGAGAGCAGCGTACACCGCTGTACGGTGTAAAAAAATGCACGCTCAGTATCTCACCAGGATAAAAAAAAAGGATTGCTTTTAAAAAAGCAGTTTGCAAAGCAGTGTGAAACCAGCAATGCAGCTATCAGGTAGCCTTATAAGGCAGCCTAACAACCAACAGAGCTGATCCACCAAAATATAGCCTCCCCTTGCACTGCACAGTGACTGGTGTGTTGTACAGGCAAAATCGCTAGCAGCAGCAGCTGATTTTTTTTCTTCTTCCCTGCCTAACGCTCTCCCTACAGAATCTGCAGCAGCAGCATCTCTCCCTATACTGAGATCAGCAGAAGTAAGATGGCGGTCGGCGTGCACGCCCTTTTATACCCCCTGTGATGCCGCCCAAAGCAAGCCAATCACTTGCATGTCCTTCTCAAAGATGGTGGGGACCACTGCCTATGTCATCACATTGCCCACAGTGTCCGTTCTTCCTCATTGGCTGAAAAAGGGCGCTGAAGCATGTTTTGAAACGCGACTTTGGCGCTAAAGTCGCCGACCTCGTGGCCGACCTCACGCTGAGGTCGGGTTTTGTTTCATGAAACCCGCCTTTGGCGAAGGTCGACGACTTTTGAATTTTTTCGACCCGTTTCACTCAACTCTACTCGCAATACCTTTGCTTATGACGATATGACAACCACACAGATCCTCTCCCAAGTTACCTCTTCAGGGGATTTTTTAAAGACCCTTGTTCAAGAAACCCACTCTAGAGACTACGAGAGGGAACGATGACGACTATTGGCAGATGATCTGCCTGCTACTCCTTTGGCAGAGTACCACAAACTAGAGAGAATCCCACGAGGCCTGCGGAGCCACCTGCGACCTACCTTGTTTTCAGATAAACCTGAGTTCTGCGAGAGATTCCAGCAGATACTCAATAAGTGCTCACTCGATATCATTCTGCTAACTATCGATTTTCTTTATACAGCTATCACCGAGATGACCAAGAAAATTACATCAATAGAGGAACAACTCAGTTCTACTCTTTCCAGTACTGATTGGCAAAATCTCAAAAGCAAAACCGACAAGTCCCTTGACGAACAACGTAAAAACCTACAGGATAAGAAGAGAGCCAAATTCCAAAGGGACGCCGACGATTACACCCACAACAGGGTTTATAGATGGAACGACTCCTCCCTTATGGGTCCCAGGCGAGGTAACTACAATTAAAAATGCACAGGCTCTTACCACACCGACAGCGACAGCTCCACTGGAAGTTCATCCCAGCATCATTTTTTAGCCAGGCGTCATCCAGCCAGATACAACAATCATCGGACTGCAGGATGAGACCTACCCGCAGGGCAAACCGCAAACCCGGTGGAACGCATGACAGCCAGATCACAGGTAAGCCCACTAACTCGGTCTTCGACATCTCATCCTACACCCTCTGTCCCCTAGAGCACTCAGTCCTCCAAAAAGGCTTATCATTCTGTCCAACCCCCCTCTGGGACAAATTCCAGCTGTCTCAAGACCAGCAGAACTTTTTTCGGAACATTTGTCTGAAAACTTATTTTTGACTGGATTCATCTAACCTAGCGAATAGGGTCCCTCCAACAGGGGGGAACCCTGTTCCTGAACTGTCAATTTCGTCTCTCGGCTTACGTAACATGAGTAATTTTTCTCCCCCTCACACCTTTCATGCAGCTGAAGCCTTTATCGATCTGGTCCAAAAGGACATAGATCACATCCTTGAGGAACATCAGAAAGGTCTACTACCCACATATAATAACATCACCCCCTTAGAAAGACAAGCCATAGACTCACTCAAAAATAATAAGTCGATAGTGATCAAACCTGCTGACAAGGGAGGGGCAATTGTCATTAAAAATAATTCCGATAACATGGAAGAAATCTTCCGCCAACTCTCCGATCCTACCACATACCAAAAAATTCCCCGTGACCCGACACCACGCATTAAACTCTTAATCGATGAGGTCTTAGATAGACATTTGACTTTAAAAACTGTGGCTTCCAAAACCCCTACATTTCTAAAAGACCCCAACCCAGTTACCCCGGTATTTTACACATTACCTAAAATCCACAAATCTTTGCACAAACCCTCTGGCCACCCTATTGTTGCTTCTACAGATTCTATTCTGTCTCCAATTTCCATTTTTCTTGAAAAAATCCTGACCCCTCTTACCAAAACTACCAGGTCCTTTGTCTTAGACACTAGTCATTTTCTCTCTTTCATCAACCAAATTGTCAGCATTCCCCCTGATTGCCTTTTAGTCACACTAGACAACAAAAGTCTGTATACTTCCATTGACCATGATCAAGGGATTAAAGCTACCAGAACACTTCTTGACTCCGCTTATCTCTCTCATAACTCCCGTAGTAGAAAAAGACAGCAGGATGGCACTCACCGTTCTCTTGAAATGATTCACTTTATTTCATGTTAATAAAGCACAGGCAATGGCACGGGAGAAATGCAAAAAGACGGACGACAGCCGTTTCGTGCACAATGCACTTCAACAGGTCCCATGCTCAGGCTCAAGGAAACACTGATTTATACCACATGTGTGAACAAAAGAAACTCCACCCTTTACCTGAACGTGTCTTAAAAAACCCCCAAAATAAAAACAATCATAATTTACATACACCATATGCAATAAAACTAGCAATCATAACCGCTTCAGAGAAATACGGACATATACACTTTTTCATTTAGACCCAAAGGACCTGTGGCTTTTGTACGGAGGATCTTACGCATAACGCGTTCCAATTTGACAATGTCTGGTATAAGCAAACGGAGGGTAGAGCGATGGGTACGCCTGTCGCGTGCACCCTCGCTAACCTGTTTTTGTCAGTTTTGGAGGAGAAAGTAGTTTATGCGGTCACCAATCCCTTTTTGAAGTATATAAAATTATTTATTCGCTATGTGGATGACATTTTCATTGTGTGGGATGGGTCAAAAGAGGATTTCAATTTATTTGTGGAGTTTCTTAATTCACATAATAATATGAATATGAAGTTTACTTCGCAATTTGGAGGCTCAGAAATAGATTTTTTGGACGTCAGATTAAAGTTAACCAAAGGAGTTTTGTATACAGAAATTTTTCGTAAATCTTCATCCACAAACTCCCTCTTACATTATAATAGTGCACACCCCCATTATGTAAAGAATTACTTGCCTTATGGCCAATTTTTGAGATTAAAGAAATTTAATAGTCATAATGAAGGTTTTCAGAGACAAGCGAATGAATTGCGCAGCAGATTCAAAAAAAGAGGATATCCTGATTCTGTTCTAGATTCCGCCTTACAGAGGGTTAATAGTGAACCAGTTATTAATGGGCAGATCAAAAAAGGAAAAGAGAAACGGTTTGTCTTTAGTTTTACATATAATTCTATGGATAGACACATTAGAACAGTCATCAGACAGAATTGGCACCTACTGGAAAGTGACAGAGACCTCACGGATGTGGTCAGTAGGGTCCTTTATTTGTGAGTAAAAGAAGTACTAACCTTCGAGATTTATTAGTCAAGAACAGATTTCAAAACAAACAAAATAATTGGTTGGAATCTAGTGCCCCAAAGGGAAATTATATATGTAAAAACTGTTCTTGGTGCCCATTTAAATTAAGTGGCAAAACTGTAAAAATGGGACTTATATTTCACGAAGTCACGGAATTCATTACTTGCAGGACCTCCTTTGTAGTGTATGCATTGTTTTGCCCATGTGGTTTTTTCTACATTGGGAAAACTATCCGGCCCCTCTGTGTAAGATTCAGGGAACATTTCAGTTCCATCAGCACAGGAAAGGGAGTCCCTAGACTTATAGAACACATGAAGAAGGTACATGGGGGGAATGCGGAAGCATTATGTTTTATGTTTTTGAAAGGGTGTCTGCACCGCAGTATGGAGGGAGTCATAAAAAACATCTTTTACAAATAGAGGCTAAATGGATCCTCCGTACAAAAGCCACAGGTCCTTTGGGTCTAAATGAAAAAGTGTATATGTCCGTATTTCTCTGAAGCGGTTATGATTGCTAGTTTTATTGCATATGGTGTATGAAAATTATGCTTGTTTTTATTTTGGGGTTTTTTTAAGACACGTTCAGGTAAAGGGTGGAGTTTCTTTTGTTCACACATATGGTATAAATTAGTGTTTCCTTGAGCCTGAGCATGGGACCTGTTGAGGTGCATTGTGCACGAAACGGCTGTCGTCCGTCTTTTTGCATTTCTCCCGTGCCATTGCCTATGCTTTATTAACATGAAATAAAGTGAATCATTTCAAGAGAACGGTGAGTGCCATCCTGCTGTCTTTTTCTACTACGATAGTTCATGTTTTTTCTTCACATGGATAGAGCACCCGTTCAGCAAGGGTTACAGGTGTCACACTGATAGCGGTTATAAGTGACTTTGCGGGTATTTCTTTCTCAGGGACAGTGCCGGATGTTTCTTTTTTCTTTGACTGACTATTGTCTCTCATAACTCTATTCAGCTATGCATTGATCTTCTTTCTACCGTCTTGAAAGAAATTTTTTTTCTATTTGGGGACTAATTATACCTCCAGCGGCGTGGGACCGCAATTGGCGCTAACGTAGCACCCGCCTATGCTAATGCCTATATGAATGACATTGAATGCTCTCATGTTTACAACAATGCTCTTTTCATGTCGTACAGTAAATGCTGGCTGCGATACATCGACGATATTTTCTGTCTATGGGTAGGTACTCTTGATGACTTGCATTCTTTCACGGAACACCTCAATTCTATTAGACCTGAATTACAATTTACCCTGAACTGGAATCTCTCCCAGATCTCCTTTCTGGATACATTGGTAACCAAGACCAGTACTAGTTCTCTCTCCACTGACCTATATGTCAAAGCGACCGACTCGAATAACCTTTTACATTACACGAGCTGCCACCCTGCCTCCACTAAAAAAAGCTTGCCCCGTTCCCAGTTTACACGAGTAGCAAGGATTGCTACTGACCCCATCCTTGCTCCGATTCGTCTTAATGAAATGTCCAATAAATTCAGAGAAAGACAATATCCCACAAAACTCCTTGAATGTGAAGCAAGTCGAGCCTTGGAACCCCGCCCCACACAACCATCTCAACCCCAAGGGGAAAGGGTTACCTTTGTACATACTCACCACCCCATCATGCCCAAAATCTATCATATCATCAAAAAACATTGGTCGATCTTACCTAAGTCTTACCCTAATATTGAGGCCTTTAAAACACCAGCACTTATGTGCAAACGCCGACCAAAAAGCATTAAAGATGAGTTAGTTCGTGCTGACATCGGTAGCCTAACTAAATTGCCTAGACAAACCTTCCTCGGCACTGAACGCAAAGGCACCTTCCCTTGTCTGGGCTGCACATGTTGCTCCAATGTAATCAAGGGGAGCCTCATTACACACCCTCATACTGACAAACGTTACGGTGTTGGAGGATTTTTTACATGTGACACAAACTGTGTAATATATCTAATAAAGTGCCCCTGTGGCCTACTTTATGTAGGCAAAACCACCCAACACGTGCGTGATAGAATTGCCAGTCACAAATCGAATATTCGGTGCAAGAAAACCAGGCTCCCCATCCCACACCATTTCATCAACGCCAACCACTCAGTCTCACAACTTAGGTTCCAGGTTATAGAGAAGGTTGACAGACCTCGCAGGGGTGGCAATCACATCAAGCTCCTTAAATCTAGGGAGTCTTTTTGGATATATACGTTGCAGACTCTGGCCCCCAAGGGACTCAATCGTGAGTTGAATTTACTTCCATGACAAGTCGTTTGGAATTTCATCTATTGTATGCACTTTTTCATGAGCATGTATTTGTATACCATTGATTAATTGTCGTATTCTTTTTTTGACCTCCAGGATGGTGGATTTGCGGCCTTCATCTCACCTCTCATAAATCCTTTATTTTTCAGATTCACTAATCTTTTCTTTCCCCTCTTGGGTGAGTATCGCAATTTTTTCTAATTTTTTTCCCTTTTTTCCATTCCTTATTCTATTTTTAATTTTTTTATTTTCTATTTATTTTTATTTTCATCCCTTTTCAATTTTTCTATTTTATTTTTCATCTTTTCCATTTTTTTCTTTTTTCATATTTTTTAATTTCTTTCTTTTTCTCATCCTTAACTTTTTACCCGCCCTTTTTCATTTTTATTTTATTTAATTTTTTCATCCTCGTACTTTGATCGTTTTTTTCATTATTATTATTATTTTTTGTTTTCACCTTCCTTTTTGTACTTTTATTTTTATTTTCCTCATTTTTTATCATAAATCCTATCTACTCCAATAATTTTCATAATTTTTTTATATATTTTTCCATCCCATTCTTACATCCATTGTCATTATTTTATATTTTATTTTTTATTTTAATTCTTTTTATTGTTTTCTTTTTATTGCCGGTACAACCATTTCTACACCCTTCTTCTCATCTCCCCTCTTTTGGAACTTTCCTCACATTTCTACCCCATATTTTTTTTCTCTTTCTTTTTTTCTGTCCTTTTTTTTCCTTCATTTCTCCTCCTTCCCTGAGTTCTTTCCTTTCCTCCATTACTCTCTTCATATTCCTTCTCCATTTTCCCTCTATTTTCTTCCCATTTACTAAATCTCTCCCTCATTACATAAGTGCTACCTGTAGCCACCGTGCTCACTAGTTACAGCCACACAGTCGCCCTGTTTCTCATCTGCTCTTACTCCTCACAACTAATGTCCCCATTGAGCAGGCGCCGCCCAGAGCCAACGTGCTCTTTGTTTACATTTGCAAGCCACACAGGCGCCCAGGCCCTCTCCTGCTCTGACCCTGCATAGCTCTTGTTCCACTTGGCCACTCCTCCCCATGTTTTCCAAGCCTCACACCGTGCTCTGTATCTCCCCTCCCCCCAGCCTCTCACTGACTCTGAACATTTATAAACTGGTCTTTTTGAGCCTTTCACTCACATCACCGCAGACTCCTGCCTCCCACACGCTACCAGGTCAGTACAACAGCACTTCTTGGCGTCCTGATTTCCCTCCATTCCTTTTACCTCATCAACTTTATTTTCCTCCACAGCCCCTAACTGGGACTTTGCAATTAATCTCCCTGCTGTTTACCTTGAATCTTCTATTGAGGTCAGTACAGACGATACCTGCCATACTTTTCTGTGTTTGCCGCTTGCCTCCACCACCCCCTGTCATATTATTTATGAAACATAATGTCTTAGTTATATTAACTTTTGCCAATAGCCCGTGACACCCTGTCCCCCTGACCAACTGGGCATTTTCTTGGGTATTTTATAGATCCCTGTTATGAATGGGCCACCGAGGAGAATAAAGCAAAACAAGCTAAGTCACAGAAAACCAGAGTGGTTGGTAACTATGCAGATTGCAGATCCCTGATCCTAACCACACAACTAGCAGTAGCCGTGGAGCGTGCCTACGATGTTCCTAGATGCCTTGTCATGGCCGGAGGACTAAATAAGCCTAAAGCAAGAAAAGGGAAAACTAACTTCCCCAGAGCAGACCCCAAAGGAATAGATAGCCCCCACACATGTATTGACGGTGAAACAAGATGAAGGCACAAACACAGGCAGGAAAATAGGCTGAGCAAATGATGGGGCCCAAACTAACTAGACAGGAAAGGAAAGGAAAGACACTGTCTGCAACCTGCAAAAAACCCTACAAAAATAATGTCCAACACTTCTGATAGCAAAATTAACCCTGAAGTCACTAGACTTCTCCCACTATATCAGCACTCTGAAATATTCTGAGACAGAGCAAAAAGAGACCGAACTAGTAAGGGACAAAAAGCCAATTGGCAAAATACTGATAAATAAGAGTGGAAATTCAGCTCAGCCCCCAGCCGGGGCTGGCTGACCACACCAAAAACTGAATAGACCAACAAAATCAAGTGTGAACATTAGCAGAAAAACTTAGCTTTAGATGACTGGAACAGAGCTGAAAACCAAGAGCTGACAAGCCAGAAGGAATCACCAGCAATTGAATAGGGTGTCGGCTGTCTAAAATCCAATCTGAGAATCCTGAGATCCAATTGTCATCCTCATTCTCAGGTGGCAGCTTTCCACCGATCAAATCAGCCTCACTACCTCCTGTTACCACCAGAGGGAGTCTGGAAGGGGAACTCACAACTGGTGAACCAGAGAATGAACTCACAACAGATCCCTATGTTGTCATTATTTCTGTATACCTGAACATGTGCTGTATATATTGGGCCTTTTCAACAAACCCCTTCCCCCTTCCCCTCCCCCCTTCTTTTAACCCTTTTTTTTACTATTTTTTGTATATAATTATTTTGTATATAATTATATCTCCAGTTGTTTTTGATACTTTGTTCACCTAGTTCAGTGTTGTAATTATTTTCTACATCTTCTTTTGCTGTATGGTTTGAGAAAGATCTAAGATTAGGTTGAAACGTAACCATATAATACTCACCTTTGGAATATTTCTTTTTTGTTTGCGGTGTTTCATTATTTGATCTATTGGAAAAATCTCACATGAATTAAAAACCATAAAAAAAATTTCTTCAAAGATTCTTTTGCAAAGATTATTTATTTTCTGAGTGCGACTGTCCATCCATTTACCAAATCCCATAAGGCACCGCGGCAGTCCCACTTGAGCAGGCACAGTTCGTGAACGGCCTTGCGGCCACGAACTGCGCCTTCGCTAATGACATTCATGTCACTGCTATTCTCACGCAGAAACAGCCGCATCGTTACAAAACATGAGCAATAATAGCGGCGACATCAATGTCACTTGTGAAGAAAATCTGCTTTTTGTGAAATGATTCAAATAGGATTAAAGAATAATATGATACATAATGAATTATGATCTACACAACATATAATTCTATATTTCTTTAGTAATTATTATTTCTTGATTTAGTTAATAGTGATAAGTGTAATCACTTCAAAATGGTTTATCAAGAACATCTACATTTAGAAACATTTTTTTCCAAATGATAATTTTATAGTATTCAATGTTATTTTTTAATGGTTGCATAGATGGGTACACATCTTCAGACAAACATATGAAACAAATTTATATTACATTTCTGCTAGAGTTGAGCGAAACGGGTCGGTCATATTCAAAAGTCGCCGACTTTCGCTGAAGTCGGGTTTCATGAAACGAAACCCGACCATAGTGTGAGGTCGGCAACGAACTCGGCGACCAGAGCGCCAAAGTCTCGTTTCAAGTGATGCTTCCAGCGCCCTTTTTCAGCCAATCATGGAGGACGCACACTGTGGGCAACGCGATGACATAGGCATCGGTCACCACCATCTTTGAGAAGGATAGGGAAAATGAAGGGAGGTCAGCTCACCAGTCTCGGTTGCGATCCATAATCCTCCTGTGCACGGAGTCACCTTGATCAGGGGTGTTGACTGAAAGCAAAATAAAGGATGGAATCTCCAGCACTGGACTTCAGTTAAAAATACGTCATTTATTGTAAATTCTTAAAATCGAACAGAAAAAAGTATGGATAAGGACATACAGGCAGATGGGGCCTCTGGTGGTCTCCAACCAACGCGTTTCGACCTAGAGGGTCTTACTCATGGTTCACACTAGACCAATACTGACGACTACAAATAGTACAAAAACTAGTAAATCGCAGGTGTTGGACAAAAGAATTAATAAAAATAGGGAGTATCCCTACCAGTTAACTCTTGCAAACACTCAGCCTAATGTGGAGCTGAAACAAAAACTTGTCGGAAAAACAGGAAAAAAAAAAAAAAAAAAACTAACAAAAAGATATCATAAGAATATAATAACAATCACAAAAATTATCAGAATAACCAGAATTGAATAGGACTAAGTAGAATGTAAATATACAGAAGAAAATATCAATCTAATTGCAATATTAAATCAAGTCGTTTGTTCAGACCTAATGGTACTCTTGTATTTAATTTAAAAATCCAGAAGGATTCACGATTTAATAATTTTCTCCTGAAATCACCTCCCCTAGTAGATCTATAGACTTTCTCTATTGCTATAATTTTGAGACCATCAGTTTTACCTCCATGAACAGTTTTACAATGATAAGAAACTGCTGAGATATTATAATTGTTGCTGGTAGCTTCTGACAAATGTTTCCTAATTCTCTTTTTGAGAGGTCCTATTGTGCAGCCTACATATTGTAGGTTACAAAAAACGCATTCTATAACATATATGACTCCTTCTGAATTACAGTTTATGTGAGACTGAATAGGGTATGATATGCCAGTAACACTAGAAGTGAATCTGCTGGTTTTAACCACATAGTTGCAGACTTTACAGGGATGATGTCCACATTTGGAGAAGCCTTTATATGACAACCAAGTATTATTTTTAGTTCTCCTATTGCTGATATAAAGACTGGGGGATAAGATATCGCTCAAAGCAGGAGCTTTCCTGGCTATGTATCGTATCTGGGTATTGTCCAGAATTTGACCAAGTTTATTATCATTGTGTAAAATAGGTAAGTATTTTTTGACAATGTCCGTTATCTTATTGAATTGTGGACTGTACATGGTAGAAAAACTAACTATAGGACGGTGATGATTATTACAGGGGGCCCGTGTGCGATTCTTTTTCTTGTTAGCAGTAACTCCAGTGTGTACAAGGCTCAAAGGAGATTCATTCAGCAGGGTGTGTCTATCGATCCTGCTGACAATATTATCAGCTTTCCTTAGCATCCGATTGGCATATCCTCTGTCCTTAAGTCTAGAGAGGGTTTTGTTTGATTCTTTAGCAAATGTTATAGGTGAACTGCAATTTCTTTTTAACCTAATTAATTCTCCCACTGGAATGTTTTTAACCACGTGCTTGGGGTGACAAGAATAAGCTTGTAAAATTGAGTTTGTATCTGTGGGTTTTCTGAAAGGAAAAACGCAGACCTTTTGGCTGTCAGAATTCACAGACAAAGTCACATCCAGATAACTGATAGAAAAATCCGACACTGTAAATGTAAATGAAAGATTAAAATCATTCAAATTAATATAGATAATGAAATGGAAAGGACACCATTGTAGGCATTTACTACAGGCCACCTGTGCAAGCTGAAGCTATGGATGAACTCTTTATGCATCAAATGGCCAAGTTCTCCAAAAAATATGACATAGTTGTCATGGGAGATTTCAACTATCCAGACATTTGTTGGGAATCTCTCTCAGGCAAAACTAACAGGTCAAGGAAATTCTTATCCTCTCTTGCTGACAACTTTATCTTCCAAAAGGTAAGGGAGAAAACAAGGGGAACTGCTACCTTGGATCTAATCCTTATAAACAGGGAGGAAATGGTTGAGGAGGTAAAAGTGGCTGGGACCCTAGGAGGTAGCGACCATGCTATTTTAGAATTTTGGATAACTAGAGGCGGAAAACCTGTGAAGACTCAGACGTCAAGGTTAGATTTCAGAAAGGCAGATTTTAAGGGATTCAGAAAGAGAATTGGAGGGATCCAATGGCTGGATATCCTTAAAGACAAAAATGTCCAGGAAGGATGGGAAATCTTGAAAAATGAAATTCTCAAAGCACAGTTGTTAACAATTCCGAAAAGAGGGAAGAATAGGAAGCAGTTAAGGAAACCAGGATGGATGAACACAGAACTTAAGCACATGCTAAAAAGGAAGAAAAAAATGTTTATAAAATGGAAAGAGGGAGGCATATCTAAAGAAGAATATAATGCTGTCTGCAGAACCTGCAGGGCACAAATCAGATTAGCTAAAGCTGAATATGAATTGAGGCTTGCAAGAGATGTCAAAAGCAATAATAAAGGATTTTGGGGATATGTCAAAAGTAAAAGAAAAGTCAAAGATGCTATAGGATTTTTACAGGATGAAAATGATGAAATGGTAAGACAGGATGCTGAGAAGGCTGAACTTTTAAATTCCTATTTTGCATCTGTTTTCTCTCAGAAACGAAATGTAACATCAACTGTTATTCACTGTCCTATTAAGGGAATAGAAGAATCCAGGATATCTATAAACAGAAAGATAGTGAGGAAACACTTAGCTAGCCTAAATGAATTCAAGTCTCCAGGTCCAGATGAATTACACCCCAGAGTACTGAAGGAGATAGCAGAAGAAATTTTTGAACCCCTCTCTATAATCTTTGAAAATTCTTGGAGAACAGGAGAAGTGCCAGAAGACTGGAGAAGAGCAAATGTTGTTCCTATCTTCAAAAAGGGGAAGAAGGTGGACCCAGGCAACTATAGGCCGGTGAGTCTGACTTCTATACCAGGAAAGATCTTTGAACAAATTATTAAACAACATGTATGTCAATACCTGGATAAGAATGAAGTGATTAAACAGAGTCAGCATGGGTTTGTAACTAATAAGTCATGTCAGACTAACTTAATTTCCTTCTATGACGGTATCACTGATTGGGTGGATCAAGGAAATTCTGTAGATATAGTATATCTTGACTTCAGCAAAGCATTTGACAAAGTCTCTCATACAATCCTTATTGAAAAAATGATTAAGTATGGAATGGACAAGGCAACTGTTAGGTGGATTCATAACTGGCTTAGTGATCGGACCCAAAGAGTGGTCGTAAATGGCTGCACATCCAGTTGGAAGAATGTCTCAAGTGGGGTACCACAGGGCTCTGTCCTGGGCCCTGTATTGTTCAACATCTTTATCAACGATTTAGATGAAGGAATTGAGGGTAAACTGATTAAATTTGCTGATGACACAAAGCTAGGAGGGATAGCTAATACTAGAGAAGAGAGAGAGAGGATTCAAAAAGATTTAAATAAACTGGAGAAGTGGGCAGCAACTAACAGAATGGTTTTTAACAGGGAGAAATGCAAAGTACTACATCTGGGCAATAAAAATGGAAAAAGCATATATAGAATGGGAGGAATAGGGCTAAGTGACAGCACATGTGAAAAAGACTTGGGTATACTAATAGATCACAGACTGAATATGAGTCAACAGTGTGATGCAGCAGCAAAAAAGGCAAATGCAATTCTAGGATGTATTAACAGAAGCATACAGTCTAGATCACGTGAAGTCATTATTTCCCTCTACTCCTCTTTGGTCAGACCTCATCTGGAATATTGTGTCCAGTTTTGGGCACCACATTTTAAAAAAGACATCAACAAACTGGAGCAAGTTCAGAAAAGAGCGACCAGAATGGTGACCGGTCTGCAAACCCTGTCTTATGAGGAAAGGTTGCAGGATTTGGGAATGTTTAGTTTGCAAAAGAGAAGACTGAGAGGAGACTTAATAGCTGTCTACAAATATCTAAAGGGCTGTCACATTGTAGAAGGATCAACTTTATTCTCATTTGCACAAGGAAAGACTAGAAGCAATGGGATGAAACTGAATGGGAGGAGACACAGATTAGATATTAGAAAAAACTTTTTGACAGTTAGAGTGATCAATGAGTGGAACAGGCTGCCACGAGAAGTGGTGAGTTCTCCTTCAATGGAAGTCTTCAAACAGAGGCTGGACAGACATCTGACTGGGATGATTTAGCGAATCCTGCTTTGAGCAGGGGGTTGGACCAGATGGCCCAGGAGGTCCCTTCCAACTCTACGATTCTATGATTCTATGATTCTATGAAATCACTAATCCCTGATATGTCTCCCTTCCAAATCAAAATCAGGTCATCTATAAAGCGGCCATATAGTTGTATATTTTGTGAAAAGGGATTATTGTTACATAAGATATATTTCTCTTCCCAAACAGCTACTGTAATATTAGCTAAAGCTGGGGAACATTTACCCCCCATACTTACTCCTTGTTTTTGTAAGAAAAAAATTCCATCAAATGAAAAATAATTATGTGAGAGAAGAAAGGAAACTGCATCCACAATGAAGGATTGAATTTCTATCACATATGTGCTATATTTGTCCAAAAAGAATGTGAGACTAGAGATAATCACATTATGTGGTATGGACGGGTATAAACCCACCACATCACAAGTAATCCATGAATATTCTGGTGACCAATGATAATCATCCAGGGCAGAGATTAACATTTTGGTGTCTCTGATATATCCTGGAAGATCAATGACCAAAGGTTGTAGGTAATGATCAACCCACTCTGCCAATTTCTCTGAAAAAGACCCTATCCCCGAAATTATAGTTCTAAAGGGGGGGGGGAACAAATCCTTGTGGATTTTAGGAAACGCATGATAAATGGGAATCACAGGGTTCTTGATATTAACATAATCATAGATTTTCTGTGTTATGGCCCCTGTGACTAAACCATCACTTAATAATTTTGACAGATCACGCTGGAATTTAGACGTGGGATCACTAGAAATCTTGGAATAGGAAGCAGAATCATTCAAAATGCGCAGATTTTCTGAATAATACAGACCAGCATTAAGCACGACTACTCCACCCCCTTTATCTGCCTGTCTCACCAGAATGTCAGCATTATCTTTTAACTCTTTCATAGCTGCTCTCTCTTGTGCTGTTAAATTGTCATATGTCATTTCTGTTATTTTATCAAGCTCCACTAAATCTTTCTCTATTAGTTCTTGGAATATATCTAGAATAGCAGGTCTGGACTGAACTGGATAAAACCCTGGATTGGGCATTTTAAAGAGATCATTTAAAGTCCTATTTTTTGGTAAGGAATGTGATTGTAAGTCTCTAAGAGTGGAATAGCCTATAAGATCTTTAAAAGAAAAATGTCCATAGGGAAAAATTAACTCAGGAATATTTGTAGATCCAGACAGTGACAAGGTCTCTGAAGAGGTGGACTGGTAGTCAAAATGGCATTTCAAAGTTAAATTTCTGGCAAACTTATTCACATCTAGAAGAGTCTGATAAATATCAAATTTGTTGACTGGACTAAATCCCAAGCCTTTGCTCAAGAAAGTCATATGAGCTTCTGATAGGATATAGCTTGAAAGATTTATTACAGGGCATGTTGATATCTCCTCCTGTTTCTGAGGTGGTAGTTTCTTTTTATGTTTCCTCCCCGCTCTTCTCCGTCGTTTTTTGATCTCCTTACGATAATTCCATCACTACGGATATCCTCAGAATGATTAGTGTTGAAGGAAGCATCTAAGAACTCTTCTGACGTATTCAGATTAGAACTGGAAGACGCTGTTGAATCATGAGACCTGGTGAAGCTGACCCTGCGATCTCTATGGTGAAAGCCTGAAAAACCATGCTGATATCGTTTTTTACCTTCTTGAAAAGGACGGCTTTTCTTCCAGGAATAGACCTGGTTCAATTCAAAGTCGCGTTTGTCTCTTGTGAATTTACTGCGTTTTATATCTGCAATATATTCTTCCAGTTTGGAAAGATTTTTTTCCATTCTTGAATTAAATTTGTCAAAGTCTTTCACATTGTTGTGTTTGTTCAGAGAAGTCTGCATCTTAGTGATCTCTTCTTTAACACAAGTCATCTCCAGTTCCTCATATTTAATAATCAACTCCATTAATTTGAAAGAACTTTGTGTAAGAATCTGCTCCCACTCTAACCTGAAGGTGTCTGAGTAGATGAAGGTAGGTCTTTTATTCAGTCTCAATCCCCTAGGGATAAGTTTTTTCGTCAGATAAGATTTTAGATGATATCTTTATGATATCTTTTTATTAGTTTTTTTTTTTTTTTTTTTTCCTGTTTTTCCGACAAGTTTTTGTTTCAGCTCCACATTAGGCTGAGTGTTTGCAAGAGTTAACTGGTAGGGATACTCCCTATTTTCATTAATTCTTTTGTCCAACACCTGTGATTTACTAGTTTTTGGTACTATTTGTAGTCGTCAGTATTGGTCTAGTGTGAACCATGATTAAGACCCTCTAGGTCGAAACGCGTTGGTTGGAGACCACCAGAGACCCCATCTGCCTGTATGTCCTTATCCATACTTTTTTCTGTTCGATTTTAAGAATTTACAATAAATGACGTATTTTTAACTGAAGTCCAGCGCTGGAGATTCCATCCTTTATTTTGCTTCAGTCAACACCCCTGATCAAGGTGACTCCGTGCACAGGAGGATTATGGATCGCAACCGAGACTGGTGAGCTGACCTCCCTTCATTTTCCCTATCCTTCTATAATTAAATTTATGATCTAGTCCTGCTCCCTTACTCTATAATTGTTGTGGACGCTTGTAAACACTAATTCTATGGACATGGATTTGGACAGAAATAGGCAGCATATCTTTGCAGCCATTTTTGACTCTACAGACGATGTTACTAATGTGAGCAGTGGGGTCTCTCAGGTAGAGTCTTTAGAAAACCTTTTTAATAAACTGGAAAATGGGAAAAATAAGGAAACCAGATTATGGTGGGACATGACCTCTCTAAAATCCTATCTGACGAAAAAACTTATCCCTAGGGGATTGAGACTGAATAAAAGACCTACCTTCATCTACTCAGACACCTTCAGATTAGAGTGGGAGCAGATTCTTACACAAAGTTCTTTCAAATTAATGGAGTTGATTATTAAATATGAGGAACTGGAGATGACTTGTGTTAAAGAAGAGATCACTAAGATGCAGACTTCTCTGAACAAACACAACAATGTGAAAGACTTTGACAAATTTAATTCAAGAATGGAAAAAAATCTTTCCAAACTGGAAGAATATATTGCAGATATAAAACGCAGTAAATTCACAAGAGACAAACGCGACTTTGAATTGAACCAGGTCTATTCCTGGAAGAAAAGCCGTCCTTTTCAAGAAGGTAAAAAACGATATCAGCATGGTTTTTCAGGCTTTCACCATAGAGATCGCAGGGTCAGCTTCACCAGGTCTCATGATTCAACAGTGTCTTCCAGTTCTAATCTGAACACGTCAGAAGAGTTCATGGATGCTTCCTTCAACACTAATCATTCTGAGGATATCCGTAGTGATGGAATTATCGTAAGGAGATCAAAAAACGACGGAGAAGAGCGGGGAGGAAACATAAAAAGAAACTACCACCTCAGAAACAGGAGGAGATATCAACATGCCCTGTAATAAATCTTTCAAGCTATATCCTATCAGAAGCTCATATGACTTTCTTGAGCAAAGGCTTGGGATTTAGTCCAGTCAACAAATTTGATATTTATCAGACTCTTCTAGATGTGAATAAGTTTGCCAGAAATTTAACTTTGAAATGTCATTTTGACTACCAGTCCACCTCTTCAGAGACCTTGTCACTGTCTGGATCTACAAATATTCCTGAGTTAATTTTTCCCTATGGACATTTTTCTTTTAAAGATCTTATAGGCTATTCCACTCTTAGGGACTTACAATCACATTCCTTACCAAAAAATAGGACTTTAAATGATCTCTTTAAAATGCCCAATCCAGGGTTTTATCCAGTCCAGTCTAGACCTGCTATTCTAGATATATTCCAAGAACTAATAGAGAAAGATTTAGTGGAGCTTGATAAAATAACAGAAATGACATATGACAATTTAACAGCACAAGAGAGAGCAGCTATGAAAGAGTTAAAAGATAATGCTGACATTCTGGTGAGACAGGCAGATAAAGGGGGTGGAGTAGTCGTGCTTAATGCTGGTCTGTATTATTCAGAAAATCTGCGCATTTTGAATGATTCTGCTACCTATTCTAAGATTTCTAGTGATCCCACGTCTAAATTCCAGCGTGATCTGTCAAAATTATTAAGTGATGGTTTAGTCACAGGGGCCATAACACAGAAAATCTATGATTATGTTAATATCAAGAACCCTGTGATTCCCATTTATCATGCGTTTCCTAAAATCCACAAGGATTTGTTCCCCCCCCCCTTTAGAACTATAATTTCGGGGATAGGGTCTTTTTCAGAGAAATTGGCAGAGTGGGTTGATCATTACCTACAACCTTTGGTCATTGATCTTCCAGGATATATCAGAGACACCAAAATGTTAATCTCTGCCTTGGATGATTATCATTGGTCACCAGAATATTCATGGATTACTTGTGATGTGGTGGGTTTATACCCGTCCATACCACACAATGTGATCATCTCTAGTCTCACATTCTTTTTGGACAAATACAGCACATATGTGATAGAAATTCAATCCTTCATTGTGGATGCAGTTTCCTTTCTTCTCTCACATAATTATTTTTTATTTGATGGAATTTTTTTCTTACAAAAACAAGGAGTAAGTATGGGGGGTAAATGTTCCCCAGCTTTAGCTAATATTACAGTAGCTGTTTGGGAAGAGAAATATATCTTATGTAACAATAATCCCTTTTCACAAAATATACAACTATATGGCCGCTTTATAGATGACCTGATTTTGATTTGGAAGGGAGACATCTCAGGGATTAGTGATTTCATTAGCTATATTAATATGAATGATTTTAATCTTTCATTTACATTTACAGTGTCGGATTTTTCTATTAATTATCTGGATGTGACTTTGTCTGTGAATCCTGACAACCAAAAGGTCTGCGTTTTTCCTTTCAGAAAACCCACAGATACAAATTCAATTTTACAAGCTTATTCTTGTCATCCTAAGCACGTGGTTAAAAACATTCCAGTGGGAGAATTAATTAGGTTAAAAAGAAATTGCAGTTCACCTATAACATTTGCTAAAGAATCAAACAAAACCCTCTCTAGACTTAAGGACAGAGGATATGCTAATTGGATGCTAAGGAAAGCTGATAATATTGTCAGCAGGATCGATAGACACACCCTGCTGAATGAATCTCCTTTGAGCCTTGTACACACTGGAGTTACTGCTAACAAGAAAAAGAATCGCACACGGGCCCCCTGTAATAATCATCACCGTCCTATAGTTAGTTTTTCTACCATGTACAGTCCACAATTCAACAAGATAACGGACATTGTCAAAAAATATTTACCTATTTTACACAATGATAATAAACTTGGTCAAATTCTGGACAATACCCAGATACGATACATAGCCAGGAAAGCTCCTGCTTTGAGCGATATCTTATCCCCCAGTCTTTATATCAGCAATAGGAGAACTAAAAATAATACTTGGTTGTCATATAAAGGCTTCTCCAAATGTGGACATCATCCCTGTAAAGTCTGCAACTATGTGGTTAAAACCAGCAGATTCACTTCTAGTGTTACTGGCATATCATACCCTATTCAGTCTCACATAAACTGTAATTCAGAAGGAGTCATATATGTTATTGAATGCGTTTTTTGTAACCTACAATATGTAGGCTGCACAATAGGACCTCTTAAAAAGAGAATTAGGAAACATTTGTCAGAAGCTACCAGCAACAATTATAATATCTCAGCAGTTTCTTATCATTGTAAAACTGTTCATGGAGGTAAAACTGATGGCCTCAAAATTATAGCAATAGAGAAAGTCTATAGATCTACTAGGGGAGGTGATTTCAGGAGAAAATTATTAAATCGTGAATCCTTCTGGATTTTTAACCCCTTACCTACAATTGACGTAATATTCCGTCCATGTGACCATGGACCTAATTACCATGGACGGAATATTACGTCATCGCGATCAGCGGCGCCCACGTGGTGAGCGCCGCTGATCGCGGCCGAGTGTCAGCTAATTATCATAGCTGACACCCGGCACAATGTGTCAGGGGCGGTCACGGACCGCCCCTGACACGTTAACCCCTTGCACACCGCGATCAAACGCGATCGCGGTGTACCGGGGGTTAAAGGGAAGCATCGGCAGGGAGGGGGCTCCCTCCGTGCTTCCCTGAGCCCCCCACGGCAGCGCAATGTGCAGCGCTGCTGCGGGGGACTCCCTTCCTCCAGGCCCCCGAATCCAAGATGGCGACGGGGGCCTTCGGGGGCCTGAGGAAGCTGGCTTCCTCAGTGCCTGCAAAGCGCAGGCATGAGGAAGTCTGCAGCAGTGCCTGTGACAGATCGCTGATCTGTCACAGTGATCTGTGATGTGACAGATCAGCGATCTGTCACAGGACAGTGATGTCCCACCTGGGACAAGGTAATAAAGTAAAAAAAAAAAAAAAAAAAAGTGTTAAAAATAATTTAAAAAAAATCGCTAAATAAATTAGTTAAAAAAAAAAAAATATTCCCCAATAAATCCATTTTTTGAAAATAAAAAAAAAACAAAACAATAAAAGTACACATATTTGGTATCGCCGCGTCCGTAATGACCTGCCCTATAAAACTGTCCCATTAGTTAACCCCTTTAGCGAACCCCTTAAAAAATAAAAATAAAAAACGAAGCAAAAAATAATGATTTATTATCATACCACCGAACAAAAAGTGCAATAACGCGCGATCAAAAAGACGCATATAAATATCCATGGTACCGCTGAAAACGTCATCTTGTCCCGCAAAAAACGAGCCGCCATACAGCATCATCAGCGAAAAAATAAAAAAGTTATAGCTCGCAGAATAAAGCGATACAAAAATAATTATTTTTTATATAAAATTGTTTTCATTGCAAAAAACCGACAAAACATAAAAAAACGACCTAAATGAGGTATCGCTGTAACCGTACTGACCCGAAGAATAAAAGCGCGTTATCAATTTTACCGCACGCGGAATGGTGTAAACGCACCCCCCAAAAGAAATTCATGAAAAGCTGGTTTTTGTTCATTCTGCATCCCAAAAATCGGAATAAAAAGCGATCAAAAAATGTCACGTGCCCGAAAATGGTACCAATAAAAACGTCAACTCGTCCCGCAAAAAATAAGACCTCACATGACTCGGTGGGTCAAAATATGGAAAAATTATAGTTCACAATATGTGGTGATGCAAAAACTATTTTTACAATAAAAAGCGTCTTTTAGCGTGCGACAGCCGCCAAACATAAAAACCGCCATAAATCGTAAATCAAACCCCCCGTTATCACCCCCTTAGTTAGAGAAAAATAATAAAACTAAAAGAAAATGTATTTATTTCCATTTTCCCGCTAGGGTTAGGGTTAGGGTAGGGTTAGGGCTAGGGTTAGGGTTAGGGCTAGGGTTAAGGCTAGGGTTAGGGTTAGGGTTAGGGTTAGGGCTAGGGTTAGGGCTAGGGTTAGGGTTAGGGATAGGGTTAGGGCTAGGGCTCAGATTAGGGTTAGGGGTGTGTTGAGGTTAGGGTTGGAGTTATAATTGGGGGTTTCCACTGTTTGGGCACATCAGGTGCTCTCCAAAGGCAACATGGCGTCTGATCTCAATTCCAGCCAATTCTGCGTTGAAAAAGTCAAATGGTGCTCCTTCCCTTCCAGGCTCTGCCATGTGCCCAAACAGTGTTTTACCCCCACATGTAGGGTATCAGCCTACTCAGGACAAATTACAAAACAACTTTTGGGGTCCAATTTCTCCTGTTACCCTTAGGAAAATAAAAAATTGGGGGCAAAAATATAATTTTGCGGAAAAAAATGTTTTTTTTATTTTCACGCCCAGGCGTTATAAACTTCTGTGAAGCACTTGGGGGTTCAAAGTGCTCTCCACACATCTAGATAAGCTCCATGGGGGGTCTAGTTTCCAAAATGGGGTCACTTGTGGGGAGTTTCAATAGTTTAGGTACATCAGGGGCTCTCCAAACGCACATGACACCCGCATACCAATCCATCAAAGTCTGCATTCCAAAACGTCACTACTTCCCTTCCGAGCCCCGACGTGTGCCCATACAGTAGTTTTCTCCCACATATGAGATATCAGCGTACTCAGGACAAATTGGACAACAACTTTTGGGGTCCAATTTCTCCTGTTACCCTTGGGAAAATAAAAAAAATGGGGACTAAAAGATGATGTTTGTTGAAAAAATACGATATTTTTATTTTCACGCCCGGTCGTTATAAACTTCTGTGAAGCACTGGGGGGTTCAAAGTGCTCACCACACATCTAGATAAGTTCATTAGGGGGTCTAGTTTCCAAAATGGGGTCACTTGTGGGGGGTTTCCACTGTTTAGGTACATCAGGGGCTCTCCAAACGCAACATGACACCCGCAGACCATTCCATCAAAGTCTGCATTCTAAAACGTCAGTACTTCCCTTCCGAGCCCCGACGTGTGCCCATACAGTAGTTTTCTCCCACATATGAGGTATCAGCGTACTCAGGACAAATTGGACAACAACTTTTGGGGTCCAATTTCTCCTGTTACCCTTGGGAAAATAAAAAAATGGGGACTAAAAGATCATGTTTGTGGAAAAAATACGATTTTTTTATTTTCACGCCCGGTCGTTATAAACTTCTGTGAAGCACTGGGGGGTTCAAAGTGCTCACCACACATCTAGATAAGTTCATTAGGGGGTCTAGTTTCCAAAATGGGGTCACTTGTGGGGGGTTTCCACTGTTTAGGTACATCAGGGGCTCTCCAAACGCAACATGACACCCGCAGACCATTCCATCAAAGTCTGCATTCCAAAACGTCACTACTTCCCTTCCGAGCCCCGACGTGTGCCCATACAGTAGTTTTCTCCCACATATGAGGTATCAGCGTACTCAGGACAAATTGGACAACAACTTTTGGGGTCCAATTTCTCCTGTTACCCTTGGGAAAATAAAAAAATGGGGACTAAAAGATCATGTTTGTGGAAAAAATACGATTTTTTTATTTTCACGCCCGGACGTTATAAACTTCAGTGAAGCACTGGGGGGTTCAAAGTGCTCACCACACATCTAGATAAGTTCCTTGGGGGGTCTAGTTTCCAAAATGGTGTCATTTGTGGGGGGTTTCTACTGTTTTGGTACATCAGGGGCTTTCCTAATGCGACATGGTGTCCGATCTCAATTCCAGCCAAAAACGTCAAATGGCGCTGCTTCCCTTCCGAGCTCTGCCATACGCCCAAATAGTGGTTTACACCCACATGTGGGGTATCAGCGTACTCAGGATAAATTGCACAATATCTTTTAGGGTCCTGTTACTTTTGGAAAAATAAGTATTGAGGGTGAAAAGATCATTTTTGTGGAAAAAATATGATTTTTTAATTGTACTGCTGTACGTTATAAACTTCTGTGAAGCCCTTGGGGGTTCAAAGTTCTCACCACACATCTAGATAAGTTCCTTGGGGGGTCTAGATTCCAAAATGGTGTCATTTGTGGGGGGTTTCCACTGTTTTGGTACATCAGGGGTTTTCCAATCGCGACATGGTGTCCGATCTCAATTCTAGCCAAAAACGTCAAATGGCGCTGCTTCCCTTCCGAGCTCTGCTATGCGCCCAAATAGTCATTTACACCCACATATGGGGTATCAGCGTACTCAGGACAAATTGCACAATAACTTTTAGGGTCCTGTTACCCTTGGAAAAATAAAAATTGTGGGTGAAAAGATCATTTTTGTGGAAAAAATATGATTTTTTAATTGTACCGCTGTACGTTATAAACTTCTGTGAAGCCCTTGTGGGTTCAAAGTTCTCACCACATATCTAGATAAGTTCCTTGGGGGGTCTAGTTTCCAAAATGGGGTCACTTGGGGGGGTTTCCACTGTTTAGGTACATCAGGGGCTCGCCAAACGTGACATGGCGTCCGATCTGAATTCCAGCCAATTTTGCATTGAAAAAGTCAAACGGCGCTCCTTCCATTCTGAGCTCTGCCATGCGCCGAAACAGTGGTTCCCCCCCACATATCAGGTATCAGCGTAGTCAGGACAAATTGCACAATAACTTTTGCAGTCCAATTTCTCCTGTTACCCTTGGTAAAATAAAGAAAATTGAACCTGAAGTATTTTTTTTGTGAAAAAAAGTTAAATGTTCATTTTTTTTTAATATTCAAAAAATTCCTGTGACTCACCTAAAGGGTTAATAAACTTCTTGAATGTGGTTTTAAGCACCTTGAGGGGTGCAGTTTTTAGAATGGTGTCACTTTTGGGTATTTTCTATCATATAGACCCCTCAAAGTGGCTTCAAATGTGAAGTGGTCCCTAAAAATAAAATGGTGTTGCAAAAATGAGAAATCGCTGGTCAATTTTTAACCCTTATAACTTCCTAGCAAAAAAAAATTTTGGTTGCAAAATTGTGCTGATGTAAAGTAAACATGTGGGAAATGTTATGTATTAAGTTTTTTGTGTGCCGTATCGCTGTGATTTAAGGGCATAAAAATTCAAAGTTGGAAAATTGCGAAATTTTCAAAATTTTCGCCAAATTTCCGTTTTTTTCACAAATAAACGCAAGTTATTTGAATGCAATTTTACCACTAACATGAAGTACAATATGTCACGAGAAAACAATGTCAGAATCACCAGGATCCACGAAAGCGTTCCAGAGTTATGACCTCATAAAGGGACAGTGGTCAGAATTGTAAAAATTGGCCCGGTAGTTAACGTGCAAACCACCCTTGGTAGTGAAGGGGTTAAAATAAATACAAGAGTACCATTAGGTCTGAACAAACGACTTGATTTAATATTGCAATTAGATTGATATTTTCTTCTGTATATTTACATTCTACTTAGTCCTATTCAATTCTGGTTATTCTGATAATTTTTGTGATTGTTATTATATTCTTATTAGAGTTGAGCGATACCAGCCGATACTTGAAAATATCGGATCGGAATGGATCGGCCGATCTTAAAAAAAAAATATCGGTATCGCCGATTCCGATACCGGGAACCAATGCAAGTCAATGGGGCCAAAATATCGGAATTAAAAAAAACCCTTTCTTTCCTTGTAGGTTAATTCTACATGAAGAAAAACAACTAAAAATAATGTAGAATGTATTGTGGGAGGTGGAGGAGACATTAAAGCCATAGAGGTTTATCCCAATCAAATGGAATAGCAGGAATTAAACTTTTTTTTTAAACACGTTAGGAGTTACAAAGATATTGACTATGTTAGCCTCATTTATATTTTGCCAGACATGTATGTCTTCTTCTTCTTTCTTCTTTCTTCTTCTTTCTTATTCTTCTTCCTTTTTTTACCTTCTTCTTATTATTCCTTTTTTTACATTCTTCTTCTTCTTCTTCCTTTTTTACATTCTTCTACTTCCTTTTTTTACATTCTTCTTCTTATTCCTTTTTTTACATTCTTCTTCTTCTTCCTTTTTTTAAATTCTTCTACTTCCTTTTTTTACATTCTTCTTCTTCTTCCTTTTCTTACATTCTTCATATTCTTCTTATTCAACAATTATTATTCTACATATTCAACTTCTTCATCTTCTTCCTATTCTTCTTCATCATATTCTTGTTTGTGTCAGGCATTCCTGTAGTTGTTATCTAGAAAAGTTAGAAGTTTACACCTTCCGTTCTGCCTGTCACAAAAGATTTACAACAGGATTTGTCTGCGTTCAGTTTGGCCTGCAGCAGCAGGCCTTTTCCAGGGGCACCACGAGGAGGAACGGACTCACCCCCATACACTGCTTAGTCTTCTTCTGCTTATAAATAAGATAATATCATTTGCTCAGAGTATTAGTCTTATGCTTAATGTTCTTCTGCTTTGTTTTTTTATGCTTCTTTGTCTTCTCTCTCTTGTTGTTCTGCATCTTGGTGGTTGTCTTCCTGTTCTTTGTCCTCTTGAACCAGCTGACGGTACTGGCACCCGGAGGGGCAGCAGAAGGAACAAGAGCCAATGGCACTACCGAGGACCAGCTGACGGTGCTGGAACCCGGTTACTAAGCAGGAGGTACCTGTGCTACAAAGCACTACCAAGGACCAGCAGACGTTGCCGGAACTCGGATACCGAGATGGAGGCACCTAGGCCAAAGGCTCTGACGAGAACCAGCTGACGGTGCTGGAACCCGGAGGGGTAGCAGAAGTTACCCCTGAAAAGCAAAGTTGGCATGCCGCAAGCTGGCCGCAGTTACCGAATCACACAGTCCTACAGGGGGTGCTTGTCCTACTGGCACTACGGAACAAGCCTTTCTTACCAGTACCCGCAGTCCACATAGGAAGCACCTAAACTGCTGGCACCCTAGCCTCGGCTAACCCAACCGCAACACGACATGGCAACTTGGGGTGGCAAACTGACATTGACACTTCCCGGAAACAGCAGGCAGGGCTGGAACCAAGCTGGGCAGGAGGGAGTACCCGTGCCAAAGTCAGTTATGAGCAGCAACTGGCGATGTTGGAGCCCAGGGACAAGCACTTAGCAGGCTGAGGCCTGATGTGCTGTCAATTGTGAGGCAGCAGGACAGATTGCCATCAAAACAGCAGGGGAACAGCTGACGTTACTGAACCCCACAAACACAGGAGCTAGTGTTTTACTCTGTGAAGACGGCACTTCTGAGCAACAACTGGCTGTGTTGAAGCCCAGGGACAAGCACGGAGCAGGCTGAGGCTGCATTGAAGAAATTTTAAGATCGGTTGTAGACTTCTACTAATTTTAACCAAGCTCCACTTAGGCCTGTGGCTTCACTGATTTTCGTATTTCCCCTGTCCTCCAACCCCGCCAGTTACAGCTCCGAAGTGGCGTCTGCACAATCCACACTTGTTCCTGTGTTACAGGTGTTCAGTCCGGTCAGTTAATCCCCTGATGTGTGTCCGGCAATGTCGCCTGCTCTGTCCACATTCCCATAACGTTACTGAACCCCACTGAGACACGGGAGCAAGTGTCTCTTTCCTTGTGGACGGCACTTCCGAGCTACAACTGGCTGTGTTGAAGCCCAGGAAATAGGAGGGTGTAGGCTGAGGCCTACTGTCTTTGGAATGTGGAGACAGCAGGAGAGACTGCCATCCACACAGCAGGGGATCAGCTGACGTTACTGAACCCCACTGAGACACGGGAGCAAGTGTCTCTTTCCGTGTGGACGGCACTTCCGAGCTACAACTGGCTGTGTTGAAGCCCAGGAAATAGGAGGGTGTAGGCTGAGGCCTACTGTCTTTGGAATGTGGAAACAGCAGGAGAGACTGCCATCCACACAGCAGGGGATCAGCTGACGTTACTGAACCCCACTGAGACACGGGAGCAAGTGTCTCTTTCCGTGTGGATGGCACTTCCGAGCTACAACTGGCTGTGTTGAAGCTCAGGAAATAGGAGGGTGTAGGCTGAGGCCTACTGTCTTTGGAATGTGGAGACAGCAGGAGAGACTGCCATCCACACAGCAGGGGATCAGCTGACGTTACTGAACCCCACTGAGACACGGGAGCAAGTGTCTCTTTCCGTGTGGAGGGCACTTCCGAGCTACAACTGGCTGTGTTGAAGCCCAGGAAATAGGAGGGTGTAGGCAGAGGCCTACTGTCTTTGGAATGTGGAGACAGCAGGAGAGACTGCCATCCACACAGCAGGGGATCAGCTGACGTTACTGAACCCCACTGAGACACGGGAGCAAGTATCTCTTTCCGTGTGGAGGGCACTTCCGAGCTACAACTGGCTGTGTTGAAGCCCAGGAAATAGGAGGGTGTAGGCTGAGGCCTACTGTCTTTGGAATGTGGAGACAGCAGGAGAGACTGCCATCCACACAGCAGGGGATCAGCTGACGTTACTGAACCCCACTGAGACACGGGAGCAAGTGTCTCTTTCCGTGTGGACGGCACTTCCGAGCTACAACTGGCTGTGTTGAAGCCCAGGAAATAGGATGGTGTAGGCAGAGGCCTACTGTCTTTGGAATGTGGAGACAGCAGGAGAGACTGCCATCCACACAGCAGGGGATCAGCTGACGTTACTGAACCCCACTGAGACACGGGAGCAAGTATCTCTTTCCGTGTGGAGGGCACTTCCGAGCTACAACTGGCTGTGTTGAAGCCCAGGAAATAGGAGGGTGTAGGCTGAGGCCTACTGTCTTTGGAATGTGGAGACAGCAGGAGAGACTGCCATCCACACAGCAGGGGATCAGCTGACGTTACTGAACCCCACTGAGACACGGGAGCAAGTATCTCTTTCCGTGTGGACGGCACTTCCGAGCTACAACTGGCTGTGTTGAAGCCCAGGAAATAGGAGGGTGTAGGCAGAGGCCTACTGTCTTTGGAATGTGGAGACAGCAGGAGAGACTGCCATCTCCACAGCAGGGGAACAGCTGGCAGTGCTGAACCCCACTAACACTTGAAACGAATGTGTTTGGCTCTGTGGAGCCGACACTTCTGAACACCAACTGACGCTGTTGGAGCCCAGGATTAGGCGAGGAGCTGGCTGGGGCCTGTTGCTTTTGGCAGGTGAAGGCAGCAGGAGACTTGCCATCTCCACAGCAGGGGAACAGCTGGCAGTGCTGAACCCCACTAACACTCGAACAAATGTGTTTGGCTCTGTGGAGACGACACTTCTGAACACCAACTGACGCTGTTGGAGCCCAGGATTAGGCGCGGAGCAGGCTGGGGCCTACTGGATTTTGGCAGGTGAAGGCAGCAGGAGACTTGCCATCTCCACAGCAGGGGAACAGCTGGCAGTGCTGAACCCCACTAACACTTGAACGAATGTGTTTGGCTCTGTGGAGACGACACTTCTGAACACCAACTGACGCTGTTGGAGCCCAGGATTAGGCAAGGAGCAGGCTGGGGCCTGTTGCTTTTGGCTGGTGAAGGCAGCAGGAGACTTGCCATCTCTACAGCAGGGGAACAGCTGGCAGTGCTAAACCCCACTAACACTCAAACAAATGTGTTTGGCTCTGTGGAGACGACACTTCTGAACACCAACTGACGCTGTTGGAGCCCAGGATTAGGCGCGGAGCAGGCTGGGGCCTACTGGATTTTGGCAGGTGAAGGCAGCAGGAGACTTGCCATCTCCACAGCAGGGGAACAGCTGGCAGTGCTGAACCCCACTAACACTTGAACGAATGTGTTTGGCTCTGTGGAGACGACACTTCTGAACACCAACTGACGCTGTTGGAGCCCAGGATTAGGCAAGGAGCAGGCTGGGGCCTGTTGCTTTTGGCTGGTGAAGGCAGCAGGAGACTTGCCATCTCTACAGCAGGGGAACAGCTGGCAGTGCTAAACCCCACTAACACTCAAACAAATGTGTTTGGCTCTGTGGAGACGACACTTCTGAACACCAACTGACGCTGTTGGAGCCCAGGATTAGGAGCGGAGCAGGCTGGGGCCTACTGGATTTTGGCAGGTGAAGGCAGCAGGAGACTTGCCATCTCCACAGCAGGGGAACAGCTGGCAGTGCTGAACCCCACTAACACTCGAACGAATGTGTTTGGCTCTGTGGAGACGACACTTCTGAACACCAACTGACGCTGTTGGAGCCCAGGATTAGGCGAGGAGCAGGCTGGGGCCTGTTGCTTTTGGCTGGTGAAGGCAGCAGGAGACTTGCCATCTCCACAGCAGGGGAACAGCTGGCAGTGCTGAACCCCACTAACACTCGAACAAATGTGTTTGGCTCTGTGGAGACGACACTTCTGAACACCAACTGACGCTGTTGGAGCCCAGGATTAGGCGCGGAGCAGGCTGGGGCCTACTGGATTTTGGCAGGTGAAGGCAGCAGGAGACTTGCCATCTCCACAGCAGGGGAACAGCTGGCAGTGCTGAACCCCACTAACACTTGAACGAATGTGTTTGGCTCTGTGGAGACGACACTTCTGAACACCAACTGACGCTGTTGGAGCCCAGGATTAGGCGAGGAGCAGGCTGGGGCCTGTTGCTTTTGGCTGGTGAAGGCAGCAGGAGACTTGCCATCTCCACAGCAGGGGAACAGCTGGCAGTGCTGAACCCCACTAACACTCGAACAAATGTGTTTGGCTCTGTGGAGACGACACTTCTGAACACCAACTGACGCTGTTGGAGCCCAGGATTAGGCGCGGAGCAGGCTGGGGCCTACTGGATTTTGGCAGGTGAAGGCAGCAGGAGACTTGCCATCTCCACAGCAGGGGAACAGCTGGCAGTGCTGAACCCCACTAACACTTGAACGAATGTGTTTGGCTCTGTGGAGACGACACTTCTGAACACCAACTGACGCTGTTGGAGCCCAGGATTAGGCGAGGAGCAGGCTGGGGCCTGTTGCTTTTGGCTGGTGAAGGCAGCAGGAGACTTGCCATCTCCACAGCAGGGGAACAGCTGGCAGTGCTGAACCCCACTAACACTCGAACAAATGTGTTTGGCTCTGTGGAGACGACACTTCTGAACACCAACTGACGCTGTTGGAGCCCAGGATTAGGCGCGGAGCAGGTTGGGGCCTACTGGATTTTGGCAGGTGAAGGCAGCAGGAGACTTGCCATCTCCACAGCAGGGGAACAGCTGGCAGTGCTGAACCCCACTAACACTCGAACGAATGTGTTTGGCTCTGTGGAGACGACACTTCTGAACACCAACTGACGCTGTTGGAGCCCAGGATTAGGCGCGGAGCAGGCTGGGGACTACTGGATTTTGGCAGGTGAAGGCAGCAGGAGACTTGCCATCTCCACAGCAGGGGAACAGCTGGCAGTGCTGAACCCCACTAACACTCGAACGAATGTGTTTGGCTCTGTGGAGACGACACTTCTGAACACCAACTGACGCTGTTGGAGCCCAGGATTAGGCGAGGAGCAGGCTGGGGCCTGTTGCTTTTGGCTGGTGAAGGCAGCAGGAGACTTGCCATCTCCACAGCAGGGGAACAGCTGGCAGTGCTGAACCCCACTAACACTCGAACAAATGTGTTTGGCTCTGTGGAGACGACACTTCTGAACACCAACTGACGCTGTTGGAGCCCAGGATTAGGCGCGGAGCAGGCTGGGGCCTACTGGATTTTGGCAGGTGAAGGCAGCAGGAGACTTGCCATCTCCACAGCAGGGGAACAGCTGGCAGTGCTGAACCCCACTAACACTTGAACGAATGTGTTTGGCTCTGTGGAGACGACACTTCTGAACACCAACTGACGCTGTTGGAGCCCAGGATTAGGCGAGGAGCAGGCTGGGGCCTGTTGCTTTTGGCTGGTGAAGGCAGCAGGAGACTTGCCATGTCCACAGCAGGGGAACAGCTGGCAGTGCTGAACCCCACTAACACTCGAACAAATGTGTTTGGCTCTGTGGAGACGACACTTCTGAACACCAACTGACGCTGTTGGAGCCCAGGATTAGGCGCGGAGCAGGTTGGGGCCTACTGGATTTTGGCAGGTGAAGGCAGCAGGAGACTTGCCATCTCCACAGCAGGGGAACAGCTGGCAGTGCTGAACCCCACTAACACTCGAACAAATGTGTTTGGCTCTGTGGAGACGACACTTCTGAACACCAACTGACGCTGTTGGAGCCCAGGATTAGGCGAGGAGCAGGCTGGGGCCTACTGGATTTTGGCAGGTGAAGGCAGCAGGAGACTTGCCATCTCCACAGCAGGGGAACAGCTGGCAGTGCTGAACCCCACTAACACTTGAACGAATGTGTTTGGCTCTGTGGAGACGACACTTCTGAACACCAACTGACACTGTTGGAGCCCAGGATTACGCATGCCGCATGCAGAGGCCAATGGGCAGCGGTTTTTATGGAGGTTGTTGACTACTACTGATTCTAACCTTGCTCCACTTAGGCCTCTGGCTCCACTGTCTCTACTATTTACCCTGGCCTCCAACCCCGCCAGCTATGTCTCTGAAGTGGCGTCAGCACAATCTACACTTGTTCCTGTGTTACTGGTGCTCAGTCCCGTCAGTTGATCCACTGATGTTTGTCCGGCAAGTTGGTCCAGCTCTGTCCTCATTTCCACTACTGGTTATGGGAATGTGGACAGAGCAGGAGACCTTGCCGGACACACATCAGGGGATAAACTGATGGGACTGAGCCACAGGAACACAGGAACAAGTGTAGATTGTGCTGACGCCACTTCAGAGATGTAGATGGCAGGGTTGGAGGTCAGGGGAAATAGTAGAGACAGTGGAGCCAGAGACCTAAGTTGGGCACGGTTAAAAATCAGTAGTGGTTTGAATGTTGATGGAGCTGGTGACTTTGCCGTCCACACAGCAGGGGATCAGCTGGCGTTACTGAACCCCACTAACACAGGAGCTAGTGTGTTTCTCTGTGCAGACGACACATCTGAGCGACAACTGGCTGTGTTGAAGCACAGGGATTATAGTTCAGGTGGTAGAAAAATGAACACACCAGCAGACCTGGATACAGTTGCCAACCACTAATTTAGTCTGTAAGAGGAATGGCAAAGTCTTTGGAGATCCAGGCCTTGTTCATTTTCAGAAAAGTCAGCCGGTCAACATTATCGGAAGATAGTCGCGTGCGACGGTCTGTTAGTACACCACCTGCGGCACTAAAGACACGTTCCGATAATACACTGGCAGCAGGGCAAGCCAGCACCTCCAATGCATACTGGCTAAGCTCTGGCCATGTATACAGCTAGAGATCCAAAACTTGAAGGGGGAAGAGCCATCTGGGAGTACAGTGACAGGGCAAGACATGTAGTCTGACACCATCTGACGAAAGCGTTGCCTCCTGCTGACTCGAGGCGTCGCTGATGGTGTAGACAATTGTGGTGGACACACAAAACTTTGCCACATTTGGGCCATAGTGGTCTTGCCTTGTGCTGCGGCGCTGCCTCTGCTCCCTCTTTGTGCAGAGTTTCCTCCACTGCCTCGACGCACAGAGCTGCTTTGTAAAGCACTAGCAACAATGCTGTCGGGTGGAATGGAAAACATTATGGACTGCACCAGTGACTCTTCGTACTCCCGCAGTTTACGCTCCCGGTTCAACGTTGGTATGAGCCTTTGTACGCTGTCCCGGTAGCGAGGATCTAGGAGGGTGTACACCCAATAATCAGCAGAGACGAGAATGTGGGCGATGCGGCGGTCGTTTCTCAGGCACTGCAGCATGAAATCAACCATGTGCTGCAGACTCCCAACTGCCAAAGAACCGCTGTCCCCTGTTTGAGGCGTGACCTCGGCCTGCTCTGCATCACCCCACCCTCGCTGTACATACTGAGTAGAGGTTTGTGTACCTCCCTCCTCTGGAGAGATGTCTTCCTCCTCCATCGACTCCTCCTCATCCTCCTCACAAAGTGTCCCCTGCCTAGGACTTTGTGAGGAAACACGTAGCGCAGACTGTCCAGAAGCAGATGGCATTTGGGACTCCTCATCCTCCACCTCTTCCGAAACCTCATCCCTTAGTGCTTGCAGTGTTTGTTGAAGCAGGCAGATAAGGGGGACAGTCATGCTGACTAGTGCATCATCTGCACTCGCCATCCGCCTGGATTCATCGAAGGCACGCAAAACGAGGCAGATGTCCTTCATAGAGGCCCACTCAATGGTGCTGAAGTGTGAACGGCGCACAGTGCGACTTGTTTGCGCCTGATGCAGCTGGTACTCCATGACTGCTGCCTGCTGCTCACACAACCGCTCCAACATATGTAACGTTGAATTCCACCGGGTGGGTAGGTCACATATGATGCGATGTTCCGGAAGGCCAAATCGTCGCTGCAGAGCAGCGAGGCGCGATTTTGCCGTGCTGGAACTCCGCAAGTGAGCGCACTCTATGCGGACCTTGTGCAACAGTGCATCAAGATCCGGATAGTCCCTCAGAAAGCTCTGCACGACCAAGTTAAGCACATGTGCCAGACATGGGATGTGTGTGAGGTTGCCTAGGCCAAGAGCTGCCACCAGATTTCGGCCATTGTCACACACTACCAAGCCCGGCTGGAGATTCGCTGGCCCAAACCACACATCGCTCTCCAGCTTGATAGCATTCCAGAGCTCCTGCGCTGTGTGGCTTCGATTTCCCAAAGAAATTAATTTGAGTACAGCCTGTTGACGTTTGGCCACGGCTGTGCTCTTATCGGTCGTAACAGGCTCCTGCTCTGCTGTTTCTGAGGAACTTGAGTAGGAGGAGGAGTCTATGTGTACAGACTGGAGTCCTGCAATACGTGGCGTTGGAAGAACACGTACAGCGCCACTCTCCAGATCTGTACCCGGCTCCACAACATTGACCCAGTGGGCAGTGAGGGAAAGGTATCGTCCCTGTCCATGGTTACTGGTCCACACATCGGTGGTCAGGTGGACCTTGCTACTAACGGCGTTTAGTAGCGCATGTTTTATTTTGCCCTCAACATGTTTCTGCAGGGCAGGGACGGCTCGCCTGCTGAAATAAAAGCGGCTGGGCACGTTGTATTGGGGGACTGCCAATGCCATTAAGTCCCGGAAGGTGTCAGTGTCCACCAGCCTGAATGACAGCATTTCAACTGCCAGAAGTTTGGCAATGCCAGCATTCAGAGACTGTGCTCAGGGATGGTTTGCCGAGTAAGGGCGCCTTTTATCCCATGCCTGTGCTACCGATGGCTGTGATGGATGGGAACGTGCTGCTATGGGTGGAATCTGACAGGGTCTCCGGACAACAGTGGCAGAGGTTCTTCCTTGGCGATCCTGAGAGGAAGCCGAACCAGCAGTGTGTGAGCTGGAGGAAGAGGCCCCAACAGGAACTGAAGAGGTGGTAGGTGGTGCTGTACGTTGGCCTATGTCTTCAGGGTGTCTCTGCAACTCCAACTCGTGCTTGGTGCGCACATGTTTCCACATATTTGTGGTATTGAGGTTGCTGACATTTCTCCCTCTTTTGACTATCTGATGACACAGCTTGCATTTGACAAAGCAAATGTCATCTGCAACTGTGTCAAAAAAGGACCACGCACTGCAACTCTTGGGAGCGCCCGTTTTGCCTTTGGAATGAGGAATGCTCCTAACGGGTGCCGAAGTGGAGGGTACAGGCAACCATGTCTTCCCCCTCCCTCTGCCTCCTGTTTTGGCCGGTAGGGGAATCTCTTCCTCCGAGCTGCTCCCACCACCTTCCTGTTCCTCACGCCATGATGGGTCAAGGACCTCATCATCTTCCCTCCCCTCTTCAAACAGCTGCTTCTCCGGGGTTGTCTCGCCAGCACCGTATGCACCAGAAAGTGGCAACTGAGTCTCGTCATCATCTGATGCGTACTGAGGTGTGCTGACCATAGGCACTGGCCCACTCGCCTCTTCAGATTCAGAGGGACAAAGAAGTTGCGCATCACTGCATACTCCCTCTTCTTCACATTCAGGAATGCTGCTTGGCTGGCCCCCTCTTTCCAAGCCAACAGATTCCGAGAACAGAAGTAGAGACTGTGATGGCTCCTGTCCATGTCTCTCTGATGGCCTGGACACTTTGGCAGGTGGTGAAGAGACAGATGGTTGCTCTTCAGTGCTCTGGTCCTGAGAGGCTGTGGAAGTAATTGAAGTCGATGCGTTAGCTGCCATCCATCCGACAACGGCTTCAATTTGTTCCTCCCGCAGCAGTGGGGTACGTTGAGGTCCTACAAAGCTGCGCATAAAGGACTGTTGCCTGCTAAAACTGGGGGATGCTGATCCACTGGTGCCCGCAGCAGGCCCAGAATCCCCACGTCCTCTACCTGCAGAATCCCCACGTCCTCTCCCTGCAGAATCCCCACGTCCTCTCCCTGCTGAAACTCCATGCCCACGCCCACGTCCACGCGCCTTACTCCCTGCCTTCTTCATCTTGCAAGACTGCTTAAGATAGACAGAAAAGTACAAAGGGGGGCCTTAGTGTGCTTATTCCTGAACAGCTGGTTACAGGTACAAGAAACACTAATTTTATGAAGTGTGTGTGTGTGGACTACACTTTAATAGGAGCTGATGTGGCCTACACAAGTTCCAAATGTAGTGTTTGGTGAACTTTTTTTGTGGTTTCTTTGTTGGAAACAAACTCAAAGTATGTGAACAAAGAATTGAAACTGATAGTATCACCAACTTTTTGGAGCTATTACAATGCAGGCAGGTAACCTACAATGCAAAAGATGAGGCTCCAAAAAAATTGGGTAATACTAATCTGGCTGCGCCGGCAGGGCACAAGCCAGAAAAAAAGGCTCCTCTATCTACTCCTATATAGTGTTTGCAACCAACCAATGTTGATGGATACGGATGGATGCACACTAATAGGAGAAGAAAAAATGAGCTGCACTCAAAGACAAATATGTGTGAGGCAGTGACGCACGTTGAGCGTCCTACAACCAGACGTAGCTGCAGGACACTCTACTCAGCGTGAGCTGCACTCACACACAGTCAGAGACCTCTCAGACAGCCGTCAACAGTGCAGCTAAGTGGGCACTGGCACTGACAGGCTACAGAAAGGCTCCGCTGTGTACTCCTATATAGTGTTTGCAACCACCGTAGATGGAGACGGATGGATGCACACTAATAGAAGAAAAAATGAGCTGCACTCAAATACAAATATGTGTGAGGCACTGACGCACGCTGAGCGTCCTACAGCCAGACGTAGCTGCAGGACACACTACTCAGCGTGAGCTGCACTCACACACAGTCAGAGACCTCTCAGACAGCCGTGAACAGTGCAGCAAAGTGGACACTAGCACTGAAAGGCTGCAGAAAGGCTCCGCTGTCTACTACTAGTGTTTGCAACCAACGTATATGGATACGGATGGAAGCACACTAGATTGAAATTATGTAAAAAATGCAGCTCAAAAATTAAAAGATGTATGAGGCAGCAGTGATCACACTGGGTGGCCTACAGCCTGACGTGGCTGCAGGACCCACTCCACAGCGTGAGCTGCACTCACACAGCCCTTGCAGACAGCTGTGAACACTGCTGCTAGGGCAAAGAAGGCTACAGTGGTGGTTTATGTAGCCTGGGTAAAGCACTAGATGTTTGGTGGAATCGCTATTTCTAACTGTCCCTCACAGTCTTCTACAGCAGCCTGTCCCTAACTGAATTCCCAGCAGAGTGACCAGAAATGGTGGCTTTTATAGTGCATCATGACATCATTTCAGCAGCCAATCACAGCCATGCCAATAGTTAACATGCCTACATGCCTAACAGGATGTGCCCACACTTCGGAGGATTCCCATTGGCTTAATCAAAGCAAGCAGGCTCATAGCATGATGGGAACTTCCGATTCCGATTCCGGAATCCGATATGACAAAAGTATCGGAAGTCAGTATCGGAATTCCGATACCGCTAATATCGGCCGATACCCGATACTTGCGGTATCGGAATGCTCAACACTAATTCTTATGATATCTTTTTATTCGTTTTTGTTTTTTTTTTTTCCTGTTTTTCCGACAAGTTTTTGTTTCAGCTCCACATTAGGCTGAGTGTTTGCAAGAGTTAACTGGTAGGGATACTCCCTATTTTCATTAATTCTTTTGTCCAACACCTGTGATTTACTAGTTTTTGTACTATTTGTAGTCGTCAGTATTGGTCTAGTGTGAACCATGAGTAAGACCCTCTAGGTCGAAATGCGTTGGTTGGAGACCACCAGAGGCCCCATCTGCCTGTATGTCCTTATCCATACTTTTTTCTGTTCGATTTTAAGAATTTACAATAAATGACGTATTTTTAACTGAAGTCCAGCGCTGGAGATTCCATCCTTCATCTTTGAGAAGGGCATGGAAGTGATTGGCTTGCTTTGTGTGGTGTCACAGGGGCTATAAAAGGGCGTGAACACCGACCGCCATCTTACTTCTGCCGATCTTAGCATAGGGAGAGCTGCTGCTGATTCTGTATGGAGAGCATTAGGCAGGGAAGAAGAAAAAAAAACTGCTTCTGCTGTTAGCGATTTCCACTTACAACACAACACCTGTGTGCAGTGACGGGGGAGGCTCTATTTTTGTGCATCAGCTCTGTTGGTTATTAGGCTGCCTTATAAGGCTTCCTGATAGCCGCATTGCTGTTTGCACACTGCTGTGAAAACTGCTTTTTTAAAAGCAAAAATACTTTTCTTCCTCTTTTCTGCACAGTTACCAAGCGTTCATTTTCCACCCTTTTGTGTGTGCACTGTGCAGCACTCCTGCTTATTAGGCTGCCTGCGTCTATACTTGTAGATATGGCAGATGGCTAGCACTCGACTAGTGTAATGATTAAACGGTGCTAGTGAAAGGGAGCCTCTGGTCTCATAAATGTGAAGTCAATATGGAATCACTGCACACGTAAATTATGCTAAAGTGAGCTTTTTATTATTTAATTGACGGTGATGAAGCGACATCTGACGTTTCGGCCTAACAATGGCCTTTATCACATAGTCGCCCTTTTGAAGTAGAGTTTTGGTACCAAAACTCTACTTCAAAAGGGCGACTATGTGATAAAGGCCATTGTTAGGCCGAAACGTCAGATGTCGCTTCATCACCGTCAATTAAATAATAAAAAGCTCACTTTAGCATAATTTACGTGTGCAGTGATTCTATATTGACTTTGCTTCCATACTTGGACTGAGAGCATCATTGTCAGCGTCCTCAAATCTCTAGTGAGATCCAAATTCTCACCAATCCTATAGACACCCTCCACCTTGTCATACACCATCCAATTTCAGCCTCTTACATTGAGGTGTAATCTCTACTGGGCCAGAGACAATAGTTCTGCATCCTCAAATCTATAGTGAGATTCAAATTCTCACCAGTCCTATAGACACCCTACACCTTGTCATTCACCATCCAATTTCAGCCTGTTACATTGAGGTGTAATCTCTACTGGGCCAGAGACAATAGTTCTGCATCCTCAAATCTATAGTGAGATTCAAATTCTCACCAATCCTATAGACACCCTCCACCTTGTCATTCACCATCCAATTTCAGCCTGTTACATTGAGGTGTAATCTCTACTGGGCCAGAGACAATAGTTCTGCATTATCAAATCTATAGTGAGATTCAAATTCTCACCAATCCTATAGACACCCTTCACCTTGTCATACACCATCCAATTTCAGTCTGTTACATTGAGGTGTAATCTCTACTGGGCCAGAGACAATAGTTCTGCGTCCTCAAATCTATAGTGAGATTCAAAATCTCACCAGTCCTATAGACACCCTACACCTTGTCATACACCATCCAATTTCAGCCTGTTACATTGAGGTGTAATCTCTACTAGGCCAGAGTCAATAGTTCTGCATCCTCCAATCTATGGTGAGATTCAAAATCTCACCAATCCTATAGACACCCTCCATCTTGTCATTCACCATCCAATTTCAGTCTGATACATTGAGGTGTAATCTCTACTGGGCCAGAGACAATAGTTCTGCATCCTCAAATCTATAGTGAGATTCAAATTCTCACCAATAGTAGATACACCTTCTACCTTGTTTTACGGTACCATATAGCTGGTGGTATTTTGGTTACATTTTCACAAAAATGAGCAAGTATGGTGGAAGACGCCATGGAAGTGGACGGGGGTTGCCAGCTGGTCCCGATGGTGGTGGTGGTGGTGTTGCATCTGTTGGTAGTGGCAAAAGCACAATAGCACCTAAGGCAGGCGGTGTTGAGCCTGTGTCATCATCTGGCTCCACAAGGCCTCGAAGGCTCTCTTTTCTGGGAGTAGGTAAGCCACTTTTAAAGCCGGAGCTTCAGGAACAAGTTTTGGCTTACATTGCTGACACAGCCTCCAGCTCTCTCGCCTCCTCTTCTGAAGTTTCAAAAAAGAAAAGCACTGAGTTGTCATAGAAGGCTCCTGGTCAGGAACAACACCTTTCCTTGTGTCCTTCACCCCTACCAAAAGTGAAGGATGTGGCAGGCCACACTACCGATTACTCCATGGAGCTCTTTTCACATACCATGCCTGGGTTAGCAAGTCAAATCGTGAATTCCCCAGTTCAAGATGAATCTGACATGGAGTGCACTGATGCACAGCCACTGCTAGATTTTTCTGCTGGTGCATTCACTCAGAGCACTACATTGTCCTCGCAATGTACTGAGGCAGAATCAGACCCTGATGAAACTCAGGTGCCCCTTCCCGCATACTATACCACCTTACACGGTGACACAGAGGAAGGTGCATATGAAATTGAAGAGGAGGTGATGGATGACCCAGTTGTTGACCCAGATTGGCATCCATTGGGGGAAGAAGGTGCCGCTGCCAATAGCTCAGAAGAGGAGGAGGAGGATCCGCAGCAGGCAACGACATTGCAACAGCTGTTATCTGGCAGGACTGTAGCAGTCCAAAAACGTGTTACAAAAACCAAAAGAGTTGCAGGACAGCTTGGCCAGACGGTCCAATTAGCACAGCATGCAAGGTCTCAAAATGTCTTCCATAGTAGGAAGAGTGCAGTGTGGCACTTTTTTTGAACAAAATCCTAATGATCAGGCAAACGTTATCTGTAAGAAGTGCGCAAAGACCTTTAGCCGAGGGAAAAATCTGAGAAATTTGAATACCAGTTGCATGCTTAGACATATTTATCCACCATGCACTTGCAAGCATGGAAGAAAAACCAAACCTCACATACCACATGTGCACCTGCTCCGAATGAAGGTAGTCAGCAACGCTACATTGCTTCCCCCACTGTAAGCCCACCGGTTAGCACACCACCAGCAGCAAATGTAGAGGTGTCGTCGCAAGGGCAGAACAGTCATGGAATCACAATGTTATTGCTACGAAAGGCTGAATCTAGGCCATCAGCAATACCACCAACACCATCACCAACCCTCTCTCAGTCCGCCATGTCCATCGCTAGTTCCACCATATGTAGCTCTCAAGTCCTGCTCACCCAACCAGAGACTCTGAGTAGGACAAGAAAGTTCTCATCCTCTCTTCCGCGCACACTGGCTTTGAACGCCCACATTGCCAAACTAATCTCGTTAGAGATGATGCCCTACCGGTTGGTTGAAAGCAAAGCTTTCTGCGAGCTCATGGCCTACGTAGTACCATGCTATGACCTACCCAGTCGGCACTTCTTTTCATGAAAAGCCATCCCAGCCCTCCACGTGCATGTGAAAGACTGTATTGTCCATGCACTCAAGCAATAAGTGAGTGGAAAGGTGCACCTCACAACAGATGCATGGTCCAGTAGGCATGGCCAGGGCCGTTACGTGTCCATCATTGCGCAATGGGTTAATCAGGTGGATGCAGGGTCCACAGGGGACAGCGACGGTGGGACAGTGCTGCCTAGCCCACGGTATAGGAAACAGTTGGCTGTAGGCGTTCAACCCTCCTCCTCCTCCTCTAGAAGCGAAAGCTCGTGCACAGAGCGCAGTCGCACGAGCACTGCATCCGCAGCTGCCAGTGTTTCACACGAGGTGTTCCACTATAGAACAGCTAGTGGAAAGCGTCAGCAGGCTGTGTTGAACATGATGTGTTTGGGAGACAACAGACACACCGCGGAGGTACTGGCCGACTACTTGCAGCGACAAACTGAGTCATGGCTGGGCAGTCTACATCTTGAGGCAGGAAAGGTAGTAAGTGATAACGGCCGGAATTTTGTGGCAGCCATAGCCCTTTCAAAACTCAGACACATGCCTTGCCTGGCTCACACCTTGAACCTGGTGGTGCAGTGCTTCCTCAATAATTATCCAGAGTTAACACCCCTGCTCCATAAGGTGCGAAGACCGTGCTCGCACATCCGCCGGTCGCCCGTACACTCCAGTCATATGCAGAAGCTGCAGAGATTGCTCCACCTTCCCAAGCACCACCTAATTAAGCACCGCCTAATTATCGTCATTGCAACAAGGTGGAACTCCACCCTGCACATGGTTCAGAGGCTATGCGAACAGAGGCAGGCTGTAATTCATTTGTGGGAGGATACATGGGCAGGCAGTTTGCAGGCAGACATGGAGATGTCTGGTGTGCAGTGGTCGAAGCTGAAAGACCTCTGTAAAGTCCTTCAGTGTTTTGAGGAATGCACACGGCTGGTAATCGCAGACGGCGCCATCATAAGCATGAGCATCCCACTTATGCATCTGCTCATGCAAACTTTGACGCACATTAAGGAGCAGGCGTCTGCAGCTGAGGAGGAAGAGGAGGAGGGAAGCCTTGATGACAGTCAGCCATTATCTGGTCAGGGAAGTCTCGTGTACAAGGTGGAGGAAGAAGAGGAAGAGGTGGAGGAGGAGGATGATGGGGATGATTACTTTGGGGAGGAGGATGCTTCTCAGGGGACAAGAAAAAATGTTGGCATGGCAAGGTCTGTACAGGGTTTGTGCGTGACTGGAGGGATGTGGATTTGCCAGAAAGTGCTCCTCCACCCAGCACTCGCAGTGCATCATTGACACCTGGAACATTGGTCCACATGTCTGATTATGCCTTGCAGATCCTAAAAAGGGACCACCACATTGCCAAAATGATGAACGATCACGACTACTGGTTGGCCAGCATCCTGGATCCACGCTATAAAGGCAAATTCCAAAACATCATGCCACAGGAGAACCTAGAGCTAATATTGGCTAAGAAACAAGCAACTCTGGTAAACCGTTTGTTTGAGGCATTCCCAGCACACAGCGGCAGTGATGTTTTTCCAACAAGTCATAGTTGGCAACATGAAAGAGGTGTTCGTGGTGCACACAGCCGAAGTGGCGTTGGACACAGGGGTTTCATGACCATGTTGTGGACTGATTTTTCAAGTACCGCTCACACGACTGGTAATACTGCATCGATCGAAAGTGACAGGAGACAGCAGTTGTCAACTATGGTAACAAATTACTTCTCCTCCCATATTGATGTTCTCCCTCACCTGTCATTCCCCTTTGACTACTGGGCCAGTAAACTTGACACCTGGCCTGAATTGGCACAATATGCCTTACAGGAGCTCTCTTGCTCTGCTGCTAGTGTGTTATTTGAACGCGTCTTCAGTGCTGCTGGATGAATCATGACAGAAAAAAGGACCCCTCTGTCGACCCAAAATGTTGATGATCTAACCTTCATTAAAATGAACCATGCATGGGTTTCAAAGGATTTTGTCCCACCTTCCCCTGCTGACACGTAGGTTGCCAGAAAAATGGCTTGCTTTTGTCCTCCTCTTCCACGAACTTCTCCAATTACTCCATTTGCAGCTGCTGAATGTCCAACATCAACATATGCCAATTTTTCCACCTCCCTAACTGGGCTGCCTCCCCCCACAGGGCTGGGGTCACCACCTGGAGCACGCACCCATGCGAGTGCCGTTGCCCTGGACAGGTGGGTGGACACACTGTTTGGCAACGGCACTGGCACAAGGTCCCTCATAGTAGAATCAAGTGTCTCTGATGGTGTGGGTGCACACCCGCCGTCAGACATACCGGCGTACTATGAGGGGCCCTGTGCCAGTGCCGTCGCCAACGAGTGGGCCCCCCTGCTTGCTCAGGATCACAGCACTTGCAAAGTTGAAATACTTACCTCTCCCTGCTCCACCGCCGTGACGTTTTCCACGTTTCCTGACAGTGACATTCTGGTCAGAGAGCGCGATGACATCACGTCTGTACGCCCTCTGCCTAAACAGTCCAAGTGCAGTGCGATGGAAGATGGGGACAACGAGGAGTCTAGACTAGTACAGGGATTCCCTAGCGAGGAGACTTATTTAATTGTTTTCAATGTTGGGACAGCTATTTTTGGGGAGCACTATACTCTGGAGAATGATATAAGAGGCCCACCATACACTGGAGCATTCCAAAGGTGGACATCAGACACTGGAGCAGCATTTACAGGGCCCATTATGCAGTGGAGCATTACAAATGGGGCCCATTATATATGGAGCATTTTTTTGGGCCCATAACACAGTGGAGCTTCATCCATGGGGACCAACATATACTGTAGCATTATGTGGAGCTCATCACATACTGTTTCAAACATTATATGGGACCAATGATTCTGTATGGAGAAATCTATGGGCCTCATTACTCTGTATAGCGCACTATGCGGTGGCCATAATACTGTATGGAGTAATATACTGTCCGATTTTGGAGCTATTGGAGAATGTAAAATGGATATCAGTCATGAGATGTAAGAAGTGAAGTATTTTTCATTGTACTGTACTGCTTTTTCTCTGCCGTATCAGAGGATCATGAATTGTGGCATGCGTTGAAGGAGCCCATTGACACTCTTTAGCCCTGGGCCCACGAAAATCTGGAGCCAGCCCTACCCCCCCACAGCTTTAGCCAAATAACCCCCAGTTTTCTATGCCTAACTATTATTATAAAGTAAATTAAGGTTGACAAGCTTCAGTAATAAGAATTGTTGTTTTTGGCATTAAAATTGGCATTGTAGGTGTGTTTCCTGTCCTCCACTCACTGCTGACTTTTCTTCCCCATTGACTTGCATTGGGTTTCGTGTTTCAGCCAGCCTTCGACTTTTCATGATAATCGGCCGATTTCGTTCGACCCGACTTTTGAGAAAGTTCATATATTCCCCCCTGCTGGCAAACATATGATAAAATAATAAACAGTTAACTCACTTTCTGATGATGGCTCCTGCTCCCAGCTCCCCTCGTGGCTTTCCTGTGTCTGCTGAGATCCCCCTTCTGTGAGGACACGTGCAGCTGCTGCTCATTAAGGCAGCTTATTGTAGCTACAGGACCTTCCATGATGTGACCAATAGGACCTGCGGTCACGTGACTCGCAGTGCACACTGGCAGTCACGTGACCGCAGGTCCTATTGGTCACATCATGGAAGGTTCTGAAGTGATGAACTGCCTGAATGAGCAGCTGCTGCCATGCACCCAGCAAGGACGAGATCTGAAGCCGCGCATGCGCCGTCCCCGGACCGGCGGCCATCTTCCCGGCGTCCATGGTCCCAGAGGCCACCGCAACATGGCGGAAGCCAGCAAGGGATGTGCGGGGGGCCTCCGGGCTTGGAGGAAATGCCGGCGGAGCCGCTGCCCCTGCAGCGGAGCACAGCCCGCCGCCACCACTGCCCCACAGAGCCCCGCCTGCTGCCACCACCGCACCGCAGAGCCCCGCCTGCTGCCACCACCGCACCGCAGAGCCCCGCCCACTGCCACCACCGCACCGCAGAGCCCCGGAGGTGAGTATATTGCGATCATAAGACGCACCCCCTACTTTCCCCAAAAATTTTGGGGGAAAAAAGTGCGTCTTATGGTCCGAAAAATACGGTAATTTCTGTTGTACGCTGTGATATTATCAATTAGAAAAATTACCCGGTTTGGTATACATTAGGGAATGAAGACTTCAATCAAAATATTGGAATTATGTTAAAAAGTTTTCATATTTTTAAATTCAAGAGATTCTCAAAAGTGTCTAGAAGAAAAAGCCGCTATCCAGAAGTCCCAGAAGGTAACAATGCTGTATGATTTCTGAGTAATGAGAGACTGTGACAATTCCTTTTGAATTTCCACCGCTGACAACCACGACTGCAGAGGACGAGGATCCTATGATGCTGAGATGAACTGTGTTTTCGTGTTTTCATCAAGTTCCGGTAGTTTCCTATCACCTGCAAAGCTTCAAAGAAAGTGGGTGAACATTAAGGTAATGGTCAGTAATCTACAACCCTGACATGTGCCCTGTGCATTAAGGACTAATGACTAGAGTTGAGCGACTTTGGTCGGATCGGGTTTCGTGAAACCCGAATGAAACCAAATTTGAGTCAGATGAAACTGGTCCGACTAGGGCAAAAAAAGTCGGAGTTTCATCCACTCAATGCCGACTTTTTTCCTCATTGACTTGCATTGGGGTCGGGTTTCGGATGAAACTCCGACTTTTTTTGCTCTAGTCGGACCAGTTTCATCCGACTCAAATTTTGTTTCATTCGGGTTTCACGAAACCCGATCCGACCAAAGTCGCTCAACTCTACTAATGACTGGTTATAGTGCTATATAAAGCAGCAAAAGTCAACTTAACCCTTGCTTTGCCACATTTCAATATGGACTTTGTTTTCCTAGCAACGTTTGAATTGATGGATTTTGATTGACACAAGACACACGGTCTCAACAATATCTACATGCTAATTCGTTTCAAAGGAATTATCATCTAAAAACTTTGTTTTAAAAAAAACAAAGAAGAAGAACGTATCGTGGGCGTAGCTGCGGGGTGACAACTCTCAAACAGAGCTGACACCCACACCAGATCACCGAGGCGCTCAGAGTGAGGTTGCACGATCGGCACACTGTATCTGTACTGCTGTTTGCGGGAACGCTGCTCCCACAGAGCAGTACAGGTAAGGCGCATGTCGAAAAGGGGTTAAAGGACATTTTAAGGTTACTGAAGTTTCCAGCTGCAGGAAAACACCTGAAGGCTGTAAACCAAGGTAACCTTGGGAGAGCATTATACCGTACTTGTTAATACATAAAAAAATGAAAAAAATGGAGTGTGCATCTATTTGTGATAGCCAACTCTGCTAAATCTGACAACTGAGGATTGCAGCCTGCAGCTCGAATCACACCTGCGGGATTATGCTGTCATTTAACAGAATGGGAACCACAGCTCTCTGAGCGGCGATAATGATCAGACACAGTGTTTGCTGTGCTGTCATGCACATGATAGTATGGCAAACACAGGATATTCTGGCCCCCCATTCAAATGAATGGGGTCCGGATTTGCACTTGAGTACTATTCCGGTAGGTGAACCGAACCTTTTTCAACTGTTTGCGAAATCATCAGAACCAGAACATCCAGGGGTTCACTCATCTCTACACCTGATTCCTCACTGCAATACAGTTTTACCTCCAACAATTTGGATTAGCAAATAGGGCCTCCTGGCTGAAGCCCAATATTAGGCCTCATGATTTCTTAGAGGAAATGGGGCCTCCTGATTCCTCACTGCAACACAGTTTTTGCCCAAATCATTTCAATTAGCAAATGAGGCCTCCTGAGACTGCAACACAGTTTTATCGTAATCTAGCTATATGATGGAAGATTCATTTCATACAGGACAGGAGCTAACTGACAAGTCCACTTTCAACAGCAGCAAAAGTGGCCTCTCTGCACTGTTACACTGAGAAAATGGGAACAGAAATACAAGTTGTCCAATTTTATATGGACAGGGACATGTTGTTAGGGCTGACAGAAGGCACCAAATAATAAAAGATGATGATAAGGTGCGTTCGCAGCCTGGGGTCTACTGTTCAGAGGTGGTAAACTGCTGCTCGGTAATGGCGGACGCTATATGGCGGTATAAGAGAGGAACTCACGCGGGTTAACGTCACCCGGTGTGTACGAGGGCGAACTCTGTTAGGCTGTTTTCACATTAGCGTTTTTTCACGCAGCGCCCCTATCTTTAACATGGGGGCGCATGGTCTTGTGTTTGCACGCGTTCGTATGCGTTTTCGTGCACATGCGCTTTTTCACAGTGTGCGTCTAGCCTGCTAGACGCAACCTGTTGCATTTTTTGGTCCGCCAAAAGCTGTCAAAAAAACACATGCGCACGCTTGCGCACGGAATGCACCAAAATAACACATTACAGTCTATGGGAATGCAGGCGTGCACATGGACATACACACGCCTATGTGTGAAAACGCATGCATTTTAAGAGTTAGCATGGCTAGAAATTGGTTAAAACACATGCGCCTAAAAAACGCAAATGCATGCAAAACGCATGATGCTTTTTTGCATGCTTTTCTATTGCGCATGAAGCGCTACGCTAAAAAACGCTAAGGTAGCCTTACTTCACAGAGCCGCACTACCATGGAGCATAAATGTTGGAGCCTGTTAAAGCTCACACAGCTCAGCAAGGACAGTACTCAGTATGTGGTCACATAACTCTGCCCCAAGGACACAGGGTCAGAGTCCCTCTAGACCTACTGAGCGTGCGGCGTCGCACCTGCGGACGACACTATTTGACGCTGGCTGCCATGGAGTGCCGACGAAGTGCACCATTGGGTACAGACAAGCCACCACTTAGCGCTGATGCCAGTCTCAGACTTTGCCTCCTACCCACACCTCAGCCTGGGAGCTAGCAGGCAAGGCTACACAACACATGTGTACCCCGGGTAGGGGTTATTTAATGAGTCATTCTCCAGAGACATACATACGACACTCACTCCACATGGTCTAGAATCTTTTCCTATATTAGCGCATGGCCGGGCGGCCATGCAAACATTTTATAGTTGCAACCTTCCGGGACCTTCCTAGTGAACCAATAGGAGCAGCAACAGGACCTGATCATGTGACCTCCGACCTCCATTGAGAGATCGTCCCACGGGCATGCTCAGTAGATCGAAAGAAGGACTTAGTCCCAGGGGCTGCTTGGTGCTGGCTATTGTTGATTGCTAAATCTGAACCAGGGATGGCAGCAGCAACCAAGCCGACAACACCAGGCTAAGCAAGATGCCGGGATTGATGTCTTTGCTGAGCAGGCTCCTCTGTGGCTGGGAATGAATGGGAGACTGCAGAAGGCAAGGCTCGGGATTCCTCCTGTGCAGGGGAAGAAACCCAACGCCTAACATATGTGACTTCAGAAGCCAATTGTAGAAGAGCTTGTGTCAAAACGTTGTTGTTGGTTTCTGTTCCCTGATTGGCAGCTGGAATGTACACACATTAACTTACTACAGAACAAAAGATAATTAAATTACATTCGGCAGCTCCTCTGACCTAGGCACTCCCGCTACTTTCATAAAATTTATCCCAATCGTTCATCATACAGCACTAGAGTTGAGCGACTTTGGTCGTATCGGGTTTCGTGAAACCCGAATGAAACCAAATTTGAGTCGGATGAAACTGGTCTGACTAGGGCAAAAAAAGTCGGAGTTTCATCCACTCAATGCCGACTTTTTTTCCCCATTGACCTGCATTGGGGTCGGGTTTCGGACGAAACTCAGACTTTTTTTTGCTCTAGTCGTACCAGTTTCATCCGTCTCAAATTTTGTTTCATTCGGGTTTCATGAAACCCGATCCGACCAAAGTCGCTCAACTCTATACAGCACCACTCTACTAAATAAAGTAAAAGCATTAGTTTAGCCATGATCGTTCACCCATCTGTTACAGAATTTTGCCAACTTTGAGAAAAAATACTTGAGAAGTCAAACTTAAATCGGAATGTGCTAGGTTCATGGCAAATTTGAGATTGGTGAACATTTTCTAAACAAGTTTGCTCATTTCTAGTAATAATGTCCATACCCTATCTCCCTGCTTGCTGTAATGCCCCATCCTGGGCCCATTTCAAGAATATAGTCCCCAATCCTGGGCCCCTTCCCCCATCCTGGCCCCTTCCAGTAATAATGACCTTCATTCTGGGCTGTAAGAAGAAGGACTGTACCATGGGTACCTGTTCTGTGCCGGGTCCGGAACCGTCAGGGCTGTCTCCTTTGTTGTCCGTGGGAAAACTTAAGGGACCGGACTAATTCTTGTAGGTGGAAGCAGGGGGTGTAGTTAAGGGGGTACCGCAAAAGCACGCGCGGAAACAGACAGAGTTGGCGGGAACAGAGAGCAATGCGCAGGGAGCAGTGAGTGCTCCAGCCCCGGAGCATCCATGCAGCGCAGGCCCACGCCAAAGCTCCGCTACCCCTGCCACTGGCAGAGACTGTAAGGAGAGATGCACAGTGTGCCCATCGATTGCCATGGAGTGAAGTGCCAGACAATCTGGACCCAACAGAGACTGGGTGCGGGACCCATACTCGCGCTCGCATTTCCCAACGTACATCCGCCGGATCACAGTGGACGCAGATGTCGTGGTGGCCATCGCTCTCCCGGCTGCATCAGCATATGACTAGGGGCAGCGGAAGGTGCTGGAGACTGCCTGCTGTTGCCAGAAAACAGATCCGCATAATCTCTAGGACCCCCACCGGACAAGTACTACGCTGGGTGTTGTGGACATCATCCCCTGCTGTGGGATCCATCTCATCACAGAGAACATCTGACAGCTAAGTTGATTTAACACGAACGACCACTATCTGTTTCCTTGTTTTCACTGACACTGCACATCTTTTTTGCACCTGAACTGTTTTTCTGTTTTTTCCACCCTTTAACTGTTGCCTCCCTGCGTGGAGTATTCCCCTGTTAAATAAAACTGGTAACCCCTGTGTCATGTCGGACACTGTTCACACCAGGGTGTCCGGCAGACAGCGGTAATACCCTGTTGGGTATTCTGTTCCAGTCGGGATAGGGTTAACCAGGTTGTCATGCTGGCTGAGGGCTGGGCCACGCCCTTGGTCTTTAAATAGTTCGTCCTGACTATGGGCGTCGCCGACTATAGCTTTAGCCTAGTGCTAGCAATACCGGTCAGCAGTGGTGGTGTTGGAGCGTCTGATATCTGGTGCAGTATATCCCTCAGTGGTTCTTTCTCCAATCTGTTATATATATATTTGGTTGCCCTTGCACATTATTGTATTCCCTTGTGTATTAACTGTGTGGTGTTTCTTTTACCCCTGTCCATACGTATTTGTGGGGTCTGGTGTCTGGTCCCCTCACTGGGTGGAGGGTGGTGGGTTCAGCTTAGGGCTGGACAGGAGACAGGGACAGGGTGGAGGCTCAGGCAGGCACACCTTCAGTGTAAACCCTGGGTAGAGGGACAGACAGGGTTTTCCCTAGTCTGAGGGACATCGCAGGGGTCCCGGGGTTTTTGCCTAAAGTAACCTAGGCATACCATGACATTATAGTCTGCCCAAATAATAAAGTGAGAGAAAAAAAAAAAGGTATAGATAGGGAATATAGGGGTTACTTACTATGGATCCTATACTTTCCCTAACCAAGCAGCTGGAGGCTCTATCCATACAGGTCACTGAACTCAGGGGGGCGGTCCAGCAACAAGGCCTGTCAGCTCCTGCAGTACCTGCTGAGGCTGCAGCCAGGGCAGCTGAGCCCAAGTTTCCCCTTCCTGAACGATTTGCTGGTGATCGTGGTAAGTTCACGGTGTTTCGTGAATCATGCAAATTGTATTTCCGTATGCGTCCACATTCCTCAGGTAATGAGGCTCAACGCGTGGGCTTGGTGATTTCTTTGCTGAGTGGTGACCCACAGGCCTGGGCCTTTTCACTCCCTTCAGACTCGCCGGCATTTGAATCTGTAGATTTTTTTTTCTCTGCTCTGGGTTTGATCTATGACGATCCAGATAGATTAAACTTAGCAGAGTCTAAGATACGCTCACTGTTACAGGGTGATCGACCAGCTGAGGATTACTGCACGGAATTCCGGCGCTGGGCGGTGGACACGCAGTGGAATGACCCTGCGCTTAGAAGTCAATTTTTGCATGGGGTTTCTGGAAGGGTTAAACAGACTCTCCTAATGTACGAGACTCCCGCCTCTCTGGAGGCTGCGATGGCACTTGTAGTACGCATAGACCGACGTCTCCGTCAGGGGGCGCTGGTTTCGTTGCCTCCGGGAGGTGGGGGAGTGGTCGTTGAGGTTGCCGCGGGTGAATCCGTGGAACCCATGCAGATCGCTGGTATAGCACAGTCACCAAGTAACAAGCCTAAACGTCCTTGGCACAGAAGGCAGGGGCTCTGTTTTTTTTGTGGCAAAGGAGGACATTTTATTAACGCTTGCCCCCTGGTACCTAAGAAGGGCGCGCCGGCGGAAAACTGATAGGATCAGAGGGTTTGGAGGAGTCTAGTCTGAGCCTTTGTGTATCCTCCGTCATGGTTTCCCAGTATATGCTCCCTGCTAGGGTGGTACTTGGGGGGCAAATGCTCTCTATTACAGTATTTATTGATAGTGGCTCAGCTGCCAATCTCATTGATGAGAGGTTCGCGCATACAGCGGGATTTCCGGTGGAGAAATTGCCGAACCCCATCCGAGTGGTTACCATCAATGCTTCCCCGTTGTCTCAAGGGGAGATCACAGAGTGTGTGTTGGATATACAACTCCACATCGGAGTATTACACTCAGAGCGGGTAACTTGTAAGGTGCTTAGTAACTTACCGGCTCAGATGGTTCTGGGCTTTCCATGGTTGTCAATGCATAATCCTGTTATTGATTGGAAGACCCAGGACATAATTCAGTGGAGCAGGGAGTGTCAGGAGAGATGCCTGGCTACATGTATTTCCGCTTTGACCCCCAGTATCCCAGAGCCGTTGCTGGATTATGCAGATGTATTTTCTGAGAAGGGTTGTTCGGAACTACCACCGCATCGCCCCTATGACTGTGCTATTAGGTTGAAACCAGGGGCCAAGTTACCTAAAGCCAGAATGTTTAATATCTCAGGTCCCGAGAGGCTAGCTCTCAAGGAATACATTGCGGATAGCCTGAGCAAGGGTCATATTATACCTTCCTCTTCTCCTCTGGCTGCTGGCTTCTTCTTTGTTAAAAAGAAGGATGGCGGTTTACGCCCGTGTCTGGATTTCAGAGAACTCAACCAGATTACGGTCCGTGATCCTTACCCTATGCCACTTATACCCGATTTATTCAACCAAGTGGTTGGTGCCAGGTGGTTCTCCAAACTGGACCTCAGGGGGGCGTACAATCTTATAAGAGTCCGTCAGGGGGATGAGTGGAAGACAGCGTTCAATACCCCTGAGGGTCACTTTGAGAGTTTGGTAATGCCGTTTGGGTTGACTATGGCACCGGCGGTCTTTCAACACTTCATTAATGATGTCTTCTCTCAGTTGTTGGGGAGGTTCGTTATAATTTATCTTGACGACATCCTCATTTTCTCTTGCGACCATGATACACATATAGAGCATGTTAGACAGGTTCTGCAGTTGCTCAGAGAGAACAGGCTCTATGTCAAGCTTGAAAAATGTGTGTTTTTCGTACAGGAGCTACCTTTCTTGGGTTATATAATCTCCGCCTCAGGTTTTAAGATGGACACCGCAAAGGTGCAGGCGGTACTACATTGGGATCGGCCTGATAATCTTAAGGCGCTTCAGCGATTTCTTGGCTTCTCCAATTACTATAGGAAATTTATTAAGAACTTCTCTATGATTGCCAAACCACTGACTGACATGACTAAGAAGGGTACCGACTTTTCTGACTGGTCTGAGCCTGCGGTACAGGCGTTTGAATTCCTCAAGAATAGTTTTGCCTCAGCGCCCATTCTGGTGCAGCCCGATGTCTCCTTACCGTTTGTCGTGGAGGTGGATGCGTTGGAGGTTGGAGTGGGGGCTGTACTGTCTCAGGGCCCTTCTTGGGCCAAGTTGCATCCGTGTGCCTTCTTCTCCAAGAAGCTGTCACCTGCGGAGCGTAATTATGATATTGGCAACAGGGAACTATTAGCCATCAAATTGGCATTTGAGGAGTGGCGACACTTCTTGGAGGGGGCTGTTCATCAGATTACTGTGATAACCGACCATAAGAATTTGCTTTATTTAGAATCTGCTAAGCGCCTGTCCTCCAGACAGGCTCGCTGGGCATTATTCTTCACCCGGTTCAACTTCATTGTTACCTATCGACCTGGGTCGAAGAATGTTAAGGCAGACGCTTTATCCAGGTGTTTTCCTGGTGGAGAGTTATGTGAAGAGCCGGTGCCTATTCTCCAAAAGGGTGTGGTGGTATCTGCCATCACGACAGAGATTGAGGCAGAGATTGCGGAGGCTCAGGAGGTGGTACCGCCGGGGTTGCCTGCTAATAAATCTTTTGTGCCGCTACATCTACGCTCTAGAGTGTTGGGCGAACATCACGACACGGTACTGGCAGGTCATCCAGGGGTTAAGAGCACTCTGGAACTGGTATCGCGTCGTTTTTGGTGGCCTAAAATCCGGCAGGATGTGGCCTCATATGTGTCTGCCTGTACCACGTGCGCACGGGCCAAGACTCCTCGTTCCCGTCCCGCTGGTAGCTTGCAGCCTCTCGGAGTGCCCAGTAAGCCATGGACTGAGATTTCCATGGATTTTATTACTGACTTGCCCGCCTCGGCAGGGAACTCGGTCATTTTGGTAATTGTTGATAGGTTCTCCAAAATGTCACATTTCGTTGCTTTACCGTCTTTGCCCAATGCTAAGACTCTTGCTCAGATATTTATTCGCGAGGTGGTCAGACTTCATGGTGTCCCGTCTGACATTGTGTCTGATCGAGGTACGCAGTTTGTGGCAAAGTTTTGGAGAGCTTTTTGTTTTCGCCTTGGAATCAAATTATCTCATTCATCGGCTTTCCACCCTCAGTCGAATGGACAGACTGAGCGGATGAACCAAAACCTGGAGCAATACTTGCGCTGCTTTATTTCCGACAAGAGTGGTCAGCGTTTCTTCCTCTGGCAGAATTCGCAATAAACAACCATTGCCAGGAATCGTCTGGGGAATCTCCTTTTTTTTGTGTGTATGGTCAACATCCTCAATTTTGCACCTTGCGTCAGGGGTGCTCAGTTGGCATCCCTGAGGAGGACCAGTTGGGAGTTCAATTGTCGTCTGTTTGGAGGAGAGTCAAGCAGCGCTTGTTGAAGGTGGGTTCCAGGTACAAACGGGTGGCTGACTGCAGACGTGTGCCAGGTCCGGACCTGTGTGTGGGTGATTGGGTGTGGTTATCTACTAGGAACATTAAGCTCAAGATACCGTCACTTAAGTTGGGTCCCAGGTTCATTGGCCCATTTAGAATCTCCGCAGTGATCAACCCCGTGGCATTTCGTTTGGAGTTGCCGGCTGTGTATAAGATTCATAATGTATTTCACAAAGCATTGCTAAAGAAGGTCGTGGGTTTGGTGGATGGTTCCCCCGGGCCACCACCTCCCATCTTGGTGGATGGCGCGTTGGAATTTGAGGTGTCCAAAGTGGTGGACTCTAGGGTTGTGCGTCGCACTCTACAGTACCTGGTCCACTGGCGTGGCTATGGTCCTGAGGAGAGGACATGGGTGCCGGCCTCTGACATTCATGCTGATCGACTGGTTACTATGTTCCATCGTCGCCATCCGGACAAGCCAGGTCCTCGACATGGTGAGGTTCCGGAGGTCCCTCGTAGAAGGCGGGGTACTGTCATGTCGGACACTGTTCACACCAGGGTGTCCGGCAGACAGCGGTAATACCCTGTTGGGTATTCTGTTCCAGTCGGGATAGGGTTAACCAGGTTGTCATGCTGGCTGAGGGCTGGGCCACGCCCTTGGTCTTTAAGTAGTTCGTCCTGACTATGGGCGTCGCCGACTATAGCTTTAGCCTAGTGCTAGCAATACCGGTCAGCAGTGGTGGTGTTGGAGCGTCTGATATCTGGTGCAGTATATCCCTCAGTGGTTCTTTCTCCAATCTGTTATATATATATTTGGTTGCCCTTGCACATTATTGTATTCCCTTGTGTATTAACTGTGTGGTGTTTCTTTTACCCTTGTCCATACGTATTTGTGGGGTCTGGTGTCTGGTCCCCTCACTGGGTGGAGGGTGGTGGGTTCAGCTTAGGGCTGGACAGGAGACAGGGACAGGGTGGAGGCCCAGGCAGGCACACCTTCAGTGTAAACCCTGGGTAGAGGGACAGACAGGGTTCCCCTAGTCTGAGGGACATCGCAGGGGTCCCGGGGTTTTTGCCTAAAGTAACCTAGGCATACCATGACATTCTGCTCTGTCTCCTGTCTGTCACTGCATCCCGTAACCTGCTCACAGGATCCTTTCAGAAAAAATGTCACCATCCTGGGCCCATTCCAAGATTGTAGGCCTGTTCCAGCAAATATTCCCCCATCTTGGACTCATTTCTGGTATCATGACCTCATACTGGTTCATTTCTGCTTTTTTAATTACATGCTTTTAGGGGCCAGTGCCAGTGTGCAGCTTTTCAGTCATTGAAGGGAGCAGGCACTTCATCACACCTTATCAGACTCCTCAAAGTGTCACATGAGTCAAGGTGCTCATCATGCCTCCTGGATAGAGTGGTCCTTAGTGAAGCTCTGGAGTATAATACAGACTGTAACAAAATGTCCTGGACTTGCAAAGTGAAATAACAGGTGAACATATCTTGGTGACATTTTCATAAATGTAAAATGAGCTTTATATGTTATGTGATCTGCTATGCTTGTTTAGACTTGGTCGGGCTTGGAGTCTATGTGATGTAGTTTGCATTTTTTCAGTAAGATTCATTCATTTGCATAAGTGGAAAAACGTTGTCATTAAAGCTTTGATAAAGCCTTTCTGTGTTATCAGGATCCTCATACCACAGGAGAGATGGCTGATTCCTCAGAGAGCAAAACTCATTTCCAAACTCTGAGCATTCTGGCCCCAAAACTGATTGCTTTCTTTTTCATGTTAGTAATACATTTATTTATCATAGTCAACAATGCCAATGACTGGTGGAAAGGACGATCAGTGACTTCTGTTGACCACATTGTAACTTCTCTTGGAGTTTCAAGGTTGTGTGCCGAATGTGTTAGTACTTTATTCCTCTTGTTGAACACATTGCTCCGGCAGTCACCTGTATCTCTGGGTATTTTATTTTGGGTTTATGATTTCTTTTTTTATTCTAATATTTGGTTAACATCTCTGCTCTCCATCGTATACTGTCTGAAGATCTCCAACCTCCGCACCAGACTGTTCCTGTATCTGAGGAGGGTGATATTACCCAGGACTGGACATTTCATTGTATCCTGTGGAAATCTCGCTCTTGTCAGTTTTGTGATAGTCCTGTGGATGGCACTTTTTGAGGTTCCCAAAGATGAAACATACAATATAACCCTGAAAACGCAAGTCACGGGATGCATTTCTGTTAATTCTGTAATACCTTTTACTATAGGAACCTCCATCCCACTTATATTTTATTTTATCTCCTCCGTCCTCCTCTTCGCCTCCTTGTATCTTCACACAGTAAAGATGAAGATGAGCAGTAATTTATCCATCAACTTGGAGACGTATTACTCAGCGATGAAATTCATATCTGTCACTTTCATATTTAATGCTACATTTTTTGCTGGTTATGTCATTTGTGTTTTTTATTACAATTTTCACTGTGAAATCCTTTCATGGGTTTATATTGCTCTGGATTTTCTACCATCCATACATTCCTCCTACCTGATCTACACAACAGCCAAACTCCGGAGTCAGATAACCAAAATTCTGCAGAATGTCATTGATGTCATATTGCAAAAGAGAGGTGCAGAAACCAGAACCAGCTCAAGGAGATGACTCCCTAAGGACCCAGGCTAATCAGCACAATGAATTGGAATTGACTATGTTGGGGTGGGACCTAATTGTCTATCTGTCAGCTCAACACTGAAAGGGGAGATAATGCATGGCAGTACACAATTATACAGTCTGTTAACTAGTGAGACCAGTAGATATTGCATAAGGAAAATAATTAAAACACGTTTTTAACCCCTTTTTAACCCCTTCTCCAACTTGCGAATTCTCATTTTTGTGCTTTCTTTTTTTGCTTCCCATCTTCTATTTTTCCATCAATATAGTTGCATGAAGGCTTGTTTTTTGCGGGACGAGTGGTGCTTTTGAATGACAATATCAAAATTTCCAATATATTGTACTAGAATTTGGTAAAAAATTGAATTTCAATTATGGAGAAATTGCAAAAAAAACTGCAGTTCCTCAATCTTTTTTTATTTACCATGTTTACTAAATGCTGAAAGTGACCTGCATGGGCACGGCCCGGATCTCTCGATATGAGATGCAGGAGACCTGTGCCCTGTGGATACTTCTTGAAAAGAGATGATTTAAGCTACTCTTAGAAGATTTCAAGTCTCCAAACCAATTCATGAAGACTTTTAACAACCTGGTGAACATTTAGTGATCTCAACTGTTCCTCTATGTGCTGGCACTCAACAGTAATTGACCAGAAAGTCAGCGTGGACCTGAAGCTCATAGCCAAGGAATCCCCTGCAGTGTTAACCAGAGTGAGTTCTGATAACCAGAGCAGCAGGTTCTGTGCTCACCGTGGAAACATTGAGGAGCTGCAAAAGTCTGAGGCCATCTCTTTTAGAACTACCGGAGAAGATTCTGAGGCAGCACCCAGGATCTCATCGGAAATAAGAAGCAGACGACATCTTTGAAACCTTGCTGGGTATAGCACAATGAGAGAGAAGCATGAGGCTGTAAGCTGAGGATTTATCTTTCTATTCATGAGCTGGACCATAGGGACTTCTCATCGGTTCCAAACTACAAAAGCTGCTGAACTTCGGATTCAAAGAAAACCTGCTGAGGAACTGTGAGAGGCTCTAAAGCTTGGAAAAAATGACTAGATTGCTACACTGCGTGGAGAAGCACCTGTATACAGAAGGAAGAATCTTGGACATATCCATCCTTCCTACACCTGGATTAGAATCTTTTCTGCGGGGACCAGATCCTGGAGCTGCTGGGATACAGGCCAAGCACGGAACATATGCTGGACTGCGGTAGGGACTTGATTTCATTTAAACTGACTGCGGTGGATTGTATGGGAAAGGGAATCACATCAGAATTAGTGATACTCAGCTGGTACGGTGAGTCACTCTGTTTAACCCTAGAATGCAAACCAAAGAAATCTACACTTTCACATACCTGGGGCCTTTTAGGCCTGTGTGCAAATAACATGGAATAACTCAAGTAAAGAGTTTTCAAAGTTTATTTGAAAATTGCAAAGTAACAATGCTTTCTCACTAGCGCTGGGGTCCGCCAGGAGGGGATCCGTAATGGATCTGACCTCCTGGTGACCTCAGCTAAGGCTAGCAGAATCCCGGCATTCCAGCAGCCTTAACTGGAGTTACCAGGAGGTCAGATCCATTACGGATCCCCTCCTGGCGGACCACAGCGCCAGTGGGAACGCAGCCTAAGATGTGACTATTTCAAAACATTATAATTATGTGCAAAAAACAAAAAAGTAAGTACACAGGCTTAAAACGCCCAATATATGCATTCTATATAATTCTTTATAATAATTTTTTTGTCTAAACATTTTTTATATAAAAGTTGTAGTAAACATGGTGCAGGAATACTTCTTTTCAAACTTTCCTTTTCAACTTTACTGGTGACCCCAACAATTTTCACATGTTATCTGTTCGGAAGAATGTTCCTGGCACACATTTTGACCACAAGTAGTACAGATACGCTCAGATTTCCTTTCCTTCTTTGCTGGGCAAATATAACAACGCTTTCTTTTTTTTTCTCTTGGCTCTGGATGTTCCTGAAAATGTATACCACATCGGATCAGAGTTTCAGTAGTTTGCCTTGGCAAGCATTTTGTGTTGCTTCGCTCCATCATGGCAGGCATTAAAAGTTCATAGCAAAGTTCCGTCAAGAATAGACATCTCTTGTCCTTCCTGTTGGCATGGAATTCTGGATGAGTTTTACTATAAACAATATAGGTATTGAGGGCTAACACATCAAGCATATTAGAAAAAATGACTACAGGCGAACGTTTTGTCTGCCTCTTGCACGTACACTCTCCAATCATATCATCCATCTTGTCCACACCTCCTTTAGTTTTATTGAAATGCAGGATGATTTCTGGTTTCTGTTTCCTGTCATTGGTGTCAATACTTCCATCATGATGCATGGTACTCAGTAATATTGCTGATTTTTCTTTCTTCGCTTTATAGGACACCATTGTCGCTTGATTGCAGAATCCAAAGACACTCTCATAAAGTGTTTGCTGTAGATTGTGCTTCATGATTGGAGGAATTTATCGGCAGTTTGGCTTCATAGTACCAACAAGTGTAAGATGTTTCTGAAGCAAAAATTTGCCCAGTTCAAGATTGGTAAAGTTGTTGTCCATAATAATAATAATTACAATCAGGGTTGTACACTCCTTGTTAGTATGTGTGTGCTAAGGGTAAAGTGCAGACCCCTCCTCTCACCTTCAGCAGGTTACCACTTTCTTTTAGGTGCAGTAGAAGCCTCTGGATTTTTTATCTCAGAAAGTTTATTTTTCCAGAAACAAGAAAGCTGACTCCTTCCTCCAAAGTCTCTTCAGCAAGTAGCACACAATGAACAGGATGTTGTCTGTCTTCCTGGTCCTGTGTGTTCAGGACCTGTGATGATGTCGGAGACGCATGACTTTGTGAGGGAGCCTTCTTCCCAAGATCACATGACCATGCAGTCAGGCAGGATCTACACTCTTCACAGCAACAGCAGAGTCATAAAGGCCGAGTCATAAAGACAAAGTCTTCCCCAGCAACAGTAAAGACAAAAAGACTGAGGATCACATGTAAACCTATTACAGGCCTAAAAGGCCCCAGGTATGTGAATATGGGGTATTCCCAAAAAAGATTTGTTATACTGAAATGCCTGTAACATAAAAATATATGAACAACTGGAAATTATTAACAACTATATACCCGAGGAATATCTAGAGTTTCAGAATTCTAACTAAAGTAATCTTGCAGAAAATAGAAAACAATTAATCTAGCAGGCCTCCGAGGCCCCAGGTATGCATTCTAGGGTTAATAAGAGACCCCGTGCCACATTCTTTGTCCCCTCTCCCAGCCCTCACGCCCTGCTGCTGGCAGGTTTTTGTCCTGGGTCTCCACTAGCTCGCTCAGACAAAGCTTATATCTTGCCTACTGCTTTAACTGTGTTGCCGGTGCTACGCAAGAACACCTGGTTTCCCACATTCGCATTAGGCAGCCCCCTCCACACACAGTGACTCTGGCCCTAAATAGCCAGCAATAATTCCTTGCAAACCAGGATTAATAATAATAATAATAAATTTTATTTTTATAGCGCCGACATATTCCGCAGCACTTTACATTTCAGAGGGGATTTGTACAGACAATAGACATTACAGCATAACAATAATCACATACAGTAGATTATAACAGATACCAAGAGGAAAGAGGGCCCTGCTCGCAAGTTTACAGTCTATGAGGAAAGAGGGAGACACGAAAGGTGGGTGGTAACAGTTGCCCTGATTGTATGGACCAGTCATAATGTTAAGTGTGTAACAGTACAGACACAGAGGGCTAATGGAGGCATAAAGCATGTGGGAACATGATGCGGGGAACCTGGTTATGGTAAAACTTTTGGCTCTGCCACACAGGGATAGATTAGGTTAATGTGTTGGGGTGGTAGGCCAGTCTGAATAAATGCGTTTTCAGGACACGCTTAAAATTGTGGGGATTGGGGACTAATCGTATTGACCTGGGAAGTGCATTCCAAAGAATTGGCGCGGCACGTGTAAAGTCTTGGAGACGGGAGTGGGAGGTTCTGACTATTGAGGATGCTAATCTCAGGTCATCAGCAGAACGGAGGGCGCGGGTAGGGTGGTATACTGAAACAAGGGAGGAGATGTAGGGTGGTGCTGAGCCATGGAGGGCTTTGTGAGTGAGGGTAATAAGTTTATACTGAATTCTGGAGTGGATGGGTAGCCAGTGTAATGACTGGCACAAGGTAGAGGCATCGGTGTAACGATTGGTGAGGAATATGATCCTGGCTGCAGCATTCAAGACAGATTGGAGGGGGGAGAGTTTGGTAAGAGGGAGACCGATTAGAAGAGAGTTACAATAGTCGAGACGAGAATGAATAAGAGAAACAGTAAGAGTTTTTGCAGAGTCAAAGGTAAGAAAAGGTCGAATTCTAGAAATGTTTTTGAGGTGCAGATGACAAGAGCGAGCCAGTGATCGAATGTGGGGGGCAAAGGAAAGCTCGGAATCAAGTATGACCCCAAGACAGCGGGCCTGTTGCTGGGGAGTAATAGTGGAACCACACACAAAAATGGCAATGTCGGGTATAGGTACATTAGTAGAGGGAGGAAACACAAGGAGTTCAGTCTTTGACAGGTTCAGTTTCAGATATAGTGAGGACATGATATTAGACACTGCGTTTAGACAATCGCCGATGTTTTCTAGAAAGGCTGGCGTGATGTCAGGAGAAGAAGCGTATAATTGGGTGTCATCAGCATAGAGATGGTACTGGAAATCAAATCTACTGATTGTTTGACCAATAGGGGCAGTGTACAAGGAGAAGAGGAGGGGACCTAGAACCGATCCTTGGGGGACCCCAACAGTAAGGGGAAGATGAGAGGAGGAGGAACTGGCAAAAGATACAGTAAAGGAGCGGTCGGAGAGATAGGAGGAGAACCAGGAGAGAACGGTATCCTTGAGGCCAAAGGAACGGAGCATAGTGAGGAGGAGCTGATGATCCACAGTGTCGAATGCTGCAGAGAGATCCAAGAGAATTAGCATGGAGTAGTGACCATTTGATTTAGCTGTTAGCAGATCATTAGAGACTTTAGTGAGGGCAGTTTCAGTGGAGTGTAAAGAGCGGACACCGGATTGGAGAGGGTCGAGAAGAGAGTTTTCTGAGAGATAGCGGATAAGACGGGAGTGGACCAGGCGTTCCAGGAGTTTAGAGATGAAGGGAAGATTAGAGACAGGTCTATAGTTAGCAGCACAGTTTTGGTCGAGGGATGGTTTTTTAAGTAGTGGATGTATGATGGCATGCTTAAATGAGAAGGGAAAAATATTGTGAAAAAGGATTGTGCCTTCCTTTCCCTAGCCTATACAGTACTGACGATATGAATACCTAGCGACAGGCAAGGGGAGATGCTTGATTAAATTATAATTTTTCAAAATCCTATAGCCTTCTATATACAAATATGGGGAAATCTGGAGCTAAAACGCAACATTCCACATCCAAGCCCCTGAAATCCATTACACAAGTCGATGTGGATGCATTTTTGAAGAAGCAAACTGCTCTACCTGACCCTACTAGATCTCCAGGTCATACAGATCATTGTACAGAGGATGATTCACACTCTGATCTTGAAAGCGACACTGACACAGGTGGAGACTCAAGGGACAATTTGGTAACATGTTCCTTCATTAAACGGATCCTGTCCAGGGCCCTTAAACCTATCAGAAAAGAGCTTGCTGAAATTAAGCATGACCTATCTCAACAAGGGCACAGAGTAGAGGACATGGAACAAAGTCAAATAGCTATGTCGCAGCACACCAATGGTCTCCTTGACAGTTTAAAAGCCTATGAAAACCAGCTACATGATATCCAATCAACTCTGAAGGACCATGAGAACCGCGAGCGAAGAAACAATAGAATTAAAGGTCTCCCGGAATCTGTGGCATTTGATGCTCTGGTCAAGGCAGCCAAAGAGATTTTTGGGAAACTTCTGCTGACATTGAGCTTGTATGAGTACACAGGTCCTTGCACCCTAAACCAAAACAGGGGGAACCCCCAAGAGATGTTCTATGCCGTTTCCTAGACTTCCGTACAAAAGAGCAAATCTCGTGAGTCGGAGGAGATTACCTATGAAGGCTCACACCTGAGACTGTTCCAGGATCTTTCAGCCACTACTCTCAGGAAGCGATGACTTATTAAACCATTCATGGATGCCCTGATTCATAAAGGCTACCGCTTCTGCTGGCTCTACCCTTTTGGGATCTCCATTTCCGCTGGTGAAAAAAGGTTTCTGGTCAGATCATCCGCCGACATCAGGAAAGTTTGCAAATCTCTAGATATTGGCCTGGAGACCTATCCTGACCTAGAGACTTTTCACATGGCTTCTCTTCTCCAGCTTCTACAACCACCTCCCCCTGGATTACCACGCACTCTCTCAAAGCACAAAGACCGAAAAGAAAGTCGACTAAGACACATCATCTAAAGGGGACATTGAAGTAACATGAACATGTAACCTGACTACATCCAGATCCAAGAATTATTTCCTCTTTTTGTGCATTGCTCTTAGTGGTTACGTAATTATTGTATCTTTAGTCTTGTGATATTCTAAGTGCTGTTTTCCCATAATCTTTTCCTTTACTAACTTCCCTCCCATCCCATCCTTATCTCCCCATCCACCCCCCCTTACTCACTACCCTAACCCCCACACCCCATTCTACCACAGAGTACATGCTCACCAAGGCTATAGGTGATGTAGTTATTCTTCTCTCCCTTGATTGCCGACAAACATGTTTGAAAGGTTATTTGACATAATCTTTAGTAGTTTGTTAAGACTTGTTTCAAAGATGAAACTTATGTTGTTTTCTTTTTCCTCCCTCTTCCTGTCTCTCTTCCCCTCTATACCCTTCATTCTCTATCCTTCATACCTATCTAATCCGGACATCATGGTGCAACTGAGGCAACGGTGGATGTCTTCCGAACAGGCTTCGGCGAACTCCCCCTTCATACTCATGGATACTTGTGATAAGTAGAGTTGAGCGACTTTTGGTTTTTTAGGGTCGAGTTTCGTTTCGTGAAACCCGACTTTTCCAAAAGTCGGGTCGAGCAAGATCGGCCGATTATAGGGAAAAGTCGGGGTCGTCCCGAAGCACGAAACCCAATGTAAGTCAATGGGGAATAAAAGTCGGCAGTGAGAGGAGGACAGGAAACACACCTACAGTGCCCATTTGAATGCCAAAAGCATCAATTCTTCTTACTTAAGCTTGTCAACCTTAATTAACTTCATAATACAAGTTACGCACTGAAAAATGGGGGTTATTTGGCTAAAGTTGTGGGGGGGTAGGGCTGGCTCCAGGTTTTCATGTGCCATGGGCGAAAGAGCGCCCCTTTAACACATACCACAACTCATCATGCTCCGATACGGCAGAGAAATAGCGGTATAGTACAATGAAAAATACTTCACTTTTTACATCTCATGACGAGGCCCATCTATTTCTCCATACAGAATCATTGGTCCCATATAATGTTTGAAACAGTATGTGATGAGCTCCACATAATGCTACAGTATACGTTGGTCCCCATGGATGAAGCTCCACTGTCTTATGGGCCCAAATAATGCTCCAAACATAATGGGCCCCATTTCTAATGCTCTAGTGTATAATGGGCCCTGTAAATGCTGCTCCAGTGTCTGATGTCCACCTTTGGAATGTTCCATTGTATGGTGAGCCCCATCTATCATTCTCCAGAGTATAGTGCTCCCCAAAAATTGCTGTCCCAACATTGAAAACAATCAAATAAGTCTCCTCGCTAGGGAATCCCTGTACTAGTCTGGACTCCTCGTCGTCCCCATCTTCCATCTCACTGCACAGTATTTCAACCTTGCAAGTGCTGTGATCCTGAGCAAGCAGGGGGGGCCCACTCGTTGGTGACGGCACTGGCACAGGGCCCCTGATAGTACGGTGGTGTGTCTGATGGCGGGTGGGCCGAACCTGCACTTTCATCTGCAGCTTCCTCTTTGTCACCGTGTAAGATGGAACTGTATATAGGAAGGGTAACCTGAGTTTCATCAGGGTCAGATTCAGGCCGTGTAGAGTGCGAGGGGAATGTAGTGGTCTGGGTCAATGTACCAGCAGATTCATCGAGCAGTGGCTGGGCATCAGTGCACTTGTGTCGCCCCCAGGAGTACGGTCACCACAGTGGCATTACCTTCCTCCTAGGGAGTGTGATGTCATGCTTGGGAGCAACGAAGGATCTCTCTAGCAGGTTAACTGATTGAGTGGCGTTATTCCCACGAGTCATGACCCTCCAAACAGCGTTCATGAAGGCAAAGTGTTTGTTTTACGTGGGCAGTATGGTTGCAAAGCTGAACCTTAAAGGAATGTCCAGAAGGGCACCACCAGGAGTGGAGCCTACGGTTAAATTCAACTCCACCTGGGAAACCTCAACCATGCCAGCTACAGAACAGATGCACACATTGCAAGCTTAATTCCGTTAACGAACGAGACTCCGTCATGCCCCACGGTCCGAGTCCGGCTTACTAGAGGGACACGTGAGGCTCTGGCACATGAGATTGGCCAATAACTGGTGTGTCATGCCCTTACATGTCCGTGGCTGCATGTGCGCTACACTGAAAAGGCCAGCGTTTGTCGCTTACAGGTGCAGATAAACCGCTGAACAACGTTAATGATGGGGATCACTGATTACAATTATTAACTGCGAATGATGATTTCACAGTAAGTGCAGGTCAACCGCAGTTCCGGAATTAGGCCTAACCGTCATTCCTGAAAAAATGAAAAACTTACGTGTGCAAACCACAGGTGCTGTAGCTTGCTTAACAGCTCGCCAGCCGTTCTCACGCCCAGTATGGATTACACGTGATTGCACAAAGGTGAGAAAGGGTACCGTATCCCGGATAACATGTATGGATATAGTACACATTCAAAATATATGTCTATACATCAGGAGGCAGGCTCAGACGGTGTTAGGCCAGTATGGATTGCACGTGATTGCACAAAGGTGAGAAAGGGTACCGTATCCCATGATAACATGTATGGATAGCGTACACATTCAAAATATATGTCTACACATCAGGAGGCAGGCTCAGACGGTGTTAGGCCCAGTATGGCTTGCACGTGATTGCACAAAGGTGAGAAAGGGTACCGTATCCCCGGATAACATGTATGGATAGCGTACACATTCAAAATATATGTCTATACATCAGGAGGCAGGCTCAGACGGTGTTAGGCCCAGTATGGCTTGCACGTGATTGCACAAAGGTGAGAAAGGGTACCGTATCCCCGGATAACATGTATGGATAGCGTACACATTCAAAATATATGTATATACATCAGGAGGCAGGCTCAGACGGTGTTAGGCCCAGTATGGCTTGCACGTGATTGCACAAAGGTGAGAAAGGGTACCGTATCCCCGGATAACATGTATGGATAGCGTACGCATTCAAAATATATGTCTATACATCAGGAGGCAGGCTCAGATGGTGTTAGGCTCAGTATGGATTGCACGTGATTGCACAAAGGTGAGAAAGGGTACCGTATCCCCGGATAACATGTATGGATAGCGTACACATTCAAAATATATGTCTATACATCAGGAGGCAGGCTCAGACGGTGTTAGGCCCAGTATGGCTTGCACGTGATTGCACAAAGGTGAGAAAGGATACCGTATCCCTGGATAACATGTATGGATAGCGTACACATTCAAAATATATAGAAAACCAAAAGCAAAACACAAAACAAATATCCTGGAATAAAAAAGTAAAAAAATATATTGCAAAAATTGCATGAAGGTAGTAATAATAGTAATAATAAGGGTATTTAGTTAACATAATTTTGATCAAAATAATGTAGAAGCCATCCCGCCACGTCACGGGAACCCTTGTGGGACAGTCCTAACTCTTGTATTTAAAACCTTTCCACTTGTCAAGTGACGTAAATGTGAACAAGGACAGAGGGACTGAACCACCAGTAATAGTATAGGCCAGACAGGATGGATTTTCCAACTCAGAAACAGGGCGGTCACACCCTTATATGCACAGAATGCACAATGAAACAAATGAGAAACTGGGTCTGAGCAGAAAAAGTAAATTAATGTGCATGCAAAATGTAATTGCATATGAACACATGACCTTTACACAGAGAAAACCAAAAGCAAAACACAAAACAAATATCCTGGAATAAAAAAGTAAAAAAATATATTGCAAAAATTGCATGAAGGTAGTAATAATAGTAATAATAAGGGTATTTAGTTAACATAATTTTGATCAAAATAATGTAGAAGCCATCCCGCCACGTCACGGCAACCCTTGTGGGACAGTCCTAACTCTTGTATTTAAAACCTTTCCACTTGTCAAGTGACGTAAATGTGAACAAGGACAGAGGGACTGAACCACCAGTAATAGTATAGGCCAGACAGGATGGATTTTCCAACTCAGAAACAGGGCGGTCACACCCTTATATGCACAGAATGCACAATGAAACAAATGAGAAACTGGGTCTGAGCAGAAAAAGTAAATTAATGTGCATTCTGTGCATATAAGGGTGTGACCGCCCTGTTTCTGAGTCCCTCTGTCCTTGTTCACATTTACGTCACTTGACAAGTGGAAAGGTTTTAAATACAAGAGTTCTGTCACAGGCTCGATGGCAGAGCTGTGACCAAACTGTGACTTTTACTTTTTACAACTGAAGAAGAGGAGGCGATAGAGCTGGAGGCTGAGTCAGCAATGTAAGACAAAACTTTTTCGATGGCAGAGCTGTGACCAAAGTGACTAGAGGATAAGGGAGATTTTGAATTTCTGCACACACTTGTGGACACTGGACACTTATGGATTGTGTGAGGCCCACTGAGTATCTGAGCGCTCTGTCACAGGCAGAAATTGGCTAGTGTATCACAAACTACAAGGTGTATGTAGAATTGGGCAGAATTGGAATCTCCCTAGAGTGCAGGTCTGTAAGAACGGAACATGTCCTCGACTTATTCTCACAGAGTGACTCACTGATAGCTTCACTGTGGCTGTGATAACAGCCGTTACACGGTACTGTGTGAGGAGCGTACACCGCTGTATGGTGTGAAAAAATGCACGCTCAGTACCTCAGCAGGACAAAAAAAAAAATTGTGATTGCTTTTAAAAAAGCAGTTTGCGGGGCAGTGGGTAAACAGCAATGCAGGAATGTCAGGAAGCCTTAGAAGGCAGCCCAACAACCAACACCACTGATACACCACTATATAGCCTCCCCTTGCACTGCACAGTGACTGGTGTGTTGTACAGGCAAAATCGCTAGCAGCAGAAGCAGTTTTTTTTTCTTCTTCTCAGCAGGACAAAAAAAAAAATTGGGATTGCTTTTAAAAAAGCAGTTTGCGGAGCAGTGGGTAAACAGCAATGCAGGAATGTCAGGAAGCCTTAGAAGGCAGCCCAACAACCAACACCACTGATACACCACTATATAGCCTCCCCTTGCACTGCACAGTGACTGGTGTGTTGTACAGGCAAAGTCGCTAGCAGCAGAAGCAGTTTTTGGTGTCTTCTTCCCTGCCTAACGCTCTCTCTACAAAATCATCAGCAGCAGCAGCTCTCCCTATTCTGAGATCAGCATGAGTAACATGGCGGTCGGCATGCACGCCCTTTTATACCCCCTGTGACGCCCCCCAAAGCAAGCCAATCACTTGCATGCCCTTCTGAAAGATGGTGGTGACCCGTGCCTATGTCATCACGTTGCCCACAGTGTCCGTGGATCCTGATTGGCTGAAAAAGAGCGCAAAACAAACTTTTGAAACGCGACTTTGGCGCGTAAGTCGCCGACCTCGTGGCCGACCTCATCCTAGGGTCGGGTTTCGTTTCATGAAACCCGACTTTGCCAAAAGTCGGTGACTTTTGAATTTTTTCGACCCGTTTCGCTCAACTCTACTCATGGGCAAGCAGTACGGGAGTACAAACTTCATAATAATGGGAACATTGCTTTCTGGTGGCCATCTTGTACATCTAAAAGGGTTATTGGGGTGTGTCCACATTTGGGGAAGGCCTTGCATTCACTTGATGTGCAAACAGTATGGGAGTACCAGCATTGTAATAATGGGAAAATTGCTTACAGGTGTCCATTCTGTATGTCTGTTCAAAGGATTATTGTGGTGCATCTAAAGTTGGGGCAGGGCAGGCCTTGCATTCAGTGCATAGGAAAACAGTATGGGAGTGCCAAATTCCTAATAATGGGAACATTGCTTTCAGGTGGCCATCCTATACATCTGTTCAAAGGGTTATTTATTAGGGTGCATCCAAATTTTTATCAGGCCTTACATTCCCTTCATGGGCAAACAGTAATGGTTTGCCAACTTCCTAATAATAGGAACATTGCTTTCAGGTTGCCATCCTGTGTGTTCAAAGGGTTATTGTGGTGCGTCCACATTTGGGCAGGTATTGCATTCACTGCTTAGGCAAAGAGTATGGGAATTTCAACTTCTTAATAATGGGAACATTGCTTTCAGGAGGCCCTCCTGTACGTTTCTTCAAAGGGGTATTGAGGTGCATCCAAATTTTGGGCAGCTCTGCCACTCACTGCATACGCAAAAACAGTATAGGAGACCCACTGTTTAATAATGGAAACAACAAAGCATAGCCAGCTGACGGCTCTCTAAGAATAGTGAGGGCTGACTGCTGGCCCTTTAAGAATAGTAAAGGCCGCCTGATGGCCCTATAAAAATGGGCTTTGTGACTTTCAGAGTTCCGCCTTTAAAATTGAAACAGGATGTGTCTGATGATGTGTCACACACCAAATGGCCAGATAAGGTTGTAAAATATTAAAACAACATTTCCCAGTGAATGCATTTGTCTTTGTTGAAAGTAATGCTAAAGTTGAGAAACGCCTCAAAAACGCTATGTGTGAAGATAGCCCAAGGTGTGTAGAAGCATTTTTGTTTTTGGATATTTATTTTGCCTTATATACAAGTCATTACCTCGGAAAGGATGTTCCTTAACATATTTCCCAGGAAAATCCATTTTTGTTTCATTTTTGTGTGTTTTATTGTGAATCTGTAAAAGTGGCGTAAGACTCTGACAGCATTGTTCACAGCAGTGACCTGGGAGTCAGAAATGCTTCCGGGTGTCTTCCACGTGCTTTTCCCATGTCACTTAAGCACTGTTCCCATCAATTTCAGCAAGTTTTAGTCCATTTGCAGGTCATCGGGGGGCAATGGTAAAAATGCTCAAGTTTCCCATAGACTTACTGCTAAAAAATAATGGAAGCATATGTGGAGCAAATAGAAAAAGCTGAATAAATTTTGATAAATATTAAAGATACAATACATTTAAAAAATACAATAAACACAATTTATACAATGAACCCCTCAGGAAGAAGCTTACGCGAAACGCGCGTCGGCGTTCCATGCAGCAACCCCAGGTCATGTATTGCCTACTTCATTAAGCCTTTATCCTGTTTGCACTATTTTTTGCACTGTGCAATATTTGTTTCTATTTACCATGTAGCACAAGGCACTTTATTTATTTGTATTAGGCTAGTTCATATTGGTCCTCTGGACACTGCAGTGTATAAACATTATATATATTTATATATATTCCATATTGTGGCATTTTGCAATTTTACTTGCCAACTTTATTTGGATCAAAAGGACATATTTTACATATTATATTTTTTTGTGTGTGTGGCTTAATTAAGCTGTTGCATCTATACACTTTGATTATTATTTCTAGCATTTTTGCAACTTTATCTTTGTTGTTGAATTTTGCACTAAGCACTTTAACCCCTTAGCGACAGAGCCAGTTTGCAGCTTAATGACCAGGCCAATTTTTACAATTCTGACCACTGTCAATTTATGACATTATAACTCTGGAAAGCTTTAAGGGATCCCGCTGATTCTGAGATTGTTTTTTCGTGACATATTGTACTTCATGTTAGTGTTAAAATTTCTTCAATAAGTCTTGTGTTTATTTATAAAAAAAATGGAAATATGGCGAAAATGTTGAAAATTTTGCAATTTCAAAACTTTAAATTTTTATGCCCTTAAATCAGAGAGATGTGTCACACAAATTTCATAATAAATAACATTTCCCACATGTCTACTTTACATCAGCACAATTTTGGAAGCAAAATTTTTTTTGTTAGAAAGTTATAAGGGTTAAAATTTGACCAGCGATTTCTCATTTTTACAACAAAATTTACAAAACCATTTTTTTTAGGGACCACATCATATTTAAAGTCATTTTGAGGGGTGTACATGACAGAAAATACCCAAAAGTGGCACCATTCTAAAAACTAGACCCCTCAAAGTGCTGAAAACCACATTCAAGAAGTTTATTAACCCTTTACGTGCTTCGCAGGAACTAAAGCAATGTGGAAGGAAAAAATTAACATTTAACTTTTTTTGCAAAAAATTTACTTCAGATCCAATAAATTTTTATTATTTTCACAAGTGTTAAAAGAGAAAATCAACCACTAAATTTGTTGTACAATTTCTCCTGAATACGCCGATAGCCCATATGTGGGGGTAAACCACGTTTTCAGCACACGGCAGAGCTAGCAAGGGATGCTGCGCCTTTTGACTTTTTCAACGCAGAATTGGCTGGGATTGAGATCGGATGCCATGTTGCGTTCGGAGAGCCCTTAATGTGCCTAAACAGTGGAAACCTCCAACAAGTGACCCCATTTTGGAAACTAGACCCCTTAAGGAACTTATCTAGATGTGTTGTGAGCACTTTGAACCTTCAAGTGCTTCACAGAAGTTTATAACGTAGAGCCGTGAAAATAAAAAATCATTTTTTTTTCCACAAAAATGATCTTTTCACCCCTAAATTTTTATTTTTACAAAGGTAACAGGAGAAATAATACCCCCACAGTTGTTGTGCGAATTGTCCTGAGTACACTGATACCCCATATGTGGGGGGGAACCACTGTTTGGGCGCATGGGAGAACTTGGAAGGGAAGGAATGCCATTTTGGAATGCAGACATTGATTGAATGGTCTGCAGGCATGATGTTGCTTTTGGACAGCCCCTGATGTACCTAAACAGTGGAAACCTCCCACAAGTGACCCCATTTTGGAAATTAGACCCCCCCAAGGAGCTTATCTAGATGTGTGGTGAGCACTTTCAACCCTCAAGTGTTTCACAGAAGTTTATAAACGCAGAGCCGTGAAAATAAAAAGTCTTTTCGATTTCCACAAAAGTGATTTTTTAGACCCCAATTTTTAGACCCCCAAAGTTGGTAAATAGTGGAAACTCCTCAATTCTTGCTCCAACCCTAACCCCACACACCCCTAATCCCAACCCTAACCCCTAATCATAATTCTAACCCTAATCCTAGTTCACCCTAACCCTAATTTTAACCCTATCCCAACCCTAACCCTAGCCCAACCCTAACCCTAACCCTAGCACTAACCCTAATGGAAAACTGAAAAAAAATTATTTTCTTCATTTCGTAATGTTGACCTAACTAAGGGGGTGATAAACGGGGGGGGTTATGTACTATTTTTTTTATTTTGATCACTATGATAGTTTATCATAGTGATCAAAATGAATGAATGGAATCTGCCAGCCGGAGCTGGCAGATTCCCGGCGGGTGCACTGCACATGCGTCTGCCATTTTCTACCGGATCCCAGATGGCGGCGCCCACCGGAGGATGCCGGTGGGACGCGGGACCACTGGGAGGGGACCCTGGACCACGGAGAGGTACTGGGGGGATCCGGGACCCTAGTTCTCTCTCCTCTGATGTGCGATCACATCAGAGGAAAGAGAAATTTAATGCAAAATGGTGTCTTTTTTTTTTTTTTGCGGTCGCCGTTATAGGGTTAACGGCGATCGCAAAAGCGGGGTCGGGTAAAAAAATGACCGATTCATGTTCTCTGGGGTCTCGGTTACCCCTGGCTGCCGAGACCCCGGAGAAAATCCGACACTGGGGGCGCTATTCGCTTTCTCCACAGCACAGCGAATTAACGGCGCTGTGGTTTATGTACACTTAATTACCGCCGTTAAAAGGCGTATCGGCGGCCGCTAAGGGGTTAATATTATTTGAGAGAATGTATTACTTATATTTGCATTTGCTATATTATTCTTTTTCTTATTGAAGTGTTGATCCATCTGTATGCACCTCGGCACTTGTCTAATTTGCACTTTACATTTACTAGCTGAAAGGAGCATTTCAGTGCTATATATATTTTTTTTTACAGGATGGCTTTAGATTAGTTTAGGGTTTTTTATGGGTTTAATCATTTTGATGATGGCACTTTGCTGTTTATTCCCTTTTGGATTACCCCAAGTATAAACTTTAATTCCTTTGTAATCCATTAATTTTCTATATAGAGCTCAACTAATAGGGTGTGTGCACACAAAAGAGGTTTTTTTTCACCCATTTTTTAAGCGTTTTACCAGCAAAAATGCTTAAAAACGCTTAACAGAAGCATCCCATTCATTTTAATGAATTCTGCACTTTTTGTGCATATTGTTGCGTTTTTTTCCACGAAAAAACGCATCGCGGTAAAAAACGCAGCATGCTCATTAATTTTGTGAAAAAAATCCACATTTCTAACTATTTTCTATGAGACTGGGGATGAGCGGAAAAAATCATGGCAAAAACGAGCAAAAAATTGCGGCAAAAACGCGCAAAAATCTGGGAAGGAGTCCATTTTTTTGTCGGGAATTTTCGGCATACGTGGGTACATAGCCTTATACTAATCTTGGATTATATTACAATAGCCTGTGCTTGCAGCTTTTTTATTTGTATCCCCACCATTTTTTAAATGTATTGTATCTTTGATATTTAATAAATTGTATTCAGTGTTTTTCTATTTGTTCGGCACATGCTTCCATTATTTTTTAGCATTTTGTTGATTGGAAGTGCCATTTATCTAGGCCTATTAATTGGTTATATTCCCATAGACTTAAATTGGGCTCATTGCTCAGGTCAAGCACCCAAGCATTCCAATTTGCTCGACCTGATGTGGCCTGCTTTATGTAGCACAGTAGAAAAAGAAAATATTACATTTGTTACTGTGGACGAGCCTTGGATACAACAGAATCTGAGCACGAAAGAATGACAACTTCAAATGTGGTCAAATATTTTAGTGCATGGTACAAATAGAACAAACTTATATTTTATCATGTGTACCCCTGTATGGAGAACAATCTGTGCAACAAAGAATGAAAAGAAGAAATGTAGCCTGGTTTTGGCAGCATGATATTAAGAAATCTAATTTTGATTTTATAATATGCACCCCTGTATGGTGAATAAGATCAACACCCAAAAATATAAAAGTGCCATCTAGATCTGCAGACAGCTTAATTTTACTGCCACTAAATGACAATATGGGATATGGCGTGCTGAATCACGTTAGCATCAGCCCAAGAAATAGCTTTTTCATGTGCAACAGCTCTACGCACAGAACACTTTCACTGTCATAAAATCATGATGTGGGATATGGCAGCTGTATCACGTTTAGAAACATATATTTTTCTTTCTAATGCACATGAACTCTGCAGACAGCTTAATTTAACTGCCACAAAATAACAAGGTGGGAGATGGCGTGCTGAATCACGATAGCAGCAGCCAAAAAAAATATTTTTTTTACTGTGCAACAGCTCTGCACACAGAAGAATCTAACCACCACAAAATTACTATGTGGGATATGGAGTGCTGAATCACATTTGAAACAGATTTTTTTATAATGTGCGTGAGCTATGCATGAAGCTTAATTTCCCTCAACAAAATTACAACTTTGGAGATGGCGTGCTGAATCATGTTAGCAACAGCAAAAAAAAAAAATAATTTTTTTCTGGGCAACAGCTCTACACAAAGAACAATTTCACTGCCACAATTATAACATAGGATACGGCGAGCTGTATCACATTTAGCAAAATATTTTTTTTTTTAATCTGCATGAGCTTTGCAGACACTTGCCTTTCACCGACATTAAATGACAAGGTTATATAAGGCAGGGTTCCCCAACTCCAGTCCTCAAGGCCCACCAACAAGTCATGTTTTCAGGATTTCCTTAGTATTACCCAGGTGATAATTGCATCACCTGTACAATACAAGGGAAATCCTGAAAACATGATTTGTTCAGGCAGCTTAATTTCACCTCAACAAAATTACAATGTTGGAGGTGGTGTGCTAGCGTGCATGTTAGCAACAGCCAAAGAAATATTTTTTTTTTAATTGTGAAAGAACAATTTCACCACCATAAAAATACATCGTGGGATATGGCAAGCTGTGTCACATTTAGGCTGCTTTCACACATCCGGCTTTGTGTCTCCGGCGCCGTGCGGCGAAAAGTCGTAGGGGCGGATCCGGGATGTGCCGATGACACCGGATGCCTGTGTGGCCGGATACGGTGGCGCCCACATTTAAAAGAGCAGCATGAGACTCAGAGTCTCCGCGCATGGGCTCTGAGAAAAACCGGTCCGGCGCTGTCAAAAAACGTTGCAGTGAACGTTTTTTGCAGACGCCGGACGGCTACTTTTTGCCGTATCCGACAAAAACCGGATACGCCACATACCCATCCAGCACGGTGCGGCGACAATACAACTCTATAGGACAAAACTGGATCGGTTGTTCCAAATTTCGCCGCATCGCGCCGGATTCAAAAAGCCGGATGTGTGAAAGCAGCCTTAGCGACAGATTTTTTTTAATCTGCATGAGCTATGGTGACAGTTGAATTTCACCACCAATAAATGACAAGGAGAGATATGGCGTGCTAAATCATGGTAGCAACTACCCCCTCCCTCCAATTTTTTTTTTCCTGGCCAACAGTTCAAATCACAGAACAAAGTCACCACCGCTAAATTACAAGGTGACAAATGCCTTGCTTTATCACATTTAGCAACTGCAAAAAAAATATTTAGAAAGGTCTACTAGTGCATGGCGCACAATAGAAGCAGTACACAACACACTTCAATGAACTGCTGCCTTTGTCTGTCGACCTCAGTAATGGCACGAAAAAATGCAGAAATGTTGATCTTACAGCCACACAGTACACTAGCTATCTAAACTATCTGACTTAGAAACCACCGCCTAGCTAATTAGCTAAAATCTATCAGCATCCAGAACCAGCATCAGGAGCAGCCTCTCTGTGCTATTACATTGTCAAAATAGAGCTAACACAGGATGTCTGTTCTTTATTTGGAGAGGGACATGTGATTTCAGCAGTCAATGACACAAGCTGTTGTGTCAGGACATTGTGGATGCTTCCTGCTCCTCAATTGGCTAGCCACAATATGCACACATGAAGTTTGAGGAAAAAAAGTTTACAAGCACGTTATGTCTCTGAGCTCTCCCCATCCCCTACCTTCATCAAACACGTGTCTCACGCTCATCATACAACACCATTATGCTATCCAAAGTGCTCAAAATACTTTAATGGCAACGCAAATATTTTCCAGCACTTTTTACCGAATGTAAGTGATTTTTTCCAATTTTATAAAATTTTGCTCATGTTTCCGATCAGGAATCCGAATGTGACATATTTGTGCCGATTTTATTATTAGTGGAACCGCGATCATTTACGGATCTGTTATCGAATTTTGTCGACTTTGAGGAAAAATGCATGGGAAATTAAACATTCAGGGCCGCTGTTTGGTATATTTTCCCATCCAATGCCCATTTCAAGAATATAGTCCCCCATCATGGGCCCCTTCCTGTATTAATGTCCCCTTCCTGGCCTCTTCCAGTAATAATTCCCCATCTTAGACCCATTTCTAGTGAAATGCTCCCATTATGGGCTCATTCCTGGTGTAAAGCTTCCCATCTTGGGCTATTCCTCACATATCCCATGCTGGCTGGTTTCTGTTCTTTTCCTTTAAACACTTTTAGGAGCCAAGGCCATTGTGCTGCTTTTCAGTGTTAGGGCTGGCGGAACACACCAAAATGTAAAATAATAGTGGGTGCGTTCGCCGCCCGGGGTCCACCGTGCAGAGTTGGTATGCTGTTGCTAAGTAATAGCGGACGTTCAATATGGCGGTATAACACACGCGGGTAAAACGTCACACGGTGTCCGCTGGGCGAACTCTGTTACCTCACAGAGCCGCACTAATGCTAATACACAAATGCTGAGCCTGTTCACACTCACAGCGCTCGGGGAGAAGACAGCTCAGTATCCAGAGTCACAGGACTCTGGACCCAGGACATAGGACCAGCATCCCTCTAGACCTACCGAGCGTGTGGTGTTGCAGCTGTGAACGCCGCTAACAGAAGCCGACTGCCGCAAAACGACAGTGTCTGCTGTGGTACGATGGTGCCCTATGGCAGGCAACACCATCGGACGCTGGTGCTGGGAAGTGACGAGCACTTGTGGCCTATGGCTAGCCGCTGGCTGACGCTGACTCTGCAACTAATTTCCTAACCACATACGTAATATCAAAGGGAGGGGAATTTTAATGAGTCATTCACCAGGTACATGCATCCATCATCATCCACACATATAGCAACAAGAGTCTATACTAGCGCATTGCCGAGAGGCCATGTGGACCTTTTATAGCCGTGCACTTCGGGGACCTTCCTGATGCTCCAGATGGACCAATCGGAACAGGAAAAGGACCTGAGCATGTGACTCCCGATCCCCAATGGGAGATCGTCTCATGAGCATGCACAGTGGGCTGAAGGAAGGACTTAGCCTCTAGAGTCTTTTGCTGCTGGCCAGGCTGCATTGCCATAACTGAACCAGAGGTGGCCATAGCAGCTGAACCCAAAATGCAGGTGTGGGCTGAACACTGGGATCGTGAAGTCTGCTGAGCAGGCTCCACTGTGGCCGGAGAGGAATGGGAGACCAAAGGTGGCAAGGTTTGGGATTCCCCCTGTGCAGAACCCGACGCCTAACATTCAGTCAGTGAAAAGAGCAGGCGTTTTGCCCCACCTTATCAGACTCTTTAAAGTGCCATGCACCTCTTGGATAGAGTTGTCCTTAGTGAAGCTCTGGAGTATAATTCAGGCTGTAACAAAATGTCCTGGACTTACAAAGTGAAAGAACAGGTGAATATATCTTGGTGACATCTACTTTTCCATTTTGATAGATGTAAAATGAGCTTTATATGTTATGTGATCTGCTATGCTTTTTTAGACTTGGTCGGGCTCGGAGTCTATGTGATGTAGTTTGCACTTTCATTTTAGAAAGGATTCATTCATTTGAATAAGTGGAAAAACTTTGTGATTAAAGTTTTGATAAATCCTCTCTGTGTTATCAGTATCCTCATAGCACAGGAGAGATGGCTGACTCCTCAGAGAGCAAAACTAATTTCCAAGCTCTGGGCACTCTGACTCCAAGACTGATTGTTTTTTTTTTTGGATTAGTAATACATTTATTTATCATAGTCACCAATGTCAATGACTGGTGGAAAGGACGATCAGTGACTTCTGTTGACCACATTGTAACTTCTCTTGGAGTTTCAAGGTTGTGTGCTGATTGTGCTAATACTATATATGTCTTTGTGGGCACATTCTTCCAGCTGTCACATGTGTCGATAGTTATTTTATTGTCAGTTTATGGTTTCTTTTTTTATTCCAATATTTGGTTAATAACTCTGCTCTCCATCGTATATTGTCTTAAGATCTCCAACCTCCGGACCAGACTGTTCCTGTATCTGAGGAGGGTGATATTACCCAGGACTGGACATTTCATTGCAGCCTGTGGAACTCTCGCTGTTGTCAGTTGTCTGACAACCCTGCAGATGGGACTTTCTGAGGTTCCCAATGATGAAACATACAATATAACCCTGAAAACTCAAGTCATGAGATGCCTTTCTGTCAATTCTGTAATAACTTTAACGATAGGAATCTTCATCCCACTTCTATTCTATTTCATCTCCTCCGTCCTCCTCTTTGCCTCACTGTACCATCACACAGTAAAGATGAAGATGAGCAGTAATTTATCCATCAATTTGGAGACATATTACTCAACGATGAAATTTGTATCTGTCACTTTTACATATAATACTATATTCTTTGCTGGTTATGTGTTTTGTGCTGCTTATTACAGTTTTCACTGTGTAATCCTTCCATGGGTTTATATTGTCTTGGATTTTCTACCATCTCTACATTCCTCCTACCTGATCTATCGAACACCCAAACTCCATAGTCAGATGTCCGAGGTCCTGCAGAATGTCAGTGATGTCATATTGCAAAAGAGAGGTGCAGAAACCAGAACCAGCTCAAGGAGGTGACTCCCTATAGACCCAGGCTAATCAGCGCAATGATTTGGAATTGACTATGTTGGGGTGGGACCTAATTGTCTATCTGTCAGCTCAACACTGAAAGGGGAGATAATGCACTGCAGTACACAATTATACAGTCTGTTAGTTCCCTTGTGTGACCAGTAGGTATTGCAAAAGGAAAAAAAATAAATAAATATTTTTTAACCCCTTCACCAACTTGTGATTTCCCATTTTTGCGCTTTCCTTTTTTGTTTCCCATCTTCCCAGAGCCATAACTTTTTTATTTTTCCATCAATATAGCTGCATGAAGGCTTGTTTTTTTTGCGGCATGAGTGATACTTTTGAATGACGCTATCGAATTTCCAATATATTGTACTATAATATGGTAAAAAAAAAAATTAAATTGCAGGGAATTTGTAAAAAAAAAAAAAAAAACTGCAGTTCCTCAATTGTTTTTATTTACCATGTTTACTAAATGCTAAAAGTGACCTGCATGGGCATGGCCAAGATCTCTGCGATGTGAGGTGCAGGAGACCTGAGCCCCGTGGATGCTTCCTGAAAAGAGATGTTTTAAGCTATTCTTAGAAGATTTCAAGTCTCCAAACCAATTCATGAAGACTCTGGACAGCCTGGTGAACATTTAGTGATCACAACTGTTCCTCTATGTGCTGGCACTGAAGAGTTAGAGTTGAGCGAAACGGGTCGGTCAAATTCAAAAGTCGCCAACTTTCGTTAAAGTCGAGTTTCACCGATCGAAACCCGACCATAGCGTGAGGTCGGCCATGAGGTCGCCGACTTGAGCGCCAAAGTCGTGTTTCCCATAAAGCTTCCAGAGCCTTTTCTCAGCCAATGATCAAGGACGCACACTGTGGGCAACGCGATGACATGGGCAGCGGCCACCACCATCTTAGAGAAGGGCATTGCAGCGATTGGCTGGCTTTGTGTGGCATCACAGTTGATATAAAAGCCCTGAACGCCGACCGCCATCTTACTTCTGCCGATCTTAGCATAGGGAGAGGTTGTTGCTGCTAGTTCTCAATAGGGAGAGTGATTAGGCAGGGAAAAAAAACCTGTGCTTCTGCTGATAGCGATTTTCACTCTACAACACAACAGTTAGGCTAAGTGCACACGTTGCAGAAAATTTCTGCACAAAAACCTGAATCCCTTCCCAGAAACCGCACCTATTTTTCCGCGGCGGTTTTTGCGCGGTTTTGATGCGTTTTTGATGCGTTTTTTACCGCAGCGGTTTCTAAACGCATGGGAGAAGCCAAAACCGCGGAAAAATCCGCAAAATTAATGAGCATGCTGCGTTTTTTACCGCGATGCGTTTTTTTCGCGGTAATAAACGCATCAATGTGCACAAAAAGTGCAAAATGCATAGAAATGACTGTGCAGCTTATTTTTAGCGGTTTTATAGCGGTTTTATAGTGAAAACCGCGGTAAAAAACACTAAAAAAATGCTGTGTGTGAACACAGCCTTAGTGTGCAGTGACAGGGGAGGATATTTTTGTGGGCAGCAGCTCTGGTGGTTATTAGGCTGCCTTATAAGTACTGTTGAGCGATACCGTTCGATACCCAAAAATATCGTATCGGATGGTATCGCCCGATACGAAAAAAATATCGGGTATCGCCGATTCCGATACCGAAAGTCCCATTCAAGTCAATATGACTCCCGGTATCGGAATTAAAAAAAGCCCTTTATTTCCTTGTTGGCTAATTCTACATAATTGAAAACAAATAAGAATCATGTAGAATGTATTGTGGGAGGTGGAGGAGACATTAAAGGCATAGTGGTTTATTCAAACCACATGGCATAGCATTAATTCCAATTTTTTTTTTCAAGACGTTCGGGGTTAAAAAGATATTGACTATGTTAACTTTTTTATATTTTGTCAGATATGTATGTTTCGCAACTTCCATGCTCTTCACCTTCTTTTGTACTTCTCCCACACTTTCTCCTTCATGATCCGCAGCAGTAGCATTTTTTTCATCAACTTTTTCTTCACCTTATTCATCTTCTTCACCTTCTTCCCATTAATTTTTTTTTTCCATTCTTCATATTCTTCTTATTCAGCTATTATTAATTTTCATATGCTATTTCTTCATCTTCTTCCTATTCTTCTTTTTCTTCATTTTCTTATGGTGACAGGCATTCCTGTAGTACTTATCAAAAAAAGTTATAAGATTACACTTTACGTTCTGCCTGTCACAAAAGATTTACAACAGGATTTGTCCGCGTTCAGTTTGGCCTGCAGCAGCAGGCATTTTCCAAGGGCACCACGATGAGGAACGGACTCACCCCCATTTACTGCTTAGTCTTCTTCTGCTTATAATTTTGATTTCTTCTATGCTGATTTTTTGTCTTATGCTTAATGTTCTTCTGCTTTCTGTTCTTCTGCTTTTGCTTCTTCTGCTTCTTGTTCTTCTGTCTTTTGTTCTGTATCTTGGTGGTTGTCTTCATGTTCTTTGTCCTCTTGGTCTTATTATTTAGGGTCATATTTCTGGTCTTCTTTGGTGTGGTCTCCAGGGTCGTCATCATCAGGGTCATCGTCATGGAGATCAATAAGGATTACCAAAGACAATTTCAAAAAGCTTGATCTTGGAAATGTAGCAGAAGGTACAAGAAGGCTGAGAAACTGGCGAGAACCAGCAGACAGTGCTGGCACCCGGATGGGTAGCAGAAGGAACAAGAGCCAATGGCACTACCGAGGACCAACTGACGGTGCTGGACAACGGTTACTAAGCAGAAGGTACCTGTGCTAAAAAGCACTACCAAGGACCAGCTGAAGGTGCTGGACCTCGGATACCGAGATGGAGGCACCTAGGCCAAAGGCTGTGGCGAGAACCAGCAGACAGTGCTGGCACCCGGATGGGTAGCAGAAGGAACAAGAGCCAATGGCACTACCGAGGACCAACTGACGGTGCTGGACCACGGTTACTAAGCAGAAGGTACCTGTGCTAAAAAGCACTACCAAGGACCAGCTGACGGTGCTGGACCTCGGATACCGAGATGGAGGCACCTAGGCCAAAGGCTCTGGCGAGAACCAGCAGACAGTGCTGGAACCCGGGTGGGTATCAGAAGGTACCCATTGAAAGCAAAGTAGCCAGGCCGCAAGCCGGCCGCAGTTACCGAAACCCACAGTCCTACAGGGGGTCCATGTCCCATTGGCACTACGGATCCAGCCTTCAGTGCCAGTTCCCGCAGCCCACATAGGAGTCACCTAAACTGCAGGCACCGTAGAGTCGGCTAACCTGGTCAACAGGGAGTCCCCGTGCCAAAGACACTGCCGAGCACCAACTGGCGTTGTTGGAGCCCAGGGACAATCATGGTGTAGGCCGAGGCCTACTTGGTGGTAGTTTTAGATTGTTTGTAGGCTACAACAGACTGTCAACATGCTCCAATTAGGCATCTGTCTCCACTCTGTTTCCAGGATTTCACGTGACCAACAACACCGCCAGTTTATGCGTACAGCAATCGTCTGCCCAATCCACACGTGTTGCTGTGTTACTGGGATTCTGTAATGTTAGCAGATCCCCTGATGTGTGTCTGCCACTGTCTCCTGCTCTGTCCACATTCCCACCGCTTGCAGTGGGAAGGTGGACAGCGCAGGAGACAGTGGCGGACACATATTGGGGGATCTGCTGACGTTACAGAACACCAGTAACACAGGAACACGTGTGGAATGCGTGGACGGCAACTGTGAGCAGGAACTGGCGGTGTTGGAGGTCAGGGGAAATACTAGAGACAGAGTGGAGACAGAGGCCAAATCAGAGAATGTTTAAATCTGAAGTAGTTACAATTTGGAGGCAGCAGCAGTTTGCCCTCCACACAGCAGGGGATCAGCTGACGTTACTGAACCCCACTTTCACATGAACGAGTGTGTTTTTCTGTGTGAACAGCACTTCCGAGCACCAACTAGCGTTGTTGGAACCCAGGGACAATCATGGTGCAAGCCGAGGCCTACAAGGAGCGAGGTGTAAAGCAGAGGTATTTTGACTTTGGAGGGAGCAGGACACTTTGCCCTCCACACAGCAGGGGATCAGCTGACGTTACTGACCCCCACTTTCACATGAACGAGTGTGTTTTTCTGTGTGGACAGCACTTCCGAGCACCAACTAGCGTTGTTGGAACCCAGGGACAATCATGGTGCAGGCCGAGGCCTACTAGGAGCGAGGTGTAAAGCAGAGGTATTTTGACTTTGGAGGGAGCAGGACACTTTGCCCTCCACACAGCAGGGGATCAGCTGACGTTAATGACCCCCACTTTCACATGAACGAGTGTGTTTTTCTGTGTGGACAGCACTTCCGAGCACCAACTAGCGTTGTTGGAACCCAGGGACAATCATGGTGCAGGCCGAGGCCTACTAGGAGCCAGGTGTAAAGCTTGTCATGATCCAGTGTTGGATCTGGCGGTATTAAAAGCAAAGTGAACTTTTTCTACTTTGGTTCAGTTCAAAGGTGTTTTGACTGTCCCCGGTGGTGGTGAGTGGTATCGCACCTTAGGTTAATGTGCACTTAATTATAATTCAGGTGTTGGACTCTATAATTGGGTCTCAGGGTGTTCACTCACTGCTGGTTATATTCGTTGCTTAGTTGTTGGAGAGCCTGGTGGAAGGATGGAGCTGGATAGGAGTCCTGCCCAGTCAGCCAGAGAGAACGAGTGCCAGCTAATGGTGTCTGCAGGAAGGACTGGCATGGCCTGGTGGAGTCGCAGTTTATGTTGTCAGCGAGAAGTGCGGGCATGGCTTAGAGGAGTGGCGACTTGGAAGAGAGTTGCACTCAGCATGTTCGACTTGGTTGCTGAGAACTGGACTCGAGCATGCTTGGATTCTTGGCAGAGGCTGGACTCATCTTGGGACTCTGTGTACTGGACTGCTGCAAGTGGTGATGGACTCTGCTCCCAGGCTGCACGATGGTGATGGATCCAGTTATGGTGATGGATCAGGGTGGAGGAGTAGATGCACACAGGTGGTGGGCTCTGTTGCTAGGAGCGTACGCAACAGAGCAAAGCTAAGTGGTGTTCCCCCTGTATTGTCTCTTTCCCTCATGTGTGTTATTAGTGCAGTGGTGGGATTAGTTTCCGCACCGACCTATTCCCTAGTGAGCGTTTAGGGTCAGGGCGAGCTAGGGCGTTGAGGTACGCGTGCGGCGCCCGGTGCGAAACCGGCATAGGGAATGTCAGGAGTGCAGGGACACTGGCTCAGGGGAGCTCAGGAGGTCTCCAATTCCCTTTTCCCTATCGCAGGGCCCACCACTGTTAATGTTTCCCAGGTTCCCCCTTTATTATTTAAATTCGCCGTACTGGAGGCGGTGTTTCCAGAAATGTATTTATAACGTGTAATTCCCAAATTCGCCAGGTGGAGGCGGCGTATCCACCTGCACGTTTTATTATTTAAATGCGCCCCACTGGAGGCGGTGTATCCAGGGTCACGTGTGTTATGGGTTCGCCCAGCGGAAACATCTGCGTCCTGACACACGTGATCATGACAAAGCTGAGGTATTTTGACTTTGGAGGGAGCAGGACACTTTGCCCTCCACACAGCAGGGGATCAGCTGACGTTACTGACCCCCACTTTCACATGAACGAGTGTGTTTTTCTGTGTGGACAGCACTTCCGAGCACCAACTAGCGTTGTTGGAACCCAGGGACAATCATGGTGCAGGCCGAGGCCTACTAGGAGCCAGGTGTAAAGCTGAGGTATTTTGACTTTGGAGGGAGCAGGACACTTTGCCCTCCACACAGCAGGGGATCAGCTGACGTTACTGACCCCCACTTTCACATGAACGAGTGTGTTTTTCTGTGTGGACAGCACTTCCGAGCACCAACTAGCGTTGTTGGAACCCAGGGACAATCATGGTGCAGGCCGAGGCCTACTAGGAGCGAGGTGTAAAGCTGAGGTATTTTGACTGTGGAGGGAGCAGGACACTTTGCCCTCCACACAGCAGGGGATCAGCTGACGTTACTGACCCCCACTTTCACATGAACGAGTGTGTTTTTCTGTGTGGACAGCACTTCCGAGCACCAACTAGCGTTGTTGGAACCCAGGGACAATCATGGTGCAGGCCGAGGCCTACTAGGAGCGAGGTGTAAAGCAGAGGTATTTTGACTTTGGAGGGAGCAGGACACTTTGCCCTCCACACAGCAGGGGATCAGCTGACGTTACTGACCCCCACTTTCACATAAACGAGTGTGTTTTTCTGTGTGGACAGCACTTCCGAGCACCAACTAGCGTTGTTGGAACCCAGGGACAATCATGGTGCAGGCCGAGGCCTACTAGGAGCCAGGTGTAAAGCTGAGGTATTTTGACTTTGGAGGGAGCAGGACACTTTGCCCTCCACACAGCAGGGGATCAGCTGACGTTACTGACCCCCACTTTCACATGAACGAGTGTGTTTTTCTGTGTGGACAGCACTTCTGAGCACCAACTAGCGTTGTTGGAGCCCAGGGAGAACCAGGGTGCAGGCCGAGGCCTACTTGGTGGCAGTTTTACATTTATTGTAGGCTACAACAGGCTGTCAACGTGCTCCAATTAGGCATCTGTCTCCACTCTGTTTCCAGGATTTCACGTGACTACCAACACCGCCAGTTTATGCGTAGAGTAGCCGTCTGCCCAATCCACACGTGTTCCTGTGTTACTGGTGTTCTGTAATGTCAGCAGATCCCCTGATGTTTGTCTGCCAATGTCTCCTGCTCTGTCCACATTCCCACCACTTGCAGTGGGAAGGTGGACAGCGCAGGAGACAGTGCCGGACACACATTGGGGGATCAGCTCACGTTACAGAACACCAGGAACACAGGAACAAGTGTGGAATGCGTGGATGGCAACTGTGAGCAGGAACTGGCGGTGTTGGAGGTCAGGGGAAATACTAGAGACAGAGTGGAGACTGAGGCCAAATCAGAGAATGTTTAAATCTGAAGTAGTTACAATTTGGAGGCAGCAGCAGTTTGCCCTCCACACAGCAGGGGATCAGCTGACGTTACTGAACCCCACTTTCACATGAACGAGTGTGTTTTTCTGTGTGGACAGCACTTCCGAGCACCAACTAGCGTTGTTGGAACCCAGGGACAATCATGGTGCAGGCCGAGGCCTACTAGGAGCGAGGTGTAAAGCAGAGGTATTTTGACTTTGGAGGGAGCAGGACACTTTGCCCTCCACACAGCAGGGGATCAGCTGACGTTACTGACCCCCACTTTCACATAAACAAGTGTGCTTTTCTGTGTGGACAGCACTTCTGAGCACCAACTAGCGTTGTTGGAGCCCAGGGAGAACCAGGGTGCAGGCTGAGGCCTACTTGGTGGCAGTTTTAGATTGTTTGTAGGCTACAACAGACTGTCAACGTGCTCCAATTAGGCATCGGTCTCCACTCTGTTTCCAGGATTTCACGTGACCAACAAGACCGCCAGTTTATGCGTACAGCAGCCGTCTGCCCAATCCACACGTGTTGCTGTGTTACTGGGATTCTGTAATGTCAGCAGATCCCCTGATGTGTGTCTGCCACTGTCTCCTGCTCTGTCCACATTCCCACCGCTTGCAGTGGGAAGGTGGACAGCGCAGGAGACAGTGGCGGACACATATTGGGGGATCTGCTGACGTTACAGAACCCCAGTAACACAGGAACACGTGTGGAATGCGTGGACGGCAACTGTGAGCAGGAACTGGCGGTGTTGGAGGTCAGGGGAAATACTAGAGACAGAGTGGAGACAGAGGCCAAATCAGAGAATGTTTAAATCTGAAGTAGTTACAATTTGGAGGCAGCAGCAGTTTGCCCTCCACACAGCAGGGGATCAGCTGACGTTACTGAACCCCACTTTCACATGAACGAGTGTGTTTTTCTGTGTGGACAGCACTTCCGAGCACCAACTAGCGTTGTTGGAACCCAGGGACAATCATGGTGCAGGCGGAGGCCTACTAGGAGCGAGGTGTAAAGCAGAGGTATTTTGACTTTGGAGGGAGCAGGACACTTTGCCCTCCACACAGCAGGGATCAGCTGACGTTAGTGAACTCCACTTTCACATGAACGAGTGTGTTTTTCTGTGTGGACAGCACTTCCGAGAACCAACTGGCGGTGTTGGAGCCCAGGGACAATCATGGTGCAGGCCGAGGCCTACTAGGAGCCAGGTGTAAAGCTGAGGTATTTTGACTTTGGAGGGAGCAGGACACTTTGCCCTCCACACAGCAGGGGATCAGCTGACGTTACCGAACCCCACTTTCACATGAACGAGTGTGTTTTTCTGTGTGGACAGCACTTCTGAGCACCAACTAGCATTGTTGGAGCCCAGGGAGAACCAGGGTGCAGGCCGAGGCCTACTTGGTGGCAGTTTTAGATTGTTTGTAGGCTACAACAGACTGTCAACGTGCTCCAATTAGGCATCTGTCTCCACTCTGTTTCCAGGATTTCACGTGACTACCAACACCACCAGTTTATGCGTACAGTAGCCGTCTGCCCAATCCACACGTGTTGCTGTGTTACTGGGATTCTGTAATGTCAGCAGATCCCCTGATGTGTGTCTGCCACTGTCTCCTGCTCTGTCCACATTCCCACCGCTTGCAGTGGGAAATACTAGACAGACAGAGTGGAGACAGAGGCCAAATCAGAGAATGTTTAAATCTGAAGTAGTTACAATTTGGAGGCAGCAGCAGTTTGCCCGCCACACAGCAGGGGATCAGCTGACGTTACCGAACCCCACTTTCACATGAACGAGTGTGTTTTTCTGTGTGGACAGCACTTCCGAGCACCAACTGGCGTTGTCGGAGCCCAGGGAAAATGAGGTAGTAGGCCGAGGCCTACTTGGAGCCAGGTGTAAATCTGAGGTTGTTTGACTGTGGAGGGAGCAGGACACTTTGCCATACACACAGCAGGGGATCAGCTGACGTTACCGAACCCCACTTACACATGAGCGAGTGTTTTGTCTGTGCGGACAGCACTTCTGAGCACCAACTGGCGGTGTCGGAGCCCAGGGAAAATCAGGTAGTATGCCAAGGCCTACTTGGTGGCAGTTTGCAATTGTTTCTAGACTACTACTAACTGTCAACGTACTCCAATTAGGCCTCTGTCTTCACTCTGTTTCGAGTATTTCTGCTGGCTTCCAACCACGCCAGTTGCTGCTCTGAAATGCCGTCTGCACAACCCACACTTGTTCCTGTGTTACTGGGGTTCTGTAACAGCAGCTTCTCCCTAGAGGTGAGTCAGGCAATGTCTCCTGCTCTGTCCACATTTCCACTACAAGTAGTGGGAATGTAGACAAAGCAGGAGACATTGCCGTGCTCAACTCTGGAGATGAGCAGATGTTACAGGACCCAGGTACCACAGGATCAAGTGTGGATTGTGCAGACGGCACTTGAGAGCAGAAACAGGCGGTGTTGTAGGCCGGAGGAAATACTCAAAACAGAGTGGAGACAGAGGGCAAATCAGAGAACATATTAAATCAGAGGTAGTCAGAAGGTGTAGGCAGCAGGAGAGTTTGCCGTACACACAGCAGGGGATCAGCTGACGTTACCGAACCCCACTTACACATGAGCGAGTGTTTTGTCTGTGCGGACAGCACTTCCGAGCACCAACTGGCGTTGTCGGAGCCCAGGGAAAATGAGGTAGTAGGCCGAGGCCTACTTGGAGCCAGGTGTAAATCTGAGGTTGTTTGACTGTGGAGGGAGCAGGACACTTTGCCATACACACAGCAGGGGATCAGCTGACGTTACCGAACCCCACTTACACATGAGCGAGTGTTTTGTCTGTGCGGACAGCACTTCTGAGCACCAACTGGCGGTGTCGGAGCCCAGGGAAAATCAGGTAGTATGCCAAGGCCTACTTGGTGGCAGTTTGCAATTGTTTCTAGACTACTACTAACTGTCAACGTACTCCAATTAGGCCTCTGTCTTCACTCTGTTTCGAGTATTTCTGCTGGCTTCCAACCACGCCAGTTGCTGCTCTGAAATGCCGTCTGCACAACCCACACTTGTTCCTGTGTTACTGGGGTTCTGTAACAGCAGCTTCTCCCTAGAGGTGAGTCAGGCAATGTCTCCTGCTCTGTCCACATTTCCACTACAAGTAGTGGGAATGTAGACAAAGCAGGAGACATTGCCGTGCTCAACTCAGGAGATGAGCAGATGTTACAGGACCCAGGTACCACAGGAACAAGTGTGGATTGTGCAGACGGCACTTGAGAGCAGAAACAGGCGGTGTTGTAGGCCGGAGGAAATACTCAAAACAGAGTGGAGACAGAGGGCAAATCAGAGAACATATTAAATCAGAGGTAGTCAGAAGTTGTAGGCAGCAGGAGAGTTTGCCGTACACACAGCAGGGGATCAGCTGACGTTACCGAACCCCACTTACACATGAGCGAGTGTTTTGTCTGTGCGGACAGCACTTCTGAGCAACAACGGGCGTTGCTGTAGCCCAGGAAATAAAGTTCAGGTCATATAAACATGAACACAACAGGAGACCTGGATCCTTTTGCCAGCCAATTATTTATTCTGGAAGAGGACTGGCAAATTCAGGTGAGATCCAGGCCTTGATCATTTTCACAAAAGTAAGCCGGTCAACATTATCGGCGGATAGTCGCGTGCGACGGTCTGTTACCACACCACCTGCAGCACTAAAGACACGTTCCGATAATACACTGGCAGCAGGGCAAGCCAGCACCTCCAATGCATACTGGCTAAGCTCTGGCCATGTATCCAGCTTAGAGACCCAATACTTGAATGGGGAAGAGCCGTCTGGGAGAACACTAACAGGGCACGACAAGTAGTCTGTCACCATCTGACGGAAACGTTGCCTCCTGCTGACTGGAGCCGTCTGTGATGGTGTAGCCGTTTGTGGTGGTCCCACAAAACTTTTCCACATTTGGGCCATACTGGCCTTGCCTTGTCCTGCGGCACTGCCTCTGCTACCTCTTTGTGCAGAGCTTCCTCCACTGCCTCTACCCACATGGATGCTTTGAAAAGCACTACCAGCAACACTTGTGGGGGGAATGGAGAACATGATGGCCTGCACAAGTGTTTCTTGGTACTCCCGCATTTTTCGCTCCCGATTCAACTGAGGTATGAGGCTTTGTAAGTTGTCCCGGTAGCGAGGATCTAGGAGGGTGTACACCCAATAATCAGCCGTGTGGAGAATGTTGGCGATGCGGCGGTCATTTAACAAGCACTGCAGCATGAAATCAACCATGTGCTGCAGACTGCCAACTGGACCGGAAACGCTGTCCCCAGCTTGAGGCAGCATCTCTGCCTGCTCAGCATCACCTCACCCTCGCTGTACACACTGACTACTAGAGCCTTGTGTACCTCCCTCCTCTGGAGAGATGTGTTCCTCCTCCTCCATTGACTCATCATCATCCTCCTCACTAAGTGTCCCCTGCCTGGGCCTTTGTGTGGAAGCTTGTTGTGCAGACTTGCCAGAAGCAGATGGCATTTCTGACTGCTCATCCTCGACCTCTTCAAAAACCTCCTCACTTAGTGCTTGTAAGGTTTTTTGAAGCAGACAGATGAGGGGGACAGTCATGCTGATTAGTGCATCATCTGCACTGGCCATCCGCGTGGAGTCATCGAAGGCACGCAAAACTTGGCAGATGTCCCTCATAGTGGCCCACTCAGTGGTGGTGAAGTGTGTCCGGCGCACAGTGCGACTTGTTTGCGCCTGATGCAGCTGGTACTCCATTACTGCTGCCTGCTGCTCACACAACCGCTCCAACATATGTAACATTGAATTCCACCTGGTGGGGAGGTCACATATGATGCGATGTTCTGGCAGGCGGAATCGGCGTTGCAGAGATGCAATGCGTGATCTTGCCATGCTGGAACGCTGCAAGTGAGCACACTCTAGGCGAACCTTGTGCAGCAGTGCATCAAGATCCGGATAGTCCCTCAGAAAGCTCTGCATGACCAAATTGAGCACGTGTGCCAGACATGGTATGTGAGTGAGGTTGCCTAGGCCCAGAGCTGCCACTAGATTTCGGCCATTGTCACTCACTACCAAACCTGGCTGGAGATTCGCTGGCACAAACCACACATCGCTCTCCTGCTTGATGGCATTCCAGAGCTCCTGTGCTGTGTGGCTCCGATTCCCCAAAGAAATTAATTTAAGGACGGCCTGTTGACGTTTGGCCACACTTGTGCTCATATCTGGCCTAACAGGCTCACGCAGTGCTGATTCCGAGGAACTAGAGTAGGAGGAGGACTCAATATGTATAGACTGCATTCCTGCAATCCTTGGAGTTGGCAGAATACGTACAAAGCCACTCTCCAGATCTGTACCCGGCTCCACAACATTGACCCAATGGGCAGTGAGGGAAAGGTATCGTCCCTGTCCATGGCTGCTGGTCCACGCATCGGTGGTCAGGTGGACCTTGCTACTGACGGCATTTAGTAGCGCATTTTTAATTTTTCCCTCCACATGCTTTTGCAGGGCAGGGACAGCTTTCCTGCTGAAATAAAAGCGGCTGGGCACATTGTATTGTGGAACTGCCAATGACATAAAGTTCCGGAATGTGTCAGTCTCCACCAGCCTGAATGACAGCATCTCAAGGGCCAGTAGTTTGGCAATGCCGGCATTCAGAGCCAGTGCTCGGGGATGGTTTGCCGAGTATGGCCGCTTTTTCTCCCATGCCTGTGCTACCGATTGCTGGTGAGTGGCCTGGGAGGGTGCTGATGACTGCGAACGTGGTTCATTGGGTGGAATTTCACTGGGTCTCTGGACAACAGTGGCAGTGGTTCTTCCATGGCGTTCCAGTGAGGAAGCCGAACCAGCTGTGTGTGAGCTGGAGGAACAGGCCCCAACATGAGCTGAAGAGGTGGTAGGTGCTGCTGAAGGTTGGCCTACATCTTCAGTGTGTCTGTGTAACTCCACCTCGTGCTTGGTACGCACATGTTTCCACATATTTGTGGTATTGAGGTTGGTCACATTTTTGCCTCGTTTCACTTTCTGATGACACAGCTTGCATTTGACAAAGCAAATGTCATCTGCAACTGTGTCAAAAAAAGACCACGCACTGCAAGTCCTGGGAGCGCCCGTTTTGTGTTTTGGAAGAGGATTGCTCCTCACGGGTGCCAAAGTGGAGGCTACAGGCAACCAAGTCTGCCGCCGCCCTCTCCCTCCTCTTTTGGCCGTTCGGGGAATCTCTTCCTCAGAGCTGCTCCCACCACCTTCCTGTGGCTGACGCCATGATGGGTCAAGGACCTCATCATCTCCACTCCCCTCTTCAAGCATCGGCTGGTCCTGGGTTGTCTCGCCAGCACCGTACGCACCAGAAATTGGCAACTGAGTCTCATCATCATCTGATGCATACTGAGGTGTGCTGACCATAGGCACTGGCCCACCCGCCTCTTCAGATTCAGAGGGACAAAGCAGTTGCGCATCACTGCATACTCCCTCTTCTTCACGCTCTAGAATGCTGCTTGGCTGGCCACCTCTTTCCAAACCAACAGATTCTGAGAACAGAAGTAAAGATTGAGATGGCTCCTGTCCAGGGCTCTCAGACTGCCTGGGCAATTTGGCAGGTGGTGAAGAGACAGATGGTTGCTCTTCAGTGCTCTGGCCTTGGGAGGATGCGGAAGTCATTGAAGTGGATGCGTTAGCTGCCATCCATCCGACAACGGCTTCAATTTGTTCGTCACGCAGCAGTGGGGTACGGCGAGGTCCTACAAAGCTGCGCATGAAGGACTGTTGCCTGGTAAAAGTGGGGGATGCCGGGTCACTGGTGGCAGCAGCAGATACCGAATCCCCACGTCCTCTCCCTGCTGAATCCCCCCGTCCTCTCCCTGCTGAAACTCCACGGCCACGACCACGTGCCTTACTCCCTGCCTTCTTCATCTTGGTAGACTGATAGATAGGCAGAAAAGTAAAAAAGGGGTGGCTTAGTGTTCTTATTCCTGAACACCTGCTAACCAGTATAAGAAACACTAATTTTGCTAAGAGTGTGTGTACTACACTTTAATATGATCTAATGTGGCCTAAACAACTGTAAAGTGGAGTGTTTGGTGAACTTTATTTCCTTTTTTTTTTTTGGGTGGGGGGAAAGGAAAGGATGTGACCAAAGTTTGAAAGCTATAGTATCACAAACTTTTTGGAGCGATTACAATGCAGGAAGCTAACCTACAATGCAATTGATGAGGCTCCAAAAAATAGGGTGATACTAGCCTGGCTGGCCCTGAAGGGCACAAGCCAGCAAAAAGGCTCCTCTGTCTAATCCTATATAGTGTTTGCAACCAACCAATGACAATGGATGCGGTTGGAAGCACACTAATATAGGAGCAAAAATCTGGCTAAATTTGCTGCAAAAAAAGGACTATGTATGAGGCAGTGACGCACGCTGAGCGGACTACAGCTAGCGGTGGCTGTAGAACACACTGCAACGTGAGCTGCACTCACACACAGAGAGACCTATCAGACAGCCAAAAACAGTGCAGAGAAATGGGCTATAGCACTGAAAGGCTGCTGAAAGTCTCCGCTGTCCACTCCTTTAGTGTTTGCAACCAACGTATATGGATACGTATGGAAGCACACTATACAGGAGAAAAAAAAAAGCAGCAATAAAAGAAAAATGTGTATGAGGCAGAGACACACGCTGGCCGGCCTACAAGCAGACGTGCCTGCAGGACACACTACACAGTGTGGGTCTGCACTCACACAGCCCTTGCAGACAGCTGTGAAAACAGCGCTGCTAGGGAAAAGCAAGCTACAGTGGTGGTTTATGTAGCCTGGATAAAGCACAATATTGTTTTTAGAATCGCTATTTCTAACTGTCCCTCACAGTCTTCAACAGCAGCCTGTGCCTAACTGAATTCACAGCAGAGTGACCAGAAATGGCGGCTGCAGCGCTTTTTATAGTGCATCATGACATCATTTCAGCAGCCAATCACAGCCATGCCAGTAGTTAACATGCCTACATGCCTAACAGGATATGCCCACACTTCTGAGGATCCCCATTGGCTGAATCAAATCGAGCGGGCTACTAGCATTATGGGAACTTCCGATTCCGGTATTCGATATGAAAAAAGTATCAGAACTAAGTATCGGAATTCCGATACAGCTAATATCGGCCGATACCCGATACTTGCGGTATCGGAATGCTCAACACTACTTATAAGGCTACCTGATAGCTGCACTGCTGTGTGCGCACTACTGTCCAGACTGCTTTTTTCAAAAGCAAAAATACTTGTATTCCGTTTGTCTGCACAGTTAGCGAGCGTTCATTTTTTCACACACTGTATAGAGGTGTACGCTCCTCACACACTACCGTGTACCAGCAGGTATCACGGACAAATACTTGCTATGTGTGTGTGACTCCGTAAAAAGATAGACAGAGATTTTCATTTTCCCATACATGCACTGTATCGAGCTGTCCGCTTGTCAAACAGTGTACTATATCTGCTGTTTGATTACGGTCAAATCTAGACAGAGACAGTGTGTGTGTGTGACTCCGTAAAAAAATAGACAGAGAATTAAAATTTTCCATACATACACCATATCGAGCTGTCCGCTTGTCAAACAGTATCCTATATCTGCTGTTTGATCACGGTCAAATCTAGAAAGAGACAGCGTCTGTGTGACTACGGAAAAAAATTGACGGAGAATTAAAATTTTCCATACATACACCGTATCGAGCTGTCCGCTTGTCAAACAGTATCCTATATCTGCCATTTGATCACGGTCAAATCTAGACATAGACAGTGTGTGTGTGACTCCGTTAAAAAATAGACAGAGAATAAAAATTTTCCATACATACACCGTATCGAGCTGTCCGCTTGTCAAACAGTAGCCCATATCTGCTGTTTGATCACGGTCAAATCTAGAAAGAGACAGCATTTGTGTGTGACTACGTAAAAAATAGACGGAGAATTAAAATTTTCCATACTGTACATACACCATATCGAGCTGTCCGCTTGTCAAATAGTATCCAATATCTGCTGTTTGATTATGGTCAAATCTATACAGAGACAGCGTCTGTGTGTCGCTGCAGAAAAACATAGATGTAGATTTTCATTTTTCCATAACTACACCGTATAGAGCTGTGCGCGCCTCACACACTACCGTGTATCGGCTGGTGTCACGGACAAATACATGCTATCTGTGTTTGACTCCGTAAAAAAATAGGCGGAGATTTAAAATTTTCCATGCATACACCATATACAGCTGTCCGCTTCTCAAACAGTATCATATATCTGCTGCTTGGATCACGGTCAAATACATACTGTCAGAGCGTCTGTGTGTGACTCCGGAGACAAATATACGGAGATTGACAGTTTCACCAAAAACGTATACAGCTGTACACTTCTGGTACAATACTGTATATCTGCTGGTTGGATTACGGTCAAATGCATACTGGGAGAGCGTCTGTGAGTAACGAAATATATACGGAGATTTAAATTTTTCCATACACCTTACACATCTCACACATCTCTACGCTCCTCATACAGTACCATATCTCTGTTGGTATTTTTGGAACATTTTCCCAAACATGAGGAAATGTGGTGGAAGAGGCCGCGTACATGGGCGGGGGGGCGCAGCTGGTACTGATGGTGGTGGTGATACATCTGCCGGTTATAGCAAAAGCACAATAGCAGTTAAGGCAGGAGGTGTTGAGCCTGCATCATCGTCTGGCACAAGAAAGCCTTTAAGGTTCCCTTTTCTGGGAGTAGGTAAACTGCTTTTAAAGCCGGAGTATCAGGAACAGGTTTTGGCTTACATTGCCGAAACAGCCTCCAGCTCTATTGCCTCCTCTTCTGAAGTTACAATACTGCAAGCACAGAGTCGTCAGTGCCGGCATCTGGTCAGGAACAATACCTTTCCTTGTGTCCTTCACCCACACCAAAAGTGAAGGATGCAGCAGGCCACACTTCAGATTACTCCATGTAGCTCTTTTCACATACCATGCCAGGGTTATCTAGTCAAATCCTGAATTCCCCAGTCCAAGATGAATCTGACATGGAGTGCACTGATGCACAGCCACTGCTAGATGATTCTGCTGGTACTTTAACCCAGAGCCATATATTTGCCTCGCAGTCTAGTGAGCCAGATTATGACCCTGATGAAACTCAGGTGCCCCTTACCGCATACTATACCACCTTACACGGTGACACAGAGGAAGGTGCAGATGAAATTGAAGAGGAGGTGGTGGATGACCCAGTTGTTGACCCGGATTGGCATCCTTTGGGGGAAGAGGGTGGCACTGGCAATAGCTCAGAAGAGGAGAAGGCTTCGCAGCAGGCATCGCCATTGCAGCTGCGGTTATATGGCAAGCCCATAGCTGTACCAAAACTTGTTAAAAAAGCAAAAAGAATTGCAGGACAGCTTGGACAAACAGTCAAATTTGCACACCGCGCAACCACTGAAAATTTATACCATAGTAGGAAGAGTGCAGTGTGGCACTTTTTTGACCAAAATCCTATTGATGAGGCAAAGGTTATCTGTAAGATGTGTGGAAGGACCTTCATCCAAGGTAAAAAAATCTCTGAAATTTAAACACCAGTTGCATGCTTAGACATTTAACCACCATGCACTTGCAAGCGTGGACGGACTACAAGACCTCAGGTAGCACATGTGTACCTTCTCCAGCTGAAGGTAGCCAGCAACGCTCCATTGCTTCCCACACTGAAAGGCCATCACTAAGCACACCACCAGCAAGAAATGTTGAGGGGTCGTCGCAAGGCCAAAGCAGTCAGGTAATCACAATGTTTTTGCAAAAAAAAGTATGAATCTAGGCCATCACCAACACCACCATCACCATCACCAACCACCTCTCAGTCCTTAATCTCCACTGCTAGTTCCCCCCTTTGCAGCTCTCAAGTCCAACTCACCCTACCAGACACTCTGAGTAGGACAAGAAAGTACTCATCCTCTCATCCGTGTACACTGTGTTTGAACGCCTACATTGCCAAACTGATCTCATTAGAGATTATGCCCTTCCGTTCGATTGAAAGTGAAGCTTTCCGAGAGCTCATGGCTTACACTGTCCCACGATATGACCTACCCAGTTGGCACTTCTTTTCTCGTAAAGCCATCCCTGCCCTCCACCTGCACGTGAAAGACCACATTGTCCATGCACTCAAACAATCTGTGAGTGGAAAGGTGCACCTCACAACAGATGCATGGGCCAGTAGGCATGGCCAGGGCCATTATGTGTCCATCACTGCGCACTGGGTTAATGTGGTGGATGCTGGCTCCACAGAGGACAGCGGCGGTGGAACAGTGCTACCTAACCCACGGTATAGGAAACAGTTGGCTGTAGGTGTTCGACCCTCCTCCTCCTCTTCCAGAAGCGAAAGTTCGTTGACAGAGTGCAGTCGCACGAGCACTATATCTGCAGCTGCCAGTGTTGCACAAGAGGTGTCCCACTATCGAACAGCTAGTGGTAAGTGGCAGCAGGCTGTTTTAAAGATGATGTCTTTGGGCGACAAAAGACACACCGCGGAGGTACTGGCCGATTACTTGCAGCGACAAACTGAGTCATGGCTGGGCAGTCTACATCTTGAGCCAGGCAAGGTAGTCAGTGATAACGGCCAGAATTTTGTGGCAGCCATAGCCCTTGCAAAACTCACACACATACCTTGCCTGGCTCACACCTTGAACCTGGTGGTACAGTGCTTCCTAAATAATTGAGATGTAAGCAGATTACCGATAATCGGTCAGGGAAAGAATAACAACCATTGTTGTGGCGCAAGGAGTGTACAAAGACATCACCATGTAGCCAAAGGCTACTGCCCTTTCAAGTAAAAAAATTCCCTGCCCGTAGAGTGCACACAACATACATAACCGATGCTGTGTAAAGCATCAAAGATGGAAGCTAATAGCTACATTCCTGTACCTGGAAGCAGTGGTGGCAGTGAGGTCGATCCAGTCCCCGACGCGCGTTTCGGAGCCAGAGGACTCCTTCCTCAGGGGGCGTTCTGCTTACATCCTACACATTTTTACTTCCTGGTGCTGTGCTCGCAGTTTGGCTGGTCCTTTTGACCATGATGTCGTCATATTTTCTGTCTCTCCCCAGCCATGCACTGTATGTCCTTTACAATAATTTTTTAAATATTATTTAATAAAATTTTGTATTTTATGGAATTTTGACTGCTGTTTCCTTTTTGGGTAGTTTCCATCTAGTTTCCTGTAGTGGAGAGTCTAGACTGGCTTACTGATACTGAAATATGTACGAATATTTAAAAGTACCCCAAACACTGTATACTGTTGTACGCTTTGAATACATTTTCCTTTTTGTAATGTTTATATTCTGGTGTACTGAGCTTGTGAGAGTTTGTGTCTGACTCTGCAAATCTATAAGGAGATTTAGAATGACACCAACACTGTATGCAGCTGTGCGCTTGTAATATATTACCCTTTTTGGAATTTTTATATTCTTGTCTAATCCATACTGAGCCTGTGAGTGTATTTTTATGACTCCGGAAATATAGACGGATATTTCCAATTACCCCTGGACTGGATACACCTTGTATCTGCTGATACAGTACCTTTTTTCAACATGTTCGAGTACGGTTAAATCCATACTGACTGAGTGAGCGGGTGTGGTTGACTCATGAAATCCGGTGGTTGGAAAGAATAATGGAAACACATGGAAACATCAACAAAACTTTGGTTAATATGGTGTAGGTCCACCTTTTGCGGCGATTACAGCCTCGATTATCTCAGGTATGGATTCATACAAGGCGTGAATTGTTTCCAAAAGAATTGTAGCCCATTCTTCAGTTAACCCCTTCCCGACCTGTGACACAGCGTATGCATCATGAAAGTCGGTGCCAATCCGACCCATAACGCATACCCTGTGTCATGAATTCAAAGCCCCCCTGCGGGTCGGGTGACTGGGGTCAATGAAAGGTCACCTGACCCGCAGATACAGGGGGCTTTGTAATTCACCACAGGGGGCGTGGCTTCGCCCCCACGTGGCTACGATCGCTCTGATTGGCTGTTAAAATTGAAACTGACAATCAGAGCGATAGTAATATTTCATCAATGAAAATTGATGAAATATTACAATCCAGCCATGGCCGATGCTGCAGTAGCATCGGACATGGCTGGAGACACCGATTCAACCCCCCCGCCACTGAATGACAGCAGCGATCTGCCGCCGCTGTCATCATCTGCCCCCCCTCCCATTCCCTCTGCTCCCCGCCAGGTTCTGATAACCCCCTCACCCACTCTCACCCCCCCGGCACCTTCTAAGTCCCCCTGTCGCTCCTGGTGTCCGGCGGGTCCGGTTCATGGGCGCCGCCATCTTGGAAAATGGTGGGCCCATGCGCAGTGCGCCCGCCTGAATCTGCCAGCTGCAGATTCCATTATTTCATTTTGATCACTCTCACAGTGATCAAAATGAAATGAAAAGTAAATGAACCTCCCGATTATCACCCCCATAGGTAGGCATAACTAATAAAATAAAGAAAATATTTTTATTTTTATTTTTCCATTAGGGTTAGGGTTAGGGTTGGAAAGAGGGTTAGGGTTAGGGTTGGAAAGAGGGTTAGGGTTGGAAAGAGGGTTAGGGTTGGAAAGAGGGTTAGAGTTGGAATTAGGGTTAAGGTTGGAATTAGGGTTAGGTTGGAATTAGGGTTAGGGTTGGAAAGAGGGTTAGGGTTGGAATTAGGGTTAAGGTTGGAATTAGGGTTAGGTTGGAATTAGGGTTAGGGTTGGAATTAGGGTTAGGGTTGGAATTAGGGTTAGAATTAGGGTTAGGGTTGGAATTAGGGTTAGGGTTAGAATTAGGGTTAGGCTTGTGGTTAGGGTTATGGTTAGGATTAGGGTTTCGGGTGTGTTGGGGTTAGGGTTATGTGTTATGAGTTCATTTTCCCCTTCACCATTGAGGTCTGATGAACTCCCTCTTCTGGTGAAGGAAGGTAGTGAGGCTGATTACCAAGCACCTGAGTTGGGAGAGGATGACTGGGCGACGGGGATCTCTGACTGGATTTAAGGCAGCCGACGCCCTTCTGCCTCGCTGGTGATTTTTCTGTGGAATTCTAGGAGACCAGTCTGATTCCTGCTCCTCAAAAGCTAAGTTTTCTGCTTTGCCTTTTTGCAATTGTGTTTTGGTTTTAGTTTACATTGCTTTTCAGGATTCTGCCATTCCCTGCTGGGGTGAGCTGAATTCCTTTTTTGTCGGTTTGCTCTGTCTTCAGAAAATACCTGAGTACTGACATAGTCTTTTTGAAGCCTAGCGTCTTCAGGGCCTTTTTCACTGTCAGTCTGTTGGCTCTTATTTTGATAGGGTTTTTCGCGGATTGCAGACAGCAGCTTTCCTATCCTGTCCTATCTAGTTAGCTTGGGCCCCATCATTTGCTCAGTCTATCTTTCTATCTGTGTTAGTTTTTTTACTTCTTGCTTCACCGTCATTATATGTTGGGGGCTGCCTATTGCTTAGGGTTCTGCTCTGGGGCAGTTTAGATTTCCCTTTTTGTCTTTAGGCTAGGCAGTTCTCCGGCTGTGATCGAGGGGTCTAGAGCATCGTAGGAACCCCCCACGGCTACTGCTAGTTGTTGTTGATAGGTTTAGGGGTCTGCAATCCGATAGCTGCCTACTTCTCTGGTTTTCTGGACTTAGCTAGCATTTCTGTTTTTGCCTCCTACGGTGACTCATTCATAACAGAATCACCAGCCATACCGCAGATCCTAGGGTACTCAATAGCAGGAAAGAATAAAAACAAAACAAAACAAAAAAGTGTGTATATTTTTTCCTATATATCTCTGAGGCCGTAGGGGGAATTTTTTTTTCTCTCAATGGAGATAAAGCAATTGTCAGATCGTGTGGAGCAGCTCGCTGCGGAAGTGCGGGGAATTTCCGCCTACCATGCTCATTCACATGCTGCTGAACCAAAGATCCCTACTCCTGATGTGTTTTTTGGGGATCGGTCTAAATTTTTGAATTTCAAAAATAATTGTAAATTATTTTTTGCCTTGAAGCCTAACTCGTCAGGGAGCTCCGCGCAGCAGGTTAAAATTGTCATCTCTTTGCTGCATGGCGATCCCCAGGATTGGGAGTTTTCTTTGAAACCTGATGATCCTAATCTGACTAATGTGATCGCATTTTTTCAAGCCTTGGGGTTGTTGTATGACGAACCTAATGCTATTGATCAGGCTGAAAAGACCCTGTTGGCATTGAGCCAGGGTCGAAATTCTGCAGAATTGTACAGTCAAAAATTCCAAAAGTGGGCGGTCCTTACTGCCTGGAATGATAATGCCTTGGCAGCTCTCTTTCAGAAGGGTCTGTCAGAAGCCATAAAAGATACTATGGTGGGATTTCCGGTTCCCTCTGGTCTGGACGATTCTAGGTCATTAGCCATTCAGGTTGATCAGCGTTTACGTGAACGAAGGACTGCACGAAAGGTGTTGCCACCTGTTGAACAAGTATCTGAACCTATGCAATGTGATAGAGTTTTGTCCAGGGAGCAACGTCAGGAGTTCAGAAAGCGTAATAAGCTGTGTTTTTTTTTGTGGAGATGCCTCGCATATTATTTCTGTCAGTCCTAAACGAGAGAAACGTTTTGCACACACGTTTTCTGTGGGTGGTGTTCAACCTAAGTTTCCTCTGGCAATTACTCTGATCTGCTCCCTGTCTACATTTTCCGCCAAGGCTTTTGTGGATTCGGGAGCAGCCCTGAACCTAATGGACTTGGATTTTGCTAAACGTTGTGGATTTCCTATGACACCTCTGCGGACGCCTATCCCTTTGAGGGGGATTGATGATACTCCTTTGGCGAAAAATAAACCTCAGTTTTGGACCCAGGTGGTAATGCGGGTCGCCCCAAACCATCAAGAAAATTGCAGATTTTTGGTGTTGCATAATTTGCATGATACCATTGTTCTGGGGTTTCCTTGGTTGCAAATTCATAATCCAGTTTTGGACTGGAAATCTGTGTCTGTGGTGAGTTGGGGTTGTCGGTGTGCCTTTAGTGAGGCTCCGGTTTTTCCACCTCTCCTCAGTCGCATGATGTTCCTGACTATCTGGCGGACTTTTATGATGTATTTAGTGAGAATGAGTCTGCGTCTTTGCCTCCTCATAGGAGTTATGACTGTGCAATTGAACTGAGCCCGGGGTGTAAATTTCCCAAGGGTCGGCTCTTCAATTTATCTGTACCCGAGCACGCGGATATGCGATCCTATATTAACGAGGCGTTGGAGAAGGGTCATATTAGACCATCCTCTTCACCATTAGGTGCTGGGTTTTTTTTCGTGGCCAAAAAGGATGGTTCATTAAGGCCTTGTATTGATTATCGTGCCCTCAACAAAATTACTATTAAATATCAGTATCCGTTACCCCGATTTCGGATCTATTCTCCAGAGTTAAAGGTGCTTGCTGGTTTACCAAGCTTGACCTCAGGGGGGCGTATAATCTTATCCGCATTAAGCATGGGGATGAATGGAAGATGGCATTTAATACTCCAGAGGGACATTTTGAGTACCTGGTGATGCCTTTTGGGCTCACTAATGCCCCTTCTGTCTTCCAGTGCTTCATGAATGACATTTTCCGAGACTTTGTGGATAAATTTTTGATTATCTATCTGGATGATATTTTGATCTTCTCCAAGGATTGGGATTCTCATGTGGAACATGTTCGGACGGTGTTCCGGATCTTGAGGGAGAATTCCCTGTATGTCAAAGGATCGAAATGCCTTTTTGGGGTACAGAGGATTTCATTTTTGGGATTTATTTTGTCTCCGTCAACTATTGAAATGGATCCAGCCAAGGTACAGGCCATTTATGATTGGGTTCAGCCCACTTCTTTGAAGACCCTTCAGAAGTTTTTGGGTTCTGCTAATTTTTATCGGAAATTTATAGCAAAATTTTCTAGTATTGCCAAGCCATTGACTGATTTGACTAAGAAGGGTGCTGATGTGTTGAATTGGTCTCCGAGGCTGTTTCTTCCTTTCAGGAGCTGAAGCGAAGATTCACTTCTGCGCCGGTTTTGCGGCAACCTGATGTCTCACTCCCGTTCCAGGTAGAGGTGGACGCTTCTGAGATTGGTGCAGGAGCTGTTTTGTCCCAAAAGGATCCTGTAACATCTAAAATGAATCCCTGTGCTTTCTTTTCCTGAAAGTTCTCCCCATCTGAACGTAACTATGATGTGGGGAATCGGGAACTGTTGGCCATGAAATGGGCATTTGAGGAGTGGAGACATTGGTTGGAGGGAGCTAAACATCAAGTCGTGGTCCTCACTGACCACAAGAATTTGATTTACCTGGAGTCGGCCAAACGCTTGAACCCTAGACAGGCTAGATGGGCCTTGTTTATAACACGTTTTGATTTTGTGGTCTCTTTTCTTCCTGGCACTAAGAATGTCAAGGCTGACGCTCTTTCTGGGAGCTTCTTTGCTGATTCTCCTGTGGTGACCAAGCCTGCTACCATCTTAGGCGAAGGGGTAGTTCTTTCTGCCATCTCGCCCGATTTGAAACGTGCTCTGGAAGAGTTCCAGGAGGACAAACCTGAGCATTGTCCCAGTGGAAAGTTGTATGTTCCTGACCAGTAGAAGAAGAGAGTGATGTCTCAAGTTCATTGCTCTGCATTGGCTGGTCATCCAGGTATTTTTGGTACTAGAGATCTGGTGAGTCGGTCTTTTTGGTGGCCCGCCTTGTCTCGTGATGTCAGGAATTTTGTGCCGTCCTGTGGGACTTGCTCCCAGTCTAAACCTTGTTCTCGCTCTAGTGGGTTGTTGATGCCTTTGCCGGTCCCCAGGAGGCCATGGACCCATATTTCAATGGATTTCATCTCTGATATGCCTGTCTCTCAGAGAATGACTGTTATTTGGGTGATTTGTGATAGGTTCTCTAAGATGGTTCATCTTGTACCACTCCCTAAGTTGCCATCTTCTTCTGAGTTGGTGCCCCTGTTTTTGCAACAGGTGGTTCGCTTGCACGGGATTCCTGAGAACATTGTATCTGACAGAGGAGTTCAGTTTGTGTCTAGATTTTGGAGGACGTTCTGTTCCAAGCTGGGAATTCAGTTGTCCTTCTCCTCTGCGTTTCACCCTCAGACCAATGGGCAGACGGAGAGAACAAACCAGACCTTGGAGTCGTATTTGAGATGTTTTATTTCCGCTGATCAGGATGATTGGGTTTCATTTTTGCCCTTGGCCGAATTTGCTTTAAATAATAGAGCTAGTTCTGCCACTTTGATGTCACCTTTTTTTTGTAACTTTGGGTTTCATCCTCGATTTTCTTCAGGGCAGGTGGAGCCTTCTGCCTGCCCAGGTGTTGACACTGTGGTGGAGAGAATGCACCAGATCTGGGACCAAGTGGTGGATAAGTTATCTCTCTCCCAGGAAAAGGCCCAGCGGTTTTCCAACCGACATAGGACCGTTGGTCCCCAGTTTAAGGTGGGTGATATGGTTTGGTTATCATCAAAAAATATCGCTATGAAGGTAGCTTCTCCTAAGTTTAAGCCTAGATTTATTGGGCCTTACAGGATTTTGGAGATCATTAATCCGGTCTCTTTTCAGTTGGCTCTTCCTGTCACATTTAAAATCCATAATGTGTTTCAAAAGTCCTTGTTGAAGAGGTTTGTTGAACCAGTAGTTCCTGGGGTGGCACGTCCGGACCCTGTATTGGTTGAAGGTAACATGGAATATGAGGTAGAGAAGATACTGGATTCCCGTCTGGCTAGACGGAGACTCCAGTAAGTGGAAGGTTTATGGTCAGGAGGATAATTCCTGGGTCTCTGCCTCTGATATTCATGCCAAAAGATTGGTGCGTGCCTTTCATCGGGCTCACCCGGATCGCCCTGGTGGCGTGGATGAGGGTTCGGTGACCCCTCCACAAGGGGGAGTTACTGTTATGAGTTCATTTTCCCCTTCACCATTGAGGTCTGATGAACTCCCTCTTCTGGTGAAGGAAGGTAGTGAGGCTGATTTCCAAGCACCTGAGCTGGGAGAGGATGACTGGGCGACGGGGATCTCTGACTGGATTTAAGGCAGCCGACGCCCTTCTGCCTCGCTGGTGATTTCTCTGTGGAATTCTAGGAGACCAGTCTGATTCCTGCTCCTCAAAAGCTAAGTTTTCTGCTTTGCCTTTTTGCATTTGAATTTTGGTTTTAGTTTGCCTTGCTTTTCAGGATTCTGCCATTCCCTGCTGGGGTGAGCTGAATTCCTTTTTTGTCGGTTTGCTCTGTCTTCAGAAAATACCAGAGTACTGACATAGTCTTTTTGAAGCCTAGCGTCTTCAGGGTCTTTTTCCCTGTCAGTCTGTTGGCTCTTATTTTGATAGGGTTTTTCGCGGATTGCAGACAGCAGCTTTCCTATCCTGTCCTATCTAGTTAGCTTGGGCCCCATCATTTGCTCAGTCTATCTTTCTATCTGTGTTAGTGTTTTTTCTTCTTGCTTCAACGTCATTATATGTTGGGGGCTGCCTATTGCTTTGGGATCTGCTCTGGGGCAGTTTAGATTTCCCTTTCTGTCTTTAGGCTAGGCAGTTCTCCGGCTGTGATCGAGGGGTCTAGGGCATCGTAGGAACCCCCCACGGCTACTGTTATTTGTTGTTGATAGGTTCAGGGGTCTGCAATCCGATAGCTGCCTACTTCTCTGGTTTTCTGGACTTAGCTAGCATTTCTGTTTTTGCCTCCTACGGTGACTCATTCATAACAGTTATGGTTAGGGTTGGGATTAGAGTTAGGGATGTGTTGGGGTTAGGGCTGTGGTTAGGGGTGTGTTGGGGTTAGGGTTGGAGTTAGAATTGATGGGTTTCCACTGTTTAGGCACATCAGGGGGTCTCCAAACGCAATATGGTGCAACCATTGATTCCAGCCAATTTTGCGTTCAAAAAGTCAAACAGTGCTCCCTCCCTTCCAAGCCCCGACGTGTGCCCAAACAGTGGTTTACCCCCACATATGGGGTATTAGCGTACTCAGGAAAAATTGCACAACAACTTTTGGGGACTAATTTCTCCTGTTACCCTTGGGAAAATAAAAAATTGGGGGCTAAAATTATTTTTGTGGAAAAAAAATGATTTTTTCATTTTCACGTCTCTGCATTATAAACTTCTGTGAAACACTTGGGGGTTGAAACTGCTCACAACACATCTACATAAGTTCCTTTGGGGGTCTAATTTCCAAAATGGGGTCACTTGTGGGGGGTTTCCACTGTTTAGGCACATCAGGGGCTTTGCAAATGTAATGACGACCGCAGACTATTCCATCAAAGTCTGCATTTCAAAACGTCACTACTTCCATTCCGAGCCCTGACGTGTGCCCAAACAATGATTCCCCCACACATATGGGGTATCAGCATACTCTGGACAAACTGGACAACAACTTTTGGGTCCAATTTCTCCTGTTACCCTTGTGAAAATAAAAAAATTACGAGCTAAAAATTCATTTTTTGAGGAAAAAAAAATATTTTTTATTTTCATGGCTCTGCGTTACAATCTTCTGTGAAGCACTTCGGGGTTCAAGGTGCTCACCACACATCTAGGCAAGTTCCCTATGGGGACTAGTTTCTAAAATGGGGTCACTTGTGGGGGGTTTCCGTAGTTTAGGCACATCAAGGACTCTGCAAACGTAACATGATGCCCGCAGACCATTCCATCAAAGTCTGCATACCAAAATGTCACTACTTCCCTTCCGAGACCTGACGTGTGCCCATACAGTGGTCATCCCCCACATATGGGGTATCAGCGTGCTCAGGACAAACTGGACAACAACTTTTGCAGTCCAATTTCTCCTGTTACCCTTGTGAAAAAAAAATTGCGGGCTAAAAATCATTTTTTTTGAGGGAAAAAAATGATTTTTTTATTTTCACGGTTCTGCGTTATAAACTTCTGTGAAGCACTTGGGGGTTCAAGGTGCTCACCACACATCTAGATAAGTTCCTTAGGGGGGTCTAGTTTCCAAAATGAGGTCACATGTGGGGGGTTTCTACTGTTTAGGCACATAGGGGCTCTGCAAATGTAACATGACGCCCGCAGACCATGCCATCAAAGTCAATATTTCAAAATGTCACTACTTCCCTTCCGAGCCCCGACGTGTGCCCAAACAGTGGTTCCCCCACACATATGGGGTACCAGCGTACTCATGACAAACTGGACAACAACTTTAGGGGTCCAATTTATCCTGTTACCCTTGTGAAGAAAAATTGCGGGCTAAAAATCATTTTTTTTTAAGGAAAAAAAATGATTTTTTATTTTCACGGCTCTGCGTTATAAAGTTCTGTGAAGCACTTGGGGGTTCAAGGTGCTCACCACACATCTAGGTAAGTTCCTTGGGGGGTCTAGTTTCCAAAATGGGGTCACTTGTTTAGGCACACAGGGGCTCAGTGTTATGATGAGTCACCGAAGGAGGAAAAAACAAAATACCAGCTAAGCCTAGAAAAACCAGAGAGGTTGGCAGCTATCGGATTGCAGACCCCTGAACCTATCCACAACAACTAGCAGTAGCCGTGGGGAGTTCCTACGGTGCCCTAGACCCCTCGATCACAGCCGGAGAACTATATAGCCTAAAGACAGAAAGGGGAAAAACTAAACTGCCCCAGAGCATACCCCAAAGCAATAGGCAGCCCCCAACATATAATGACGGTGAAGCAAGATGAAAAAACACTCACACAGATAGAAAGATAGGTTGAGCAAATGATGGGGCCCAAGCTAACTACATAGGACAGGATAGGAAAGCTGCTGTCTGCCATCCTCAAAAACCCTATCAAAATGAGCCAACCGACTGATAGGAAAAGCAGGCACTGAAGTCGCTAGGCTTCAAAAGACTATATCAGAACTCAGGTATATTCTGAAGACAGAGCAAAATATCAACAGATCAGAGACAAAAATGGAATTCAGCTCACCCCCAGCCGGGGATGGCAGAACTCCCAAAAAAACAAGGCAAAACAAAAACAAAACTGAAGAGTACAAAGCAGAGCAGAAAAATGTCATGATCCCAGTGCGGGTTTTTGAGCTGCACACCGGGGGTTAATGTCTGGAGCTCTGTGCAGGTTTTGACCTGCACACTTGGGGTTAATGATTGTGGCCTCTTTCTGGTTCTGGGAGAGCTTCATAAACCCCTGGGTAGCTTCAATCCCTGCCAGTTATACTTTTGCCATTGGCCTAGTGTGCTGACCCCCGTGTGCCTGTTTGTTGCTATAGCTTGTTTATATGGTTCTGACCCGATTCTGTTTCCCGTTGTGAGTTTGCCTGTTGATTTTGTACTGCGTTATTATCTGTGTATGACTCATTGCATGTGACCTGACTACTCTCTGCTCGCCCCTCTTGTACCTTGCAACTATCTGTGTATGACTCATTGCATGTGACCTGACTACTCTCTGCTCGCCCCCTTTGGTACCCTACAGCTATCTCTGTGTGTGACTCATTGGCTACGTCCTGACTATTCTCACTGTCTATTCCCCTTGGTAACTTTGTCTCGCAGTTACTCTGCTAGGAATTGTCTTGCAGCTCCTAGCTCTGTGGAGTTTAGGCCACGCCCCCAGCAGTCACGTGCTTCAGGTCCTGCAGCTCTGAAGTACGCATCTATTCGGTTGCTGCCCGCTCCACAGGTAGCTTTGAGCACTGTTCGCTTTACTCAAGACACGTGCACTGGCTCAGTGAGCAAGTTCAGTGCGGTGTCTCTGACAAAAAACTTAGCTTTGAGATGCAGGAATCAGACTGGTCTCCAAGAATCCAGCAGGAAAATCACCAGCCAGGAAGAAGGGCGTCGGCAGCCTTATATCCAGTCCTCAATTCCAGCCACCCAGTCATCATCTAGCTGCCCAGGTGTTTGGTAATCAGTCTCACTACCTTCCTTCACTAGAGGAGGGAGTTCATCAGACCTCAATGGTGGAGGGAAAAATGAACTCACAACAGTACCTCCCCCTTGAGGAGGGGTCACCGAACCCTCATCCATGCCACCAGGGCGATCCGGGTGAGCCCGATGAAAGGCATGCACCAATCTTTCGGCATGAATATCAGAGGCAGAGACCCAGGAATTATCCTCCTGACCATAACCCTTCCACTTAACCAAATACTGGAGTCTCCGTCTAACCAGACGGGAATCCAGTATCTTCTCTACCTCATATTCCTTGTTACCTTCAACCAATGTAGGGTCAGGAGGTGCCACCACAGGAACTACTGGTTCAACAAACCTCTTCAACAAGGACTTATGAAACACATTATGAATTTTAAATGTGACAGGAAGAGCCAACCGAAAAGAGACCGGATTAATAATCTCCAAAATCTTGTAAGGTCTGGGCATGGTCACTTTAAAAACAGGGTGGCACATGTTAAGGAGCTGAAACTCCTAAACCCGTCATCCAATTTTAATGTGGATACCCTCAAATGAAAGCTGAAAGTCTGAACTTCAACTGCATCTGAATTGTTTTGTTTAAAATTCATTGTGGTAATGTCTAGAACCAAAATTAGAAAAATGTTGTCTCTGTCCAAATATATATGGACCTAACTGTAGTTTTTCCCTTTCTCTGCTTTCTGCTTTGCTGTGTGGGTTCAGCATTATTCCCTGCTGGGATCTGTGCTGGACCCCGCTCTTATGTCACAGCTTATGTCATTCTGTTCAGTATTGCTAATCCCCTGTTATATTAATATATTTTGCTTTATTTCCAGTTCACACCAGAATGCTGATCTAGTGGGGGAGAGGTCGTGTGGCCTCAGTGTTTTTGTATATCAGACATGTTGGATTTTTTAGGGTTTTTGCGTGATTGCAGACAGTATCTTTTCTGTCCTGTCCTATCTAGACAGTTTGGGCCCCATCATTTGCTCACTCTATTTTCTGCCTGCGTTTGTGCCTCATCTTGTCTCACTGTCAATATATGTTTGGGGGCTATCTATTTCTTTGGGGTTCCACTCCAGGGCAGTTTAGCTTTCCCCTTTCTTGCTTTAGGCTTAGTTAACTCTTTGGCTGTGCCGAGGCGTCTAGGGCATTGCAGGCACGTCCCACAGCTAATTTTCAGGTTTTTTCCTCCCTTGATTCCCAGCCAAGTGGATGGCATGGGCCAGTTGGAATAGCTGTGCCCGGTACTTCTGAGGGACGAGTTGCCTTGTCTATTCGTCAGGGTTGCCACTGTCAATACAGTCCATTTTCTTGAGTGAAGCTATCCCCATTATCTCCCACGTGCCCAGTTTCTGCCCTTAGCCTAAGGGCTGCAAAAGTATTTTAACCCTCTATTTTCCACCTAAACTCCTCTCTATCCCAATACTCTCCCAATGAGGTAAGAGAAATGTATTGCTTACCAACTCTCATGCGGTTCGTGGTGGTTGCTCCCAAGTGAGGTCCAGATGTCATGGTGCTTGAATGGCCTGTAGTCGGGTGACTGCTCCCACAAAATGGCACTGTAACTCACCAATGTCATTTCCAAGGAGAATATCTGAAGGAAGTCTTCCCATAGCTCTAATCCAACACAATTTTTCTCCATAATAATTCAAACGCACAGAAGCTCGCTGTATATATTTGCAGGCACCCTCGCCAGGACAATGGGAATTTCCAGGCCCTGGTGAATTGCCTTGGGACTAACCACATGGGGGTCAGCGATAGTTAGGAATGCCCTCGTGTCTATAAATCCTGACACTTTGTATGCATCATTTAAGACATCATGCAGGTGGCATTGCCATGGCTCTGGGTTGTGGGACAAAGGCCTGAGTCTGTACACTCTAGGAGGGGTATCTATGGTGCCGTGGTCAGTGGTGCACTTGGGTGGGGGTGGTGGTAACTCTTCTCCAGGCAGGATGGGAGTGCACAAGATGCACTTGAAGAGATGGAGCTGCGTGGGGCTCTCTCCGAATCCATGAGACATAACTGAATTGCAAATGCTCAGGCTGCCCACACCCATAACATCTCCAGTTGGTGATACCCTCAGGTCGCGTTTGGAACTGCTGGGGCCTAGGATTGTGAGACGTGACTATCTTCAGCCTGCGGCTGGGTAGAAGGGCAGAAATAATCTGAGGGGTCTAGGGTGGGGAAGCAGGTTATGGTTTATTGTCCGGAAGCCTCCTCCATTGCGGTAAGATAGTAAGGGCCTCATCATTCAGGGCTGCATCTCTATCTGCAGTGTGTAAGCAGGTGTACAGATGCAGTAACGCAAGGAATGCAGAACAAGGTCTAACACAGTGCGGTTTAATTTATAACAATGGCGAACTCCTCGCAGGGAGATAACAGTTAATTAACAGTAGAATTATGATATAAAACAACAGTCTTATCATTAAATATCAATTATCGTAATTTCTCTGTCCTTAAACACATGCAGTCTGATGAGAGTTACAATACTGGCAGCGGCCGGCACGGCATCCTTAGGCGCAACTTGCCAACAAACGGTCCAGCTTTTGGGAAGTGCCATTGAAGTCTCTGCCCGATGCGTGCTCTGCTGCACGCCTGCCAAGGAGGGGGAACACACCTCAAGATCCTGCACCTGGCACTCGCTTCTCAGTGCGAGCACTGCATACTGTTTGGCTCAAACCCGGCACTCTACGCACTCACTGACTTTCGGGAGCCCTCACGCAACCTGTCATGGGGAGCTGCTCTGCACTCTCTCTGCTGCTGCAGTGCACAGTACACCTCTGCTTCCTCTCCCTGTTGTCAGGAACCTGAACTTTTTTCCCGTGCTTCCTGCTGTCTCCCCAATCTCACCACGCCCCCTCTCACCAGGTCAAGGGTCCTGTCCGGTTCTCCTTTCTTTCCCCCAGCCACACTGGACACAGCCTCGATAGTTCCAGGCCCGGCATTGCACAGATATCCACAGCCTGGTCTTCCTCCTTACAGGTGCATAGCTTGCACTCCCATACCCATTCCCATAATTCTTTGGGGCACTTAGCAAAAAATTGTTCAATAAGGAGCGTCTGTATAACATCTTCCACAGTAGAGGCGTTTTCTGCATCCAGCCATCTCCGACGTGCCTGAGACATCTTATGGGCATACATCCTAGACGATCCCCCCATGGTGCATGGGAGGTCTTGGAACTGGGCCCTATATGAGCCAGGGATAATAGCAAGGTAATCCAGGATAGTCCACTTTACAATGTTATAATCCCGGTTCTGCTGGGAGTCAATGGTTCTGTAAGCCTCTGCCACCCTTCTCTTCAGGAGTCCCACTAAAAAACGCCTCCTGCCAGAGTGAGGCACCTCCATCACAGCACACTGCTGCTCAAAGTCCTTGAAGAAACCCTCCACATCTCCGGAAACCTCATCAAATGTCTCAAAGTCTGTTGGGGTGATCCGTACAGGCTCACAGATCATGGGGTTTACACTCCAAATTGTATTACTCCCTCTTTCAGATTCCATTGCTTCTTGTCTCCGTAATGCTCAGTGAGCAGTCCTCCTCCTTATGCTCCTGAGAGACTCCTGGGCCCAAAATCACCATCTCTTCTTTGTACATCACCATTCACTAGCTTTTTGGGGTGGAGGTCCCCATCTCCCACGCTTCAGACATCTGGAAGAAGGTGGCCTGGCTAGAATTATTGGTAGATCAATAAAGGCCTCTTTAGTCAGTGTCTGGTAATTCAAGCCCAAGTCTCTGGTTCTCTCCTATAAACTGGATACAGTCCAATTTCTGTACTCACGCTGTGGGTGGTTCTCCATTTTGTTATGCTCTATTGATCCCACTGCTGCCACCAGTTGTCATGTGGTCCTTCTCCGGTATCACACAGTCAACAGAGTGAGGAAAGAGTGAACAATCCCAAGGCCTTTATTTTAGGCAAAATAACTGAAAGGTCCACATACAATCCATCATAAAAAGGATAAAATAGTCCAGAACCCAAACGCTGTTCGGTAGCATGATAAAAGCCCTGGGAAATGAGAGTCCCACAATCCAGCAGACAAAGGATAAAGTAGTCCATATACTCTCTCTCGTTCTGAGGTGCTGTATTCACATCATCGTCCCACACAGGATCTGATCTCTTGTCTCTTCAGGCTAATGTTTTAAAAGTCCCTCTCATCATTCACAGGTCGGGTGAGGGGGAAGGAGGGTCATAGGAGCTCATTGTTTGAGCATTTAGCAATTTGCATAGTGCGTCTTTGATTGCTTTACAAAATCAACAAGCTAGTTCAATATCTCATTAGCATATTAGCAAACAGCATTATTTACTAACCCAATGGAAAAGATAGCAGAACAGTAATGTGGGAGCTAATATAACATTAATCAACTAATAAATATCAACTTATCCTACAAAAGAACACAATGAAAATCAGTAAAATATGAATATAGACAAAATGATTCCCACATACCATATCCCCCCATCACACATACATTAAGTTATTACAGAACAAAAAATGAAAAAAAAAACCTAAAATTACACTCTGATGCTCCACTGACGTAGATACACCCTCTCCTCTTGTAAAACACATCCTAACTGCTCATCAAACAGCACCACTATCCCAGAAAAAGTCAAAACAAAAGAACTAGTAGAACCGGGATCATCTATCTATCTAACTATGTTAACATAGTAACATAGTAACATAGTAAAATAGTAACATAGTTAGCAAGTCCAAACAAAGCCATTTGTCCAACCAGTTCATCCTATAAAATTCCATCAGAATAAATCCCCAGATCTACGTCCTTCTAAAGAACCTAATAACTAGTGTTGAGCATTCCGATACTGCAAATATCGGGTATCTGCCAATATTCGCTGTATCGGAGTTCCGATATTTTTACAATATCGAATACCGGAATCGGAAGTTCCCATAATGCAATGAGCCAGTTGTGTTAGCCATGTTAACTAATGGCATGGCTGTGATTGGCTGTTGAAATGATGTCATCATGATGCGCGGTCTGTGCGGGCCTGCCGGGGGTCTGTGCGGGCTGCTGGGGGTCTGTGCGGGTCTGCCGGGGGTCTGTGCGGACTGCCAGGGGTCTGTGCGGGCCTGCCGGGGTCTGTGCGGGCTGCCGGGGTCTGTTCGGGCTGCCGGGGGTCTGTGCGGGCTGCCGGGGGTCTGTATGGGCTGCCGGGGGTCTGTGTGGGCCTGCCGGGGGTCTGTGCGGGCTGCCAGGGGTCTGTGCGGGCCTGCCTGGGGTCTGTGCGGGCCTGCCGGGGGTTGTGTGTGTGTGCAGGCATCGTACGATGGGACTACAAGTCCCATCGGGCTATGCCTGCTACAATGACAGTGATTGACACATTAGCCAATGATGACACAGTAGTAGTCCCATCGTCTGGCTAATGTGTTGAATGTAAAAAAAAACCATACATACTACATACATACTACATACATACTACATATATACAACATACATACATACTACATACATACTACATATGTACTACATTCATACAACATACATACATACATACTACATACATACTACATATATACTACATTCATACAACATACATACATGCTACATAATGCATACATACTACATATATACTACATTCATACAACATACATACATACATACTACATACACACTACATATATACTACATTCATACAACATACATACATACTACATATATACTACTTTCATACGACATACATACTACATAATACATACTACATATATACTACATTCATACAACATACATACTACATACTACACACATACTACATACATACAACATACGTACAACATGCTACATACATACAACATGTATACTACATACATACTACATACTTCATACAATACATTCATACATTCATACAATACATACATATAGACATACAGTACATATAACATAGAATACATACTCACCATCACTTGTCACTTTGATCCCCGAAGCCAGTGTCATCTGTAAAAAAATATTAAAATAACAAACAACCAATATACTCCCTGATCCACAGAAATCCACGAGTGTCCCACGACGATCTCCTGCAGTGCATCACTGAGAGGTTACTATAGTTCACTGGTCACACTTTATGACAAAAGTGAGACTAGGGACTATTTTTTTACAGTGGCGAAGGAATACAGTGCGGAAGGATACCTAACTCCCATCATTGTATTCCTGGAGCCCCTAGAGAGCGGTCGCATCAGCTGATGCTGCTGTTCTCCACGCGAGATCGTCGTGGGACACACGTGGATTTCTGCGGATCAGGGAGTATATTGCTTGTTTGATATGTTAATATTTTCTACAGATGACACTGGCTTCGGGGATCAAAGTGACAAGTTGACAAGTGATGGTGAGTATGTACTCTGTTATATGTACTGTATGTCTATATGTATGTATTGTATGAATGTATTGTATATAGTATGTATGTAGTATGTATGTTGTATGTATGTATTATGTAGTATGTATGTAGCATGTATGTATGTTGTATGAATGTATTATATATGTAGTATGTATGTATTATGTAGTATGTATGTATGTTGTATGAATGTAGTATATATGTAGTATGTATGTAGTATGTATGTATGTATGCTGTAAGAATGTAGTATATATGTGGTATGTATGTAGTATGTATGTATGTATGTATGTTGTATGAATGTAGTATATATGTAGTATGTATGCAGTATGTATGTATGTATGTTGTATGAATGTAGTATGTATGTAGTATGTATGTATGTATGTTGTATGAATGTAGTATATATGAAATATGTATGTAGTATGTATGTATGTTTTATATATGTAGTATGTATGTAGTATGTATGTATGTTGTATGAATGTAGTATATATGTAGTATGTATGTATGTATGTTGTATGAATGTAGTATATATGTAGTATGTATTATGTAGTATGTATGTATGTTGTATGAATGTAGTATATATGAAGTATGTATGTAGTATATATGTATGTTTTATATATGTAGTATGTATGTTTTTTTTTTTCTTACATTCAACACATTAGCCGGATGATGGGACTACTACTGTCCCATCATTGACTAATGTGTCAATCACTGCCATTGTAGCAAGCATAGCCCGATGGGACTTGTAGTCCCATCGGACGATGCCTGCACACACACACAACCCCCGGCAGGCCCGCACAGACCCCCGGCAGCCCGCACAGACCCCCGGCTGGCCCGCACAAACCCCCGGCAGCCCGCACAGACCCCTGGCAGGCCCGTACAGATCCCTGGCAGGCCCGCACAGACCCCTGGCAGGCCCGCGCAAACCCCCGGCAGGCCCGCACCGACCCTCGGCATGCCCATACAGACCCCCGGCAGGCCCGCACAGACCACCGGCAGGCCCGCACAGACCCCGCCCACACACACATGCACAGTCTCCGCCCACGCACCACCCACACTCTTCCCCCCTCCCGAACTGGATGTGCAAGGAAAGAAAGGGTTTATTTTCATTCCGATATTTGTGCCTCATTGACTTGCATGGGTTTCTGGTATCGGAATCGGCGATACCCGATATTTTTGGGGTATCGGTCCGATCCAATCCGATCCGATATTTCCCCATATCGGAAGGTATCGCTCAACACTACTAATAACTGTAAGATGCAATATTGTTACGCTCCAGGAAGACACCTAGGCCTCTGTTGAACCCCTCGACTGAGTTCGCCATCACCACCTCCTCAGGCAAGGAATTCCAGATTCTCACTGCCCTAACAGTAAAGAATCCTCTTCTATGTTTGTGGAAAAACCTTCTCTCAGCCAGACGCAGAGAATGCCCCCTTGTGACCGTCACATTCCTTGGTATAAACAGATCCTCGGAGAGATAATTGCATTGTCCCCTAATATACTAATACATAGTTTTTAGAAAGCCCCTCAGTCGTGTTTTTCTATACTAAATAATCCTAATTTTGCTAATCTCTCTGGGTATTGTAGTTCTCCCATCCCCTTTAATAATTTTGTTGCCCTCCTTTGAACTCGTTCTAGTTCCATTATATCCTTCCTGAGCACTGGTGCCCAAAACTGTAGAGTACTCCATGTGCGGTCTTAAAAGGGATTTGTACAGAGGCAGTATAATGCTCTCATCATGAGTATCCAGACCTCTTTTAATGCACCACATGATCCTGTTTGCCTTGGCAGCCGCTGCCTGGAACTGGCTGCTCCAGGCAAGTTTATCATTAACAAGAATCCCCAAGTCCTTCTCCATGTCAGATTTACCCAGTGGTTTCCCGTTCAGTGTGTAATTGAGGTGCCCCTGAGGCTCAGTCGCCACAGAGGTACTGCACCTTCTCCTAAGGTGTAGTGCCCCACCATCCAGGTAAGGTGGGAACTCCTTTCAACGCTCCAACACTCACACCCCACACAACAGGTAGTTCTGCATAACCACATTGCGGCTCAGTGCTTAGAGAGTAGCAGAGCACCTCTGGTGGTTCCCTGCTTGGAACACTGGATGTGCTGGGAGGTGGGTGGAGATTAGATATATAAAAGATTGGGAAAGTGTAGGATTACAGGTTCAGTCTGGCAGAAGGTCAGGTGGGTAAGAAGTCACTCAGACAGGAGTGAGGATCCCTGGAAGAAGGGATGGAGGAAGGAGTGCTGCAGCTGCCTCAGTGATCTGAGCCAGCTGGCATGGGAAAGAGAAAGGAGTAAGACGTAGAACTGCAACCTAAGCTTCCATAAGAGAGAGAAAGATCAGTAAGGAACGAAGGAGTAGGATAACAGAGAGGACGTGGGTTGGAAGAGGAACCCTGCCTATAGGTTCTCAGCGCAAGGCCGGGGCCTGGTCCCCGAGGTTGTATGGACACTTATGGTTCTGCAGCAGACACCGGTGGAGTAGTTGGCTGTAAATACACTACTCCCATCTAAGACTTGGGGCACAACAGCAACACGGATAGAGAGCCGGGGCTCAGGAGAAGGGAGTCCCCGAAGCAGGCTACAGCTGTCTGCCATACGAGTAGAATCATAGAATCATAGAATCGTAGAGTTGGAAGGGACCTCCTGGGCCATCTGGTCCAACCCCCTGCTCAAAGCAGGATTCGCTAAATCATCCCAGTCAGATGTCTGTCCAGCCTCTGTTTGAAGTCTTCCATTGAAGGAGAACTCACCACTTCTCTTGACAGCTTGTTCCACTCATTGATCACTCTAACTGTCAAAAAGTTTTTTCTAATATCTAATCTGTGTCTCCTCCCATTCAGTTTCATCCCATTGCTTCTAGTCTTTCCTTATGCAAATGAGAATAAAGTTGATCCTTCTACAATGTGACAGCCCTTTAGATATTTGTAGACAGCTATTAAGTCTCCTCTCTGTCTTCTCTTTTGCAAACTAAACATTCCCAAGTCCTGCAACCTTTCCTCATAAGACAGTTTGCAGACCGGTCACCATTCTGGTCGCTCTTTTCTGAACTTGCTCCAGTTTGTTGATGTCTTTTTTAAAATGTGGTGCCCAAAACTGGACACAATATTCCAGTTCTTGGGAACATCTGACAGGAGGAACTCCAGGGTTCCACGGTACTGGAGATCTTCACATTTAAGGCGCAATAGAGGATTCGTTCAGGAAAGGTACATGTTGGCGGAGTGTTGGAGAGGAGCTTTCCATCTGGCCTGGAGGTTGGCTGAGTCTCTGACCCAGAGGACACGGCCCGGAGGCAGGCACCCTTGTGTACCGCAGACTGTGAGTAAAGCTTTGGAACTGCAAGCCTCGGTGTCCTCCATTCATTCTTGCGTCAACCCGCTCAGCACCGCTACATCTGGGTACCATCTTTTACACTGCCTGCGCCTTTCCACAGCCATTACAACTACACTGCCCTGGGACATCAGCCCTGCCTGTGGAGGGCTATACCATCACTGCTGCACCACACCATCTGTCCCAGAGGATCTGTCTGCAGCGTCGGCTTAACACCTCCCTTGCCGAGCACCACAGGTGGCGTCACAAACTATTCCATTCCATTAACTACATTCCCCCATTACTTGGGTGCCCAGGGCCATGGACTGGGTCATCGCTGCTGTGACACTTCCCACTGACACCAGCCCGGTACCGAGTATCCCACAGCCCTGGGAGGGCGACCCATAATGGTGATATTGATTCCTTTTTCCCATGTGTATAATCTTATATTTATCATTGTTAAGCCACATCTGCCACCTTTCGGCCCAAGTTTCCAACTTATCCAGATCCATCTGTAGCAGAATACTATCTTCTCTTGTATTGACTGCTTCATATTGTTATTTTACTGTGTAAACCTTCTACCAGATCATTAATAAATATGTTGAAGAGAATAGGTTTCAACAAAGACCCCTGCGGTACCCCACTGGTCACAGCGACCCAGTTAGAGAATATACCATTTATAACCCCCCTCTGCTTTCTATTACTGAGCCAGTTACTTACCCATTTACACCCATTTCCCCCAGACCCAGAATTCTCATTTTGTGCACCAACCTCTTGTGTGGCACGGTATCAAAAGCTTTGGAAAAGAAAAGATATACAACGTCCAATGACTCACCTTGGTCCAGTCTATAGCTTACCTCTTCATAAAAACTGATTAGATTGGTTTCACAGGAGCGATTCCTTATAAACCCATGCTGATATGGAGTTACACAGTTATTCTCATTGAGATCATCCAGAATAACATCCCACTGAAACCCTTCAAATATTTTACCAACAACAGAGGTTAGACTTACTGGCCTATAATTTCCAGGGTCACTTTTAGAGTCCTTTTTGAATATTGGTACCACATTTGCTATGCACCAGTCCTGTGGAACAGACCCCACCCCTATAGAGTCAAAAATTTAAGAAGTAATGGTTTGTCTATTACATTACTTAGTTCTCTTAGTACTCGTGGGTGTATGCCATCTGGACCCCACAATGTATCTATTTTAATCTTATTTAGCCGGTTTTGCACCTCTTCTTGGGTTAGATTGGTGACCCTTAATATCGGGTTTTCTTTTTCTCTCGGCATTTCACCTAGCATTTCATTTTCCACCGTGAATACCGTGGAGAAGAAGGTGTTTAATATATTAGCTTTTTCCTCGTCATCTATAAACATACTTTCCTCACAATGTTTTAAGGTGCTGTGAGAATCATGTGGGAATAGTGGATGAGGGCAGGTATATCTCGCCCAGATTCCTTTCCTATGTGGCCTAGTCTGGTCAGTATCGCACCTGCTTACTAATGGATAATGGGAGGTGGATATACAGTAAAAGGATGCCAGGTGGTTGTGTGAGTGTCTCAGCCTGGGAACACAGAGAGCCTGTCTGTGTGAGAGACACACGTGAGTGGAAGCAGTGCCCACTGCAACTGTGGTTTGGCTGGACGGGAGAAGCCCGCCAGTTGGTAGTTAGGTTGTCCATTGTTTAGTTAGTGCCGGACAGGCAAGGATTTGTTTTATGTTTTATTTCCTTTTGCATTGCTTTCACCGTTAATAAACCTGACCCAGGGTCAGTTATACACGAATCCCAGCTCTGCGCCTGAGTTTCATGCTGAACGCACGTGACCTTTGACCCCAGCAAAGGCGATCCCGGAGTGTTTTATCACATTGTGGTGGAGAATGCGGGCATCACGTTGCAAGCATGAGCATGGAGGACGTGGTGAAAGCGCTGGTACAGTCCACCGCCGTCCAGCAAGAAGCTAATCGGGTGATGATGGCCCAGCTGAAGGAGTTGGTGGACATGACAGTTACCGATCGTTCGCTTCTCCAGCAGGTGGCGCAGCGCTTGGCAAGCTTACCTGAGCTTAACCTGGAAGCCGAGTCGAGAGTGATTCACGTGAGTCGGTACTGGCAGAAGATGACGACCGAAGATGACGTCGAGGCATACCTGACCACGTTTGAACGGACGGCGGTGCGAGAAAAATGGCCGAAGGCATGATGGGCCGGCCTGATTGCCCCGTTTCTTTCCGGTGAGGCCCAAAAGGCTTATTATGACTTAGAGCCTGAAGCCACGCAGGACTTTGACAAATTGAAAGCCGAGATCTTGGCCCGGCTGGGAGTGACGACCGCTGTCCGTGCACAGAGAGTGCATCAATGGACTTATCAGTCGGATAAACCACCGCGGTCCCAGATGTTCGACCTGATCCACGTGACGAAGAAGTGGCTACAACCCGAGGTGTTGACAGCGCCAGAGATAATCCAGAGAGTCGTCATGGACAAGTACCTGAGAGCTCTACCGCCAGCACTGAGGAAGTGGGTAAGCCATGGAAATCCTACGACGGCAGATCAACTGGTGGATCTGGTTGAACATTACTCCGTGGCGGAAGGACTCCGAGACGATGCTACCCCACCTCGTTCTTCATCATCTCCACGTGGAACCGGTAAGACTGTTCCAGGGAGTAGGGGAGATGGAAAAATCCCTAAGACAGTGGGGGAGGAAAACGGGACTGCCCGCACTGCGAGGCCGAGAGTAACGAACTATGGTCTAAGCAAGGGGCCCGTTAGGTGTTTCCGCTGCCAAGAGATGGGACATATTGCTGCTAACTGTCCGGTCACTACTGAACCCATGCAGTGCGACGTCACAGACTCTAAAAACCGCATGTCTATGGTTGCACGGGTAGTGAGTGTGAATGCCGGTCAAAAAGATGTGGAAAAACATTTGTGTGATTTAACTGTTGATGGCAAAAATGTGGTGGCATTGTTAGACTCGGGAAGTGTGGTGACTCTGGTGAAGGCCAGTCTGGTGTCAGCCCCGACTGGACCATCAGAAAAATTTTATGTAACGTGTGTTCGTACCTCACCGCGGTCATATGCATTACTACTTCCTATGGGTCTGTGCAACATAAAGTGGGACTCGTCCCGGCGTTATTGCATGATGTTATCCTGGGCCGGGATTTTCCCCACTTCTGGCAATTGTGGGAGAATCAGTTGATGCCCTCGGGTAATAGTGTACATGATTCTTCTCCCAGGGCGCATGTGGGTCCCGAACCCCTGGAAGAGGTCTCCCCGGAAGACTCAGGGGAAGAGTCTGCTGGAAATGACCTACAGTTCCCGTTTTCAGTCATGGCGGGTGATACGGAGGAGACCGGGGAAGAGGAGGAGGCCGACAGCCGTCCACCTCCCCGTTTGCCGGATTTGGAAGTTCGGAAAGATGACTTCCAAAGCGAGCAAATAAAGGATCCTACCCTTTCTCAGGCTAGGACAAATGTAAAAGTGATAAATGGGGTACCCGTTGAACCTGGCTCTAGGCTGGCATATCCTTACATGGTTCTGGAGAATGATTTACTCTATCAGATAGAGAAAAAGGGGGAAGATACGGTGCAACTATTAGTCGTGCCAAAACCCTACCGGCGGCAGGTGCTGGACCTGGCCCACGGACATGTGATGGGAGGTCACCTGGGAGTCCAGAAAACCACCGAAAGGATATTACACTGTTTTGTTTGGCCAGGCATGCATCACGATATTCGTGTATATTGTGAGTCTTGTCCTGACTGCCAAGCCTCTGCACCTAAGCCCCGGTTCTGTAGCCCTTTGGTACCCCTACCTATTATTGAAGTCCCGTTTGAGAGGATTGGGATGGATTTAGTTGGGCCCCTTCCACGGTCTGCACGTGGACACCAACATATCCTGGTCATCTTGGATTATGCCACTCGTTACCCGGAGGCCATCCCTTTGCGTAACACGGCCACCAAGACGATTGCCAAGGAACTGGTGCATGTGTTTAGTCGGGTCGGTATGCCAAAACAGATACTCACCGACCAGGGGACCCCCTTTATGTCCAGGGTAATGAAGGAGCTCTGCCGATTGTTACAAATTGAACCGTTACTAGTGTTGAGCATTCCGATACCGCAAGTATCGGGTATCGGCCGATATTAGCGGTATCGGAATTCCGATACTTAATTCCGATACTTTTGTCATATCGGATTCCGGAATCGGAATCGGAATAGGAAGTTCCCATCATGCTATGAGCCTGCTTGCTTTGATTAAGCCAATGGGAATCCTCCGAAGTGTGGGCACATCCTGTTAGGCATGTAGGCATGTTAACTATTGGCATGGCTGTGATTGGCTGCCGAAATGATGTCATGATGCACTATAAAAGCCACCGCAGCCGCCATTTCTGGTCACTCTGCTGTGAATTCAGTTAGGGACAGGCTGCTGTAGAAGACTGTGAGGGACAGTTAGAAATAGCAATTCCACCAAACATCTAGTGCTTTACCCAGGCTACATAAACCACCACTGTAGCCTTCTTTGCCCTAGCAGCAGTGTTCACAGCTGTCTGCAAGGGCTGTGTGAGTGCAGCTCACGCTGTGGAGTGGGTCCTGCAGCCACGTCAGGCTGTAGGCCACCCAGTGTGATCACTGCTGCCTCATACATCTTTTATTTTTTGAGCTGCATTTTTTACATAATTTCAATCTAGTGTGCTTCCATCCGTATCCATATACGTTGGTTGCAAACACTAGTAGTAGACAGCGGAGCCTTTCTGCAGCCTTTCAGTGCTAGTGTCCACTTTGCTGCACTGTTCACGGCTGTCTGAGAGGTCTCTGACTGTGTGTGAGTGCAGCTCACGCTGAGTAGTGTGTCCTGCAGCTACGTCTGGCTGTAGGACGCTCAGCGTGCGTCAGTGCCTCACACATATTTTTATTTGAGTGCAGCTCATTTTTTCTTCTATTAGTGTGCATCCATCCGTCTCCATCTACGGTGGTTGCAAACACTATAAAGGAGTACACAGCGGAGCCTTTCTGCAGCCTGTCAGTGCCAGTGCCCACTTAGCTGCACTGTTGACGGCTGTCTGAGAGGCCTCTGACTGTGTGTGAGTGCAGCTCACGCTGAGTAGAGTGTCCTGCAGCTACGTCTGGTTGTAGGACGCTCAACGTGCGTCACTGCCTCACACATATTTGTCTTTGAGTGCAGCTCATTTTTTCTTCTCCTATTAGTGTGCATCCATCCGTATCCATCAACATTGGTTGGTTGCAAACACTATATAGGAGTAGATAGAGGAGCCTTTTTTTCTGGCTTGTGCCCTGCCGGCGCAGCCAGATTAGTATTACCCAATTTTTTTGGAGCCTCATCTTTTGCATTGTAGGTTACCTGCCTGCATTGTAATAGCTCCAAAAAGTTGGTGATACTATCAGTTTCAATTCTTTGTTCACATACTTTGAGTTTGTTTCCAACAAAGAAACCACAAAAAAAGTTCACCAAACACTACATTTTGAACTTGTGTAGGCCACATCAGCTCCTATTAAAGTCTAGTCCACACACACACACACTTCATAAAATTAGTGTTTCTTGTACCTGTAACCAGCTGTTCAGGAATAAGCACACTAAGGCCCCCCTTTGTACTTTTTTGCCTATCTTAAGCAGTCTTGCAAGATGAAGAAGGCAGGGAGTAAGGCGCGTGGGCGTGGGCGTGGAGTTTCAGCAGGGAGAGGACGTGGGGATTCTGCAGGGAGAGGACGTGGGGATTCTACAGGTAGAGGACGTGGGGATTCTGGGCCTGCTGCGGGCACCAGTGGATCAGCATCCCCCAGTTTTAGCAGGCAACAGTCCTTTATGCGCAGCTTTGTAGGACCTCAACGTACCCCACTGCTGCGGGAGGAACAAATTGAAGCCGTTGTCGGATGGATGGCAGCTAACGCATCGACTTCAATTACTTCCGCATCCTCTCAGGGTCAGAGCACCGAAGAGCAACCATCTGTCTCTTCACCACCTGCCAAAGTGCCCAGGCAGTCAGAGAGACATGGACAGGAGCCATCACAGTCTCTACTTCTGTTCTCGGAATCTGTTGGCTTGGAAAGAGGGGGCCAGCCAAGCAGCATTCCTGAATGTGAAGAAGAGGGAGTATGCAGTGATGCGCAACTTCTTTGTCCCTCTGAATCTGAAGAGGCGAGTGGGCCAGTGCCTATGGTCAGCACACCTCAGTACGCATCAGATGATGACGAGACTCAGTTGCCACTTTCTGGTGCGTACGGTGCTGGCGAGACAACCCCGGAGAAGCAGCTGTTTGAAGAGGGGAGGGAAGATGATGAGGTCCTTGACCCATCATGGCGTGAGCAACAGGAAGGTGGTGGGAGCAGCTCGGAGGAAGAGATTCCCCTACCGGCCAAAACAGGAGGCAGAGGGAGGGGGAAGACTTGGTTGCCTGTACCCTCCACTTCGGCACCCGTTAGGAGCATTCCTCCTTCCAAAGGCAAACCGGGCGCTCACAAGAGTTGCAGTGCGTGGTCCTTTTTTGACACAGTTGCAGATGACATTTGCTTTGTCAAATGCAAGCTGTGTCATCAGAGAGTCAAAAGAGGGAGAAATGTCAGCAACCTCAATACCACAAATATGTGGAAACATGTGCGCACCAAGCACGAGTTGGAGTTGCAGAGACACCCTGAAGACGTAGGCCAACGTACAGCACCACCTACCACCTCTTCAGTTCGTGTTGGGCCCTCTTCCTCCAGCTCACACACTGCTGGTTCGGCTTCCTCACAGGATCGCCAAGGAAGAACCTCTGCCACTGTTGTCCGGAGACCCTGTCAGATTACACCCATAGCAGCACGTTCCCATCCATCACAGCCATCGGTAGCACAGGCATGGGATAAAAGGCGCCCTTACTCGGCAAACCATCCCCGAGCACAGTCTCTGAATGCTGGCATTGCCAAACTTCTGGCAGTTGAAATGCTGTCATTCAGGCTGGTGGACACTGACACCTTCCGGGACTTAATGGCATTGGCAGTCCCCCAATACAACGTGCCCAGCCGCTTTTATTTCAGCAGGCGAGCCGTCCCTGCCCTGCAGAAACATGTTGAGGGCAAAATAAAACATGCGCTACTAAACGCCGTTAGTAGCAAGGTCCACCTGACCACCGATGCGTGGACCAGTAACCATGGACAGGGACGATACCTTTCCCTCACTGCCCACTGGGTCAATGTTGTGGAGCCGGGTACGGATCTGGAGAGTGGAGCTGTACGTGTTCTTCCAACGCCACGGATTGCAGGACTCCAGTCTGTACACATAGACTCCTCCTCCTACTCAAGTTCCTCAGAAACAGCAGAGCAGGAGCCTGTTACGACCGATATGAGCACAGCCGTGGCCAAACGTCAACAGGCTGTACTCAAATTAATTTCTTTGGGGAATCGAAGCCACACAGCGCAGGAGCTCTGGAATGCTATCAAGCTGGAGAGCGATGTGTGGTTTGGGCCAGCGAATCTCCAGCCGGGCTTGGTAGTGTGTGACAATGGCCGAAATCTGGTGGCAGCTCTTGGCCTAGGCAACCTCACACACATCCCATGTCTGGCACATGTTCTTAACTTGGTCGTGCAGAGCTTTCTGAGGGACTATCCGGATCTTGCTGCACTGTTGCACAAGGTCCGCATAGAGTGCGCTCACTTGCGACATTCCAGCACGGCAAGATCGCGCCTCGCTGCTCTGCAGCGACGATTTGGCATTCCGGAACATCGCATCATATGTGACCTACCCACCCGGTGGAATTCAACGTTACATATGTTGGAGCGGTTGTATGAGCAGCAGGCAGCAGTCATGGAGTACCAGCTGCATCAGGCGCAAACAAGTCGCACTGTGCGCCGTTCACACTTCAGCACCATTGAGTGGGCCTCTATGAAGGACATCTGCCTCGTTTTGCGTGCCTTCGATGAATCCACGCGGATGGCGAGTGCAGATGATGCACTAGTCAGCATGACTGTCCCCCTTATCTGCCTGCTTCAACAAACACTGCAAGCACTAAGGGATGAGGTTTCAGAAGAGGTGGAGGATGAGGAGTCCCAAATGCCATCTGCTTCTGGACAGTCTGCGCTACGTGTTTCCTCACAAAGGCCTAGGCAGGGGACACTTTGTGAGGAGGATGAGGAGGAGTCGATGGAGGAGGAAGACATCTCTCCAGAGGAGGGAGGTACACAAACCTCTACTCAGTATGTACAGCGAGGGTGGGGTGATGCAGAGCAGGCCGAGGTCACGCCTCAAACAGGGGACAGCGGTTCTTTGGCAGTTGGGAGTCTGCAGCACATGGTTGATTTCATGCTGCAGTGCCTGAGAAACGACCGCCGCATCGCCCACATTCTCGTCTCGGCTGATTATTGGGTGTACACCCTCCTAGATCCTCGCTACCGGGACAGCGTACAAAGGCTCATACCGACGTTGAACCGGGAGCGTAAAATGCGGGAGTACGAAGAGTCACTGGTGCAGTCCATAATGTTTTCCATTCCACCCGACAGCATTGTTGCTAGTGCTTTACAAAGCAGCTCTGTGCGTCGAGGCAGTGGAGGAAACTCTGCACAAAGAGGGAGCAGAGGCAGCGCCGCAGCACAAGGCAAGACCACTATGGCCCAAATGTGGCCAAGTTTTGTGTGTCCACCACAATTGTCTACACCATCAGCGACGCCTCGAGTCAGCAGGAGGCAACGCTTCCGTCAGATGGTGTCAGACTACATGTCTTGCCCTGTCGCTGTACTCCCAGATGGCTCTTCCCCCTTCAAGTTTTGGGTCTCTAAGCTGGATACATGGCCAGAGCTTAGCCAGTATGCATTGGAGGTGCTGGCTTGCCCTGCTGCCAGTGTATTATCGGAACGTGTCTTTAGTGCCGCAGGTGGTGTACTAACAGACCGTCGCACGCGCCTATCTTCCGATAATGTTGACCGGCTGACTTTTCTGAAAATGAACAAGGCCTGGATCTCCAAAGACTTTGCCATTCCTCTTACAGACTAAATTAGTGGTTGGCAACTGTATCCAGGTCTGCTGGTGTGTTCATTTTTCTACCACCTGAACTATAATCCCTTTGCTTCAACACAGCCAGTTGTCGCTCAGATGTGTCGTCTGCACAGAGAAACACACTAGCTCCTGTGTTAGTGGGGTTCAGTAATGCCAGCTGATCCCCTGCTGTGTGGACGGCAAAGTCACCAGCTCCATCAACATTCAAACCACTACTGATTTTTAACCGTGCCCAACTTAGGTCTCTGGCTCCACTGTCTCTACTATTTCCCCTGACCTCCAACCCCGCCATCTACATCTCTGAAGTGGCGTCAGCACAATCTACACTTGTTCCTGTGTTCCTGTGGCTCAGTCCCATCAGTTTATCCCCTGATGTGTGTCCGGCAAGGTCTCCTGCTCTGTCCACATTCCCATAACCAGTAGTGGGAATGAGGACAGAGCTGGCGAACTTGCCGGACAAACATCAGGGGATCAACTGACGGGACTGAGCACCAGTAACACAGGAACAAGTGTAGATTGTGCTGACGCCACTTCAGAGATGTAGCTGGCGGGGTTGGAGGCCAGGGTAAATAGTAGAGACAGTGGAGCCAGAGGCCTAAGTGGAGCATGGTTAGAATCAGTAGTAGTCCACAACCTCCATAAAAACCGCTGCCCATTGGCCTCTGCATGCGGCATGCGTAATCCTGGGCTCCAACAGCTTCAGTTGGTGTTCAGAAGTGTCGTCTCCACAGAGCCAAACACCTTCGTTAGAGTGTTAGTGGGGTTCAGCACTGCCAGCTGTTCCCCTGCTGTGGAGATGGCAAGTCTCCTGCTGCCTTCACCTGCCAAAATCCAGTAGGCCCCAGCCTGCTCCTCGCCTAATCCTGGGCTCCAACAGCGTCAGTTGGTGTTCAGAAGTGTCGTCTCCACAGAGCCAAACACCTTCGTTAGAGTGTTAGTGGGGTTCAGCACTGCCAGCTGTTCCCCTGCTGTGGAGATGGCAAGTCTCCTGCTGCCTTCACCTGCCAAAATCCAGTAGGCCCCAGCCTGCTCCTCGCCTAATCCTGGGCTCCAACAGCGTCAGTTGGTGTTCAGAAGTGTCGTCTCCACAGAGCCAAACACCTTCGTTAGAGTGTTAGTGGGGTTCAGCACTGCCAGCTGTTCCCCTGCTGTGGAGATGGCAAGTCTCCTGCTGCCTTCACCTGCCAAAATCCAGTAGGCCCCAGCCTGCTCCTCGCCTAATCCTGGGCTCCAACAGCGTCAGTTGGTGTTCAGAAGTGTCGTCTCCACAGAGCCAAACACCTTCGTTAGAGTGTTAGTGGGGTTCAGCACTGCCAGCTGTTCCCCTGCTGTGGAGATGGCAAGTCTCCTGCTGCCTTCACCTGCCAAAATCCAGTAGGCCCCAGCCTGCTCCTCGCCTAATCCTGGGCTCCAACAGCGTCAGTTGCTGTTCAGAAGTGTCGTCTCCACAGAGCCAAACACCTTCGTTAGAGTGTTAGTGGGGTTCAGCACTGCCAGCTGTTCCCCTGCTGTGGAGATGGCAAGTCTCCTGCTGCCTTCACGTGCCAAAATCCAGTAGGCCACAGCCTGCTCCTCGCCTAATCCTGGGCTCCAACAGCGTCAGTTGGTGTTCAGAAGTGTCGTCTCCACAGAGCCAAACACCTTCGTTAGAGTGTTAGTGGGGTTCAGCACTGCCAGCTGTTCCCCTGCTGTGGAGATGGCAAGTCTCCTGCTGCCTTCACCTGCCAAAATCCAGTAGGCCCCAGCCTGCTCCTCGCCTAATCCTGGGCTCCAACAGCGTCAGTTGGTGTTCAGAAGTGTCGTCTCCACAGAGCCAAACACCTTCGTTAGAGTGTTAGTGGGGTCCAGCACTGCCAGCTGTTCCCCTGCTGTGGAGATGGCAAGTCTCCTGCTGCCTTCACGTGCCAAAATCCAGTAGGCCCCAGCCTGCTCCTCGCCTAATCCTGGGCTCCAACAGCGTCAGTTGGTGTTCAGAAGTGTCGTCTCCACAGAGCCAAACACCTTCGTTAGAGTGTTAGTGGGGTTCAGCACTGCCAGCTGTTCCCCTGCTGTGGAGATGGCAAGTCTCCTGCTGCCTTCACCTGCCAAAATCCAGTAGGCCCCAGCCTGCTCCTCGCCTAATCCTGGGCTCCAACAGCGTCAGTTGGTGTTCAGAAGTGTCGTCTCCACAGAGCCAAACACCTTCGTTAGAGTGTTAGTGGGGTTCAGCACTGCCAGCTGTTCCCCTGCTGTGGAGATGGCAAGTCTCCTGCTGCCTTCACGTGCCAAAATCCAGTAGGCCCCAGCCTGCTCCTCGCCTAATCCTGGGCTCCAACAGCGTCAGTTGGTGTTCAGAAGTGTCGTCTCCACAGAGCCAAACACCTTCGTTAGAGTGTTAGTGGGGTTCAGCACTGCCAGCTGTTCCCCTGCTGTGGAGATGGCAAGTCTCCTGCTGCCTTCACCTGCCAAAATCCAGTAGGCCACAGCCTGCTCCTCGCCTAATCCTGGGCTCCAACAGCGTCAGTTGGTGTTCAGAAGTGTCGTCTCCACAGAGCCAAACACATTCGTTCAAGTGTTAGTGGGGTTCATCATTGCCAGCTGATCCCCTGCTGTGGAGATGGCAGTCTCTCCTGCTGTCTCCGCATTACAAAGACAGTAGGCCTCTGCCTACACCCTCCTATTTCCTGGGCTTCAACACAGCCAGTTGTAGTTCGGAAGTGCCGTCCACACGGAAAGAGATACTTGCTCCCGTGTCTCAGTGGGGTTCAGTAACGTCAGCTGATCCCCTGCTGTGTGGATGGCAGTCTCTCCTGCTGTCACCTCAATCAAAAGACAGTAGGCCTCTGCCTACACCCTCCTATTTCCTGGGCTTCAACACAGCCAGTTGTAGTTCGGAAGTGCCGTCCACACGGAAAGAGATACTTGCTCCCGTGTCTCAGTGGGGTTCAGTAACGTCAGCTGATCCCCTGCTGTGTGGATGGCAGTCTCTCCTGCTGTCACCTCAATCAAAATACAGTAGGCCTCTGCCTACACCCTCCTATTTCCTGGGCTTCAACACAGCCAGTTGTAGTTCGGAAGTGCCGTCCACACGGAAAGAGATACTTGCTCCCGTGTCTCAGTGGGGTTCAGTAATGTCAGCTGATCCCCTGCTGTGTGGATGGCAAAGTCTCCTGCTGCCTACACAGTCGTACCACTACTGATTTTTAACCGTGCTCCAATTAGGCCTGTGGCTCCACTGTCTCTCGTATTTCCCCTGTCCTCCAACCCTGCCAGTTACAGCTCCGAAGTGGCGTCTGCACAATCCACACTTGTTCCTGTGTTACAGGTGTTCAGTCCGGTCAGTTAATCCCCTGATGTGTGTCCGGCAATGTCGCCTGCTCTGTCCACATTCCCATAATGGGAATGTGGACAGAGCAGGCGACATTGCCGGACACACATCAGGGGATTAACTGACCGGACTGAACACCTGTAACACAGGAACAAGTGTGGATTGTGCAGACGCCACTTCGGAGCTGTAACTGGCGGGGTTGGAGGACAGGGGAAATACGAAAATCAGTGAAGCCACAGGCCTAAGTGGAGCTTGGTTCAAATTAGTAGTCTACAACCGATCTTAAAATTTCTTCAATGCAGCCTAAGCCTGCTCCGTGCTTGTCCCTGGGCTTCAACACAGCCAGTTGTTGCTCGGAAGTGCCGTCTTCACAGAGTAAAACACTAGCTCCTGTGTTTGTGGGGTTCAGTAACGTCAGCTGTTCCCCTGCTGTTTTGATGGCAATCTGTCCTGCTGCCTCCCAATTGACAGCACATCAGGCCTCAGCCTGCTAAGTGCTTGTCCTGGGCTCCAACATCGCCAGTTGCTGCTCATAACTGACTTTGGCACGGGTACTCCCTCCTGCCCAGCTTGGTTCCAGCCCTGCCTGCTGTTTCCGGGAAGTGTCAATGTCAGTTTGCCACCCCAAGTTGCCATGTCGTGTTGCGGTTGGGTTAGCCGAGGCTAGGGTGCCAGCAGTTTAGGTGCTTCCTATGTGGACTGCGGGTTCTGGTAAGAAAGGTTTGTTCCATAGTGCCAGTAGGACAAGCACCCCCTGTAGGACTGTGTGATTCGGTAACTGCGGCCAGCTTGCGGCATGCCAACTTTGCTTTTCAGGGGTAACTTCTGATACCCCTCCGGGTTCCAGCACCGTCAGCTGGTTCTCATCAGAGCCTTTGGCCTAGGTGCCTCCATCTCGGTATCCGAGTTCCGGCAACGTCTGCTGGTCCTTGGTAGTGCTTTGTAGCACAGGTACCTCCTGCTTAGTAACCGGGTTCCAGCACCGTCAGCTGGTCCTCGGTTGTGCCATTGGCTCTTATTCCTTCTGCTGCCCCTCCGGGTGCCAGCACTGTCAGCTGGTCCTCGCTATTTCCATTTGCTCTTGCAGCTTATGCTACCCCTCCGGGTTCCAGCACCGTCAGCTGGTTCTCGTCAGAGCCTTTGGCCTAGGTGCCTCCATCTCGGTATCCGAGTTCCGGCAACGTCTGCTGGTCCTTGGTAGTGCTTTGTAGCACAGGTACCTCCTGCTTAGTAACCGGGTTCCAGCACCGTCAGCTGGTCCTCGGTAGTGCCATTGGCTCTTGTTCCTTCTGCTGCCCCTCCGGGTGCCAGTACCGTCAGCTGGTTCAAGAGGACAAAGAACAGGAAGACAACCACCAAGATGCAGAACAACAAGAGAGAGAAGACAAAGAAGCATAAAAAAAACAAAGCAGAAGAACATTAAGCATAAGACTAATACTCTGAGCAAATGATATTATCTTATTTATAAGCAGAAGAAGACTAAGCAGTGTATGGGGGTGAGTCCGTTCCTCCTCGTGGTGCCCCTGGAAAAGGCCTGCTGCTGCAGGCCAAACTGAACGCGGACAAATCCTGTTGTAAATCTTTTGTGACAGGCAGAACGGAAGGTGTAAACTTCTAACTTTTCTAGATAACAACTACAGGAATGCCTGACACAAACAAGAATATGATGAAGAAGAATAGGAAGAAGATGAATAAGCTGAATATGTAGAATAATAATTGTTGAATAAGAAGAATATGAAGAATGTAAGAAAAGGAAGAAGAAGAAGAAGAAGAAGAAGAATGTAAAAAAAAGAATAAGAAGAAGAATGTAAAAAAAGGAAGTAGAAGAAGAAGAAGAAGAAGAAGAATGTAAAAAAAGGAAGTAGAAGAAGAAGAAGAAGAAGAATGTAAAAAAAGGAAGTAGAAGAAGAAGAAGAAGAATGTAAAAAAAGGAAGTAGAAGAAGAAGAAGAAGAATGTAAAAAAAGGAAGTAGAAGAAGAAGACATACATGTCTGGCAAAATATAAATGAGGCTAACATAGTCAATATCTTTGTAACTCCTAACATCTTTAAAAAAAAAGTTTAATTCCTGCTATTCCATTTGATTGGGCTAAACCTCTATGGCTTTAATGTCTCCTCCACCTCCCACAATACATTCTACATTATTCTTAGTTGTTTTTCTTCATGTAGAATTAACCTACAAGGAAAGAAAGGGTTTTTTTTAATTCCGATATTTTGGCCCCATTGACTTGCATTGGTTCCCGGTATCGGAATCGGCGATACCGATACTTTTTTTAAAGATCGGCCGATCCATTCCGATCCGATATTTTCAAGTATCGGCTGGTATTGCTCAACTCTAACCGTTACGCACATCCGTGTATCACCCTCAAACAGACGGGTTGGTTGAACGGTTCAATAAAACTCTGAAGCAGATGCTGAGAAAGGTGATAGACAAGGATGGGAAGAACTGGGACTATTTACTTCCGTATTTGCTTTTTGCCATCAGAGAAGTGCCCCAGTCTTCCACGGGATTCTCGCCTTTCGAGTTATTGTACGCCCAACGTCCTCGCGGACTGTTAGACGTGGCAAAAGAAACCTGGGAGAGTCAGGTCACTCCGTTTAAAACAGTGATAAATCACGTCACACAAATGCAGGACCGTATTGCGGCTGTTATGCCTATCGTCAAAGAACACATGATACAGGCTCAAGGAGACCAAAAAAGAATCTATGATAGGGGCGCCAAGATCCGTACGTTTGCACCCGGAGATAGGGTGTTGATCCTGGTCCCCACAGTGGACAGTAAGTCCCTGGCAAAGTGGCAGGGCCCCTTTGAGATCAAGGAAAGAGTTGGTGAAGTAAACTACAAAGTGTACCAGGCAGGTAAACGGAAACCTGAACAGATTTATCATGTAAATCTGATAAAGCCCTGGAAGGATCGGTCTGCCTTGTCAGCGGAGCTGGCCCGTCCTGTCTGCTCGCATACCGTACCGGAGGTACGGGTTGCAGAGACTCTCTCGGAGCGGCAAAAGACGGAAGTCAGGCAGTTTCTACTTCACAACCAAAAGTTTTTCTCAGAAAAACCCGGGCAGACTATGCTAATGAAACATGACATCGTAACGGAACCTGGTGTCACAGTTCACGTAAAGCCCTACCGAATCCCGGAAGCGCGCCGTGAAGCCGTTTCCCGAGAAGTGAAGGCAATGTTAGAGTTAGGAGTCATAGAAGAATCTCACAGTGCGTGGTCCAGCCCGATTGTGCTAATTCCTAAACCGGACGGCACCATCCGGTTCTGCAATGACTTCAGGAAACTGAATGCGGTCTCAAAATTTGATGCCTACCCCATGCCCCGGGTCGACGAGTTAATAGATCGGTTAGGAAAAGCCCGGTATATTACGACCCTAGACCTAACAAAGGGGTATTGGCAGATCCCTCTGGTGGAGGCTGCCAGAGAAAAGACAGCATTTGCTACGCCGTAAGGTTTATTTCAGTATGTGTATATGCCGTTTGGACTGCACGGGGCACCGGCGACCTTCCAGAGACTGATGGATCGAGTCTTGAGGCCACATAGGCGGTATGCTTCGGCCTATTTGGATGACATTGTCATTTACAGCTTGGACTGGGAGACTCATCTCCAGAAAGTACAAGCTGTGATTGACGACCTGTGGGAGGCAGGTCTAACCACGAACCCCAAGAAATGTCACATCGGGCTAGAAGAAGCCCGGTATTTGGGGTATGTAATTGGGAGGGGTGTTGTTAAACCCCAGGTTGATAAGATTCAGGCGGTTCAGGACTGGCCACAACCTGTCAACAAGAAGCAGGTGCAAGCCTTCCTGGGGATCGCCGGCTATTATCGCCGGTTCATACCCAATTTTGCAGCCATCGCTACCCCCCTGACGGATCTTACAAAAGGGAAAGACTCCGTCATGATTAAATGGAGTTTAGCGGCTGAAGAAGCCTTCCATAGCCTAAAACGGGCACTTTGCTCTCAGCCCGTACTGGTGACTCCGGACTTCCGCAACAAGTTTGTGGTACAAACGGATGCCTCTGATACCGGTATCGGGGCCGTACTCTCACAAGTGAGGGACGGAGTGGAACACCCAGTCCTCTATCTCAGCAGGAAGCTGAATAACCACGAGCAAAGGTATGCAGTCGTAGAAAAAGAGTGCCTCGCCATTAAGTGGGCTCTAGAGGCCCTGAAATATTACCTGGTGGGTCGAAAGTTCAGGCTGATCACTGACCATGCCCCTCTCAAGTGGATGCACTTGAACAAGGGACGGAATAGCCGGGTGACCCGGTGGCTCCTTGCCCTGCAGGCCTACACTTTTACGGTGGAGCACCGCCCAGGGGTACAGATGGGAAATGCAGATGCCCTGTCCCGAGTGCACTGTTTGACGGGTGTCATTGCTCGACCGGAGTGGTCTGAGCAGAGGGGGGGGATATGTGAGAATCATGTGGGAATAGTGGATGAGGGCAGGTATATCTCGCCCAGATTCCTTTCCTATGTGGCCTAGTCTGGTCAGTATCGCACCTGCTTACTAATGGATAATGGGAGGTGGATATACAGTAAAAGGATGCCAGGTGGTAGTGTGAGTGTCTCAGCCTGGGAACACAGAGAGCCTGTCTGTGTGAGAGACACACGTGAGTGGAAGCAGTGCCCACTGCAACTGTGGTTTGGCTGGACGGGAGAAGCCCGCCAGTTGGTAGTTAGGTTGTCCATTGTTTAGTTAGTGCCGGACAGGCAAGGATTTGTTTTATGTTTTATTTCCTTTTGCATTGCTTTCACCGTTAATAAACCTGACCCAGGGTCAGTTACACCCGAATCCCAGCTCTGCGCCTGAGTTTCATGCTGAACGCACGTGACCTTTGACCCCAGCAAAGGCGATCCCGGAGTGTTTTATCACAGTGCCTACACTTTCACTTATGATTATTTTACTATTGATATAGTTGAAGAACAGTTTATTAGTTTTACTCTCCTTAGCAATGTGCTTCTCTGTTTCCTTTTTTTCAGCTTTAATTAGTTTTTCAGATAAAGTATTTTTCTCCCTATAATTTTTTAGAGCTTCTCAACGGTGCCATCCTGCTTTAGTAGTGTAAATGTTTTCTTTTTACAGTTAATTGCCCCTCTTACTTCTTTGTTTAGCCACATTGGGTTTTTCCTATTTCTTGTCCTTTTATTCCCACAAGGTATAAACCGCTTACAGCGCCTATTAAGGATGTTCTTAAACATTTCCCATTTATTATCTGTATTCTTATTTCTGAGGACATTGTCCTAGTCAACCAGATTCAGGGCTTCTCTAAGCTGGTCAGACTTTGCCTTCCTAAAATTCAGTGTTTTTGTGACTCCCTGACATGTCCCCCTAGCTAAAGACAAGTGAAACTGTACAATATTGTGGTCGCTATTTCCTAGATGCCCAACAACCTGCAGATTTGTTATTCTGTCAGGTCTATTAGATAGTATTACATCTAAAAGTGCTGCTCTTCTGGATGGATTCTGCATCAAATGTGAAAGATAATTTTTCTTGTTTTTTAGCAGAAACCTGTTACCTTCATGGGTTTCACAGGTCTCTGTTTCCCAGTTAATATCCGGGTACTTAAAGTCCCCCATAACAAGGACCTCATTATGGGTTGCAGCTTCATCTATCTGCCTTAGTAGTAGACTTTCCATCATTTCTGTTATACTTGAGGGTTTGTAACTGTTAGAAACGGCGGAACCACTAAATAAAAATAAATAATAAAGTGCGTTCGCCGCTCGGGGTCCACCGTGCAGTAGGTGTTACACCGCTGCTGGGTAATGACAGACGAGCAATATGGCGGTATAATGTGCACGGGTTAGACTTCACCCGAGGTGCGCAAAGCGGGCTCTGTTCACACACAGAGGTGCCGCAACAAAAACATACGAAAGCGCTGAGCCTGTTAGTGTCACAGACCACAGGGAAATGCACACACGGAGTCTGGTCACAGGAGCAGGACCAAAGGCAGAGGAGCTGCGTCTGTCTAGACCTGCCATATGTGCAGCGTCACTACTGCAGACGCCAAGGAGAGCTGCAACCGCAGCGCGGCGTAGGGCACGGCCGCTAGTCGACAAGGCTAGGAAGCAGGCACAATGTCAGGCGCTAGAGAAGAGGTGCGGAGTGCACAGTGGCCTAAGGCTTGCCACTGACTGGCGCTGACTGCTGTACTAATTCCCTATCCACATGCGTAATATCAGAGGGAAGGGGTTTCAATTGAGTCAGTCACCAGAGTCATACATCTGTCACCATTCACACATTTAGCTTGAAAAGTCTATACTAGCGCATGGCCGAACGGTCATACGCACTTTTTATAGCCGTGCGGGACCTTCCAGATCTCCGAGATGGACCAATGAGATCTGGAGCAGGACCTGGGCACATGACTCCCGATCTCCAATGGGAGATCGCCTCATGAGCATGCCCAGTAGGAGCACAGAGGAACTTAGTCTCTGGAGCAGTCTGCTGCAAAGTAATCTTCTCCGCAGTAGATAGACAGCAGGAGACCGCAGGATGTGAGGCTCTGGATTCCTGCAGAGCAGACGCAGAAACCAGACGCCCAACAGTAACAGACCCCAATGAGAATTTTGTTACTATTTTTCCCTCCATGTATTTCGACCAATATGGCCTAGATATCCTCATTCTCTTCGCTAATTTCCTCCCTTAAAGTGGACTTTAGTCAAGAAGACTTTAAATAAATACAAACCCCTAATCCTCTCTGATTTTTACGCTTCCTTTCTAAACAGACTGTAACCCTGCAAGTTAACTACCCAGTCATAGCTTTCATCTAACCTTGTCTCGGTTATTCCCACCATGTCATAGTTACCTGTAGATATTTCTGCTTCTAGTTCTTCCATCTTGTTTGTCAGGCTTCTGGCATTTGCGAGCATGTCATGTAGAGGATTTTGTTTTGTTTCAATCTCCTCCCTGTGGATTGTTTTAGAAATTTTCTTACCTCCCTTCTGAGCAAGTTGTCTTGGGTCTTCTCTGTCGCACCTCATATCGTATTTTTTATTGTTTCATGTTCGAGTCTAATGTTTTTCTTCCCATCCCCTCTTCTTCTAGTTTAATGCCCCCCTGATAAGTGTAGCGAGACTTCTGGTGAATGTGTGTATCCCAGGTTTATTGAGGTGTAGTCCGTCTCTGGCGAGGAGTCCGTTGTACAGGTAATTCACACTGTGGTACAGGAATCTGAATCCTTGTTGACGGTGCCATCGCCTTGGCCAGTTTTTCGCATCAAGGATCCTTTTCCATCTCCTGGTGCCATGCCAGTCTACTGGAAGGATAGAAGGAAAAACTACCTGTGCATCCAGTTCTTTTATTTTCTTCCCCAACTCTTCAATGTCCTTGCAGATTGTCGGTAGGTCCTTCCTTGCCATGCCATTGGTCCCAACATGTATCAGAAGAAATGGGTAGACATCCTTTATCTTCACATCTGGGAGGCAGCATGTTTCTCTTGCGGTTATGTCTGGTCTGCAGATGGCTGCTTCTATGCCTCTCTGTAGTGAGTCTCCCACCACTAGCAGTCTTCTTCGCTTCTTGGCTGTACTTTTTGTTGTCACTTCTGGGTGTTGCTGTGTGCCCCTTTCTTCTTTGCTTGCTGGTAGTGCCTCATACTTAGGTGTGTCATCTTCGTCCTCCACAAGACCTTTTTATCAGTTTCTCAGTTGTGTGATTGGTGATGTCTCCATGGTCTTCTTGCTTCTTTTGATCACATGTTTCTACTCGATTGCTTTTGGAGGTTCTCTGACACTTTCCTCACCTTCTATGACCAGTAGAGATGCTTCTTTTCTGTCTAGGAAGTCTTCATTTTCTTGATGAGTTTCAAAGTTGCAATTCTTTTTTCCATACCCCTCACCTTTTCTTCTAAAAGGGCCTGAAGTCTACACTTCTGGCAGGTAATGCTGAATTCTTCTTCTGGTTGATCTCTGAACATGTAGCACATGTTGCAGCTCACCGTGTAGGTTGTCATATCTGCCGTGTTGCTTCTAGATCTTGCTGACTCTGTGTTTGTCTTCCTTCTTGTGTAATCTACTGTGTGTAACCTTCTTGTGTAATCTGTTGTGTTTACTTCTTGTGTAATCTACTCAATCAGCCAAGCTTTCTTGCAATAATGTCCTAGAGGCAGAAATTCAGTTTGGTGATGCTTTCCAGCAGCTGGTCCCGGCTGTACTCAACGATCTTCTTGCTGAGGGAGAATCTTAGCTTTTCCCAGAAGGCACCTGGAATATGCAAATTGTCCTCTTCAAGCTTCAATCCCTGGTTATCAAATTTTGCCAATTTTGAGGAAAAATGGTTGAAAGATCAAACATGAATCCAAATGTGGTACGTTCGTGCCGAATTTGAGATTGGCGAACACATTCTGAACAAGTTAGCTCATCTCTAGTAACTATGAACATATCCTGGGCCCTTGCTTGGTATAATGCAACATCCTTGGCTCATTTCAAGAATATACTACCTTATCCTGGGCCCCTGATAGTAATAATGTCCTCATCCTGGGCTTTTCCAGTAAAAATGACCTTCATTCTAGACCCTTCCAGGCACTAAGTCACACCTTATCAGACTCCTCAAAGTGCCACTTGAGTCGAGATACTTATCTTGCCTCCTGGATTGAGTGGTCCTGAGTGAAGCTCTGGAGAATAATATTGGCTGTAACAAAATGTCCTGTACTTACAAAATTAAAGAACAGGTGAATATATCTTGGTGACATCTACTTTTCCATTTTGATATATGTAAAATGAGCTTTATATGTTATGTGATCTGCTTTGCATGTTTAGACTTGGTCGGCTCAGACTCTATGTGATGTAGTTTGCATTTTCTTTTTAGAAAGATTCATTCATTTGAATAAGTGGAAAAACTTTGTCATTAAAGCTTTGATAAATCCTCTCTGTGTTATCAGGATCCTCATAGCACGGGAGAGATGGCTGATTCATCAGAGAGCAAAATTATTTTCCAAACTCTGGGCATTCTGGCCCCAAGACTGATTGCTTTCTTTTTCGGATTATTATTACATTTATTTATCATAGTCAACAACGTCAATGACTGGTGGAAAGGACGATCAGTGACTTCTGTTGACCACATTGTAACTTCTCTTGGAGTTTCTAGGTTGTGTGCCGAATGTGTTCATACTTTATACGTCTTTGTGGGCACATTCTTCCAGCTGTCACAAGTGTCGATAGTTATTTTAATGTGGGTTTATGATTTATTTTTTTATTCCAATATTTGGTTGACATCTCTGCTCTCCATCGTATTTTGTCTGAAGATCTCCAACCTCAGCACCAGACTGTTCCTGTATCTGAGGAGGTTGACATTACCCAGGACTGGACATTTCATTGTAGCCTCAGGACTTCTCGCTGCTGTCAGTTGTCTGTTAAGCTTGTGGATGGCACATTTTGAGGTTCCCAATGATGAAACTTACAATATGACCCTGAAAACTAAAGTCGTGGTATGCATTTCTGTTAATTCTGTAATAACTTTAACTATAGGAACCTGCATCCCACTTCTATTCCATTTTATCTCCTCCGTCCTCCTCTTCGCCTCATTGTACTTTCACACAGTAAAGATGAAGATGAGCAGTAACTTAGCAATCAATTTGGAGATATATTACTCAATGATGAAATTCGTATCTGTCACTTTCACATATAACACTACATTTTTTGCTGGTTATCTTTTTTGTGCTTTTTATTATGATGTTTACTGTGTAAAGTTTCCATGGGTTTATATTGTCCTAGATTTTCTACCAGCTCTATATTCCTCTTACCTGATCTTTAGAACAGCCAAACTCCGGAATCAGATGTCCGAGGTTCTTCAGAATGTCATTGATGTCATATTGCAAAAGAGAAGTGCAGAAACCAGAACTAGCTCAAGGAGGTGAATCCCTAAGGACCCAGGCTAATTAACGCAATGAATTGGAATTGACTATGTTGGGGTGGGACCTAATTGGCTATCTGTCAGTTCAACACTGAAAGGGGAGATAATACACTGCAGTACACAATTGTTACAGCCTATTAGTTCCCTAGTGGGACCAGTAGGTATTGTATTAAGAAAAGAAAGAAAAATTGTATATAACCCTTTCACCAACTTGAGACTTCCCATTTTTGTGCAAGCGTTTTTTGTTCCTCTTATTCCAATAGCCATAACTTTTCTACTTTTCCATCAATATAGCCCTATGAAGGCTTGTTTTTGTGGGATAAGTGATACTTTTGAATGACACTGTTGAATTTACCATTTATTGTACTGTAAAATGGTGAAAAAATAAAATTTCTATTGCGGTGAAATTGCCAAAAAAATGCAATTTCACAAATTTTTTTTTATTTACATTGCTCACTAAATGCTGAAAGTGACCTGCATGGGCATGGCCTGGAAATCTGTGATGTGAGACACAGAAGACCTGAGCTCTGTGTATATTTTCTGAAAAGCAATGATTTAGGCTACTCTTCGAAGATTTCAAGTCTCCAAACCAAATCTCAAAGACTCTGGGCAACCTGGTGAACATTTAGTGATCACAACTGTTCCTCTATGTGCTGGCACTCAACAGAAATTGACCAGAAAAGTCAGCGTGGACCTGAAGCTCATAGCCAAGGAATCCCCTGCAGGGTTTACCAGAGTGAGTTGTTCTGATAACCAGAGCAGCAGGTTCTGTGCTCACAGTGGAAACATTGAGGAGCTGCAAAAGCCTGAGGACCTCTCTTATAGAACTACCGGAGAAGACCAGGATCTCATTGGAAGTAAGGAGTAGAGGACATCTTTGAAAGCTTGCTGGGTACGGCAGCAGTGAGAGAGGAGGGTGACGCAATAATTGGCGATAAAACTTTTTCAGATCATGAACCAGTTGTAGATACAGTTAAACTTGGATTTGCAGATAAGTCAAATTTTTGTTGGAAATTCAATTCCTCAGTGATACAGTCCCTTGAATTTAAGGAAGAATTGGAATCCTATACTGAGAACTATTTTTACGAGAATACTACCGAAGATGTCAAATCCTTTTACAATTTGAAATGCTAATAAAGCTGATCAGAGAGGCAAACTCATACAAATTTCAGCTAGAAATAAGAAACAAAATAAAGAAGCAATTGATAATTTACAAGCTGTCATGATCCAGGACGGGATTTCGCTTTGACCCGTCCTGGTTAGACTATGGGTTAATTGTGCTGCCTCTCTCTGGCAGCAGGAGGCTATTTAGTGTTCCCTGGACCTGGGTCCGGTGTCAGTTATACTCCTGCCCTCGGCTGAGTTAAGTGACGTCTTGTATACGTGTGCCTTGTGCCTGATATCTTGCTTGTTTGTTCGGTTGTGATCTGGTTCTGTCCCTGTTACGAGTTCTGCCTGACCCTCTTGTACTGCGCTACCTCTCGTGTATGACTCTCTGCTTGTGACCCGACTCCTCTCTGCTCGTCCCCTTGGTACCACGTCGCCCTCTTGTGTATGACCTTTGGCTCTGTCTGACTACCCGTCTGTTCGTCCCTCCTGTACCTCGTTCGCCCGTACTGTGTGTGACCTCTGTTTTGCCTGACTCTGAGTTGTTGTATGGTGTCCTGTCCTATCTGAATACAGGACGCTAAGCCCCGCCCCCTTGCAGTCACATGACCATAGGTCCCGTGCACATTATTCAGTTTTAGTGTCCGCAGGTCCTTTGCCTCTTTACCTTCCAGCGCTGACTGGACCCTGACACTATTAGCCTGAAGCACGCATGGTCACCTCTGCTGCACACTCCACAGGTATCTTTTAGCACTGCTTCTGTTCTCAGGACACGAGCACTGGCTCTAGGAGTGAGTGCAGTGCGGTGTCTCTGACATTATAACTGACCCATACCATTTTTTTTTTTTTTTTTTCTCTGCTCCCATTCACCTGTGTGTGTGATGGATCCTGTGCACACTCTTTCTGAGCAGGTTAAGCATCTGACGCAGATGTCTCAGAAACTCTTTGGAGAACAAAGAGTCCTGGCTCAGTCTCAGCAGCTGATCGCCGACACTGTGCAGGGGGTTCTTTCATTGGGGGATCGGGATGTTACATTAATTTCCCCTGAGTCTCCAGTGAAGTTACCAGATACCTTCTCTGGAGATAAAAATGACTTCAGAGGTTTCAAGGAGGGCTGTAAGCTTTTTTTTTCCTTAAGACCACACTCTTCTGGGGATGAAAGTCAGAGAGTGGGGGTCATTATGTCTCTGTTAAGGGGAGCCCCCCAAGCTTGGGCTTTCTCCCTTCCTACCACGGCCCCTGAGCGTATGACTGTGGATACATTTTTTGAGGCCCTGGGGCATATTTATGATGAGCCTGATCGGGTGCGTATGGCTGAGGACAGGCTGATGAATGTTTGCCAGGGGAAACACTCAGCCGAGTGGTTTTGCTCAGAGTTCAGACGCTGGGCTGCTGAGGTCTGCTGGAACAACGCTGTTCTCCGGGGGTTGTTCCGCAGAGGCCTGTCTGAGCATCTGAAAGACGCCTTGGCTCTCCACCCCCCACCTGATGCCCTGGAGGAAGCTATGACACAGGCTGTCCGAATGGATCGCAGGTTACGGGCAAGGGGAGTGATACAAACCGAGACATCATTATTCTCCCAAGGAAGGGGAGCCAGTTCTTCACTGAAAATCACGGCGATGGGAACCATCAACCATAAGGAGGAAGAAAGGAGGCAACGGCACGTGAGAAAATGCGGTGTTCACAGTGGCGAGTCTGGACATGGGAAAAAGGATTGCCCCTCCCGGCCACTAACCAACAAACGACTGAGCCCGGGTGATTATCGTGGAGGTCACCCAGGCTCTCAGGTACCCTTTTCTGCATTTTCTAAAATGTCATTCCAAGTGGAACTTTGTTGTGGGGGTGTCTCCACATCCACAACTGCCTTCGTGGATTGTGGTTCATCATTGAACTTTATTGACTCTGACTTGGTGGCCAGGTGTAAGTTAGGGACAGTTAGGTTGGAGACTCCGATTCACCTTGTTGCTATTGACAAAACACCACTGGTTAAGAATGACATTGTGTTTTGTACTGAAGAGTTTCTCCTTAAAGTGAGTTCCTTACACCAGGAACGTATTTTGTGTTTTGTAATGAACAACCTGCCTGCGGGACTGGTGTTGGGGTTCCCCTGGTTACAGCTGCATAATCCTGTGATTAATTGGGAATCTCGGGACATTGTTAAATGGGGTCCCTATTGCTCTGAGAAATGTCTTGTTTCTGTGTCTGTGTCGTCCGTGGGTCTAGAAGGCATTCCGGAGTGCCTGATAGATTATACTGACGTTTTCTCCGAAAAAGAGGCTGAGGTTTTACCACCACACCGCCCATTTGATTGTGCCATTGACCTGGTTCCAGGTGCTAAATTGCCCAAAGCCCGCCTGCATAACCTCTCGGGTCCGGAACGGGCTGCGATGAAGGAATATATTTCTGAGAGCCTCCGTAAGGGACATATTCGTCCTTCTGTTTCTCCTGTGGCGGCAGGGTTCTTTTTTGTAAAAAAAAAAGACGGTGGTTTGCGCCCATGCCTCGATTTTCGTGAGTTAAATAAAATAACTGTGAGGAATACTTATCCCCTTCCACTTATTCCTGATTTATACAATCAGTTGTCCGGAGCTAAGTGGTTTTCGAAATTAGACCTACGGGGAGCGTATAACCTTATCCGAGTCCGGGATGGAGATGAATGGAAGACCGCCTTTCTCACTACTGAAGGGTTGTTTGAAAATTTGGTCATGCCCTTCGGCCTGACCAACGCTCCAGCGGTCTTCCAAAATTTCATAAATCATGTGTTCTCCGATTTGATTGGACGTTTTATGGTGGTGTATTTGGATGACATTTTAATCTACTCGCCTGATAAACAGACTCACATTGGTCATGTTCGGGCAGTTCTCCAAAGGCTCAGGGAGAACTGTCTGTTTGCTAAACTTGAAAAATGTTTATTTTTTGTTCAGGAACTGTCCTTTCTGGGGTTCATCGTGTCTGCTGAAGGGTATCGCATGGATCCTAATAAGGTGCAGGCCATTCTCAAGTGGGTTCAACCGTGTGATTTGAAGGGTCTGCAACGTTTCCTTGGGTTCGCTAATTATTATCGGAAATTTATAAGGGGGTTCTCACAGGTGGTTAAACCCCTCACAGACATGACTCAAAAGGGGGCCGATATCAAGAATTGGTCTACCGCAGCGGTAGCGGCATTTCAGTTTTTGAAAAAATGTTTCATGTCGGCCCCGGTTCTTATCCAACCGGACCCCTCTGAACCATTTATTGTTGAGGTAGACGCCTCAGAGGTGGGGGTGGGGGCGGTATTGTCCCAGGGACCCGCCACTTTGACCAATTTAAGACCTTGCGCCTTTTTCTCAAAGAAGTTCTCTCCGGCAGAGAGAAACTATGATGTGGGGAATCGGGAACTTCTGGACGTAAAATTGGCTTTTGCAGAATGGAGGCATTTTTTGGAGGGGGCTGTCCATCCTATAACGGTAATCACGGACCACAAAAACCTAGCTTACATTGAGTCTGCTAAAAGGTTGACTCCCAGACAGGCTAGATGGTCACTTTTTTTTTCTCGATTTAACTTCTCGATCACTTTCCGACCAGGATCCAAGAATATCAGAGCGGATGCGTTGTCACGCAGTCTAGATCCGGTGTCCCCCCCGGAACCTCCATCCTCCATTCTTCAGCCTGGGGTGGTGGTGGCAGAGGTTTCTAATGTGTTGGAACGAGAGATTCGAGAAGCCCAGGCTCTTGCACCTCCAGCTAAGCCGGTGGATAAACTTTATGTGCCAGCTCAGTTTCGTCTCAAGGTCCTCCAGGAGTTCCATGACTCAGTTCTGGGTGGACATCCAGGGATCTCAGTGACCCGGAAGGCCATTGCTAGAATGTTCTGGTGGTCTTCTTTAGCCTGTGATGTTGGGGAGTATGTGTCTGCGTGTGAGTTTTGTGCCCGTGCGAAAACTCCCCATAACCGGCCGGCCGGGGAATTGGTACCACTGCCAATTCCTGAGAGACCATGGACTCATCTGTCCATGGATTTCATCACCAACCTTCCCGCTTCCAAGGGTAATACCGTGGTCTGGGTCGTAGTGGACAGGTTTAGTAAGCAGGCACATTTTGTACCTTTGGCAGCTCTACCTAATGCGGAAACATTGTCCAGATTGTTTGTGGAGCATGTGGTGCGGCTGCATGGGGTACCCCTGAATGTGGTGTCTGATAGGGGAGTGCAATTTGTGTCCAGATTTTGGAGAGCTTTTTGTAGGAGGTTGGGTATTGGTCTGTCCTTTTCATCCGCCTACCATCCAGAGACTAATGGGCAGACTGAGCGGACCAATCAGTCTCTGGAGCAAATTCTGCGTTGTTTGACCTCAGCCCGACAGGATGATTGGTGTTCTGTGTTACCATTGGCTGAGTTTGCTTTTAACAACCGCACTAACCAGTCTACGGGTACATCTCCTTTTTTTTGCAATTATGGGTTTCATCCTCATTTTGGAGAATTTTCCCGCTTGAATTCTGGGTGTCCTGGGGCGGACGAGTCGATCCAGCGGTTGGGGGAGGTATGGCGGGAGGTCCAGAATAACATTACGAAGGCCCAGGACAAATTTAAATTTTTTGCGGACAAAAAACGATCCGTGGGTCCAGTGTTTCAGGTCGGAGATAAGGTATGGTTATCCACCAAAAATATAAGGCTCAAGGTCCCCTCTGCGAAGCTTGGACCCATGTTTATAGGTCCCTATGTAATTACCGAAGCAGTTAACCCGGTGGCTTTTCGGTTGAGTCTTCCGCCATCTCTAAGGATCCCTAATGTTTTCCATAAGGCCCTTTTGAAACCTGTGAGGTCCAGTGGGGAGGGATCATCATCTTCCCCGACACCGGTTCTGGTAGATGGGCAGGCTGAGTACGAGGTGGAACGAATTGTCAACTCCAGGTTGGTCCGTCGCGCCCTTCAGTATTTGATACATTGGAAGGGCTACGGTCCTGAGGAACGCTCGTGGGTTCCTGCTCGATCAGTTCATGCGGATCGGTTGATCCGAGCCTTTCACGCCAATGCCCTGAGAGACCTGGGGGTCTGGTGGCCCCCCATTGAGAGGAGGGTACTGTCATGATCCAGGACGGGATTTCGCTTTGACCCGTCCTGGTTAAACTATGGGTTAATTGTGCTGCCTCTCTCTGGCAGCAGGAGGCTATTTAGTGTTCACTGGACCTGGGTCCGGTGTCAGTTATACTCCTGCCCTCGGCTGAGTTAAGTGACCTCTTGTATACGTGTGCCTTGTGCCTGATATCTTGCTTGTTTGTTCGGTTGTGATCTGGTTCTGTCCCTGTTACGAGTTCTGCCTGACCCTCTTGTACTGCGCTACCTCTCGTGTATGACTCTCTGCTTGTGACCCGACTTCTCTCTGCTCGTCCCCTTGGTACCACGTCGCCCTCTTGTGTATGACCCTTGGCTCTGTCTGACTACCCGTCTGTTCGTCTCTCCTGTACCTAGTTTGCCCGTACTGTGTGTGACCTCTGTTTTGCCTGACTCTGAGTTGTTGTATGGTGTCCTGTCCTATCTGAATACAGGACGCTAAGCCCCGCCCCCTTTCAGTCACATGACCATAGGTCCCGTGCACATTATTCAGTTTTAGTGTCCGCAGGTCCTTTGCCTCTTTACCTTCCAGCGCTGACTGGACCCTGACACTATTAGCCTGAAGCACGCATGGTCACCTCTGCTGCACACTCCACAGGTATCTTTTAGCACTGCTTCTGTTCTCAGGACACGCGCACTGGCTCTATGAGTGAGTGCAGTGCGGTGTCTCTGACACAAGCCATAGTTAAAGGGAAAGAAAAATTACAAAAAAAGCCAGTGATCATTATGAATCGAATCTGCAGCTGGCAGATTTGGGCGGGTGCACTGCGCATGCGCCCGCCATTTTCCAAGATGGTGGCGCCCATCATCCGGGACCGCGGGACACCGGGAGTGACAGCGGCACCCAGTAGGCACCGGGGGGGGAAGGGGGGTGATCGGACTGTGAGGGGGAGCGGAAGGAAGGCGGGGGCAGAAGATGACAGCGGTGGCACATCACCGCTGTCATTCAGTGGCGGGGGCCGATCGCCCCCACCAGCCGGTGTTTAAGGGGGTCAGATTACTGTCTCCAGCCATGTCCGATGCTACTGCAGCATCGGCCATGGCTGGATTGTAATATTTCATCAATTTTGCATTCATGAAATATTACTATCGCTCTGATTGGCTGTTAAAAGTGAAACAGCCAATCAAAGCTATCGTAGCCACGTGGGGGCGAAGCCACCCCCCATTGGTGAAGTACAAAGCCCCCTGTATCTGCGGGTTGGGTGACCTTTTAGTGACCCCGGTCACCCGACCCGCAGGGGGGCTTTGAACTCATGACACAGCGTATGCGTCATTGGTCGGATTGGCACCGACTTTCATGACGCATACTCTGTGTCACTGGTTGGGAAGGGGTTAAGTGACCCTGAGAATTCAATCAGAAAATTGTTTAAAACATTGAAAGGGTTCATTGAGGTCTTATACTATAAAATTAATTAAAAGAAATTGAAGATTTTACCTTTCTATATCGAGGAAGAATTCTAAATCTTACACTGTGTTCCAAATTATTATGCAAAACATATTTCCTCATATTTTCTCTACATTACCTCTATGAATTGCAGTCATTGTTATTTTCCTGTCATCTAATATTCTAGTATAATTGCAATGTTTTTGAACAAACTGCCTATGAAAACAGTATATTTTTAAAAATAAGAAACACTCAAAATGCATGTTCCTAATTATTATGCACAGCAGAGTTTTCAACCTTTTTATTTTTATTTTGAACAAAAAAATGGTCAATTGTGAAATTATTTATAGCAAATTGGTACGGACTGGTTTGTTAAAACTTAACTTTTAATCATCCTTTATATAAAAACAAATAATGTCAACAAAAAGTGCCATACAAAGTGCTCGTACATAAGTGCATATAAAATAACAGACTGTTCAATGCCGCTTGAAATAGCCCATACAGGACAATATAGCAATTGTTATATCATATTGTGCCTTAATTTCAGCAGCCACACCTCAAAATGTAGCATGCGTATTAGGCCTCAGTCCCTAAACCCAGACACCACAAAGACAGCCTATAGCTCCACATAGAAACTGTCCTTTTAGGGCAAGACTGTTCCCTATGCTCTAAATATGTCCATAAGAATATTAAATACATCAATGAGTGAGTCACTGTACGAATATCAAACACCCTCAGAGCACAGTGTATAGGATCTCCTTTTATATCACTAACCACATAACTCCTTTCTGGTGTATGAAATAGACATTGTACTTATCTCAGATATCGTTGTTTTTCATAGCGATACCCAAATTCTGCTCACTACGAGGGGGCTCCACACGTCTCCACAAGGCGCGCAATGCCACCTGACTAAATGCCACTACTCCCCTGATGAATTTGTGGTAGATGAAACGCGTTGGGAGATATTCAGAGGGAATCGAGCTACCCAGCGATTCATGATATGCAGACGTGTGGAGCCCCCTCGTAGTGAGCAGAATTAGGGTATCGCTATAAATAACACATCTCGTCATTGGTAGATATACCCCTGCTATAATTTTTTTTTCACTTGTGAAATGATAAGCATTATCAGCTTATTACAAAATGAAATCAAACAGTTTTCAAGTCAAAACTTTCTTCTCGGTGATGTTACATTTGCACATAGGACGCCTTGCTGGAAAGAAGCTTCTGAACTCTCTCGTCCATTGAATTTGTCAGTTTTTGGATGGTTTGTGCTTCAATTGTTTTGCATGTGGACAGAATCCCCTCCCAGAGCTGTTGCTTAGATGTGAGCTGCCTCCCGCCATCATAGACACTCCTTTTGATGATGCTCCAGAGGTTCTCAATGGGGTTGAGGTCAGGGGAAGATGGTGGCCACACCAGAAGTTTGTCCTCTTTAATGCCCATAGCAGTCAGAGATGCAGATGTGTTATTTGCAGCATGAGACGGTGCATTATCATGCATTTAAATGATCTTGCTGCGGAAAGCACGGTTCTTCCTCTTGAACCATGGCAGGAAGTGCTGTTTTAGAAACTCCACATAAATTATGGAGTTCATCTTTACCCCTTCAGGGATCCTAAAGGGGCAGACAATCTCTCTCCCCATGATTCCAGCCCAAAACATTACTCCACCTCCTCCTTGTTGGCGCCTTAGCCGTGTTTTCATGGGGTGTCCATCAACCAGCCATCCTCCACTCCATCCATCTGGACCATCGAGCGTTGCACGGCACTCATCGGTGAGCAAAACAGTTTGGAAGTCAGTCTTCATGTATCGTTTGGCCCACTGGAGCCGTTTCTGCTTGTGCGCAGTGGATAGAGGTGGTCAACAGGATGGCTTACGCACAGCTGCAAACCTCTGAAGGACCCTGCATCTTGTTCGGGGGACGTTGGAGGCACCAGCAGCTTCAAAAACTTGTCTGCTGCTATGACAAGGCATTTTTGCAGCTGCTCTTTTAACCTGATGCAATTGCCTGTTGGAAAGAGTCCTCAATTTTTCCTTATCAGCACGCACACGTGTGTGCTGGGAATCAGCTACAAACTTCTTGGTTGTGCGATGATCACGATGAAGTGTCTTGGCAATGTTGATTGTAGTCATGCCTTGGCCTAAATACTCCACAATTTGTTGCTTCTCAGCAGCCGACACATCCTTTTTCTTTCTCATTTTGGCAAAAAATGTCGGCTGCTTAATAATGTGGAACAGCCTTCTTAAGTAGTCTTGCCTTTATTTGGAGACACCTGCCAAACTAATGTGCACAGGTATCTGCAATTGCTTTCAGTGATATAAAGAGCCCTGACACACATCACCAGCAATGAGTGTAAAGGACTAACAAAAAAAATCTAACCTTATCACTCCGAAACTCTTTTTGCATAATAATTTGGAACACAGTGTATATTAAAAATGTAACTTCCTTTAAATGGGAGGAGAATTTTATTAGCTACCTAGGTATTCACCGTTCTAAAAATTCCCAAAAGAATTCAAATTAATATTAATAATCTTACTCAAACTATACAAAGAGACTTAAATATTTATGCTAAATTTCAATATACATCCTCAATAATCAGAACCTCCCACTCCCGTCTCCAAGACTTTACATGTGCTGCGCCAATTCTTTGGAATGCACTTCCCAGGTCAATACGATTAGTCCCCAATCCCCACAATTTTAAGCGTGCCCTGAAAACACATTTATTCAGACTGGCCTATCGCCTCAACACATTATCCTAATCTATCCCTGTGTGGCACAGCCAAAAGCTTTACCATAACCAGGTTCCCCGCATCATGTTCCCACATGCTTTATGCCTCCATTAGCCCTCTGTGTCTGTACTGTTACACACTTAACATTATGGCTGGTCCATACAATCAGGGCAACTGCTACCACCCACCTTTCGTGTCTCCCTTTTTTCCTCATAGACTGTAAGCTTGCGAGCAGGGCCCTCATTCCTCTTGGCATTTGTTATAATCTATGTGATTATTGTTATGCTGTAATGTCTATTGTCTGTACAAGTCCCCTCTATAATGTAAAGTGCTGCGGAATATGTCGGCGCTATAGAAATAAAATGTATTTATTATTATATTAATATACATGGTTGGGCAAAGTCATGGTTTTCAAAATGTTTGTTTTGCCTAAAATCCTGTATGTGTTTAGAGCTATTCTGATAATTATTCCACTTAATTACATTAACAAGCTTCAGAATTTATTAAACAATTATGTATGGAATTAAAGAAAAGCCAGAATTTCTAAAAATACATTGATGAGAAGTAAAAATATGGGAGGATTTGGACATCCAAATTTGATTTCATACTCTTATACAAATTTAGTAAAGGACAGTCAAAAATGGCAGAACACCAAGAACATCCAGTTCGCAGACAATTGATGCAGTATAATGGCTTGGAAAAGACTTGCAGAAGTAACGAAAACAATACACAAATAAGAACAAAAAAAATCTCCTTAAAAACAATAGAATTAATTTCTGACCAACAATCATTGATATCCTGGAGATCGGTAGGGGTATAAACCATAAAGGATATTCATGCTGGGAAAATATTGTATCTCATTTTTACTATTAAGATCAAAATACAAAATTCCAGAAATGGATCTCATTTATTATAATATATTCACATTAGGAAGGTTATAAAAAGTTTCTTTGAATTTAGACTACCTTTATCTACTATATAATTGTCTGTCATGGAAATCCCACCTCGCTGACTGGTCGCGGCAGTTAGGCTACGACCAATCAGCGACAGTTGCTTAGTCGTCATGACAACACAGTCACATTGCTTATTGTACAGGCACATTACAGCCGTTAAAGGCATCACTGCTGCGTTTCTCATTACACAGGCACAGTCCTGTACATATTTTGGAGTACAATACATTAGGTAGCCACAGAACAGTGACTGCAGCTCTGGGTGTAACTTGCGTACAATACATTAGGTGACAGCAAAACAGTGACAGCAGCTCCGGGTGTAACATGAGTATCATACATTAGGTAAAAGCAGAATGGTGACTGCAGCTCTGGGTGTAACTGGACTACAATACATTAGGTAAAAGCAGAACAGTGACTGCAGATCTGGGAGTAACTGGAGTACACTACATTAGGTAACAGCAGAACAGTGACTGCAGATCTGGGTGTAACTGGAGTACACTACATTAGGTAACAGCAGAACAGTGACTGCAGCTCTGGGTGTAACTGGACTACAATACATTAGGTAAAAGCAGAACAGTGACTGCAGCTCTGGGATTAACTGAAGTACAATACATTACATAACAGCAGAACAGTGGCAACAGCTCTGGGTGTAACTGGAGTACAATACATTAGGCAACAGCAGAACAGTGACAGCAGCTCTGGGTGTAACTCGAGTACAATACATTAGGTAGCAGCAGAACAGTGACAGCAGCTCCGGGTGTAACAGGAGTATAATACACTAGATGGTGGCCCGATTCTATCGCATTGGGTATTCTAGAGTCTCTGTTAAAATAAAAAAATAGTTATATACTCACCTTACGGCCCCAGTACTCTGTCCCTCCTCTCACCACGCTCCCGGCATCTTCCGGTCCCAGTAATGCTTAGTGAGAAGGGCCGGAGATGACGTCACTCTCGCGAGAGCGCGATGTCATCAGCAGTGTTTCGCGCTAAGCATTACTGGGACCCAAAGATGCCGGGGAGCGTGGTGAGAGGAGAGAAAGAGTCCGGGGGCCATCGGGAGGTGAGTATATCACTATTTTTTATTTTAACAGAGACTGTAGAAGACCCGATGCGATCGAATCAGGCCACCATCTAGTCTGAGATAATTGGGACTTTATTATGCTGTCCTGATGATGAACTTATCTGGAAGACTATAATATATACAACTTTTGACTTTGAAAAAAGACCTTATATGATAAACTGGGAGAAAGATCTGAGGAAGGCCTTTACCGAAGAATAGAGTTGAGCGACTTTTGGTTTTTTAGGGTCGCGTTTCGTTTCGTGAAACCCGACTTTTCCAAAAGTCGGGTCGAGCAAGATCGTCCGATTATAGGGAAAAGTCGGGGTCGTCCCGAAACACGAAACCCAATGTAAGTCAATGGGGAATAAAAGTCGGCAGTGAGAGGAGGACAGGAAACACACCTACAGTGCCCATTTGAATGCCAAAAGCATAAATTCTTCTTTCTTAAGCTTGTCAACCTTAATTAACTTCATAATACAAGTTACGCACTGAAAAATGGGGGTTATTTGGCTACAAACTGTGGGGGGGAGGGCTGGCTCCAGGTTTTCATGTGCCCTGGGCGAAAGAGCGCACCCTTTAATACATACCACAACTCATCATGCTCCGATACGGCAGAGAAATAGCGGTATAGTACAATGAAAAATACCTCACTTTTTACATCTCATGACGAGGCCCATCTATTTCTCCATACAGAATCATTGGTCCCATATAATGTTTGAAACAGTATATGATGAGCTCCACATAATGCTACAGTATATGTTGGTCCCCATGGATGAAGCTCCACTGTCTTATGGGCCCAAATAATACTCCAAACATAATGGGCCCCATTTCTAATGCTCTAGTGTATAATGGGCCCTGTAAATGCTGCTCCAGTGTCTGATGTCCACCTTTGGAATGTTCCAGTGTATGGTGGGCCCCATCTATCATTCTCCAGAGTATAGTGCTCCCCAAAAATTGCTGTCCCAACATTGAAAACAATCAAATAAGTCTCCTCGCTAGGGAATCCCTGTACTTGTCTGGACAGGTGCTGTAGCTTGCTTAACAGCTCGCCAGCCGTTCTCACGCCCAGTATGGATTACACGTGATTGCACAAAGGTGAGAAAGTGTACCGTATCCCGGATAACATGTATGGATAGCATACACATTCAAAATATATGTCTATACAGCATGAGGCAGGCTCAGACGGTGTTAGGCCCAGTATGGATTGCACGTGATTGCACAAAGGTTAGAAAGGGTACCGTATCCCTGGATAACATGTATGGATAGCGTACACATTCAAAATATTTGTCTCAGGAGGCAGGCTCAGACGGTGTTAGGCCCAGTATGGATTGCACGTGATTGCACAAAGGTTAGAAAGGGTACCGTATCCCCGGATAACATGAATGGATAGCGTACACATTCAAAATATATGTCTATACAGCATGAGGCAGGCTCAGACGGTGTTAGGCCCAGTATGGATTGCACGTGATTGCACAAAGGTTAGAAAGGGTACCGTATCCCTGGATAACATGTATGGATAGCGTACACATTCAAAATATATGTCTATACAGCATGAGGCAGGCTCAGACGGTGTTAGGCCCAGTATGGATTGCACGTGATTGCACAAAGGTTAGAAAGGGTACCGTATCCCTGGATAACATGTATGGATAGCGTACACATTCAAAATATATGTCTCAGGAGGCAGGCTCAGACGGTGTTAGGCCCAGTATGGATTGCACGTGATTGCACAAAGGTTAGAAAGGGTACCGTATCCCTGGATAACATGTATGGATAGCGTACACATTCAAAATATATGTCTCAGGAGGCAGGCTCAGACGGTGTCAGGCACAGTATGGATTTGACGGCCCAGATTACACAGCGGAGGAGCAGGGAGAGGTAAAGATTGCAAATGCTGGGGCCCTGCCCAAGCAAGGGGGGCCCACTCGTGGGCGTCGGTACTGGCACTGGGCCCCTCATAGTACAGCGGTGTGTCTGACGGCAGGTGTGCACCATCACAGTCAGATACACTTGATTGCACTATGAGGGACCCTGTGCTAGTGCCCGCGCCCAAGAGTCGGCCTACCCACCTGTCCAGGGCAACGGCACTCGCACGGTGTCGTGCGGTAGGTGGTGACCCCGGCCATGGGGGGGGAGGCAGCACAGTTAGGGAGTTTTAGAAAGTTGCATATGTTGATGTTGGACAATCAGCTGATGCAAAAGGCGAAATAGGTGAAGTACCAGGAAGAGGTGGACCAAAGCAAGCCATTTTTCTGTCACCCTATGTGTCATCAGGGGAAGGTGGGACAAAATCCTTGGAAACCCATGCGTGGTTCATTTTAATGAAGGTTAGATCATCCACATTTTGGGTTGACAGACGGGTCCTTTTTTCTGTCAGGATTGATCCAGCTGCACTGAAGACTCTTTCCGATAGCACACTTGCAGCTTTGCAAGCGAGCTCCTGTAAGGCATATTGGGCCAATTCAGGCCAGGTGTCCAGTTTAGCGGCCCAATAGTCAAAGGGGAATGACCTGTGTGAGAGAACATCGATATGGGAGGAAAAGTAGTTTGTTACCATAGTTGACAACTGCTGTCTCCTGTCACTTTCCATCGATGCAGTATTACCAGTTGTGTGAGCGGTATTTGAAAAATCAGTCCACAACATTGTCATGAAACCCCTGTCTCCAACGCCACTTCTGCTGTGTGCACCACGAACACCTCTGCCAAGCTGCCCCCGGCCCGTACGGCTCGTGTGAGAACCATCACCGCTGCTGTGTGCTGGGAATGCCTCAAGCAACCGATTTACCAGAGTTGCTTGTTTATTAGCCAATATTAGGTCAAGGTTCTCCTGTGGCATGTTTTGTAATTTGCCTTTATAGCGTGGATCCAGGATGCTGGCCAACCAGTAGTCGTCATCGTTCATCATTTTGGCAATGCGGGGGTCCCTTTTTAGGATCCGCAAGGCATAATCTGACATGTGGGCCAATGTTCCCGGTGTCAATGATGCACTGCGAGTGCTGGGTGGAGGAGCACTTTCTGGCAAATCCACATCCCTCCAGTCACGCACAAACCCTGTACCAGACCTTGCCACGCCAACATTTTCACTTGCCCCACGAGATGCATCCTCCTCCCCTAAGTAATCATCCCCATCATCCTCCTCCTCCTCCTCTTCTTCCTCCACCTCGTCCAGGAGAGGTCCCTGAGCAGACAATGGCTGAATGTCACCAAGGATTCCCTCCTCCTCTTCCTCCTCATCAACATTGGCTGCAGACGCCTGCTCCTTAAGGTGCGTCAAAGTTTGCATGAGCAGACGCATAAGTGGGATGCTCATGCTTAGGATGGCGTCGTCTGCGCTTACCAGCCGTGTGCATTCCTCAAAACACTGAAGGACTTTACAAAGGTCTTTCAGCTTCGACCACTGCACACCTGTCAACTCCATGTCTGCTCTCAAAGTGCCTGGCCGTGTATCCTCCCACAAATGCATTATGGCCTGCCTCTGCTCGCACAGCCGCTCCACCATGTGCAGGGTGGAGTTCCACCTTGTTGCAATGTCGATAATGAGGCGGTGGTTGGGAAGGTGGAGCAATCGCTGCAGCTTCTGCATACGAACGGAGTGTACAGGCGACCGGCGGATGTGCACGCACAGTTTTCGCACCTTCTGGAGCAGGGCTGTTAACTCCGGATAATTTTTGAGGAAGCACTGCACCACCAGGTTCAAGGTGTGAGCCAAGCAAGGTATGTGGCTGAGTTTTGAAAGGGCTATGGCTGCCACAAAATTACGGCCGTTATCAATAACTACCTTGCCTGCCTCAAGATGTACACTGCCCAGCCATGACTCAGTTTGTCGCTTCAAGTACTCGGCCAGCACCTCGGCGGTGTGTCTGTCGCCCAAACACATCATCTGCAACACAGCCTGCTGACGCTTTCCACTAGCTGCTCGATAGGGGGACACATCGTGTGCAACAGTGGCAGCTGCAGATGGAGTGCTCGTACGACTGCGCTCTGTGGATGAGCTTTCGCTTCTGGAGGAGGTGGAGGAGGACGAGGGTCGAACGCCTACAGCCAACTGTTTCCTATACCGTGGGCTAGGCAGCACTGTCCCACCACCGCTGTCCCCTGTGGACCCTGCATCCACCACATTAACCCAGTGCGCAGTGATGGACACGTAACGGCCCTGGCCATGCCGACTGGACCATGCATCAGTTGTGAGGTGCACCTTTTCGCTCACTGACTGCTTGAGTGCATGGACAATGCGGTCTTTCACATGATGGTGGAGGGCTGGGATGGCTTTGCGAGAGAAGAAGTGGCGACTGGGTAGGTCATAGCGTGGTACTGCATAGGCCATGAGTTCGCGGAAAGCTGTGCTTTCCACCAACCGAAAGGGCATCATCTCAAACGAGATTAGTTTGGCAATGTGGGCGTTCAAACCCAGTGTACGCGGATGAGAGACTGAGTACTTTCTTGACCTACTCATAGTGTCTGGGAGGGTGAGCTGGACTTGAGAGCTGCATATGGTGGAAGTAGCGGTGGACAGGGCGGACTGAGAGAGGGTTGATGATGGTGATGGAGTTGGTGTTCTTTCTGATGGCCTAGAATCAGTATTTCGTTGATATAACAGTGGGATTCCCTGACTGCTGTGGTCTTGCAACGACACCTCAACATTTGCTGCTGTGCTAACCGGTGGGCTTACAGTGGGGGAAACAATGTAGCGTTGCTGACTACCTTCGTTGTGATCAGTTGCACATGTGGCACTTGAGGTTTGGTGTTGTGTCCACGCTTGCAAGTGCATGCTGGTTAAATGTCTAAGCATGCAACTGGTATTCAAATTTTTCAGATTTTTCCCTCGGCTAAAGGTCTTTGCGCACTTCTTACAGATAACCTTGGCCTGATCATGAGGATTTTGTTCAAAAAAGTGCCACACTGCACTCTTCCTACTTTGGCAGACATTTTGCGGCCTAGCACGCTGTGATCTTTTGACCCTCTGGACAAGCTGTCCAGCAACTCTTTTGATTTTTGGAACCTGTCTATGGAGTGCTCCGGGCCTGCCAGATAACAGCTGTTGCGATGTCGATGTCTGCTGTGGATGCTCCTCATCTGAGCTATTGGAAGCAGCACCCTCTTCCCCCAATGGATGCCAATCTGGGTCAACAACTGGGTCATCCATCACCTCCTCTTCTATGTCATGTGCACCTTCCTCTGTGTCACCGTGTATGGTGGTATAGTGTGCGGGAAGGGGCACCTGAGTCTCATCAGGGTCAGAATCTGGCTCTGTGCACTGCGAGGACAATGTAGTGCTCTGAGTGAATGTACCAGCAGAATCATCCATCAGCGGCTGTGCATCAGTGCACTCCATGTCAGATTCATCTTGGCCTGGGTAATTCACCATTTGACTTGATAATCCAGGCATGGTATGTGAAAACAGCTCCATGGAGTAATCAGTAGTATGGCCTGCATCATCCTTCAATCTTGGTTGGGGTGAAGGACACAAGGAAAGGTGTGGTTCATGAACATGAGCCTCCAATGATGACTCAGTGCTTTTACTTTTTACAACTGAAGAAGAGGAGGCGATAGAGCTGGAGGCTGAGTCAGCAATGTAAGACAAAACTTTTTCCTGATGCTCTGGCTTTAAAAGCGGTTTGCCAACTCCTAGAAAACTAAGCGTTCGAGGCTTTATGTAGCCAGACGATGACGCAGGGTCAGCACCTCCTGCTTTCGGTCCTATTTTGCTCCTGCCACTACCATCAGATCCACCACCAACACCATCATTACCAGCTGCCAACCCTCGCCCAATTCCACGGCCTCTTCCACCAGCCTTCCTCATTTTTGGTAGAAATGTAGACAAAATCCAACAAACTATATAGTAATGTAAAACAAGGTACAAGGTGTCTATAGGGCAGGGGAGATTTTGAATTTCTGCACACACTTGTGGACACTGGACACTTTTGGATTGTGTGAGGCCCACTGATATCTGAGCGCTATGTGACAGGCTCGATGGCACTGCTGTGACAAAAGTGACTAGAGGATAAGGGAGATTTTGAATATCTGCACACACTTGTGGACACTGGACACTTTTGGATTGTGTGAGGCCCACTGATATCTGAGCGCTATGTGACAGGCTCGATGGCACTGCTGTGACAAAAGTGACTAGAGGATAAGGGAGATTTTGAATATCTGCACACACTTTTGGACACTGGACACTTTTGGATTGTGTGAGGCCCACTGATATCTGAGCGCTATGTGACAGGCTCGATGGCACAGCTGTGACAAAAGTGACTAGAGGATAAGGGAGATTTTGAATTTCTGCACACACTTGTGGACAGTGGACACTTTTGGATTGTGTGAGGCCCACTGATATCTGAGCGCTATGTGACAGGCTCGATGGCACTGCTGTGACAAAAGTGACTAGAGGATAAGGGAGATTTTGAATATCTGCACACACTTTTGGACACTGGACACTTTTGGATTGTGTGAGGCCCACTGATATCTGAGCGCTATGTGACAGGCTCGATGGCACTGCTGTGACAAAAGTGACTAGAGGATAAGGGAGATTTTGAATATCTGCACACACTTTTGGACACTGGACACTTTTGGATTGTGTGAGGCCCACTGATATCTGAGCGCTATGTGACAGGCTCGATGGCACTGCTGTGACAAAAGTGACTAGAGGATAAGGGAGATTTTGAATATCTGCACACACTTTTGGACACTGGACACTTTTGGATTGTGTGAGGCCCACTGATATCTGAGCGCTATGTGACAGGCTCGATGGCACTGCTGTGACAAAAGTGACTAGAGGATAAGGGAGATTTTGAATCTCTGCACACACTTTTTGACACTGGACACTTTTGGATTGTGTGAGGCCCAATGAATATCTGAGCGCTATGTGACAGGCTCGATGGCACAGCTGTGACAAAAGTGACTAGAGGATACGGGAGATTGGATTGCTTTTAAAAAAGCAGTTTGCGGAGCAGTGGGTAAAGAGCAATGCCAGCCTGTCAGGAAGCCTTAGATGGCAGCCCAACAACCAACACCACTGATACACCACTATATAGCCTCCCCTTGCACTGCACACACAGTGACTGGTGTGTTGTGCAGGCCAAATTGCTAGCAGCAGAAGCAGTTTTTTTTTCTTCTCAGCAGGACAAAAAAAAAAAATTGGGATTGCTTTTAAAAAAGCAGTTTGCGGAACAGTGGGTAAACAGCAATGCCAGCCTGTCAGGAAGCCTTAAAAGGCAGCCCAACAACCAACACCACTGATACACCACTATATAGCCTCCCCTTGCACTGCACACACAGTGACTGGTGTGTTGTGCAGGCCAAATCGCTAGCAGCAGAAGCAGTTTTTTTGTCTTCTTCCCTGCCTAACGCTCTCCCTACAGAATCAGCAGCAACCTCTCCCTATACTAAGATCGGCAGAAGTAAGATGGCGGTCGGCGTGCACGCCCTTTTATACCCCCTGTGACGCCCACCAAAGCAAGCCAATCACTTGCATGCCCTTCTGAAAGATGGTGGTGACCCGTGCCTATGTCATCACGTTGCCCACAGTGTCCGTGGATCCTGATTGGCTGAAAAAGAGCGCAAAACAAACTTTTGAAACGCGACTTTGGCGCGTAAGTCGCCGACCTCGTGGCCGACCTCATCCTAGGGTTGGGTTTCGTTTCATGAAACCCGACTTTGCCAAAAGTCGGCGACTTTTGAATTTTTTCGACCCGTTTCGCTCAACTCTACAGAAGAACAATAGAAAAAAATCCATTTCGATAACATATTCCTCCAATCTGTGGAGACATTACATAAATCTTACTGCAAAATAGTTGCAAAATCATATCTTACGCCAAGCAAAATGGTTAAGGTTTTTCCTGATAAATTTTTATTTTTTTGAAGTGACAGCTGTTATAAGGGATAGACTTATTCAGTACACCCTATATTTGATATAACCCGTTTTAGCCCTTATGTGTCATATTTTCCTTTCCTCCCTCCCTTATCTCTTTCAATAAACATTCAGCCTTTCTAATCTTTTTCCTCTTTGCCCTTTTCCCTTTCTTTGTTGTTAAAATTTAGCATTTTATGGACAGTGCCTTGTAAAAGTATTCGGCTCTCTGGAACTTTTCGACCTTTTCCCACATATCGTGCTTCAAATATAAAGATACCAAATGTAAATTTTTGGTGAAGAATCAACAACAAGTGGGACACAATTGTGAAGTTGAACGAAATTTATTGGTTATTTTAAATTTTTCTGGAAATTCAAAAACTGAAAAGTGGGGCGTGCAATATTATTCGGCCCCCTTTACCTTAATACTTTGTTGCGCCACCTTTTGCTGCGATTACAGCTGCAAGTCGCTTGGGGTATGTCGCTATCGGTTTTGTACATCGAGAGACTGAAATTCTCGCCCATTCTTCCTTGGCAAACAGCTCGAGCTCAGTGAGGTTGGATGGAGAGCGTTTGTGAACATTTTCAGCTCTTTCCACAGATTCTCGATTGGATTCAGGTCTGGACTTTGACTTGGCCATTCTAACACCTGGATACGATTATTTGTGAACCATTCCACTGTAGATTTTGCAATGTATCAATAGTGTATGATACAATGTATATTGTTCATTTTTTGTGTATTTTAATAAAAATAGTTCAACAAAAAGTGACCTGCCAATATGATTCTTCAGGTCAGTATGAGCACTGTGACAGGGTCACTGGCATTGTATGAGAGGGGAGATATGTGTAGCGAAGATTGCTTTCTTTCAGTATGTGAAATATATATGTTTCTCTCCAGCATGCTATGTGCTGAAGGGTTTAAACAGCTATTACAAGGGTTGGTTTTTAGTGAGTAGGTGAGATATAGGCAGGCACCTACTCACCATATCTCCACCTCAAGGGTGTGGCTGGGGAAGTTAAAAGTGCAGCCACTGGTTTTTTTCTGTATTGTGTTTTTGAGAGGAAAGTCTCCAGACGGTGGCTCCAGGTGGAGCTGAAGACAAGTTTGGTGTTCTCTGTTTACCTGTTTCTATAGTACTATTAGGAGACTTGATGCTATGATCATCCAATCGTCTGTGCTACACATAGCAAGGCTTCAGCTCTGCTATGTAGCATATATCTTGATCTCCTACAATTGCCGGTGAAGCGATTTACAATGACAGGCACAAAGGTCTTCTACAGACCTCCGGCTGTCATGCCAACTCATTGGTGCCCTGCGATCACCTGACAGGGGCGCTGATGGTCAGGTGTTGTATTTTGGTGTGGTCACAGCAATGTCAAAACGATGCATACGTAGGCGTCTGCATACATCGACACGGCCTGCGTACCTAATGCTAAAGATAGGGTACGCAGGCTGCATGCCGACGAAGGCGGAGCTGACCAGAGGAGATGTGGCCATGGGCAGAGCTTCACGGATGAAGTCCGCATCCCTCTGCAGCTCCTCCATATGCAAATTTGAAACCATCCTTAAAGTGATCCCCAGTATGGAAGTTAGGAAAGTTCCACTCAGATCTGTGGTTCTGACCCCAGGGTCTCTTGAAGGGATCCCCAGTATGGAAGATAGGGCAAATACCTCAGCACTCTGATTTTGACCCCAGGCCTCTCTTAAAGGGATCCCCAGTATGGAAGTTAGGACCGTTCCACTCAGTGCTGTGGTTCTGACCCCACAGTATCTCAAAGGGCTTATTGGTATGGAAGTTAGGGCAATTACCTAAGCGTTCTTGTTCTGACCACAGGCCTTTTTTAAAGGGATCCCCGGTATGGAAGTGAGGGCAATTGCCTTAAAATGCTCTTTTACTGATCCCAGGTTCTCTTAAAAGGATCTTCTGCATGGAAGTTAGGGCAAATCCCTCAGCGCTCTGATCCTGACCTCCGGATTCTATTAAAGGGATCATTGGTATGGAAGTCAGGGCAAATCCTCTCAGCGCTCTGGTTCTGATCCCAGGCTCTCTTAAAGGGATCCCCCGATATGGAAGTTAGGACAATTCCACACAGTGCTCTGGTTCTGATCCCAGTCTCTCTTAAAGGGATCATTGGTATGGAAGTTAGGGCAATTCCACTCAGCGCTCTGATTCTGACCCCAGGCCTTTCTTAAAGGGATCCCTGGTATGGAAGTTAGGGAAATCCCTCAGTGCTCTGATTCTCACCCCAGGTTTCTATTAAAGTGATCATTGGTGTGATAATCAGGGCAAATCTACTCAGCGCTATGGTTCTGATGCCAGGCCTCTCTTAATGAAATCCCTGGTATGGAAGTAAGGACCATTCCACTCAGCGCACTGGTTCTGACCCCAGGCTGACGGGATGATGTGGGATATTAGGGGTAGTAGTCCGGTGGCTCTGGCTGACGGGATGATGTGGGATATTAGGGGTAGTAGTCCGGTGGCTCTGACTGACGGGATGATGTGGGATATTAGTGATAGTAGTCTGGTGGCTGTGGCTGACGGGATGATGTGGGATATTAGTGGTAGTAGTCCGGTGGCTCTGGCTGACGGGATGATGTGGGATATTAGTGGTAGTAGTCCGGTGGCTCTGACTGACGGAATGATGTGGGATATTAGGGGTAGTAGTACGGTGGCTCTGGCTGATGGGATGATGTGGGATATTAGGGGTAGTAGTCCGGTGGCTCTGGCTGACGGGATGATGTGGGATATTAGTGGTAGTAGTCTGGTAGCTCTGGCTGATGGGATGATGTGGGATATTAGTGGTAGTAGTCCGGTGGCTCTGACTGACGGGATGATGTGGGATATTAGGGTGAGTAGTCCGGTGGCTCTGGCTGATGGGATGATGTGGGATATTAGTGGTAGTAGTCCGGTGGCTCTGGCTGACGGGATGATGTGGGATATTAGGGGTAGTAGTCCAGTGGCTCTGACTGACGGGATGATGTGGGATATTAGTGGTAGTAGTCCGGTGGCTCTGGGTGACGGGATGATGTGGGATATTAGTGGTAGTAGTCCGGTGGCTCTGGCTGACGGGATGATGTGGGATATTAGTGGTAGTAGTCCGGTGGCTCTGGCTGACGGGATGATGTGAGATATTAGGGGTAGTAGTCCGGTGGCTCTGGGTGACGGGATGATGTGGGATATTAATGGTAGTAGTCCGGTGGCTCTGGGTGACGGGATGATGTGAGATATTAGGGGTAGTAATCCGGTAGCTCTGGCTGACGGGATGATGTGAGATATTAGGGGTAGTAGTCCAGTGGCTCTGACTGACGGGATGATGTGGGATATTAGAGGTAGTAGTCCGGTGGCTCTGGGTGACGGGATGATGTGGGATATTAGTGGTAGTAGTCCGGTGGCTCTGGGTGACGGGATGATGTGGGATATTAGGGGTAGTTGACCGGTGGCTCTGGGTGACGGGATGATGTGGGATATTAATGGTAGTAGTCCGGTGGCTCTGGGTGACGGGATGATGTGGGATATTAGTGGTAGTAGTCCGGTGGCTCTGGCTGACGGGATGATGTGGGATATTAGTGGTAGTAGTCCGGTGGCTCTGGCTGATGGGATGATGTGGGATATTAGGGGTAGTTGTCCGGTGGCTCTGGGTGACGGGATGATGTGGGATATTAATGGTAGTAGTCCGGTAGCTCTGGCTGACGGGATGATGTGGGATATTAGGGGTAGTAGTCTGGTAGCTCTGGCTGACGGGATGATGTGGGATATTAGGGGTAGTAGTCCGGTGGCTCTGGCTGACGGGATGATGTGGGATATTAGGGGTAGTAGTCCAGTGGCTCTGGCTGATGGGATGATGTGGGATATTAGGGGTAGTAGTCCGGTGGCTCTGGCTGACGGGATGATGTGAGATATTAGGGGTAGTAATCCAGTAGCTCTGGCTGACGGGATGATGTGAGATATTAGGGGTAGTAGTCCAGTGGCTCTGACTGACGGGATGATGTGGGATATTAGAGGTAGTAGTCCGGTGGCTCTGGGTGACGGGATGATGTGGGATATTAGTGGTAGTAGTCCGGTGGCTCTGGCTGACGGGATGATGTGGGATATTAGTGGTAGTAGTCCGGTGGCTCTGGCTGACGGGATGATGTGAGATATTAGGGGTAGTTGTCCGGTGGCTCTGGGTGACGGGATGATGTGGGATATTAATGGTAGTAGTACGGTGGCTCTGGGTGACGGGATGATGTGGGATATTAGTGGTAGTAGTCCGGTGGCTCTGGCTGACGGGATGATGTGGGATATTAGTGGTAGTAGTCCGGTGGCTCTGGCTGATGGGATGATGTGGGATATTAGGGGTAGTAGTCTGGTAGCTCTGGCTGACGGGATGATGTGGGATATTAGGGGTAGTAGTCCGGTGGCTCTGGCTGACGGGATGATGTGGGATATTAGGGGTAGTAGTCCAGTGGCTCTGGCTGATGGGATGATGTGGGATATTAGGGGTAGTAATCCGGTAGCTCTGGCTGACGGGATGATGTGAGATATTAATGGTAGTAGTACGGTGGCTCTGGGTGACGGGATGATGTGGGATATTAGTGGTAGTAGTCTGGTAGCTCTGGCTGATGGGATGATGTGGGATATTAGTGGTAGTAGTCCGGTGGCTCTGACTGACGGGATGATGTGGGATATTAGGGTGAGTAGTCCGGTGGCTCTGGCTGATGGGATGATGTGGGATATTAGTGGTAGTAGTCCGGTGGCTCTGGCTGACGGGATGATGTGGGATATTAGGGGTAGTAGTCCAGTGGCTCTGACTGACGGGATGATGTGGGATATTAGTGGTAGTAGTCCGGTGGCTCTGGGTGACGGGATGATGTGGGATATTAGTGGTAGTAGTCCGGTGGCTCTGGCTGACGGGATGATGTGGGATATTAGTGGTAGTAGTCCGGTGGCTCTGGCTGACGGGATGATGTGAGATATTAGGGGTAGTAGTCCGGTGGCTCTGGGTGACGGGATGATGTGGGATATTAATGGTAGTAGTCCGGTGGCTCTGGGTGACGGGATGATGTGAGATATTAGGGGTAGTAATCCGGTAGCTCTGGCTGACGGGATGATGTGAGATATTAGGGGTAGTAGTCCAGTGGCTCTGACTGACGGGATGATGTGGGATATTAGAGGTAGTAGTCCGGTGGCTCTGGGTGACGGGATGATGTGGGATATTAGTGGTAGTAGTCCGGTGGCTCTGGGTGACGGGATGATGTGGGATATTAGGGGTAGTTGACCGGTGGCTCTGGGTGACGGGATGATGTGGGATATTAATGGTAGTAGTCCGGTGGCTCTGGGTGACGGGATGATGTGGGATATTAGTGGTAGTAGTCCGGTGGCTCTGGCTGACGGGATGATGTGGGATATTAGTGGTAGTAGTCCGGTGGCTCTGGCTGATGGGATGATGTGGGATATTAGGGGTAGTTGTCCGGTGGCTCTGGGTGACGGGATGATGTGGGATATTAATGGTAGTAGTCCGGTAGCTCTGGCTGACGGGATGATGTGGGATATTAGGGGTAGTAGTCTGGTAGCTCTGGCTGACGGGATGATGTGGGATATTAGGGGTAGTAGTCCGGTGGCTCTGGCTGACGGGATGATGTGGGATATTAGGGGTAGTAGTCCAGTGGCTCTGGCTGATGGGATGATGTGGGATATTAGGGGTAGTAGTCCGGTGGCTCTGGCTGACGGGATGATGTGAGATATTAGGGGTAGTAATCCGGTAGCTCTGGCTGACGGGATGATGTGAGATATTAGGGGTAGTAGTCCAGTGGCTCTGACTGACGGGATGATGTGGGATATTAGAGGTAGTAGTCCGGTGGCTCTGGGTGACGGGATGATGTGGGATATTAGTGGTAGTAGTCCGGTGGCTCTGGCTGACGGGATGATGTGGGATATTAGTGGTAGTAGTCCGGTGGCTCTGGCTGACGGGATGATGTGAGATATTAGGGGTAGTTGTCCGGTGGCTCTGGGTGACGGGATGATGTGGGATATTAATGGTAGTAGTACGGTGGCTCTGGGTGACGGGATGATGTGGGATATTAGTGGTAGTAGTCCGGTGGCTCTGGCTGACGGGATGATGTGGGATATTAGTGGTAGTAGTCCGGTGGCTCTGGCTGATGGGATGATGTGGGATATTAGGGGTAGTAGTCTGGTAGCTCTGGCTGACGGGATGATGTGGGATATTAGGGGTAGTAGTCCGGTGGCTCTGGCTGACGGGATGATGTGGGATATTAGGGGTAGTAGTCCAGTGGCTCTGGCTGACGGGATTATGTGGGATATTAGGGGTAGTAGTCTGGTAGCTCTGGCTGACGGGATGATGTGGGATATTAGGGGTAGTAGTCCGGTGGCTCTGGCTGACGGGATGATGTGGGATATTAGGGGTAGTAGTCCAGTGGCTCTGGCTGATGGGATGATGTGGGATATTAGGGGTAGTAATCCGGTAGCTCTGGCTGACGGGATGATGTGAGATATTAGGGGTAGTTGTCCGGTGGCTCTGGCTGACGGGATGATGTGAGATATTAGGGGTAGTAATCCGGTAGCTCTGGCTGACGGGATGATGTGAGATATTAGGGGTAGTTGTCCGGTGGCTCTGGGTGACGGGATGATGTGGGATATTAATGGTAGTAGTCCGGTGGCTCTGGCTGACGGGATGATGTGGGATATTAGGGGTAGTAGTCCAGTGGCTCTGGCTGATGGGATGATGTGGGATATTAGGGGTAGTAGTCCGGTGGCTCTGGCTGACGGGATGATGTGGGATATTAGGGGTAGTAGTCCGGTGGCTCTGGCTGACGGGATGATGTGGGATATTAGGGGTAGTAGTCCAGTGGCTCTGGCTGACGGGATGATGTGGGATATTAGTGGTAGTAGTCCGGTGGCTCTGGGTGACGGGATGATGTGGGATATTAATGGTAGTAGTCCGGTGGCTCTGGCTGACGGGATGATGTGGGATATTAGTGGTAGTAGTCCGGTGGCTCTGGCTGATGGGATGATGTAGGATATTAGGGGTAGTAATCCGGTAGCTCTGGCTGACGGGATGATGTGAGATATTAGGGGTAGTAGTCCAGTGGCTCTGGCTGATGGGATGATGTGGGATATTAGTGGTAGTAGTCCGGTGGCTCTGGCTGATGGGATGATGTGGGATATTAGTTTTAGTAGTCCGGTGGCTCTGGCTGACGGGATGATGTGGGATATTAGGGGTAGTAGTCCGGTGGCTCTGGCTGATGGGATGATGTGGGATATTAGTTTTAGTAGTCCGGTGGCTCTGGCTGACGGGATGATGTGGGATATTAGTGGTAGTTGTCTGGTGGCTCTGGGTGACGGGATGATGTGGGATATTAGGGGTAGTAGTCCAGTGGCTCTGGCTGACGGGATGATGTGGGATATTAGTGGTAGTAGTCCGGTGGCTCTGGCTGATGGGATGATGTGGGATATTAGTTTTAGTAGTCCGGTGGCTCTGGCTGACGGGATGATGTGGGATATTAGGGGTAGTAGTCCGGTGGCTCTGGCTGATGGGATGATGTGGGATATTAGTTTTAGTAGTCCGGTGGCTCTGGCTGATGGGATGATGTGGGATATTAGTGGTAGTTGTCTGGTGGCTCTGGCTGACGGGATGATGTGGGATATTAGGGGTAGTAGTCCAGTGGCTCTGGCTGACGGGATGATGTGGGATATTAGGGGTAGTAGTCCGGTGGCTCTGGCTGATGGGATGATGTGGGATATTAGTTTTAGTAGTCCGGTGGCTCTGGCTGACGGGATGATGTGGGATATTAGGGGTAGTAGTCCGGTGGCTCTGGCTGATGGGATGATGTGGGATATTAGTTTTAGTAGTCCGGTGGCTCTGGCTGATGGGATGATGTGGGATATTAGGGGTAGTAGTCCGGTGGCTCTGGGTGACGGGATGATGTGGGATATTAGTGGTAGTTGTCCGGTGGCTCTGGGTGACGGGATGATGTGGGATATTAGTGGTAGTACTCCGGTGGCTCTGGCTGACGGGATGATATGGGATATTAGGGGTAGTAGTCCAGTGGCTCTGGCTGATGGGATGATGTGGGATATTAGTGGTAGTACTCCGGTGGCTCTGGCTGACGGGATGATATGGGATATTAGGGGTAGTAGTCCGGTGGCTCTGGCTGATGGGATGATGTGGGATATTAGTTTTAGTAGTCCGGTGGCTCTGGCTGACGGGATGATGTGGGATATTAGGGGTAGTAGTCCGGTGGCTCTGGCTGACGGGATGATGTGGGATATTAGTGGTAGTAGTCCGGTGGCTCTGGCTGACGGGATGATGTGGGATATTAGTTTTAGTAGTCCGGTGGCTCTGGCTGACGGGATGATGTGGGATATTAGTGGTAGTTGTCTGGTGGCAAAAATGCACATAATCTAGGAGATAGGCTCAAAACAATTTCAAACTCAGGTCTCGGCTGCTGTATCACGTTTGAAAAAAAATAAAATATATTAATTTTATTGTTCACCAGCTCTGCACACAGAACAATTTCAACGCCACTAAATGGAAAGGTTAGATATAGCATATTTTAATGTGAGTGAGGTTTGCAGACAGCTTCATATCACCGCCATAAAATTACAATGAGTGATATGGCGGGCTGCATCACTTTTTGCAAGAGAAAAAATTTCAATTTTTTTTTAATGTGCATTATGTCTGCAGACAGGTTCATGTCACCGCCACAAAATGACAACATGGAATATGGCGGGTTCTATCACATTCAGAAACAGAAAAAATGTATATATATATGTTTTTTTAATGTGCATGAGCTATGCACACTATTGAATTTCACCATCATTAAATTACAAGGTGAGATATGGCATGATGGATCACGCTAGCAACGGCCCCTTCAAAAAATATTTCTTCATGCACAACAGCTCAAATCACAGAACAATGTCACCACAGCACTAAATGACAAGGTGGGATACAGCCGGCTGCTTCACATTCAGGTAGTGAAAAAATAAGATTTAGAATGCTATACTCGCGCGTGCATGGAGCACAATAGAAGCCGTGCACAACACACTTGTAGGACACGTGCCTTGCTGTCTTTGTCTGTGGACTTCAGCAATGGCCCCCAAAAAATGCTGGAAGGTAAATTTTACAGCCACACTGGACACTAGCTAGCGGCTCTGACTGATGTACAACCACCTAGCCAACTAACTAAAATCTTGCTGTTAACAGTGCCGGCATCAGGAGCAGCCTCTCTGCGCTGTTACAGTGTCAAAATGGCGCTAAAACAAGGTGTCTGCTATTTATATGGAGAGGAACATGTGATTTCAGCAGCCAATGAAAAAGACATTGTGTCAGGACATTGTGGGTGTTTCCTGCACCCTGATTGGCTAGCCGCCATGTGCACATATAAAAAATGACTGCTTACAAGATCGCCGCGCCTCTGAGCTCTACAAACCCCCTCCCCTCATCAAACACGTGCCAAACGCTCATGATACACCACCATTATCGCTGCTAAAGTGCTGAAAATACCTTAGTGGCAACGCAAATATTTTCATGCACTTTTTACTGAATGTTACCGATTTTTACCTATTTTATAAAATCACCAATCCGAATGTAACATATTCGTGCTGAATTTATGTTTGGAGATTGTTTTCTGAAGAAATTCGCTCATCACTAGTTAATAATTCAAACTAGATTCCACAATTTATTGCTCCATTTTTACCGAAAGCAGAGATGCCCCCATATGTTGTCAGAAGTTACTGTTAAGCCACACGTCATGGCTGAGAAGGAAGGAGCGCCATTTGGCTTTTGGAGGACAGAATTTGCTAGAATAGATTACGGGTGACAATTGTGACGCTCCAAAGGTGTCAGAACAGCAGAAAATTCATCTACGGCTGCAGTAACTATTTTGTAGAGTCCACACCAGGCCTTTTTCTGGAGAATGAAAAATCTGCCAGTCTAATTACCATACATTGTGCCCTCATGCAGTGTAGAGCACCTATGCATTGCAGCGCCCCCATACATTGTGCCAGCTTGTTCTTCTGTTGACATAACTCGTAAATGAAGTGCTCTCTCCCCACTGCAATAATTCCAAACATGTGGCCACTTTTGTGGTTTAGGCACAGTGAGGCTCAGAAAGAGGGGGGCATTTGAATTTGGGACTGAAGAATTCACAGGATTTTATTTGAAGGTGCGGGAGCCACGTTACTTTTCCAGAGTCTTTGTTCTACCAGTGACGTGGGAACCCACTATAGTTCCAGTGAGAGATGATGGACAATGAGAGGGGGCTGGTTTTGTGCTTGATAAATTAGGGGTTTTATTGGTAACATTTTGAATAAGGCTGGATCACATTCTTGTGTTCTACGCTGAGCACTTATGTCGGGATTTCCATGTAAATCCCAAAAAATGCGATTTAGATGAAAACCCCGACGTAATCACCCACTATGAGACGCTTTGTACTCTGTTTGGCGTCTGCTTTGGTAGTATCATTCTTTTAAGGCGTGCACATATACATAGTCGCCCACAGCTGTTTTCTGAAAAGACGCCAAAAATGATGGAACAAAGACAAATCCAAAGAGACTCCATCTGCCTCCTGAGTGGTTCCGTCAGGGGTTTTATCTGAATCGTGATTTTGGGGAATTTACACGGAAACCCTGATGTTAGTGCTCAGCAACAATCACAGGATAAGTGTAAGCCAAACCTTATTTCGATTTTTGGGAGGTAGAATGAACAAATAGGCAGCAGTAGAGTTGAGCGACTTTTGGTTTTTTAGGGTCGAGTTTCGTTTCATGAAACCCGACTTTTCCAAAAGTCGGGTCGAGCAAAATCGGCCTACTATAGGGAAAAGTCGGGGGTCCGACCGAAACACGAAACCCAATGTAAGTCAATGGGGAATTAAAGTCGGCAGTGAGAGGAGGACAAGAAACACACCTACAGTGCCCATTTGAATGCCAAAAGGATCAATTCTTCTTACTTAAGCTTGTCAACCTTAATTAACTTCATAATACTAGTTACGCACTGAAAAATGGGGGTTATTTGGCTAAAGTTGTGGGGGCGTAGGGCTGGCTCCAGGTTTTCATGTGCCCTGGGCAAAAGAGCGCCCCTTTAACACATACCACAACTCATGATGCTTTGATACAGCAGAGAAATAGCGGTATAGTACAATGAAAAATACTTCACTTTTTACATCTCATGAAGAGGCCCATCTATTTCTCCATACAGAATCATTGGTCCCATATAATGTTTGAAACAGTATATGATGAGCTCCACATAATGCTACAGTATATGTTGGTCCCCATGGATGAAGCTCCACTGTCTTATGGGCCCAAATAATGCTCCATACATAATGGGCCCCATTTCTAATGCTCTAGTGTATAATGGGCCCTGTAAATGCTGCTCCAGTGTCTGATGTCCACCTTTGGAATGTTCCATTGTATGGTGGGCCCCATCTATCATTCTCCAGAGTATAGTGCTCCCCAAAAATTGCTGTCCCAACATTGAAAACAATTAAATAAGTCTCCTCGCTAGGGAATCCCTGTACTAGTCTGGACTCCTCGTCGTCCCCATCTTCCATCTCACTGCACAGTATTTCAACCTTGCAAGTGCTGTGATCCTGAGCAAGCAGGGGTGGCCCACTCGTTGGCGACAGCACTGGCACAGGGCCCCTGATAGTACGGTGGTGTGTCTGATGGTGGGTGGGCCGAACCTGCACTTTCATCTGCAGCTTCCTATTTGTCACCGTGTAAGATGGAACTGTATATGGGAAGGGTAACCGGAGTTTCATCAGGGTCAGATTCAGGCCGTGTAGCGTGCGAGGGGAATGTAGTGGTCTGGGTCAATGTACCAGCAGATTCATCGAGCAGTGGCTGGGCATCAGTGCACTTGTGTCGCCCCCAGGAGTACGGTTGCCACAGTGGCATTACCTTCCTCCTAGGGAGTGTGATGTCATGCTTGGGAGCAACGAAGGATCTCTCTAGCAGGTTAACTTATTGGGCGCCGTTATTCCCACGAGTCACCACCCTCCAAACAGCGTTCATGAAGGCAAAGTGTTTGTTTTACGTGGGCAGTATGGTTGCAAAGCTGAACCTTAAAGGAATGTCCAGAAGGGCACCACCAGGAGTGGAGCCTATGGCGTAATTTGACTCAACATGGGCAACCTCAACCATCCAGCCACCAAAAAGATGCACACATTGCAAGCTTAATTCCGTTAACGAACAAGACTCCGTCATGCCCCGCGGTCCGAGTCCGGCTTACTAGAGGGACACGCGAGGCTCTGGCACGTGAGATAGGCCAATAACTGGTGTGTCATGCCCTTACATGTCCGTGGCTGCATGTGCGCTACACTGAAAAGGCCAGCGTTTGTCGCTTACAGGTGCAGATAACCCGCTGAACACCGTTAGTGATGGGGATCTGGGATTACAATTATTACCCATGAATGATGATTTCCTAGTAAGTGCAGGTCAACCGCAGTTCCGGAATTAGGCCTAACCGTCATTCCTGAAAAAATTAAAAACTTACGTGTGCAAACCACAGGTGCTGTAGCTTGCTTAACAGCTCGCCAGCCGTTCTCAGGCCCATTATGGATTACAAGTGATTGAACAAAGGTGAGAAAGGGTACCGTATCCCCGGATAACATGTATGGATAGCATAGTGTACACATTCAAAATATATGTCTATAGATCAGGAGTAGAGTTGAGCGAAACGGGTCGAAAAATTTCAAAAGTCGCCGACTTTTGGCAAAGTCGGGTTTCATGAAACGAAACCCAACCCTAGGATGAGGTCTGCCACGAGGTCGGCGACTTATGCGCCAAAGTCGTGTTTCAAAAGTTTGTTTTGCGCTCTTTTTCAGCCAATCAGGATCCACGGACACTGTGGGCAGCGTGATGACATAGGCAGGGGTCACCACCATCTTTCAGAAGGGCATGCAAGTGATTGGCTTGCTTTGGTGGGCGTCACAGGGGTTATAAAAGGGCGTGCACGCCGACCGCCATCTTACTTCTGCCGATCTTAGCATAGGGAGAGGTTGCTGCTGCTGATTCTGTAGGGAGAGCGTTAGGCAGGGAAGAAGAAAAAAAAACTGCTTCTGCTGCTAGCGATTTTGCCTGTAAAACACACCAGTCACTGTGTGTGCAGTGCAAGGGGAGGCTATATAGTGGTGTATCAGTGGTGTTGGTTGTTAGGCTGCCTTCTAAGGCTTCCTGACAGCTGCATTGCTGTTTACCCACTGCTCTGCAAACTGCTTTTTTAAAAGCAATCCCAATTTTTTTTTTTGTCCTGCTGAGGTACTGAGCGTGCATTTTTTCACACCATACAGCGGTGTACGCTCCTCACACAGTACCATGTAACGGCTGTTATCACGGCCACAGTGAAGCTATCTGTGTGTCACTCTGTGAGAATAAGTCGAGGACATGTTCCGTTCTTACAGACCTGCACCTACTAGTTTTGTCTAGCTTTCAAACAGTTAAATATATTTGCTGTTTGATCACATTCAAAACTATAGAGAGACAGCGTTTGTCAGTCCGTATACTTAAAAAACATGGAGCTTGACAATTTTACGTACACCAGACAGCCGTGTACATGCACGCTCCTCTCAGTACCATGTAACGGCTGTTATCACGGCCACAGTGAAGCTATCTGTGTGTCACTGTGGAAGGATAAGTGGAGGACTTGTTCCGTTCTTACAGACCTACACTCTAGGGAGATTCCTATTCTGCCCAATTCTACATACACCTTGTAGTTTGTGATACACTAGCCAATTTCTGCCTGTGACATAGCGCTCTGATATTCAGTGGGCCTCACACAATCCAAAAGTGTCCAGTGTCCACTAGTGTCTGCAGAAATTCAAAATCTCCCTTATCCTGTAGTCACTTTTTTCACACCTGTGCCATCGAGCCTGTGACATAGCGCTGTGATATTCAGTGGGCCTCACACAATCCATAAGTGTCCAGTGTCCACAAGTGTGTGCAGAAATTCAAAATCTCTGTGATCCTGTAGTCACTTTTTTCACACCTGTGCCATCGAGCCTGTGACATAGCGCTCTGATATTCAGTGGGCCTCACACAATCCATAAGTGTCCAGTGTCCACAAGTGTGTGCAGAAATTCAAAATCTCTGTGATCCTGTAGTCACTTTTTTCACACCTGTGCCATCGAGCCTGTGACATAGCGCTGTGATATTCAGTGGGCCTCACACAATCCATAAGTGTCCAGTGTCCACAAGTGTGTGCAGAAATTCAAAATCTCTGTGATCCTGTAGTCACTTTTTTCACACCTGTGCCATCGAGCCTGTGACATAGCGCTCTGATATTCAGTGGGCCTCACACAATCCATAAGTGTCCAGTGTCCACAAGTGTGTGCAGAAATTCAAAATCTCCCCTGTCCTATAGACACCTTGTACCTTGTTTTACATTACTATATATATATATATATATATAATGAGGAAGGCTGGTGGAAGAGGCCGTGGAATTGGGCGGGGGTTGGCAGCTGGTAATGATGGTGTTGGTGGTGGATCTGATGGTAGTGGCAAGAGCAAAATAGGACCGAATGCAGGAGGTGTTGAGCCTGCGTCATCGTCTGGCTCCATAAGGCTTCGAAGGCTTAGTTTTCTAGGAGTTGGCAAACCGCTTTTAAAGCCAGAGCATCAGGAAAAAGTTTTGTCTTACATTGCTGACTCAGCCTCCAGCTCTATCGCCTCCTCTTCTGAAGTTGTAAAAAGTAAAAGCACTGAGTCGTCATTGGAGGCTCATGTTCATGAACCACACCTTTCCTTGTGTCCTTCACCCCAACCAAGATTGAAAGATGACGCAGGCCATACTACTGATTACTCCATGGAGCTGTTTTCACATACCATGCCTGGATTATCAAGTGAAATGGTGAATTACCCAGACCAAGATGAATCTGACATGGAGTGCACTGATGCACAGCCACTGATAGATGATTCTGCTGGTACATTCACTCAGAGCACTACATTGTCCTCGCAGTGTACAGAGCCAGATTCTGACCCTGATGAGACTCAGGTGCCCCTTCCCGCACACTATACCACCATACACGGTGACACAGAGGAAGGTGCACATGACATTGAAGAGGAGGTGATGGATGACCCAGTTGTTGACCCAGATTGGCATCCATTGGGGGAAGAGGGTGCTGCTTCCAATAGCTCAGATGAGGAGCATCCACAGCAGACATCGACATCGCAACAGCTGTTATCTGGCAGGCCCGGAGCACTCCAAAGACAGGTTCCAAAAATCAAAAGAGTCGCTGGACAGCTTGTCCAGAGGGTCAAAAGATCACAGCGTGCTAGGCCGCAAAATGTCTGCCAAAGTAGGAAGAGTGCAGTGTGGCACTTTTTTGACCAAAATCCTCATGATCAGGCCAAGGTTATCTGTAAGAAGTGCGCAAAGACCTTTAGCCGAGGGAAAAATCTGAAAAATTTGAATACCAGTTGCATGCTTAGACATTTAACCAGCATGCACTTGCAAGCGTGGACACAACACCAAACCTCAAGTGCCACATGTGCAACTGATCACAAAAAAGGTAGTCAGCAACGCTACATTGTTTCCCCCACTGTAAGCCCACCGGTTAGCACAGCAGCAAATGTTGAGGTGTCGTTGTAAGGCCAAAGCTGTCAGGGAATCCCACTGTTATATCAACGAAAGACTGAATCTAGGCCATCAGAAAGAACACCAACTCCATCACCATCATCAACCCTCTCTCAGTCCGCCCTGTCCACCGCTAGTTCCACCATATGCAGCTCTCAAGTCCAGCTCACCCTCCCAGAGACTATGAGTAGGTCAAGAAAGTACTCAGTCTCTCATCCGCGTACACTGGGTTTGAACGCCCACATTGCCAAACTAATCTCGTTTGAGATGATGCCCTATCGGTTGGTGGAAAGCGCAGCTTTCCGCGAACTCATGGCCTATGCAGTACCACGCTATGACCTACCCAGTCGCCACTTCTTCTCTCGCAAAGCCATCGCAGCCCTCCACCATCATGTAAAAGACCGCATTGTCCATGCACTCAAGCAGTCAGTGAGTGGAAAGGTGCACCTCACAACTGATGCATGGTCCAGTCGGCATGGCCAGGTCCGTTACGTGTCCATCACTACGCACTGGGTTAATGTGGTGGATGCAGGGTCCACAGGGGACAGCGGTGGTGGGACAGTGCTGCCTAGCCCACGGTATAGGAAACAGTTGGCTGTAGGCGTTCGACCCTCCTCCTCCTCCTCCTCCTCCAGAAGCGTAAGCTCGTCCACAGAGCGCAGTCGTGCGAGCACTCCATCTGCAGCTGCCATTGTTGCACACGAGATGTCCCCCTATCGAGCAGCTAGTGGAAAGCGTCAGCAGGCTGTGTTGCAGATGATGTGTTTGGGCGACAGACACACCGCCGAGGTGCTGACCGAGTACTTGAAGCGACAAACTGAGTCACGGCTGGGCAGTGTACATCTTGAGGCAGGCAAGGTAGTTAATGATATCGGCCGTAATTTTGTGGCAGGCATAGCCCTTTCAAAACTCAGCCACATACCTTGCTTGGCTCACACCTTGAACCTGGTGGTGCAGTGCTTCCTCAACAATTATCCGGAGTTAACAGCCCTGCTCCAGAAGGTGCGAAGTCTGTGCGCGCACATCCGCCGGTCGCCTGTACACTCCGTTTGTATGCAGAAGCTGCAGCGATTGCTCCACCTTCCCAACCACCGCCTCATTATCGACATTGCAACAAGGTGGAACTCCACCCTGCACATGGTGGAGCGGCTGTGCGAGCAGAGGCAGGCCATAATGCATTTGTGGGAGGATACACGGCCAGGCACTTTGAGAGCAGACATGGAGTAGACAGGTGTGCAGTGGTCGAAGCTGAAAGACCTCTGTAAAGTCCTTCAGTGTTTTGAGGAATGCACACGGCTGGTAAGCGCAGATGACGCCATCCTAAGCATGAGCATCCCACTTATGCGTCTGCTCATGCAAACTTTGACGCACCTTAAGGAGCAGGCGTCTGCTGCCAATGTTGGCGAGGAGGGAATCCTTGATGACATTCAGCCATTGTCTGCTCAGGGACCTCTCCTGGACGAGGTGGAGGAAGAAGAGGATGAGGAGGATGATGATGGGGATGATTACTTAGGGGAGGAGGATGCATCTCGTGGGGCAAGTGAAAATGTTGGCGTGGCAAGGTCTGGTACAGGGTTTGTGCGTGACTGGAGGGATGTGGATTTGCCAGAAAGTGCTCCTCCAACCAGCACTCGCAGTGCATCAATGACACCGGGAACATTGGCCCACATGTCAGTTTATGCCTTGCAGATCCTAAAAAGGGACTCCCGCATTGCCAAAATGATGAACGATGACGACTACTGGTTGGCCAGCATCCTGGATCCATGCTATAAAGGCAAATTACAAAACATCATGCCACAGGAGAACCTTGACCTAATATTGGCTAATAAACAAGCAACTCTGGTAAATCGGTTGCTTGAGGCATTCCCAGCACACAGCAGCGGTGATGGTTCTCACACGAGCCATACGGGCCGGGGGCAGCTTGGCAGAGGTGTTCATGGTGCACACAGCAGAAGTGGCATTGGAGACAGGGGTTTCATGACAATGTTGTGGACTGATTTTTCAAGTACCGCTCACACAACTGGTAATACTGCATCGATGGAAAGTGACAGGAGACAGCAGTTGTCAACTATGGTTACAAACTACTTTTCCTCCCATATCGATGTTCTCCCACACAGTTCATTCCCCTTTGACTATTGGGCCGCTAAACTGGACACCTGGCCTGAATTGGCACAATATGCCTTACAGGAGCTCGCTTGCCCTGCTGCAAGTGTGCCATCGGAAAGAGTCTTCAGTGCAGCTGGATCAATCCTGACAGAAAAAAGGACCCGTCTGTCAACCCAAAATGTGGATGATCTAACCTTCATTAAAATGAACCATGCATGGGTTTCCAAGGATTTTGTCCCACCTTCCCCTGATGACACATAGGGTGACAGAAAAATGGCTTGCTTTGGTCCACCTCTTCCTGGGACTTGACCTATTTCGCCTTTTGCATCAGCTGAATGTCCAACATCAACATATGCCACTTTCTAAAACTCCCTAACTGTGCTGCCTCCCCCCCCATGGCCGGGGTCACCACCTAGCGCACGACACCGTGCGAGTGCCGCTGCCCTGAACAGGTGGGTAGGCCAACTCTTGGGCGCGGGCACTGGCACAGGGTCCCTCATAGTGCAATCAAGTGTCTCTGACGGTGGTGGTGCACACCCGCCGTCAGACACACCGCCGTACTATGAGGGGCCCAGTGCCAGTACCGACGCCCACGAGTGTGCCCCCCTTGCTTGGGCAGGGCCCCAGCATTTGCAATCTTTACCTCTCCCTGCTCCTCCGCTGTGTAGTCTGGGCCGTCAAATCCATACTGTGCCTGACACCGTCTGAGCTTGCCTCCTGATGTATAGACATATATTTTGAATGTGTACGCTATCCATACAGTGTTATCCGGGGATACGGTACCCTTTCTCACCTTTGTGCAATCACGTGCAAGCCATACTGGGCCTAACACCGTTTGAGCCTGCCTCCTGATGTATAGACATATATTTTGAATGTGTACGCTATCCATACATGTTATCCGGGGATACGGTACCCTTTCTCACCTTTGTGCAATCACATGTAATCCATACTGGGCGTGAGAACGGCTGGCGAGCTGTTAAGCAAGCTACAGCACCTGTGGTTTGCACACGTAAGTTTTTCATTTTTTCAGGAATTTAGGCCTAATTCCGGAACTGCGGTTGACCTGCACTTACTGGGAAATCATTGTTCGCAGGTAATAATTGTAATCAGTGATCCCCATCACTAACGTTGTTCAGCGGGTTATCTGCACCTGTAAGCGACAAACGCTGGCCTTTTCAGTGTAGCGCACATGCAGCCACGGACATGTAAGGGCATGACACACCAGTTATTGGCCAATCTCATGTGCTAGAGCCTCACGTGTCCCTCTAGTAAGCCGGACTCGGACTGCGGGGCATGACGGAGTCTCGTTCGTTAACGGAATTAAGCTTGCAATGTGTGCATCTTTTCTGTAGCTGGCATGGTTGAGGTTTCCCAGGTGGAGTCGAATTTAACCGTAGGCTCAACTCCTGGTGGAGCCCTTCTGGACATTCCTTTAAGGTTCAGCTTTGCAACCATACTGCCCACGTAAAACAAACACTTTGCCTTCATGAACGCTGTTTGGAGGGTCATGACTATTGGGAATAACGCCGCCCAATCAGTTAACCTGCTAGAGAGATCCTTCGTTGCTCCCAAGCATGACATTACACTCCCTAGGAGGAAGGTAATGCCACTGTGGCAACCGTACTCCTGGGGGCGACACAAGTGCACTGATGCCCAGCCACTGCTCGATGAATCTGCTGGTACATTGACCCAGACCACTACATTCCCCTCGCACGCTACACGGCCTGAATCTGACCCTGATGAAACTCAGGTTACCCTTCCCATATACAGTTCCATCTTACACGGTGACAAAGAGGAAGCTGCAGATGAAAGTGCAGGTTCGGCCCACCCGCCATCAGACACACCACCGTACTATCAGGGGCCCTGTGCCAGTGCCGTCGCCAACGACTGGGCCCCCCCTGCTTGCTCAGGATCACAGCACTTGCAAGGTTGAAATACTGTGTGCAGTGAGAGGGAAGATGGGGACGACGAGGAGTCCAGACTAGTAAAGGGATTCCCTAGCGAGGAGACTTATTTGATTGTTTTCAATGTTGGGACAGCAATTTTTGGGGAGCACTATACTCTGGAGAATGATAGATGGGGCCCACCATACACTGGAACATTCCAAAGGTGGACATCAGACACTGGAGCAGCATTTACAGGGCCCATTATACACTAGAGCATTAGAAATGGGGCCCATTATGTTTGGAGTATTATTTGGGCCCATAAGACAGTGGAGCTTCATCCATGGGGACCAACATATACTGTAGCATTATGTGGAGCTCATCATATACTGTTTCAGACATTATATGGGACCAATGATTCTGTATGGAGAAATAGATGGGCCTCGTCATGAGATGTAAAAAGTGAAGTATTTTTCATTGTACTATACCGCTATTTCTCTGCCGTATCGGAGCATGATGAGTTGTGGTATGTGTTAAAGGGGCGCTCTTTCGCCCAGGGCACATGAAAACCTGGAGCCAGCCCTACCCCCCCACAACTTTAGCCAAATATCCCCCATTTTTCAGTGCGTAACTTGTATTATGAAGTTAATTAAGGTTGACAAGCTTAAGTAAGAAGAATTGATGCTTTTGGCATTCAAATGAGCACTGTAGGTGTGTTTCCTGTCCTCCTCTCACTGCCGACTTTTATTCCCCAGTGACTTACATTGGGTTTCGTGTTTCGGGACGACCCCGACTTTTCCCTATAATCGGCCGATCTTGCTCGACCCGATTTTTGGAAAAGTCGGGCTTCACGAAACGAAACTCGACCCTAAAAAACCATAAGTCGCTCAACTCTAATCAGGAGGCAGGCTCAGACGGTGTCAGGCCCAGTATGGATTACACGTGATTGCACAAAGGTGAGAAAGGGTACCGTATCCGCGGATAACATGTATGGACAGCGTAGTGCACACATTCAAAATATATGTCTATAGATCAGGAGGCAGGCTCAGACGGTGTCAGGCCCAGTATGGATTACACGTGATTGCACAAAGGTGAGAAAGGGTACCGTATCCCCGGATAACATGTATGGATAGCATAGTGTACAAATTCAAAATATATGTGTATAGATCAGGAGGCAGGCTCAAACGGTGTCAGGCCCAGTATGGATTACACGTGATTGCACAAAGGTGAGAAAGGGTACCGTATCCCCGGATAACATGTATGGATAGCATAGTGTACACATTCAAAATATATGTCTATAGATCAGGAGGCAGGCTCAGACGGTGTCAGGCCCAGTATGGATTTGACGGCCCAGACTACACAGCGGAAGAGCAGGGAGAGGTAAAGATTGCAAATGCTGGGGCCCTGCCCAAGTAAGGGGGGCACACTCGTGGGCGTCGGTACTGGCACTGGGCCCCTCATAGTATGGCGGTGTGTCTGACGGCGGGTGTGCACCACCACCGTCAGAGACACTTGATTGCACTATGAGGGACCCTGTGCCAGTGCCCGCGCACAAGAGTCAGCCTACCCACCTGTCCAGGGCAACGGCACTCGCTCGGTTTCGTGCGCTAGGTGGTGACCGCGGCCATGGGGGGGGCCAGCACAGTTAGGGAGTTTTAGAAAGTGGCATATGTTGATGTTGGACATTCAGCTGATGCAAAAGGCGAAATAGGTCAAGTCCCAGGAAGAGGAGGACCAAAGCAAGCCATTTTTCTGTCACCCTATGTGTCATCAGGGGAAGGTGGGACAAAATCCTTGGAAACCCATGCATGGTTCATTTTAATGAAGGTTAGATCATCCACATTTTGGGCTGACAGACGGGTCCTTTTTTCTGTCAGGATTGATCCAGCTGCACTGAAGACTCTTTCCGATAGCACACTTGCAGCTGGGCAAGCGAGCTCCTGTAAGGCATATTGTGCCAATTCAGGCCAGGTGTCCAGTTTAGCGGCCCAATAGTCAAAGGGGAATGACCTGTGCGGGAAAACATTGATATGGGAGGAAAAGTAGTTTGTAACCATAGTTGACAACTGCTGTCTCCTGTCACTTTCCATCGATGCAGTATTACCAGTTGTGTGAGCGGTACTTGAAACATCAGTCCACAACATTGTCACGAAACCGCTGTCTCCAACGCCACTTCTGCTGTGTGCACCACGAACACCTCTGCCAAGCTGCCCCCGTCCCGTACGGCTCGTGTGAGAACCATCACCGCTGCTGTGTGCTGGGAATGCCTCAACCAACCGGTTTACCAGAGTTGCTTGTTTATTAGCCAATATTAGGTCAAGGTTCTCGTGTGGCATGATGTTTTGTAATTTGCCTTTATAGCGTGGATCCAGGATGCTGGCCAACCAGTAGTCGTCATCGTTCATCATTTTGGCAATGCGGGGGTCCCTTTTTAGGATCTGCAAGGCATAATCTGACATTTTGGCCAATGTTCCCGGTGTCAATGATGCACTGCGAGTGCTGGTTGGAGGAGCACTTTCTGGCAAATCCACATCCCTCCAGTCACGCACAAACCCTGTACCAGACCTTGCCACGCCAACATTTTCACTTGCCCCACGAGATGCATCCTCCTCCCCTTAGTAATCATCCCCATCATCATCCTCCTCATCCTCTTCTTCCTCCACCTCGTCCAGGAGAGGTCCCTGAGCAGACAATGGCTGAATGTCATCAAGGATTCCCTCTTCCTCTTCCTCCTCGTCAACATTGGCTGCAGACGCCTGCTCCTTAAGGTGCGTCAAAGCTTGCATGAGCAGACGCATAAGTGGGATGCTCATGCTTAGGATGGCGTCGTCTGCGCTTACCAGCCGTGTGCATTCCTCAAAACACTGAAGGACTTTACAGAGGTCTTTCAGCTTCGACCACTGCACACCTGTCAACTCCATGTCTGCTCTCAAAGTGCTTGGCTGTGTATCCTCCCACAAATGCATTATGGCCTGCCTCCGTTCGCACAACCGCTCAACCATGTGCAGGGTGGAGTTCCACCTTGTTGCAATTTCGATAATGAGGCAGTGGTTGGGAAGATGGAGCAATCGCTGCAGCTTCTGCATACGAATGTAGTGTACAGGTGACCGGCGGATGTGCGCGCACAGTCTTCGCACCTTCTGGAGCAGGGCTGTTAACTCCGGAAAATTGTTGAGGAAGCACTGCACCACCAGGTTCAAGGTGTGACCCAAGTAAGGTATGTGGCTGAGTTTTGAAAGGGCTATGGCTGCCACAAAATTACGGCCGTTATCACTAACTACCTTGCCTGCCTCAAGATGTATACTGCCCAGCCATGACTCAGTTTGTCGCTGAAAGTACTCGGCCAGCACCTCCGCTGTGTGTCTGTCGCCCAAACACATCATCTGCAACACAGCCTGCTGACGCTTTTCATTAGCTGCTCGATAGGGGGACACCTCGTGTGCAACAGTGGCAGCTGCAGATGGAGTGCTTGTACGACTGCGCTCTTTGGACGAGATTTCGCTTCAGGAGAAGGAGGAGGAGGGTCGAGCGCCTACAGCCAACTGTTTCCTATACCGTGGGCTAGGCAGCACTGTCCCACCACCGCTGTCCCCTGTGGACCCTGCATCCACCACATTAACCCTGTGTGCAGTGATGGACAAGTAACGGCCCTGGCCATGCCGACTGGACCATGCATCTGTTGTGAGATGCACCTTTCCACTCACTGACTGCTTGAGTGCATGGACAATGCGGTCTTTCACATGATGGTGGAGGGCTGGGATGGCTTTGCGAGAGAAGAAGTGGCGACTGGGTAGGTCATAGCGTGGTACTGCATAGGCCATGAGTTCGCGGAAAGCTGCGCTTTCCACCAACTGATAGGGCATCATCTCTAACGAGATTAGTTTGGCAATGTGGGCATTCAAACCCAGTGTACGCGGATGAGAGACTGATTACTTTCTTGACCTACTCATTGTCTCTGGGAGGGTGAGCTGGACTTGAGAGCTGCATATGGTGGAACTAGCGGTGGAAAGGGTGGACTGAGAGAGGGTTGATGATGGTAATGGAGTTGGTGTTCTTTCTGATGGCCTAGATTCAGTCTTTCGTTGATATAACAGTGGGATTCCCTGACAGCTTTGGCCTTACAACGACACCTCAACATTTGCTGCTGTGCTAACCGGTGGGCTTACAGTGGGGGAAACAATGTAGCATTGCTGACTACCTTCTTTGTGATCAGTTGCACATGTGTCACTTGAGGTTTGGTGTTGTGTCCACGCTTGCAAGTGCATGCTGGTTAAATGTCTAAGCATGCAACTGGTATTCAAATTTTTCAGATTTTTCCCTCGGCTCAAGGTCTTTGCGCACTTCTTACAGATAACCTTGGCCTGATCATGAGGATTTTGTTCAAAAAAGTGCCACACTGCACTCTTCCTACTTTGGAAGACATTTTGCAGCCTAGCACGTTGTGCTATTTTGACCGTCTGGACAAGCTGTCCAGCAACTCTTTTGATTTTTGGAACCTGTCTTTGGAGTGCTCCGGGCCTGCCAGATAACAGCTGTTGCGATGTCGATGTCTGCTGTGGATGCTCCTCCTCCTCATCTGAGCTATTGGAAGCAGCACCCTCTTCCCCCAATGGATGCCAATCTGGGTCAACAACTGGGTCATCCATCACCTCCTCTTCAAGGTCATGTGCACCTTCCTCTGTGTCACCGTGTATGGTGGTACAGTATGCGGGAAGGGGCACCTGAGTCTCATCAGGGTCAGAATCTGGCTCATTACACTGCGAGGACAATGTAGTGCTCTGACTGAATGTACCAGCAGAATCATCTATCAATGGCTGTGCATCAGTGCACTCCATGTCAGATTCATCTTGGCCTGGGTAATTCACCATTTCACTTGATAACCCATGCATGGTATGTGAAAACAGCTCCATGGAGTAATCAGTTGTATGGCCTGTGTCATCCTTCAGTCTTGGTTGGGGTGAAGGACACAAGGAAAGGTGTGGTTCATGAACATGACCCTCCAATGACGACTCAGTGCTTTTATTTTTACAACTTCAGAAGAGGAGGCGATAGAGCTGGAGGCTGAGTCAGCAAAGTAAGCCAAAACTTTTTCCTGATGCTCTGGCTTTAAAAGCAGTTTGCCAACTCCTAGAAAACTATGCCTTCGAGGCCTTTTGGAGCCAGACGATGACGCAGGCTCAACACCTCCTGCATTCGGTCCTATTTTGCCTTTGCCACTACCATCAGATCCACCACCAACACCATCATTACCAGCTGACAACCCCCGCCCAATTCCACGGCCTCTTCCACCAGCCTTCCTCATTTTTGGTAAAAATGTACACAAAATCCCACAAACTATATAGTAATGTAAAAAAAGGTACAAGGTGTATATAGGACAGGGGAGACGTCGAAATTCTGAACACACTTGTGGACACTGTTGGATTGTGTGAGGCCCAGTTAATATCACAACGCTATGTCACAGTCTCAATGTCGCAGGTGTGAAAAATGTCACTATAGGACAGGGGAGATGTAGAATTTCTGAACACACTTGTGGACACTGTTGTGTGAGGCCCAGTTAATATCACTCCGCTATGTCACAGGCTCAATGTCACGGGTGTGAAAAATGTCACTATAGGACAGGGGAGATGTAGAATTTCTGAACACACTTGTGGACACTGTTGTGTGAGGCCCAGTTAATATCACACCGCTATGTCACAGGCTCAATGTCGCAGGAGTGAAAAATGTCACTATAGGACAGGGGAGATGTAGAATTTCTGAACACACCTGTGGACACTGTTGTGTGAGGCCCAGTTAATATCACACCGCTATGTCACAGGCTCAATGTCACAGGTGTGAAAAATGTCACTATAGGACAGGGGAGATGTAGAATTGCTGAACACACTTGTGGACACTGTTGTGTGAGGCCCAGTGAATATCACACCGCTATGTCACAGGCTCAATGTCGCAGGTGTGAAAAATGGCACTATAGGACAGGGGAGATATAGAATTTCTGAACACACTTGTGGACACTGTTGTGTGAGGCCCAGTTAATATCACACCGCTATGTCAAAGGCTCAATGTCGCAGGTGTGAAAAATGTCACTATAGGACAGGGGAGATGTAGAATTTCTGAACACACTTGTGGACACTGTTGGATTGTGTGAGGCCCAGTGAATATCACACCGCTATGTCACAGGCAGAAATTGGCTAGTGTATGACAAACTACAAGGTGTATATAGAATTGGGCAGAATAGGAATCTCCCTAGAGTGTAGGTCTGTAAGAACGGAACATGTCCTCGACTTATTCTTACAGAGTGACACACAGAGAGCTTCACTGTGGCCGTGATAACAGCCGTTACACGGTACTGAGAGAGGAGCGTGCACGTACACCGCTGTCCGGTGTCCGTAAAATTGTCAAGCTCCGTGTTTTTTAAGTATACGGACTGACACACGCTGTCTCTCTATAGTTTTGAATGTGATCAAACAGCAAATATACTTAACTGTTTGAAAACCAGACAAAACTAGAAGGTGCAGGTCTGTAAGAACGGAACATGTCCTCGACTTATTCTTACAGAGTGACACACAGATAGCTTCACTGTGGCCGTGATAACAGCCGTTACACGGTACTGTGTGAGGAGCGTACACCGCTGTATGGTGTGAAAAAATGCACGATCAGTACCTCACCAGGACAAAAAAAAAAATTTGGATTGCTTTTAAAAAAGCAGTTTGTAGAGCAGTGGGAAAACAGCAATGCAGCCGTCAGGAAGCCTTATAAGGCAGCCTAACAACCAACACCGCTGATCCAGCAAAATATAGCCTCCACTTGCACTGCACACACAGTGACTGGTGTGTTGTACAGGCAAAATCGCTAGCAGCAGAAGCAGTTTTTGGTGTCTTCTTCCCTGCCCAACGCTCTCCCTACAGAATCAGCAGCAGCAGCAGCTCTCCCTATTCTGAGATCAGCATGAGTAACATGGCGGTCGGCGTGCACGCCCTTTTATACCCCCTGTGACGCCCCCCAAAGCAAGCCAATCACTTGCATGCGCTTCTCAAAGATGGTGGTGACACCTGCCTATGTCATCACGTTGCCCACAGTGTCCGTGGATCCTGATTGGCTGAAAAAGGGCGGAAAACAAACTTTTGAAACTCGACTTTGGCGCTAAAGTCGCCGAGCTCGTGGCCGACCTCACCCTAGGGTCGAGTTTCGTTTCATGAAACCCGACTTTACCAAAAGTCGGCGACTTTTGAAATTTTTGGACCCGTTTCGCTCAACTCTAGGGAGCAGTACTATTAGTTTTTTATTTTTGTGCTTTTTTTAGGCTTTGCTGCTATCACACAGTAAACATGCTTTTTCATAAAAAGTAGGTATTTTTTGTTGCTATATGCTGAGAGCTGTAACCTTTTTATTTTTGGCAAACAGAGCTGTTTGAGGACTTGTTTATTGCAGGACAAGTTGCAGATTTTCTTGCTACGATTTTGAGATACATCTTTTTTCATCGCATTTTATTCAGGTTTTTCCAAACACAAAATCAATAAAACCCAGCATTTAAGTTTGTAATTTTTTTCATTTTTTGCGCGCTGTTCTCCATGTGGTAAAAGTGATAATATTGATTTACAATTATAGTGCAATTACAGCAATACCAGCTTTATATTATTTTTTGTGCTTTGCTATTTTTACAAACTAAAAACAATATTTTAGCAAAATGAATTTGTTTTTTGCTTCAACATATTCTGACAGTTGTAACTTTTAGGGTTTTTTTGTGGGACGATTTGGTGTTTTTATTTGTCCCATTTATTTACATTCAACTTTTTGATGGCTTTTTATTCAATTTTTTGCGAGTCACTATGGTGAAAAGCGATATTGTTGGCGTGTTTTTTATTTATCTCTTTTACGGCATAAGCCAAACGGAATAACTAACGTGCCAGTTTTATAGAGTGGGCCGTTCCGGATGTGGCAATACCAATTATGTATACTTTTTTTGTTTATTTTTGTTTTATCACAAACACTGCATTTTGTGTGTCAAAACGGATTTGTGGTCTGTGTGCCATTTGTTTTTTTTAGACTTTTTTACATATTTTATTTTACTTTTTTCACATTTCTTTACACTTTTTCACTGTAAAACATGTATACTTTTACTTTGATCACTTGTCTCTCACACTGCTCTACTCATGTACAGCAATGCATGAGAGCAGTCAGTGAATCACTGACTCAATCCTGTGAGACCCAGTTTATAGCTGGATCCAGGTATGGACTGGGACAGAAATTCAGCCCTGGCATTTGAAATCACACAGACCCATGTTGTCCCCATCCCCAAGAACCAGATGAGATTTATTACTAATATTACCCTGGAAGGAAGAAAGGAAGATATACAACAAGATCAATCTTTCTAATTTTACCTGTGGCCTGCTGACTGAGGCAGCAACTTTGTGCTCCGTCACAACTCTTAACAGGATGGGTGTCTTTATACATGGATTCTGTTATCAATGTAGCAGACAAAGCAGCCCACACCAGAGAGGCCCTTCTGGCATTTGCCAGAATTGCCAGATGGCCAGTCCGGCCCTGGCTGGATCTCTCAGGCCACCATACCCTGGAGTCACCACTAGAGTTGAGCGAAACGTGTCGAAAAATTTCAAAAGTCACCGACTTTTGGTAAAGTCGGGTTTCATGAAACGAAACCAGACCCTAGGGTGAGGTCGGCCACGAGCTCGGCGACTTTAGCGCCAAAGTCGCGTTTCAAAAGTTTGTTTTCCGCCCTTTTTCAGCCAATCAGGATCCGCAGACACTGTGGGCAACGTGATGACATAGGCAGGAGTCACCACCATCTTTGAGAAGGGCATGCAAGTGATTGGCATGCTATGGGGGGCGTCACAGGGGGTATAAAAGGGCGTGCACACCGACCGCCATGTTACTCATGCTGATCTCAGAATAGGGAGAGCTGCTGCTGATTCTGTAGGGAGAGCGTTAGGCAGGGAAGAAGACACCAAAAACTGATTCTGCTGCTAGCGATTTTGCCTGTACAACACACCAGTCACTGTGTGTGCAGTGCAAGTGGAGGCTATATTTTGCTGGATCAGCTGTGTTGGTTGTTAGGCTGCCTTATAAGGCTTCCTGATAGCTGCATTGCTGTTTACCCACTTCTCTGCAAACTGCTTTTTTAAAAGCAATCCAAATTTTTTTTTGCCCTGGTGAGGTACTGAGCGTGCATTGTTTCACACCATACAGTGGTGTACGCTCCTCACACAGTACTGTGTAACGGCTGTTATCACGGCCACAGTGAAGCTATCTGTGTGTGACTCTGTAAGGATAAGTCGAGGACATGTTCCGTTCTTACAGACCTCCACCTTCTAGTTTTGTCTGGTTTTCAAACAGTTAAGTATATTTGCTGTTTGATCACATTCAAAACTATAAAGAGACAGCGTGTGTCAGTCCGTATACTTAAAAAACACGGAGCTTGACAATTTTACGGACACCGGACAGCGGTGTACGTGCACGCTCCTCTCTCAGTACCGTGTAACGGATGTTATCACGGCCACAGTGAAGCTATCTGTGTGTGACTCTGTAAGGATAAGTCAAGGACATGTTCCGTTCTTACAGACCTACACCTTCTAGTTTTGTCTTGTTTTCAAACAGTTAAGTATATTTGCTGTTTGATCACATTCAAAACTATAGAGAGACAGCATGTGTCAGTCCGTATGCTTAAAAAACACGGAGCTTGACAATTTTACGGACACCGGACAACGGTGTACGTGCACGCTCCTCTCTCAGTACCGTGTAACGGCTGTTATCACGGCCACAGTGAAGCTATCTGTGTGTGACTCCGTAAGGATAAGTCGAGGACTTGTTCCGTTCTTACAGACCTACACTCTAGGGAGATTCCTATTCTGCCCAATTCTATATACACCTTGTAGTTTGTCATACACTAGCCAATTTTTGCCTGTGACATAGCGGTGTGATATTCACTGGGCCTCACACAATCCAACAGTGTCCACAAGTGTGTTCAGAAATTCTACATCTCCCCTGTCCTATAGCGACATTTTTCACACCTGCGACATTGAGCCTGTGACATAGCGGTGTGATATTCACTGGGCCTCACACAATCCAACAGTGTCCACAAGTGTGTTCAGAAATTCTACATCTCCCCTGTCCTATAGTGACATTTTTCACACCTACGACATTGAGCCTGTGACAAAGCGGTGTGATATTCACTGGGCCTCACACAATCCAACAGTGTCCACAAGTGTGTTCAGAAATTCTACATCTCCCCTGTCCTATAGTGACATTTTTCACACCTGCGACATTGAGACTGTGACATAGCGGTGTGATATTCACTGGGCCTCACACAATCCAACAGTGTCCACAAGTGTGTTCAGAAATTCTACATCTCTCCTGTCCTATAGTGACATTTTTCACACCTGCGACATTGAGCCTGTGACATAGCGGTGTGATATTCACTGGGCCTCACACAATCCAACAGTGTCCACAAGTGTGTTCAGAAATTCTACACCTCCTCTGTCCGATAGAGACATTTTTCACACCTGCGACATTGAGCCTGTGACATAGCGGTGTGATATTCACTGGGCCTCACACAATCTAACAGTGTCCACAAGTGTGTTCAGAAATTCTACATCTCCCCTGTCCTATAGTGACATTTTTCACACCTACGACATTGAGCCTGCGACATAGCGGTGTGATATTTACTGGGCCTCACACAATCCAACAGTGTCCACAAGTGTGTTCAGAAATTCTACATCTCCCCTGTCCTATATACACCTTGTACCTTGTTTTACATTACTATATAGTTTGTGTGATTTTGTGTACATTTTCACCAAAAATGAGGAAGGCTGGTGGAAGAGGCCGTGGAATTGGGCGGGGGTTGCCAGCTGGTAATGATGGTGTTGGTGGTGGATCTGATGGTAGTGGCTAAAGCAAAATAGGACCGAATGCAGGAGGTGTTGAGCCTGCGTCATCGTCTGGCTCCACAAGGCCTCGAAGGCTTAGTTTTCTAGGAGTTGGCAAACCGCTTTTAAAGCCAGAGCTTCAGGAAAAAGTTTTGGCTAACATTGCTGACTCAGCCTCCAGCTCTATCGCCTCCTCTTCTGAAGTTGTAAAAAATAAAAGCACTGAGTCGTCATTGGAGGGTCATGTTCATGAACCACACCTTTCCTTGTGTCCTTCACCCCAACCAAGATTGAAGGATGACGCAGGCCATACAACTGATTACTCCATGGAGCTGTTTTCACATATCATGCCTGGGTTATCAAGTGAAATGGTGAATTACCCAGGCCAAGATGAATCTGACATGGAGTGCACTGATGCACAGCCACTGATAGATGATTCTGCTGTTACATTCAGTCAGAGCACTACATTGTCCTCGCAGTGTAATGAGCCAGATTCTGACCCTGATGAGACTCAGGTGCCACTTCCCGCATACTATACCACCATACACGGTGACACAGAGGAAGGTGCACATGACATTGAAGAGGAGGTGATGGATGACCCAGTTGTTGACTCAGATTGGCATCCATTGGGGGAAGAGGGTGCTGCTTCCAATAGCTCAGATGAGGAGGAGGAGCATCCACAGCAGACATCGACATCGCAACAGCTGTTATCTGGCAGGCCCGGAGCACTCCAAAGACAGGTTCCAAAAATCAAAAGAGTTGCTGGACAGCTTGTCCAGACAGTCAAAATAGCACAGCGTGCTAGGCCGCAAAATGTTTTCCAAAGTTGGAAGAGTGCAGTGTGGCACTTTTTTGAACAAAATCCTCATGATCAGGCCAAGGTTATCTATAAGAAGTGCGCAAAGACCTTTAGCCGAGGGAAAAATCTGAAAAATTTGAATAGCAGTTGCATGCTTAGACATTTAACCAGCATGCACTTGCAAGCGTGGATACAACACCAAACCTCAAGTACCACATGTGCAACTGATCACAAAGAAGGTAGTCAGCAATGCTACATTGTTTCCCCCACTGTAAGCCCACCGATTAGCACAGCAGCAAATGTTGAGGTGTCGTTGTAAGATCAAAGCTGTCAGGGAATCCCACTGTTATATCAACGAAAGACTGAATCTAGGCCATCAGAAAGAACACCAACTCCATCACCATCATCAAACCTCTCTCAGTCCGCCCTGTCCACCGCTAGTTCCACCATATGCAGCTCTCAAGTCCAGCTCACCCTCCCAGAGACTGAGTAGGTCAAGAAAGTACTCAGTCTCTCATCCGCGTACACTGGGTTTGAATGCCCACATTGCCAAACTAATCTCGCTAGAGATGATGCCCTATCGGTTGGTGGAAAGCGCAGCTTTCCGCGAACTCATGGCCTATGCAGTACCACGCTATGACCTACCTAGTCGCCACTTCTTCTCTCGCAAAGCCATCCTAGCCCTCCACCATCATGTGAAAGACCGCATTGTCCATGCACTCAAGCAGTCAGTGAGTGGAAAGGTGCACCTCACAACAGATGCATGGTCCAGTCGACATGGCCAGGGCCGTTACGTGTCCATCACTGCGCACTGGGTTAATGTGGTGGATGCAGGGTCCACAGGGGACAGCGGTGGTGGGACAGTGTTGCCTAGCCCACGGTATAGGAAACAGTTGGCTGTAGGCTTATGACCCTCCTCCTCCTCCTCCTCCTGAAGCGAAAGCTCGCCCACAGAGCGCAGTCGTACGAGCACTCCATCTGCAGCTGCCACTGTTGCACACGAGGTGTCCCCCTATCGAGCAGCTAGTGAAAAGCGTCAGCAGGCTGTGTTGCAGATGATGTGTTTGGGCGACAGACACACCGCGGAGGTGCTGGCCGAGTACTTTCAGCGACAAACTGAGTCATGGCTAGACAGTATACATCCTGAGGCAGGCAAGGTAGTTAGTGATAACGGCCGTAATTTTGTGGCAGCCATAGCCCTTTCAAAACTCAGCCACTTACCTTGCTTGGCTCACACCTTGAACCTGGTGGTGCAGTGCTTCCTCAACAATTATCCGGAGTTAACAGCCCTGCTCCAGAAGGTGCGAAGACTGGGCGCGCACATCCGCCGGTCGCCTGTACACTCCATTCGTATGCAGAAGCTGCAGTGATTGCTCCACCTTCCCAACCACCACCTCATTATCGACATTGCAACAAGGTGGAACTCCACCCTGCACATGGTTGAGCGGCTGTGCGAACAGAGGCAGGCCATAATGCATTTGTGGGAGGATACACGGCCAGGCACTTTGAGAGTAGACATGAAGTTGACAGGTGTGCAGTGGTCGAAGCTGAAAGACCTATGTAAAGTCCTTCAGTGTTTTGAGGAATGCACACCGCTGGTAAGCGCAGACGATGCCATCCTAAGCATGAGCATCCCACTTATGCGTCTGCTCATGCAAACTTTGACGTACCTTAAGGAGCAGGTGTCTGCAGCCAATGTTGACGAGGAGGAAGAGGAGGAGGGAATCCTTGATGACATTCAGCCATTGTCTGCTCAGGGACCTCTCCTGGACGAGGTGGAGGAAGAAGAGGAGGAGGAGGATGATGATGGGGATGATTACTTAGGGGAGGAGGATGCATCTCGTGGGGCAAGTGAAAATGTTGGCATGGCAAGGTCTGGTACAGGGTTTGTGCATGACTGGAGGTATGTGGATTTGCCAGAAAGCGCTCCTCCAACCAGCACTCGCAGTGCATCATTGACACCAGGAACATTGGCCCACATGTCAGATTATGCCTTGCAGATCCTAAAAAGGGACCCCCGCATTGCCAAAATGATGAACGATGACGACTACTGATTGGCCAGCATCCTGGATCCACGCTATAAAGGCAAATTACAAAACATCATGCCACAGGAGAATCTTGACCTAATATTGGCTAATAAACAAGCAACTCTGGTAAACTGGTTGGTTGAGGCATTCCCAGCACACAGGAGCTCGCTTGCCCAGCTGCAAGTGTGCTATCGGAAAGTGTCTTCAGTGCAGCTGGAACAATCCCGACAGACAAAAGGACCCGTCTGTCAACCCAAAATGTGGATGATCTAACCTTCATTAAAATGAACCAAGCATGGGTTTCCAAGGATTTTGTCCCACCTTCCCTTGATGACACATAGGTTGCCAGAATAATGGCTTTCTTTGGTCCTCCTCCTATTCCGCGAACTTGACCTATTTTGCCTTTTGCAGCAGCTGAATTTCCCGCATCAACATATGCCACTTTGTAAACCGCCCTAACTGGGCTGCCCCCCCCATGGCCAGGGTCACCACCTAGCGCATGAAACCGTGCGAGTGCCGTTGCCCTGGACAGGTGGGTAGGCCGACTCTTGGGCGCGGGCACTGGCACAGGGTCCCTCATAGAGCAATCAAGTGTCTCTGACAGTGGTGGTGCACACCCGCCGTCAGACACACCGCCGTACTATGAGGGGCCCAGTGCCAGTACCGACGCCCACGAGTAAGCCCCCCTTGCTTGGGCAGGGCCCCAGCATTTGCAATGTTTACCTCTCCCTGCTCCTCCGCTGTGTAGTCTGGGCTGTCAAATCCTTCACTGGGAGTGCCACTACAAATTGATTGAACTGAAAGATGATGGTTAAGATGTAGCTATGCCCTGTCCTGCTGGCCGGGCTCTAGCTCCAGATGATCAATGGCTTCCATTTCTTATGGACGTCGACTCACAATGGCATGCAGTGGTGGTTTATCATCAGCTTTCACAGTTTTCCTACTCAGAAACGCGTGACATTCCGGCGCACATTTTAAAATGTGCCCTCTCATGCCAATCAAATAGAATCGCCAGCGGCCTGTGGCTTCTATCTTTTGCACTCCAAAGTTACGTGACAGATCATGATAGCCAGTGAGCACCATGTTTACATCGCTCCCTGTGATAAAAATTGGATTGAGATGAGTAACAGTGATGGAATCAACGGAAGTGAGATACAGCAAGACTTTATTCACAAAAAAATGTTTTCACTGTCTCAACACACAAATTAATTGAAGGTCAGCATCGCCTATGAGAATTGTGACGTAAGTTTTTCCCGTGAATAGTAATTCCTAGATTTCTGCAATCACTAGCCTTTATGTCAGTAATTGTATGCATCTCATTTCCTATTGCGGAGAGGCTGGACTGTATTACTGAGACAGAAATATATATGAAGATTTAAAAATAACACCAAAAGTATATAGTTGTGTATGCCTCAAATGCATTTCCTTTTTTCCACTTTTTAGATTGCTGTGTAATCCATACTGAGAACACGGAGATTTTACATGTTTAAACTATGCTATATATACCTGCTATCCAGTGATAAAGTACCCTTTCTCAACTTTGTACAATCTGGTCAAATCCATACTGGGCCTGAGAACATCTGAGTCTGCCTCCTGATCTATAGACATATATATTTAATGTGTAAACTAGGCTACATATATACGTGTTATCTGGTGAAACTGTACCCTTTATCAACTTTCTACAATGTTGTTGAATCCATACTGGGCCTGAGAACGGCTGCCGAGCTGTTAAGCAAGCTACAGCACCTGTGGTTTGGACACGTCATTTTTTCAGGAATGACGGTTAGGCCTAAATCCGGAATTGCGGTTGACCTGAACTTACTGGGAAATCATCGTTCGCGGGGAATAATCTGAATCCCAGATCCCCATCACTAACGGAGTTCAGCAGGTTATCTGCACCTGTAAGCGACAAAAGCTGGTCCTTTCAGTGTAGCGTGCATGCAGCCCTGGACATGTACGGGAATGCTAGACCTGTTATTGCTCGATCTCACGTACCAGAGCCTCGGTTATCCCTCTAGTAAGCTTGACACGTACTGCAGGGGCATGCCGGAGTCTCGGTTGTTAATGGAATAAAGCTGAGAAATCGCTAGCACTACTACAGACACACATACCACACCACACACAGAATCGACAAAGCTTTCAAAGTGTGCATCTTTTCTTTAGGTGGCATGGCTGTGGTTTCCCGGGTGGAGTCCAATTAAGCCACAGGCTCCACTCCTGGTGGTGCCCTTTTGGACATTCCTTTAAGGTTCAGCTTTGCAATCATTCTGCCCCCGGAAACCAAAAACTTTGCCTTCATGGATGCTGTTTGGAGGTTCGTGGGAATAACGCCGCCCGATCAGCAGTCAGCATATGGGTCGCCCTCCCAGGGTTGTGGGGTACTCGGTACCGAGCCGGTGTCAGTGGGATGTGTCACAGCAGCGGAGACCAGGACGGTGGCCCTGGGCGCCCATGTAAATGGCGTGGTATAATGGTAAAGAGTTTATATAGATAGTTTGACGCCACCTGTGGTGTTCGGCAACATAGATGTTAGGCCGACGCTGCATGCAGATCCTCTGGGACTGATGGTGTTGTGCAGCAAAGATGGTGAAGCTCCCCACAGGTGGAGCTGGAGTCCCAGGGAAGTGTAGATGTAGTGATGGGGGAAAGGCACAGGCGGTGTAGGTGCTGGTACCCAGATGTAGCGGTGCTGGAATAACTGTAGGACACCAGAGCGTGCAGTTCCAAAGCTTTACTCACAGTCTGCAGGTTACACAGATGCCTGTCTCCGTGCTGTGTCCTCCGGGTCAGGACCTCAGCCAACCTCCGGGACCAAAATGGAAAGCTCCCTTCCAACACTCCGCCAACATGTACCTTCCTGAACGTCTCCTTTCTAGCGCTTGTGGGGGAAGCACTCACAGGACCGTGGTTCACTGAAGCGCCTCCTGTCTAACAGATGTTCCTCAGACTTTACTTGTATGGCAGACAGCTGTAGCCTTTTCCTTCTGGCTCCCACACGTTGATGCTGGGGCCTCCGAGCCTTAGTTGGGTACAGAGCATTTATAGCTGCTACTTCCCCCGGTTTCTGCTGCAGGAATGTCAGTGTCCCTACAAACTCGGAGACCGCAATTAAAATGGGATATAGTGGGAGATGAATCAAAATTGTAAACTTGGTACATACACCACCACAGACTATATTATAGCAAAAAAAGGACAGTCATAAACTAATCTAACACAACACGAAAACACATGACCATAGTCCAATCAATAAAATTGTATATATTTTATTAGATAATACAATAAAGACAAGGTTAATTCAAAAAGAGGCAAAGCATCAAGTATACATAATCATCTGGTTAGAAATTGGAGGGTCAGCTAACCATAATCTTGAAAGGAGGTTACATATATGTGTAGGATCCCATACATCAAAAAATGTATAAAAAGTAATTGGTTTTTGTGACCACTAAAACTTAGTGTACAGAATCATGATATACTCATGAAACAATAGTGCTGCATAAAAAATATTGGTCGGTTGGTACATAAATACCTATTGGTTCCTGTCAGTATCCACCCCCTGACGAAGGCAATTGGCCGAAACGCGCGTTGGGGAAGGGCAGCTACCTCCGGCGTGTAGGAGCGTTTACAATCCACAGGTATAATTATTCAATAGCATAGTTGGGTTGTTGGCAGCAACCTTGGTGCTTCCTGTTTTATCATTTACTGTGGTAGTCTTATCTCCTAACTATGCCTCTTTATGCTCTTACTTGATAAGGGGTTTATGGTCATGGTCACAAGATCATAATTTTATCTATGTGTAGCAACCCCTGCTGGACATCACTGCACTTTGCACTTTATTTTATTTTCTAATTATTTATTTTTTATTCTTTATTTATTATATCTTTTGTTTTCTTTGGTTGTACACATATTGCACTTTATTATCACTATTATTGTTTGTTGTTGTGGTTGTTTTTCACGACACTAATATATATATTATTATTTTTTATGCAACACTATTGTTTCATGAGTATATCATGATTCTGTACACTAATTTTTAGTGGTCACAAAAAACAATTACTTTTTATACATTTTTTGATGTATGGGATCCTACACATATATGTAACCTCCTTTCAAGATTATGGTTAGCTGACCCTCCAATTTCTAACCAGATGATTATGTATACTTGATGCTTTGCCTCTTTTTGAATTAACCTTGTTTTTATTATATTATCTAATAAAATATATACAATTTTATTGATTGGACTATGGTCATGTGTTTTCGTGTTGTGTTAAACTCGGAGACCGGAATCGGGACCATGCGCTCCAGCTAGGAGTGAGCCTTAACTCTGCTCATCCTCCAGCTCCCCTTCTCACATCCACACACTTCCCCTTCCCTGCACAGAGTGCCCTAGCTTACCTCCTCCCGACCACAGAGAGCAGCTCCTCAGCAGTCAGGTTCAGAGGTCTCCCTGCTAGCCTGGAGTGGGAAATGTGTTGTGTGTTGGTTTCACTGCTAGAGAGATCCTTCGTTGCTCCCAAGCTTGACAACACACTCCCTAGGAGGAAGGTAATGCCACAGTGGCGACCATACTCTTGGGGACGCCACAAGTGCACTGAGGCCCAGCCACTGCTGGATGATGCTGCTGGTACATTGACCCAGACCACTACATTCCCCTCGCATGCTACACGACCTGAATCTGACCCAGAGGAAACTCAGGTTCCCCTTCCCACATACTATACCACCTTACACGGTGACAAAGAGGAAGGTGCAGATGAAAGTGCAGGTTACTTGAGCAGGTGGGGGGGCATAATCATGGGCGATGGCACTGGCACAGGGCACCGCATAGTACGCAAAAGTGTCTGTGCCGGTGGGAGGGCCTAAACAGCCAAGTGCAGTGAGATGGAAGATGGGGACGACAAGGAGTTCAGAGTAGTGCAGGAATTCCCTAGCAAGGAGACTTATGTAATTGTTTTCAATGTTGGGACAGCAATTTTTGGGGAGCACTATACTCTGGTGAATGATATATGGGGCCCACCATACACTGGAGCATTCCAAAGGTGGACATCATACACTGGAGAAGCATTTACAGGGCCCATTATACACTAGAGCAGTAGAAATGGGGCCCATTATATATGGAGCATTATATGGGATCAATGATTCCATATGGAGAAATATATGGGCCTCATTACTCTGTATAGCGCACTAAGCGCTGGCCATAATACTGTATGGAGTTATATACTGTCCATTTTTGGAGGCAATGGAGAATTTAAAATGGATATCAGTCATGAGATCTAAGAAGTGACGTATTTTTCATTGTACTATACTGCTATTTCTCTGCCGTATCAGAGCATCATGAGTTGTGGTATGTGCTAAAGGGGCGCTCTTTGGCCCTGGGCCCACGAAAACCTGGAGCCAGCCCTACCCCCCCACAACTGTAGCCAAATAACCCCCATTTTTCAGTGCGCAACTAGTATTATGAAGTAAATAAAGGTTGACAAGCTTAAGTAATAAAAATTGATGCTTTTGGCATTCAAATGGGCACTGTAGGTGTGTTTCCTGTCCTCCTCTCACTGCCGACTTTAATTCCCCATTGACTTACATTGGGTTTCGTGTTTCGGTGGGACCCCCGACTTTTCCCTATAGTCGGCCGATTTTGCTCGACCCGACTTTTGGAAAAGTCGGGTTTCATGAAACGAAACTCGACCCTAAAAAAACAAAAGTCACTCAACTCTAGTCACCACATGACCTCAGGGTACCATGGTAACTATCAGGGCCGACGATTATCAATTCTCATGTGAACCCCGTGTAACTATTTAAATACCGCTGTCGCGATTGACTGAGGCATTTAAGAGGTTAATCGTCCCATCTGGGGCCGACACCACAGGGTGCAGGCTGTCATGTACAGCTCGCACCCATTGGCACTTCCTCTACTTAGCGGCGCTATACTCTTATTACTCAGCGTTGTTATAAAGTTGACAAATAAGGTCCTGTAATGACTGGCGCTAAAAGGCATATCGGCAGTCATTAAAGGGTTAAAAACTGCATTTTGTGTTTTCTTGTGATATCTTTGTCTAATATTTAAATTTCTTTAATGATCTGAAACGTTTAAGTGTGACAAATATGCAAAGAAAATAGGAAATCAAGAAAAGGGAAAACACTTTTTTCGCACAAATGTATGACTTGGGGGTCTATAGTCAAATTTAGGTGATGTTCAAGACATTTAAAAAAAAAAGTCTGCCTCAACTGAACCCGGACATCCACGGGTCCGCTCATCTCTTATTTTCGGCTGTGACAGCTGTAAAATGAGCTTTACATGTTATGTGATCTGATCTACACTAAGTGACCTGGCCCGGCTCGGAGTCTGTGTGATGGAGTTTGCATTTGTAATATTTGAATGAATGGAAAAAGGTCGTCATCAAACCTTTAATAAAGACTCCTTGTGCAATCAAGGTCCTCACTGTAAAGAGATGGCTGATTCTACAGAGGACGATACTCTCATCCAGCATCTGGCTCCTGTGTCTCTGCAAATAATCACTCTCATACCCGGACTGGCGATACATACGTTTATTACCGGTGTCAATGTCAACGACCGGTGGAAAGGACGATCAGTGACTTCTGTTGACCACATTGTAACTTCTCTTGCGATTTCTAGGATGTGCACTCAGTTTGTTAATGCTCTCTATTACTTTGTGCTTACATTCTGCGCAAGGAGCCTGGACTCAGAGATTCCTCTGCTTGTTATTGATATGTTTTATCTATTCTTTAATCATTCGAACTTCTGGCTATCATGTCTGCTCTCCATCGTCTTCTGTCTGAAGATCTCCATCCTCCGCACCAGACTCTTCCTGTATCTGAGGAGGGTGATGTTACCCAGGACTGCTCATTTTATTGCAGCCTCAGGACTTCTCGCTGCTTTCAGTTCTATACTACACTTATGTATGGTTCTGAATGTAATGATTGAGCCTAGAACTTACAATATAACCATGAATAATACAAACACAGATTGCATGTATGCACAAAGTATATACAATTTTACCATAGGATCCTGTATGCCAATTATTTTTAATTTCATCTCCTCCGTCCTCCTCTTCTCCTCTTTGTATCATCACACAGTAAAGATGAAGAGGAGCAGTAATTTATCCATCAACTTGGAGACATATTACTCAGCCATGAAATTTGTGTCTTTCATCTTCATATATAGTGCTGTTTACTTGATAGTTCATATTGTTAGTGTTTTTTACTACTATTTTTACTGTATAGACCTTCCTTTGCTTTTTATTTTCTTGGACTTTCTACCGGTTCTACATTCCTCCTACCTGATCTACAGAACAGTCAAACTCCGGAGTCAGATGTCCAAGGTTCTGCAGCATGTCATCAATTTCTTACTCCAAAGAAAGGATTCAGAAAATGAGAACGCTGTAGCTTAATAAGAGAAATCGCTAGGATGGGCCATCAATAGGCGCTTAGTTACCCGCTGTTTGCCCTGGATACCAGCGTGCCCGCTGGTCCTGATCGCTGGTGAGTCTGCCTATGTGACAGCTCACCAGCGATCAGCTAACTATGTCCAGCAATCCCATCCACGTTGGATCGTTGGTGGGATCGCTGGGACTTTGAAGTGTGTAATGGGGCCTTAAGTTTAGTTGAGCTTAAGGTCGAAGTCCCTGTATCAACTATGAAGAGCTACACCCAATTTTTAGGCATAAATAAATATCTGATATATTCAGAGTAACATATTATGCAATCCCTTCTGATTGATAAAGAATGCCTGAGAATTATCAAGCCCATTTTCTAGACATTTCCCCATTAATTGGACCTCTCTAAATATATTATGACAGTGCATGAGGTTCCATAAATCATTTTTTTTGCTTCTATACCCGACAATCATGCTGTAATTATTTCTAGCACTTTAGAGTGTGAGAAAGTTGGATATTAAAAATGTAAAGCACTACATTACACATAAAGCTGCAGATTTAATGGCAATCTTTTCACTTGCGTGAAAATTTTAAATTAATTAAATTATAAAAAAAAAGAAGGTGGCAGCACAGTCCTCAATGCAATGAGTGCAAAACTTGTCCTCCCAGATGCCTGGCTCATTATCAGTGGGAATAAGTATGGGCAAAAATCCAGTGGAAACAGTTTCAGGGCTCACATGTAATGACTCTAGTTGGGTACTCCAGGACCAAGGGGGTCCTTCCCTTGCAATCAAAAGCAACATAAGCCAGCTCACCACACTTCCACCGCAGACCTCGGAACTCTGTCTGGACTGACGTGAGACAAGTAGGAGAGAGCAATTAGTTCCAGCTGCGTGTAAAAATCTTTCTTTATTTCTTCAATAAAATGCATAAATCTTCATAATGTGTGCCCCAACATGGACAACGGCAACGCGTTTCGATCTGTAAGATCTTTGTCAAAGCCATAAAGACACATTGATCTTGTCTGCTTTATATAATACATGTAGTCCAATGGCATTCATAGAATACAATCATGTGACAATCTATAAAACTACAAATCACAATTTTAAATGTATAAATTAAAACATATTTTGAAAAGACAATATTTTGCTCTTTAACAGTAATGGAGCATTAGGTCATTTCGTTTGTTCAGACCTTGCGGAGATCGAGTATTAAGGTGATAAATCCAAAAAGCCTCTCTTGTTAAGAGACGTCGCTTGGAGTCTCCACCATGGAAAGGAATTTTAACCTGTTCTATTCCCTGCACTCTGAAACCAGAGATATTGCGGGCATGGTGTGTGATGAAGTGCTGGGATACAGCTGACAGATTGCGATTTAGATTATTCATGTTATAAATGTCAGATAAATGTTCCCTAATGCGCACCTTCATTTTTCTAGAGGTGCAACCTATATATGACAATTTACATATTGTGCAATCTATTATATATATTATATTAGTAGAATTACAGTTTATATATTGTTTTATATTGTAATACACTGTCTCCCCAGCATTAGAAAAATTCTTAGTAACGTTTGCAAACTCAAAGATATTCAACAGGAGATGGAAGCAATAAATTTATCCATGCTGGAATATAAGACATTGACACAATTTGATTCCTCCATAGAAAAAATGAATGAAAAGGTTACGGCTTTGGAGGAAGAAATCATGACTCGCAAGAAGAAAAAATTTGCGAGAGATATAAATGATTATACCAGCAACAAAGTATACGAATGGGGCCATTGGGATAATTTCAATCTAACTCCCAAATCTATACTGAAGCAAAGCCATGCTCACAAGAAACGCAAACACTTTAAATCTAGAGTACCCAAACCGCATGTTTCTGTCACGTCTTCTGACCCGGACTCCTCTGACAATAATCTAAGTGCTCCAGATGTATCATTAAATGAAAATGCATCAGGCACTACAAGTAGAGATCACCATTATTCAAAAAAACGCAAGAGACGCGGGGGTAGAAAGCACCATAAACGTGCTAGGAATCACCACCCGCAAGAAGAAGTACCCGACCAAGTAGTCAAAAATGTGTTAAATCTGTCATCTAGAAATTTATCTACGGAACAAATACAAGTCTTATCTCTGGGATTGAACTTTGCTCCAGATCAAGACTTTGACCTCTTTACAACTATATTAGATGTGAACAAATTTATGCGCAACTTGACTGTTAAAAAACACTTTATGAATGATCCATCAACAAACATGACTGAGGAAGAAGAATGTAATCATTCCACTCAGCAAGTGTCAAATGAATTCCTGCACATGAATTTTCAGGAGCAGGTTTCTCTAGTATCTTTACAAGATTTGGACACGGAAAAAGATAGGGATATGGAATATACAAATCAGTCATCAAATTTTCATACAAAAAATCCTTATTTTTATCCGGTCCAGACGAGATCTGAATGTATGAATCGCTTTCAGGATATAGTGGAAAAAGAATTGCAGGCTCTATTTAACCAGAATAATAGTAAATCAGATAAATTTAAAAATCTATCTATGAAACAATCTGTAGCCGTGAGAGAACTTAAATTGATGACAGATGTAGTCATAAAGATGTCAGACAAAGGTGGGGTGGTGGTGGTCTTAGATTCTAAAGATTATTGTGATAAAATGAAAGAGATGTTATCAGATCAACAAACATATAAAGAACTACACTATAATCCTCTTCAGAAGTTCAGTGAGAAAACTAATAAAATTATAGCAGAGGGTCTAGAATTGGGAGTTATTACCAAAAAACAAGCAGATTTTCTGCAAGTTGATAAACCGGTGCTCCCAATTATTTATGGAGTACCCAAGATACATAAATATGCTGGCATTCCTCCTATGCGTCCAATTGTTTCGGGCATTGGTTCAGCTCATGAGCGTTTATCACAATGGGTGGATACATTATTGCAACCCCTTGTATAAAGGATGCCTGGCTATATTAGGGACTCTAAGCAGGTTTTACAAATTTTTTCTGATAAAATTTGGTTGTCTTCATATTCTTGGTTGAGCTGTGACGTAGTATCACTATATACATGCATTCCTCACACACTAGCGATGAGGGCGCTACAATTTCATTTGGAAAAATTTAGCAACTATTCTTCAGATTTGATTAATTATGTCTTGCAAGCAGTCATATTTCTAATGTCACACAATTTTTTCTCGTTTAACCAGCGTTATTATTTACAGTTTAAAGGAGTGGCGATGGGAGCCAAATTTTCACCATCTCTTGCTAATTTGGTTATGTCTTATTGGGAATATGAATTTATTTTTTCCAGTTCTAATCCTTTTTATAGTCAAATGGTATGGTATGGTAGATATATCGATGATACCCTAATAATTTGGGGTGGAGATGTATCTGCCATACCACACTTTATTCATTATCTAAATTCTAACGAGTATAACATTAAATTCACATATGAATCCAATCTGGATCATATATCTTTCTTGGATTTGGATTTGGCAGGTATTGAAGGCCGAATAATTTCCACCAAAACGCATCATAAACCCTATAGTGGGAATACCATCCTTCATGCGACTAGTGGACATGATAAGCATACCCTCAAAGCAATACCGGTGGGGGAATATACGAGGGTTAAACGTAATTGCAGTGAAGAAAGTAATTTAAATGGTGAATTGGTACATATGAGTAAAAAACTTAAAAATCGCATGTATCCAGATTGGTCCTTAAATCGAGCACGAAAAATAATAGAAAGCAAAAATCGAATTGACATGATTTCTACTAACAGAAACATTAACGAGTCTATTATAGGCAAAATACCTTACATTTGTTTTCAGTTTAGCCGACAATTTTCACATATTAAAAAAATCATTAACAAATATTTACCTATTCTATATGAGGACACCAAACTAGCATAAATTTTGGCGCCGGGTATAAATATAGTATCGAGGAGAGCTCCTACACTGGGCGACAAATTATCGCCCAATTTATTCTCTGAAAATAATAATAAAAAATTAGATAAAACATGGTTGACATATAAGGGTTTTTTTAGGTGTGGAACAACTAATTGCAAGACATGTAGATATGCAAACGTTACTAAGAATTTTTCTAATGCTGGGGAGACAGTGTATTACAATATAAAACAATATATAAACTGTAATTCTACTAATATAATATATAAAATAGATTGCACAATATGTAAATTGTCATATATAGGTTGCACCTCTAGAAAAATGAAGGTGCGCATTAGGGAACATTTATCTGACATTTATAACATGAATAATCTAAATCGCAATCTGTCAGCTGTATCCCAGCACTTCATCACACACCATGCCCGCAATATCTCTGGTTTCAGAGTGCAGGGAATAGAACAGGTTAAAATTCCTTTTCGTTGTGGAGACTCCAAGCGACGTCTCTTAACAAGAGAGGCTTTTTGGATTTATCACCTTAATACTCGATCTCCGCAAGGTCTGAACAAACGAAATGACCTAATGCTCCATTACTGTTAAAGAGCAAAATATTGTCTTTTCAAAATATGTTTTAATTTATACATTTAAAATTGTGATTTGTAGTTTTATAGATTGTCACATGATTGTATTCTATGAATGCCATTGGACTACATGTATTATATAAAGCAGACAAGATCAATGTGTCTTTATGGCTTTGACAAAGATCTTACAGATCGAAACGCGTTGCCGTTGTCCATGTTGTGGCACACATTATGAAGATTTATTCATTTTATTGAAGAAATAAAGAAAGATTTTTACACGCAGCTGGAACTAATTGCTCTCTCCTCCTTCCCTTACCCTAACACTATGGGCACTCTAGTTAGCCCTGTTTCCAAGATTACTTCTATGGTGAAGATGCAGGGACCAAGTACCTTGCCTTAGGTCCTGACTCTGCCCTCTGTCTGTAACCTCCCCCTCCAGGGAAGAGGGAAATAGTAGTGTACCATAATACACCAAACTAACAAGGTAATACTAAGAGGGATAAAGGAAAATACCAATCATACAAATAAATTTACACAAACAGAGGTAAACATCGGGGAGTGGAGGATGCGGTAACCAAAGTAGGCAACACAGAGGATTGGCACACAACCAATACCTAGCAACAGGCTCAGATGAATCCAGCAAATGCCTTCTCAAACAATAGCAAACCACCCTCTCCTAGCGATGCAGCATAAGCTAGCTCTGGCAATGAGTGCTAGCCAGTGCCCAGATTATATAGGAGATGAGAGAGAGTGTCTAACAGTGAACAGCTGAGAACCTTAATGCAGGAAAGCTTCCAAGAGCTCTCAACTGACAAGATTAACCTTTGCACTACTAGAAGAAACCTGTCACAGGGTTACAGCAACAGAAAGGAGCCAAAAGACTGCAGCGTCAGATTGCTCCTACTCCTGCGCTGAAAAGAAGCACTTCATCTTCTTTTTAAATGATCTTAATTTCTATCACTTTTTGCAACAGAAAAAATATGATTTTTTTTAATGTGCATTATGTCTGCAGACAGGTTCATGTCACCGCCACAAAATGAATACATGGAATATGGCGGGCTCTATTACATTCAGAAGCAGAAAAAAATGAATATATATATTTTTTTAATGTGCATGAGCTATGCACACTGTTGAATTTCACCGCCACTAAATAACAAGGTCAGATATGGCATGATGGATCACGCTAGCAACTGCCTCCCCAAAAATATTTCTTCATGCACAACAGCTCAAATCACAGAACATTGTCACCACAGCACTAAATGACAAGGTGGGATACAGCCGGCTGCTTCGCATTTAGGTAGTGAAAAAATAAGATTTAGAATGCTATACTCGTGCATGGAGCACAATAGAAGCCGTGCACAACACACTTGTAGGACACGTGCCCTGCCGGCTTTGTCTGTGGACCTCGGTAATGGCCAAAGAAAAAAAAATGCTGGAGGGTAAATTGAACAGCCACACTGGACACTATCTAGCTACACTATCTGACTGATATACAACCGCCTAACTAACTAGCTAAAAGTTTGCTGTTAACAGTGCCAGCGTCAAGTCAGCGTCTCTGCGCTGTTACAGGGTCAAAGTGGCGCTAAAACAAGATGTCCGCTATTTATATGGAGAGGAAGGTGTGATTTCAGCAGCCAATGACACAAGCCATTGTGTCAGGACATTGTGGATGTTTCCTGCGCCCTGATTATCTAGCCGCAATGTGCACGCCTAAAAATGACTGCTTACAAGAATGACGCGCCTCTGAGCTCTGCAAACCCCCTCCCCTCAAACACGTGCCAAACGCTCATGATACACCACCATTATCGTCGCTAAAGTGCTGAAAATACCTTAGTGGCAACGCAAGTAATTTCCCGCACTTTTTTCTGAATATCACAGATTTTTACCGATTTAATAAAATCACCAATCCGAATGTAACATATTCCTGCTGAATTTATGTTTGGAGATCATTTTCTGAACAAATTAGCTCATCACTACTTAATAAGTGAAACTAGATTCCACAATTTATTGCTCCATTTTTACCTAAAGCAGAGATGCCCCATATGTTGTCAGAAGTTACTGTTAAGCCACTCGTCATGGCTGCGAAGGAAGGAGCGCCATTTGGCTTTTGGAGGACATATTTTGCTAGAATAGATTACGGGTGACAATTGTGACGCTCCAAAGGTGTCAGAACAGGAGAATATTCATCTACGGCTGCAGTAACTATATTTTAATGTCCATACCAGGCCTTTTTCTGGAGAATGAAAAATCTGCCAGTCTAGGGCCCGCACATTGTACCCTCATACAGTGTAGAGCACCTATACATTGCAGCGCCCCCATACATTGTGCCAGCTTGTTCTTCTGTTGACATAACTCGTAAATGAAGTGCTCTCTCCCCACTGCAATAATTCCAAACATGTGGCCGCTTTTGTGGTTTAGGCACAGTGAGGCTCAGAAAGAGGGGGGGCATTTGAATTTGGGACTGAAGAAGTCACTGGATTTTATTTGAGGGTGCGGGATCTACGTTACTTTTCCAGAGTCTTTGTTCTTCCAGTAATGTGAGAACCCACTATAGTTCCAGTGAGAGATGATGGACCTGAGCGGGGGCTGGTTTTGTGCTTGATAAGTTAGGGGGGTTTATTGGTAACATTTTAAATAAGGCTGGATCATATTCTTGTGTTCTACGCTGAGCACTTATGTCGGGATTTCCGTGTACTAGACGCTTTGTATTCTGTTTGGCACTAGTTCCGATAGTATTCTTCTTTTTAGACATGCACAGATTTGTGGTCGCCCACAGTTGTTCTCTAAAAAGACGCCTAAAATTATAGGACACCGCCGGAACAAAGACAAATCCAAAGAGACTCCATCTGCCTCATAAGTGAGTGGTTCCATCAGGTGTTTTCTCTGAATCACGGTTTTGGGGAATTTGCACGGGAACCCTGATGTTAGCGAGCAGCGGAGAGTGCAGGATAAATGTAAGCCGAGCCTTATTCCAATTTTATGGGAGGTAGAATGAACAAATAGACAGCAGTACTAGATTAGTTCTATTATTTTTGTGCTGTTCACTGTGTGGTATAAGTGATAAGGCGAATTTATTATTCGGGTTGGTGCAATTACAGATTTATGTTTTTTTTTAGGTTTTGCTGCTATCGTACAGTAAAAATGCTTCTTCATAAAAAGTAGATATTTTTTGTTACTATATGCTGAGAGCTGTAGCTTTTTTATTTTTTGGCGAACAGAGCTGTTTGAGGACTTATTTTTGCAGGACAAGTTGCAGATTTTTTTGCTACGGTTTTGAGCTACACCCTATTTTATTGTTGCATTTTATTCAGGTTTTTCAAAACAAAAAATCAATAAGACCCAGTATTTAAGTTAGTATTTTTTAATTTTTTGCGCTGTTCTCCATGTGGTAAAAGTGATAATATTGATTTACAATTACAGTACAATTACAGCAATACCAACTTTATATTATTTTTTGTGCTTTGCTATTTTTACAAACTAAAAACAATATTTTAGCAAAATGAATTTGTTTTTTTGCATCAACATATTCTGACAGTTGTAACTTTAATTTTTTGCTGAATGAGCCATATTAGGGTTTTTTTGCGGGACAATTTGGTGTTTTTGCTTGTTCCATTTTTTTTTTACATTCAACTTTTTGATGGCTTTTTATTCAATTTTTTGCGAGTAACTATGGTGAAAAGTGATATTTTTGGCGTGCTTTTTATATCTCTTTTACGGCGTTAGCCAAACGTGATAACTAACATGCCAGTTTTATAGAGTGGGCCGTTCCGGATTTTGCAATACCAATTATGTATACTTTTTTGTTAATTTTTGTTTTATCACAAACACTGCATTTTGAGTGTCAACGGATTATGTGGTTTGTGTGCCATTTGTGCTTTTTTTATACTTTTTTACATATTTTATTTTCCTTTTTTCCCACATTTCTTTACACTTTTTCACTGTGAGACATGTAGACTTTTACTTTGATCACTTGTCTCACAAGCTGCTCTACTCATGTACAGCAATGCATGAGAGCAGTCAGTGAATCACTGACTCAATCCTGTGAGACACAGTTTATAGCTGTATCTCACAGGCCACCATACCCTGGTGTCAACACATGACTTCAGGGTACCATCGTAACCATTGGGGCCCGCGATTCTCAATTCTCAATGGAACCCCATGTAACTGTTTAACCACTGCTCTCGCGCTTGACAGAGGTATTTAAGAGGCTAATCGGCCACGAACGGTCACAAAACCATCATGTACAGCTGACACCCGTGGGCACTACCTCTGCTTAGCGGCGCTATGCTTTTATTACTCAACGTTGTTAAAAAGCTGACAAATAAGGTCCTGTAATGACTGGCGCTAAAAGGTATATCGGCAGTCGTTAAAGGGTTAAAAACTGCATTTTGTGTATTCTTGTGATATCTTTGTCTAATATTTAAAATTCTTTAATGATCTGAAACGTTTAAGTGTGACAAATATGCAAAGAAAACAGGAAATCAAGAAAAGGGAAAACACTTTTTTCGCACAAATGTATGACTTGGGGTCTATAGTCAAATTTAGGTGACGTTCAAGACATTTAAAAAAAAAGTCTGCCTCAGCTGAACCCGGACATCCACGGGTCCGCTCATCTCTTATTTTCGGCTGTGACAGCCGTAAAATAAGCTTTACATGTTATGTGATCTGATCTACACTAAGTGACCTGGCCCGGCTCGGAGTCTGTGTGATGGAGTTTGCATTTGTAATATTTGAATAAATGGAAAAAGGTCGTCATCAAACCTTTAATAAAGACTCCTTGTGCAATCAAGGTCCTCACTGTAAAGAGATGGCTGATTCTACAGAGGACGATACTCTCATCCAGCATCTGGCTCCTGTGTCTCTGCAAATAATCACTCTCATACCCGGACTGGCGATACATACGTTTATTACCGGTGTCAATGTCAACGACTGGTGGAAAGGACGATCAGTGACTTCTGTTGACCACATTGTAACTTCTCTTGCGATTTCTAGGATGTGCACTCAGTTTGTTAATGCTCTCTATTACTTTGTGCTTACATTCTGCGCAAGGAGCCTGGACTCAGAGATTCCTCTGCTTGTTATTGATATGTTTTATCTATTCTTTAATCATTCGAGCTTCTGGCTATCATCTCTGCTCTCCATCGTCTTCTGTCTGAAGATCTCCATCCTCCGCACCAGACTCTTCCTGTATCTGAGGAGGGTGATGTTACCCAGGACTGCTCATTTTATTGCAGCCTCAGGACTTCTCGCTGCTTTCAGTTCTATACTACACTTATGTATGGTTCTGAATGTAATGATTGAGCCTAGAACTTACAATATAACCATGAATAATTCAAACACAGATTGCATGTATGCACAAAGAATATACAATTTTACTATAGGATCCTGTATGCCAATTATTTTTAATTTCATCGCCTCCATCCTCCTCTTCTCCTCTTTGTATCATCACACAGTAAAGATGAAGAGGAGCAGTAATTTATCCATCAACTTGGAGACATATTACTCAGCCATGAAATTTGTGTCTTTCATCTTCATATATAGTGCTGTTTACTTCATAGGTCATAGTGTTAGTATTTTTTACTACTATTTTTACTGTATAAACCTTCCTTTGCTTTATATTTTCTTGGACTTTCTACCGGTTCTACATTCCTCCTACCTGATCTACAGAACAGTCAAACTCCGGAGTCAGATGTCCAAGGTTCTGCAGCATGTCATCAATTTCTTACTCCAAGGAAAGGATTCAGAAAATGAGAACGTTGTAGCTTAATAAGAGAAATCGCTAGGATGGGCCATCAATAGGCACTTAGTTACCCGCTGTTTGCCCTGGATACCAGCGTGCCCGCTGGTCCTGATCGCTGGTGAGTCTGCCTATGTGACAGCTCACCAACGATCAGCTAACTATGTCCCAGTGATCCAATCCACGTCGGATCATTGGTGGGATCGCTGGGACTTTGAAGCGTGTAATGGGGCCTTAAGTTTAGTTGAGCTTAAGGTCGATGTCCCTGTATCAACTATGAAGAGCTACACCCAATTTTTAGGCATAAATAAATATCTGAGTAACATATTATGCAATCCCTTCTGATTGATAAAGAATGCCTGAGAATTATCAAGCCCATTTTCTAGACATTTCCCCATTAATTGGACCTCTCTAAATATATTATGACAGTGCATGAGGTTCCATAAATTATTTTTTTTTGATTCTATACCTGACAATCATGCTGTAATTATTTTTAGCACTTTAGAGTGTGAGAAAGTTGGATATTAAAAATGTAAAGCACTACATTACACATAAAGCTGCAGATTTAATGGCAATCTTTTCACTTGCATGAAAATTTTAAATAAATTAAATTATAAAAAAAAGAAGGTGGCAGCACAGTCCTCAATGCAATGAGTGCAAAACTTGTCCTCCCAGATGCCTGACTCATTATCAGTGGGAATAAGTATGGGCAAAAATCCAGTGGAAACAGTTTCAGGGCTCACATGTAATGACTCTAGTTGGGTACTCCAGGACCATGGGCTCCTTCCCTGACCCTAACACTATGGGCACGCTAGTTCGCCCTGTTTCCAAGATTACTTCTATGGTGAAGATGCAGATACCAAGTACCTTGCCTTAGGTCCTGAATCTGCCCTCAGTCTGTAACCTCCCCCACCAGGGAAGAGGGGAGTAGTAGTGTACCGTAATACACCAACCAAACTAACAAGGTAATACTAAGAGGGATAAAGGAAAATACCAATCACCCAATCACTGATTGAGTGGATCAAGGAAATGCTGTAGATATAGTATATCTTGACTTCAGCAAAGCATTTGACAAAATCTCTCATACAATCCTTATTGAAAAAATGACTAAGTATGGAATGGACAAGGCAACTGTTAGGTGGATTCATAACTGGCTTAGTGATCGGACCCAAGGAGTGGTCGTAAATGGCTGCACATCCAGTTGGAAGAATGTCTCAAGTGGGGTACCACAGGGCTCTGTCCTGGGCCCTGTATTGTTCAACATCTTTATCAACGATTTAGATGAAGGAATTGAGGGTAAACTGATTAAATTTGCTGATGACACAAAGCTAGGAGGGATAGCTAATACTAGAGAAGAGAGAGAGAGGATTCAAAAAGATTTAAATAAACTGGAGAAGTGGGCAGCAACTAACAGAATGGTTTTTAACAGGGAGAAATGCAAAGTACTACATCTGGGCAATAAAAATGAAAAAAGCATATATAGAATGGGAGGAATAGGGCTAAGTGACAGCACATGTGGAAAAAGACTTGGGTATACTAATAGATCACAGACTGAATATGAGTCAACAGTAAGATGCAGCAGCAAATAAGGCAAATGCAATTCTAGGATGTATTAACAGAAGCATACAGTCTAGATCACGTGAAGTCATTATTTCCCTCTACTCCTCTTTGGTCAGACCTCATCTGGAATATTGTGTCCAGTTTTGGGCACCACATTTTAAAAAAGACATCAACAAACTGGAGCAAGTTCAGAAAAGAGCGACCAGAATGGTGACCGGTCTGCAAACCCTGTCTTATGAGGAAAGGTTGTAGGATTTGGGAATGTTTAGTTTGCAAAAGAGAAGACTGAGAGGAGACTTAATAGCTGTCTACAAATATCTAAAGGGCAGTCACATTGTAGAAGGATCAACTTTATTCTCATTTGCACAAGGAAAGACTAGAAGCAATGGGATGAAACTGAATGGGAGGAGACACAGATTAGATATTAGAAAAAACTTTTTAACAGTTAGAGTGATCAATGAGTGGAACAAGCTGCCACGAGAAGTTGTGAGTTCTCCTTCAATGGAAGTCTTCAAACAGAGGCTGGACAGACATCTGACTGGGATGATTTATCGAATCCTGCTTTGAGCAGGGGGTTGGACCAGATGGCCCAGGAGGTCCCTTCCAACTCTACGATTCTATGATTCTATCAACTACAAATATATTCACACAAACAACAGAGGTAAACACCAGTGAGTGGAGGATGTGCTAAAACCAAAGCAGGCAACAGAGAGGATTAGCACACAACCAATACCTAGCAACAGTCTCAGATAAATCCAGCAAATGCCTTCTCAAGCAATAACAAACCACCCTCTCCTAGCAATGCAGCATAAGCTAGCTCTGGCAATGAATGCTAGCCAGTGCCCAGATTACAGTATATAGGAGATGAGTGTCTAACAGTGAACAGCTGAGAGCCTTAATGCAGAAAAGCATCCAAGAGCTCTCAACTGAGCAGATTAAACCCTACACTGCTAGAAAAAACTTGTCACAGGGTTACTGTAACAGAAAGGAGCCAGAAGACTGCAGCACCAGATTGCTTCTACTCCTGCACTGAAAAGAAGCACTTCACCTTCTTTTTAAATGGTCTTAATTTATTTTAGCAATACAGGGGTAATTTGGCCATGTTGGGAGCTCTGAGAGTCAGAGCTCTCAGCTGAGCATGGTTAGCCACTCCTATCCCTTATATAATCTGGGTCCTGACTGAAACACATCGTCAGAGGTAGCTTATGCTACATGATTTGAAGGAGAGTTGTTTAGTGGTAATATGAGAAGGATTTTAGTTGATTTATCTTTGACTGTTGCTTGGGTTTGTAAGTCTGATAATTCCTTTTCCTCCTTTTCCCTTGGTTTTTCCCCATCTTCTACTCTCCAGTGCATTCCTCTGTTATACTGTATGTTAATGAATATTTGTATGCCTTTCATGTATGCCTGTTCGTCTGGTTGGTGTACTGTGGTTCATGGTTGCACCCCTCTTCCTTGGGTGGGGGGAGGAAACAGGTGATGGACGGATACAGGAGCTAAGGCAAGGTTGGTGGCCCCAGCATCTTCACCTCCAGAAATAACCCGGGGAATAGGGTGAGCTAGGTCACCCCCTAGTGTTAGTGACAGCTTAAGAGCTCCTGGTATCGGGCAAATTAATAACCGAGTCATAGCAAAACCTGCACTGTTTAATATGATGGTGAAGTGCTTCCAAACAGTGCAGGAGTAGGAGAAATAAGATGATGCAATCTTCTGGCTCCTCTCTGTTGTGGTAACCCCGTGACATCATGAGAGATCAAATTAGGTAAAAGAGACCGAGCTGACTTTCTAAAGGGACCTGTGAGTCTAGAAATGCTTTGCATGTAGAGAGTTAGATTTACCAAAGAAAGGATCTTCTTTATTAATACCACTATGATTTCAGCTGGATTATACTGGAAATGCATGCATACCTACAGTAATGAGCAAAAAGGTAACAATGTTTTGAACTTTTGACTTTCAGGTTTCACCATCCACTAAAGGTTCAAATGTGAGACTACCATCATTTTATTGACAATCATGTTTTCTATGTCATGCATAAATTTGATTTGCAACTATTTAGAATACGATAAGTTATGCAGATTCATGTTATGTCACTGCACTGCTACTGTTTTGTTCCTAAAATTCTAATCTTTAATTTTTATTATTTTGCTAGAATTTTGTAAATTCACCTTTGGCTTTCAACATTGCCTGAATCCTTCTGGACATGTTCTTGATCAGATTCAAGCATGTCTCGACCAAATTCTGATCCCAGGACTTTCCTACATGTTCCCAATGTTGGTATGTAAGAAGAAGGACCAGACAGGGGGTACCTGTTTTGCGCTGGGTCCGGAACTGTCAGGGCTGTCTCCTCTGTTGTCCGAGGGAAAGCTTAGAAACCAGGACCTTTGCACTGTACAGCAAGGGACGTGGCTAAGTTAAATAGGACACAGCATGCGTGGAAGCAGTCAAACTTGGTGGGAACAACAGCATGCAGCAAGGGAAGGTAAGTGCTCCGTCTAATGAGCACCAGCAAGCTCCCCTGTGACAACCCACACAGACTGTGACCAGTACTGTGCTGTGTGCCTGCTGCTACTTGCAACGCGAGGTGTCACGTGCTCCGGGCCCATGGGTGATGCGCACATACCGCTTGAGAAGGACCGGGTGACTCACAGTGAACTGTTCCCTGACTCCCTAGTGTACATCTTTCGAGCCATGTAGGGCCCCGTTAGTGTTGTGGACTGTCCCTCATCATAACCAGCAAACCTTGGACCAAGGAACCCGTTGAGGACAAATCTCTGCCGTCGGAATTCGGGTCAATGACGCCTACAGGACAACACCGGAAATACCACGCGTTGACCGTCTTGGCGCCATTGATCACTCCGTGGATTCTTCAGCCAGGAAGCCATCGGACTGATACGTTAACCCTTGAGAATTGTGCCTACGCTGTCATATTCTGTACCTTATCCCGCATACCCACTGTTTTATCCACTGTTTGCCTTAACCCCCCTCTGCGTGGAGTATACCCGTGTTCTAGTAAAGAAATCTACGTTAACTCTTGCTCTGTCTCCTGTCCGTTACTGCATCCCACAATCTGCTCACAGGTACATACTGGATGACTAGCTAAAGTTAAAATAAGAAATGAAGCACATATAGAAATAACAGATTATTTGAAAAAAGCCTCCACCAAACATTCCCTGGTTTACCCATTTATTATATTTTTAAAAAAATCTGCAGCTCTGACGAACTCCAACGAGGTCCCACATTGTCCATCCATTTTCTCTTGGCAAATCACATCAGTAACGTCATTGCCCATGAACCGTGACCACGAGAACTAGACTACATAGATTACTCGTGGTCATTTCTCATGGGATTTACATCAGCGCCCTTGAGAAGGGACCGTGAGTAACTTAAACACGTTTCGTGTCACCCCCTCTTATTCCCGCACGGATCCTGTCAATACCCCATGCTTGTAGTCCACTCGGATCACATTTGTGTTTCAACTGAACATGTCTCGGAATGGGTTTGAGAACATTAATATCCTCCACTTCACGGGCGGCCATTATATCTCTCACATGTTCTCTTATGCGGACACGTAGTTCACGTGTAGTTAATCCAACATATATTAGCCCACACGGGCAAACTGCATAATAAACCACATATGTGGTATTACACGTGATATAACCTCTGATTTTAAATTCTCTGATTTTAAATTCTCGACGGCCATCCGATGAAGTGAACGATAATGATCTCCGAAGATTCCTACATGCTAGGCACCCACCACATGGAAAAAATCCATTTCTGGGTGTGAGGATATTAATGTTCTCAAACCCATTCCGAGACATTTTCGGTTGAAACACAAATGTGATCCGAGTGGACTACAAGCGTGGGGTATTGACAGGATCCGTGCGGGAATAAGAGGGGGTGACACGAAACGTGTTTTAGCTCAAAGGGAATGCCGGTGGATTACGGTTCTTGATACCATCACACCGGCTGGACTCAATGAGCAGTTGAGTTTCAGCTCATATTTGTAAATTTTGTGCTGTGATATTAGTTTTTTGTGTTTTTTATTCATATATGTATGTATGTTTATTGTATTGGTTTGTTTCCCTATTCAGTTATCTCTAATTGGACACCGTAATTTCTTGGACGTTGAGTGGGGAAGATCTGGAGGGACCCCCAGTGTTATATCCTTGGCTTAAGAACATCATATCATGTTGGGTGAATGGGACTATAAGTCAATTAAAAAGACAAAGAAGAAAAAAAGACAAAAAAGAAAAGAAGATAAATAATATTCATATTCACGTTGGTGTATCATATTATTCTTATATATATGTCGCATATTTCTTGTTTTATCATGTGTGTACTTCTTTTAAGTACTTGACATGCCTTCTTTTTTATATATAAAAAGATGACATAGTGGATAGTGTAATAATATAAATGTCTATTATAATGGATTGTATTTTATCAATCACTAATGTTCACATTTACTAATAATGATATAGTTGTCATTAGATTGCATTCATGTAATATTTTAGCATTCGTTCACACACGTATTCATTTTGCACAGCCACCATTCTTAGGATCCATTTCCCCCTCCTTAGATGTATTGTCTAGACTGTGGCTCTAGTGCGCATGTCTGCGGTGCGTGACCGTGGAGCATTGCTGAGGCGCTCCAGTGACGCTTGCGGGTCAGTGACGTCACAGTGACGTCTTCAGATGCGCGACGCCACGCTGTCGCCGGTGGTGATGCAGCTTCCGGGGCAGGACACCAGACACACGCGCCGCATGATTGAGCACCTGGTAACAGGATATATAACCCGGTCCCTTACGCAACACATCACGGCACCTTGAGAAAGAGGCGAAACGCGCGTTGGTGGCGGCGCTGCTTGTTGTTCTGGTGGAGTTTAATATGGGTAAGCACTATTGCATGGGATAGTGGGATTTTTTTCAGGATGCACACCTGTTAGGATCTCTCCTTACCTTTTTATCCCTTAAGTATGGCCCATATCCATTATAAGCACTAAGCACTTTATATTGTAATCTGTAGGACTAATAAGCAGCGGACATTATCTGATCCTTCAGTTTTGTCATATATGTATGTAATTTGTCATTACTATATGTTTAATAAATCTTGTCATTTTTTATGATATTGGACTCGTACTCCATTTCTCCCTGTGTAATATGTTATGCTGGAGTGTCCATTCCTCATTCCCATTGAGTCGGCACTACAAAGTGGGCGACTCTATTGGGATATATATCTGGTTCCGTATGGTGTTGTTTTATATGTTATGAAAATGAAGAAGCAATGGATTTCATAACAAGCAGCAGGTGAGGGACATCAGCTCTGGTAGCAACAGTGTAGGATATAATGGACAGGTGGGCAGATGCTACCACTAATCTAATCATTGTCATCATCTGTAAATTAAAGAAAGTCGGCACCCACCCATGCCTGATTCATTTTGATAAATGTACGCTTTCTCCTCACTTGCAGAGGATAATCATGTCCACTTTGGCATGGTATAGATGAAAAATCTATGTTGTCCTGCCCCTTGCATACATAGCTATACATTGCGTAAATGGTCTGCGTAGTCATCTTGTGACTTACAGTCATGTGCCGACAAGCTGCTCTACCTAATTCTCTCAATGTTTAGGGAAATTCTACAGCCCCTGTTTCATTGAAAGAATCAGGGAAAGAAACTAGTTAAGACGTGACCATAAGTATGAAAATCGTATATGAGTGGTCAAGTTGTGACCACTTAATCAACAAGCAGAACTAAATCCTTAGAGTGAGTATATTACACACTTTAAGGATTTATTACTCCACACTTCTTCCCTGAGGAACACCGACCTGCTGCATGCGGTGGAAGGTGACTTTGATACGGGAACAGGTTCCAGGATACCCCCCGGGAGAGATTTTCCAGCCCCAGGCGACGTCTATGACGACCTGGCCGGATCTTGGGATCGGTGGTAACCCAACGGGGCCTCGCAGGGCATCCCATGTTCCAAGGGCAGCAACCATACCTGCTCCTCCAGAGCCGCGATGATCCTCCTCAGCCTCCGGTGATGGGGAGACTGTTGCAGCAGCGGGTACCAGTGATGATGGTACCGGAGATGGGCAGGTGGGTACCGGTGGTGAGGGTACCTGGGTACAGACTGTAGGTACCAGTGGTGAGGGTATCAGGATGGCAGACTCCTCCTGGGCAGCCTGTCTTTTCCGCACGAGCAGAGCCTGTTTCTGCTGTAATTCAATAAGCTTGTTCCTTTGCACATTTTGGGTTTATCAACGCTCAAATCAATCAAATCTTTGGCACACAGGACCCGGTGGCATGGGGCTTTGTAATCCTGTTAGTGATGCCAAAATGGATCACCCCCAGGTCTGTGGGGTTTACTCGGTACTGGGCTGGTGTCTTAAAGGGCATGTGTCGCAGTGGCATTGACCCGGTCCGTGGCCCTGAGTGTCCATGTAAAATAAGAAGATTGATTCTGAATAAAGTTTATGTGTAGATGTCATGATCCATACGGGATCAGGACAGATAAATGCACAGGTAACCTTTTTTTTCCTAAGCTGTGCTTAGAGATGTTTTTGCCCCGGTGGCCATTTGGATTATTGCACGGTGGTGTTGTCTGTTCTAAGTTTGCCCCCCGTGGTGGTGAGCATGATTGCACTCTTGTTTCTTTAGTTTAGTGCACATGATTGTAATGCAGGTGTGATTACTGGCTCTGCTATAAAAGAGTCACAGGTTTTGCAATCAGCGTTGGTGATAGTATTCATTTCCAACCATCCCTGGTGGAGGAAGGAGCTGGAGAGAGCCCCTTGCAGCACGGTCAGAGCCCTGGTGTGGAAGGAGTCAGAGGGGATTTCCTTGCAGCTCTGACAGAGCTTGGTGGCAGCGTTTCAGGAGGAGAGCTGCATTCTGGTGGTGGACTCTGTTGCCAGGAGCAAGGGCAGCAGAGTAAAGCTAAGTGGTGTTTCCCTGTTTGTGCCTTTCCTTTATGTGTATTTCAGTGCAGTGGTGGGATTAGTCTCTGCACTGGCCATTTCACTAGAAAGGGGTAGGTGCAGGGCGAGCTAGGGTTTAAAGCTATCCTGAGTGGCGCCAGGTGCGGAACTGGCCTAGGGATCGGTAGGAGTGTAGTGACACTGACTCAGGGGAGTGCAGAAGGTCTCCACATCCCCGTTCCCTAGCGCAGGGCCCACCATTGTAATTGTTTCCCTGGTGTTTCCCTTTATTATTTAAATTCGCCCTGCTGGAGGCGGTGTATCCGGTTTTACGTGTATTTCTGAAACTCGCCTGATGGAGGCGGTGTATCCAGCTGCACGTCTTATTATTTAAATTCGCCTTACTGGAGGCGGTGTATCCAGGGTCGCGTGTGTCCTATAAATTCACCCTGCTGGAGGCGGTGTGTCCAGTCACATGTAACCATTACAGTAGATAAGTTTGTGACGCCACCTGTGGTATTGGTCAGAAGGGGACCAGTGCTGTAGTGCAGATCCTCTGGGACAGATTATGTGATACAGCAGAGGTGTAATAGCTCTCCACAGGCAGAGCTGTAGTCCCTGGGCAGTTGTGGTAGATGTTGAGGTAGTAGTGTAGTGTTCAGGCACAGAGATGTAGCAGTGCTGAGAAGGTGATGCAGGAAGAAGGCAGAGACACAGCTGAATGCAGTTCCAAAGCTTTACTCACGTTTCTGGCATACACAGTTGCCCGCTTCAGTGCCGTGTCTTCTAGGTGAGGGGCTCAGTCAACTCCCAGGTAGATGGAGTATACCTTTCCAGCACTCCCTTCTGTATGTGCCTTTACTGGACGTCTCCTTACTAGCGCTAATCTGAAGTACCTGCAGTTATGAATTATACTCAAGTTCCTCTTTCTTGCTGCTACTTAGAACTCCATTCGCATGACAGATAGCTGTAGCCTACATCAGGGACTCTTAACAATCATGTCCCGGCTCACACAAGTTGCTACTATGTCGTCGAGTCTTAGTTGGGAATAAAGTGGTCACAACTTCTATTCCTCCGATTTCTGCTGTAGAACCATTAGCATTCACACAGCCTCGGATACTGGCGCCTGGCCTTGGGTGCATTAAGCTTAGGGAAGGGCTCTGCTCTAGCCCCAGTCCCCAGTTCTAGTCCGCATGTCCCGCTCTTTCATATCTTTCTTCTGAAGAACTGATCCTTTTGTTCTTCTCTTTCCCAGCAGCTCCAGCTCACAGGAGGCTGCTGCATAAATGTCCTCTCTCTCCTTCCACCTCTGGGGAACTGAGCCTAACTTCCTATCAGTTTTCACGCTCTCTAGTGCAAACTAAGCTCCACCCACCTCCCAGCATGAACCAAGCAGGGGTCACAGACGGTGACCTGCTGTTCTAAGGTTTCCATGCTGGGGGCAGATGCTGGAGTCTGGTCAGGTGTCTCCATCTTATCTGGGTAGTAGGATACTACACCTCAGGAGAAAGTGCAGTACCTCTGTGGAGACTGAACCCTCAGGGGCACCACAGATACACAGGAACAGCAATGTAGTTTGAAGGAGTAAGCAGGAATCATAGTCAAGGAAGCCAGGGTTCGTTTACCAGGAGCAGCATCGTTTGAAGGAATAAGCAGGAATCGTAGTCAAGGAAGCCAGGGGTCATTTCCCAGGAGCAAGCTTTATTGCTTGAAGGAGCAACAGATGGAAGGAAGCTTGACTAAAGGCAGGTAGTTCAAAAATCACGCAAAGAACTGAGAGCAAGGCCAGGTTTAAATGTGGTGTGCAATCAGAATGAACCAATCAAGAACTCAGGTTGGTAACCAACAAGAAACTCAAGAAGGATACATCTGCAACAACATAGGTGCAAGTATTTGGATAAGCAAGGAATTGTGCAGCAAGCTGAATATCTCAGAAGGAAGAGCTGCTGACTGATGCACAGGAGCTGCTAGGTTCGATTCCTGACAACAGGATGGAGACGATTTTGAGTGTTATTTAAAATGGGGGTGATTTGAACTTTTATTTTTTTCAGGTTTTTTAACTTTTTTTTATTTTTTACTAGAGATGAGAGAACCTTTTGACATTCCGTTTGGCGAACATTTAAATGTTCGCCAACTTGTTCGACGAATGGTTTGCTGAACGTCAAATGCCATGACTCCCCTCCTGCACCTTTTCAGTCACATGACAGCTGATCTGATGAGCTGTCATGTGCCCTTAACAGCCGCAGGTGGAATTACAATCCATCCGCGGCTGTTAACATGTTAAATGCCACTGTCGAGTTCCGAGTATGTCATTGCCAATCAGTCAGATGACAGCATGAGCTTGCAGCTGTGAATGGAAGTAATATGTTTACCTCTGATCACAGGCATTGGCTGTTGTGACTACTGCTGCTGCTGATAACAGCTAGAGCAGGCACGGCTGATAAGAGAATTCATCAGCTGGCACCTGAGCTGCAAAAAAATTTAAAAAATGACGTTGGTTCCCATGTATTTTTGATAGCCAGCCAGGCAAAACTGGCAGTTGCGGGCTGCAACCCTCAGCTGACAGCATTAGCAAGGCTGATTATCACTAGAGGGGTCCTACACCATTATTTTAATTATTTAAATAAATAATTTAAAAACCGGTATGGGGTCCCCTCTATTTTTGACAACCAGCCAAGTATTCTCAGGGCGTGATGAGGCCATGGGTATAGACCCCCCTAGCCTAAAAATAGCAACCCACAGCTTCCAAAATAGTTGCATCTATTAGATGCACAAATTCTAGAACTTTGGCTCTTTCCACTTGCTCTGGTGCAGTTGCAAGTGGGGAAGTAGTTGGAGGGTTGATAGCCCCAGAGGTTAGAAATCGAGAGGTAGGTGTCTGTAAAATGCCCCCATGACTAACCCCCATAATCATATTGTATAAAAAAATCCAAACACCACCAGAGAAAAATCATTTAATTGAAAGAATGACACAGTCTCCTTTAATTTATCTAAATTAAACCATACTAATGTCATCGCCCATTCCACTAAAGCCATGGTCTCATATAATAAAACAAAAATAAAAGGCAACCATATCCCTTCACCTGTCTGTAATTCTGTCCCATGGCGTTATTCATATCTGGGGATAAACAATTTTCAACCTGGATGGTGCCAAGATGCAACCGTTCAGGCTGAGAATCAATGTGGAATGAGCTGCTGAGAGCACAGCCTCAATGACTAACAGTGATGTCATTGAGGTTTCCGATGGTCACTGAGGCTTTGTTCACAGTCAGGCCCCTGAACTGAAGGGACCTCGATGTGATCAGCGATACACCATGAGACTTTTTCTTCGATATTTTTTTATTTTTGCTTTATTACAAGAGACGAGGGCTTCAATGGAATGTGTGTCAGCTGAGTATAAATGTGATCATTATTTTTAAATAAAAAAGAAATTCTGTGTTTTTTTATTTAAAATAAAGGATTTTTTTCTGGCTGTGTGTTTATTTACAATATCACTAAAGGATTCGTAATGAAGAGGCGTCATATAGACACCTCTCCATTACTAAGCCGTGGGCTAGATGTCAGTGGAAAATATTAAAGTGATCCCAAACCCCCAAAAATATGCACCCCCACCTCCCACCACCATATGGCAAGTGGGAATAGCTGGGCAGTGCACCAGAATTGGTGCATCTAATAGATGCTCCTTTTCTGAGTAAGATGCCGGCTGCTATTTTTAGGCTGTGAGAGGCAATATCCATGACTCCTTACCAGCTTGAGAAGAGAAGCCTCTTGATGTCTGCTTTAGCTTGGCTGGTTGTCAAAAATGTAAGGAGACAACACCCTTTTTTCGATTATATAATTAAAAATATGGCACGGTGACTCCTCTATTCTTGATTACCAGCTTTGTGGAATCTGACAGCTGAGGGTGGCAGCCCACAGCTGTCAGTTTTGCCTGGCTGGTTATCAAAAATACAGGGGAACACCACATAATTATTTGAGGGGTCCCCTATTTTAATAGCCAGCAAAGGCTAAGTTTAAAGCCATGAGATGATATTAATATCCTGGAAAACTTTATGAATATTGTCTCATTCCCAGAATATTATCATCAGCCCCCAGCCGTCGGCTTTTCCTTAGCTGTTTATGAAAAGTATGGGGGACTCCACTCCAACTTTTTGATTTTTTTATTTAATTACTAGTACAGTAAAATACACACCAAAGGTAACCTTAGTTTAGAGCATTCAAGTGTTAAAGTAGCTGGAAACTTCAGTAACCTTAAAATGTCCCTCAAACTTTTATATGTGGCTTTCGGGCCTCACAGTTTCCGGGAGAACTTGTTTGCTCTGAACTCTGGTAACATTAACTGAGATCAAGCCACTGTTTATCACAGTACCTCCAGTGCCAGACTGTTGATTGCCGGAGTGTCGAGTGGCAGACTCGTAGCCGTTCATCAGTCTGGCACAGGTACTTGCAAAACAAGAGAAACAGCTGCTATGAACACAGTTTGAATTCAGGGGACCTTAGTATTCTTGCTGACAATTAAAAAATAAATTGAAAAAAAAAATGTGGGGCTCCCTGTAGTTTTCATAATCAGCAGAGAGAAAGCTGACGGCTGGGTTCTGATGTTAATTTTCTGGTAATAAGACAATATTCATATTGGTTCCCAGGCTATTAATATCAGCTCACAGCTGTATACATAGCCTTTTCTGGTTATTAAAATTGGGGAACCCCATAAAATGATGCAGGGTCCCTCTAGATCTAAAAACCAGCAAAGGCTAGGCAGACACCTGCGGGGTGATATTAAAGGGAAGGTGCCGTGTTTTTTGATAATGTAATGTAAAAAAAAATTGTATAGAAAGATATTGTCACCTAAGCTTGACTCAGTGGTGTTTATGGTTTCTTTTTTTACTGTTTTAATGCGGCCACTGGGGGGCTGCCATTTTACCTTTCTGGCTGCTGAACGACACTTTCTATGCTCATTTATGGCAGTCCCTGAGGAAGAAATCAAGTGCATTGGGGTGGCAGGGACAATTGAGGTCACCGTGCACATTATAGTACCGTATATACTTGCATATAAGCCGACCCAAGTATAAGCCGACCCCCCTAATTTTGCCACAAAAAAACTGGGAAAACTTATTTACTCGTGTATAAGCCTAGGGTGGAAACTGCAGCAGCTACTGGTAAATTTCAAAAATAAAAATAGATACCAATAAAAGTAAAATTAATTGAGACATCAGTAGGTTAAATGTTTTTGAATGTCCATATTGAATCAGGAGCCCCATATAATGCTCCATACAGTTCATGATGGGCCCCATAAGATGCTCCATACAAAATACGCCCCATATAATGCTGCTCAAAGATTTATAATGGCCCCATAAGATGCTCCATAGAATAATATGTCCCATATGCTGCTCCATAAAGGTTATGGCCCCATAAGATGCTCCATAGATTATGCCCCATATGCTGCCCCATAAAGGTTATGGCTCCATAAGATGTTCCATAGTTTATGCCCCCATATGATGCTCCATAAAATAATATTCCCCATAAGATGCTCCATAGACTATGCCCCCATATGCTGCTGCTGCTGCCGCTGCTACTGCAAAAAAAATGACATACTCACCGCTTGTCGCTGGTGGCCAGGTGACGGTGTCACCGCTGGCTCAGGACCCCAGCACCTGAGATATTCACCTGTCCCCGGTCCATCACTGCTCGCCGCTGTCTGCTGCGTCCTCTGTCAGTGACTGTTCAGGCAGCAAAGGGCACGGCGCTAACCATGTCATCATGCCCTCTGCTGCCTGAGCATCACTTACAGAGGACGCGGCAGACAGCGGCGAGCAGCATTGGAATGGGGACAGGTGAATACTGCATATACTTACCCTCTTCTGGCACGGTCTCTGCAGCCCCTGCGTCTCCAGCAGCTATTCCTTCCTTCAGAGGAGACGTGGTACCGCTCATTAAAGACATGAATATGCCCATATTCATGACTTTAATGATTGGTACCATGTGACCGCTGAAGGAAGGAAGGGAGACCGTGGGAGAAGAGACGCGCCAGGGGGGTAAGTATGATCTGACATCCACACTCCCCCTCCCCGTCGACCTCCGGTATATGACTCACGTATAAGCTGAGAGGGGGACTTTCAGCCCAAAAATGGGTGAAAATCTTGGCTTATACGCAAGTATATACGGTAAGTTATTTCCCCTTTGCTCTCTCCTGTGATTTGGTCGGTTTGCGACCATTTATTCTACTTAACCATTTTGTCTTTAATATATGAGCATTGGGCTATTCTGTTTAGATTTAGCCAAATCTGACCTTGTCTTGCTCTTTTTTAGATTTCATAAATGGCCATCCTTCTTGATCCTTGGCACTTTGCACTTTTATTGAGGGCTTTTTAAAGATAGGTCATTTATTGCTATGATTAAGGATATTGCCCAGCACTGTTGCACTTTAATATGTTTGTTTAAAGGCCCCGTTACATTTAGCGATGCACCAGCGATCCCGACCACGATATGAACCGGTCAGGATTGCTGGTGCATCGCTAAATGGTCGCTGGTGAGCTGCCAAGCAGGCAGATCTCACTAGCGATGCAACAGCGGTCAGCGGTCTATACTTACCGTCACACGCGGTGAGGATGACCATCTTCCGCCTGCGTCCATGGCTCGCTCGTCGGCGCCAGCAGGAAGCCGACGATGAGAAATGGACCGGGCCGATCTCGCGCGATGAGCGATAGCCAGCAGGGGAGACGGTTGGAGGTGAGTATTACATGTACCGCTATGTGTAAAGGGCCTTTAATACTATATGAGCGCAATTTTTGGCTGTATTTACATGCAACTTTGCACTTTATGATGGTGACCTGTCGCTTTTACTGGTATACAGCAGTTTATATTTGTATGTAACATTTAATAAAATTATTTTAGAACTATACTCTAAGGTGATGGCTCATTTTCCTTCCATCGTTCTTGTATGTTTGTGGTTATTGTAGTGTTTGTTTCTGTATATATTGTATATAGGGATATAGATTTGGGTGTAGGTGTTAGGTTGGGTGGTGGGAAAAGGGAGGAGGTGGGTTTATCTTGTGGGACTTTGCAACACTGGGGTGTTTGGGGGAAACACTGGCACTGCCTGATCTGGCCTATGGACGTTGGACATGGACTGAGGCATGAGACGCAGGACCAGCTCTCAGGTCAGTGCGGGGGGTTGGGAATGGTTGCTTGTGTGTGGGGTGTTTTATTTAGTCTTGTATATATTTGTATAGTTTGTGTTTATTTTATATAAAAAAAAATAAATATATATAATTTTGTCAACTTTTGGTATATTTTATTAGTTGTTTGTTGGTTATTATTTTCTTTGGTGACCGGACTATTTAGTTTTTATTCTGTATGCATAATATGTGTAAGAGGAGAGAATGAGCGGCTGGACCAGTGTTCAGTATGCGGATTATTTTCTGGCTGATATTTTTGTTATTTCTGTTATTATTATTGTTATGTTCTTCATTTTTATAATAAAAGATCTACAGGATGTAGCATGAAACTTATATTCAGGAAAATTATTGTCAGATATTTACAAAGTTATTTATCAGGTGACTATATATTTCTGATATCTCATTTTCAGTTTGTGAGAGATGTAACATTAGTTTGTTAGGTTATAAGATCAGCTATACAGTTGTGAATCTGGTCGTGCTCGGATCCTATGTAATATAATTTGCATTTTCCTTTTTATTGTTGAAACATTTGAATAAATGAAAAGGTTTATCAGTCAGACATAAGACGTGCTGCGTTATCAAGGTCCACCAAGTACAGGAGAGATGGCTGATTCTACAGCGGGGCCTGCTCTTGGCCAGTATCTAGCTCTCTTGACCCTGGCAATAATTTTTCTCATAGCTGGACTAATAATACATTCATTTATTATAGGCATCAATGTCAATGACTGGTGGAAAGGAAGATCGGTGACTTCTGTTGACCACATTATTACTTCTCTTGGGATTTCAAGGATGTGCGCTCAGTGTACTGGTATCGTATTTTTGTTTCTTGCTACATTTTTTCCGAGCAGCCTGGATTCACATTCGACTGTGTCTATCATCGATGCTGTTTATGTCTTCTTTATTCATGCCAATATTTGGTTGACATCTCTGCTCTCCATTGTCTTTTGTCTGAAGATCTCCATCCTCCGCACCAGACTGTTCCTGTATCTGAGGAGTAAGATATTACCCAGGACTGGTCATTTCATTATAGCCTGTGGACTTCTCTCTGCTGTCACTTGTTTGATGCCCTTTTGGATGCCCTGAGATCACAATCCATGGAATCTATAATAAGACTATGGATAATATATTGTTTGATTGCACTTCTATTAATTTTATACTAAATTTTGTAACCGGAGTCTTCATCCCACTACTTTTCTATTACATCTCCTCCAGCCTCCTCTTCACCTCGTTGTATCATCACACAGTAAAGATGAAGAGGAGCAGTAATTTATCCATCAGTTTGGGGACGTTTTACTCAGTGATGACATTTATTTCTATCACTTTCATTTATAAGACTAAATACTTCATTGGTCATTTTGTTTGTGTCATATACTACTATTTTTACTGTGAGACCCTTCAATGGCTTTACATTTTCTCCGATTTTCTACCGGCTCTACATTCCTTCTACCTGATCTATCGAACAGCCAAACTCCGGAGTCGGATGTCCAAGGTTCTGCAGAATGTCATTGGTTTGTTTTTGCGAACGAAAGAGCAGGGGGTTGGACCAGATGGCCCAGAAGGTCCCTTCCAACTCTACGATTCTATGATTCTATAGAAGCCAGAGAGAAAATAGAAGTAGTACGGTAAGTCAACAGAATGGACTATCAATGTAGGTTAAATAAGGGTTCAAGACTCTTAGAATTCGGCATAGTAAAGGACCATGACCAAAGAGGTGAATTGATCCCCTTCATTATTTTTCCAGCTACAGCTTTGACTTAATACTCAGTTCAAGTGAAGGGACCTAAGTTGGGCTGAGCTATATGTTGATGTTCATAAGCATTGAAGCTTGTGGCTCCTTTATTCTGCTGATTATCGTCTGGGAACTTAGACCCCAATCAAGGGTTGGAGGGAACATGAGTCCACCACATTGGAAATCTAGGCACCCTCTTCTATTTTTACTTCGGTGCTTTCATTCTACCAAAGAGATGTATGGGTTAATCAGGCATGCAGGTTTATCTTATAAAATCCAAGGTAATTCTTGGCTTGGCTATCTCTATTACTCCCCTTGGGGCCGTTGCTTCTCTTCAATAAGTTGGTACAGTAGGAGGTCTTGTCGATTCTGGATCTCAGAGAAAGGATGGGAACTTCTAACTTCCTAACATACTTCTGCAGATTATACAATGAAGACTAATATAAACACTTTGATTTAATTTACATAGTGGGAATACAAAATCTTTCGTTATAAAATATAACCCATTATCGCCTGCTGTTGGCAAATCTATTGTTTCTATTGTTATTCTCCAATTATACATTTTTTTGTATAATAGTCTGTTAGTTTCATTGGCTGAAGTTTGCTGTAATTTATAGATTTTTTTTACATTCAGATATAATTTGGGGGGTTTTGGATCCTGATATCACACAGCAAAAAAAAATGTAATATATTCTGAGAAAAAAATAATAATTTCTATAACTATGTCCAAAAAGTTTTTCAAAATAGTAAATATATTGTCACTTAGACCCTTATAAAGAATCAGAGCTAACTTTTTTTTCCATGTAGAAGAGTAATGGGAAGTTGCAATCAATCTCCGAAAATTTTCCCATATATGCATGTGCTAAAAAAATTCATGCTATCATTTATTTTTAAAATTTTCCAGTGTTATAAATATGTGAATAATAAAATCAATATCACTGCATTACACATGAAGAAAGTGAGTAGATAAAAATTATTTAATTTAAACAAAAATTAGAATTTTTTTGTTTAAAGGGGATTGGTCTCCTGGAAAAATGCTATTTACCTGCAGATATAGAGTTAATCTACAAGTAAATAGCATTATAAAGCTTTGTGGCCGACTTACTGAATGTGCCGATATAAGGAGAAAATTAGCACATTTTATCTCAGGAGCTGCCGGCTTTCAGTTATGGTGTCGTAAATATAGCAGACACTTACTACACCGCGATTGGTGGCTGTAAGCATTCCCAAGCAATTTGATTGACAGTTCACTCTGCACATATGCGTTTAATAGCCGTCTTTCAATAAAAATGCTGGGATGTGCTTATATCCACTGCTGACAGTATACTGTGTGATGGCATCGGCTCAGTGCACATCCCCATAACTGAAAGCCGGCGGTTCCAGGAATTAAATAAACTGATTCTCTCCTGGTAGTTGCACTTTCAGTAATGAAGCCCGGCAGCTTTGAAAAGCTATTTCCTGCAGATGAAACCCATTTCCGTAAGTAACTAGCATTTCTCAGAGTGACTTGTTTGTTTTTATTATTATTAATAATTATTATTTAAGTATAAGTATTAATTCTTTTTACAATATGTTCATATAAGTGCTTATTGTCATGGTTTTATATCTGACTGTGGCCCAGGGACGTCTTGAGTGACAGCTCAGGCGCCTGTGGGATCTGAAGTGTCCTGGACTGTCGGTTTTGTGAGTGATGTCCATTCATCCAACCTGATCCGGGGGCGTACTGGGCGGTCAGCGTTTTCACTGACTGGCCTGCTGCATAATCTGGTTTATACTGCGGGCATTTCCTAAGGTGCCACCCAACTTTATTTATTTGTAAGCTATTTAGCTCAGAACCTTTAGAAATGATAGAGTCTCAATAGTATTTAGAACCAAAAGAAAAATAGACCTCCGGGAATTAACTTTTATTGATATATGGTTAAGAATCAAATAATGATTAAAATGGTGCAAAGAATATGAGGATCAAAAGGGAAAAAGTATAATAACTTACCCTAAAGAGCTAACCTCTCCCTAGAAGAGCCCTAAAAGTCAGCCTAGCCTACCTATCGGCGGAGGTTGGCACCCTGGTTCTAGATGTGATGGCGCCAACGCTCAACGCTGGAGGCCCTAAACGCCCTAATGCACCCTTGACATACTAGACACTGAGATATACAAAAAAAAACCACACACATACTAAAAATGTTTTATAAGTACCCCAAATAAAGAGAGCAAGAATGGCCTAATAGAAATATGAATGTCTCAAAATTAGTGCTGTAAATGATCCAGAGGGGATACAGCCAGAGCTTATAGTCAAATCAATGAAAAGTGACTTTTATTGTCAATACTGAAGATTAGGCTGTTTCAGGCTGCAGTTCAGACAGCCATATAGAAAACTATCGCACATTTCCATAATAATCCCATAGTCCTATAACCTAGATACCACAAATGGTTCCCTCTTAATCCCAGAGAACATCAAGTGGGTGCAAAGTTAAGTATAAACATCAATGGTCACAAGAAAAAATCCCACATAGTCGCAGTACTTATCAGATATTAGCTCTTTCTTGTTCGCATAGTCCAACAGCCTAGTTCTAAAGGCAGTGCCCTCTTGTTTTTGAGAGCAACATTAAAGTGCATAAAGAGTTAAATATCAAAAAGCCATAAGAAATAGTCCCACACAATTGTGGTTTCCCCCTTAGAAAGTGCAAGGGTTCATCAGGGGATCTAGGGTTGATGTCTTCAATGTTCAAAATCGAGGTACTGGCGCTGCATCTTTATATCAGGCGCCATTATCAATTCATGTCATCACTTCCCATGTGTGCTGTGTGTCTAGAAGTACCTTGCCAGCGGATTGTTTACACCTGCTACCCTTCTTCCCAGAGCCATAACTTTTATATTTTTTTCTATCAATATTGCCATGTGAGGGCTTGTTTATTGCGGGACAAGTTGTACTTTTGAACATCATTGGTTTTAACATATCCGTGTCCTGGAAAATTAGAAAAAAAATTCAAAGTGAGGTAAAATTGCGAAACAAGTGCAATCCCACAGTTGTTTCTTGTTTGGCTTTTTTACTAGATTCGCTAAATGCAAAAACTGCCCTGCCATTATTATACTCCAGGTCATTACTAGTTCATAGATACCAAACATGTCAAGGTTCTTTTTCTAAGTGGTCAAAAAAATTCCAAACTTTGTTAAAAAAAAAAAATGGTGGCATTTTCTGATACATGTAGCGTCTCCATTTTTCGTGAGGGCTTGTTTTTGGTTTTGGCGTGCCGAGCTGACGTTTTTATTGATACCATTGTGGTGCAGATACGATCTTTTGATTGCCCGTTATTGCATTTTAATTAAGTGTTGCGGCGACCAAAAAAACGTAATTCTGGCATTTTGACTTTTCTCACTACGCCGTTTATCAATAAGGTTATTCATTTTTTTTATTGATAGATCAGGTGATTCTGAATGCGGTGATACCAAATATGTGTATTTGATTTTTTATTGCTTTATTTTGAATTTGGCAAAAGGGGGGTGATTTGAACTTTTATATTTTTTATTTTTTTAAACTTTTAAAAACATTTATTTTTTCACTTTTGGCATGCTTCAAGTCTCCATGGGAGACTAAAAGCATGCCGTAACCCGATTGTCTCTGCTACATACAGTCAATGATCAGATCTCCTGAATGTAGAAGAATACCTCACTTGCTATGAGTGCCGACCACCGGGTGGTGCTCATAGCAATCTGGCAGTGACAACCACAGTTGTCTCCAGGAGAGCTCTGGTTGTCATGCCAATCCATCAGTGTCCCGCGATCACGTGACGGGAGTCACCGATGGGCGGATTTCCAGTGCAATTCCTGGAAATGCATGCTAAAAGCTGCTGTCAGCATTTGACAGCAGCATTTAACTGGTTAACAGTCGCCGGAGGATTTTGATTCCTCCCGCGGCTGTTACCGACACATGTCAGCTGTTCAAAACAGCTGACGTGTGCCGGAAAAGGTGCAGCCTTATCGCCTGATCCTGTAACAATTAGCGGGAGGCGTCCAATGATGGATACAGTGCCTTGCTAAAGTATTGGGCCCCACTTTCAGTTATGAATTTCCACAAAAATTTAAAATAACCAATAAATTTTGTTCAACTTCACAATAGTGTCCCACTTGTTGTTGATTCTTCACCAAAAATTTACCTTTGGTATCTTTATGTTTGAAGCATGATATGTTGGAAAAGGTTGAAAAGTTCCAGGGAGCTGAATGCTTTCGCAAGTCACTCTATGCCCCTTTGTGTTGTGTGGGGGCACCAGGTGTAATGTATGCCCCTTTGTGTTGTGTGGTGGCACCAGGTGTAATGTTATATAGCGCCATTGGTTCCATGGTGCTGCACATGAGAAGGGGTTACATACAAATTACAACTATCACTTACAGTAAACAAACTAACAATCACAGACTGATATAGAGGGGAGAGAGGACCCTGACTTTTCGGGCTTACATGCTACAGGATAGTGGGGAAGGAGACGGTAGGTTGAGGGGGTTGCAGCAGCTCCCGTGTTGGTGAGGCAGTAGCTCCAGTAGTGGTGAGGAGGCAGCGGGGTCACTGCAGGCTGTAAGCTTTCCTGAAGAGGTGGGTTTTCAGGTTCCGTCTGAAGGACCGAGTGTGGTTGATAGCCGGACGTGTTGGGGCAAAGAATTCCAGAGGATGAGGGCTATTCGGGAGAAGTCTTGGAGGTGGTTGGCTGAGGAGCGAATAAGTGTGGAGGAGAGAGGGAGATCTTGGGAGATTACGTGATCAGAGATTACGTGAGGGAATATAACGGGAGATTAGTTCAGAGATATATGGAAGAGACAGGCTATAGATGGCCTTGTAGGTCAGTATTAGTAATTTGAATTGGATACGCTGAAGGAGTGGGAGTCAGTGAAGAGATTTGCTGAGGGGAGAAGCGGGGGAGTAGCGAGGAGAGAGATGAATTAGTCGGGCAGCAGAGTTAAGGATGGACTGGAGAGGTGAGAGGGTGTAAGCAGGGAAGCCACAGAAAAGGATGATGCAGTAGTCAAGACGGGAGATGATGAGGGCATGCACAAGTATTTTAGTAGAGTGAGGAAGGGGACGGATTCTGGAAATTTTTTTGAGCTGGAGGCTGCAGGAGGTGGAGAGAGCTTGGATGTGCGGTTTGAAGGACAGGGCAGAGTCAAGGGTTATACCAAGGCAGCGGACCTTATGTATGGGGGAAAGCGTGATGTCATCAATTGTTATAGATAGGTCAGGTAAGGAAAATCTGTGAGATGGAGGAAAGATGATCAGTTCAGATTTGTCCACATTCAGTTTGATGAAGCGGGAGGAGAAGAAGGAGGATATCGCTGATTGACACTCTGGGATTATGGACAGCAGAGAGGTGACGTCTGGGCCAGAGAGGTAGATCTGAGTGTCATCAGCATAAAGGTGGTACTGGAATCCATGGGACTTTAAGAGTTGTCCCAGGCCAAGTGTATAGATAGAGAAGAGTAGGGATCCTTGGGGGACTCCAACAGAGAGAGGGCGGGATGAGGAGGTAGTGTGGGAGTGGGGGATGCTGAATGTGCGGTTGGAGAGGTAAGAGTAGATCGAGGATAGGGTGAGGTCTAATGTATGCAACTTTGTGTTGTGTGGCAGCACCAGGTGAAATGTATGTCTGTTGTGAGTTCATTTTCCCCTTCACCATTGAGGTCTGATGAACTCCCTCTTCTTGTGAAGGAAGGTAGTGAGGCTGATTACCAAGCACCTGGGCAGGATGATGATGACTGGGTGACGGGAATTACTGACTGGATAGAAGGCAGCCGACGCCCTTCTGCCTTGCTGGTGATCTCTCTGAGGGATTCTAGGAGACCAGTCTGATTCCTGCTCCTCAAAAGCTAAGTTTTCTGCTCTACTTTTTGCATTTCTGGTTTGGTTTGGTTTTGCATTGTTTTCCTTGATTTCTGCCATTCCCTGCTGGGGTGAACTGAATTCCTCTTTGCTCTGTCTTCAGAAAATACCTGAGTACTGATATAGTCTTTTGAAGCCTAGCGTCTTCAGGGTTTTTTTCCATATCAGCTGTTGGCTCTTGTTTTGATAGGGTTTTGGCGGATTACAGACAGCAGCTTTTCTATCCTGTCCTATCTAGTTAGCTTTGGCCCCATCATTTGCTCAGCCTATCTTTCTATCTGTGTGAGTGTTTTTTCATCTTGCTTCACCGTCATTATATTGGGGGCTGCCTATTGCTTTGGGGTCTGCTCTGGGGCAGTTTAGACTTCCCTTTCTGTCTTTAGGCTATGTAGTTCTCCGGCTGTGATCGAGGGGTCTAGGGCTCCGTAGGAACCCTCCACGGCTACTGCTAGTTGTTGTTGATAGGTTCAGGGGTCTGCAATCCGATAGCTGCCAACTTCTCTGGTTTTCTGGACTTAGCTAGTATTTCTGTTTTTGCCTCCTACGGTGACTCATTCATAACATATGTCCCTTTGTGTTGTGTGGTGGCACCATTTGTAATGCATGCACCTTTGTGTTGTGTGGCGGCACCAGGTGTAATGTATGCCACTTTGTGTTGTGTGGCGGCACCAGGTGTAATGTATGCCCCTTTGTGTTGTGTGGTGGCACCAGGTGTTCTGTATGCCCCTTTGTGTTGGGTGACGTCACCAGGTGCAATGTATGGCCCTTTGTGTTGTGTGGCGGCACCAGGTGTAAAGTATGCCCCTTTGAGTTGTGTGGCAGCACCAGGTCTAATATATACCCCTTTGTGTTGTGTGAGGGCACCAGGTGTAATGTATGCCCGATTGTGTTGTGTGGAAGCACCAGGTGTAATGTATGCCCCTTTGTGTTGTGTGGCGGCACCAGGTGTAATGTATGCCCTTTGCGTTGTGTGGTGGCAACAGGTGTAATGTATGCCCCTTTGTGTTTTGTGGTGACACCAGGTGTAAAGTATGCCACTCTGTGTTGTGTGGCAGCATCAGGTGTAATGTATGCCCTTGCGTTGTGTGGTGGCAACAGGTGTAATGTATGCCCCTTTGTGTTGTGTGGTGACACCAGGTGTAATGTATGCCCCTTTGAGTTGTGTGGCAGCACAAGGTTTCATGTATGCCCTTTGCGTTGCGTGGTGGCAACAGGTGTAATGTCTACCCCTATGAGTTGTGTGGCGGCACCAGTTGTAATGTATGCCCCTTTGTGTTGGGTGACGTCACAAGGTGTAATGTATGCCCTTTGTGTTGTGTGGCAAAACCAGGTGTAATGTATACCCCATTGTGTTTTAAGGCGGCACCAGGTGTAATGTATGCCCATTTGTGTTGTGTGGCGGCACCAGATGTAATGCATGCCCATTTGTGTTGTGTGGCGGCACCAGGTGTAATGTATGCCACTTTGTGTTGGGTGCAAAACACAAGCCTCGGAGACACCATCACATGTTTCTCAACGCAAGTAATGACTAACCAGGTCTTTCCCCGGGAAGGAACAAGCACGGGAAAGGCAGTCTACAATGAAGGAAACCACCTATGCCAAAACATGGTATCCATCCACAGACAGCAGTTTCTGGGTATTGCCCCTCATCAGTGTGGAGTAGGAAACTGGCTAGTAGGAGCAATGCCTAGTAAAAGACTGTGAAAAATGCGGATGAATGAACTCATGGAGATCAACATCCAACACTGCGGAGACACCATCACATGTTTCTCAATGCAGTGATTCTAGAGCAATGCCCCCATCCCTTATGGGAAATATGCAAAAACATGCAAAACACAAGCCGCGGAGACACCATCACGTATCTCAACGCAAGCAATGACTAGCCTGGTCTTTCCCCGAGAAGGAACAAGCACGGGAAGGGCAGTATCCAATGAAGGAAACCACCTATGCCAAAACATGATATCCATCCACAGACAGCTGTTTCGGGGTATTGCCCGTCATCAGTGTGGAGCAGGAAACTGGCTAGTAGGAGCAATGCCTAGTAAAAAACTGTGAAAAATGAGGATGAATGAACTCATGGAGATCAACATCCAACACTGCGGAGACACCATCATATGTTTCTCAACGCAGTGATTCTAGAGCAATGCCCCCATCCCTTATGGGAAATATGCAAAAACATGCAAAACACAAGCCGCGGAGACACCATCACATGTTTCTCAACACAAGCAAAGACTAACCAGGTCTTTCCCCGGGAAGGAACAAGCACAGGAAGGGCAGTCTCCAATGAAGGAAACCACCTATGCCGAAACATGGTATCCATCCACAGACAGCTGTTTCGGGGTATTGCCCCTCATCAGTGTGGAGTAGGAAACTGGCTAGTAGGAGCAATGCCTAGTAAAAGACTGTGAAAAATGAGGATGAATGAACTCATGGAGATCAACATGCAACACTGCGGAGACACCATCACATGTTTCTCAACGCAGTGATTCTAGAGCAATGCCCCCATCCCTTATGGGAAATATGCAAAAACATGCAAAACACAAGCCGCGGAGACTCCATCACATGTTTCTCAATGCAAGCAATGACTAGCCAGGTCTTTCCCCGGGAAGGAACAACCATGGGAAGGGCAGTCTCCAATGAAGGAAACCACCTATGCCAAAACATGGTATCCATCCACAGACAGCTGTTTCGGGGTATTGCCCGTCATCAGTGTGGAGTAGGAAACTGGCTAGTAGGAGCAATGCCTAGTAAAAGATTGTGAAAAATGAGGATGAAAGAACTCATAGAGATCAACATCCAACACTGCGAGACGCCATCACATCCTACTAGCCAGTTTCCTACTCCACACTGATGAGGGGCAATACCCCGAAACAGCTGTCTGTGGATGGATACCATGTTTTGGCATAGGTGGTTTCCTTCATTGGAGACTGCCCTTCCCGTGGTTGTTCCTTCCCGGGGAAAGACCTGGCTAGTCATTGCTTGCGTTGAGAAACATGTGATGGTGTCTCCGCGGCTTGTGTTTTGCATGTTTTTGCATAAGGGATGGGGGCATTGCTCTAGAATCACTGCGTTGAGAAACATGTGATGGCGTCTCCGCAGTGTTGGATGTTGATCTCCATGAGTTCATTCATCCTCATTTTTCACAGTCTTTTAGTAGGCATTGCTCCTACTAGCCAGTTTCCTACTCCACACTGATGAGAGGCAATACCCCGAAACAGCTGTCTGTGGATGGATACCATGTTTTGGCATAGGTGGTCTCCTTCATTGGAGACTGCCCTTCCCATGGTTGTTCCTTCCCGGGGAAAGACCTGGCTAGTCATTGCGTGCGTTGAGAAACATGTGATGGTGTCTCTGCGGCTTGTGTTTTGCATGTTTTTGCATATTTCCCATAAGGGATGGGGGCATTGCTCTAGAATCACTGCGTTGAGAAACATGTGATGGAGTCTCCGCAGTGTTGGATGTTGATCTCCATGAGTTCATTCATCCTCATTTTTCACAGCCTTTGTGTTGGGTGACATCACCAGGTGTAATATATACTCCTTTGTGTTATGTGAAGGCACTAGGTGTAATGTATACCCCATTGTGTTGTGTGGCGGCACCAGGTGTAGTGTATGCCCATTTGTGTTGTGTAAAACTAAGGAAAGAAAAAGCGCAATAGGGTCTTATCTGAGTAAAAGATGAAATAAATTCAGATGGAATCTACTCACCTTTCCCAGGATAAATAAAAGCATGTAAATCAATGTCAGCCTGCTGCACGCCCGAGGTTCACAACCGTGACCGTCAATATAGTTCCTTTTGGATAAATTATTTAGGCTTACTGTGCGCTGCTGAAATCAGGATAAAGTCACCACATGAGAAACTTTTTAACTCTTTATTCCCAACACGTTTCGAAATGAAAAACCATTTCTTCCTCAGGGGATGACAAGTAGTGAATAGATACAGCCTTCTCTGGTTAAATACATAAAATGTTTGAATTTAGGCACCAAAAACCACATGGGATGAGAGGACAGATGTCAGAGTTCAGGGGTTAATGGAGCGTAAAAACCTTTTACAATTGTTCATATTATTTAACAATTATACTTTCTTGATTTTCATTTACAGATAATATAAAAAATATGAATAGAAAAAGAAGCTTTATTACATATACTGAAAAAAGGAAAGAAAAAAAGAGAAAAAAATGGAACGAACCCATAGAAAAATTATATGTATATATCTCGTGGTCCAGAGCCTATACCACTCGGATAGAGCGGAATTCATTTGGAAAAGGAGGCTGCAAGCGTCAGATGAGGGAAAAAGTGAAAAAATATTAAAACTGTGTATATAATAAAATATCATAAAAATTCCTTTTATTAAAAATGTAAATGTGTTTAAAATATGTATAAAAATTATGTGTAATAAAATTGCGTTGGATCGATAATTGTTTAAAAGAATTTCTTTCTGTATTGATTTAGGAATAAATTTCTAGTGAAAATGTCAAAATGATTGATAGGTACATGACAAAAGAAGCGGACCTACAAAAAAGAACTCAAGAGTTACCACACAAGAACGAGTTCGTATCCTGAAGGGGAAACACACTTGAAACAACAAAAATTCTTAAAAGAAAAAGGAGAATAATTAAAATTAGATTAATAAATTAGTAAAAGCGCTCTACTAGAAGACAAAATAATTATGCATAAAATTCTCTCTCAATGTATTCCAAAAATTTGTTAAAAGAAATAAATATTTTAAAAAAAGAGGGTTAAAGGAAAACTTCTGTGATTTCGTTAAGACCATTTGGCTTCAATGTATTTAGTCTATAAATCCAAAAAATCTCCTTACGATTCAGTTGTCCCATTCTGTCAGGGTGATCGCTGGGTATATGTTCGATGGGACTTATTTTTAACCCATTGTAGTTTTTCCCATGCTTCAGAGCAAAATGCCTGGACAAGCCGTGTTGCATAAAGCCTATTTTAATATTATGTCTATGGGAATTAACCCTTCGGTGTAAAGGCTGGGTTGTTCTTCCCACATATTGTTTTTTGCAGTCGCATTCTATTACATATATCACGAATTCTGTAGTACAATTTAAAAAACTTCTAATGGGAAAGCATTCTTTAGTGAAAGTGGATTCAAAGGATTTTTCTTTATGGGAAATGATACCGCAACATAAGCAATTCCTTTTACCACATTTATATATCCCTATTACTGAATTTGAGGGAGAGGAAAATGGTTTTATTCTGAGACGGCTTGGAGCAATTATATTTTTGATAGTCGGTGCTCTACGAAAGGTGATGCCAGGAATCCTCGGGAGAATTTTACATAAAATTGGATCATTTAAAAGAACATGCCAATTGCGTGTCAGAATTTCTCTAATTTTGATGTTCTCAGCACAGAATTGTGTGATAAAATTTCCTGTGAACCTCTCATTATCGGTTATTGTTCTCTTGGTTCCATAAATTAGTGAGTTCTGGGAAAGACTCTTTATGAATTTTAAAGAAGCTCTAAAAGAAGAAATGCACTACAGTTTGGATACTCGGTTTTTATCTATTTATTTGGAGGAAAATATCTGTCCACGTGGACTAAGGTTGGTCTTTGATTCACCTTTTGCTAAAGACTTGGACTTCACAAAAGAATGGGACAATAATCTTAATAATTGTATGCACAAAATGATCTTGCTTTTGTACAAAAAGAGATCCAAATTAGCTGAGACAGCAGTCTCTAAAATCCTGGAACTGTCTAAAGAATTGATCCCTTTTCAAAAACATCCCGAATATAAAAAAATCAATTCCAACATAATCACACATGTTATGCAGGTTGAACATGAAACTGTTCTCAAAAAATCAAAAAAATTACAAAGAGATAGGGAAGATTATAGAAGAAATAAAATAGATCAAACCAATAAATCTATATTAAAAATGCCTGTTACAACACCAATGGATAAAAACAAATTAGTACGGCCACCTCAAGAAAAAGAGAATACTAGAAATAATGATACCCCTCAGACAATAAATCAAACTAATAAATCTATGCCAGAAACAACTTATATAATACCAGTAGAAAAAAGTAAATTAATACAGCTACCCCAAGAGAAGGAAAATATTTTCTCTAAACCCCCCATAATCAAAACCACTAAAATGACTGCACCACTAATTGAAGCCATGAAACGTCTAGAGAATATTAAAGAACAAATGACACGTCTCAATAATGATAAAATTAATAATTTTGATAAAGGAAAAAATATCATGGACACAATCAATCCTATTCTTAACACGAATCAAATAATCACACCCACCCCCATCGAAATCTCTTCCCCAGCACTGATGGAATTCCCAGAAGGAACACAAGAATCACTTTTAGATCTTCCTGTATCAAACACATCCAATATGAGTACGGTTTTAATTGATAACTCCAATACAGATAACACAACTGTCCCTTTTTTACCACGAGCACTAAAACCTGCACATATAAATCAATTTTTTTCACCAAAAAATGGAAAAAGAAAAGGGTCTATAGAGGAAACAGAGGGGGGAGAAAAAAAGAAAGGGAAAATCATAAAAAATAGAGATAATTCTGGCATAGAAGATGGCAATAATATTTTCAATTTATCCTCATACAGCCTTACACCTGACGAAATTCATGTCCTGTCCAAAGGACTTGCTTTTTTGTCCCACATTCAGGACAAATGATTTTAATTTGTTTTTAGATTTACAAATCTTTATAAGGAAATTGACTCTTAAGCGGCATTTTGCACTACAGGAAACTGGCCAAATTAAAGCCTGTGATAAAGACACAGAGAATCCAATTGACATAGGTACTTTGGGATTTCATTTAGAAGTACCTAAGAAGTCCAAATTCTATCCAATTGAGAGCAAAGGACATCATCTAAACGTATTTAATGATATGGTACAGGAAGAATTTAAGGACTTATTTCATAACAGGAATAATAATTATAAAAATAAAAATAATTTAACAAAAAATGAAAAAATAGCACTTAATATGCTAAAATCCCGTACTGACATCGTTATTCGTTCAGCAGACAAGGGAGGAGGTATAGTCATCCAGGATTACAAGGATTATTGCGGTGAAGCACTGAGGATTTTATCTGATAAAAAATATTACATGAAAGCTACATTTGAAACACTAACAAAAATTCAGATAAACTATGACAAACTTATTTTAGAAGGAAAGAATCATCATATTTTTGATAAAAATGAATACAAATTTTTAACTGTTTCCAATCCTCGTACACCTTTTTTTATCACCTTCCTAAAATCCATAAAAATATGGATAATCCTCCTGGTCGACCCATTATATCCAGTATTGGTTCCATTACAAGCAATTTGTCACAGTACATTGATAGAATCATGGTGACTCATATACCCTCATTAAATAGCTACATCAGAGATTCCACACATCTTATTCAAATACTACAAACAATTAGATGGAAACCGCAATATGTGTTTTTAACCATGGATGTGTCCTCCCTATACTCCAATATTCCTCATGATTTAGGACTGGCTTGTTATAATAAGGTGTTAGTGAAAGATAAGAGATTATCATCTATGCAAAAAAAGTTTTTACTAAAAGGGATGGAATTTATTTAAAAAAATAATTATTTTACCTTTGATGGAAGCCTGTATCACCAGCGGCTTGGGACTGCGATGGGGTCCCAGGTCGCACCTACATATGCAAATATCTTCATGGGGGCATTTGAGGATTTTTATATTTTTAAATCTAAATTTTATAACAATATCATTACCTATAAGAGATTCATAGATGATCTGTTTTTTGTGTGGGATAATTCCAAGAATGATATTGATGAATTTATCAGGGATATGAACAACAATTCCTGGGGTCTGTCCTTTTCCTCATCATATAATTCCTCTACTATTAATTTTTTAGATATTACTATTTTTATTCAGAGCAACAATATTCTAACGAAAACTTTTTTCAAACACGTTGATACAAATAGTTATATACCTTTTAGTAGCAGTCATGATAGCAAATGGTTAAAAAATATACCGGCAAACCAATATAAAAGAATCAGAAAAAATTGTACTGACACGAGGGATTTCGAAAATCAAGCTGAAATATTGAGGAATAGATTTAAGACTAAGAATTATCCTGAGGGATTGGTAAAAGATGCCTATAACATCAGTAAGAGTCTTTCCCAGAACTCACTAATTTATGGAACCAAGAGAACAATAACCGATAATGAGAGGTTCACAGGAAATTTTATCACACAATTCTGTGCTGAGAACATCAAAATTAGAGAAATTCTGACACGCAATTGGCATGTTCTTTTAAATGATCCAATTTTATGTAAAATTCTCCCGAGGATTCTTGGCATCACCTTTCGTAGAGCACCGACTATCAAAAATATAATTGCTCCAAGCCGTCTCAGACTAAAACCATTTTCCTCTCCCTCAAATTCAGTAATAGGGATATATAAATGTGGTAAAAGGAATTGCTTATGTTGCGGTATCATTTCCCATAAAGAAAAATCCTTTGAATCCACTTTCACTAAAGAATGCTTTCCCATTAGAAGTTTTTTAAATTGTACTACAGAATTCGTGATATATGTAATAGAATGCGACTGCAAAAAACAATATGTGGGAAGAACAACCCAGCCTTTACACCGAAGGGTTAATTCCCATAGACATAATATTAAAATAGGCTTTATGCAACACGGCTTGTCCAGGCATTTTGCTCTGAAGCATGGGAAAAACTACAATGGGTTAAAAATAAGTCCCATCGAACATATACCCAGCGATCACCCTGACAGAATGGGACAACTGAATCGTAAGGAGATTTTTTGGATTTATAGACTAAATACATTGAAGCCAAATGGTCTTAATGAAATCACAGAAGTTTTCCTTTAACCCTCTTTTTTTAAAATATTTATTTCTTTTAACAAATTTTTGGAATACATTGAGAGAGAATTTTATGCATAATTGTTTTGTCTTCTAGTAGAGCGCTTTTACTAATTTATTAACCTAATTTTAATTATTCGCCTTTTTCTTTTAAGAATTTTTGTTGTTTCAAGTGTGTTTCCCCTTCAGGATACGAACTCGTTCTTGTGTGGTAACTCTTGAGTTCTTTTTTGTAGGTCCGCTTCTTTTGTCATGTACCTATCAATCATTTTGACATTTTCGCTAGAAATTTATTCCTAAATCAATACAGAAAGAAATTCTTTTAAACAATTATCGATCCAACGCAATTTTATTACACATAATTTTTATACATATTTTAAACACATTTACATTTTTAATAAAAGGAATTTTTATGATATTTTATTATATACACAGTTTTAATATTTTTTCACTTTTTCCCTCATCTGACGCTTGCAGCCTCCTTTTCCAAACTAATTCCGCTCTATCCGAGTGGTATAGGCTCTGGACCACGAGATATATACATATAATTTTTCTATGGGTTCGTTCCATTTTTTCTCTTTTTTTCTTTCCTTTTTTCAGTATATGTAATAAAGCTTCTTTTTCTATTCATATTTTTTATATTATCTGTAAATGAAAATCAAGAAAGTATAATTGTTAAATAATATGAACAATTGTAAAAGGTTTTTATGCTCCATTAACCCCTGAACTCTGACATCTGTCCTCTCATCCCATGTGGTTTTTGGCGCCTAAATTCAAACATTTTATGTATTTAACCAGAGAAGGCTGTATCTATTCACTACTTGTCATCCCCTGAGGAAGAAATGGTTTTTCATTTCGAAACGCGTTGGGAATAAAGAGTTAAAAAGTTTCTCATGTGGTGACTTTATCCTGATTTCAGCAGCGCACAGTAAGCCTAAATAATTTATCCAAAAGGAACCATTTGTGTTGTGTGACAGCACCAGGTGTAATGTATGCCCCTTTGTGATGTGTGGCATCACCAGGTGTAATGTATGCCCCTTTGTGTTGTGTGACAGCACCAGGTGTAATGTATGCCTCTTTGTGTTGTGTGACAGCACCAGGTGTAATGTATGCCCCTTTGTGATGTGTGACAGCACCAGGTGGAATGTATGCCCCTTTGTGATGTGTGGCATCACCAGGTGTAATGTATGCCCCTTTGTGTTGTGTGACAGCACCAGGTGTAATGTATGCCTCTTTGTGTTGTGTGACAGCACCAGGTGTAATGTATGCCCCTTTGTGATGTGTGACAGCACCAGGTGGAATGTATGCCCCTTTGTGATGTGTGGCGTCACCAGGTGTAATGTATGCCCCTTTCTGATGTGTGGCATCACCAGGTGTAATGTATGCCCCTTTGTGTTGTGTGACAGCACCAGGTGTAATGTATGCCCCTTTGTGATGTGTGACAGCACCAGGTGGAATGTATGCCCCTTTGTGATGTGTGGCGTCACCAGGTGTAATGTATGCCCCTTTCTGATGTGTGGCATCACCAGGTGTAATGTATGCCCCTTTGTGATGTGTGACAGCACCAGGTGTAATGTATGCCCCTTTCTGATGTGTGGTATCACCAGGTGTAATGTATGCCCCTTTGTGTTGTGTGACAGCACCAGGTGTAATGTATGCCCCTTTGTGATGTGTGGCGTCACCAGGTGTAATGTATGCCCCTTTGTGTTGTGTGGCAGCACCAGGTCTAATATATGCCCCTTTGTGTTGTGTGAGGGCACCAGGTGTAATGTATGCCCAACTGTGTTGTGTGGTGGCACCAGGTGTAATGTATGCCCCTTTGTGATGTGTGACAGCACCAGGTGTAATGTATGCCCCTTTGTGATGTGTGGCGTCACCAGGTGTAATGGATGCCCCTTTGTGTTGTGTGGTGACACCAGGTGTTCTGCATGCCCCTTTGTATTGTGTGGTGACAGGAGGTATAATGTATGCACCTTTGCGCTGTGTGGTGGCACCAGGTGTAATGTATGCCCCTTTGTATTGTGTGGCGGCACCAGGTTTAGTGTATGGCCCTTTGAATTTTCTGGCGGCACCACGTGTAATGTATTCCCCTTTGTGTTGTGTGGCGGCACTAGCTATAATGTTTGCCCCTTTGTGTTGTGTGGTGACACCAGCTATAGTGTTTGCCCCTTTGTTTTATGTGGCGGCACCAGGTGTAATATATACCCCTTTGTGTTGTGTGGTCACACTAGGTGTAATGTATACCCCTTTGTGTTCTGTGATGGCACCAGGTGTAGTGTATGGCCCTTAGTGTTGTGTGGTGAAACCAGGTGTAACGTATGTACCTTTGTATTGTGTGGCGGCACCAGGTTTCATGTATGCCCTTTGCGTTGTGTGGTAGCACCAGATGTAATGTATGCCCCTTTGTGTTGTGTGCCAGCATAAGGTGTAATGTATGACACTTTGTGTTGTGTGGTGGCACCAGGTGTAATGTATGCCCCTATGTGTTGTGTGGTAGCACCAGATGTAATGTATGCCTCTTTGTGTTGTGTGGCGTCACCAGGTGTAATGTACGCCCCTTTGAGTAGTGTGGCAGAACCAGGTGTAATGTATAACACTTTGTGTTGTGTGGTGACACCAGGTGTAACGTATGCTCCTTAGTGTTGTGTGGCATGCCCTTTGCATTGCATGGTGGCAACAGGTTTAATGTATGCCCCATTGTGTTGTGTGCCAGCACAAGATGTAATGTATGACACTTTGTGCTGTGTGGTGGCATCAGGTGTAATGTATGCCCCTTTGTGATGTGTGGTGACACCAGGTTTCATGTGTGCCCCTTTGTGTTATGTGTCGGCACCACGTGTAATGCATGCCCCTTTGAGCTGTGTGGCAGCACCAGGTGTAATGTACAGTTGTGGCAAAAAGTATTGCCACCCCTGAAATTCTGTCAGATAATACTCAGTTTCTTCCTGAAAATGATTGCAAACACAAATTCTTTGGTATTATTATCTTCATTTAATTTGTCTTAAATGAAAAAACACAAAAAGAATTGTCCTAAAGACAAATTGGATATAATTCCACACCAAGCGTAAAAAAGAGGGTGAACAAAAGTATTGGCACTGTTCGTAAAATCATGTGATGCTTCTCTAATTTGTGTAATTAACAGCACCTGTAACTTACCTGTGGCACCTAACAGGTGTTGGCAATAACTAAATAACACTTGCAGCCAGTTGACATGGATTAAAGTTGACCCAACCTCTGTCCTGTGTCCTTGTGTGTACCACATTGAGCATGGAGAAAAGAAAGAAGACCAAAGAACTGTCTGAGGACTTGAGAAACCAAATTGTGAGGAAGCATGAGCAATCTCAAGGCCACAAGTCCATCTCCAAAGACCTGAATGTTCCTGTGTCTACCGCACGCAGTGTCATCAAGAAGTTTAAAGCCCATGGCACTGTGGCTAACCTCCCTAGATGTGGACGGAAAAGAAAAATTGACAAGAGATTTCAACGCAAGATTTTGCGGATGTTGGATAAAGAGCCTTGACGAACATCCAAACAAGTTCAAGCTGCCCTGCAGTCCGAGGGTACAACAGTGTCAACCCGTACTATCCGTCGGCATCTGAATGAAAAGGGACTGTATGGTAGGAGACCCAGGAAGACCCCACTTCTTACCCCGAGACATAAAAAAGCCAGGCTGGAGTTTGCCAAAACTTACCTGAAAAAGCCTAAAACGTTTTGGAAGAATGTTCTCTGGTCAGATGAGACAAAAGTAGAGCTTTTTGGGCAAAGGCATCAACACAGAGTTTACAGGAGAAAAAAGAGGCATTCAAAGAAAAGAACACGGTCCCTACAGTCAAACATGGTGGAGGTTCCCTGATGTTTTGGGGTTGCTTTGCTGCCTCTGGCACTGGACTGCTTGACCGTGTGCATGGCATTATGAAGTCTGAAGACTACCAACAAATTTTGCAGCATAATGTAGGGCCCAGTGTGAGAAAGCTGGGTCTCTCTCAGAGGTCATGGGTCTTCCAGCAGGACAATGACCCAAAACACACTTCAAAAAGCACTAGAAAATGGTTTGAAAGAAAGCACTGGAGACTTCTAAGGTGGCCAGCAATGAGTCCAGACCTGAATCCCATAGAACACCTGTGGAGAGATCTAAAAATGGCAGTTTGGAGAAGGCACCCTTCAAATATCAAGGACCTGGAGTAGTTTGCCAAAGAAGAATGGTCTAAAATTCCAGCAGAGCATTGTAAGAAACTCATTGATGGTTACCGGAAGCGGGTGGTCGCAGTTATTTTGGCTAAAGGTTGTGCAACCAAGTATTAAGCTGAGGGTGCCAATACTTTTGTCTGGTCCATTTTTGGAGTTTTGTGTGAAATGACCAATGTTTTGCTTTTTGCTTCATTCTCTTTTGTGTTTTTTCATTTCTGACAAATTAAATGAAGATAATAATACCAAAGAATTTGTGTTTGCAATCATTTTCAGGAAGAAACGGAGTATTATCTGACAGAACTGCAGGGGTGTCAATACTTTTGGCCACAACTGTATGCCTCTTTGAGTTGTGTGGCAGCACCAGGTGTAATGTATTCCCCTTTGTGTTATGTGGTGGCACCAGTTGTAGTGTATGCCCCTTTTGTGTTGGGTGACGTCACCAGGTGTAATGTAACCCCTTTGTGTTATTTGACAGTACCAGGTGTAATGTATGCCCCATTGTGTTGTGTGGCAGCACCAGGTGTAATGTATGACACTTTGTGTTGTGTGGTGGCACCAGGAGTAATGTATGCCCCTATGTGTTGTGTGGTAGCACCAGATGTAACGCATGCATCTTTATGCTGTGTGGTGGCATCAGGTGTAATGTATGCCCCTTTGTGATGTGTGGCGTCACCAGGTGTAATGTATGCCCCTTTGAATTGTCTGGCAGCACCATGTGTAATGTATGACACTTTGTGTTGGGTGGAGGTACCATGTGTGTAATGTATTCCCCTTTGTGTTGTGTGGTCACACTAGGTGTAATGTATACCCATTTGTGTTGTGTGATGGCACCAGGTGTAGTGTATGGCCCTTAGTGTTGTGTGGTGAAACCAGGTTTCATGTATGCCCTTTGCGTTGTGTGGTAGCACCAGATGTAATGTATGCCTCTTTGTGTTGTGTGGTAGGAACAGGTGTAATGTGTGCCCCAGTGTGTTGTGTAGCGGCACCAGGTGTAACGCATGCCACTTTGTATTGTGTGGTGGCATCAGGTGTAATGTATGCCCCTTTGTATTGTGTGGTGGCACCAGGTGTAATGTATGCCCCTTTGTATTGTGTGGTGGGAACAGGTGTAATGTATGCCCCTTTGTGTTGTGTGGTCACATCAGGTGTAATGTAAGCCTCTTAGTGTTGTGTGGTGGCACCAGGTGTAATGTATGCCCCTTTGTGTTGTGTGGTCACATCAGGTGTAATGTAAGCCTCTTAGTGTTGTGTGGTGGCACCAGGTGTAATGTATGCCCCTTAGCGTTGTGTGGCGGCACCAGATGTAATGTATACCCTTTTGTGTTGTGTGGGAGCACCAGGTGTTCTGTATGCCCCTTTGTTTTGTGTGGTGTCACCAAGTGTAATGTATTCCACTTTGCGTTGTGTGGCGGCACCAGGTGTAATGTATGCCCCTTTGCGTTGTGTGGTAGCACCAGAAATAATGTATGCCTCTTTGTGCTGTGTGGTGGCATCAGGTGTAATGTATGCTCCTTTGTGTTGTGTGGTGACACCAGGTGTAACTTATGCTCCTTAGTGTTGTGTGGCAGCACAAGGCTTCATGTATGCCCTTTGCGTTGCGTGGTGGAAACAGGTTTAATATATACCCCTTTGTGTTGTGTGATGGCACCAGGTGTAGTGTATGGCCCTTAGTGTTGTGTGGTGAAACCAGGTTTCATGTATGCCCTTTGCGTTGTGTGGTAGCACCAGATGTAATGTATGCCTCTTTGTGTTGTGTGGTAGGAACAGGTGTAATGTATGCCCCAATGTGTTGTGTAGCGGCACCAGGTGTAATGTATGCCCCTTTGTGATGTGTGGTGACACCAGGTGTATGAATGCCCCTTTGAGTTGTGTGGCAGCACCAGGTTTCATGTATGCCCTTTGCATTGCGTGATGGCACCAGGTGTATTGTATGTCCCTTTGTGCTGTGTGGCAGCACCAGGTGTAATGTATGCCCCTATGTGTTGTGTGGCGGCATCAGGTGTAATGTATGCCCCTTTGTGTTGTGTGGTGACAGCAGGTGTATGTATGCCCCTTTGAGTCGTGTGGCACCACCAGGTTCCATGTATGCCCTTTGCGTTGTGTGGTGGCACCAGGTGTAATGTATGCCCCTTTGCGTTGTGTGGCGGCATCAGGTGTAATGTATGCCCCTTTGTGTTCTGTGGTGACACCAGGTGTATGTATGCCCCTTTTGTGTTGGGTGACGTCACCAGGTGTAATGTATGCCCCTTTGTGATGTGTGGCGGCATCAGGTGTAATGTATGCCCCTTTGTGTTCTGTGGTGACACCAGGTGTATGTATGCCCCTTTGAGTTGTGTGGCACCACCAGGTTCCATGTATGCCCTTTGTGTTGGGTGACGTCACCAGGTGTAATGCATGCCCCTTTGTGTTGTGTGGCGACACCAGGAGTAATGTATGCCCCTTTGGTTGCGCAGTGGCACCAGGTGTAATGTATGCCCCTTTGTGTTATGTGGTGACACCAGATGCAAGATATGCCCCTTTGTGTTGTGTAGCAGCACCAGGAGTAATGTAGCCCCTTTGTGTTATGTGACGGCACCACGTGTAATGTATGCCCCTTTGAGTTGTGTGGCAGCACAAGGTGTAATGTATTCCCCTTTGTGTTATGTGGTGGCTAGAGTTGAGCGATACCGTCCGATACTTCAAAATATCAGATCGGAATGGATCGGCCGATCTTTAAAAAAAAGTATCGGTATCGCCGATGCCGATACCGGAAGTCCCATTCAAGTCTATGAGACTTCCGGTATCGGAATTGGAAAAACCCTTTCCTGCCCTTGTACAGCCTCTCGGGGGTCTGTACGGGCCTTCCGGGGGTCTCTGCCGGCCTGCCGGGGGGCTGTGCCGGCCTGCCGGTGGGCTGTGCGGACTGCCCGGGGTCTGTACCGGCCTGCCGGGGGGCTGTGCCGGCCTGCCGGTGGTCTGTGCACCCTGTTGGGGTCTGTACCGGCCTGCCGGGGGGCTGTGCACCCTGTGGGGGTCTGTACCGGCCTGCCGGGGGGCTGTGCCGGCCTGCCGGGGGGCTGTGCTGATGTCCGGGGGGCTGTGCAGGCATCGTCCGATGGGACTACAAGTCCCATCAGGCGATGCCTGCTACCATGACAGTGATTGACACATTAGCCAATGATGGGACAGTAGTAGTCCCATCATCCGGCTAATGTGTTAAATGTTAAAAAAAAAAATACTACATACATACTACATGCATGCTACATACATACTACATGCTACATACATACCACATATATACTATATGCATGCTACATGCTACATACATACTACATATATACTACATGAATGCTACATACATACTACATGCTACATACATGTACATACTACATACATACTACATGCATGCTACATACATACTACATGCTACATACATACTACATATATACTACATGCATGCTACATACATACTACATGCTACATACATACTACATACATAATACATGGTACATACATACTACATACATACTACATATATACTACATGCATGCTACATACATACTACATATATACTACATGCATGCTACATACATACTACATGCTACATACATACTACATACATACTACATGCTACATACATACTACATACATACTACATATATACTACATACATACTACATACATACTACATATATACTACATGCATGCTACATACATACTACATGCTACATACATACTACATACATACTACATGCTACATACATACTACATACATACTACATATATACTACATACATACTACATACATACTGCATATATACTACATGCATGCTACATACATACTACATATATACTACATGCATGCTACATACATACTACATGCTACATACATACTACATACATACTACATGCTACATACATGCTACATACATACTACATACATACTACATATATACTACATGCATGCTACATACATACTACATGCTACATACATACTACATACATACTACATGCATGCTACATATATACTACATGCTACATACATACTACATGCATGCTACATACAATACATTCATACAATACATACATAGACATACAGTACATATAACATAGAGTAACATACTTACCAATACTTGTCACATTGTTCCCCGATGCCATTGTCTTTTACGGAATAAATATTAACATAACAAACCACAAAAATACTCACCCATGATCCGAAGCAGTCCACGAGTGTGTCCCACGACGATCTTGGGTAGAGAACTGCAGCATCAGCTGATGCTGCCGCTCTCTACGGGCTGCAGGAATCCAATGACGGAAGGTAGGTATCCTTCCGCACTGTATTCCTCCTCCACTTAAAAAAAAAATAGTCCCTAGTCTCACTTTTGACATTGCTGTGTGAGAAAGTTCCCACGCAGCTTTTGCCATAAAGTGAGACTAGGGACTTTTTTTTTTTAAGTGGTGGAGGAAAACAGTGCGGAAGGATACCTACCTTCCGTCATTGGATTCCTGCAGCCCGTAGAGAGCGGCAGCATCAGCTGATGCTGCAGTTCTCTACCCAAGATCGTCGTGGGACACACTCGTGGACTGCTTCGGATCATGGGTGAGTATTTTTGTGGTTTGTTATGTTAATATTTATTCCGTAAAAGACAATGGCTTCGGGGAACAATGTGACAAGTATTGGTAAGTATGTTACTCTATGTTATATGTACTGTATGTCTATGTATGTATGTATTGTATGTAGCATGCATGTAGTATGTATGTAGTATGTATGTAGCATGTAGTATATATGTAGTATGTATGTAGCATATAGTATGTATGTAGTATATATGTAGTATGTATGTAGCATGTAGTATGTATGTAGCATGCATGTAGTATATATGTAGTATGTATGTAGTATGTATGTAGCATGTAGTATGTATGTAGCATGCATGTAGTATATATGTAGTATGTATGTAGTATGTATGTAGCATGCATGTAGTATGTATGTAGCATGTATTATGTATGTAGCATGCATGTAGTATATATGTGGTATGTATGTAGCATGTAGTATGTATGTAGCATGCATGTAGTATATATGTAGTATGTATGTAGTATGTATGTAGCATGTAGTATGTATGTAGTATGCATGTAGTATGTATGTAGCATGCATGTAGTATATATGTAGTATGTATGTAGCATGTAGCATGCATGTAGTATATATGTGGTATGTATGTAGTATTTTTTTTTTTTTTTTTTTAACATTTAACACATTAGCCGGATGATGGGACTACTACTGTCCCATCATTGGCTAATGTGTCAATCACTGTCATGGTAGCAGGCATCGCCCGATGGGACTTGTAGTCCCATCGGACGATGCCTGCACAGACCCCCGGACATCAGCACAGTCCCCCGGCAGGCCGGCACAGCCCCCCGGCAGGCCGGTACAGACCCCCACAGGGTGCACAGCCCCCCGGCAGGCCGGCACAGCCCCCCGGCAGGCCGGCAGAGACCCCCGGAAGGCCCGAAATGACGGCGCATCATGATGTGCACACACCGCGCATCATGATGACGTCATTTCGGCTGTCAATCAACTTTGAACTTCCGATTCCGATGCCCGATATTGAAAAAATATCGGATGTCGGTATCGGAATTCCGAAACAGCAAGTATCGGCCGATACCCGATACTTGCGGTATCGGAATGCTCAACACTAGTGGTGGCACCAGTTGTAGTGTATGCCCCTTTTTTGTTGGGTGACGTCACCAGGTGTAACGTATGCCCCTTTGTGTTGTGTGGCAGCACCAGGTGTAATGTATGCCTCTTTGTGTTGTGTGGTGACATCAAGTGTTATTTATTCCAATTTGTGTTGTGTGGTAGCACCAGGTGTAATGTATGCCCCTTTCTGTTGTGTGGCGGCACCAGGTGTAATGTATGCCCCTATGTGTTATGTGGTAGCACCAGATGTAATATATGCCTCTTTGTGTTGTGTGGCAGCACTAGGTGTAATGTATGACACTTTGTGTTGTGTGGTGGTACCAGGTGTAATGTAGCCCCTTTGTGTTGTGTGGCAGCACCAGGTGTAATGTATGCCCTTTTTTTGTTGTGTGGCAGCACCAGGTGTAATGTAGCCCCTTTGTGTTGTGTGGCAGCACCAGGTGTAATGTAGCCCCTTTGTGATGTGTGGTGGCACCAGGTGTAATGTATGCCCCTTTGTGATGTGTGGTGGCACCAGGTGTAATAGATGCCCCTTTATGTTGTGTGGCGACACCAGGTGTAATGTATGCCCTTTTTCTTGTGTGGCAACACCAGGTGTAATGTAGCCTCTTTGTGTTGTGTGGCAGCACCAGGTGTAATGTATGCCCCTTTGTGATGTGTGGCGGCACCAGGTGTAATAGATGCCCCTTTATGTTGTGTGGTGACACCAGGTGTTCTGTATGCTCCTTTGTATAATGTGGCGACACCAGGTGTAATGTATGCCCCTTTGCGTTGTGTGGCAGCACCAGGTGTAATGTATGCCCCTTTGTGATGTGTGGCGTCACCAGGTGTAATGCATGCCCCTTTGTTTTGTGTGGCGGCAGCAGGTGTAATGTATGCCCCTTTGATTTGTCTGGCGGCACCAGGTGTAATGTGTGCCCCTTTGTTTTGTGAGGCAGCACCAGGTGTAATGTATTCCCCTTTGTGTTGGGTGGTGGCACCAGGTGTAATGTTTGCCCCTTTGTGTTGTGTGGTGACACCAGCTATAATATTTGTCCCTTTGTTTTATGTGATGGCACCAGTTGTAATGTATGCCCCTCTGTGTTGTGTGATGGCACCAGGTGTAATGTATGCCCTTTTTTTGTTGTGTGGCAGCACCAGGTGTAATGTATACCCCTTTGTGTTGTGTGGTGGCACCAGGTGTAATGTATGTCCCTTAGTGTTGTGTGGCAGCACCAGGTGTAATGTATACCCCTTTGTGTTGTGTGGTGGCACCAGGTGTAGTGTATGCCCCTTAGTGTTGTGTGGCAGCACCAGGTGTAATGTATACCCCTTTGTGTTGTGTGGTGGCACCAGGTGTAGTGTATGCCCCTTAGTGTTGTGTGGAAGCACCAGGTGTAATGTATACCCCTTAGTGTTGTGTGGTGAAACCAGGTGTAACGTATGCACCTTTGTATTGTGTGGCGGCACCAGGATTCATGTATGCCCTTAGCGTTGTGTGGTGGCAACAGGTGTAATGTGTGCCCCATTGTGTTGTGTGGTGGCACCAGGTGTAATGCATGCCCCTTTGTATTGTGTGCCGGCACTAGGTGAACTGTATGCTCCTTTGTGCTGTGTGATGGCACCAGGTGTAATGTTTGCCCCTTTGTGTTGTGTGATGGCACCAGGTGTAATGTTTGCCCCTTTGTGTTGTGTGATGGCACCAGGTGTAATGTATGCCCTTTGTGTTGTGTGGCGGATAGTGTTGAGCATTCCGATACTGAGTTCCGATACTTCTTGCATATCGAATACCGGAATCGGAAGTTCCCATAATGCTATGAGCCAGTTTGATTTGATTCAGCCAATTAGGAATCCTAAGAAGTGTGGGCACATCCTGTTAGGCATGTAGGCATGTTAACTAATGGCATGGCTGTGATTGGCTGCTGAAATGATGTCATGATGCACTATAAAAACCGCCGCCGCCATTTTGGGTTCACTCTGCTGTGAATTCAGTTAGGGACAGGATGCTGCTGTTCAGACTCTGAGGGACAGTTTGAGATAGTGATTTTCTATATAGTGCTTTACCCAGACTACTTTATCAACCGCTGTAGCTTTCTTTTGCCTTGCAGCGCTGTTCACAGCTGTCTGTAACGTCTGTGTGTGTGAGTGCAGCTCACGCTGTAGTGTGTTCTGCAGCCACCTCTGGTTGTAGTCCGCTCAGCATGCGTCACTGCCTCATACATAGTCCTTTTTTTGTTTTATTGCTGCTCATTTTTCCTTATTTCTCCTATTTGTGTTCTTCCATCCGTATCCCTCTACATTGGTTGCAAACACTATATAGGAGTAGATAGCGGAGCCTTTCTGCAGCCTTTCAGTGCTAGTGCAGAGTTCTCTGCACTGTTCACGGCTGTCTGTGAGGTCTGTGTGTGTGAGTGCAGCTCACGCTGTAGTGTGTCCTGAAGTCACCTCTGGTTGTAGTCCGCTCAGCGTGCGTCACTGCCTCATACATTGTCCTTTTTTGCTGTAGTGCTGCTTATTTTTCCTGAATTTTTACTATTAGTGTGCTTCCATCCGTATCCAGCTAGATTGGTTGCAAACACTATACAGGAGTAGATAGAGGAGCCTTTCTGCTGGCTTGTGCCCTGCAGCCCCAGCCAGATTAGTATTAGCCTATTTTTTGTAGCCTCATCTATTGCATTGTAGGTTACCTTCCTGCATTGTAATAGCTACAAAAAGTATGTGCTACTATCGCTTTTACATCTTTGGTCACATCCTTTTTTTTGTGTGGAAAAAAAACGCGTAAAAAAAGTTCACCAAACACTCCACTTTACAGTTGTGTAGGCCACATTAGCTCATATTAAAGTGTAGTCCACACTTTATAAAATTAGTGTTTCTTTTACCTGTTAGCAGCTGTTCAGGAATAAGCACACTAAGCCCTTAGTACTTTTCTGCCTATCTTTATCAGTCTACCAAGATGAAGAAGGCAGGGAGTAAGCCATGTGGTCGTGGGCGTGGAGTTCAGCAGGGAGAGGGGATTCTGTGCCTGCTGCGGGCACCAGTGACTTAGCATCCCCCAGTTTTACCAGGGAACAGTCCTTTATGCGCAGCTTTGTAGGAGCTCGCCATACCCCACTGCTACGGGAGGAACAAATTGAAGCCATTGTCGGATGGATGGCAGCTAATGCTTCGACTTCAATTAGTTTCACATCCTCTCTGGTCCAGAGCACTGAAGAGCAACCATATGTCTCTTCACCACCTGCCAAATTGCCCAGGCAGTCAGAGAGCCCTGGACAGGAGCCATCTCTACTTCTGTTCTCTGAATCTGTTGGCTTGGAAAGAGGGGGCCAGCCAAGCAGCATTCTAGAATGTGAAGAAGAGGTAGTATGCAGTGATGTGCAACAGCTTTGTCTCTCTGAATCTGAAGAGGCGGATGGGCCAGTGCCTATGGTCAGCACAACTCAGTACACATCTGATGATGAGACTCAGGAGCCACTTTCTGGTGCGTACTGTGCTGGCAAGACTACGCAGGAGAAACAGGTGTTTGAAGAGGGTAGTGTAGATGATGAGGTCCTTGACCCATCATGGCGTGAGGAACAGGATGGTGGTGGGAGCAGCTCTGAGGAAGAGATTCCCCGAACGGCCAAAACAGGAGGGAGAGGGAGGGGGCAGACTCGGTTGCCTGTAGCCTCCACTTCGGCACCCATTAGGAGCATTCCTCTTCCAAAACCCAAAACGGGCGCTCCCAGGACTTGCAGTGCGTGGTCCTTTTTTGACATAGTTGCACATGACATTTGCTTTGTCAAATGCAAGCTGTGTAATCAGAAAGTCAAAAGAGGGAAATGTGTCAGCAACCTCAATACCACAAATATGTGGAAACATGTGCGGACCAAGCACGTGGTGGAGTTACAAAGACACACTGTAGACGTAGGCCAACCTACAGCACCACTTACCATCTCTTCAGCTCATGTTGTAGCCTCTTCCTCCAGCTCACTCACAGCTGGTTCGGCTTCCTCACAGGATCGCCATGGAAGAACCTCTGGCACTGTTGTACAGAGACACAGTGTAATTCCACCCACAGCACCATGTTCCCTGTCATCCTCACACTCCCAGGCCACTCTACAGCCATCGGTAGCACAGGAATGGGAGAAAAGGCGCCCATACTCGGCAAACCATCCTCTAGCACAGGCTCTGAATGCTGGTATTGCAAAACTACTGTCCCTTGAAATGTTCTCATTCAGGCTGGTGGAGATTGACACCTTCGGTAACTTCATGGCATTGGCAGTCCCACAATACAACGTGCCCAGCCGCTTTTATTTCAGCAGGCAAGCCGTCCCTGCCCTGCAAAAGCATGTGGAGGGAAAAATTAAACATGCGCTACTAAACGCCGTCAGTAGCAAGGTCCACCTGACCACCGATGCGTGGACCAGTAACAATGGACAGGGATGATACCTTTCCCTCACTGCCCATTGGGTAAATGTTGTGGAGCCGGGTACTGATCTTGATAGTGGCGCTGTACGTGTTCTGACAACTCCAAGGATTGCAGGAATCCAGTCTGTACACATTGACTCCTCCTCATACTCCAGTTCCTCTGAATCAGCGCTGCAGGAGCCATCACGGTCTACCTCCACATGGACCCGTGAACACTTACCTGTTACGACTGATATGAGCACAACCGTGGCCAAACATCAACAGGCCGCACTGAAATTAATTTCTTTGGGGAATCGAAGCCACACAGCGCAGGAGCTCTGGACTGCCATCAAGCAGGAGAGCGACGTGTGGTTTGTGCCAGCGAATCTCCAGCCAGGCTTGGTAGTGTGTGACAATGGCTGAAATCTGGTGGCAGCTCTGGGCCTAGGCAACCTCCCTCATATCCCATGTCTGGCACATGTGCTCAACTTGGTCGTGCAGAGTTTTTTGAGGGACTATTCGGATCTTGATGCACTGCTGCACAAGGTCCGCATAGAGTGCGCTCACTTGCGGCGTTCCAGCATGGCAAGATCGCGCATTGCAGCGCCGATTCCGCCTTCCGGAACATCGCATCATATGTGACCTACCCACCAGGTGGAATTCAACGTTACATATGTTGGAGCGGTTGTGTGAGCAACAGGCAGCAGTAATGGAGTACCAGCTGCATCAGGCGCAAACAAGTCGCACTGCGCACCGTTCACAATTCACCACCACTGAGTGGGCCTCTATGAAGAACATCTGCCATGTTTTGCATGTCTTCGATGATTCCACGTGGATGGCGAGTGCAGATGATGCACTAGTCAGCATGACTGTCCCCCTTATCTGCCTGCTTGAAAAAACACTGAAAGCACTAAGGGAGGAGGTTGTGGAAGAGGTGAAGGATGAGGAGTCACAAATGCCATCTGCTTCTGGACAGTCTGCGCTACGTGGTTCCTCACAAATGCCTAGGCAGGGGACACTTTGTGAGGAGGATGAGGAGGAGTCAATTGAGGAGGAAGACATCTCTCCAGAGGAGGGAGGTACACAATGCACTAGTAGTCAGTATATTGAGCGAGGGTGGGGTGATGCAGAGCAGGCAGAGATGACGCCTCAAGCAGGGGACAGCGTTTCTTGGGCAGTTGGGAGTCTGCAGCACATTGTTGATTTCATGCTGCAGTGCCTGAGAAACGACCGCCGCATCACCCACATTCTCAACACGGCTGATTATTAGGTGTACACCCTCCTAGATCATCGCTACCGGGACAACTTACAAAGCCTCATAACACCATTGAACCGGGAGAGTAAAATGCGGGAGTACCAAGACACACTGGTGCAACCCATCATGTTATCCATTCCACCCGAGAGCAGTGCTGCTAGTGCTTTACAAAGCATCTCTGTGCGTCCAGGCAGTGGAGGAATCTCTGTACAAAGAGGGAGCAGAAGCAGCGCCTCAGCACAAGGCAAGACCAGTATGGCCCAAATGTGGCAAAGTTTTGTGTACCCACCACAAATGTCTACACCATCACAGACGGCTCCAGTCAGCAGGAGGCAATGTTTCCGTCAGATGGTGACAGAGTACATGTCTTGCCCAATCAGTGTACTCCCAGACGGCTCTTCCCACTTCAAGTTTTGGGTCTCTAAGCTGGATACATTGCCAGAGCTTAGCCAGTATGCATTGGAGGTGCTGGCTTGCCCTGCTGCTAGTGTAATATCGGAACATGTCTTTAGTGCCTCAGGTGGTGTACTAACAGACTGTCACTTGCGACTATCCTCCGATAACGTTGACCGGCTTACTTTTCTGAAAATGAACAAGGCCTGGATCTCGCCGGAATTTTCCAGTCCTCTTCCAGATTAAATAATTGGTTGGCACCAGTATCCAGGTCTCCTGTTGTGTTCACGTTTCTACCACCTGAACTGTAATCCCTGGGCTGCAACACTGCCAGTTGCTGCTCAGAAGTGCCATCTGCATAGAAAAAAACACTAGCTCCTGTGTTAGTGGGGTTCAGTAACGCCAGTTGCTCCCCTGCAGTGTGTCCGGCAATATTTCCTGCTCCGTCCACATTGACACAACATCAGATATTAAACTTGCTCCAATTAGGCCTCAGCCTACACCCTCATTAACCCTGGGCTCCAACACTGCCAGTTGCTGCTCAGAAATGCCGTCTGCACAGAGAAAAACACTAGCTCCTGTGTTAGTGGGGTTCAGTAATGTCAGCTGCTCCCCTGCTGTGTGTCCAGCAATGTCTCCTGCTCCCTCCACATTCACACAACATCAGATGGTCTAGAGATTTGGTGAGTCAGTCTCTTTGGTAGCCCGCCTTATCTTGTGATGTCAGGAATTTTGACCAGTCCTGTGGGACTTGCTCCCGGTCTTAACCTTGTTCTCACTCTAGTGGGTTGTTGATGCCTTTGCCGGTGCCCAGGAAGCCATGGACCCATATTTCAATGGATTTTATTTCTGATCTGCCTGTCTCTCAGAAAATGACTGTTATCTGGGTAATTTGTGATAGATTCTGTAAGATGGTCCATCTTATACCACTCCCTAAGTTGCCATCTTCCTCAGAGTTGGTGCCTTGTTTTTGCAACAGGTGGTTCGCTTGCATGGGATTCCTGAGAACATTCCTCATTTTCTCATTCACCTTTGATGTCTGATGAACTCCCTCTGCTGGTGAAAGGAGGTGGTGAAACTGATTTGGATGGGAGAAACCTGTCACCTGAACAGGTGGATTGCGATTGGACATCCGGAATCTCTGGATGTAAGTGGATATAAGGCAGCCGACGCCCTGTAGGGTTGCTGGTGATTTCTCTGCTCTGAGCTCTGGCCTCCAGTTCAGTTCCTGTCTTCTAAAGCTAAGTTTTGCTCTGTTATTGTTCCATGAGATTTTGTCTGATTTGCTCAGTTTTGTGTTCTGCCAGTCCCGGCCGGGGCTCTGCTGAATTTCCATTTTTGTCCCTGATCGGTTAAATCTCTTTTGCTCTGTCTTCAGAATATATCAGAGTGCTGATATAGGGATTTTGAAGTCTAGTGACTTCAGGGCCGTTTTTCCTATCAGATGTGTTGGGACATTTTTGGTAGGGTTTTTGCGGATTGCAGCCAGCATCTTTTCTGTCCTTTCCTATCTAGTTAGTTAGGCCCCATCGTTTGCTCTGCCTGTCTTTCTGTCTGTGCTTGTGTTTTCATCTGTTTTCACCGACAATACATGTTGGGGGCTGTCTATTGCTTTGGGGTCTGCTCTGGGGCAGTTTAGATTTCCCCTTTCTTTCTTTAGGCTTATTTAGTTCTCCGGCTGTGAAGAGGCGTCTAGGACCACTGTAGGAACGCTCCACGGCTACTGTTAGTTGTTATGAATGGGATCAGGGGTCTGCAATCCGCTAGCTACCAACCTTTCCGGTTTTCTGGACTTAGCTTGCATTTTTGTTTTTTCCTCCTTCGGTGACTCATTCATAACAACACCCTCATTGACCCTGGGCTCCAACACTGCCAGTTGCTGCTCAGAAGTGCCATCTGCACAGAGAAAAACACTAGGTCCTGTGTTAGTGGGGTTCAGTAATGTCAGCTGCTCCCCTGCTGTGTGTCCGGCAATATCTCCTGCTCCGTCCATATTCACACAACATCAGATATTAAACTTGCTCCAATTAGGCCTCTGCCTACACCCTCATTGACCCTGGGCTCCAACTCTGCCAGTTGCTGCTCAGAAGTGCCGTCTGAACAGAGAAAAACTCTAGCTCCTGTGTTAGTGGAGTTCAGTAACGCCAGCTGCTCCCCTGCTGTGTGTCCGGCAATATCTCCTGCTCCGTCCATATTCACACAACATCAGATATTAAACTTGCTCCAATTAGGCCTCAGCCTACACTGTTATGATGAGTAACCGAAGGAGGAAAAAACAAAAAACCAGAGAGGTTGGCAGCTATCGGATTGCAGACCCCTGAACCTATCCACAACAACTAGCAGTAGCCGTGGGGGGTTCCTACGGTGCCCTAGACTCCCCGATCACAGCCGGAGAACTACATAGCCTAAAGACAGAAAGGGGAAAAACTAAACTGCCCCAGAGCAGACCCCAAAGCAATAGGCAGCCCCCAACATATAATGACGGTGAAGCAAGATGAAAACACTAACACAGATAGAAAGATAGGTTGAGCAAATGATGGGACCCAAGCTAACTACATAGGACAGGATAGGAAAGCTGCTGTCTGCCATCCGCAAAAACCCTATCAAAATGAGCCAACCGACTGATAGGAAAAACAGGCCCTGAAGTCGCTAGGCTTCAAAAGACTATATCAGCACTCAGGTATATTCTGAAGACAGAGCAAAAGATCAACAGATCAGAGACAAAAATGGAATTCAGCTCACCCCCGGCCGGGGATGGCAGAACTCACAAAAAACAAGGCAAAACAAAAACAAAACTGAAGAGTACAATGCAGAGCAGAAAAACTTAGCTTTGAGATGCAGGAATAAGACTGGTCTCCAAGAATCCAGCAGGAAAATCACCAGCCAGGAATAAGGGCGTCGGCAGCCTTATATCCAGTCCTCAATTCCAGCCACCCAGTCATCATCTAGCTGCCCAGGTGTTTGGTAATCAGTCTCACTACCTTCCTTCACTAGAGGAGGGAGTTCATCAGACCTCAATGGTGAAGGGAAAAATGAACTCACAACACTACACCCTGATTGACCCTGGGCTCCAACACCGCCAGTTGCTGCTCAGAAGTGCCGTCTGCACAGAGAAAAACACTAGCTCCTGTGTTAGTGGGGTTCAGTAATGGCAGCTGCTCCTCTGCTGTGTGTCCGGCAATATCTCCTGCTCCGTTCACATTCACAAAACATAAGATATTAAACTTGATCCAATTAGGCCTCAGCCTACACGCTCATTGACCCTGGGCTCAAACACTGCCAATTGCTGCTCAGAAGTGCTGTCTGCACAGAAAAAAATACTAGCTCCTGTGTTAGTGGAGTTCAGTAATTTCAGCTGCTCCCCTGCTGTGTGTCCGGCAATATCTCCTGCTCCGTCCACATTCCCACTAGCAGGAGAAATTGCCGGACAAACAGCAGGGGATCAGCTGGCGTTACTGAACCCCACTAACACAGGAGCATATGTTGACTGTGCAGACGGCAGTTCTGAGCAGCAACTGGCGGTGTTGGAGCTCAGGGTTAATACTACATAGTGGAGCCAGAGGCCTAATAGGATCAAGATTAATATCTGTTGTAGGCTACTCTGGAGTATAATGCAGGATGTAACTTAGGATCAGTAATGTAATGTATGTACACAGTGACTGCACCAGCAGAATAGTGAGTGCAGCTCTGGGGTATAATACAGGATGTAACTCAGGATCAGTAATGTAATGTATGTACACAGTGACTGCACCAGCAGAATAGTTAGTGCAGCTCTGGAGTATAATACAGGCTGTAACTCAGGACCAGTAATGTAATGTATGTACACAGTGACTGCACCGGCAGAATAGTGAGTGCAGCTCTGGAGTATAATACAGGATGTAACTCAGGACCAGTAATTTAATGTATGTACACAGTGACTGCACCAGCACAACAGTGAGTGCAGCTCTGGGGTATAATACAGGATGTAACTCAGGATCAGTAATGGAATGTATGTACACAGGGACTGCACCAGCAGAATAGTGAGTGCAGCTCTGGGGTATAATACAGGATGTAACTCAGGACCAGTAATGTAATGTATGTACACAGTGACTGCACCAGCAGAATAGTGAGTGCAGCTCTGGGGTATAATACAGGATGTGACTCAGGATCAGTAATGTATGTACACAGTGACTGCACCAGCAGAATAGTGAGTGCAGCTCTGGAGTATAATACAGGATGTAACTCAGGATCAGTAATGTAATGTATGTACACAGTGACTGCACCAGCAGAATAGTGAGTGAAGCTCTGGGGTATAATACAGGATGTAACTCAGGATCAGTAACGTAATGTATGTACACAGGGACTGCACCAGCAGAATAGTGAGTGCAGCCCTGGAGTATAATACAGGATGTAACTCAGGATCAGTAATGTAATGTATGTACACAATGACTGCACCAGCAGAATAGTGAGTGCAGCTCTGGAGTATAATACAGGATGTAACTCAGGATCAGTAACGTAATGTATGTACACAGGGACTGCACCAGCAGAATAGTGAGTGCAGCCCTGGAGTATAATACAGGATGTAACTCAGGATCAGTAATGTATGTACACAGTGACTGCACCGGCAGAATAGTGAGTGCAGCTCTGGAGTATAATACAGGCTGTAACTCAGGACCAGTAATGTAATGTATGTACACAGTGACTGCACCAGCAGAATAGTGAGTGCAGCTCTGGGGTATAATACAGGATGTAACTCAGGATCAGTAATGTAATGTATGTACACAATGACTGCACCAGCAGAATAGTGAGTGCAGCTCTGGGGTATAATACAGGATGTAACTCAGGATCAGTAACGTAATGTATGTACACATGGACTGCACCAGCAGAATAGTGAGTACAGCTCTGGAGTATAATACAGGATGTAACTCAGGATCAGTAATGTAATGAGTGTACACAGTGACTGCACCAGCAGAATAGTGAGTGCAGCTCTGGGGTATAATACAGGATGTAACTCAGGATCAGTAATGTATGTATGGAGCGCCTGCCAGGGCCGTGAGGTACTCGGTTCCGGGCCGCTTCTTAAACTGGCAGTGTCACAGCGGCTGTGACCCGGTCCATGGCCCTTGGTGCCCAATAAAAGGGGCTATTTACACGGGAAAAATAAAGAGTTTGTAAAGTGTTTGTGACGCCACCTGTGGTGTTTGATCAGAGGTGACCAGCGCTGCAGTGCAGATCCTCTGGGACTGATGGTGGGATGCAGCAGAGTTGGCTCTCCACAGGCAGAGCTTAGTCCCAGGGCAGATGAAAGATGTAGAAGGTGATGTAGTATTTAGCAAGAGATGTAGCAGAGTTCGATAGGTGATGCAGGAATAACTGAAGGACACAACAGAGTAAAGTTTCCTTTACCTTTTACTGAGCTGTGTAGGTATAGTCCAGGGCTCAGGTTACAGATGGTTCTGGAGTCAGTCAGCCTGGAAGCAATTTGGGAATCTCCTTATTCAGGTGGGTGGTGAGGCCTCCTCTCTAGCGCTGTTCTCTGAGTTACTTGCTGTTGTGAACTCCGTTCAAGTTCCTCTCTCTGTCTGCTACTTAGGTAAAACTCCACTCGCATGACAGGCTGCCATAGCCTACTTCAGGGATCGCTCCTATCTGGTGTCTCAGGCTCACACGTGCTGCTGTATCGTTGAGTCTCAGTTGGGGACAGAGGATCTGTGGTCTCCTGTCCTCTGGATTCTGCTGTGGAAACTTTAGTACTCACACAGCCTCGGACTCCGGTATCTGGCGCTCAAGCCTGGGGATGAGCTCTGCTATGGCTCCAGTCCCCAGCTCCACTCTTCACCCTGTTCAGGCTCTAACTACTTATTAACTTCCTACTCCTGACAAGAGAGAGCAGCTCCCCTGAAGTCTGGTTTAGAGCTCTATCTGCTGGTATGGAGCAGGAACTGTGCTGTATGCTGGAACTACCTGATAAAGAGATCCCTTCCTTGCTTCCAGGCCTGACATCACTTTTTCTTTCTTTGAAATGACATCACTTCCCCCTGGAGGGAGGCAAGGCCATTGTGGCAACCAAACTCCTGAGGTGCCACACGTACACAGTGACTGCACCAGCAGAATAGTGACTGCAGCTCTGGAGTATAATATATGACATTAGTCAGGAGTAGGATAAATTCAATATTGCCATATATTTACTGCTGTTTTTTCTTTTTTTCGTAAAAGCTGTTAAATAATTTTCATATGTTATGTGATCTGCTTTGCATTTGTAGACCTGTTCCGGCTCAGAGTCTGTGATTTATTTTCTTTTTTCCGATTAAATACTGGAATATTTGGGTAAATGTAAAAACTTTGTAATATAACCTTCCATAAATACTGACTGCCTTATCAGGATCCTCATAGAACAGAGATGGCAGATTCCACAGAGGATAATTATCACGTCCTGAGTCTGAGTTTTCTGGCCACTGTAATAATTGCTCTCATTCCCGGACTGCTGATACATTCATTTATTATAGGCATAAATCTATACGAATGGTCAAAAGGAAGATCAATAACGCCTGTTGATCACATTGTAAGTGTTCTTGGGATTTCACGGATGGGCATACAGTGCTGTACTTTGCCTGCGATTGTTGCATCATCAGTGAGAAGCTTGGATTCAAATGTAAATCCGGACATTGTTAATGCAAGTTATCTGTTTTTTAATTATACCAATATTTGGATGACAACTTTGCTTCTCATTGTCTTCTGTCTGAAGATCTCCACCCTCAGCACCAGACCTTTCCTGTATCTGAAGAGCGTGATATTGCCCAGGACTGTATACTTCATTGTAGCCATAGGACTTCTCTCTGCTGTCAAGAGTTTGTTGCCCTTGTGGACAGATATGACCATTAGTAGAACATACAATACTACCATGGGTAATCAAATCCTTAGTTGCACTTTTATTTTTTCAATGTTAAATTTTACCTTAGCATCCTCCATCCCACTACTTTTCTATTACATCTCCTCCGTCCTCCTCTTCACCTCATTGTATCATCACACAGGAAAGATGAAGATGAGCAGTAATTTATCCATCAACTTGGAGCCGTATTACTCCGCTATGAAACTAGTCTTCTTCACCTTCATATATAATACTATATACTTTATTGGTCACTTTATTTGTGCTTTAATATACTATTTTCACTGTTTGACCTTCACATGGCTTTATATTTTCTTGGACTTTCTTCCAGGTCTACATACCTTCTACCTGATCTACAGAACAGCCAGCCTCAGGAGTCAGATGTCCAAGGTTCTACAGAATGTCACTGAGTTTTTATTTCAGAGGAAACCAGAAACCAGAGAAAATATAGACTGCGTAACTACTTTGTGATAGGATGGGTTATCAATGTATCACATCGGAAGGTTCAAGACCTTTAAATATTAGCAGAATTCAGTAGCCATAATCAGAGTTGGACTGGCCCACCAGAGAACCGGAGAATCCTCCAGTGGGCTCTGGCTTCTTCTTCAGGAGAGTTCATAGTGCAAACCTTGAGTAGGGGAGAAAGGTGGGCCCTAAGAATCAAATCCTCTGGTGGGCCCAATGTTCTTCAGTCTGACACTGGCCATAATATTAGTGAAACACATTGACCCTTCATTGTTTATACTGACCCATCAATCAATCCAAGTCAATGGGGCCAAGTTGGACAATGAAGTTTGGTACCTCCTTTATTCTGCTGATTAGCGGTGGCCCTCAAATTTAGGCCCCAACATATAGGACACATATCCTGAATTACCAACCTTACTCAGTTTCTTGAAGATATTTGGTGACATTTTCCGGATAAATTGCTATAAAGAGGTGCAAAGGAATACTTATGGCTTTTTCAGAGAAGTCTTAAGGCGCTGCTGTCTTCGTCATCTTCATTTTTCCCATAGACGTTAGAAGAGAGGACTTTGCTTTGTTTGCCCATCACTTCCAGACATTGACACAGTAACGGTTAAGATGTGATCTTGTTTCACAAAGACATAATAGAAATTATCATCCTCATCCCTGTTGATCATACTTTATTTATTTTTCTTACGTTTTTCACATGTGAATCATTTACATTTATTTCATATATGGACCCAAAAATCTAATGCTTCAATTGACAAATCATTAAGAAGCTTTTCTTCCCAGATTTATTGGTTTTATTTTCACATTGAGTTTACAGTAGAGCCCGGTTTATATAGGACTTTTTACTAGTTTGGCTCAAGTATTACTGCAATATATATTTTTTTTAACATTTAGAAACAATTATTTCTGCTTATTGATATCTAAAGTCATGGGTCAGCAAGAAAAAAAAATTGACACATCATGAAAACAAGATGATTATGATTCCTTCTAAATGATTTTAATAAATTATGAAATGAAAAGTCATTTAATTTTTTCAAGACCATTTTTATGACTCAGAGTTATTTCCCCTCTAACTAAAACCCACTGAGAATAACATAAAATACAAAGTGGCTCCAGAAATCTCAAGCTTACATGCCGAAACCCTGTAATAATTTCTAACACTTGTTCAAATGATACAGTTTGAAAGGTGTCTGTCGGACACAAAGTGGATGGGAGCTATGTATCACAGAGGCATGTCCTCTGTGATATAAACCTGGAGTAATGCTCCAGTACACATAATACTAAGAGGGGTTAATCTGCCATGTTAGGTCCAGCTCTAATTGTGAGCAGCTGAAAAGTTAGGGCGGGAAGACTGCTCATAATTTCTACACCCCCGGGTGTGGTTCATATTGTAAAATGGGACCTTTTCATCTGACTCATGTCACTGTGTATGAGGTGGTAGACCTCCTGGATTGTGTGGCTTTGTGAAAGGACTGCAAAGCTGGACTCTAAGCTGAGCAGACAAACCCGCACTATTGTTACAAACTGCATGTCTTGGGTGAAGGCGAATAAGCCAGGAAGCAATATCAAACAGCATGGATGACTTGAATAAACACCTGGTGCAAGCCAAACAGCAAAAACAGCTGGCACAACAGGAGGCAAATAAGCTGTTTATGCAACAGCTCCAACAGCAGCAGCACCAGCAACAAATCCAGCAACAGCAGCAGTAGATTGAATTATTCACAAAGGCGGTTTGTGGCACTGCGGCAGCTCCGATTCCAAAGTCAACTAATCATTTTTCTCTCTGGAAGGCGGTGAGAAAATCCCTAGGGGAAGACATAGATGCTCATTTAACCATTTTTGGAGTCAAGGATATGGAGAAAATCTTGCCAGAGCAGTGGTTGGATGTCCTGGTGCCATACTTAATGGAGAACCACAAAATCCCTACAATGACTTTGCCTTACAGGATGCCAAAGAATATGCAAAATTAAAAACAAAATTTTGATGCGCTTCTGGGTGACAATGACTATCAGGGCACAACGGGTCCACCAATGGGCATAAAACCGTGACAAGCCACTGCACTCCCAAATGTTGGATGTGCTGTACCTCATCCAAAAGTGGTTACAGCTGGAGTCCTCTAACCCAGATGCAGATGGTAAGGCGAGTTGTAATGGACTCATTTGTGCTCTACTTTCCAAGGCCAATGAGGCTGTTGGACATTTTCAATTCTCATGTCTTGGATGGCCATCAGTCCTGTCCCACCTGCCAGATAACCTCCCTGCCCTGACCTCTCAATGGGATAACTAAGATAAGCCCCCCTGTGCCTGTGACAGCCATGTGACGGCAGTGCATCGCATCCCTCTGTCCGTGACATACCGGTGTCAGCAGCGGGATAGTGACATATTAAAAAGGGGAGGGAATACTCATAAGTACACACAATTGTCTCAGGCCTACTAAACACTGAGTCTGTTCTCCAAAACCTATGACGCAGGATCCCCGCAGGAATTGTGCAGGTTTTTAGTAAGAGGAATGATTGCGCAAACCAGATCACTAATGCTCTATGATTATCCCACCGCTGCCACCAATATGTCACGATCTTGCCGCTGACACCGGTATGTCACAGATGGAGCGATGCGACGCACTGCCGACACACGGCTGTCACAGGCGCAGGGGGGGTTGATCTTAGTTATCCCACCGCTGGCACCCTGTGATAAAAACAGCAAGCTTGCCTTGCCCTAGCAACTAATCGCAGGGGGTTATTTTGGATGTCCCACCACTGCTAACAATCTTCCACGAACGGTGGGGATTTATGTATGTCCCACTTTTCAGTTCCACTTTGGAACTCACAGCTCTCCGGCGCCCCCCTTACCCTCAGGTCAGTCAGGGAACTACACCTGGGATAATGGATCACTGGCCGGCTGGTTCAATGAGGTCTGGCCACCTTGCACGCCGCAGTGAGGGAATTATAAAATGCTCTGGCCGCAGCAACCCAATTAGCTTATAAAATTCCTTTCTGTCACAGCCAGCAGTAACTGGGGCCCAGACCATACGTCGCCACCACCAGCTACGATTCTCTTAATCAATGAGTTAATTAAGAGAGTCCATAGCAAACCCCCAAATTAGTAGCGTAATTATCTTAAAGGCACGTGTTCATTTTTAGAGCATGAAGACAGACTAATAAAGTTATAATTTATTCTGCAAAAGGGGGCAGTGATTGCAGAGATAAAATATCTTACAAAGTTGAGACATTAGATATGTACAATGCAAATATAAAATAAACAGGATGAAAATAGAGGTTAACACTTACAATTGCTTAGATGGTCTTAGGCTAACCATGTGGGGAGAAGGCGGAGCTACACTTCTCCACTCTTCTGAGGACCTCTTGGCATGAGATCTCTTAGCTGTAAAGATCAATTTTAGGGAGGGAATACCTTTTAGCTTTGGGTTTGTAACATCACAAAAGGGGCCGTCCGGTTATGGTCCTCCCCCTACTCTTGAAGTTACAATCTGACTACTAAACCTATTATAACTATATCTCGCAGAGGGTACCTTGCATAAACACGCACATGGTATCATTCTCTTTAGCCTGTCGAAGACAATAATTCAAGACCAAACTTGCAGTAATTATGTCACACTGTTTAGGAGAAATCCAGTTCTCAGTTTCTGTGGGTGCTGGAACCGTGAAAATTATGGGCCAGGAAGCTGGGTCGGTGCCCTTCGCAGACATGTTATTTTCATATCTCTGTCGTGTATCGTTTTCGCAATCCAATCTCTTTAATATTACCCATTCTTATATCCAGCCGCATGGTGCTTCAAACAAAGACATTCTTTCCCCTTAGCTTAGTTAACATTCCTTAGCTGGAGAGGAGAGAAATGATGGCACAGGAAGTGTCTGGTGTCCTGTTACAGATGCAGCCACAGAGTGTGTGTTTGTGTGGGGGGAAAAGAATGAGAGGGTTGCAGCTTGGTGACAGGCAGAAGTCTCATCTGTAGTTTAGAGATTGGAAGATTCTGGAAGGTTCCAGAATAGTTATAACTTACTTATCATTACACTGCTGCTACTGTAGTAGACCACAGATCAGTCAATTCACAGTCCCACTGAATATGCAGATCCTGGACCTCCTTATATTAGTTAAATCTTTGGATTATTATTCACAGAGTGAGAGACTGTCATTCCCTTTTTCAATGTGCTTCAGCACTGAAGTAGTACATCACAATCTGATTATCAAATAATTACCAGTAAATAATTAGAAAAAAGAACCACCAATGTATAACAATTCTAAATTAGCAAAAAGTGGCCATTGAAACTTAACCTTTAAAGGGAATCTGTCACCCTTTTTTTGGCCTTTCACCTGCCGGCATAGATATTGGGGGCTTATCTTATACTCACGGAGGTGGGCGGTCCGGTCCGATGGGTGTCGTCGTCCCGTCCGGCGCCTCCCTTCTTCATGCGATGATGTCCTCTTCTCCCGTCCTGTAATGGCTCCAGCTCCGGCGCACTGCTCTGCCCTGTTGAGGGCAGAGCAGAGTCCTGCAGTGCGCAGGTGTCGGGAGAGGTCTGGCACCTGCGCACTGCAGAATTCTGCTCTGCCCTCAACAGGGCAGAGCAATGCGCCTGCGCCGGAGCCATTTCAGGACGGGAGAAGAGGACGTCATCGCATGAAGAAGGGAGGCGCCGGACCGGACCACAACACCTATCGGACCAGACCGCCCACCTCCGTGAGTAAAATATAACGTGTTTTTCTTCTCTTTCAGGTTACATCGGAGGCTTATCTACAGCATTACAGAATGCTGTAGATAAGCCCCCGATGTCTATGCCGGCAGTTAATAGGGGAAAAAAAGGGTGACAGATTCCCGTTAATAGATCATTAATATAAAAAGGTCTCAAGTGCCTAAATATACAAATAGACAAACAAGAAAAAAATGAACACGCACCTCAGCCATGGATACAAACTGCAAATAAGCAAAAAACTGAGTGCTCTTGCAGATGAAACGGTAGGGAAAATAAGTATTTGAAATTCTGCCGATTTTGCCAGTTTTGCCATCTGCAAACAATGGAGTGGTCTGTAATTTTTATCGCAGGTACACTTCACCTGTGAGAGACAGAATTTAAAAAGAAAAAACAGAAACTCCGATTGTATGATTTTTAAATAATTAATTTGCATTATATTGCATGAAATAAGCATTTGATACAATAGAAAAATAGAACTTAATATTTGGTCCAGAAACATTTGTTTGCAGTTACAGAGGTCAGACGTTTCCTGTAGTTCTTGACCCAGTTTGCACACACTGCAGCAGGGATTTTGTCCCCCTCCTTCATACAGATCTTCTCCAGATATTTCAGGTTTTGGTGCTGTCACTGGGCAACATTGAATTTTAGCTCCCTCCAAAAGTTTTCTGTTAGGTTCAGGTCTGGAGACTGGCTAAGCCACTTCAGCACTTTCTTACGGAGGCACTCTTTAGTTGTCCTGGGTGTGTGTTTGGGTCATTGTCATGCTGGAAGACCAAGAAACAGCAAATCTTCAATGAAGGTTTTTTGCCAAAACCTTGTGATACATTATACCTTCATTGTTCTTCAATACTGTCCAGTCGTCCTGTCTGCTTTGCAAAAAAGCACCCCCAAAATATGATGTTTCCCCCACCATGCTTTATGGTTGGGACGGTGTTTTTGGGGTTGTTCTCATCCTTCTTCTTCCTCCAAGTGGAATTAAAACCAACAAGGTCTATTTTAGTCTCGTATGACCTCCTCTGGATCATCCAGAAGGCCATTGGTGAACTGTAAATGGGCCTGAACATGTGCTGGCATGAGCAGATGCATTTGCATGCCCTGCAGGATTTAATTCATGATGGGGTATAGTGTGCTACTAACGATAATGTTTTAGACTGTAGTCCCAGGTCTCTTCAGGTCATTGACCAGGTCCTCCCAGGTAGTTCTGGGCTGATTCCTGACCTTTCTCAGAATTATCCTTTCCCGATGAGACAAAATCTTACACGTAACACCAGACCTAGGAAGACTTACAGTCATCTTGTGTTTCTTCCATTTTCTAAAAATTGCGCCAACAGTTGTTGCCTTCTCACCAAGCTGCTTGCCTATTGTCTTGTAGCCCATCGCAGTCCTGTGCAGGTCTACAATTTTGCCCCAGGTGTCAGAGTAGGAGGTCTTCTTAAAGAAAAACTAACAGGTCTGTGAGAGCCAGAATTCTTCAAATACTCAATTCTTTCAATTAAATGCAAATTAATCATGTAAAAATCCTACTGCATGATTTTCTGGATTTTTTTAAGATTCTGTCTCTCACAATTGAAGTGTGCCTATGATAAAAATTACAGGCTCTCCATTTTGTGTAGGTGGGAAAACTTGTAAAACCGGCAGTGATTTAAATACTTATTTTCCACTGTATATACCACTGTATATACCACTGTATATGATGCATAAATAATAAAAAATATATAAATGGTAAAATTCGATGTGCTTGGCAAATATACAGTATAAATTGGAACACCAATATGTAGATGTATAGAAACTTTAAATGGAAAATGAACCAAAATCTCACCAAACTTGTGCAGGGATTTCCATATGTTATCGTGGGTGATTGGAATGTGTCTGTTGAGGAGGTTAATTTCCCGTCCCTCCATTAAATCCCTGTGAACGGATCCGGTTAGGAATTTGTTTGTTTATTTGTGTATTTAGGGTCTTGAGACCTTTTTATATTATTTACCTCTTAAAGATTATTTTTAATGGCCACTTTTTGCTACTTTAGAATCAATTTCAGATTAAGCTTTTTTCTTTCCCTATGTAACAAGAGCCGTGCACTCTGATCACGCTGCAAAATCCTACAATGGCGCTCCTTGAACAGCCTCCTCTTTTCTACTCCATGTGATAGTCTCCATGATTGACTGCACTAGATCATTTCATGTGATTGCTGCATAGAATTATGGGGAAGCTAGCATGGTGGCGCCTGATGTAATGAACCTGCTCTATGAGTTTTCATCTGTGTGTCAAATGGTGGCAGCATTTTTTTTTTTGTTATTCTTTTAAATCTGTAACATGCATGCCAATACCTATCTCGATTGTTGCCACTTCAGTAACTGGGCATAGCTACACTGTTACTGTGGGTGATGTGGGGCAGCTATCTGACAATTCTGTTTAATGCCAGGAATTTTTTGTGCTTCTGATCACTCTGAGAAATGGAGTTAATTCCTGACTTTCTAAAGTGCCCCTTACGCCAGCCTGCATCATTGACCCTGCCAGCCTATCCATGAGCACAAATCATAGACCCCTGTGTAAATCCAGATCTCTGTACAGAGGTTAAAAGTTGAAGGTCAAGACAACCCCTGTAATCTGGTATACAGATGGTCTAGTGCTAATTCCGTCCTTGGCAGATACTTTTAGAGCTTCCAAAAAAACTGTTGATAGAGCTCCATAACAGAAAACAATTGCAACATATTTTTTTAATTCATAAAGGCCTGGAAAATTGAATAATAGTTTCCACATGAAGGTGATCTTCCGTAGATCACTCTGCTCAACTCTTTTGATAAAAAGTTGAGAGAATAAATCCACAGAGGATCGATTTCAAAATCGGTGGGGTCCAACACCAAACACCCTTACAGATCAGCTGATATTTGCACCAGATGTGGCAAGATGTAAAAACATGAAAAAGAGCGGCATTTAGCATCCTGCCGCCGCTGAAACGGCTTCAGATGGTCAAAGTGGTTGTCAGGTGTTGGACCCGGACTGATCCTTTATTTCTAACTGTCCTTAGTATAAATTCTCAATAGGGTGTAACGAGACAACCACTTGAACATTTTTTATTTTTTTTTAACTTTCGAACTTGAGTCGAAATATAGTTAGCATGGGTGTGTTTTTTTTGTTTTAGTGGGACAGTTGTCATTTTACTTGGTGCTAGTTTGAGATTCATGAAGTATTTTAGAAAAAAATACATTCATATTACAGTGTGTCCGTAAAGTCTTGGTGCACTTTTAACCAGTCACTGGAAAGCAACAAAAAACAATAGAAATGTGAAATCTGCTCCAAATAAAAGAAAAACTCTCCCAGTTTCATACCTATTCAGTGAAGTTCGACGTGGGCTCCATTTGTTGCCCTACACACATCCAAATGATAGTGAAGTTCTTGCCACACAAGGGTAAGGACGTCTGGTGTAACAGAGAGAGTAACGTTGATGATTCTCTGTTTTAAGTGATTAATGTCTTTGATATGTTCAAAGTACACATATTGCTTCACATAACCCCAAAAGTAAAAGTCTAAGGGCGTCAAATCCGGGGATCGGGGTATACTTGTATACTTCCCCGAGACTGGTGAAAAGTGCACCATGACTATACGGACACATTGTATTTTTATTAAAAAATATCTTTACATCAAAATTGAATTCCCTCTTTTTTGAATTTTTAGCTATGCGTGGTTTGTGGAAATGTTGAGAATTATAATATATTCTGTGCATTCTATTCTTTATGACTAATACTCCCACATTTTGCTTTTGCCTTTCATGTGTCCAATGTTACCATTTTGTAATTGCTTTTAACTTGTATTTAAATAAATGTATTTAAGCTCATATCTGAAAAGTGTCACATTATGTGGAATGACTCGTTAATGTTTCAACATATCAGCTCAGGGGCCAGGAAGGAAGAGCAAGAGAAATAACCCTACCCAGCTGAGGTGCTTAGTTAAGCGCAGAGAGGAGAAGTAGCTAGGCATGCCCCATGCTACTCGGGTGACACCTGTCCTGGATGCCAGTCTTGCTGCTGAGTAGAGTTGAGCGAAACGGGTCGGTCAAATTCATAAGACGCCGACTTTCGCTAAAGTCGGGTTTCATGAAACGAAATCGGACCATAGTGTGAGGTCGGCCATGAGGTCGGCGACCAGAGCGCCAAAGTCGCGTTTCAAATGATGCTTACAGCGCCTTTTTTCAGCCAATGATGGAGGACGCACACTGTGGGCAGCGCGATGACATGGACAGCGGTCACTACCATATTTGAGAAGGGCATGCAAGTGATTGGCTGGCTTTGTGTGGCGTCACGGTGGCTATTAAAGGGCGTGCACGCCGACCACCATCTTACTTCTGCCGATCTTAGCATTAGGGAAAGGTTGCAGCTGCTGATTCTGTAGGGAGAGCGTTAGGCAGGGAAGAAGAAAAAAAAACTGCTTCTGCTGGTAGCGATTTCCACTGTACAACACGACACTTTGTGTGCAGTGACAGGGGAGGATATATTTTGGGGCATCAGCTCTGTTGGTTATTAGGCTGTCTTATAAGGCTCCCTGATAGCTGCATTGCTGTTTGCACACTGCTGTGCAAACTGCTTTTTTAAAAGCAAAAATACTTTTCTTCCTCTTTTCTGCACAGTTACCAAGCGTTCATTTTTCCACACTTTTGTGTGCAGCAGTCCTGCTTATTAGGCTGCCTGCTGCCATACTTGGACTGAGAGCATCATTGTCAGCCTCCTAAAATCTCTAGGGAGATTCAAATTCTCCCCAATACTATATACCCCTTGTACCTTGTTTTACAGTACCATATAGCTGGTGGCATTTTGGGTACATTTTCCCAAAAATGAGGAAGTATGGTGGAAGAGGCCTTGAAAGTGGGTGGGGGTTGCCAGCTGGTACTGATGGTGGTGGTGGTATATCTGCTGGTAGTGGCAAAAGCACAATAGCACCTAAGGCAGAAGGTGTTGAGCCTGGGTCATCGTCTGGCTACACAAGGCCTCAAAGGCTCCCTTTTCTGGGAGTAGGTAAACCGCTTTTAAAGCCGGAGCATCAGGAACAAGTTTTGGCTTACATTGCTGACACAGCCTCCAGCTCTATCGCCTCCTCTTCTGAAGTTTCAAAAAATAATAGCACTGAGTTGTCAGTGGAGGCTCCTGGTCAGGAACAACACCTTTCCTTGTGTCCTTCACCCCTACCAAAAGTGAAGGATGCGGCAGGCCACACTACAGATTACTCCATGGAGCTCTTTTCAAATACCATGCCTGGGTTATCAAGTCAAATCGTGAATTCCCCAGTCCAAGATGAATCTGACATGGAGTGCACTGATGCACAGCCACTGCTAGATTTTTCTGCTGGTACATTCACTCAGAGCACTACATTGTCCTCGCAGTGTACTGAGCCAGAATCTGACTCTGATGAAACTCAGGTGCCCCTTCACGCATACTATACCACCTTACACGGTGACACAGAGGAAGGTACAGATGAAAGTGCAGGTTCGTTGAGCAGGTGGGGGGGCATACTAATGGGCGACGGCACTGGCAATGGGCCCCTCAGAGTACGCAAAAGTGTCTCTGCCGGTGGGAGGGTGCACCCGCAAAAGTGTCTCTGCCGGTGGGAGGGAGGGCTCTGCCGGTGGGACACACCGCCGTACTATGAGGGGACCTGTGCCAGTGCCGTCGCTAATGAGTGGGCCCCCCCCTGCTTGCTCAGGATCACAGCACTTGCAAAGTTGAAATGCTTACCTCTCCCTGTTCCACCGCCGTGACGTCTTCCGCATTTCCTGACAGTGACATTCTGGTCAGAGAGCGCGATGACATCACGTCTGGATGCCCTCTGCCAAAACAGTCCAAGTGCAGAGAGATGGAAGATGAGGATGACGATGAGTCCAGAGTACAGGGATTCCCTAGCGAGGAGACTTATTTAATTGTTTTAAACGTTGGGAGCAATTTTTGGGGAGCACTATACTTTGGAGAATGATATATGGGTCACACCATACACTGGAGCATTCCAAAGGTGGACATCAGACACTGGAGCAGCATTTACAGGGCCCATTATACACTGGAGCATTAGAAATAGGGCCCATTATATATGGAGCATTATTTGGGCCCATAAGACACTGGAGCATCATCCATGGGGCCCATCATATCCTGGAGCAATGCAAATGGGGCAGATTATATATGGAGCATTATTTGGACCTATCGTACACTAGAGCATTATCCGTGAGGCCCATCATATGCTGGAGCTTTCCAAATGGGGGACATCAGACACTGGAGCAGCATTTAAAGGGCCCATTAAACACTGGAGCATTAGAAATGGGGCACATTATATATGGAGCATTATTTGGGCCCATAAGACAGTGGAGCTTCATCCATGGGGACCAACATATACTGTAGGATTATGTGGAGCTCATCATATACTGTATCGAACATTATATGGGACCAATGATTCTGTATGGAGAAATATATGGGCCTCATTACTCTGTATGGAGCACTATGCGGTGGCCATAATACTGTATGGAGTAATATACTGTCCGTTTTTCGAGCGATTGGAGAATTTAAAATGGATATCAGTCATGTGATGTAAGAAGTGAAGTATTTTTCATTGTACTATACCGCTATTTCTCTGCCGTATCAGAGGATCATGAATTATGGCATGTGTTAATGGAGCTCAGTGACACTCTTTGGCCCTGGGCCCACAAAAATCTGGAGCCAGCCCTACCCCCCACAACTTTAGCCAAATAACCCCCAGTTTTCAATGCCTAACTATTATTATAAAGTAAATTAAGGTTGACAAGCTTAAGTAATAAGAATTAATGTTTTTGGCATTAAAATGGGCACTGTAGGTGTGTTTCCTGTCCTCCACTCACTGCCGACTTTTCTTCCCCATTGACTTGCATTGGGTTTCGTGTTTCAGTCGGCCTTCGATTGCGTTCGACCCGACTTTTACGAGAGTCGGGTTTCATGAAACCTGACTTGACCCGAAAAAAGGCAAAGTCGCTCATCTCTACTGCTGAGGCAAAGTGGGCTGACAAGGTGGAGGATCCACAGAAAGGAAAATACCACTGCCTCATAATCCTCCCATTATGAAAGTATGGATAAGGAAAATAGACAGTGGCTAAAGGACAAGAGTAAGCTAGGCACCAAAAAGAAGAGAAAGAAAGTAGGTGTAAGATCTCTTCTTTCTCTTACAAGGGCATCTGAGGAAGATAAACTTACTCTACCCCCTGTTGGTCTTTCTTTTTCCAAAGATTTTATTGTTTAAACATTAAACAGAAAAGGGGGGGAGGGGGGGAAGGGAGGGGGAGAACAAGGAGGGGGGGGGCTGTTGGTCTTTCCAACCAGTTCCAAGCCATTGAGATATTCTCTTCCTCTGAAAGGGAAGAACAGGGTGAGGTTCTGGTATTAGCTAAGCCTACAGGGGGTGTAAAGTCTCCTTTCTTTGAGGAACCTTTTTACTGCACCAGTAGAATGCCAATGGGTTATTGTGATACAGGAAAGATATATATCTTTGTACCGTGTTAGCCAGTAGATAGAAAATTATTCAGAATTGAGAGTCCTCAGTGGTTGATGCCTTTTAATGACTAACTAAAAAGATAGCAACACATTGCAAGCTTTCGAGACTACTCAGGTCCCTTCATCAGGCATTGACTAATACAAAATCTGAAGAGTCACATATTTATGCACAACACAGCACTGACAAAATGCAATAGATAAGTCAAGTGACGAGAAGCAGAACTATCATTATGGGAGAGGGAGAAACATAAATATTGGACCAGTTCATAGATAAGGAGTCTAGATGTTTTATTTTCCTCTGATTGGGGTCTGGTTCTGTGTTGTGATGCCCCCACAAGGTCTTAGGAGCAAATTCCTTAATTGATGTTAAAAGACATATATCCATGAGACACGTTCATTCCAGCATTGAGAGTGTCAAAGGTCATCATGAGCTTGAACTCCCAGACTCTTCTGTCTCTCTGAGACATGAATTTACTTTTCAATACCAGTAATTTCATATCCATGGTGTTGTGATCAGGCATACAAAAATGTTTTGCCACAGGTAGATCCATTCTTTTTTCTCTTGTTGTGTGATGATGACAATTCATCCTTGTTCTCATTTTTTACCTGGTCTCCCCCACATACAGACCCCCAGTTGGACATTTAGTACAAATAATTAAGTACACCACATTAGATGTGATGCAGCTGAAAACACCTGGGATCTTGTAGTCCAGATGTGAATAGGGAATCTTTATCTTGTCCGTGGTCATTATATATGGACAGGTTTTACATTTTTTTCTGGTTGCAAGGAAAGGTTCCTGCAGCTGTTGGAGAGGACAGGGAGCTTCTGACAATGATGCTTCTTAGATTTGGGGGCTGCTTAAAGCACAGTAGTGGGGGGGTGGAAAAATGGATTGTAATCGGGCATCTTTTTGTAGTAAAGGTTGTAATTTCAGTGCAGCTCCCCTTAGCACTTCCAGATTTGGGTTGTAAGTGACTACTAGAGGCACCCGGTTATTTTCTTCTTTGGCTTTGTAATGTAGCAGGTGATTCCTTGACATTCTGGTGGCTCTTGTAATCTGGTTTTCAATTGTTCTTGGATGGTAGCCCTGATTCAAAAAGGTCTTTTTGAGGAGACCAAGATGTTCATCTCTATCCATGGGGTTGGAACATATACGGTTGTATCTGATGGCTTGGCTATAGATAATAGAGTTCTTTATGTGTTTTGGATGGAAACTGTCCCATTTAAGGTATGTTGTAAGGTCGATTGGCTTCTGATACAGGGATGTCTCTATTTCATTGTTTTTAGCTTAATGATGGTGTCCAAAAAGTTAATCTCGGTGCTGGAGTAGTTGAGTGTTAAGTTGATGGTGGGATGAAATTGATTAAACTGTTCGTTGAACGTCTTTAGCTGTTGCTCAGACTCCGTCCAGATGATTAAAATATCATCAATGAAGAGGTAGTAGGCCAGAGGCCTGATAGGACATGAGGACAAAAAGTCGCTTTCAAGCTTGGCCATGAAAAGCCATTTTACTTCCCATAGCTGTGGCAGTCTTCTGTAGCTAGATCTTGTTGTCAAATTCGAAGTAAATGTGGGTGAGGATGAATTTTATAAGTTTCACCACAGCATCAGCATCAGTCCCTGTGTTTTCCATGAAGAATTTGCAGGCATTTAATCTATCCTGGTGTGGGATATTAGAGTACAAAGATTCCACATCCATGGTGGCCAGGATGGTAACTTCTGGTAGAGGACCTATTGCTGCTAGTTTTCTGTGCTGTGTTGTGCATAAATATGTGACTCTTCAGATTTTGTATTAGTCAATGACTGATGAAGAGACCTGAGTAGTCTCGAAAGCTTGCAATGTGTTACCATCTTTTCAGTTAGCCATTAAAAGGTACCAACCACTGAGGACTCTCAATTCTGAATATTTTTCTAATAGGATATTGTGTTATTAATGGGAAGGGGCCTGATATTAAGAGTCCTTGTGAAGGGACAAGAGCTTTGATTCATTAACATGTGGTTCCAAACCTAAGTGAAATTGGAAGTGCCTCTTAATGAGGATCAACTACCTTTGTGCAAGTTGGCAGGTTGTCCTTGTAGAGCACTTCAGCACTGCTATGAGTCCCCAAGATAGAGGGGGTTCCGCAGACAAGCTGGCTTTTGACAGCATTACACTTAATAGTATAGGTATTTAGGCTAGCCTGATGGTTGACCACATCTTGCACACCCAAGGCCACAAGGGGTTCACCTCTCAAAGAGGTATTTATTTTTTAGAGAAGGAAGCCGTCTCTTCAGCATTGTCTGTTGTTGAGGTGGAGTTCCTCGACTACTTTTTAATTGTGTGTTATTTGAATGTTACAGAGACCCACTGGTTGGGAAAAGGCTTTGGAGTGTCAATACATCTCTCTTGAAGGAAGTGGGAATTAGACAATCCTTTGAAGATTTTCCTTAGAGCCAGGTACACTTGTAAAATTAAACCAGAATGGTGGGAGATGTTTAAGAAAAGGGTGGCAAAATTGTTTCCCCAGCTCTAGAGCCTCAGAAGTCTGGAAAAGTACTAACATATAAAGTATACTCTTGTATAAGCCAAGTTTTTCAGCACATTTTTTTGTGCTTAAAATGCCCCCTTCGGCTTATACACGAGTCATTGTACAGAAAGACGGTGGGGGGAGGGGGAGAGGCGGAGCAGCGTTAGGAGCAGCGGCTGCGGTTTTAACTGTGCCGCTGCTAAAGAGAAATGAATATTCATTTTTCTTATAGCAGTGACAGCTGCAGCCGCCGGCTTCCAGAAGACCTCATACTAACCCTCCTTCGTGCCATCGCTGCATTTCCATTGGTCCCAGAGCCTGCAGCTCTTCCTGTGCTGAGCGATCATGTGGCTCCGCTCATTAAGGTAATGAATATGCACACATCTCCACTCCCATAGGTGTGGAGCACATATTCATTACCTTAATGAATGGTGCCACGTTATCTCTCAGCACAGGAAGAGATGCCGGCGCAGAGACCAACGGATACCAAGGGCATGCTGGAGGGTGAGTAGGATGGGGTTTTTTTTGTAATAGGAAGCATGCATACCAGGTTGGGAAGGGGAAACCATGCATACAATGATGGGACGGGGGAGGCATGCATACAATGACAGGACGGGGGAGCCATGTGTAAAACAACGGGATGGGGGAGCCATGCATACAGCAATGGGATGGGGGAGCCACGCATAGCAGGACAGGATGGGGGAAGCCACGCATACCAGGACAGGGATGAGGGGACAATGCGTACCCGGCTTATTCTCAAGTCAATAAGCTTTCCCAGTTTTCTATGGCAAAATTAGGTGCCTCTACTTATACTCGGGCTGGCTTATACTCGAGTTTATACCGTATCTGCATCACAGCCTGAGGAGGAGTTTTGAGTATCTTGAGTAGACTGTAAGTAGCTGCAAGGAAATCTCCAATGTGAAATCTTTGCTTGAGAGGTCCCAAATAGAGTTGAGCGAAACAGGCCAGATTCATAAGTCGCCGACTTTTGCCAAAGTCAGGTTTCGCCGACCGACACCCGACCATAGCGTGAGTTTCGCCAACCAAAACCCGACCATAGAGTGAAGTCGGCCATGCGGTCAGCAAAGCGAGCATCAAAGCCAGATCTCCCAAAATGCTTGCAGGTGACTTTTTTTCAGCCAAGGAGCAAGGACATACACTATGGGCAACGAGATGACATGTGACGCGTCCACCACCATCGTAGAGAAGGGCATCCTAGTGATTGGCTTGCTTTGGGGGGCGTCATAGTGTCTATAAAAGCCCTGAACACCGACCTCCATTTTACTTCTGCTTATCTTAACAGGAGGAAGAGGTTGCTGTTTATCAGTAGGGAGAGAGTTAGGAATGTAAAGATAGAAGAAGTTCTTCTGTGCTTGTGCTGACAACAATTGTGCTGTACAGTTAGTGTGCAGTGACGGGAGGATTTTCTTGTGTGCAGCAGCGCTGGTTATTAGGCTGCCTGAGAGCTGTATTGCTATGTGTACACTGCTGTGCAGGCTGCTTTTTACACAGCACTAATACTTTTATTCATTTTTTTCTGCACAGTTACCGACCGTTCATTGTTTCCCACACCGTATAGAGCTGTACGCTCCTCACACACTACCGTGTACTGGCTGGTATCATGGACAAATTCATGCTGACTATCTGTGTGTGACTCCGGAAATAAATACAGAGATTTAAATTTTTCCCTACACCGTATACAGCTGTACGCTCCTCATACAGTACCATATCTCTGCTGGTATTTTTAGTACATTTTCCCAAACATGAGGAAGTATGGCTGAAGAGGCCACGGACGTGGGTGGGGGGGAGGCTGGTACTGATGGTGGTGGTGCATCTGCTGGTAGTGCCAAAAGCACAATAGCACCTATGCAGGAGGTGTTGCACCTGCATCATTATCTGGCTCCAGAAGGCCTGGAAGGCTCCATTTTCTGGGCGCAGGTAAACCGCTTTTAAAGCCGGAGCATCAGAAACAGGTTTTGGCTTACATTGCTGAAACAGCCTCCAACTCTACCGCCTCCTCTTCTGAAGTTTCAAAAACTGCAAGTACTGATTCGTCAGTGCAGGCTCTTGGTCAGGAACAACACCTTTCCTTGTGTCCTTCACCCCCACCAAAAGTGAAGGATGCGGCAGGCCACACTTTAGATTACTCCATGGAGTTCTTTTCACATACCATGCCTAAGTTATCAAGTGAAATCCTGAATTCCCCAGTCCAAGATGAATATGACATGGAGTGCACTGATGCACAGCCACTGCTAGATGATTCTGCTGGTACATTCACCCAGAGCACTGCATTGTCCTCGCAATCTACTGAGCCAGATTCTGACCCTGATGAAACTCAGGTGCAACTTCCCGCATTCTATACTACCTCACACGGTGACACAGAGGAAGGTGCAGATGAAACTGAAGAGTAGGTGATGATGACCCAGTTGTTGACCCGGATTGGCATCCATTGGGGGAAGAGAGTGCCGCTGGCAATAGCTCAGAAGAGGAGGAAGATCCTCAGCAGGCATCGACATCGCAGCTGCGGTTATCTGGCAGGCCCGTAGCAGTCCAAAAACGTGTTAAAAGAGTTGCAGGACAGCTTGGCCAGACGGTCAAATTAGCACAGCGTGCAAACCCTGAAAATTTTTACCATAGTAGGAAGAGTGCAGTGTGGCACTTTTTTGACCAAAATCCTATTGATGAGGCAAAGGTTATCTGTAAGAAGGGCAGAAGGTCCTTTAGCCGAGGGAAAAATCTCCAAAATTTGAATACCAGTTGCATGCTTAGACATGTAAACACCATGCACTTGCAAGCGAGGACGGACTACAAAACCTCAGGTAGCACAGGTGCACCTGCTCCAACTGAGGGTAGCCAGGAACGCTACATCGCTTCCCCCACTGTAAGCCCACCGGTTAGCACACCACCAGCAAGAAATGTTGAGGTGTCATCGCAAGGCCAGAGCAGTCAGGGAATTACAATGTTTTTCCAACAAAATACTGCATCTAGGCCATCATCACCACCAGAACCACCATCACTAACCACCTCTCAGTCTGCCATGTCCACCACTAGTTCCACCATATGCAGCTCGCAAGTCAAGCTCATTGCCTACATTGCCAAACTGATCTCATTAGAGATGATGCCCTTCCATTTGGTTGAAAGCGCAGCATTCCGAGAGCTCATAGCCTACGCTGTCCCACGCTATGACTTACCCAGTCGGCACTTCTTTTCTAGAAAAGCCATCCCTGCCCTCCACCTGCATGTGAAAGACTGCATTGTCCATACACTCAAACAATCAGTGAGTGGAAAGGTGCACCTCACAACAGATGCATGGGCCAGCAGGCATGGCCAGGGCCGTTACATGTCCACCACTAAGCACTGGGTGAATGTGGTGGATGCAGGGTCCACAGGGGACAGCGGCGGTGGGACAGTGCTGGCTAGCCCACGGTATAGGCAACAGTTGGCTGTTGGCGTTCGACCCTCCGCCTCCTACTCCAGAAGCGAAAGCTTGTTGACAGAGCGCAGTCACACGAGCATTCCATCCGCAGCTCCCAGTGTTGCACACGAGGTGTCCCACTGTTGAACATCTAGTGGTAAGCGTCAGTAGGCTATTTTAAAGATGATGTCTTTGGGCGACAACAGACACACCGCGGAGGTACTGGCCAACTACTTGCAGCGAGAAGCTGAGTCATGGCTGGGCAGTCTACATCATGACCCAGGCAAGGTAGTCAGTGATAACGGACGTAATTTTGTGGCAGCCATAGCCCTGGCAAAACTTAAACACATACCTTGCCTGGCTCACACCTTGAACCTGGTGGTGCAGTGCTTCAGAAATAATTATCCAGAGTTACCAGCCCTGCTCCATAAGGTGCGAAGACTGTGCTCGCACATCCGTCGCTCGCCCGAGGACTCCAGTCGTATGCAGAGACCACAGCAATCGCTCTACCTCCCCAAGCACTGCCTAATCATAGACATTGCAACAAGGTGGAACTCCACCATGCACATGGATGAGAGGCTGTGCGAACAGAGGCAGGCTGTAATGCATTTGTGGAGGATACACGGGCAGGCAATTTGAGGGCAGACATCGAGTTGTCGGGTGTGCAGTGGTCAAAGCTGAAAGACCTCTGTAAAGTCCTTCAGTGTTTTGAGGAATGCACACGGCTGGTAAGTGCAGATGACACCATCATAAGCATGAGCATCCCACTTATGCGTCTGCTCATGCAAACTTTGATGCATGTTAAGGATCAGGCGTCTGCAGTGGAGGAGGAGGAGGGAAGCCTTGATGACACTCAGGCATTGTCTGCTCAGGGAACTGTCCTGGATGAGGTGGAGGAAGAAGAGGAGGAGGAGGATGATGATGGGATGATTATTTGGGGGAGGAGGGCAAGAGAAAATGTTGGCTTGCCAAGGTCAGGTACTGGGTTTGTGCATGACTGGAGGGATGTGGATTTGGCAGAAAGTGCTCCCCCATCCACCACTGGCAGTGTATCATTGACACCTGGAACATTGGCCCACATGTGTGATTATCTCTTGTAGATTCTAAAAAGGGACCCTCGCATTGCCAAAATTATGAAGGATGACGACTACTGGTTGGCCTGCATCCTGGATCCACGCTATAAAGGCAAATTACAGAACATCATGCCACAGGAGAACCTAGAGCTAATACTGGCTAACAAACAAGCAACTCTGGTAAACCATTTGTTAGAGGCATTCCCAGCACACAGCAGCGGTGCAGGTTCTACCACGAGCCGTACTGGGCAACATGGAAAAAAGCCAAAACAGGCAGAGATGCCTACTTGTATAAACAGGCTTCAATACAAATGCACTAACAGGGTGCAGCGGACCCAAGTAAAATGGCAAATGCACAGGTGCAATAATACCTAATGAAACAGCCAGCCTACAATCAGGGATTGGCCGTGTGGCACACCAGTGCAAAAAAAATAAATAATAATCCCTATGTGGCAGTGTTCACACAGGGAATGCAGAGCATATGGTTCACAGCCTCTTAGTAACACCATATAGGGGGGCTGCCCAGTGCTAACTATAATGCATCCCGTGTGAACAGAGGCCACAGTTTACAGAACCATTTGGGCCCAACTGCACCCTGAAAAGATAAAAAGTGCGCAAAAACATATCAATATTTGTAAGGTATTGGTTAATATTATGGCCATAATACGTAAGCTGGCAAACTAACGTCAAAGTTCCTTACACTTGCCAGTCCTACTCTAACATGAAAACCACAGAATGAGGAAACAGCCATTCTAAGCTGAATTTGCTTGCCCTCGTTCGATCACAGCCACTAAGCAGCTTGAGGCCGGGCCAGTACCGGCATGGGAGACTGGCTGGGAATCTCCGGTCCTGTTGGGCAAAATGGAAGAGGTGTTCGTGGTGCACACAGCGGAAGTGGCATTGGAGACAGGGGTTTCATGACCATGTTGTGGAATGACTTCTCGAGTACCGCTCACACGACTGGTAATCGATTTCAACAGACAGGAGACAGCAGTTGTCAACTATGGTTCAAAATTACCTCTCCTCCCCTATCGCTGTTCATTCCCCTTTTACTACTGGGCCTGTAAACTGGACACCTGGCCTGAATTGGCACAATATGCCTTACAGGAGCTCGCTTGCACTGCTGGTAGTGTGCTATCAGAAAGAGTCTTCAGTGCTGCTGGATCAATCCTGACAGAAAGAAGGACCCGGCTGTCGACCCAAAATGTAGGTGATCTCGCCTTGATTAAAATGAACCACGCCTGGGTTTCAAAGGATTTTGTACCACCTTCCCCTGATGACACATAGGTTGCCAGCAAAATAGTTCGCTTTTTCCTCCTCTTCCTCCGACTTCTCCAATTCCTCCATTTGCAGCTGCCGGGACATCCAGCCTACACCTCAACATATGCCAGTTTTTCCACCTCCCTAACTGGGCTGTACCCCCCCACAACTTTAGCCAAATAACCCCCAGTTTTCAATGTGTTACAACCATTATAAAGTAAATTAAAGTTGACAAGCTTAAGTAATAAGAATTGATGTTGTTGCCATTGAAATGGGCAGAGTAGGTATGTTTACTGTCCTCCACTCACTGCTGACTTTTATTCCCCATTGACTTGCATTGGGGTCGGGTTTTGGTCGGAACTCTGACTTTTTCCGATAGTCGGCCGATTTCGTTCGACTCGACTTTTGGCAAAGTCGGGTGGCCCGAAACCCGACTCAACCCTCTCGGAGGCGAAGTCGCTCATCTCTAGTCCCAATATGATCGACACATGTCTTTAGTTATTGAGCAGGATTACGGAAGTACCACTCTTATGACCCTCAAATGAAATGCAATATGTAAGTGAATATTAAAGTTGTCACAGGACTGGTCGACAGTATAGGGCCCTGAACAGGGAACCTGAAGGTTGTCAAGATCCTTCAACTCATGCCTCTAGGGGAAGAGGGAACTGGTTTGTTGTGAGATGCCAGTTTAACTGGCTAAAATTGTCCCCAAACAATGGGTACACTCCTCTCTTGAGATTTTGACAAAGATGATCAGGGAAAAGGAAGTTAGGTTGGTGATTGAAGTGATTAACCAAAATAGCTTCAGATGGCTTAACTTCTGAATTGTATAAGATCTTCAACCCCTTTCTGACATGTGGTGTAATAATATGGCTCAAGAGTTTTTGAAAATGTATCATGGCTGGGTTAGAACAATGGCTGTTTCCACTAAACCTTGAGCCAGGGAACTCTGTATACGATAACGGTGCAAACCTGGTGGCAGCCCTACGCCATGAAAACCTCACACACATGCTTTGCGTGGCTCACATCCTAAACCTGCTGGTACAGAAATTTCTACACCACTATCCCAACCTGGAAGCACCTCTGCAGAAAGCATGGTGACTGTGTGCTCACCTCTGATTATCGCACCCCACAGGTCATTGACTTTCATCTGTACAGAGGTCTTTCGGGCTACCGGATATGCGTTTAATTAGCTATTTTCCGACACTGTGGAATTCCACTCTGCACATGTTGCAGCCACTGTGGCAGTAGTGACAAGTAGGGATGAGCGAAATGGGTCGAAAAATTTCAAAAGTCGCCGACTTTTGGCAAAGTCGGGATTCATGAGACGAAACCCGACCCTAGGATGAGGTCGGCCACGAGGTCGGCGACTTACGCGCCAAAGTCGCGTTTCAAAAGTTTGTTTTGCGCTCTTTTTCAGCCAATCAGGATCCACGGACACTGTGGGCAACGTGATGACATAGGCACGGGTCACCACCATCTTTCAGAAGGGCATGCAAGTGATTGGCTTGCTTTGGTGGGCATCACAGGGAGTATAAAAGGGCGTGCACGCCGACCGCCATCTTACTTCTGCCGATCTCAGTATAGGGAGAGGTTGCTGCTGATTCTGTAGGGAGAGCGTTAGGCAGGGAAGAAGACAAAAAAACTGCATCTGCTGCTAGCGATTTGGCCTGCACAACACACCAGTCACTGTGTGTGCAGTGCAAGGGGAGGCTATATTGTGGTGGATCAGTGGTGTTGGTTGTTGGGCTACCTTTTAAGGCTTCCTGACAGGCTGGCATTGCTGTTTACCCACTGCTCTGCAAACTGCTTTTTTAAAAGCAATCCAATCTCCCTTATCCTCTAGTCACTTTTGTCACAGCTGTGCCATCGAGCCTGTGACATAGCGTTCAGATATCAGTGGGCCTCACACAATCCAAAAGTGTCCAGTGTCCACAAGTGTCTGCTGAAATTCAAAATTTCCCTTATCCTCTAGTCACTTTTGTCACAGCTGTGCCATCGAGCCTGTGACATAGCGCTCAGATATCAGTGGGCCTCACACAATCCAAAAGTGTCCAGTGTCCACAAGTGTCTGCTGAAATTCAAAATCTCCCTTATCCTCTCGTCACTTTTGTTACAGCTGTGCCATCGAGCCTGTCACATAGCGCTCAGATATTCATTGGGCCTCACACAATCCAAAAGTGTCCAGTGTCCACAAGTGTCTGCTGAAATTCAAAATCTCACTTATCCTCTAGTCACTTTGGTCACAGCTGTGCCATCGAGCCTGTCACATAGCGCTCAGATATTCATTGGGCCTCACACAATCCAAAAGTGTCCAGTGTCCACAAGTGTCTGCTGAAATTCAAAATCTCCCTTATCCTCTAGTCACTTTTGTCACAGCTGTGCCATCGAGCCTGTGACATAGCGCTCAGATATCAGTGGGCCTCACACAATCCAAAAGTGTCCAGTGTCCACAAGTGTCTGCAGAAATTCAAAATCTCCCTTATCCTCTCGTCACTTTTGTCACAGCTGTGCCATCGAGCCTGTCACATAGCGCTCAGATATTCATTGGGCCTCACACAATCCAAAAGTGTCCAGTGTCCACAAGTGTCTGCTGAAATTCAAAATCTCCCTTATCCTCTAGTCACTTTTGTCACAGCTGTGCCATCGAGCCTGTGACATAGCGCTCAGATATCAGTGGGCCTCACACAATCCAAAAGTGTCCATTGTCCACAAGTGTCTGCAGAAATTCAAAATCTCCCTTATCCTCTCGTCACTTTTGTCACAGCTGTGCCATCGAGCCTGTCACATAGCACTCAGATATTCATTGGGCCTCACACAATCCAAAAGTGTCCAGTGTCCACAAGTGTCTGCTGAAATTCAAAATCTCCCTTATCCTCTAGTCACTTTTGTCACAGCTGTGCCATCGAGCCTGTGACATAGCGCTCAGATATCAGTGGGCCTCACATAATCCAAAAGTGTCCAGTGTCCACAAGTGTCTGCAGAAATTCAAAATCTCCCTTATCCTCTCGTCACTTTTGTCACAGCTGTGCCATCGAGCCTGTCACATAGCAATCAGATATTCATTGGGCCTCACACAATCCAAAAGTGTCCAGTGTCCACAAGTGTCTGCTGAAATTCAAAATCTCCCTTATCCTCTAGTCACTTTTGTCACAGCTGTGCCATCGAGCCTGTGACATTGCGCTCAGATATCAGTGGGCCTCACACAATCCAAAAGTGTCCAGTGTCCACAAGTGTCTGCAGAAATTCAAAATCTCCCTTATCCTCTCGTCACTTTTGTCACAGCTGTGCCATCGAGCCTGTCACATAGCGCTCAGATATTCATTGGGCCTCACACAATCCAAAAGTGTCCAGTGTCCACAAGTGTCTGCAGAAATTCAAAATCTCCCTTATCCTCTCGTCACTTATGTCACAGCTGTGCCATCGAGCCTGTCACATAGCGCTCAGATATTCATTGGGCCTCACACAATCCGAAAGTGTCCAGTGTCCACAAGTGTCTGCTGAAATTCAAAATCTCCCTTATCCGCTAGTCACTTTTGTCACAGCTGTGCCATCGAGCCTGTGACATAGCGCTCAGATATCAGTGGGCCTCACACAATCCAAAAGTGTCCAGTGTCCACAAGTGTCTGCAGAAATTCAAAATCTCCCTTATCCTCTCGTCACTTTTGTCACAGCTGTGCCATCGAGCCTGTCACATAGCGCTCAGATATTCATTGGGCCTCACACAATCCAAAAGTGTCCAGTGTCCACAAGTGGCTGCAGAAATTCAAAATCTCCCTTATCCTCTCGTCACTTATGTCACAGCTGTGCCATCGAGCCTGTCACATAGCGCTCAGATATTCATTGGGCCTCACACAATCCGAAAGTGTCCAGTGTCCACAAGTGTCTGCTGAAATTCAAAATCTCCCTTATCCTCTAGTCACTTTTGTCACAGCTGTGCCATCGAGCCTGTGACATAGCGCTCAGATATCAGTGGGCCTCACACAATCCAAAAGTGTCCAGTGTCCACAAGTGTCTGCAGAAATTCAAAATCTCCCTTATCCTCTCGTCACTTTTGTCACAGCTGTGCCATCGAGCCTGTCACATAGCGCTCAGATATTCATTGGGCCTCACACAATTCAAAAGTGTCCAGTGTCCACAAGTGTCTGCTGAAATTCAAAATCTCCCTTATCCTCTAGTCACTTTTGTCACAGCTGTGCCATCGAGCCTGTGACATTGCGCTCAGATATCAGTGGGCCTCACACAATCCAAAAGTGTCCAGTGTCCACAAGTGTCTGCAGAAATTCAAAATCTCCCTTATCCTCTCGTCACTTTTGTCACAGCTGTGCCATCGAGCCTGTCACATAGCGCTCAGATATTCATTGGGCCTCACACAATCCAAAAGTGTCCAGTGTCCACAAGTGTCTGCAGAAATTCAAAATCTCCCTTATCCTCTCGTCACTTATGTCACAGCTGTGCCATCGAGCCTGTCACATAGCGCTCAGATATTCATTGGGCCTCACACAATCCGAAAGTGTCCAGTGTCCACAAGTGTCTGCTGAAATTCAAAATCTCCCTTATCCTCTAGTCACTTTTGTCACAGCTGTGCCATCGAGCCTGTGACATAGCGCTCAGATATCAGTGGGCCTCACACAATCCAAAAGTGTCCAGTGTCCACAAGTGTCTGCAGAAATTCAAAATCTCCCTTATCCTCTCGTCACTTTTGTCACAGCTGTGCCATCGAGCCTGTCACATAGCGCTCAGATATTCATTGGGCCTCACACAATCCAAAAGTGTCCAGTGTCCACAAGTGTCTGCAGAAATTCAAAATCTCCCTTATCCTCTCGTCACTTTTGTCACAGCTGTGCCATCGAGCCTGTCACATAGCGCTCAGATATTCATTGGGCCTCACACAATCCAAAAGTGTCCAGTGTCCACTAGTGTGAGCAGAAATTCAAAATCTCCCCAGTCCTATAGACACCTTGTACCTTGTTTTACATTACTATATAGTTTGTTGGATTTTGTCTACATTTTTACCAAAAATGAGGAAGGCTGGTGGAAGAGGCCGTGGAATTGGGCGGGGGTTGGCAGCTGGTAAAGATGGTGTTGGTGGTGGATCTGATGGTAGTGGCAAGAGCAAAATAGGACCGAATGCAGAAGGTGTTGAGCCTGCGTCATCGTCTGGCTCCATAAGGCTTCGAAGGCTTAGTTTTCTAGGAGTTGGCAAACCGCTTTTAAAGCCAGAGCATCAGGAAAAAGTTTTGTCTTACATTGCTGACTCAGCCTCAAGCTCTATCGCCTCCTCTTCTTCAGTTGTAAAAAGTAAAAGCACTGAGTCGTCATTGGAGGCTCATGTTCATGAACCACACCTTTCCTCGTGTCCTTCACCCCAACCAAGATTGAAGGATGACGCAGGCCATACTACTGATTACTCCATGGAGCTGTTTTCACATACCATGCCTGGATTATCAAGTGAAATGGTGAATTACCCAGGCCAAGATGAATCTGACATGGAGTGCACTGATGCACAGCTGCTGATGGATGATTCTGCTGGTACATTCACTCAGAGCACTACATTGTCCTCGCAGTGTACAGAGCCAGATTCTGACCCTGATGAGACTCAGGTGCCCCTTCCCGCACACTATACCACCATACACGGTGACACAGAGGAAGGTGCACATGACATTGAAGAGGAGGTGATGGATGACCCAGGTGTTGACCCAGATTGGCATCCATTGGGGGAAGAGGGTGCCGCTGCCAATAGCTCAGAAGAGGAGGAGGAGCATCCGCCGCAGGCATCGACATCGCAACAGCTGTTATCTGGCAGGCACGGAGCAGTCTAAAAACGGGTTACAAAAAGCCGAAAAGTTGCTGGACTGCTTGGCCAGACGGTCAAAATAGCACAGCGTGCAAGGACGCAAAATGTCTTCCATAGTAGAAAGAGTGCAGTGTGGCACTTTTTTGAACAAAATCCTAATGATCAGGCCAAGGTTATCTGTAAGAAGTGTGCAAAGACCTTTAGCCGAGGGAAAAATCTGAAAAATTTGAATACCAGTTGCATGCTTAGACATTTAACCACCATGCACTTGCAAGCGTGGACACAACACCAAACCTCATGTGCAACTGATCACAACGAAGGTAGTCAGCAACGCTACATTGTTTCCCCCACTGTAAGCCCACCGGTTAGCACAGCAGCAAATGTTGAGGTGTCGTTGCAAGGCCACTGCAGTCAGGGAATCCCACTGTTATATCAACGAAAGACTGATTCTAGGCCATCAGAAAGAACACCAACTCCATCACCATCATCAACCCTCTCTCAGTCCACCCTGTCCACTGCTACTTCCACCATATGCAGCTCTCAAGTCCAGCTCACCCTCCCAGACACTATGAGTAGGTCAAGAAAGTACTCAGTCTCTCATCCGCGTACACTGGGTTTGAACGCCCACATTGCCAAACTAATCTCGTTTGAGATGATGCCCTTTCGGTTGGTGGAAAGCGCAGCTTTCCGCAAACTCATGGCCTATGCAGTACCACGCTATGACCTACCCAGTCGCCACTTCTTCTCTCGCAAAGCCATCCCAGCCCTCCACCATCATGTGAAAGACCGCATTGTCCATGCACTCAAGCAGTCAGTGAGCGGAAAGGTGCACCTCACTACTGATGCATGGTCCAGTCGGCATGGCCAGGGCCGTTACGTGTCCATCACTGCGCACTGGGTTAATGTGATGGATGCAGGGTCCACAGGGGACAGCGGTGGTGGAACAGTGCTGCCTAGCCCACGGTATAGGAAACAGTTGGCTGTAGGCGTTCGACCCTCCTCCTCCTCCAGAAGCGAAAGCTCGTCCACAGAGCGCAGTCGTACGAGCACTCCATCTGCAGCTGCCACTGTTGCACACGAGGTGTCCCCCTATCGAGCAGCTAGTGGAAAGCGTCAGCAGGCAGTGTTGCAGATGATGTGTTTGGGCGACAGACACACCGCCGAGGTGCTAGCCGAGTACTTTCAGCGACAAACTGAGTCATGGCTGGGCAGTGTACATCTTGAGGCAGGCAAGGTAGTTAGTGATAACGGGCGTAATTTTGTGGCAGCCATAGCCCTTTCAAAACTCAGCCACATACCTTGCTTGGCTCACACCTTGAACCTGGTGGTGCACTGCTTCCTCAAAAATTATCCGGAGTTAACAGCCCTGCTCCAGAAGGTGCGAAGACTGTGCGCGCACATCCGCCGGTCGCCTGTACACTCCGTTCGTATGCAGAAGCTGCAGCGATTGCTCCACCTTCCCAACCACCGCCTCATTATCGACATTGCAACAAGGTGGAACTCCACCCTGCACATGGTGGAGCGGCTGTGCGAGCAGAGGCAGGCCATAATGCATTTGTGGGAGGATACACGGCCAGGCACCTTGAGAGCAGACATGGAGTTGACCGGTGTGCAGTGGTCGAAGCTGAAAGACCTCTGTAAAGTCCTTCAGTGTTTTGAGGAATGCACACGGCTGGTAAGTGCAGACGACGCCATCCTAAGCATGAGCATCCCACTTATGCGTCTGCTCATGAAAACTTTGACGCACCTTAAGGAGCAGGCTTCTGCAGCCAATGTTGATGAGGAGGAAGAGGAGGAGGGAATCCTTGATGACATTCAGCCATTGTCTGCTCAGGGACCTCTCCTGGACGAGGTGGAGGAAGAAGAGGAGGAGGAGAAGGATGATGGGGATGATTACTTAGGGGAGGAGGATGCATCTCGTGGGGCAAGTGAAAATGTTGCCGTGGCAAGGTCTGGTACAGGGTTTGTGCGTGACTGGAGGGATGTGGATTTGCCAGAAAGTGCTCCTCCAACCAGCACTCGCAGTGCATCATTGACACCGGGAACATTGGCCCACATGTCAGATTATGCCTTGCGGATCCTAAAAAGGGACCCCCGCATTGCCAAAATGATGAACGATGACGACTACTGGTTGGCCAGCATCCTGGATCCACGCTATAAAGGCAAATTACAAAACATCATGCCACAGGAGAACCTTGACCTAATATTGGCTAATAAACAAGCAACTCTGGTAAATCGGTTGCTTGAGGCATTCCCAGCACACAGCAGCGGTGATGGTTCTCACACGAGCCGTACGGGCCGGGAGCAGCTTGGCAGAGGTGTTCGTGGTGCACACAGCAGAAGTGGCGTTGGAGACAGCGGTTTCATGACAATGTTGTGGACTGATTTTTCAAGTACCGCTCACACAACTGGTAATACTGCATCGATGGAAAGTGACAGGAGACAGCAGTTGTCAACTATTGTTACAAACTACTTTTCCTCCCATATCGATGTTCTCCCACACAGGTCATTCCCCTTTGACTATTGGGCCGCTAAACTGGACACCTGGCCTGAATTGGCACAATATGCCTTACAGGAGCTCGCTTGCCCAGCTGCAAGTGTGCTATCGGAAAGAGTCTTCAGTGCAGCTGGATCAATCCTGACAGAAAAAAGGACCCGTCTGTCAACCCAAAATGTGGATGATCTAACCTTCATTAAAATGAACCACGCATGGGTTTCCAAGGATTTTGTCCCACCTTCCCCTGATGACACATAGGGTGACAGAAAAATGGCTTGCTTTGGTCCACCTCTTCCTGGGACTTGACCTATTTCACCTTTTACATCAGCTGAATGTCCAACATCAACATATGCCACTTTCTAAAACTCCCTAACTGTGCTGCCTCCCCCCCCATGGCCGGGGTCACCACCTAGCACACGACACCGTGCGAGTGCCGTTGCCCTGGACAGGTGGGTAGGCCGACTCTTGGGTGCGGGCACTGGCACAGGGTCCCTCATAGTGCAATCAAGTGTCTCTGACGGTGGTGGTGCACACCCGCCGTCAGACACACCGCCGTACTATGAGGGGCCCATTGCCAGTACCGACGCCCACGAGTGGGCCCCCCTTGCTTGGGCAGGGCCACAGCATTTGCAATCTTTACCTCTCCCTGCTCCTCCGCTGTGTAGTCTGGGCCGTCAAATCCATACTGTGCCTGACACCGTCTGAGCTTGCCTCCTGATGTATAGACATATATTTTGAATGTGTACGCTATCCATACATGTTATCCGGGGATACGGTACCCTTTCTAACCTTTGTGCAATCACGTGCAATCCATACTGGGCCTAACACCGTCTGAGCCTGCCTCCTGATGTATAGACATATATTTTGAATGTGTACGCTATCCATACATGTTATCTGGGGATACGGTACCCTTTCTAACCTTTGTGCAATCACGTGCAATCCATACTGGGCCTAACACCATCTGAGCCTGCCTCCTGATGTATAGACATATATTTTGAATGTGTACGCTGTCCATACATGTTATCCGGGGAAACGGTACCCTTTCTAACCTTTGTGCAATCACGTGCAATCCATACTGGGCCTAACACCGTCTGAGCCTGCCTCCTGATGTATAGACATATAATTTGAATGTGTACGCTATCCATACATGTTATTTGGGGATACGGTACCCTTTCTAACCTTTGTGCAATCACGTGCAATCCATACTGGGCCTAACACCATCTGAACCTGCCTCCTGATGTATAGACATATATTTTGAATGTGTACGCTGTCCATACATGTTATCCGGGGAAACGGTACCCTTTCTAACCTTTGTGCAATCACGTGCAATCCATACTGGGCCTAAAACCATTTGAGCCTGCCTCCTGATGTATAGACATATATTTTGAATGTGTACGCTATCCATACATGTTATCTGGGGATACGGTACCCTTTCTCACCTTTGTGCAATCATGTGTAATCCATACTGGGCGTGAGAACGGCTGGCGAGCTGTTAAGCAAGCTACAGCACCTGTGGTTTGCACACGTAAGTTTTTCATTTTTTCAGGAATGACGGTTAGGCCTAATTCCGGAACTGCTGTTGACCTGCACTTACTGGGAAATCATTGTTCGCGGGTAATAATTGTAATCAGTGATCCCCATCACTAACGTTGTTCAGCGAGTTATCTGCACCTGTAAGCGACAAACGCTGGCCTTTTCAGTGTAGCGCACATGCAGCCACGGACATGTAAGGGCATGACACACCAGTTATTGGCCAATCTCATGTGCCAGAGCCTCACGTGTCCCTCTAGTAAGCCGGACTCGGACCGCGGGGCATGACGGAGTCTCGTTCGTTAACGGAATTAAGCTTGCAATGTGTGCATCTGTTCTGTAGCTGGCATGGTTGAGGTTTCCCAGGTGGAGTCGAATTTAACCGTAGGCTCCACTCCTGGTGGTGCCCTTCTGGACATTCCTTTAAGGTTCAGCTTTGCAACCATACTGCCCACGTAAAACAAACACTTTGCCTTCATGAACGCTGTTTGGATGGTCATGACTCGTGGGAATAACGCCGCCCAATCAGTTAACCTGCTAGAGAGATCCTTCGTTGCTCCCAAGCATGACATCACACTCCCTAGGAAGAAGGTAATGCCACTGTGGCGACCGTACTCCTGGGGGCGACACAAGTGCACTGATGCCCAGCCACTGCTCGATGAATCTGCTGGTACATTGACCCAGACCACTACATTCCCCTCGCACGCTACACGACCTGAATCTGACCCTGATGAAACGCAGGTTACCCTTCCCATATACAGTTCCATCTTACACGGTGACAAAGAGGAAGCTGCAGATGAAAGTGCAGGTTCGGCCCACCCGCCATCAGACACACCACCGTACTATCAGGGGCCCTGTGCCAGTGCCGTCACCAACGAGTGGGCCCCCCCTGCTTGCTCAGGATCACAGCACTTGCAAAGTTGAAATACTGTGCAGTGAGATGGAAGATGGGGACGACGAGGAGTCCAGACAAGTACAGGGATTCCCTAGCGAGGAGACTTATTTGATTGTTTTCAATGTTGGGACAGCAATTTTTGGGGAGCACTATACTCTGGAGAATGATAGATGGGGCCCACCATACACTGGAACATTCCAAAGGTGGACATCAGACACTGGAGCAGCATTTACAGGGCCCATTATACACTAGAGCATTAGAAATGGGGCCCATTATGTTTGGAGCATTATTTGGGCCCATAAGACAGTGGAGCTTCATCCATGGGGACCAACATATACTGTAGCATTATGTGGAGCTCATCATATACTGTTTCAAACATTATATGGGACCAATGATTCTGTATGGAGAAATAGATGGGCCTCGTCATGAGATGTAAAAAGTGAAGTATTTTTCATTGTACTATACCGCTATTTCTCTGCCGTATCGGAGCATGATGAGTTGTGGTATGTGTTTAAGGGGCGCTCTTTCGCCCAGGGCACATGAAAACCTGCAGCCAGCCCTCCCCCCCCCACAACTTTAGCCAAATAACCCCCATTTTTCAGTGCGTAACTTGTATTATGAAGTTAATTAAGGTTGACAAGCTTAAGTAAGAAGAATTGATGCTTTTGGCATTCAAATGGGCACTGTAGGTGTGTTTCCTGTCCTCCTCTCACTGCCGACTTTTATTCCCCATTGACTTACATTGGGTTTCGTGTTTCGGGACGACCCCGACTTTTCCCTATAATCGGCCGATCTTGCTCTACCCGACTTTTGGAAAAGTCGAGTTTCACGAAACGAAACTCGACCCTAAAAAACCAAAAGTCGCTCAACTCTAGTGACAAGCACTGGTGCATAGAGTTGAGCGACTTTGGTCGAATCGGGTTTCATGAAACAAAATTTGTTTCAGATGAAACTCGTCCGACTAGGGCAAAAAAAGTCGGAGTTTCGTCCGAAACCTATTCCCCATTGACTTGCATTGGGGTTGGGTTTCGGACGAAACTCCAACTTTTTTTGCCCTAGTCGGACGAGTTTCATCTGAAACAAATTTTGTTTCATGAAACCCGATCCGACCAAAGTCGCTCAACTCTACGGTGCAGTGTGTCTTTTTGCATAGCCAGGGCCAACGCAGTCCAGATGTGGTACAAATCATGCTTGAGTAGTGGGCACAGGTGAAGAACCTCTGCACCCTTCTGCACAGTTTTGAAATTGCTACTAAGATGGTTAGCATTGACGATGCCATCATCTGCATCACTATTTCGGTTATCTGGAGCACACTTTGAATAGTCTGCGTAAGGAGATGATGGTCCAAGAGGATGAGTTGGCAGTAGAGGAGGATGCGGAAGGGATAGCAATATCTCAAATTTCCAGACTGTGGTCGCACAGGCGGTTGCCATGGGTGGATAGCTTACAGCAATCAAGAGGGGCTCATGGTACCAGTTAAAGTAGTGAAGATGCAGGAGTCGGGGAACAAATTGAGGAGGACTAAGTGATGATGACGCAACAGTCAGGAGATGAAGAGAATAATGATGCACTCTCTTTTTTCCATGGTTGGTAGGACGAGACAGAGGAAGCAACCATCAGTGTTACCCCGCCACCAACACAGCATGGACTTGGACCTCATGGAAGCACCCGACACATGATCGCCTTCATGCTGCACTTTCTTCAACACGATTCCTATATTCTCAGGGTTAGAGAATGTGTTGACTACTGGGTTGCCATTCTGTTAGATCCATGGTACAAGAGTAAATTTAGCCAAATGCTTCCCCCCCTGGAAAGGGATGTGCACTTGAAGACAATCTGGTTTTCCCCAAGACAGCAGTGAGGCACACAGTGTGCATCCCAGTTGTAGACGTCAAACCCTGGGAACATCAAGACATCATTGTCAAAACATTAGCTGCAGCAGCAGGACCAGCATCAGTGTAAGTGGCATAAGCAATTTCTGAAAGTCGTTTAACACATATTTTAGAACAGCATGTGCAACAGCAGAACGGAGTATAAGTCTGTCACATTGTGAACGACTGGAGAAGTTGGTGCAGGAGTATCTGGAGCTCGATATCAATGCCATCATGGGGGTTTGGATCCTTTTACATTTTAGTCTTCAAAAATAGAAAAGTGGCCTTAGCTCGCCTGTCATGCCTTGGAGGTTTTGATATGCCCCACTGCCAGCGTTCTCTCAGAATGTGTCTTCAGCATTGCTAGTGGTGTCCTGATGGACTTAACTTTCATTAAAATGAACAAGTCATGGATCTCCAATGACTTTTGCACCACAGCTGCAGATTGGGTAGACTAGGTGTTGGTGTAGTTTTTAGCGTCATGTGTTGATCTTGCATTACTGCAGTCTGTGCCATCTTTGTGGAGCCTTCTGTGCCTGCTGTTGCTACTGCTGCTGATGTTACAAACAATTTTTTGGAAATGAGGAGACTCCAAGTTGGGTCTCCATCTAGTGGGCTGCCTTTAGTGGAAGGTGTGTCAGAGGCCTATTATACTGTTTCTACTTTGTAAAAATTGATGACACTTTAGTGGTGTGTGACAATAATTTGTTGAAATTTTTAGATTCTAAGTTGTTTCTCCATCTGCTGGGTTGCCTGTAGTCAAAGGGGTGTCAGAGACCTATTATACTGTTTCTACTCTGTGGAAATTGATGCCACTTTAGTGGTGTGACAATATTTTTTTTAATGTGGAGAATCCAAGTTGGGTCTCGATGTGGTGGGTTGCCTGCAGTGGAAGGTGTGTCAGATGACTATTATACTGTTTCTACTTTAGTGATGTGTGGCAATAATTTTTGAAATATGAAGAATCCAAGTTAGGTCTCCTTTATATGTGTTGCCTGTAGAAGTAGTGCTCACAGACAGGAAGGCCTTCACTTTCTTTCACTCAACTACAAGTATTGATATCCTTACATTTTAGTACCATTGGTACTCTATGAAACTTGCATTTGTGCCATCTGAGTGTGGCTGCAATAAAAAAAAATGGAGCTGTTGTATGAGGTATCAGGGCTCCCAGCTAAGAAGGTTTACACCTCTCCCTTAACCACCAGGTCCTCATTGCAACTTCCATTCTAAGCTGTAAATGTTGGGCCAAACCATGATCCCTCATGCATGGCTCATGGCTGACTGCTGCTGTGCCATTTGAAAGTTTATTCTGTGGATCAGTTGAGGCAACTTTTGATGGTGTCTGCTGTAATTTTAGCTGTTTGGCATTGTTTATATGTTTGATTTGGCCTATCCTTGAATTTAATGGGGTTTGAGTACGTTCGTCGAAGCGTTAGGCAAATATGTTCCGTGAACATTTAAACATTCGGCGAATTGAACTGAAGTTTGAAAGGTTTGCTCATCTCTAATCCTAAATTCTTTATGAAAAAAGACCCTATCACTGAACATAGATAAAAATCTTTTGTATTTGATCAGGTGCCGCCATTTTTATAATTTCTATTTTTTTTAATTTATGAATCAAGAATAACTTAGAAAAAATCGGCCTGACACACTCATTCACAGGTACATGCTTCTCTTTGAAAGGTCCTAAGTTCCTCACATCCCACAAATTCTCCATCACACAAGCCATAATACTCTATCTTTCACACGACCACACGCACCAATTACAAACACTGTAACACGTCGATGAATAAAACTCTATACACAAACCACCTACATCCCCCCACGCAGTCTCATTTTCCCCACATCCTTCTCGCGGGCACACATCCATTCTGATCAGATTCTGATCAGATTTCTACTCTTTTGAACCTGTCTCGCAGGCAAAATTTTGCGCAACGACATCTCTTAAATTTGCCTTGCCACTAGACTTAGGATAAAAGCCAAACCATGAACTATGATTGATATTTTTCTTATGTTTATGTCATTATTTTTCATTATTATAATAAAGGATTTAGAGGAAGTAGCTCAGGATTATAGTAGGTTTGATAGTGCCGTAAATTTAAAGCTTATTTTTCTTTTTATCTCACAAAAGTTGTTAAATTAACTTTATGTTGTGCGTTATTCGATCTGCTTTGCATTTGTGGATCTTGCTTTGGCTCGGACTCTTTGTGACGTCTTTGCATTTTCCTATAAATATTATAACATTTCAATAAATGTAAAACGTTTGTAATGAAACCTTCTATAAATACTGGCAATGTTATCAGGATCCTCATAGTACAGAGATGACTGATTCCACAATGGATGATGATAACGTCTTGAATCTGGTGCTTCTGGCCACTGCAACCATTGCTCTCATAGCCGGATTGGTGATACATTTATTTATTATCGGAACCAACCTTATCCAAAGGTCAAAAGGAAGATCAATAACGCCTGTTGATCACATTGTAATTTTTCTTGGGGTTTCAAGGATCGGCATACAGTGCGCTGATCTTTTGTATTTTATTGTGGTTGCCCAATTATTGAGAAGCCTGGATTCACATATAAATCTAAATTTTATTAACATGGTTTATTATTTTTTCTATTATACCAATATTTGGTTAACATCTTTGCTCCTCATTGTTTTCTGTCTGAAGGTCTGTAACCCCCGCATCGGACCGTTCATGTATCTCAGTGGAGTGATATTACCCAGGACTGGTCATTTCATAGTAGTCTCAGGACTTCTCTCTGCTGTCAATAGTTTGTTGCCCTTGTGGACTGATATGACCAGTGTTGGAACATACAATACCTCCACGGATAGTGAACTCATGGATTGTGCTAATGTCAAATCAATATTAAATTTTACATTAGGATCCACCATTCCACTACTTTTCTATTACATCTCCTCCATCCTCCTCTTCGCCTCGTTGTATCATCACATGGTAAAGATGAAGAAAAGCAGTAATTTATCCATCAACTTGGAGACGTATTACTCCGCGATGAAATTTGTATTCTTCACCTTCATTTATAATACTATATACTTTATTGGACATGTTATTTGTGCTCTATTATACTATTTTCACTGTTTGAGCCTCACATGGCTTTATGTCTTCTTCAGCTTTCTTCCGGCTCTACATTCCTCCTACCTGATCTACAGAACAGCCAAACTCCGGAGTCAGATGTCCAAGGTTCTGCAGAACGTCAGTGATTTTTTATTTCAGAGCAAACCAAAAACCAGAGAGAATGTCGACAGAGTAACTCATTAGTGATAGGATGGGTTATCAATGTAATATAGTTGAGGGTTCAAGACCTTCAAAAATTAGCAGAATTAAGTAGCCATGACATAAATGAAGAACATTGATTCCTCATTGCTTATCTCGACGCAGCAGTACACAAATGAATGTGGCCGTGACTGCTTCCAACGCTTCAATCAATCCAAATATATGGGGCCAAGTTGGACAAAGAAGGTTCTTCTTTATTCTGCTGATTTGTGGTGGTCCTGGAATTCAGGTCCCCACACAAGACTAGAGGTAACATGATGCACATATCCTGACTCACCTACCATACTCATTTTCTTGTGGTTATTTGGTGACATTTTCCATGCAAAATGCTGTAAAGTGGTGCACAGGAACACATGTGGCTCTTTCAGAGAAGTCGTAGGACGCTGCTGACTTGGCCATCTTTGAAGTTCTCATAGGAGTCAGTAGAGAGGACTTTGCTTTGTTTGCCCACCACTTTCACACATTGATACATCAGTAGTTGGGGGACGTGGCCTGACTGCAGAAGAGACAGGATGTGTGGGCTTAGAGCTCCTCCGCAATACATGTTAAAATTGAAGTTTTGAGAGAACCTACTGCTGCGGTTTGGCTCCTAGAGCTGAGCTAAACCCGTCTGGTACCTCTGAGAATAGGGACTGGAGAGGGGAACTTGTCCCCAGTCACCCCTGGGGTGCATCACGGACGAGCAGTGAAGCATGGCTGGAGGAGACAGAAGCTATCTTGGGAGGCTGAGGGGAATGGTGGACTTCAAACTGCGAAGGCTGTTGTGCAGGTACCGCTGCTATGGAGTTGCCACTAGATATAGCCCCGGGTCAGCATTTCCCTCACCCGCCTCACTACCCATACTGTCTGGCCTCATAGAACTCTCCTGGGCTCCGGTGTGATAAGCACTGCGGTGATTCATTCCTGACAGCCCCGGCTTCCTCCTCCCCCCCAGCCTGCTGCACACACAGAGAAGCTCCTGTGGCATTAGACATAATAATAATAAAAATAATAAAATTTATTTCTATAGCGCCGACATATTCCGCAGCACTTTACATTTCAGAGGGGATTTGTACAGACAATAGACATTACAGCATAACAATAATCACATAGATCATAACAAAAAGCAAGAGGAATGAGGGCCCTGCTCGCAAGCTTACAGTCTATGAGGAAAAAAGGGGAGACACGAAAGGTGGGTGGTAACAGTTGCCCTGAATATATGGACCAGCCATAATGTTAAGTGTGTATCAGTACAGACACAGAGGGCTAATGGATGCATAAAGCATGTGGGAACATGATGCGGGGAACCTGGTTATGGTAAAAACTTTTGGCTGTGCCACACAGGGATAGATTAGGTTAATGTGTTGAGGCGATAGGCCAGTCTGAATAAATGTGTTTTCAGGGCATGCTTAAAATGGTGGGGATTGGGGACTAATCGCATTGACCCGGGAAGTGCATTCCAAAGAATTGGCGCAGCACGTGTAAAGTCTTGGAGACGGGAGTGGGAGGTTCTGATTATTGAGGAGACCCCACGAGTCGGCTTACTGAGGGGATGGGAAATTCTGCTCCTCCGACGCTCTCCCCTCGGCGGAGAGACCTTTTGAGTGCTGAACCTGTGCAGGTGGCGGCAGGCCTGGAGTGTTTACTGCAGCGACGGGCGCCATTTTAACAACTGCACCTGACTGCAGAGGAGCAGCTGTGCTTGGCTCCAGGGAGGATGCAGTACAGCCTCTCAGTTATACCCGCTATGTATAAAGCAGGAAAATAGGATCCCCACAGCCTAATTTATGTGGTTGGCGCCATCTCGCTCCTCAGCACCATCATAGAGGAACTTGCTGATACCTGGTGCTTGAGCAGTGAGTGTATGCTACACAAATAATATAAATAGTCGGAGCACTTTAACCTTATTTGAACACTCCCAGAGCGACTGAACCCTGCTATTACCATATAAGAGAACCCAAGGAATTGCATTGGAATACCAAAAGTAACTACACAAGACCAGCAGGGCATTATAACTGATCTATTGTATTATACTGACAACTAGTGGCCAATAGAGAGAACTGATCTCCCTAAGAATTATAAGAGGTCCACTCTCTGCCTCCAGCATAACCTCTCTTAACCACTACCTACTTTCTAAAACAAGACGAAATCTCTCGTGCCCACAACAGAACTCTCGTAATATGATATTCTAGTTAACCATCTTGCTAGACAGGGAAGGTACAAGAAGCTGTCTCAGTTCAATCCAATATCCTGCATAATGGTTAAATCCGAAGTTAAGTTGTCCAGATCAACCAAATCGAATAATCCAGCCACCCAATCAGATCTTGACAAATACTTAAAAAACACCACACAACCCCGGATGCCAATAAAACAAACTATCCATCTAACTCAGCCCAAGAAGGAGAAACAGACACAGATATGGACAGCGACTCTGATATGGGTTCCACCTGCAAAGAACAACCCGTGACGTGCTCTTTTATTAAACGAATCTTATTCAAGGCCTTAGAACTAGAGTTGAGCGACTTTTGGTTTTTTAGGGTCGCGTTTCGTTTCGTGAAACCCGACTTTTCCAAAAGTCGGGTCGAGCAAGATCGGCCGATTATAGGGAAAAGTCGGGGTCGTCCCGAAACACGAAACCCAATGTAAGTCAATGGGGAATAAAAGTCGGCAGTGAGAGGAGGACAGGAAACACACCTACAGTGCCCATTTGAATGCCAAAAGCATCAATTCTTCTTTCTTAAGCTTGTCAACCTTAATTAACTTCATAATACAAGTTACGCACTGAAAAATGGGGGTTATTTGGCTACAAACTGTGGGGGGGAGGGCTGGCTCCAGGTTTTCATGTGCCCTGGGCGAAAGAGCGCCCCTTTAACACATACCACAACTCATCATGCTCCGATACGGCAGAGAAATAGCGGTATAGTACAATGAAAAATACCTCACTTTTTACATCTCATGACGAGGCCCATCTATTTCTCCATACAGAATCATTGGTCCCATATAATGTTTGAAACAGTATATGATGAGCTCCACATAATGCTACAGTATATGTTGGTCCCCATGGATGAAGCTCCACTGTCTTATGGGCCCAAATAATGCTCCAAACATAATGGGCCCCATTTCTAATGCTCTAGTGTATAATGGGCCCTGTAAATGCTGCTCCAGTGTCTGATGTCCACCTTTGGAATGTTCCAGTGTATGGTGGGACACATCTATCATTCTCCAGAGTATAGTGCTCCCCAAAAATTGCTGTCCCAACATTGAAAACAATCAAATAAGTCTCCTCGCTAGGGAATCCCTGTAATTGTCTGGACAGGTGCTGCAGCTTGCTTAACAGCTCGCCAGCCGTTCTCACGCCCAGTATGGATTACACGTGATTGCACAAAGGTGAGAAAGGGTACCGTATCCCCAGATAACATGTATGGATAGCGTACACATTCAAAATATATGTCTCAGGAGGAAGGCTCAGACGGTGTTAGGCCCAGTATGGATTGCACGTGATTGCACAAAGGTTAGAAAGGGTACCGTATCCCCGGATAACATGTATGGATAGCGTACACATTCAAAATATATGTCTATACAGCATGAGGCAGGCTCAGACGGTGTTAGGCCCAGTATGGATTGCACGTGATTGCACAAAGGTTAGAAAGGGTACCGTATCCCCGGATAACATGTATGTATAGCATACACATTCAAAATATATGTCTATACAGCATGAGGCAGGCTCAGACGGTGTTAGGCCCAGTATGGATTGCACGTGATTGCACAAAGGTTAGAAAGGGTACCGTATCCCTGGATAACATGTATGGATAGCGTACACATTCAAAATATATGTCTATACAGCATGAGGCAGGCTCAGACGGTGTTAGGCCCAGTATGGATTGCACGTGATTGCACAAAGGTTAGAAAGGGTACCGTATCCCTGGATAACATGTATGGATAGCGTACACATTCAAAATATATGTCTCAGGAGGCAGGCTCAGACGGTGTTAGGACCAGTATGGATTGCACGTGATTGCACAAAGGTTAGAAAGGGTACCGTATCCCCGGATAACATGTATGGATAGCGTACACATTCAAAATATATGTCTATACAGCATGAGGCAGGCTCAGACGGTGTTAGGCCCAGTATGGATTGCACGTGATTGCACAAAGGTTAGAAAGGGTACCGTATCCCTGGATAACATGTATGGATAGCGTACACATTCAAAATATATGTCTATACAGCATGAGGCAGGCTCAGATAGTGTTAGGCCCAGTATGGATTGCACGTGATTGCACAAAGGTTAGAAAGGGTACCGTATCCCTGGATAACATGTATAGATAGCGTACACATTCAAAATATATGTCTCAGGAGGCAGGCTCAGACGGTGTTAGGCCCAGTATGGATCGCACGTGATTGCACAAAGGTTAGAAAGGGTACCGTATCCCTGGATAACAAGTATGGATAGCGTACACATTCAAAATATATGTTTCAGGAGGCAGGCTCAGACGGTGTTAGGCCCAGTATGGATTGCACGTGATTGCACAAAGGTTAGAAAGGGTACCGTATCCCTAGATAACATGTATGGATAGCGTACACATTCAAAATATATGTCTTTACAGCATGAGGCAGGCTCAGACGGTGTTAGGCCCAGTATGGATTGCACGTGATTGCACAAAGGTTAGAAAGGGTACCGTATCCCTGGATAACATGTATGGATAGCGTACACATTCAAAATATATGTCTATACAGCATGAGGCAGGCTCAGACGGTGTTAGGCCCAGTATGGATTGCACAAAGGTTAGAAAGGGTACCGTATCCCCAGATAACATGTATGGATAGCGTACACATTCAAAATATATGTCTATACAGCATGAGGCAGGCTCAGACGGTGTTAGGCCCAGTATGGATTGCACGTGATTGCACAAAGGTTAGAAAGGGTACCGTATCCCTGGATAACATGTATGGATAGCGTACACATTCAAAATATATGTCTATACAGCATGAGGCAGGCTCAGACGGTGTTAGGCCCAGTATGGATTGCACGTGATTGCACAAAGGTTAGAAAGGGTACCGTATCCCTGGATAACATGTATGGATAGCGTACACATTCAAAATATATGTCTCAGGAGGCAGGCTCAGACGGTGTCAGGCACAGTATGGATTTGACGGCCCAGATTACACAGCGGAGGAGCAGGGAGAGGTAAAGATTGCAAATGCTGGGGCCCTGCCCAAGCAAGGGGGGCCCACTCGTGGGCGTCGGTACTGGCAATGGGCCCCTCATAGTACAGTGGTGTGTCTGACTGCGGGTGTGCACCACCACCGTCAGAGACACTTGATTGCACTATGAGGGACCCTGTGCCACTGCCCGCGCCCAAGAGTCGGCCTACCCACCTGTCCAGGGCAACGGCACTCGCACGGTGTCGTGCGCTAGGTGGTGACCCCGGCCATGGGGGGGGAGGCAGCACAGTTAGGGAGTTTTAGAAAGTGGCATATGTTGATGTTGGACATTCAGCTGATGCAAAAGGCGAAATAGGTGAAGTACCAGGAAGAGGTGGACCAAAGCAAGCCATTTTTCTGTCACCCTATGTGTCATCAGGGGAAGGTGGGACAAAATCCTTGGAAACCCATGCGTGGTTCATTTTAATGAAGGTTAGATCATCCACATTTTGGGTTGACAGACGGGTCCTTTTTTCTGTCAGGATTGATCCAGCTGCACTGAAGACTCTTTCCGATAGCACACTTGCAGCTGGGCAAGCGAGCTCCTGTAAGGCATATTGTGCCAATTCAGGCCAGGTGTCCAGTTTAGCGGCTCAATAGTCAAAGGGGAATGACCTGTGTGGGAGAACATCGATATGGGAGGAAAAGTAGTTTGTTACCATAGTTGACAACTGCTGTCTCCTGTCACTTTCCATCGATGCAGTATTACCAGTTGTGTGAGCGGTATTTGAAAAATCAGTCCACAACATTGTCATGAAACCCCTGTCTCCAACGCCACTTCTGCTGTGTGCACCACGAACACCTCTGCCAAGCTGCCCCCGGCCCGTACTGCTCGTGTGAGAACCATCACCGCTGCTGTGTGCTGGGAATGCCTCAAGCAACCGATTTACCAGAGTTGCTTGTTTATTAGCCAATATTAGGTCAAGGTTCTCCTGTGGCATGATGTTTTGTAATTTGCCTTTATAGCGTGGATCCAGGATGCTGGCCAACCAGTAGTCGTCATCGTTCATCATTTTGGCAATGCGGGAGTCCCTTTTTAGGATCTGCAAGTAGAGTTGAGCGATACCGTCCGATACTTCAAAGTATCGGATCGGAATGGATCGGCCGATCTTTAAAAAAAGTATCGGTATCGCCGATTCCGATACCGGAAGTCCCATTCAAGTCTATGGGACTTCCGGTATCGGAATAAGAAAAACCCTGTTTTTGCCTTGTACAGCCTCTCTGGGGTCTGTACGGGCCTTTCGGGGGGCTGTGCCGGCCAGCCAGGGGGTCTGTGCAGGCTCCGGTGGGCTGTGCCGGCCTGCCGGGGGGCTGTGCCGGCCTGCCGGTGGTCTGTGCAGGCTCCGGGGGGCTGTGCCGGCCTGCCGGGGGGCTGTGCCGGCCTGCCGGTGGTCTGTGCAGGCTTCGGGGGTCTGTGCAGGCATCGTCCGATGGGACTACAAGTCCCATCGGGCGATGCCTGCTACCATGACAGTGATTGACACATTAGCCAATGATGGGACAGTAGTAGTCCCATCATCCGGCTAATGTGTTAAATGTTAAAAAAAAATAAATAAAAAAAAAATACTACATACATACTACATGCATGCTACATACATACTACATGCTACATACATACTACATGCTACATACATACTACATGCTACATACATACTACATGCTACATACATACTACATATATACTACATGCATGCTACATACATACTACATGCTACATACATACTACATGCTACATACATACTACATATATACTACATACATACTACATACATGCTACATACATGCTACATACATACTGCATGCTACATACATACTACATACATACTGCATGCTACATACATACTACATACATACTACATACATACTACATGCATGCTACATGCATGCTACATACATACTGCATGCTACATACATACTACATACATACTAAATACATACTACATACATACTACATGCTTGCTACATGCATGCTACATACATGCTACATGCATGCTACATACATACTACATGCTACATACATACCACATACATGCTACATACATACTACATACATACTACATGCATGCTACATACATACTACATACATACTACATACATACTACATACATACTACATCCATGCTACATACATACTACATGCATGCTACATGCATGCTACATACATACTACATGCTACATACATACCACATACATACTACATACATACTACATACATACTACATGCTACATACATACTACATATATACTACATGCATGCTACATACATACTACATGCTACATACATACCACATACATACTACATACATGCTACATGCTACATACATACTACATATATACTACATGCATGCTACATACATACTGCATGCTACATGCATGCTACATACATACTACATACATACTACATGCTACATACATACCACATATATACTACATACATACAATACATTCATACAATACATACATAGACACACAGTACATATAACATAGAGTAACATACTTACCAATACTTGTCACATTGTTCCCCGAAGCCATTGTCTTTTCCGGAATAAATATTAACATAACAAACCACAAAAATACTCACCCACGATCCGAAGCAGTCCACGAGTGTGTCCCACGACGATCTTGGGTAGAGAACGGCAGCATCAGATGATGCTGCCGTTCTCTACGGGCTGCAGGAATCCAATGACGGAAGGTAGGTATCCTTCCGCACTGTATTCCTCCGCCACTTAAAAAAAAAAAAGTCCCTAGTCTCACTTTATGCCATTGCTGCGTGGGAAATTCCCACACAGCAATGGCATAAAGTGAGACTAGGGACTTTTTTTTTTTTAAGTGGCGGAGGAATACAGTGCGGAAGGATACCTACCTTCCGTCATTGGATTCCTGCAGCCCGTAGAGAACCGCAGCATCATCTGATGCTGCAGTTCTCTACCCAAGATCGTCGTGGGACACACTCTTGGACTGCTTCGGATCGTGGGTGAGTATTTTTGTGGTTTGTTATGTTAATATTTATTCCGGAAAAGACAATGGCTTCGGGGAACAATGTGACAAGTATTGGTAAGTATGTTACTCTATGTTATATGTACTGTATGTCTATGTATGTATTGTATGAATGTATTGTATGTATGTAGTATATATGTGGTATGTATGTAGCATGTAGTATGTATGTAGTATGTATGTAGCATGCATGTAGCATGCAGTATGTATGTAGCATGCATGTAGTATATATGTAGTATGTATGTAGCATGTAGCATGTATGTAGTATGTATGTAGTATGTATGTGGTATGTATGTAGCATGTAGTATGTATGTAGCATGCATGTAGCATGCATGTAGTATGTATGTAGAATGCATGTAGTATGTATGTAGCATGCATGTAGTATGTATGTAGTATGTATGTAGTATGTATGTAGCATGCATGTAGTATGTATGTAGTATGTATGTAGTATGTATGTAGCATGTATGTAGTATGTATGTGGTATGTTTGTAGCATGTAGTATGTATGTAGCATGCATGTAGTATATATGTAGTATGTATGTAGCATGTAGTATGTATGTAGTATGTATGTAGTATGTATGTGGTATGTATGTAGCATGTAGTATGTATGTAGCATGCATGTAGCATGCATGTAGTATGTATGTAGCATGCATGTAGTATGTATGTAGCATGCATGTAGTATGTATGTAGTATGTATGTAGCATGCATGTAGTATGTATGTAGTATGTATGTAGTATGTATGTAGCATGTAGCATGTATGTAGTATGTATGTGGTATGTATGTAGCATGTAGTATGTATGTAGCATGCATGTAGTATATATGTAGTATGTATGTAGCATGTAGTATGTATGTAGTATGTATGTAGTATGTATGTGGTATGTATGTAGCATGTAGTATGTATGTAGCATGCATGTAGCATGCATGTAGTATGTATGTAGCATGCATGTAGTATATATGTAGTATGTATGTAGCATGTAGTATGTATGTAGTATGTATGTAGTATGTATGTGGTATGTATGTAGCATGTAGTATGTATGTAGCATGCATGTAGCATACATGTAGTATGTATGTAGCATGCATGTAGTATGTATGTATGTAGTATGTATGTAGCATGCATGTAGTATGTATGTAGTATGTATGTAGTATGTATGTAGTATGTTTGTAGCATGCAGTATGTATGTAGCATGTATGTAGCATGTATGTAGTATGTATGTAGTATATATGTAGTATGTATGTAGCATGTAGTATGTATGTAGCATGCATGTAGTATATATGTAGTATGTATGTAGCATGTAGTATGTATGTAGCATGCATGTAGTATATATGTAGTATGTATGTAGCATGTAGTATGTATGTAGTATTTTTTTTTTTTTTTTTTTTTAACATTTAACACATTAGCCGGATGATGGGACTACTACTGTCCCATCATTGGCTAATGTGTCAATCACTGTCATGGTAGCAGGCATCGCCAGATGGGACTTGTAGTCCCATCGGACGATGCTTGCACAGACCCCCGGACATCGGCACAGCCCCCCGGCAGGCCGGTATAGACCCCCACAGGGTGCACAGACCACCGGCAGGCCGGCACAGCCCCCCGGCAGGCCGGTACAGACCCCCACAGGGTGCACAGACCACCGGCAGGCCGGCACAGCCCCCCGGCAGGCCGGTACCGACCCCGGGCAGTCCACACAGCCCCCCGGCAGGCCGGCAGAGACCCCCGGAAGGCCCGAAATGACGGCGCATCATGATGCGCACACACCGCGCATCATGATGACGTCAGGCCGTCAATCAACTTTGAACTTCCGATTCCGATGCCGAATTCCGATATTGAAAAAATATCGGAAGTCGGTATCGGAATTCCGATACAGCAAGTATCGGCCGATACCCGATACTTGCGGTATCGGAATGCTCAACACTATCTGCAAGGCATAATCTGACATGTGGGCCAATGTTCCCGGTGTCAATGATGCACTGCGAGTGCTGGGTGGAGGAGCACTTTCTGGCAAATCCACATCCCTCCAGTCACGCACAAACCCTGTACCAGACCTTGCCACGCCAACATTTTCACTTGCCCCACGAGATGCATCCTCCTCCCCTAAGTAATCATCCCCATCATCCTCCTCCTCCTCCTCTTCTTCCTCCACCTCGTCCAGGAGAGGTCCCTGAGCAGACAATGGCTGAATGTCATCAAGGATTCCCTCCTCCTCTTCCTCCTCATCAACATTGGCTGCAGACGCCTGCTCCTTAAGGTGCGTCAAAGTTTGCATGAGCAGACGCATAAGTGGGATGCTCATGCTTAGGATGGCGTCGTCTGCGCTTACCAGCCGTGTGCATTCCTCAAAACACTGAAGGACTTTACAAAGGTCTTTCAGCTTCGACCACTGCACACCTGTCAACTCCATGTCTGCTCTCAAAGTGCCTGGCCGTGTATCCTCCCACAAATGCATTATGGCCTGCCTCTGCTCGCACAGCCGCTCCACCATGTGCAGGGTGGAGTTCCACCTTGTTGCAATGTCGATAATGAGGCGGTGGTTGGGAAGGTGGAGCAATCGCTGCAGCTTCTGCATACGAACGGAGTGTACAGGCGACCGGCGGATGTGCGCGCACAGTCTTCGCACCTTCTGGAGCAGGGCTGTTAACTCCGGATAATTTTTGAGGAAGCAGTGCACCACCAGGTTCAAGGTGTGAGCCAAGCAAGGTATGTGGCTGAGTTTTGAAAGGGCTATGGCTGCCACAAAATTACGGCCGTTATCACTAACTACCTTGCCTGCCTCAAGATGTACACTGCCCAGCCATGACTCAGTTTGTCGCTTCAAGTACTCGGCCAGCACCTCGGCGGTGTGTCTGTCGCCCAAACACATCATCTGCAACACAGCCTGCTGACGCTTTCCACTAGCTGCTCGATAGGGGGACACATCGTGTGCAACAGTGGCAGCTGCAGATGGAGTGCTCGTACGACTGCGCTCTGTGGACGAGCTTTCGCTTCTGGAGGAGGTGGAGGAGGAGGAGGGTCGAACGCCTACAGCCAACTGTTTCCTATACCGTGGGCTAGGCAGCACTGTCCCACCACCGCTGTCCCCTGTGGACCCTGCATCCACCACATTAACCCAGTGCGCAGTGATGGACACGTAACGGCCCTGGCCATGCCGACTGGACCATGCATCAGTAGTGAGGTGCACCTTTCCGCTCACTGACTGCTTGAGTGCATGGACAATGCGGTCTTTCACATGATGGTGGAGGGCTGGGATTGCTTTGCGAGAGAAGAAGTGGCGACTGGGTAGGTCATAGCGTGGTACTGCATAGGCCATGAGTTCGCAGAAAGCTGTGCTTTCCACCAACCGAAAGGGCATCATCTCAAACGAGATTAGTTTGGCAATGTGGGCGTTCAAACCCAGTGTACGCGGATGAGAGACTGAGTACTTTCTTGACCTACTCATAGTGTCTGGGAGGGTGAGCTGGACTTGAGAGCTGCATATGGTGGAAGTAGCGGTGGACAGGGCGGACTGAGAGAGGGTTGATGATGGTGATGGAGTTGGTGTTCTTTCTGATGGCCTAGAATCAGTCTTTCGTTGATATAACAGTGGGATTCCCTGACTGCTGTGGCCTTGCAACGACACCTCAACATTTGCTGCTGTGCTAACCGGTGGGCTTACAGCGGGGGAAACAATGTAGCGTTGCTGACTACCTTCGTTGTGATCAGTTGCACATGTGGCACTTGAGGTTTGGTGTTGTGTCCACGCTTGCAAGTGCATGCTGGTTAAATGTCTAAGCATGCAACTGGTATTCAAATTTTTCAGATTTTTCCCTCGGCTAAAGGTCTTTGTGCACTTCTTACAGATAACCTTGGCCTGATCATGAGGATTTTGTTCAAAAAAGTGCCACACTGCACTCTTCCTACTTTGGCAGACATTTTGCGGCCTAGCACGCTGTGATCTTTTGACCCTCTGGACAAGCTGTCCAGCAACTCTTTTGATGTTTGGAACCTGTCTTTGGAGTGCTCCGGGCCTGCCAGATAACAGCTGTTGCGATGTCGATGTCTGCTGTGGATGCTCCTCATCTGAGCTATTGGAAGCAGCACCCTCTTCCCCCAATGGATGCCAATCTGGGTCAACAACTGGGTCATCCATCACCTCCTCTTCTATGTCATGTGAACCTTCCTCTGTGTCACCGTGTATGGTGGTATAGTGTGCGGGAAGGGGCACCTGAGTCTCATCAGGGTCAGAATCTGGCTCTGTACACTGCGAGGACAATGTAGTGCTCTGAGTGAATGTACCAGCAGAATCATCCATCAGCGGCTGTGCATCAGTGCACTCCATGTCAGATTCATCTTGGCCTGGGTAATTCACCATTTCACTTGATAATCCAGGCATGGTATGTGAAAACAGCTCCATGGAGTAATCAGTAGTATGGCCTGCGTCATCCTTCAATCTTGGTTGGGGTGAAGGACACAAGGAAAGGTGTGGTTCATGAACATGAGCCTCCAATGACGACTCAGTGCTTTTACTTTTTACAACTGAAGAAGAGGAGGCGATAGAGCTGGAGGCTGAGTCAGCAATGTAAGACAAAACTTTTTCCTGATGCTCTGGCTTTAAAAGCGGTTTGCCAACTCCTAGAAAACTAAGCGTTCGAGGCCTTATGTAGCCAGACGATGACGCAGGCTCAACACCTCCTGCATTCGGTCCTATTTTGCTCTTGCCACTACCATCAGATCCACCACCAACACCATCATTACCAGCTGCCAACCCCCGCCCAATTCCATGGCCTCTTCCACCAGCCTTCCTCATTTTTGGTAGAAATGTAGACAAAATCCAACAAACTATATAGTATGTAAAACAAGGTGTCTATAGGACAGGGGAGATTTTGAATTTCTGCACACACTTTTGGACACTGGACACTTTTGGATTGTGTGAGGCCCACTGATATCTGAGCGCTATGTGACAGGCTCGATGGCACAGCTGTGACCTAAGTGACTAGAGAATAAGTGAGATTTTGAATCTCTGCACACACTTTTGGACACTGGACACTTTTGGATTGTGTGAGGCCCACTGATATCTGAGCTCTATGTGACAGGCTCGATGGCACAGCTGTGACCTAAGTGACTAGAGAATAAGTGAGATTTTGAATCTCTGCACACACTTTTGGACACTGGACACTTTTGGATTGTGTGAGGCCCAATGAATATCTGAGCGCTATGTGACAAGCTCGATGGCACAGCTGTGACCTAAGTGACTAGAGGATAAGTGAGAGTTTGAATCTCTGCACACACTTTTGGACACTGGAAACTTTTGGATTGTGTGAGGCCCAATGAATATCTGAGCGCTATGTGACAAGCTCGATGGCACAGCTGTGACCTAAGTGACTAGAGGATAAGTGAGAGTTTGAATCTCTGCACACACTTTTGGACACTGGACACTTTGGGATTGTGTGAGGCCCAATGAATATCTGAGCGCTATGTGACAAGCTCGATGGCACAGCTGTGACCTAAGTGACTAGAGGATAAGTGAGAGTTTGAATCTCTGCACACACTTTTGGACACTGGACACTTTTGGATTGTGTGAGGCCCAATGAATATCTGAGCGCTATGTGACAAGCTTGATGGCACAGCTGTGACCTAAGTGACTAGAGGATAAGTGAGAGTTTGAATCTCTGCACACACGTTTGGACACTGGACACTTTTGGATTGTGTGAGGCCCAATGAATATCTGAGCGCTATGTGACAAGCTCGATGGCACAGCTGTGACCTAAGTGACTAGAGAATAAGTGAGATTTTGAATTTCTGCACACACTTTTGGACACTGGACACTTTTGGATTGTGTGAGGCCCAATGAATATCTGAGCGCTATGTGACAAGCTCGATGGCACAGCTGTGACCTAAGTGACTAGAGGATAAGTGAGAGTTTGAATCTCTGCACACACTTTTGGACACTGGACACTTTTGGATTGTGTGAGGCCCAATGAATATCTGAGCGCTATGTGACAAGCTCGATGGCACAGCTGTGACCTAAGTGACTAGAGAATAAGTGAGATTTTGAATCTCTGCACACACTTTTGGACACTGGACACTTTTGGATTGTGTGAGGCCCAATGAATATCTGAGCGCTATGTGACAGGCTCGATGGCACAGCTGTGACCTAAGTGACTAGAGAATAAGTGAGATTTTGAATCTCTGCACACACTTTTGGACACTGGACACTTTTGGATTGTGTGAGGCCCAATGAATATCTGAGCGCTATGTGACAAGCTCGATGGCACAGCTGTGACCTAAGTGACTAGAGGATAAGTGAGAGTTTGAATCTCTGCACACACTTTTGGACACTGGACACTTTTGGATTGTGTGAGGCCCAATGAATATCTGAGCGCTATGTGACAAGCTCGATGGCACAGCTGTGACCTAAGTGACTAGAGGATAAGGGAGATTGGATTGCTTTTAAAAAAGCAGTTTGCAGAGCAGTGGGTAAACAGCAATGCCAGCCTGTCAGGAAGCCTTAAAAGGCAGCCCAACAACCAACACCACTGATACACCACTATATAGCCTCCCCTTGCACTGCACACAGTGACTGGTGTGCTGTGCAGGCCAAATTGCTATCAGCAGCAGAAGCAGTTTTTTTTTCTTCTCAGCAGGACAAAAAAAAAAAAATTGGGATTGCTTTTAAAAAAGCAGTTTGAGGCCCAATGAATATCTGAGCGCTATGTGACAGGCTCGATGGCACAGCTGTGACCAAAGTGACTAGAGGATAAGGGAGATTGGATTGCTTTTAAAAAAGCAGTTTGCGGAGCAGTGGGTAAACAGCAATGCCAGCCTGTCAGGAAGCCTTAGAAGGCAGCCCAACAACCAACACCACTGATACACCACTATATAGCCTCCCCTTGCACTGCACACACAGTGACTGGTGTGTTGTGCAGGCCAAATCGCTAGCAGCAGAAGCAGTTTTTTTGTCTTCTTCCCTGCCTAACGCTCTCCCTACAGAATCAGCAGCAACCTCTCCCTATACTGAGATCGGCAGAAGTAAGATGGCGGTCGGCGTGCACGCCCTTTTATACCCCCTGTGACGCCCACCAAAGCAAGCCAATCACTTGCATGCCCTTCTGAAAGATGGTGGTGACCCGTGCCTATGTCATCACGTTGCCCACAGTGTCCGTGGATCCTGATTGGCTGAAAAAGAGCGCAAAACAAACTTTTGAAACGCGACTTTGGCGCGTAAGTCGCCGACCTCGTGGCCGACCTCATCCTAGGGTCGGGTTTTGTTTCATGAAACCCGACTTTGCCAAAAGTCGGCGACTTTTGAATTTTTTCGACCCGTTTCGCTCAACTCTACTTAGAACCCATCGGAAAAGAATTAACAGATATTAAACAGGAAATCTCTCAGCAAGGACATAGACTTGAAACTTTAGAAATTACTCAATCCGCATATGCGGAGCACTCTAATGCCCTTCTCTCCTGCCTTAAAACGCAAGAGGAACAACTGCAACTTGTCCATTCCATGTTCGAAGACCATGAGAATTGAGAACGCAAAAATAACATTTGGATAAAAGGACTGCCAGAGTCTGTTGCTTTTGATGCCTAAACAATGCTGCAATTGAGATATTCCGCTCGCTCCTTTTGGAACAAGACCCTCAAGACATTGAAATTGTAAGCATTCACAGAGCATTTTTTTTTCTATGCCTAAACAAGGAGAACTGCCCCTGATGTACTATGCAGATTCCTAGACTTTCGTACCAAAGATCTGGTGCTAAAACAAGCTAGAGAAGCGCAGGACATTAAGTACAAATGAGCGCAACTCAGACTTTTTCAGGACCTCTCAGCAAACACCCTAACGAAGCGAAAACTACTTAAACTGCTCACTGATGCTGTGCTCTAGAAAAAACTACAATACCGATGGCTCTTTCCATTTGTGATTCAGATAATCTCTGAAGATAAAAGGTTGCAAGCAAGAGACTCGGCGGAAATTTGAAACTTATGCAGCAATCTAAACATCTCCCTAAACCAGTACCCGGACATTGAGGCTTTTCTTGCGGCCTCCATGTTACAACCCCTCTCACTTCCAACCCCTTGGCACCTGGTCTTTACTCCTAAAACACAAAAGATAAGACATAAAGCTTCAAGAACAACCCCTACCAAAGATCCGGACATCTGAAGATGACCCCCGAGTCGCCGACAAAGACACTTGTCCGGATGAATAGAATCTCGGATAACAATGTCAGTATCTCGTCCAGGAGATGAACTTTCCTGTGGAAACACCTTGCGAAACAATACTCAGCTAACCATTTTGTAAAATTTGCATGTTGTTATATAAGTAAGCTTCGGGTTAATTAATATTGTGATATCTAAAGATTATTACTACCTTCCCTGCTGGCTGGCAGCAATAGGCTCCTCCCAGTTTGATAATCGTTAATATGTTATACATAGTTGCACATCATATTGAAGTAACTTATAATCTAATGTCTTTTCATTGTTAACTCTCTCTACTTGCTATCGCCTCCACTGCTCCGACCCCCCCATCCCTTTCCTCCTTCCTCAGGCACCTTGGGATATTCTCTGTCTACAAGCAAAGTAGACAGAAAAAACTCTTCCAAATGGCTAACAACCAAAAGGTATTTAAATTACTCACCCTCAACACTAGTGGGTTCCATTCCCCATCACCTAGTGGCCAAACACTCTCTCATTTTAAGAAGAAAGGTATAGACCTGTTACTCTTGAAAGAAACACCACTACAGATAAAATACCCTCTTTTGGGAAAGCAAATTATGACATGTGGTTTCACACCACCTCTCTCCAAGTGAAATCAAGGGGGGTCTCGATCGCCTTAGCCAAAGATATGCCATTTCTTCTTCATGACCAACTGGTAGATCCAGACGGTCGCTTCCAATTGATAAAGGGATTAATGGCGGGTGTCATGGTTTCCATTTGTAATATATACGCACCAAACAAGAAACATTTGAAATGGATACTTGCCGTGTTTAAAAGAGTTAGAGACTTCAGAGAAGGTACACTGATTATAGGTGGGGATTTCCATTTAGCTCTGGAACCAGCCTTGGACACAACAAAAAAGAAAAGTGCGATCTCATTGAGGGACCTGGGGAGAATAAAAGCAGCACTCCACTCCCTGAACCTGGTAGACTTGTGGCGCTACATGCATCCAAATGTACGGGATTACACATATTTCTCGCACCCGCATGGCTCGTACCATCGAATCGATTATCTATTTGTCCCCAGATCACTATTGTCCAATATTCAACAAACAGATATCATCGCTTTCGTCTTCTCTGACCATTCTTATATTAAGGAAAGAGAGCGCACATAGGGTGATAAAAGTGATATTTTGGCTGACAATACACGGTAAGTGCACTCACCTTTACAGGTTGTGAACAGTCACAACCTCTTGCAGAATGTAAAAGGAACCATTAGTCGCTGCAGACTCCCGTAGATACCAATGTCACAAAGGAAGAAGAAAAAGACCGGGTTTTTCAATGTATCAATGTTTTTCAAAGAATGTAGAATTCTTTGGCCCTGAGGAAGTGGCAGATTTGCCACGAAACGCGTCGGCACAATAAAGCTTTGAAGAACAATCCTGTCCTTGTGTGGTCAGCGCAGATACATTGAAAAACCTGGTCTTTTTCTTCCTCCTTTCAGACCATTTTTATGTGACAGTCGATTTGCTTCTTTCCAAACAATTTTCCCCTTGCAGGTCATGGTAACTAAATGAGTCTTTATTGGATAACCCCTCAGTTAGACCTCGTATCGGCAAGGCCATTCAAACATACTTTGAACTTAATAATCTTGAGGGAGCCTCACGCTCAGTGCTATGGGAAGCACATAAGGCTGTGATAAGGGAACAGTTCATCTCTGTAGCGTCCCACTTAAATAGAGCTAAAAATCAGGAAATAGATGACTTACATCGAGACATAACAAGATTAGAGTCCGAACATAAAAAATATTTATTGTCACGGACACTACCAGAACTTACAGCCAAATCGCAAAAACTGAAGGACCTCCTAAGCGAAAAATCTGTTTAGTTTTTTGCATCTTGGAGGAGCCGTATGTTTGTCCATGGTGATAAAGCTACTAAACTAACCATGTCACTAATTAAGAAGAGACAGGCATGCATCTTTATACATGCCATTAAAACCAAAACTGGCTCCAGGACTCAGAACTACCCCCAAATAGAAGCAGAATTTCTTCACTATTACAAAACCCTTTATCATTTACTCCCGAACAAAATGGAGCAAGAGAAAACCCAAAGAAGTCAGGAAATTAAAACCTTCTTAAAAAATTTAAACCTTCCAAAATTAACTGATGCACAGCAACATAAAATCGCCAGACCATTTACTCTTGGGGAGCTCCAATCCACCCTGTCGAATTGCCGAAAGGGGAAGACCCCTGGGCCAGACAGCTTTACAGCATACTATTACAAATCCTTCCCTGAAGCTTTACTCCTCACCTCCTTAATATGTGCAACTCTCTTCAAAGGGGTGAAGAGGCTCCGCACCAATTTCTGGAAGCCAGAATCTCACTGATCGATAAAAAAGGGAAAGATCCGGAGCAGTGTAGCAGCTATAGGCCAGTTTCACTGCTAAATACGGACCTAAAATTGTATGCGAGAATGATGGCAAACAGAGTTGCGGTCGTGCTGCCTCTAATAATCTCTTTAAATCAATCCGGAATGGTGAAAGGGAGAGAGGGAGAGGATAATACTTATAAGATCTTGCACCTTATCCAATATGCAAAATTACGAAACACCCCGCTAGCGTTAATGAGTATAGATGCTGAAAAAGGATTCGACAGGGTGGACTGGTTGTTCTTACAAGAAACGTTAATAAAATTTGGCTTCCCTCTTTCATTAATAACTGCAATGATGGGAATGTACACAGTGGCCACGGCAAGAATCAGACTCAATGGTTCCGTCACAGAATCATTTCAAATCTTCAAAGGGACACGGCAGGGATGTCCACTTTCTCCACTGCTCTTTGTAATGTCATTGGAGCCTCTCTTACAGGCTATCTAGCAAAGCACAGAGGTGGATGGCTTGCGTATCCAGGACAGCCATTATAAAACAGCGGCTTTCGCTGACAACCTACTACTAATATTATCTAAACCCCTGCGGGGAATCCATGCTATGGTGGAGATCCTGGATAACTATAGCAAGCTCACTAATGTTAAAATAAATGAAACTAAAGGCCCGTTACACATAACAATGTCCCAGCAATCCCACCAATAATCCGACATGGATGGGATCGTGAGAAGCTGAACAGAGACAGATGCCATTTGCCATGTGGGATCCCAGAGAAAGAAGGATATAAGTTTTGCTATGAACAAATGAACAATCTCTTTATAATCATGCACCTATTTTTATGTTTTTCTGTAATAATCTTTTCTTTGATGGAACAATCCAAATAAACCATTACATTTTTATCTGGTAACAAGTCCTGAGTATTTTACAAGAATATGCATTTTTTACATTGGAGAGCCAGCCAGATCTGAATTTTTGTACTTTTGCGGATTTCCCTCAACTTGCCCAAAATGAACTTTGCTAACGTCATATGTGCAAGTTATCAGGAACTCCATTATTTTGGACAAGTCACCAGAATCAGACAGAACCTAGGCATGAGGACTAAGAATTGCCAGATGGATTGAGAAGTACTACAAGTGCCAGACCTGCTGAAGGTAGACGTGTGAAGACAAGAGCCCAGCGTTGTCCATCAAAGGAATTACAAGCTGAGACATTTCAAGGTAAGAAATAGATGTCATTACTTCTTTTTCTAAGCAGAGTAAACTGAAATTTAAGTCTGTAGATGAGTCTAATTTAGACGTTTTATGGCTCAGCTTATATGCAGAATGTGAAGTGGAAAATCTAAAGTTAGATTCTAAGCTGTTATCCTTTACTAGAGAAAGAGAGAAATTTAAAAATATTTTTCAAATGGTAGATGTATTCCATAAACTTGTAATAGAGAAATTCAAAAATGACTGTGCAAAGGAAAATAGTGATGTTCCCGAGATACATTGTAATGTAGAAAAGCAGTTACAAGATGAAAGGCAAATAGCAGTAGCCATTGAAGGTGACCTTGCAGATGTGGAACAAGATGGAGAAGTAGGAGGAGACTTCAAAACTGACGTAGATGCCGTACAAGGGAAAGACGTACCACTAAGAATAGATCACTCAGAGGCCCAATTTCAAATTGAAAGGAGGAGGAAAAATTTGCTAAAAATATGCAAAATCATTCCAGCATATGATAACAAAATCCATGTTTGTAGAAACTCTGAGGTTTTTGAAAGCTGTGTTGACAAATTTGATTTGAGTAACGAGGAGAAGAATCAGTTGTTCAAAATGTGGATCCCTGTAAACTTTGCTAGGAGATTATCTTTAAAGATAACTGGTGATAAACATGAGAACTTAAATGATAAAGACAGATTAAAAATTCAGATTTTTTTGTGCATCAAATGAAAATCATCCAGATATTCTTCAAAAATTAAGGATTGGTCGGAAGGAATGCACTTATACATTTATGTTATGAATGAGTCACCGTAGGAGGCAGACACAAAAATAGAAACTACGTCCAGAAAACCAGAGAAGTTGGCGACTATCAGATTGCAGACCCCTGAACCTATCAACACAACTAGCAGTAGCCGTGGGGGGTTCCTACGATGCCCTAGACCCCTTGATCACAGCCGGAGAAATACATAGGCCTAAAGAAAGAAAGGGGAAATCTAAACTGCCCCAGAGCAGACCCCAAAGCAATAGGCAGCCCCCAACATATAATGACGGTGAAGCAAGATGAAAATACTAACACAGACAGAAAGATAGACTGAGCAAAGACGGGGCCCCAAAACTACCTAGGTAGGAAAGGACAGGAAAGCTGCTGTCTGCAATCTGCCAAAACCCTATCAAAGACATAAGCCAACCAGCTGATATGAAAAAGGCCCTGAAGCAGCTAGGCTTCAAAACTAAATCAGCACTCAGGTATTTTCAGAAGACAGAGCTAAATGAATTCAGCACACCCCAGCAGGGAATGGCAGAAATCCAGAAAAACAAAGCAAAAACAAAGTCAAAGCACAAAAGCAAAAGGCAGAGCAGCAAACTTAGCTTTGGAGGAGCAGGAATTCAGACTGGTCTCCAAGGATCCCACAGAGAAATCACCCGCAGGGCAGAAGGGCGTCGGCAGCCTTATATCCAGTCCGTAACTCCACTCAGCCAGTCATCATAATCAGCCTCAGGTGTTTGACAATCAGGCTCACTACCTTTCTTTACCAGAAGAGGGAGTTCCTCGGGCCTCAGTAATGAAGGGGAAAATGAACTCACAACAGTACCTCCCCCTTGAGGAGGGGTCACCGAACCCTCAACTGCGCCACCAGGGCGATCAGGGTGAGCCCGATGAAAGGCACGCACCAATCGTTTGGCATGAATATCAGAGGCAGAGACCCAGGAATTATCCTCCTGACCATAACCCTTCCACTTAACCAAATACTGGAGTCTCCATCTAGCCAGACGGGAATCCAGTACTTTCTCTACCTCATACTCCATGTTACCTTCAACCAATACAGGTGCCACCCCCGGAACAACAGGTTCAACAAACCTCTTCAACAAAGATTTATGGAACACATTATGGATTTTAAATGTGACAGGAAGAGCCAAACGAAAAGAGACCGGATTAATAAACTCCACAATCTTGTAAGGTCCAATAAATCTAGGCTTAAACTTAGGAGAAGCCACCTTCATAGAAATATTTTTTGATGATAACCACACCATATCACCAACCTTAAACTGGGGACCAATGGTCCTATGTCGGTTGGAAAACCGCTGGGCCTTCTCCTGGGAGAGAGATAACTTATCCACCACTTGGTCCCAGATCTGGTGCATTCTCTCCATCACAGTGTCAACACTCCACCTGCCCTGAAGAAAATCGAGGATGAAACCCAAAGTTACAAAAAAAAGGTGACATCAAAGTGGCAGAACTAGCTCTATTATTCAAAGCAAATTCGGCCAAGGGCAAAAATGAAACCCAATCATCCTGATTAGCAGAAATAAAACATCTCAAATATGACTCCAAGGTCTGGTTTGTTCTCTCTGTCTGCCCATTGGTCTGAGGGTGAAAAGCAGAGGAGAAGGACAACTGAATTCCCAGCCTGGAACAGAAAGTTCTTCAAAATCTAGACACAAACTGGACTCCTGTGTCAGATACAATGTTCTCAGGAATCCCGTGCAAACAAACCACCTGTTGTGAAAACAGGGGCACCAACTCAGAGGAAGACTGCAACTTAGGGAGTGGTACAAGATGAACCATCTTAGAGAACCTATCACAAATCACCCAAATAACAGTCATCCTCTGAGAGACAGGCATATCAGAGATGAAATCCATTGAAATATGGGTCCATGGCCTCTTGGGGACAGGCAAAGGCATCAACAACCCACTAGAGCGAGAACACGATTTAGACCGGGAGCACATCCCACAGGACTGCACAAAATTCCTGACATCACGAGACAAGGAGGGCCACCAAAAAAACCGACTCACCAGATCTCTAGTACCAAAAATACCTGGATGACCAGCCAAAGCAGAGCAATGAACTTCAGACATCACTCTCTTCTTCCACTGGTCAGGAACATACAACTTTCCACTGGGACAACACTCAGGTTTGTCCTCCTGGAACTCTTCCAGAGCACGTCTCAAATCGGGCGAGATGGCAGAAAGAACTACCCCTTCGCCTAAGATGGTAGCAGGCTTGGTCACCACAGGAGAATCAGCAAGGAAGCTCCTAGAGAGGGCGTCTGCCTTGACATTCTTTGTTCCAGGAAGAAAAGAAACCACAAAATCAAAACGTGTAAAAAACAAGGCCCACCTAGCCTGTCTAGGGTTCAAGCGCTTAGCCGACTCTAGGTAAATCAAATTCTTGTGGTCAGTGAGGACCACGACTTGATGCTTAGCTCCCTCCAACCAATGTCTCCACTCCTCAAATGCCCATTTCATGGTCAACAGTTCCCTATTCCCCACATCATAGTTATGTTCAGATGGAGAGAACTTTCGGGAAAAGAAAGCACAGGGATTCAGTTTAGATGTTACAGGATCCTTTTGGGACAAAACAGCTCCTGCACCAATCTCAGAAGCATCCACCTCTACCTGGAATGGAAGTGAGACATCAGGTTGCCGCAAAACCGGGGCGGAGGTGAATCTTCGCTTCAACTCCTGAAAGGAAGAAACAGCCTCCGGAGACCAATTTAACACATCAGCACCCTTTTTAGTCAAATCAGTCAATGGCTTGGCAATACTGGAAAATTTTGCTATAAATTTCCGATAAAAATTAGCAAAACCCAAAAACTTCTGGAGGGCCTTCAAAGAAGTGGGCTGAACCTAATCGTGAATGGCCTGTACCTTGGCCGGGTCCATTTCAATAGTTGACGGGGACAAAATAAATCCCAAAAAAGAAATCCTCTGTACTCCAAAAAGGCATTTATATCCCTTTACATACAGGGAATTCTCCCTCAAGATCTGGAACACAGTCCGAATATGTTTCACATGAGAATCCCAATCCTTGGAGAAGATCAAAATATCATCCAGATAGATAATCAAAAATTTATTGACAAAATCTCGGAAAATATCGTTCATGAAGCACTGGAAGACAGAAGGGGCATTAGTGAGCCCAAAAGGCATCACCAGGTACTCAAAATGTCCCTCCGGAGTATTAAACGCCGTCTTCCATTCATCCCCATGCTTAATGCGAATAAGATTATACGCCCCCCTGAGGTCAAGCTTGGTAAACCAGCAAGCACCTTTAACTCTGGAGAATAGATCAGAAATCAGGGGTAACGGATACTGATATTTAACAGTAATTTTGTTGAGGGCACGATAATCAATACAAGGTCTTAATGATCCATCCTTTTTGGCTACAAAAAAAAACCCGGCACCCAAGGGTGACGAGGATGGTCTAATATGACCCTTCTCCAACGCCTCCTTAATATAGGATCGCATAGCCTCGTGCTCGGGTACAGATAAATTGAAGAGCCGACCCTTGGGAAATTTACACCCCGGGCTCAGTTCAATTGCACAGTCATAACTCCTATGAGGAGGCAGAGACGCAGACTCATTCTCACTAAATAAATCATAAAAGTCCGCCAAATAGTCAGGAACATCATGCGACTGAGGAGAGGTGGAAAACACCGGAGCCTCACTAAAGGCACACCGACAACCCCAACTCACCACAGACACAGATTTCCAATCCAAAACTGGATTATGAATCTGTCACCAGGGAAACCCCAGAACAACAGTATCATGCAGATTATGCAACACCAGAAATCTGCAATTTTCTTGATGGTCTGGGGCGACCCGCATTACCACCTGGGTCCAAAACTGGGGTTTATTTTTAGCCAAAGGAGTAGCATCAATTCCCCTCAAAGGGATAGGCGTCTGCAGAGGTGCCATCGGAAATCCACAACGTTTCTCAAAATCCAAGTCCATTAGGTTTAGGGCTGCTCCCGAATCCACAAAAGCCTTGGCGGAAAATGTGGACAGGGAGCAGATCAGAGTAATAGCCAGAAGAAACTTAGGTTGGACACCCCCAACAGAAAACGTGTGTGCAAAGCGTTTCTCTCGTTTGGGACAGACAGAAATAATATGCGAGACATCTCCACAGAAAAAACACAACTTATTACGCCTTCTGAACTCCTGACGCTGCTCTCTGGAAAAAACTCTATCACATTGCATAGGTTCAGACATTTGTTCAATAGGTGGCAACACCTCTCGTGCAGCTTTGCGTTCGCGCAAACGCCGATCAACCTGAATGGCTAATGACATAGAATCGTCAAGACCAGAGGGAACAGGAAATCCCACCATAGTATCTTTTACGGCTTCTGACAACCCCTTCCGAAAGAGAGCAGCCAAGGCATTATCATTCCAGGTAGTAAGTACTGCCCACTTTCGGAATTTTTGACAGTACAATTCTGCCGAATCACGACCCTGGCTCAATGCCAGCAGGGTCTTTTCAGCCTGATCAATGGCATTAGGTTCGTCATACAACAACCCCAAAGCTTGAAAGAATGCGTTCACATTAGTCAGAATAGGATCATCTGGTTTCAAAGAAAACGTCCAATCCTGGGGATCGCCACGCAGCAAAGAGATGACAATTTTAACCTGCTGCGTGGACCTCCCTGACGAGTTAGGCTTCAAGGCAAAAAATAATTTACAATTATTTTTGAAATTCAAAAATTTAGACCGATCCCCAAAAAATACATCAGGTGTAGGAATCTTTGGTTCAGCAGCATGTGAATGAGCAAGGTAGGCGGAAATTCCCCGCACTTCCGCAGCGAGCTGCTCCACACGATCAGACAATTGCTTTATCTCCATTGAGAGAAAAAAAAATTCCCCCTACGGCCTCAGAGATATAGAGGAAAAAATTTACACACTTTTTTTTTTTTTTTTTTACAATTCTTTCCTGCTATTGAGTACCCTAGAATCTGCGGTATGGCGGGTGATTCTGTTATGAATGAGTCACCGTAGGAGGCAGACACAGAAATAGAAGCTACGTCCAGAAAACCAGAGAAGTTGGCGACTATCAGATTGCAGACCCCTGAACCTATCAACACAACTAGCAGTAGCCGTGGGGGGTTCCTACGATGCCCTAGACCCCTCGATCACAGCCGGAGAAATACATAGGCCTAAAGAAAGAAAGGGGAAATCTAAACTGCCCCAGAGCAGACCCCAAAGCAATAGGCAGCCCCCAACATATAATGACGGTGAAGCAAGATGAAAATACTAACACAGACAGAAAGATAGACTGAGCAAAGACGGGGCCCCAAAACTACCTAGGTAGGAAAGGACAGGAAAGCTGCTGTCTGCAATCTGCCAAAACCCTATCAAAGACATAAGCCAACCAGCTGATATGAAAAAGGCCCTGAAGCAGCTAGGCTTCAAAACTAAATCAGCACTCAGGTATTTTCGGAAGACAGAGCTAAATGAATTCAGCACACCCCAGCAGGGAATGGCAGAAATCCAGAAAAACAAAGCAAAAACAAAGTCAAAGCACAAAAGCAAAAGGCAGAGCAGCAAACTTAGCTTTGGAGGAGCAGGAATTCAGACTGGTCTCCAAGGATCCCACAGAGAAATCACCCACAGGGCAGAAGGGCGTCGGCAGCCTTATATCCAGTCCGTAACTCCACTCAGCCAGTCTTCAAAATCAGCCTCAGATGTTTGACAATCAGGCTCACTACCTTTCTTTACCAGAAGAGGGAGTTCCTCGGGCCTCAGTAATGAAGGGGAAAATGAACTCACAACACATTTATGTCCATATTTGACCGCTTGTACAGAATGCTGTTTGAAAATATCAAAACACAGTCCCTCAAAGACTTTTTTAAGCAAATTTGGTTTTCTAAATCCTGCATCTCGTGTTATTGCGTCACAAAAAGATTCTTTATTGGAATGTGCGCAATCCCTTGATTTTGCCAGAAAACACGAGAATCGTGAAAGGGAAATAAGTCGGCCTAATTTTGAAAAGACAGGCAAAGTAAAATCTTATCAGAAGCCTGTATCAAAGCCTCCAAAACTAAGTAATCAAATCTATGAAGAACGAAGAAAATTACATGTTCGCTTTATACTGTATGAAATTATGCAAAGGACCACCGAAAAAACTTCACAGATTGAGTCAAGAAAAATTCGAAGTTCTGATCTTCTTTCTGTAAAAAAGATGGTGGAATTTGACAGACAGAAGCAGGTGTTGAGTGACATCATGGCCTGTAAACTGATCACTTTGCTCAGACAATCCATCAGCTACAAAGAAATAAGACTGGGTTTAGGAATTGGATAAAAAAGTAATTATATGTTGTGTAAAAGTGTTATACAATGTATTAGCCAGTTATATGCAATTATTTTATAGAGTATAATTCCGTAGTTCTACAGTTTTGTAGACATACATATTCATACAGTATATATAGAGTGTTTGTGGAAGTCGAGATTGTAGGACTGTATTTTTTTAGTGAAAATTAAAATCTACTCAAGTAATAATATTTAAATTATGAATATGATATTAACCTTATCTTTTATTTTTCCTTAGAATTTTCATTTCAAAGCAGGACTTAATCGGGAAAATTTCTCTTACAAGGATTTATGCCTTTATTTACACGGGAAGTTGCAGTAATTGCATGATTTCATATGTTTAGCACTTAAATGAAAATATCTAACTGCATCTTAAATGTGTTCTGTGTGTATGCCTTTACTGCATGGCTTGACATGACAAACTACAGCAGGTGATATCTGAACCTTGCTCTAATAATAAGTATACCATATCCCTGTAGCCTTAGGGAAAAGAATTTTTAAGGGGTCTCAGCTTTTTCAAATCAAAGGAATTTTTTTCCCAGGCCTAAATTTTCAAGTGTATAGCTAATTCAACATATATTTTTATGCTATGTGTATTTGGGGAATATTCAAAGAAATATTAAGATACTAAATTTAATAGTTTACAATGCGCATTGATAATTAGGATAATTTGGGTTAAAATACATGTATTCATCACACCTTCGTATGTGGAATCTGTGGTGTGAACTTATATGTGACACAGTCTGATTGACAGATGCGTGTATGAGCAGCTGCTAAGCGAGTGATGTGATACGTTTGATGTATGAGATGCCTCAAGGTTCTATATGAAGAAAAACTGTCTTTAGGAGAAATATGCAGATCAGTTAAATTATTAGAATATTTGTTAATAAGTGCAGTCGCACATCAAAATGGTTTATGAAGAAAATCTACATTTAAATTAATTTTTCCAAAGGATAATTTTATGATATTCAATTTTACTTTTAATGGTTACATAGATGGTTACACATCTTCAGACAAAAAAATGGTATAACGCAAGTATAATATTCACAATTTATAAATTAATTATTTTTAATTTTGCTTTTGATAAATGAATTATTTCATGAAACAATATTTTTCGGTGTTAAGGGAGAAATGTGTTTTTGATCCTGACTACTTCATCACATTTGATTAATACCTCTTCCTCACAAATTGTAATAAAAAAGAAATATAAATAAGGTACAATTTTATAAGTATTGGGTATAATAACATTAAGTATTATAAAGAGTCATTTGTTTACACTGAGAAGAGTATTATATGCAAAGTTGCATAATTTGAATATTTTGGTAATACAAGTTTATGACAATTATGAAATAATCCAGATCATGGAAATATTAAGGGTATATGTTACTGAGGACATAACTACTCTGCATTTGGTATCAACATAAAGGCCTTATTTTTATTCTTATTTATATTTTTCATTATTTTTTAATGCTTAAATTTTTATTTTTTCTGTCAATCAAAAAAAAAAACATCAATATTTAATAAAGTAATGTCTAGTATAGAATATTGCTTCATTAAATATAGCAATGATATGGTTCCATTACAAAGGAAAATGTTTCAGTTCTGAGTTATATGCAACAATTCTTTTATTCATTCATTCGCTCGCTCATATATTCTTATTTTGGTTCATGGCTAAACATTCCTACATATTATTGGTATAATAAATATATTCCTTATTAATAAAGATGAAAACATTTGTTACATAAAACACACTGACACCTATGGGTTGAAAAAGGTAATTACACCTATGACATAAAAAATGTTCTATCACATGAAGAATATGGTTAATAATGTATTATCACTTATTATTGTTTTTGAAATCCATATATGGTACAAATTCTGATAATAATTATATGGATATTACTGATTGCTATGGTACGCTGTGGTATTATGGGTTAGGAAAATTACCAGATTTGGTATAGAATAGGGAATGAAGACTTCAAGCAAGATACTGAAATTACGTTAATAAAGACTTTTTATATTTCTAAACTTTATTGATTGTTACCAGTTGCAAGAAGAAGAACGCCGCTATCCAGAAGTCCCAAAAGGTAACAAAGCTATGATTACTGAGTAATAGACTGATAGTCACAAGTGCAGAATCCACCACTGACAGTCACAAGTGCAGTATCCACCACTGACAGTCACAAGTGCAGTATCCACCACTGACAGTCACAAGTGCAGTATCCACCACTGACAGTCACAAGTGCAGAATCCACCACTGACAGTCACAAGTGCAGTATCCACCACTGACAGTCACAAGTTCAGAATCCACCACTGACAGTCACAAGTGCAGAATCCACCACTGACAGTCACAAGTGCAGTATCCACCACTGATAGTCACAAGTGCAGAATCCACCACTGACAGTCACAAGTGCAGTATCCACCACTGACAGTCACAAGTGCAGTATCCACCACTGACAGTCACAAGTGCAGTATCCACCACTGACAGTCACAAGTGCAGAATCCACCACTGACAGTCACAAGTGCAGTATCCACCACTGACAGTCACAAGTTCAGAATCCACCACTGACAGTCACAAGTGCAGAATCCACCACTGACAGTCACAAGTGCAGTATCCACCACTGACAGTCACAAGTGCAGTATCCACCACTGACAGTCACAAGTGCAGAATCCACCACTGACAGTCACAAGTGCAGTATCCACCACTGACAGTCACAAGTGCAGTATCCACCACTGACAGTCACAAGTGCAGTATCCACCACTGACAGTCACAAGTGCAGAATCCACCACTGACAGTCACAAGTGCAGAATCCACCACTGACAGTCACAAGTGCAGTATCCACCACTGACAGTCACAAGTGCAGTATCCACCACTGACAGTCACAAGTGCAGAATCCACCACTGACAGTCACAAGTGCAGAATCCACCACTGACAGTCACAAGTGCAGTATCCACCACTGACAGTCACAAGTGCAGAATCCACCACTGACAGTCACAAGTGCAGTATCCACCACTGACAGTCACAAGTGCAGAATCCACCACTGATGGTCACAAGTGCAGTATCCACCACTGACGGTCACAAGTGCAGTATCCACCACTTACAGCCACAAGTGCAGTATCCAACACTGACGGTCACAAGTGCAGTATCCACCACTGACAGTCACAAGTGCAGTATCCACCACTGACGGTCACAAGTGCAGTATCCACCACTGACAGTCACAAGTGCAGTATCCACCACTGACGGTCACAAGTGCAGTATCCACCACTGACGGTCACAAGTGCAGTATCCACCACTGACAGCCACAAGTGCAGTATCCACCACTGACAGCCACGAGTGCAGTATCCACCACTGACAGTCACGAGTGCAGTATCCACCACTGACAGTCACGAGTGCAGTATCCACCACTGACAGTCACGAGTGCAGTATCAACCACTGACAGTCACGAGTGCAGTATCCACCACTGACAGCCACAAGTGCAGTATCCACCACTGAAAGTCACAAGTGCAGTATCCACCACTGACAGCCACAAGTGCAGCATCCACCACTGACAGTCACAAGTGCAGTATCCACCACTGACAGCCACAAGTGCAGTATCCACCACTGAGAGTCACAAGTGCAGTATCCACCACTGACAGCCACAAGTGCAGTATCCACCACTTACAGTCACAAGTGCAGTATTCACCACTGACAGCCACAAGTGCAGTATCCACCACTGACAGCCACAAGTGCAGTATCCACCACTGACAGCCACAAGTGCAGTATCCACCACTGACAGTCACAAGTGCAGTATCCACCACTGACAGTCACAAGTGCAGTATCCACCACTGACAGCCACAAGTGCAGTATCCACCACTGACAGTCACAAGTGCAGTATCCACCACTGACAGTCACAAGTGCAGTATCCACCACTGACAGTCACAAGTGCAGTATCCACCACTGACAGCCACAAGTGCAGTATCCACCACTGCCAGCCACAAGTGCAGTATCCACCACTGACAGTCACAAGTGCAGAATCCACCACTGACAGTCACAAGTGCAGTATCCACCACTGACAGTCACAAGTGCAGTATCCACCACTGACAGTCACAAGTGCAGTATCCACCACTGACAGCCACAAGTGCAGTATCCACCACTGACAGTCACAAGTGCAGTATCCACCACTGACAGCCACAAGTGCAGTATCCACCACTGACAGTCACAAGTGCAGTATCCACCACTGACAGTCACAATTAAAGTGTCTAACCTGACACCCAGAGGACGATGATCCTATGATGCTGAGATGAACTGTGTTATCATGCTCTTACCAAGTTCCAGTGGTTTCCAATCACCTGTAAAGCTTCAATTGTCAGGAAGCTACAACCCTGACATGTGTCCTGTGCATTAGGACTAAGGACTGGTTATGGTTAGCAAGGAAGAGTCATTTTAACCCTTGCTTTGCTGACCAAAGAGGTCACACCTGTTCTAAGACCAGTGCCGATGGAGGATTCCAGAAATATCTAAGGTGAGCCAATGTAAGCCCAGGTTTTTAAAGGTGACACTGCACAGATAGTAAAGCTGCATTTCATCTATAGACTTTGCCTTCTTATCCACATTTGAAATTATGGACTTTGATTTGACACATGACACATGATTCCTACAACATCTATATGCTATAGAAAAACTGTTTTTAAAAGAATCAAGAAAAAGACAGAAGACATCAAAATGAAGACCAGAGGACACCAGATGATGATGACTGGACCTGAGATGCTTCAATTTAGATTTAGGTAAGTATAATTATACATATTGTATAGGAATATTGTTCACGGCTTACCATGACATGAATTCACATCAATTATGTCATTGAGTACGTATAACAATAATCTGATATTATTATTATTGATATTAAAATATTTTGTCAAAGAAGAAGAAAAGAAGAAAGAAGATCTTATTATATTTTGAGGGTTCCAATTAATGTCTGTCTCCCTCAAAAGGGGAATTGTTAAATATTATTAGTTATGGATTTATATTAATTATGGAGTTGTATTCTTATTACACTCAGTTCTGTACTGAACAGTGCCTTCCACTGACACTGCATGTGCTATTTTAGCAAATGGTAAATGTCAACTCCTCTACATATGTAAGATTAGCTCATGGAAAAAGGTCAACTCCATATATACAGAGATCACGTGCTTTAAGAGACGTATATAATTCATGGCTTACTCTAGAGGTCGCGCTTGCTCCCTCCCCATCATGAGGCACAGACGTGAGGAAGTCATCTCTGCACGGACACGACATTGAATGGACAGCTGGTATGTAACTTGATATGTGTAACTTCAATAGAAGCTAACAGAGACAGAAGCCATTTGCCATGTGGGATCCCAGAGAAAGAAGAATATATGTTGCTTTGCTATGAACAAATGGACAATCTCTTCACCTATTTTTATGCTTTTCTGTAATAATCTTTTCTTTGATGGAAAAATCCAAATAACCCACTATATTTTTATCTAGTAACTAGTCCTGAGTATTTTACAACAATACGCATTTTTTACATCTTCTGATGAAGAATCTGACCTGATCTATGTCCTCTGAACTCGCTTGGAAAATGGCGGTACCCCGGCCACTCTTCTGATGTGAATCAGACCCAGCCCTTGTCCTCTGAACTTGTTTGGAAATGATGGCAGCCAGAGTAAGAAGACTTTCCTGTCTACCCACAGTCCTCCCCACTGGATCTCCGTGTCTTGTCCGTGACTCCTGTATCTTGATCGGTGAAAGTGCTCGTTTCAGATGTCGGATCAAAGTTGTTTGGAGTGTTTGTGCTAAACTCTGGTTTCTGCTGAAGAAATTTTTTTTTTCTTCTTTCCAGCCCCGGTAAGAGGGGGCTTAAAGAGGGGGGTACTGTCACATTCGCCATGTCTGTTTTGCCTCATGACCCTGGAGCGGTGTGCACACGCATCTCATGTCTGCTATCCTGCATGTTCCCAAGAGCAGTGTGCACACTCACCTCATGACTGTTGGGCTGCAAGATGCCTGCGTTCTGCTCTGCCTTCTGCAATCTCTCTGCATGTCTGAAACCCTTGATCACGTGACCTTTCCTAGGATCCAGCACTATCCAGTTCTGCAATCATCTCTGCATGCCTGGAATCTTGATCATGTGACTGCTCTGTGATCCTGAGGATCAGAACCGGAGGTTCTCCCCTGGTCCTGACCCGGAAGTGGAGGTGCTAATGCCCTATATCAGACCGCCCCTCCCTATGGTCAGGGCCTGATTATTGTGTTGCTCCCCTGCATGGCTGTTTGGTCTGCTCGGTCGCTCCCTGTATTCTGTGCCCATGCACTTTGCTCTGTCGTGCGTCTCTGCACACGCTCTGTGCTCATACTCCGTCTCTTGTCTCGTGCCATGTCTTGTGTTGTCTCTGGTGCCATGTTTGTCTTTGCCTTGCTTTGCCTTGTAGTACTTCTGCTGTTTTCTGCTTCAGCCTGTTTTGCTATGTCTCGCCTTAGCTATTCTTTGACTTGTAGTGCTTCCTCTGTTCTCTGCCTTGCCTGTTTCGCTATCTCTGGTCTTTGCTATTCTGAGCCTTGTAGTGCTTCTCATGTTTCTCGTTTCTGCCTGGTTTTCTGTACTCTGTCCTATGGTGCTCTCTTGCACATTTCCATGTCTAGTCCCAAGGTGCTCCCTTGGCCCGGCTCTGGGCTTCGGCCTACACTCCGCTGCTAGACTCTGTCCTCGCTCTGTCCTGGCTCTGTCTCTACCTGTGTTCCGTACCTTGTCTTGCCTTGTTCCTTGCCTTGATTCTTGCCTTGTTTCTTGCCTTGTTTCTTGCCTTGTTCCTTGCCTTGTTCCTTGCCTTGTCCTTGTCTTGAACCCCGGCGTGGGTTCCCCTTGGCAGTTTCCTGTGCCATGATAAGTGCCTCGTGTTTGTGTACAGCCGTGTGTACTGGCCAGTGTGGCGTGCCTCCTGCGTGGCTCCTAGCACACAGTCCTTCCTTGAACCCTGGCGTGGCTCCTAGCATGCACCCTGTCTTGAAACCTGGCATGGCTCCTAGCACGCACCGTGCCCTGAATCTGGCATGGCTCCTAGCACAAAGATTCCTTTGCCCGCCTCCTGTGCCTTGGTCATGCCTCGTGCTGGCATTACAGCCATGTGCACTGGCCAGTGAGGTGTGCGTCCCGCATGGCTCCTAGCACGCGTCTTGCCCTGAACCCTGGCGTGGCTCCCAGCACTCACCCTGCCTTGATCCCTAACCCTGGCGTGTCTCTTTGCACGCACAGGACTCTGCTTTGTTACCTTGTGCCTTGGCGTGTCTCTACACACGCACCCTGTCTTGTTTTATGAACCTTGGCGTGTCTCTACACACGCACTCTGTCTTGTGCCTTGGCGTGTCTCTACACACGCATTATGTCTTGTACCTTGTGCTTTGGCGTGTCTCTACACACGCACCCTGTCTCATTTTGTGAACCCTGGCGTGTCGCCTACACACGCACCTTGCTTTGCACCTCGCTTTGAACCCTAGCGTGTCCCTTACACACGCACCTAGCCTTGAACCTTGGCGTGTCCCCTACACCGCACCTTGCCTTGCACCTAGCCTTGGACCTTGGCGTGTTCCCTAACATGCACCATGCCTGGATATCTGTCGTGTCTCCTTGCCTGAACCCTGGTTTGCCTGCCGGATGCCCGGAACCTGCCGATCGCTGCCAGAGATCGTAAGCTGGATGATCCATGGTCCACTCAAAAAATGGGTTCAGCAGAAGCTGAGTCCATCACACAGATGTTGTGGTGCAGCTAAGATGTAGAAGCCCTGCACAGGTAGGGCCGTAGTCGCAGGGCAGATGAAAGAGTTGGTAGATGGTGTGCAGTGCAGGATGTATCAGAGCCGTGCGCCAGGCGCAGGAGAAAGAGGACAGACACAGTCGTGCAGCTCCTTTACCTGTACTTGGTAAGTGCCGTCCAGGACCCAAAGTACAGATGGAGAAGGAGTTGGTCAGCCTGGAAGCCAATTTGGAATTCTCTCTCTGCAGATAGGTAGTGTGGCCTCTGTTCTTGCGCTTATCTGAGGTACTCGCAGTACTGAGTTCACTGAAGGTCCCCCTGTTGACTCTCTTTTGGAACTTTCTCGTATGGCAGGCAGCCATAGCCTTTTCCTTCTGGCTCACACACGTCGCTGCTGGGGCCTCCGAGCCTTAGTTGGGAACAGAGCATTTACAGCTGCTACTTCCTCCAGTTTCTGCTGCAGGACCGTCAGTGTCCCTACAAACTCGGAGACCGGAATCCCAACCATGCGCTCCAGCTACGAGTGAGCCTTAACTCTGCTCATCCTCCAGCTCCCCTTCTCTCGTCCACACACTTCCCCTTCCCTTCACAAACTGCCCTAACTTACCTCCTCCCGACCACAGAGAGCAGCTCCTCAGCAGTCAGGTTCAGAGGTCTCCCTGCTGGCCTGGAGTGGGAACTGTGTTGAGTGTTGGTTTAACTGCTAGAGAGATCCTTCATTGCTCCCAAGCATGACATCACACTCCCTAGGAGGAAGGTGATGCCACTGTGGCGACCATACTCCTGGGGACGCCACAAGTGCACTGATGCCCAGCCACTGCTAGATGATTCTGCTGGTACATTGACCCAGACTACTACATTCCCCTCGCACTCTACACAGCCAGAATCTGACCCTGATGTAACTCAGGTTCCCCTTCCCGCATACTATACCACCTTACACGGTGACAAAGAGGAAGATGCAGATGAAAGTGCAGGTTCCTTGAGCAGGTGGGGGGGCATACTCATGGGCGATGGCACTAGCACAGGGCTCCTCATAGTACGCAAGTGTCTCTGATGGTGGGGATGCACACCTGCCATCAGACGCACCGCCGTACTATGAGGGGCCCTGTGCCAGTGCCGTCGCAAACAAGTGGGCCCCCCCTGCTTGCTTAGGATCACAGCACTTGCAAAGTTGAAACACTTACCTCTCCCTGCTCCACCGCCGTGACGTCTTCCGCGTTTCCTGACAGTGACATTCTGGTCAGAGAGCACGATGACATCACGTCTGTACGCCCTCTGTCTAAACAGTCCAAGTGCAGAGAGATGGAAGATGGGGACGACGAGGAGTCCAGACTAGTACAGGGATTCCCTAGCGAGGAGATTTATTTAATTGTTTTCAATGTTGGGACAGCAATTTTTGGGGAGCACTATACTCTGGAGAATGGTATATGAGGCCCACCATACACTGGAGCATTCCAAAGGTGGACATCAGACACTGGAGCAGCATTTACAGGGCCCATTATACACTGCAGCATTAGAAATGGGGCCCATTATATATGGAGCATTATTTGAGCTCATAACACAGTGGAGCTTCATATACTGTAGCATTATGTGGAGCTCATCATATACTGTATCGAACATTATATGGGACCAATGATTCTGTATGGAGAAATATATGGGCCTCATTACTCTGTATAGCGCACTATGCGGTGGCCATAATACTGTATGGAGTCATATACTGTCCGTTTTTGGAGCTATTGGAGAATTTAAAATGGATATCAGTCATGAGATGTAAGAAGTGAAGTATTTTTCATTGTACTATACTGCTATTTCTCTGCCGTATCAGAGGATCATGAATTGTGGCATGTGTTAAAATAGCCCAGTGACACTCTTTGGCCCAGGGCCCACGAAAATCTGGAGCCAGCCCTACCCTCCCCACAACTTTAGCCAAATAACCCCCAGTTTTCAATGCCTAACTATTATTATAAAGTAAATTACGGTTGACAAGCTTAAGTAATTAGAATTGATGTTTTTGACATTAAAATGGGCACTGTAGGTGTGTTTCCTGTCCTCCACTCACTGCCGACCTTGGTTCCCCATTGACTTGCATTGGGTTTTGTGTTTCAGTCGGCCTTCGACTTCACGATAATCGGACGATTTCGTTCGACACGACTTTTGAGAAAGTCGAGTTTCATGAAACCCGACTCGACCCGAAAAAAGACAAAGTCGCTCATCTCTAATCCCAACCTGCTTTCATACACAGCCACACTCAGATTTCACAAATATCATATAAATTTCATAGACTACTATTGTCAGAAAAGTCTAAAGATATTAACACGGATGCAAGGAAGTGGAGACCTGACGGTCTTGGTGGCCTACTACTACAGGCAACACGCATGTGGGAGACCCAACCAGGAGTGTACACATTTACAAAAATTAGTGGCAGATACCACCAAAGTGGCATGAATTGGAATAAAGAAGAATTAGTATAGCGAGGACCGACAGCTCTTTCATTACAGCCAACCCAGCAGATGGAGACTGTAATGGGCAAGGTGGTGGAAACACTTCCTTAAGCCTGGAAGGGGCGTAACTAGGTGGCCTAACAAATCCCTATTCGAACAAGTGGCAGCAGGCGAAAACTGCGACCCAAGGAGGTACAAAGAGGTGACCCTAGTGCTGCTCCATGACTGATCTACAGAAGGTGTCAGCTGATTCCCTACAGTGGGTAAGCTACTACAGCCTAAAGGAGGGATGAAAAATGCAGGCAGGCACTGTAAGTACTCTGGAACCATGGGCGCAGATGGGACCGGCTGAGGAACAGAAAAGCAGTGGCAGGACCGGGTGTTAGACAGATGGGCCTGGCAGGTGTGATCTGGACCAGCTGATGGACAGAAGAGCACAGACAGCGTAGACAAGCAGACAGGTGGACCTGTTGAACCTGACAACTAGCAAGCATGCAAAGCAAACTAACAACTCAGCTCAGGCACCTCCATATTGGAGAAGAAGCCTTTAATAGAAGGTGTCACCCAGCTATATGTTGGAAATACTTTAGGTTGATGCAGGCGGTCCCTTTACGGGGGAGTGGGCATGTACATGAGCCCTTTAAGAATAGTTCCCAGTCCTACAACTGAACCTTGCTGGACTCTGACAAATAGAGGACGAGATGAGGAGGTGGTGTATGAGTGGGAGACACTGAATGCCCTGTCTGTTAGGTACAAGAAGATCTAACAAAGGACCGAATCTGTAATATCAACAGATCAGAAAGTCTGTAGTAAGAGGGAATGGTCCACTGTGTCAAAGACAGAAGCCAGGTCTAGGAGAAGGAGGCGGATGAACTTGTGTTGCTTTCATTTGGCTTTTAGTAGGTCACTGGTGACTTTATTCAGGGCAGTTTCAGTGGAATAGTGCGGTCTAAAGTTGGATTGTAAGTGGTAGAAAAGGGAGCAAGAGGAGAGGTGGGAGGACAGTTCAAAATGGAGGTGTTGTTTCAGGGGTTTGGAGGCATAGGGGAGAAATGATATGGGGCGATACGTAGACAAAGCGGATGGGTCAGGAGTAAGCTTTTTGAGGATGGGTGTGCTTGAGATATGTTTCAATCAGTATGGAAGACACCAGTTGTTAGTGACAGGTTGAAGAGGTGGGTTAGGCTTGTGATGAAGAGTGTTGTAAAGTTTGGAATGAGGTGGGACATTAATGTGTCAGATTCACAGGTGGTGAGGCAAAGTATTCAGCTGAGATTAGAGGAGAGGGATGGGGGAGTTGGTGGAAGCAGGAAATAATTGAAAGTACTGAATAGCTGTTTAGGGTTGTTAGACAGGTATGACATGAGGGATGAGAAGTCGATTTGTTTTGCTGCAGTCAGAATTTCCGCAGCATTTTTACAACTACTGTTACTGGACGGTCAACTCCGCTCCCCTTCTTTGGCAGCAGAATAGTGTGTACAGCTCTGTCTGGAGTGTAACTCAGGGTTTTAATGAGTTAAATAGTTCATATTTTTACAAACTGACTCCACAGATGAATTCACATTTTCTGTTTTAACAGCTGCAAAATCAGCTTTTAATATTGTGTTATGTGATCTATGCACATGTAGACCTCATAGGTTTTGGAGTCGATGTGATCCATGTGACATTTTCCTTGTAAATTCTGTAACATTTGAATAAGTGTAAACATTGTGTCATTAATCCTTCCGTAAAAGCCTCATTGTGTCATCACGATCCTCTTAGTACAGGAGAGATGCCTGATTCTGCAGACGGCAGCTCTCAAGTGGAGATTCTGGATCTTCTGGCCACTGCAATATTTACTCTTATTCCCGGATTGCTGATACATTCATATATTACAGGCATCAATGTCATCGACTGGTCAAAAGGAAGATTATTGACACCTGTTGATCACGTTGTAACTTTTCTTGGGATTACAAGGATCGGTATACAGTGCTCTGATTTTGTTTATTTCTTTGATTCTGAACAATTACTGAGAAGTCCGAATTCATATACCAATCTGGAGATTGTTAATTCTGTTTATTATTTTTTTAATTACATCAATGTTTGGTTAACAACTTTGCTCCTCACGGTTTTTTGTCTGAAGATCTCCAACCTCCGCACCAGACTGTTCCTGTATCTGAGGAGGGTGATATTACCCATGACCTGTCTTTTCATTGTAGCCTCAGGACTTCTATCAGCATTAAATAGTTTTATTCCGTTGTGGACGGAGGTCTCTGAGGTGACCAGTGGTGGACCACACAACACAACCATGGATAATCAGCTCATGGCTTGCATTTATATTAGCTCCATAGTAAACTCTATTGTAGCATCACTGATCCCATTGATTTTCTATATTATCTCCTCCGTTCTCCTCTTTGCCGCATAGTATCATCACACAGTAAAGATGAAGATGAGCAGTAATTTATCCATCAACTTGGAGACCTATTACTCGGCCATGAAATTAGTAATTTTCACTTTCATATATAACACTGTATACCTTATTGGTCATTTTGTTTTTTCTTCTTATTACTATTTTTTCTGTGTGATCTTCACATGGCCTTATGTTTTCTTGGATTTTTTACCGGTTCTACACTCCTCCTACCTGATCCACAGTACGTCCAAACTTCGCAGTCCAATATACAAAGTTCTGCAGAATGTCATTGACTTCTTAATCCAATGCAAAGATACAGAAAGGAAACATGAAGATGTTGGGATCCAAAAAGTTGTAGCTCAAATACAATAGGATGGGTTGTCAATGTATCATAGTTATTGGTTCAAGACCTTCACAAATTAACATCATGAAGAGGCAATGAGGTTATTGATGCACATTGACCCCTCGTTGTTTTCCAGGCAGAGCTGTACACATATGAACGTGGATGTGACCGGTGCTGCAGCTCAGTCCTTCCAAATCAACGAGCCTCATTCGTGCTGTTCTGCATAATATTTTTCTTGAATAAAAAAAGAAACTTGCAGTTCATTCACTCTGATGATTGGTGGTGGTCAGGAGGGAAGCTGGGTCCTCAGATAGGCCTGGAGGGAGCATAGTGTCACATAATTTGTTTCACTTACGAATCTCCATTCTTCTAGTTGTTTGGTGACACTATAAAGTAATTTATCTTTACTTAATTTATGGAAAGTGAGAAAAAAAAACTATAGGTACTGTGACAATGTGTGCGAAAGATCATGAAGGGACACTAGGCCGAAGATCAGTCGAACAGGATTTATTGAGACAGGGAGCATAGAACATAAAATATCAATATCATCTCTTAGAGTCTACAATGAGTCCACACCAAGAGGGAGACAGTTCCGGGGGCGCCACCCGGTAATCTGACGCCAGGGAAAAGACAAAATAATCCTGGGATGAGTTCAATGGATCCAACAGATGAGGGACATAACACCATTCCACGGGGCAGTTTTTAACTCTCCACACACGGGCACTAGGATTTTGCCTCAGCATAAGGTCCTAGCCCCTGGCTCGTCAACACCCAACTGCCTGGGCCAAACATGTGCCTATTGTTCTGTGTCCTGGGATCCACCCCTCCATAGGATAGGGCTCCCACCTACTTTTGACTATGTAGCTAACTTAAGAAGTTTCCAGAAGCTAGATGCATATACAGTATTGGATAAGTCCTATGCTGAGGAGAATAAAGACAGACTACCCCACTGGTTGTTGACTCAAGCCTGATTACATTGCAGTCCAGGGACACAGGCCGGGGGAGGGACACGCTGTTACAGGAACAATCCACTAGCCAATAAAAGCTGCTGCCATGAGTTTTATTGCTTTTATTAGCCACTGATAACACTTTAAGTTTATATTAGAGACCACTTGTTATTGGACTGTACATTGATTGGCTCAGGTTTGGATCATTTATAGGTTTTCTTAAACACGTGATGGTAATTTTATTTTTAACTCATTGATTTGTAAAATGATGTAACAATAAACCTGATTCATCCTGAGAATAAACCGATGATGACACCTTCCAACTGATTTTACTCAATAATAGGGAGTCGTTCAGAATTAAATTTTTCAAGCTCATTTTAAAGGGTCAGATTTATTTTCTCTCTAACTGGAGCTTGCTGAGAATAATGTGGGGTCATTGTGACCCCAGAGATCGCACTAAAAATATATATATCATGAAAGGTTCATTTTTAATATTAATTATAGTCTTTTATGACACTACCCATTGTTTCTAATGTGAATACTGCCACTAGCAATTTGTCTCATTCCCTGGATCTTAACCTGCAAGAATATGGGACTCAACTATCATTCTATTTAAAAGATTCCGCATAACTAATTATAGAATTGCAAGGAAGCATATGGGAAAATGACTATTACTTACAATGGATGTCACAATTTGTATACTCAAATCCAACATAAACTAGGACTGGACAGCATAGAAAAGACATTACGATGTGATGGAGAAATCCTTGAAGTGCAGAGGAATTTTCTAATTGAGAGTTTAAAATTTGTGTTGGAAAACAATAACTTTGAAATAGCACAAATGTGCAAAAAACACATTAAAAAATGTGGAGTATTAGCTGATATTTTGGCCAAAATACGTGAGCCCGTAACCAGCGCCATAGGTCTCCACGTTTACGGGTACCTAACACTAAATCCTAACACTGAAATAGCACAGAAAGAGGACTTAAAAATCCTCCAATAATAGAAAACAGCAAAAGAGCAAAATGGTTTACCCGTCCAGGCCTCCAGACAAATGCACTATCTGGATGCAGTGGACCCATATAGTTAAGATGGCATCAAAGGTGCAAGAATACCGATGAAACAACTGCTCGCAGCCTACCAATACATGGAGGGGGCGGTTGCCTGGTATGTTAATGCACAATAAAAAACTTGGATGCGGCGCTGTTCGCACTATGGCCATGCACAGCATCCAGGCCAGCCTAGTAGTGACACCCTTCTATTAGCTTAGGCGGGCTGCCCAGTGCTATCAAAATGCATGCCATGTGAACAGACACCCCAGTTTACAAGACCAAATGGGCCCAACTGCACCCTGAATAAAAAGTGCAAAAAACACATTAAAAACAATAATTGGAAAACAATAACTTTACCTATGATAATAAAATATGCCATCAATGCATCGGCACAGCGATGGGTTCTAAAGTAGCACCGGCTTTCCATAGCATTTTTAAGTGCTCTTTTGAAGATAAATATATCAGAACTGCAAAGCATAAGGAAATATAATTCTAATATAATTCTATGTCAAAGATATATAGACGATTTAATTTTTGTATAGAAAGGTGATGAAAATAGCGCAAAAAAAAAAGAAAATTAATGAATATTACTGAGGAATTGAAATGACCCTAAATATCAAAAAGCATTACATCGATTTTCTGAATGTATTTAATGAACAAAAAAATAATGGGATTACTTCCAGAACATTGTTTAAAGATGTTGATGTCAATAGCTATCTGAGTTTTAATAGCTGTCACTATTAAAAAAGAGGTTGAAAAATATCCCATTCAGCCAATTCAATACTTTCCTCATTTTGTGGACCATAAGATGCACCCCAAATTTTGAGGAGGAAAATACGACTTTTTTTTAATGAAATGGTGGTACATCTTACAGTCCACTTTTATGGTAGCTTACGAGGCAGGTGGCAGTGGTGGAGAGGGGTTCTAGGAGGCAGGTGACGGGCTGGGTGATGGTGAAATGACCTACTGCTAGCCAACAAGAGCCTTGTGTGGGTCACAATTGGCGCTATCCATTGCACTGCCTCACACCCAGCAGGCCGGGTATACTCGGCTCAGTGGATAGCATTGCAGTCTTGCAGCGCTGGAGTCCTGGGTTTGAATCCCACCAAGGACAACATCAGCAAGGAGTCTGTATGTTCTCCCTGTGTTTGCGTGGGTTTCCTCCGGGCACTCCGGTTTCCTCCCACATTCCAAAGACATACTGATAGGGAATTTAGATTGTGAGCCCCATCGGGGACAGCGATGATCATGTGGGCAAACTGTAAAGCGCTGCGGAATATGTTAGCGCTATATAAAGATTATTATTACTCTTCACCCACCTCCCGGTCATGGCAAGAGGGGATATTAGCAAAGCCCTTTCCAGGCGGCATCAATCTTCATCTTGTATTTATATTTTACTATTTTTATATTATGTGTAATGCAGCGGTGTCCATGCTGTGCAATGAAGAGGCAGTGACCCAGGCAAGTTCAAAACAAAAACGTGGTTAATGTCCAAAATCTCACACAGTGCTCAGCACGCTGTATCCTCTGGATCGCAGCCAGACAAAAAACACAAAACAGACCGGGACCGATTGCTATGAGCGACCGCACTCCGTGTATGCAGGGGTGCCAGACCCTTTGGCTCCGCTTGGCCCTGTGTTACCTCACACAGAGAGTTCTCTGCAGACAAACTGCTCTCTCTGCTTGCAGGAACCAAAACTGACATACCCAGAACCCTCTTGTAGGGTTTTTCCTTTCCTCCAGACTCTGTGGCCATAGGCCACTTATAAGATCTTGGCTGAAGGAACCGGACAAGCCCCACTACCTTCCTGCAATACGTTTAAAAAATAAAAGCCCATACCTGGTTTTCCTGAACAATTCAATGGTCACATAACTTGACCAAGTTCACACTCACTTTTTTTCTGCCTTGTGACTCACAGGCACACTGCTGTGACCACAAGGCACTCCAGCGGACTTAATACGCTAGGGGGACACACAGCGAGCCTCACATATGACACCGGTCACTGCCTCACATATGAAAATATTTTCTTAAAAATGTGGCCACATTCTGAGGTCTTAAATTGTTATAATTGTTATTTATTTATATTAAAGGTAAACTGTCACCTGAAAAAATCCAATTGACCATCAGTTATGGGGTTAATTTTCAGTTTAATAATGTTACTAACTTGCCTGGTACCCACAGTTAGCTGAATGCTAAGACAAAATGTACTTTATTCCCCTGGGAGCGTAAGTGTTTCCATCACACGGGTGGCGCCGACACAGGTTCAGTCACAGCTCTGACTCAGAGCGGCACCAGTAACCGAGTCGCCGGCTCTGCCTGACTACTCAGTCTATATTGGGGTCGGCTGCCAGTGAGGGCCAGTTACAACCGCCGCTCGGAAAACTCAAAGTTGTTACTGAACTTTTGCCGGCACCACCCCCATGAGTAAAACCCGAACAAGAAGTTAAGTTTTTACCTGCAGCATTCGACAAAGTGCAGGAACCAGGCAGGTTAACGACTTAGAGACCCTGCCCGTTTTTGTTTTTGTGTTTCTGTTTTCCCTCCCCCTCTTCCCAGAGCCAAAACTTTTTTGTTTTGGGCAGCATGGTGGCTCAGTGGATTGCACTGCAGCCTTGCAGTACTGGAGTCCTGGGTTCAAATCCCACCAAGGACAATATCTGCAAGGAGTTTGTATGTTCTCCCCCTGTTTGTGTGGGTTTCCTCCCACATTCCAAAGACATACTGTGATAGGGAATCAGGGACAGTGACGATAATGTGGGCAAAATGTAAAGCGCTGTGGAATATGTTAGCGCTATATAAAGATTATTTATTTTTCATATGGCCATGGGAGGGCTTGTATTTTGCAGGATGAGTTGTACTTTTGAATGACACCATTGGTTTTACAATATTGTGTACTCAAAAACAGGAAAAAAATTCCAAGTGCGGTGAAATTTAAAAAAAAAAGTGCAATTCTACAAGTTTTTTCTATTATTTTTTTTTACCATGTTCACCAAATGCTAATGCTGACCTGTTATTATGATTCTCCAGTTCCTAGGCACAAAACATGTCTAGGTTGATTTTTATCTAAGGTGTAAAAAAAAATCCAAAGTTTGTTTAAAAAAAAAATTGCACCGTATTCCGAGACCCGTAGCGTCCCCATTTGTCATGATCTCAGGTTGGGTGAGGGCTTATTTTTTGAGTGCCAAACTGACGTTTTTATTGATACCATTTTGATACAGATATGATCTTTTGATCACCTGTCATTGCATTTTAATTCAATGTCGCGGCGATCAAAAAAACGTAATTCTGGCGTTTTGATATTTTTCTTGCTACACCGTTTAGCGATCAGGTTAATCCTTTCTTTATTGATAGATCGGGCGATTCTGAACTCAGCGATTCCAAATAAGTGTACAGTATGTTTTGTTTTTTTATTGTTTTATTTTGAATGGTGCGAAAGGGGGGGTGATGAAAATAGGGCAAATAGAAAAAAGAAAACTAATGAAAATGACTAAGATATTGAACTAACCCTTAATATCCAAAAGCATTACATCGATTTTCTGAAGCTAATCATTGAACAAAAATATAATGGGATTACTTCCAGAACATACTTTAAATATGTTGATGTCAATAGCTATGTGCGTTTTAATAGCTGTCACTATAAAAAAAAATAGTTGAAAAATATCCCATTCAGCCAATGCAACTGTTTAAGAAAAAAACTGTACCGATACTTACTGTATTTTGTGACCATGAGAAGCACAGACAATAGATACACTCTAAATTTTGGGGAGGAAAATTTGACTTTTTTTTAATAAAATGGTGATACATCTTACAGTCCACTTTTATGGTAGCTTACGAGGCAGGTGGCAGTGGTGGAGAGGGGTCCTTGGAGGCAGGTGTTATGCTGGGTGATAGAGTAATGACCTACTGCTAACCAACAAGAGCCTTGTGTGGGTCACACTTGGCACTATCTGTTGCACTGCCGCACACCCAGAGGGCTGGGTATACTCTTCACCCACCTACCTGTCCTGGCAAGAGTGGACTTTAGGAGAGCCCTTCCCAGTCGGCTGGTGACCGGACACACAAACAGCAGACAGGGCAAACAGACGAGAACCAAAAACTGCAGTGCAACTGCAGAAACTAAGGTGAACAATGATAAACCAAGTGCAGGCACCAAAGTAAGAACCTCCTGAGGAGCACAGAAATACTGACCAAAACCACCCACCAGAACTCAGAATAATCAGCAACAAAAGGAGGAATTGACAGGTTTTACATTTGCCTCCCAGCATTCACCTGTCCACGCTGGGGCAGCATCCAATCTCCACCCCTAGACCACAGAGAAACAGGAGGAGGGGAGAGGAGACTGAAAGGAACCTCCCATATGATTGCCCCAGAAGGTACAGCGTCCCGTACCCTCCTACAGCAGCAGTTAGCATTAGGGGATCTGGCATCCTGGAGTCCTGGTACACCAAAATCGTTGAGAGCAGCGGCGTCCCTGAGTGCATCTCCTAAAATGCAATATCCAGACTGAGCGAGCATCCCGCAAGCTCTGCTCCTTGGAGGTGACCACTTGCCCCTCATGGCCAGTGAAGGGTGACGGATGACCCGCTGGAGAGTCAGAGCCCCCCCAAGAGTGCGAGATGCCCACTCAGGTATGGAGCTACCATTTCTGACAGCAAGTTCACTGCTGGAGAAATCTTGGGTTGGACTTTGGGAAAATTGATGTCGGAGATGGCGCATGCGCAGATTCAGATCTCAGGAGCCAAGATCCTCCCAGCCTAGGGCCCTCAGCATTGCCTCTCTCCTGTTTCCATTGCCACTGCCAGCTTCCTGCAGTAGTGACCCTGCCTCCTGGGACTCTGCTCCACTGCAGCCTTCATCACCAATAATTTCCATTTAGATTATAAGACGCACCCCTATTTTGCCCCAAAATTTTTGGGGAAAAAGTGAGACATAATCCCCGAAATACAATACATTGATCATATTCCAAAATACAGTACGTCGAAAAGGATTATCTCCACAAATTAATTGATAATGCCTTTCAGAAGGCAATTCTTCTTGATATAGAATCATGCCTCACCAATATCAAGAAAAAGAACTTTAAAAAGCTGAATAACCCCTTCAAATTAAGATTTATTACTACTTTCAATAACTCTCATTCAGAGACACGAAAAATCCTTGATAAAAACCTGGAGCATACTACTAAAATATTATTTTAAAAAAATCACAAACCACAAAACAATGTTTAAAAAACACATTCACTTAAAATCATCCCAGCAATACTAGGAACCCTTCCTCCAGCCCACAATTATCGGCAAACAGGTACGGACTGAAATTCAGCCTTGGCATTTGAAATCACTCAGGCCCATGTTGTCCCACTCCCTAAGCACCAGATGAAATATATTACGAATATTACCTTGGATGGAGAAAAGCAAGACAAAGCAGCCCACGACCAGAGAGGCCCTTCTGGCATTTGCCAGAATTGCCAGATGGCCAGTCTGGCCCAGCTGGCAAATAACACAAAAAATGGGCAGCTATAAAGGCCACATTCCCAGATACCTATACTGTAAAATCATTAATAAGACACAGATATTCACATCACTATACACCAAGGAAACTTTTAGGGTATGTGCCCACAATCTGCATTTGCTGAAGGTTGGACGCTGCGTAGTTCTGCAGCATCCAACCCGCAGCATTCAAATATTAAAGCATAGTGGATGGGATTTCAAGAAATCCCATGCCCACTATGCTTCTTGAGGTTTTCTTTATCCAGCATCAAAAACTTGAGTACCCTTTTTACTGTTATCAATATATTTATTTGTCTATTGTGCCATATCATATCATTATGGTATAATGCCTTCCAAAATTATTGCTTCACCCTAATGTGAAATTATTAGCTATATTGGGGCCCATTTAGAGTGAGCCGTCGTGGAGCGGGGGCACCATTCCGCTGACCAGTAGGGTGCCAACCTCCGCTGACAGGAAGGTTTTCAGTCACAGGGAACAGTTAGTTAGGTACTCATTTGTTTGCACATGTCACTTTATTGTCTTGTCAATTGCACTGTTTTTTGCACTTTTTTCTATTGTTGCCTACCCAGCAATTATCATTGTGGCAACCCCTATACACTCCTTTCTGGTTAAGTGAATGATTGCTTGCTGCACTGATCCAGGGCTATCTAGGAGATTTAGGGTACAGCCGTCGTGGAGCAGGGGCGCCAACTCGTACATGTTTAGGGTGCCAACCTCCGCTGCTAGGCAGATTTGATATCAGGACCCCCCTTATGTAGGGTCCAGTAGATGACACAGTTATTTGTACATTTGTGTGGTTGTGGTGCCTTTTATCAAGACTTTAATAAAGGTTTGGTTTTATATCTTATATTCTTAGTTATGTAAGGCTCCTTGATAATACAACCACTATGCTTCCACAGACGCCCGCAGATCACCTGACTGACATGTGGTGCATCTTTCCAGTCACTTTTCGCTAAAAAGTCTATTATTAATATTAACAACCTGGGATTTTCCGTTTTTGTTTTTTCATTTTTTGCTCCCTTTCTTCCCAGAACCATAACTTTTATATTTGTTTTACGAGTTGTAATTTTGAAAGACACCATTGATTTTACCATATTGTGTTCTGGAAAACAGGAAAAAATTTGAATTCGTAGATATGAAAAATGTCTAGGTTCTTTTTTAATTAAATGATGATTAAAAAATCCAAAGTTTATAAAAAAATAAAATGGCGCCATTTTCCAAGACCCATAGCGTCCCCATTTTTTGTGATCTGGGGCTGGGTGAGGGCATATTTTTTGGGCTGAGATGATGTTTTTATTCACACCATTCTGGGATAGATACAACGTTTTAATTTGAATAAAGATTTATTTGAAAATTTTAGAATTAAAACTAAAAATGCAACTTTGCTTGAATATATTATCCCTCGCAGGGGAAATTTAAATTTACACAATAAAGACAAATATACAACTGATGTGGGGGAAGACAAGACAGTGACAAAGGAAGGGTAACACAATAGGAAAGAAATGTTAAATCTACAGTATGTGATTTAAAGGTAGCCTCATGTGCTCATTATCTTCATTTCAAAACAGATGAGAAACCAAATCAGACTGTAGTTCTAATCTTCACCCCTCGCCCCCCCATCCAGAGATACTGTAGGGAAGGTGACCTGACGGACGGACAGACTTGTCAGAATAGAGGAAGGAAGGTTTGCACAGTTTAGACAGGTGTCAGTTACTACAGTGGGGAAACAGCTGAGAAAGTGTAGTGGACGTGCAGTACCTGGGTTGACCAGTAGAGGGCAGGGAGGAGTGTGAGCAAAGGACTTGACATCAGCTTAGGGCTTTAGAAACCGTTGGTCAGGGGGCGGAGTTACCGGGAACCGGGAATTCCAGAAATTTGACAGGAGGGTTCCAGAAAGTTCCAGTCCCCAGGGGGAGCTCCAGTGACAGGAGGACTACGACAGTTTGTGCACTGTGAGGAAAACTAAACCAGGGGGACTGAGGAGAGAGAAAGTCAGGGGGGTGGTCCTGACACAAAAGTACCGCAGCATAAACGAGGCACCGAGGTAAAGCATACCGTATTGGGGAGACGACTGGTCAGTAAAAGTACTGTTTGTTTATGGGCCTAAGGCGGCCACAGTGACGGATCTGACAGGAGCGTCGAAGAGTGAAGAGGGGACGGTGCGTATATGTACGTCCCCGGTGTAAAGTACGGTGTGAGTGAAGCGACCCTGGAAACGGAGGGCCGAGAAGCGAAGTGAAGTGAATTGAAGTGTGGTGTACTTCGGAGGCCGTCAGGCGGACGGCAAGAGAATAAACTTGGACCTGTTGTACCCGACACTTGCCTCCATCGTGTCTCTGTTACGTCTCTGTGCAGTAAGAGAGGGACCACCCCCCAGTCCGGCCCACCGACCCTACAATACTATGGAGAGAGGCGCAACACCCAGTCTAGTTGTGCATTCAGCTCCACTTCTATCCAGGGACCCTACATCTTGAAATAATGATCCACATGTCATTTCTAGTAGCCTCTATGCACTCAAGCAGCATGTCATTCATTCTTTCTTCAGCAAGCAATATTGAAAGCGAGGAGGATTTCCATTTTGCAGCAATATGGATTTTGGTAGCCATAAGAAGGAAGTTTACTAATTTCTGTAGACCCTTGGAAATTAATGGGTGTTTTGCTCCTAGGAGGAAGACAGCGGTGTCCAAGTCTATTTTCCGGCCCAACATTTGTTCTATTAGGAGTCTTACTTTTTGCCATAGATCCAAGACCACTGGGCAAGACCAATGTATGCTTCATATCCCCTCGCCAAGTACACCCCCGAAAGCATAAAGCAGAGATGTTTGGATATATGTTATGAAGTTTAGTCGGTACAAGAACTTTCAATGAGGTCTCAACGAGAGATGATTGGCCGCTGCCTCTGGACAATGTATCACAGAAAAATCTCCAATCCTCCAATGACAAGTTGAAACCCATCTCCTCCCATTGTGTCATATATTTCAATTTTTCCTCATCTTGAGGAGGGTTAATGATTGACTATATCAGAGATACTATACCCCTTCCCGTAGGATCAATTATACATTTTTGCTCGAAGCTTGAGGTAAAAGAGGAATTTTGTTTGGGAGAAGTCGCCGGGCAACATGAAATAACTGGTTCATGTGCATGAACTCAGTAACCGGAGGTACAGATTTTTGGGCAAACTCTTGTATGTCTAACAGTATGTTAAATGGGGAACATAGATGTTTTAGTGTAGAGATCCCCTTTAAGATCCACCATGAGAAGCAATACGGGTCCAGACTGGGGGTGAACATTGGCTTACGAAACAGGGAAATTAGTGCGGAAGGGGCAGACTAGATACAACGCTTTGATTGTCATTTATTGCATTTTATTGCAATGTTGCGACGACCAAAAAACACATAATTCTGGTGTTTTGATGTTTTTTCCATCACACCAATCCAATGAATTCTTTTTAGATTTTGATAGATTGGTCATTACTAAATGCAGCGATACCAAGTATGTGTACTTTTATCTTTTTTTATTGCTTTATTTTGAATGCAGCAAAATGGAGGTGATGTGAAGTTTTTTTTTATATTTTTTAAAACTTTCTTTTATTTTTTTACTTGTTTCAACAGTCTCCTTAGAAGACTAGAAGCTGCAATTATCCAATCGCTTATGCTACACAGAGCAAGGCTTCAGCCCTGCTCTGTGTAGAAAAAATTATGATGTGCTATAAGGGTCAACCATATACACGTCATAGACATCAAAAAAGGAAAAAGAAGCCATACCTAAAATATGATAATCTTTATTGAGACATGATTTAAGAATAAATATAAGAATCAATACAATAATAAAAGTGAGGACACTACAAAAAAGGTTCATATTCACATCAGGGGTCCCTCGAAAAAGCTGCCGCGAAACGCGCGTCGGGGTCCCTCCTCCCGCATCCTGAGGTAACATGCTTTCACTTTCTCTTCACTTGTATTTATACCTATAGGGTTAGCTGCTGCCTTACTTCACACTAAGTGCACATTGGCTATGCAGCCTCCCATTCATACCTATTATATACTAAGTGATTAGTTTACCGCATTACATCTTTGCGCAATGCCTAAGGGGATTTTTATCATTCATACATGCTAACTTTATTGCACTTTATTTTTCACCATTTGCATTTGCACAATTGTGCTTTTCATAATGATTCAGCAAAGCACTGGCTCTTATTTGCATTATTTGCACTGAACTTCCCGCTTGGCATTGTTTTGTACATGTACTTTTTGTACTTTTTCTGCATGGTACCCCTGATGTGAATATGAACCTTTTTTGTAGTGTCCTCACTTTTATTATTGTATTGATTCTTATATTTATTCTTAAATCATGTCTCAATAAAGATTATCATATTTTAGGTATGGCTTCTTTTTCCTTTTTTGATGTCTCTAAATTGAAGCTTTCTATTTTCTAGGCTATCTGCTTTTTTGAACATATACACGTCATAGATCGTAAAGGGGTTAAAAATGAACCTTTTATGATATGTACTTTTTTTACCTTATTTACAAACACTATTCATTTTTCAAAAACAGAAAATTTTTAATTTTTCACTTTATTTTAATTTTTTCAAATTTTCTTTTTGAACATACATAAGTTTCTTTTTTTTTACAAACTTCTTCATTATATTACATATGTTAACTATATTTTAACATTAGATACGTGTGACGGAAGGGGGTGATGACTTCTTCGCTCACCTCGGGGGAGGAAAGAGAAGGACCCAGCAGGGATCGGCTCTCTGGTGCCACCACTTGCCCCAGGTCAGTCAGGGGACTGCACCGAAGGCAAATAGTCTCCAGAAAGGCTTCCCTTATAGGTACAAGCTATTGAGGCATTCCCAGTGAGGGGGTATATATATCCAGTCCAGGCTAGGAATATATATACAAACCTCCTGGCCGTCACTGCCAGAGTTCCTCACTAACACAGTATAGTATTCTGTCACCAGTTCCTCGTTTGAAATAAGCCCCGTCTGTCAGCAGGCTTATATCGGGTCAGAAACCAACCAAGGTAGTGTAGATTTGACCAACCGAGCGTGCGGACGTAGGGATACATGAATCGAGATAAAAGAGCAGCCCAAGAATAATTTTATATTTAATCGCCGAAAAAGTGCACTAGAAATATACAGGTATACTGTATATTAACAAGAACATATACAGGTATACAGTCAGGAGTGCAGTACAAAGGTAGGGTATAGATAGGTTGCAATTACCGTGCTATGTAGGATTTGACCACAGGGAGGCGCTGATGGATCACAGGTTCAAATCTTAGCTACATGATTGCCTTGGCCGTGTCAGATAATGGGCCCTCCTGCCAGTAGAAAACTAAGTTCAAAATGAGGGACTGCTTATATCTCCTAGGCTGTTCCCTCCCACACTCTGCTGCCACCCCTGGGCTGGGCTGTTTCCCTCCTCCCATGTCTGAGAATATGATTTTCTGTCCAGAATCATGGATGGCCCATAACTTTCTACCCAAAGGTCTGAATGGGTTGGTGGTGCCACCATTGGGTTCCGCTGGATTTTATCTCCACATAGAGACCAAAAATGCCTATCATATATAATTCCTGATGGCTAAGCTTTATAACTCCATAATGCAGAGTGATACAGGTGGCTGCCATGCATGGGTCTATGGGGGAAGGAACTCCGATTCGGATTTTGTGCTTGGCTAGTATCAGAGATATTGCATTCGGTCATTACAGGTCATTTCAAAGATTCAATACCTCAGAGCCTGCTTTGACTTGTTGTGCCACGGTATCTCCATGTGCTTGGTCAGACAAAGGGAGCCAGTTGGCTGCAGCTGCAGAAGATTTCACACCTTTGTGTTAAGAGCTTCAAAGAGCATCTCCCTGGCGTTTTAACTAAAGTAAAACATTGCATTACCTTTTATTGCCTGGGTGGACGCAAGGGTGGGGGCACATTCCAGGAGTGGATGGAGATATCCTATAATCCAAAATGGATTCTCCCTCATCCCTCACAATTAGAGTTGAGCGACTTTTGGTTTTTTAGGGTCGCGTTTCGTTTCGTGAAACCCCACTTTTCCAAAAGTCGGGTCGAGCAAGATCGTCCGATTATAGGGAAAAGTCGGGGTCGTCCCGAAACACGAAACCCAATGTAAGTCAATGGGGAATAAAAGTCAGCAGTGAGAGGAGGACAGGAAACACACCTACAGTGCCCATTTGAATGCCAAAAGCATCAATTCTTCTTACTTAAGCTTGTCAACCTTAATTAACTTCATAATACAAGTTACGCACTGAAAAATGGGGGTTATTTGGCTACAGTTGTGGGGGGGGGGGCTGGCTACAGGTTTTCATGTGCCCTGGGCGAAAGAGCGCCCCTTTAACACATACCACAACTCATCATGCTCCGATACGGCAGAGAAATAGCGGTATAGTACAATGAAAAATACTTCACTTTTTACATCTCATGACGAGGCCCATCTATTTCTCCATACAGAATCATTGGTCCCATATAATGTTTGAAACAGTATATGATGAGCTCCACATAATGCTACAGTATATGTTGGTCCCCATGGCTGAAGCTCCACTGTCTTATGGGCCCAAATAATGCTCCAAACATAATGGGCCCCATTTCTAATGCTCTAGTGTATAATGGGCCCTGTAAATGCTGCTCCAGTGTCTGATGTCCACCTTTGGAATGTTCCAGTGTATGGTGGGCCCCATCTATCATTCTCCAGAGTATAGTGCTCCCCAAAAATTGCTGTCCCAACATTGAAAACAATGAAATAAGTCTCCTCGCTATGGAATCCATGTACTAGTCTGGACTCCTCGTCGTCCCCATCTTCCATCTCACTGCACAGTATTTCAACCTTGCAAGTGCTGTGATCCTGAGCAAGCAGGGGGGCCCACTCGTTGGCGACAGCACTGGCACAGGGCCCCTGATAGTACGGTGGTGTGTCTGACGGCGGGTGGGCCGAACCTGCACTTTCATCTGCAGCTTCCTCTTTGTCACCGTGTAAGATGGAACTGTGTATGGGAAGGGTAACCTGAGTTTCATCAGGGTCAGATTCAGGCTGTGTAGCGTGCGAGGGGAATGTAGTGGTCTTGTCAATGTACCAGCAGATTCATCGAGCAGTGGCTGAGCATCAGTGCACTTGTGTCGCCCCCAGGAGTACGATCGCCACAGTGGCATTACCTTCCTCCTAGGGAGTGTGATGTCATGCTTGGGAGCAACGAACGATCTCTCTAGCAGGTTAACTGATTGGGCGGCGTTATTCCCACGAGTCATGACCCTCCAAACAGCGTTCATGAAGGCAAAGTATTTGTTTTACGTGGGCAGTATGGTTGCAAAGCTGAACCTTAAAGGAATGTCCAGAAGGGCACCACCAGGAGTGGAGCCTATGGTTAAATTCGACTCCACCTGGGAAACCTCAAACATGCCAGCTACAGAACAGATGCACACATTGCAAGCTTAATTCCGTTAACGAACGAGACTCCGTCATGCCCCGCGGTCCGAGTCCGGCTTACTAGAGGGACACGTGAGGCTCTGGCACATGAGATTGGCCAATAACTGGTGTGTCATGCTCTTACATGTCCGTGGCTGCATGTGCGCTACACTGAAAAGGCCAGCGTTTGTCGCTTACAGGTGCAGATAACCCCCTGAACAACGTTAGTGATGGGGATCACTGATTACAATTATCACCCGCGAACAATGATTTCCCAGTAAGTGCAGGTCAACTGCAGTTCCGGAATTAGGCCTAACCGTCATTCCTGAAAAAATGAAAAACTTACGTGTGCAAACCACAGGTGCTGTAGCTTGCTTAACAGCTCGCCAGCCGTTCTCACGCCCAGTATGGATTACACGTGATTGCACAAAGGTGAGAAAGGGTACCGTATCCCCAGATAACATGTATGGATAGCGTACACATTCAAAATATATGTCTCAGGAGGCAGGCTCATACGGTGTTAGGCCCAGTATGGATTGCACGTGATTGCACAAAGGTTAGAAAGGGTACCGTTTCCCCGGATAACATGTATGGATAGCGTACACATTCAAAATATATGTCTCAGGAGGCAGGCTCAGACGGTGTTAGGCCCAGTATGGATTGCACGTGATTGCACAAAGGTTAGAAAGGGTACCGTATCCCCGGATAACATGTATGGATAGCGTACACATTCAAAATATATGTCTATACATCAGGAGGCAGGCTCAGACGGTGTCAGGCCCAGTATGGATTGCACGTGATTGCACAAAGGTTAGAAAGGGTACCGTATCCCCAGATAACATGTATGGATAGCGTACACATTCAAAATATATGTCTATACATCAGGAGGCAGGCTCAGACGGTGTTAGGCCCAGTATGGATTGCACGTGATTGCACAAAGGTTAGAAAGGGTACCGTATCCCCAGATAACATGTATGGATAGCGTACACATTCAAAATATATGTCTCAGGAGGCAGGCTCATACGGTGTTAGGCCCAGTATGGATTGCACGTGATTGCACAAAGGTTAGAAAGGGTACAGTTTCCCCGGATAACATGTATGGATAGCGTACACATTCAAAATATATGTCTATACATCAGGAGGCAGGCTCAGATGGTGTCAGGCACAGTATGGATTTGACGGCCCAGATTACACAGCGGAGGAGCAGGGAGAGGTAAAGATTGCAAATGCTGGGGCCCTGCCCAAGCAAGGGGGGCCCACTCGTGGGCGTCGGTACTGGCACTGGGCCCCTCATAGTACAGCGGTGTGTCTGACGGCGGGTGTGCACCACCACCGTCAGAGACACTTGATTGCACTATGAGGGACCCTGTGCCAGTGCCCGCGCCCAAGAGTCGGCCTACCCACCTGTCCAGGGCAACGGCACTCGCACGGTGTCGTGCGCTAGGTGGTGACCCCGGCCATGGGGGGTGATGCAGCACAGTTAGGGAGTTTTAGAAAGTGGCATATGTTGATGTTGGACATTCAGCTGATGCAAAAGGCGAAATAGGTGAAGTACCAGGAAGAGGTGGACCAAAGCAAGCCATTTTTCTGTCACCCTATGTGTCATCAGGGGAAGGTGGGACAAAATCCTTGGAAACCCATGCATGGTTCATTTTAATGAAGGTTAGATCATCCACATTTTGGGTTGACAGACGGGTCCTTTTTTCTGTCAGGATTGATCCAGCTGCACTGAAGACTCTTTCCGATAGCACACTTGCAGCTGGGCAAGAGAGCTCCTGTAAGGCATATTGGGCCAATTCAGGCCAGGTGTCCAGTTTAGCGGCCCAATAGTCAAAGGGGAATGACCTGTGTGGGAGAACATCGATATGGGAGGAAAAGTAGTTTGTAACCATAGTTGACAACTGCTGTCTCCTGTCACTTTCCATCGATGCAGTATTACCAGTTGTGTGAGCGGTATTTGAAAAATCAGTCCACAACATTGTCATGAAACCCCTGTCTCCAACGCCACTTCTGCTGTGTGCACCACGAACACCTCTGCCAAGCTGTCCCCGGCCCGTACAGCTCGTGTGAGAACCATCACCGCTGCTGTGTGCTGGGAATGCCTCAAGCAACCGATTTACCAGAGTTGCTTGTTTATTAGCCAATATTAGGTGAAGGTTCTCCTGTGGCATGATGTTTTGTAATTTCCCTTTATAGCGTGGATCCAGGATGCTGGCCAACCAGTAGTCGTCATCGTTCATCATTTTGGCAATGCGGGGGTCCCTTTTTAGGATCCGCAAGGCATAATCTGACATGTGGGCCAATGTTCCCGGTGTCAATGATGCACTGCGAGTGCTGGTTGGAGGAGCACTTTCTGGCAAATCCACATCCCTCCAGTCACGCACAAACCCTGTACCAGATCTTGCCACTCCAACATTTTCACTTGCCCCACGAGATGCATCCTCCTCCCCTAAGTAATCATCCCCATCATCATCCTCCTCCTCCTCTTCTTCCTCCACCTCGTCCAGGAGAGGTCCCTGAGCAGACAATGGCTGAATGTCATCAAGGAGTCCCTCCTCCTCTTCCTCCTCATCAAAATTGGCTGCAGACGCCTGCTCCTTAAGGTGCGTCAAAGTTTGCATGAGCAGACGCATAAGTGGGATGCTCATGCTTAGGATGGCGTCGTCTGCGCTTACCAGCCGTGTACATTCCTCAAAACACTGAAGGACTTTACAGAGGTCTTTCAGCTTCGTCCACTGCACACCTGTCAACTTCATGTCTGCTCTCAAAGTGCCTGGCCGTGTATCCTCCCACAAATGCATTATGGCCTGCCTCTGCTCGCACAGCCGCTCCACCATGTGCAGGGTGGAGTTCCACGTTGTTGCAATGTCGATAATGAGGTGGTGGTTGGGAAGGTGGAGCAATCGCTGCAGCTTCTGCATACGAACGGAGTGTACAGGCGACCGGCGGATGTGCGCGCACAGTCTTCGCACCTTCTGGAGCAGGGCTGTTAACTCCGGATAATTTTTGAGGAAGCAGTGCACCACCAGGTTCAAGGTGTGAGCCAAGCAAGGTATGTGGCTGAGTTTTGAAAGGGCTATGGCTGCCACAAAATTACGGCCGTTATCACTAACTACCTTGCCTGCCTCAAGATGTACACTGCCCAGCCATGACTCAGTTTGTCGCTTCAAGTACTCGGCCAGCACCTCGGCGGTGTGTCTGTCGCCCAAACACATCATCTGCAACACAGCCTGCTGACGCTTTCCACTAGCTGCTCGATAGGGGGACACCTCGTGTGCAACAGTGGCAGCTACAGATGGAGTGCTCGTACGACTGCGCTCTGTGGATGAGCTTTCGCTTCTGGAGGAGGAGGAGGAGGAGGAGGGTCGAACGCCTACAGCCAACTGTTTCCTATACCGTGGGCTAGGCAGCACTGTCCCACCACCGCTGTCCCCTGTGGACCCTGCATCCACCACATTAACCCAGTGCGCAGTGATGGACACGTAACGGCCCTGGCCATGCCGACTGGACCATGCATCAGTTGTGAGGTGCACCTTTCCGCTCACTGACTGCTTGAGTGCATGGACAATGCGGTCTTTCACATGATGGTGGAGGGCTGGGATGGCTTCGCGAGAGAAGAAGTGGCGACTGGGTAGGTCATAGCGTGGTACTGCATAGGCCATGAGTTCGCGGAAAGCTGTGCTTTCCACCAACCGAAAGGGCATCATCTCAAACGAGATTAGTTTGGCAATGTGGGCGTTCAAACCCAGTGTATGCGGATGAGAGACTGAGTACTTTCTTGACCTACTCATAGTGTCTGGGAGGGTGAGCTGGACTTGAGAGCTGCATATGGTGGAAGTAGCGGTGGACAGGGCGGACTGAGAGAGGGTTGATGATGGTGATGGAGTTGGTGTTCTTTCTGATGGCCTAGAATCAGTCTTTCGTTGATATAACAGTGGGATTCCCTGACTGCTGTGGCCTTGCAACGACACCTCAACATTTGCTGCTGTGCTAACCGGTGGGCTTACAGTGGGGGAAACAATGTTGCATTGCTGACTACCTTCGTTGTGATCAGTTGCACATGTGGCACTTGAGGTTTGGTGTTGTGTCCACGCTTGCAAGTGCATGCTGGTTAAATGTCTAAGCATGCAACTGGTATTCAAATTTTTAAGATTTTTCCCTCGGCTAAAGGTCTTTGCGCACTTCTTACAGATAACCTTGGCCTGATCATGAGGATTTTGTTCAAAAAAGTGCCACACTGCACTCTTCCTACTTTGGCAGACATTTTGCGGCCTAGCACGCTGTGATCTTTTGACCCTCTGGACAAGCTGTCCAGCAACTCTTTTGATGTTTGGAACCTGTCTTTGGAGTGCTCCGGGCCTGCCAGATAACAGCTGTTGCGATGTTGATGTCTGCTGTGGATGCTCCTCATCTGAGCTATTGGAAGCAGCACCCTCTTCCCCCAATGGATGCCAATCTGGGTCAACAACTGGGTCATCCATCACCTCCTCTTCTATGTCATGTGCACCTTTCTCTGTGTCACCGTGTATGGTGGTATAGTGTGCGGGAAGGGGCACCTGAGTCTCATCAGGGTCAAAATCTGGCTCTGTACACTGCGAGGACAATGTATTGCTCTGAGTGAATGTACCAGCAGAATCATCCATCAGCGGCTGTGCATCAGTGCACTCCATGTCAGATTCATCTTGGCCTGGGTAATTCACCATTTGACTTGATAATCCAGGCATGGTATGTGAAAACAGCTCCATGGAGTAATCAGTAGGATGGCCTGCGTCATCCTTCAATCTTGGTTGGGGTGAAGGACACAAGGAAAGGTGTGGTTCATGAACATGAGCCTCCAATGACGACTCAGTGCTTTTACTTTTTATAACTGAAGAAGAGGAGGCGATAGAGCTGGAGGCTGAGTCAGCAATGTAAGACAAAACTTTTTCCTGATGCTCTGCCTTTAAAAGCGGTTTGCCAACTCCTAGAAAACTAAGCGTTCGAGGCCTTATGTAGCCAGACGATGATGCAGGGTCAGCACCTCCTGCATTCGGTCCTATTTTGCTCTTGCCACTACCATCAGATCCACCACCAACACTATCATTACCAGCTGCCAAACCCCGCCCAATTCCACGGCCTCTTCCACCAGCCTTCCTCATTTTTGGTAGAAATGTAGACAAAATCCAACAAACTATATAGTAATGTAAAACAAGGTAAAAGGTGTCTATAGGACAGGGGAGATTTAGAATTTCTGCACACACTTGTGGACAGTGGACACTTTTGGATTGTGTGAGGCCCACTGATATCTGAGCGCTATGTGACACGCTCGATGGCACAGCTGCCTGTGACCAAAGTGACGAGAGGATAATGGAGATTTTGAATCTCTGTGTACACTTTTGGACACTGGACACTTGTGGATTGTGTGAGGCCCACTGATATCTGAGCGCTATGTGACACGCTCGATGGCACAGCTGCCTGTGACCAAAGTGACGAGAGGATAATGGAGATTTTGAATCTCTGCGTACACTTTTGGACACTGGACACTTGTAGATTGTGTGAGGCCTACTGATATCTGAGCGCTATGTGACACGCTCGATGGCACAGCTGCCTGTGACCAAAGTGACGAGAGGATAATGGAGATTTTGATTCTCTGCGTACACTTTTGGACACTGGACACTTGTAGATTGTGTGAGGACCACTGATATCTGAGCGCTATGTGACACGCTCGATGGCACAGCTGCCTGTGACCAAAGTGACGAGAGGATAATGGAGATTTTGAATCTCTGCGTACACTTTTGGACACTGGACACTTGTAGATTGTGTGAGGCCTACTGCTATCTGAGCGCTATGTGACACGCTCGATGGCACAGCTGCCTGTGACCAAAGTGACGAGAGGATAATGGAGATTTTGAATCTCTGCGTACACTTTTGGACACTGGACACTTGTAGATTGTGTGAGGCCCACTGATATCTGAGCGCTATGTGACACGCTCGATGGCACAGCTGCCTATGACCAAAGTGACGAGAGGATAATGGAGATTTTGAATCTCTGCGTACACTTTTGGACACTGGACACTTGTAGAGTGTGTGAGGCCTACTGATATCTGAGCGCTATGTGACACGCTCGATGGCACAGCTGCCTGTGACCAAAGTGACGAGAGGATAATGGAGATTTTGAATCTCTGCGTACACTTTTGGACACTGGACACTTGTAGATTGTGTGAGGCCCACTGATATCTGAGCGCTATGTGACACGCTCGATGGCACAGCTGCCTGTGACCAAAGTGACGAGAGGATAATGGAGATTTTGAATCTCTGTGTACACTTTTGGACACTGGACACTTGTGGATTGTGTGAGGCCCACTGATATCTGAGCGCTATGTGACACGCTCGATGGCACAGCTGCCTGTGACCAAAGTGACGAGAGGATAATGGAGATTTTGAATCTCTGCGTACACTTTTGGACACTGGACACTTGTAGATTGTGTGAGGCCTACTGATATCTGAGCGCTATGTGACACGCTCGATGGCACAGCTGCCTGTGACCAAAGTGACGAGAGGATAATGGAGATTTTGATTCTCTGCGTACACTTTTGGACACTGGACACTTGTAGATTGTGTGAGGACCACTGATATCTGAGCGCTATGTGACACGCTCGATGGCACAGCTGCCTGTGACCAAAGTGACGAGAGGATAATGGAGATTTTGAATCTCTGCGTACACTTTTGGACACTGGACACTTGTAGATTGTGTGAGGCCTACTGCTATCTGAGCGCTATGTGACACGCTCGATGGCACAGCTGCCTGTGACCAAAGTGACGAGAGGATAATGGAGATTTTGAATCTCTGCGTACACTTTTGGACACTGGACACTTGTAGATTGTGTGAGGCCCACTGATATCTGAGCGCTATGTGACACGCTCGATGGCACAGCTGCCTATGACCAAAGTGACGAGAGGATAATGGAGATTTTGAATCTCTGCGTACACTTTTGGACACTGGACACTTGTAGAGTGTGTGAGGCCTACTGATATCTGAGCGCTATGTGACACGCTCGATGGCACAGCTGCCTGTGACCAAAGTGACGAGAGGATAATGGAGATTTTGAATCTCTGCGTACACTTTTGGACACTGGACACTTGTAGATTGTGTGAGGCCCACTGATATCTGAGCGCTATGTGACACGCTCGATGGCACAGCTGCCTGTGACCAAAGTGACGAGAGGATAATGGAGATTTTGAATCTCTGCGTACACTTTTGGACACTGGACACTTGTAGATTGTGTGAGGCCTACTGATATCTGAGCGCTATGTGACACGCTCGATGGCACAGCTGCCTGTGACCAAAGTGACGAGAGGATAATGGAGATTTTGAATCTCGGCGTACACTTTTGGACACTGGACACTTGTAGATTGTGTGAGGCCTACTGATATCTGAGCGCTATGTGACACGCTCGATGGCACAGCTGCCTGTGACCAAAGTGACGAGAGGATAATGGAGATTTTGAATCTCTGCGTACACTTTTGGACACTGGACACTTGTAGATTGTGTGAGGCCCACTGATATCTGAGCGCTATGTGACACGCTCGATGGCACAGCTGCCTGTGACCAAAGTGACGAGAGGATAATGGAGATTTTGAATCTCTGCGTACACTTTTGGACACTGGACACTTGTAGATTGTGTGAGGCCCACTGATATCTGAGCGCTATGTGACACGCTCGATGGCACAGCTGTGACAAAAGTGACTAGAGGATAAGGGAGATTGGATTGCTTTTAAAAGAGCAGTTTGCGGAGCAGTGGGTAAACAGCAATGCCAGCGTGTCAGGAAGCCTTAGAAGGCAGCCCAACAACCAACACCACTGATACACCACAATATAGCCTCCCCTTGCACTGCACACACAGTGACTTGTGTGTTGTGCAGGCCAAATCGCTAGCAGCAGAAGCAGTTCTTTTGTCTTCTTCCCTGCCTAACGCTCTCCCTACAGAATCAGCAGCAACCTCTCCCTGTACTAAGATCGGCAGAAGTAAGATGGCGGTCGGCGTGCACGCCCTTTTATACCCCCTGTGACGCCCACCAAAGCAAGCCAATCACTTGCATGCCCTTCTGAAAGATGGTGGTGACCCGTGCCTATGTCATCACGTTGCCCACAGTGTCCGTGGATCCTGATTGGCTGAAAAAGAGCGCAAAACAAACTTTTGAAACGCGACTTTGGCGCGTAAGTCGCCGACCTCGTGGCCGACCTCATCCTAGGGTCGGGTTTCGTTTCATGAAACCCGACTTTGCCAAAAGTCGGCGACTTTTGAATTTTTTCGACCCGTTTCGCTCAACTCTACTCGTGAACAATCATAATTACTGAGAGAATTCTAATTAGAAGGAAAATGACTCGAAAATGGTCTTGATAATTCACACTTTATAAATTAAAATGATTCAATAATTCTCTGAAGATTTTAGATTTATATTTCTGAATCATAATTGAGTGTTGACCTTCATTGCTGATCCAGGGACATCACCACACAGACTGAGCTGCACCGGTCACGGTCACACTGATTGGCACTGTCCAATGTCTGGATAAACAATGAATGGGAGCAGTGCTCGAGTGATGCCACCCTAACCCTAACCCTAACCCTGGACACCATCTATCAAATATTGATTTCCCATCTTATAGATTTTCCTGACTGGGTAACAACTTCTATGTTCTCTCTTTCTGAATTCTATCTTTGAAACAAGACATTAATTACATTCTGTAGAACCTTGGACACCTGACTCCGGAGTTTTACCATTCTGTAGATCAGATAGGACGAATGTAGAATTGGAATAAAGTCCAAGCTAATATAAAGCCAACTAAGGTTTACACAGTACAAATAGTAATAAAAAACACAAATACAGTAACCAATGAAGGATATAGTGTTAGAAATGAAGTTGAAGGATACAAATTTCATTGCTGAGTAATATGTCTCCAAATTGATGGATAAATTCCTGCTCCTCTTCATCTTTACTGTGTGATAGTACAAAGAGCTAAAGAGGAGGATGGAGGAGATGTAAGAGAAAATCAGTGGGATGGAGGTTCCTATAGTAAAACTGAATACGCTGTTATCATAAATGCAATCTGTGTTTAGATTATCCATGGTTGTGTTGTAAATTCCAGGTTTGATCATTATATTCATAATCATCCAGAAATCTATCAGAGAAATCAAAGCAGAGAGAAGTCCTGAGGCTACAATGAAATGTCCAGTCCTGGGTAATATCACCCTCCTCAGATACAGGAACAGTCTGGTGCGGAGGTTGGAGATCTTCAGACAGAAGACGATGGAAAGGAGAGATGTTAGCCAGAAACTGGAGTAATTAGAGAATAGATACAATGTATCAATAGTTAGCAAAGATATATATGAGTCCAGGCAGCTTGCGCAGAATGTAAGCACAATGTAAGCGAGAGCATTAGCAAGCTGAGTGCACATCCTAGAGATCCCAAGAGAAGTTACAATGTGGTCAACAGAAGTCACTGATCGTCCTTTCCACCAGTCATTGACATTGACGCCAATGATAAATGTATGTATGACCAGTCCAAGCATGAGAGTGATTAATGCAAGGGTTAGGAGAACCAAATTCTGGATGAGAGTATCGTCTTCTTTACAATCAGCCATCTCTTTACTTTGAAAATCCTGATTGCACAGTGAGCCTTTATTAAAGGTAAAATGAATTTTTTTTTCCATTTATTCAAATATTACAAATGCAAACTACATTAGGTACGCTCCGAGCTAGCTACTACTGCAGAGCAGATTATATAACATATATAGCTTATTTTACAGCTGTCAAAACAGAAAATATGAAATGCCAAGATGATTTTACTTGTGCAGTAACCTTTAGAGATGGGCAAACCTGAACGATAAAGTTTGGGGTCCATACTGGACACCTACTGTCTGTGCACTGTCCCCGAACACTGACTTCTTTTAGAACTCCATTTTACTCTTCAGGTTCGGCAGACTGCACAGAGCTTATTGAAAGGCTGAAATGCAGCCAATCAGCAAGCTTTTCCTGTGTGGGGATTTCAGGCCCCATCACAGCCATATGAAGTATTTTCATCGCTGTGATTGGCCGGTACACTGTGTAAAAAATAAATAAATAAATAAATGACTTGGAGTCTCCACTATTCTTGATTACAAGTGCAGGTAAAGCAGATAGCTGCTGGTTGCAACCCCCAGATGTTAGCTTTATATTAGCTGGTTATCAAAAATAAAGCTGTCACATGCCTTTTTTTAATTATTTAAATATATTATTTTGAAAAATGACATGAGGTCCCCCATTTTTGATAACTAGCCAAGCTAAAGCAGACAGATTAGGGCTGGTATTCTCAGGATTAGAAGGGGCAAAGTATATTTGCCTCCCCAGCCTAAAAATAGCAGCCCGCAGCCACCCTATAAAAGATATATCAATTATATGTACTAATTCTGGCACTTTGCTGAGCTCTTTGCACTTGCCCTGGTGCATTGGCTAGAGGGGTAGTGGTTTTGTGGTTGATGTCAGCTTTGTAATGTCAGCTGACATATAGCACAGGTGTTAGAAATGGAGAGGCGTATATCAGATGCTCCATTACTAATCCCGTAATGGAAATGAGTAAAGACACACAGAAAAAGTCCTTTAATTGAAGAAAACACTCCCTGACCATTACCCTCTTTTTCAGGCTGCATTGCTCAGTGGTGACAACAGTAATGCTACCGCTCAGTGATAGTACTGAGACATCAGTAATGCTGCGGGTCCCCCTATATTTAATAACCAGCAATGGCTAAACAGACAGCAGTGGGCTTGTATCAGTAGACTGAGAAAGAGCCATGGATATTGCCCCTAAGGCTAAAAACACCAGCCCTCAGCTGCCCTAGAAAAGGTGCATCCAATGAATGTGCTAAATTGGGGGCTAAACTCAGGCTCTTCTACTTGCCCTGGTGCAAGTTGAGTAATGAATTTGGGGTTGATGTCAGCTGTTTTATGTCTGATTACATCAAGCCATGGGATTAGTAATGGAGAGGCATCTATTAGACACCCCCATTACTAATTCAGTAAGTAAAAAGCAATAAAGACAAACACAGAGCAAAGTCTTTTATTTGAACAAAATACTCCCTGACCCTCTTTTACCCATTTATTAATGTAACAAACAAATCAAAGCTTTTCTCACCTGTCCACTGATAATCCATAATGCTGATGTCCCATGACGAGCACCAACTCTGTTACATCTGATTGCATTGCATAGCGGTGACTTCAATAATGTTACCGCTCAGCAAGATAGCCAGATGACACTGTGCTGAAGTTGAGAACATGGCTGCTTGTGATTGGCGGTAAGCTTAATAACGTCACTGCCAGTCACACGCATCCGCGTTCTCATGGCTCAGCTCAGTTTGAGCTGGTGGCTGGATTAAACTGTAGCACTACTGATGTCACAGTTCAGAAATGCAATACAATGTAGTGGTATATCTTTGTCTAGCAGTTGTGCGACTGTTGCAAGCCATGCAGAGATACGCAAACATCACAGTTTACCTGTGGCATAACTTTCCTTAGTCTGATGTTGCCATGTGTCAGAAGCGTGCTATAAAAAATATTAGTTTCCTATTGGTTAAATAAATAGCGTATCTTTATCTAGCAGTTGTGCGACAGGCGCAAACCCTGCAGAGATAGGCAAATGTCCCAATTTACCAGTGGCAATAATTTTCCTAAATCTGCTGTCGTCATGTCATAAAGGCATTCTAAAAAATGTAGAATTTTCTATTGGTTAAATAAATAGCGTATCTTTATCTAAAAGTTTTGTGACTGGTGCAAACCCTGCAGAGATACGCAAACGTGACAATTTACCAGTGGCAATAATTTTCCTCAGTCTGCTGTTGCCTTGGGTCAGAAAGGTGATCTAAAAAATACTATTTCTGGTTAAACAAATAGCATATCTTTATCTAGTACTTGTGAGACTGGTGAAAAACCTGCAGTGATACACAAACATCACTATTTACCAGTAATTTTCCTGAGTTTGCTGTTGACATATGTAATAAAGCTGACATTTGAAAAAAATACCCACACCAAAAAAACAGTTTCCCCGGGAAACAATGACGTACACATCCAAAATATTAATATATAATCTTTATTGAAAAATTAATTAAAAAGATTGACAAATAAACAATAGAGGTTTTTATAAAATTTCATAATACTATTTGGCTACCAATGTGAAAAGGCACGCAACCCCCCAAGGTGCACCCCACCAGCTACCATTATCTCTAATATCGCATAATATCATGACCAGTGGCATTCACAATAGGACTTTATATTTTCACTTATCGACCAAGCAATTCACTGGTCATATGCCCATATAGTCTACCAGAAACATATGTGAATCAGGCCACCACAGTGTCCACTTAGCTTATTATATCCCACTACTACTTACTATTAAAGAGCAGAGTGCTCAGCTTCTGGTGTAAGACCAGGGGAATGTCTGAACACCCCAAAGCACGTTTCAGTCTTGCCTTCATCAGGGACACACACTACCCCTGTTCCGTGCAGTATTTATACATATCTCTACAATTGAAAGTGCTGGTACGGATCCCCACACCACCCAGTGGATGTGATGTCTCTACAGATATGACGTGCGCATCACCCAGGTAACCGTGACGCCACACTTCCGGGACATTCCTGACCTTCCTGATGGTTCTATCTGAGCTGGAGAAGGACCTGAGCATGTGACCTCCAATCTCCAATGAGAGATCATCCCACGGGCATGGAGTAGCTCACTGCTGACCAGCCTGCGGACACCACTATAGACGCTGACCATGGAGAAGTATCGATCATGTGCACCGTGGCGTGTTGAGCCAGCGGTGGACACTGATTCTAGTCTCTATACCTGGGCGCTTGACAGACTAGGCTGCACAACACATGTGTACCAAGGGTAGGGGTTTCCAGTGAGTCATTCACCAGAAACATTCATACATGCATACAACACTCACTCCACATGGTCTAATCTACAGTATGTCTATACTAGCGCATGGCCGTGCGGCCATGCAACTCTTTAATAGCAGCATCCTTCCGGGACCTTCCTGACCTTCCTGATGGTCCAATCCGAGCTAGAAAAGGACCTGAGCATGTGACCTCCGATCTCTAATGAGAGATTGGGTCACTCTCCCAGGGCCGTGGGGTACTCGGTACCGGGCCGGTGTCAGGGGGATGTGGCACAGCAGCGGTGACCCGGTCCATGGCCCTGGGTGCCCAAGTAATCAGGGGTGTTGAATGGTGGTTTGTAGTTAATGGAATAGCTTGTGACGCCACTGTGGTGTTCGGCAAGTGAGATGTTAAGCCTACGCTGCATGCAGATCCACTGGGACTGATAGTATGGTGCAGCAAAGATGTAAAAGCTCCCCACAGGTGAAGCTGTAGTCCCAGGGCAGTGTAGATGTAGTTGGCATGGGGATGTAGCAGTGCCGGAAAAGTAGGAAGCAGACAGAGACACAGCGGGATGCAATTTCTGTACCTTTACTTCATAAATGCAGTCCAGGGTCCTGATTACAGATGGTACCGGAGCAGGCTAGCCTGGAAGCAGTTTGGGGAAGCTCTCTCAGCAGATGGGCTGTGCAGTCTCCTTCCTAGCGCTTATTCGAATGAAGTACTCCCAGTTCTAGGTTACACTGGAGTTCCTCCTGACAGATGTTCTCAAGAACCTTACTTGCACGGCAGACAGCTGTAGCCTATCTCGGGGACGCCTCTCTCCTGAGTCCCGGCTCACTATCCAAGCTGCTGTTGTGCCCTCAAGTCTTAGGTGGGAGTAGGGCATTTACAGTCTCCTACTCCTCTGGTGTCTGTTGCAGGACCGTTAGTATCCGTACAACCGTGGAGACCAGGCTCCAGTTCATGCGCTCTCACTGGAGATGAGCCTTTCCTTTCTGCTCAATCTCCGCACTTCTCCACACGTCTGCACACGTGTCCCTCCTCCCACTAACTGACCACTCCTTCCTCTTGGCCCTCAGGGAGCACTCTTCCCCTCAATTCTGGTTCAGAGCCCCCCTGCTAGCCTTGAGTGGAACTGTGTTGTATGCATAGGTAAACTGCTGGAGAGACCCTTCACTGCCTCCAAGCCTGGCATTACCCTCCCTGGAGGAAGGCAAAGCCACTGTGGCGGTCATACTCCTGGAGGCGCCACATTCCCCCCTAGTGCAAGTCAGCACTCCTGGGCTGAACAAAACATAAATAACATATAAACCAATAACAATATAAATGTTACAAGATTTTAAAAGGAAAAATTTGCAAAAACCAAATGCTCAAAATGGGGCCTAAGATGATGAGTCCAGCATCAATGTCCATGGTCCATTGCTGGGCAAAAAGTGAACTATATACAGGAAAGTTTTTGACCACACAAGTCCTGTGGTTCAATATCCATCACAACATGAAACAAGAACTTCGAAAAGGCTTCTTACAGGTTACCTTTAGGCACAAACTTGAAAAGAGTTACATATTTACAGGTACAGGTTAACATTACTTTAACTTATTTATATGCGATATCTGATGGGCGGTATATCTTGTGTGGTACGGGTAGACCTGCGTAACTCTGGTGTAGTGTGTAATGTACTGGATACACTACTGGTAGTTCTGTGTAGCACGGGGATGCTAGATTGTCTAGGAACTCTTAGACTCACCATGGGCATAACAGGTTCACCACTGGCAGGGTGAGGGTTCTCTGTCTCCACTGCTGGTGTGGCATCTGCTGCCTGATTTTCCTGATCTTCAGGATTTCCTTGAGCCACGTCTTCCTGTGCTACCAATTGGGGAAATGTCAACACTGGCACCACTATAGCATCATTTACTTTAGTCCAATTGGCAGGGAATTCTCCAAGTATAGTGTTGACTTTTTCTTCTTCTATGGGTTGGATGTTATTTGGTTCTTCTATTCTTCCTTTTAACTGGTCAGGGCATAATTTCAAATGATCCCTCGATACGGCTGCTGAGGTTTCTCCTCCATAGTTACCTACAAGGCACACCTTGGTATTATCAAAATTTGATGGTAGAATGGTGTAAGGCTCAGCTTCCCATTGATCATCCAATTTATGCAGTCTTCTTTTCCTCTTGAGGACCCGTTCTCCTGGTGACAAGGGAACTGCAGGTGCATGCTGATTGTAGTTCCTCTCTTGCTTTTGTCTTGCCTGAGCTAGACTCTTTTCCACACATTCTTGTACTCTTCTGTACTGTTGCTGCCTCTCTGTATCCCAGTCAGCATCTGGTGATGTTACTTCAGGTGTCAGGACTCCCATGTCCAAATCAATAGGCAGCTTACCAGGCCTTGCTCTCATCAGGTAGGCTGGAGTGCAGTTGGTGGAATTCACAGGAATGTGGTTGTAGAGGTCTACCAGATCTGGCAACTTTTCTGGCCACAGATTCCTCTCTTCCAAGGGCAAGGTCTTCAGTAGGTCAATCACTACCTGGTTCATCTTCTCACACGTGCCATTGGTCTGTGGGTGATACGGTGTTGTCTGGATCTTCTTACAACCATACAAGTTACAGAATTCCAGGAACACTTCTGCCTCAAAGGCGGGACCTTGATCTGTAAGCACTTGCTCAGGGTATCCATGTGGTCTACAGAAGTGCTGTTGGAATGCTCTGGCTGCTGTCCTGGTTGTTTGATCTGTAACAGGCACAACTACCAGGAATCTTGAGTAGTGGTCCACAATGGTAAGAGCATAGATGTAGCCTGACCGGCTTGGAACCAGCTTCACATGGTCCAGGGCAACCAACTCAAGTGGCTGTTTGGTGATGATTGGCTGTAGAGGAGCTCTCTGGCTGTCTCGATCCTTTCTGCGCAGGCTACATTGTCCACAATCCCGGCACCACTTTTCAATGGCTTTCCTCATACCAGCCCAGTAGAACCTCTCCCGGAGCAATGCTTCCAACTTCTTCCATCCGATGTGGCAAGCTCCATTGTGGTTTGCTTCCAGGAACATAGATGCCTCTCTCTTTGGGACTATCACCTGCCAAACCAACTCATGAGTGCGGGCATTGATACTCCTCCGACACAGCTTTCCTTCATAAATGAACAGCCGACCTCTTTCCTTCCACAACTGCTGGGTTTCCTCAGGAGCATTCGACTCTGGGCGTGAGTCAGTGTGACGTTCAGGAGCGGACAACGTCCAAGAGTGGACCCTCTGGGTCGTGGATCTGGAGCCCCTGGGCCGAGCACGCCAGGTGATAACAGACCCCTATACAGGGATCGTTAGGGGCAGGACCGCAGAGGTCAGAACCGCGACAGCCGGTACCAAGAGGGACGGCTCACAGGCGGTACGGATGAGTGAAAGGTACAGGACTGAGGATAGAATGCAGAAGGGGTTAGGAAGTGCAGGTCAAGGTATAGAACGGAGACACGGAGTACAGGACTGGGTGCTGGAGTACTGGACAGAGATACGGAGTACAGGACTGGGCACTGGAGTACCGAGTGAAGACACTGAGTACAGGACAGAGCACTGGAGAACAGGACGGGGATACGGAGCACAGAACTGGGCACTGGGGTTCAGGACGGAGAAACAGAGTACAGGACAGGACACCGAGTACAGGACGGGGCACTGGAGTACAGGACGGGGATATGAAACACAGAACTGGGCACTGAGGTACAGGACGGAGATACAGAGTACCAGATGGGAACAAGGCAGGAATAGGAGGAAGGTTACAGGAAGGCTCCTGCAACCCGGCCAGAGCACCGCAGGCAAGGCACACGATAATCAGGTGTCTCCACCATCTTGGAGACGCCTGATATAGCCTGTGCACAGCTCTCATTGGTGGCCTCACAGCTCTGGGCGGGCGCTGCAGGGTTAAGGGTGCACATGGCCCGTCAGCGCCAGGAGGACGGGAGAGAGGAGGAGGCGGAACCAGCGCGAGGGGAGGACGGGTGAGTGCTGGCAGCGGCGGGCTCCGCCGCTGCTGGAGCGGCGGCGGCGGCTACCGCCGCAGCCGTGACATTACTCCCCCCTTTACGTCTCCCCCTCCTGAGGTTGGACAAAAACTTCTTTAAAAGAAGAGGAGCATTAACATTCTCTTTGGGTTCCCAAGACCTCTCCTCAGGACCAAAATCGACAAGGAAGAAGGTTCGCCCCCGAACTCTTTTCATGGCCAAAATATCTTTTACTTCAAAGATATCATCGGCCCCTACAGGTTGCGGAACAGGAGGTGGAAGCGGGCGATACCGATTAAGAACAACAGGTTTAAGGAGCGAGACATGGAAGGCGTTAGGAACCCGGAGTGAAGCCGGCAACCTCAATTTGTAAGACACGTTGTTAATGCGTCCAAGAACCTCGAATGGACCAATGTACCGGGGACCCAGTTTGTAAGAAGGCATCCTCAGGCGGATATGCTTAGTTGACAACCAGACTTTGTCACCAGGTTGATATGGCGGAAGGTCCCTGCGTCTCTTGTCTGCATGTTTTTTAATCCGGATGCTGGATTTTTCCAGTGCTTCTCTGGTCTCCCTCCAGACTTGAGAAAACTCAGAAAAAAGGGCATCCGCAGCGGGAACACCAGAAGGCGAGGAGAGCGGTAGCGGAGCACCAGGGTTCTGGCCAGAAACTACGAAGAACGGTGTTTTGGTGGTAGACTCGTTGGGGTGGTTGTTATGGGCGAACTCTGCCCATGGCAGAAGGGACACCCAGTTGTCCTGATGGGCGTTGGAAAAATGGCGCAGGTAAGCTGCTAGTACCTGATTGATCCGCTCCACTTGCCCGTTGGACTGAGGATGATAGGCAGAAGAGAAGTCCAGAGATATCCCCATGAGCTTGCTGAGTGCCCTCCAGAACCGGGAGGTAAATTGGACCCCTCGATCGGAGACAATACGTCGAGGGAGTCCATGCAGCCTGAAGATCTGGTGGATAAAGACCTTGGCTAACTCGGATGCCGTGGGTAAACCAGCCAACGGGATAAAATGGGCCATCTTGGAGAAGCGGTTGACCACCACAAAGATAGTGGTACATCCAGAAGAGCGAGGTAAATTGGTAATGAAGTCCATACCAATCTGTTGCTAGGGGGCGTCAGGAGGAGGCAGAGGATGAAGCAGGCCGGATGGCAGACCTCTTGGTACTTTGTTCTGGGCACAAGTCGTGCAGGAGGCTACGAAATCTGTCACATCCTGATGAAGAGAAGGCCACCAGTAGTAGCGAGAGAGAAGGCAGAGAGTTTTCTTGACCCCAACGTGGCCCGCAATCTTGGAGGAGTGCCCCCAGTCTAGGATTTCCGACCTCTTACTCAATGGAACGAAGGTCTTGCCTGGTGGAGCGTGGGAGAGCGTCACTGTGATCACTTTGGCAGGCTCAATGATATATGAAGGAGCCTCCTCAGACTCTGGTGATTGTAAGGACCTGGATAGGGCGTCCGCCTTGGTATTCCTATCCCCAGACCGAAAACGGAGTTCGAAGTCAAAGCGGGAAAAACACAGCGACCACCTGGCTTGCCTGGAGTTGAGTCTTTGTGCGGACTGAAGGTACGCCAAATTCTTGTGGTCCGTGAAGATTGTGAATGGATGGACTGCCCCTTCCAGAAGATATCGCCACTCTTCCAATGCCATCTTAATGGCCAGTAATTCCCGATCTCCTATAGAATAGTTGCATTCTGCGGGGGAAAAGAATTTAGAAAGGAAACCGCAAGGCACCAAGTGACCCGAAGACGACCGCTGAGAGAGGACCGCCCCGGCTCCAACGGAGGATGCATCCACCTCCAAGGTGAAGGGCCTATTAGCTGTCGGCCGATGTAAAATCAGGGCGGAGGCAAAGGATCGCTTCAAGGCAAGGAAGGCCTCTTCGGCCTCTGGTGGCCAGGCATTTGCTTTGGACCCTTTTCGTGTCAGGGCAGAGATGGGCTTGGTCACAGAAGAAAAGTGGGGAATGAACTGCCTGTAATAATTTGCAAAACACAAGAACCGTTGGATAGCTTTTACTCCGACCGGACGTGGCCATTTGAGTACTGCCGATAGTTTCTCAGGGTCCATCTTCACCCCGGAGTCCGAAATAATGTACCCTAAGAAGGGTAATGAGGTTTGCTCGAACCGGCACTTCTCCAATTTAGCATAGAGTTGGTTCTCCCGTAGGCGTTGCAGAACCAGTCGAACACTCCTCCGGTGGGTGGATAAATCAGGTGAGAAAATGAGGATGTCATCAAGATACACGACGACACAGGAGTATAGTAGGTCTCGGAAGATTTCGTTAACGAACTCCTGGAAAACCGCCGGGGCATTGCAGAGACCGAAAGGCATAACCAAGTACTCGTAATGGCCGTCCCGAGTATTGAACGCCGTCTTCCACTCGTCCCCGGCACGGATTCGGATCAAGTTATAGGCTCCTCGCAGATCCAACTTGGTGAAGACCCGGGCTCCTTTCAGACGGTCAAAGAGCTCAGGGATCAGTGGAAGAGGATACCTATTTTTGACCATAATGCTGTTAAGACCTCGGTAATCAATACATGGTCGAAGGGATCCGACTTTCTTCCGGACAAAAAAGAACCCTGCTCCGGCAGGGGATGATGACTTCCGAATGAACCCTCGAGCCAAGTTCTCCCGAATGTAGTCTGACATGGCCGTGGTCTCTGCTGGAGATAATGGATAAGTTCTCCCCCTGGGGGGATTAGCTCCTGAAATCAGCTCAATTGGGCAATCAAAGGATCGGTGCGGCGGTAGGGTCTCTGCCTCCTTCTTACTGAAGACATCGGCGTAAGAGTGGTAAGCCGAGGGAAGCCCCGGGAGATCGAGAGGAGCATGCCAAGGTCCAGGACGAGGTACCGATAGTAAACAATTCTCCTGACAGGAGTGTCCCCAGCGTAGAATCTCCCCGGAACACCAGTCCAGAACAGGCTCATGAGAACGTAACCATGGTAGGCCGAGAAGCACGGCATGGGACAGATTAGGCAGGACATAAAAAGCGATCTTTTCCCGGTGAAGAGCTCCAACTTGTAGTTCCACTTCGACAGTGGCCATGGTGACGCGTTCTGGTAGCGGTTTGCCATCCACGGAGGCAATAGTGCGAGGATTTTCCAGAGTCACCACCGGAATTCGGAACTGGTCCACTTCCCTAAGCCGGATGAAATTACCTGCCGCACCCGAGTCCACATAAGCCTCCACAGATCTACGCTCCCGACCTGCAACAATTAGAACAGAAATGGTAAGGGGCAGAGAGGAATCGGTATCACCTAGGGAGGCCTCTCCTACCTGGCCTAGGTGGAAGCATTTCCCAGCTTCACTGGGCAAGTACGCACAAAATGATTGGCCCTGCCACAGTAAAGGCACAACCCTTGCGTCCTTCTCTCCCGGCGCTGCGGCTCTGTCAACTTTGCACGGTCCACCTGCATGGGCTCCGGGACGGAGCTACTAGGAGAGGCCGGAGAGTGGGGAATAGGCACTTGGTATAGCCTAAAGGGTCTCCTCTCCCTAACTGACTCCCGAGAGCGTTCTTGAAACCGTAAGTCAATACGGGTGGCTAGAGATATGAGATCCTCCAGGGTGGTAGGAGTATCTCGCCTGGCAAGCTCATCTTTTATTTTGCCTGAGAGTCCCCTCCAAAAGGCCCCAACCAAAGCCTCATTATTCCACCCCAGCTCCGAGGACAGCGTGCGGAAGCGAATGGCATACTGTCCTACGGTGAGAGGACCCTGACGGAGATTGAAAAGAGCCTCGGTGGTGGAGGCCACGCGTTGAGGCTCATCAAATACCTTACGGAAGGTGTCGAGAAAGTTCTGTATGTTAGACACCACGGGGTCATCTCTCTCCCATAAGGGATTGACCCAAGCCAAGGCCTCCCCTTCAAGATGGGACACAATAAATGCCACTTTGGCTCGATCAGAGGGGTATTGCTGAGGCAGGAGCTCAAAGTGCAACCGACACTGATTCAAGAACCCCCAACACAACTTGGGGTCTCCGCTGAGTCTGGGAGGTTTTCCCAAGCGGGGTGGCGGATGAGATACTGGATCCCGTGGTTGAACTGAAGCGGCTGCAGCAGACTGCAGGGACAGAAGGCGATCATCCACGGATGCCATATAGCTCAGAATATGGGACTGGGCGTCACGATGCTGCGCGAGCTCCTGTTGGAGCCCAACTAGCAACGGGGCGTTCCCTGGGTCAGCAGTTTGTAAGGCGGAGAGACGAGTATCCATGGATTTCATGAAGGACATTATTCTAGTCTGGTTCTCAAGTAAAAAGAGCAACTCTTTTTGTGTGGCCGCCGAGGCACTAGCGGGGTCCATGGCCTGATTATACTGTGACGTTCAGGAGCGGACAACGTCCAAGAGTGGACCCTCTGGGTCGCGGATCTGGAGCCCCTGGGCCGAGCACACCAGGTGATAACCGACCCCTAGATGTAGCCTGACCAGCTTGGAACCAGCTTCACATGGTCCAGGGCAACCAACTCAAGTGGCTGTTTGGTGATGATTGGCTGTAGAGGAGCTCTCTGGCTGTCTCGATCCTTTCTGCGCAGGCTACATTGTCCACAATCCCGGCACCACTTTTCAATGGCTTTCCTCATACCAGCCCAGTAGAACCTCTCCCGGAGCAATGCTTCCAACTTCTTCCATCCGATGTGGCAAGCTCCATTGTGGTTTGCTTCCAGGAACATAGATGCCTCTCTCTTTGGGACTATCACCTGCCAAACCAGCTCATGAGTGCGGGCATTGATACTCCTCCGACACAGCTTTCCTTCATAAATGAACAGCCGACCTCTTTCCTTCCACAACTGCTGGGTTTCCTCAGGGGCATTCGACTCTGGACGTGAGTCAGTGTGAAGTTCAGGAGCGGACAACGTCCAAGAGTGGACGCTCTGGGTCGCGGATCTGGAGCCCCTGGGCCGAGCACGCCAGGTGATAACAGACCCCTATACAGGGATCGTTAGGGGCAGGACCGCAGAGGTCAGAACCGCGACAGCCAGTACCAAGAGGGACGGCTCACAGGAGGTACGGATGAGTGAAAGGTACAGGACTGAGGATAGAATGCAGAAGGGGGTAGGAAGTGCAAGGCAAGGTATAGAATGGAGACACGGAGTACAGGACTGGGCACTGGAGTACCGAGTGAAGACACTGAGTACAGGACAGAGCACTGGAGTACAGGACGGGGATACGGAGCACAGAACTGGGCACTGGGGTTCAGGATGGAGAAACAGAGTACAGGACAGGACACCGAGTACAGGACGGGGCACTGGAGTACAGGACGGGGATATGAAACACAGAACTGGGCACTGAGGTACAGGACGGAGATACAGAGTACCAGACGGGAACAAGGCAGGAATAGGAGGAAGGTTACAGGAAGGCTCCTGCAACCCGGCCAGAGCACAGCAGGCAAGGCACACGATAATCAGGTGTCTCCACCATCTTTGAGACGCCTGATATAGCCTGTGCACAGCTCTCATTGGTGGCCTCACAACTCTGGGCGGGCGCTGCAGGTTTAAAGAACCCTCAGGGTGCGCGCCCGCGCCCTAGAGCGAGTGCACATGGCCCGTCGGCGCCAGGAGGACGGGAGAGAGGAGGAGGCGGAACCAGCGCGAGGGGAGAATGGGTGAGTGCTGGCAGCGGCGGGCCCCGCCGCTGCTGGAGCGGTGGCGGCTACCGCTGCAGCCGTGACAGTCAGCTTGTGACAGCAGTTCCTTCACCAGGCGGACTGCGGGGTCATTATCCTGAGTTTCTGCCGTCATGATGGGGCAATGGATTTAGGGTGACCTCTTTCAAGCCAGACCGTCTGTTTCTCACTCCTTGAGCACACTGGGCCACAAGTGGCCGGTGGAAGGGAGGTAACTCTATTTCTTCTAGAGCCTCATGGTCTTCTACTGCATCTCGCAGCTTAGGCATTCTGGACAGCGCATCAGCATTGGCATTCTTGTGCCCTGCCCAGTGCTTGATGGTAAACTCATAGTTAGACAGCCGAGCCATCCATCGCTGCTCCAGTGCACCTAGCTTGGCAGTCTCCAAGTGAGTCAACGGGTTGTTGTCCGTGAAGATAGTAAACTTGGCTGAAGCTAGATAATGCTTGAATCTCTCAATCACAGCCCAGACTATGGCGAGGAACTCCAGCTTGAAGGAACTGTAGTTGTCTGGGTTCCTTTCAGTGGGACGAAGCTTCCTGCTGGCTTAGGAGATGACTCTTTCTTTGCCATTCTGTACCTGCAACTGTACTGCTCCAAGTCCCACGTTGCTGGCATCAGTGTACAACACGAAGGGTTTGTCATAATCTGGGTAGGCCAGAACTTGATCTCCTGTGAGAGCCATCTTCAGTCTGGTGAAGGTCCTTTCCAACTCTTCAGTCCATTCAAATGTGGAATTCTTCTGTTTGGCTTTCTTGGACTGCCCCACCAGAAGATTTTGCATAGGAGTGGCTATTTCAGTGAAGGCTTTGATGAACCTTTGGTAGTAGCCTACCAGTCCAAGAAATTGGCGTACTTCATGGAGGTTGCTGGGCTTCGGCCAGTCCCGGATGACTGTGACTTTGTCAGGATCTGGTGCCACACCTTCTGCACTCACCACATGACCGAGGTACTGTACCTTGGGCTTCAGGAGGTGGGATTTGGAAGGCTTCACCTTCAGGCCAAAGTTGGACAAAGCTTCAAACACCTCAGCCAGGTGCTCCAGATGGTCCTCATACGTCTTGGAGAAAACAATGACATCATCAAGGTACAACAGGACTGTCTCAAAGTTCATGTGTCCCAGGCAGCACTCCATCAGCCATTGAAATGTTCCTGGGGCAGTGCAGAGCCCAAAGGGCATATAGTTGAACGCACAGAGACCCAATAGAGTGGTAAATGCTGTTTTCTCTTTGTCTGCCTCTGCCACGGGAACCTGTCAATACCCACTGGTGAGATCTAAGGTGGAAAAGTGGTTAGCATTTTTAAGTGCAGCTAATGACTCTTCAATTCTGGGTAATGGGTAGGCATCTTTATGTGTAATGCTGCTACTTTTCCTGTAATCAACACACATTCTCATGGTACCATCCTTTTTCTTTACAAAAACTATTGGAGCTGCCCAGGGGCTACAACTGTCTCTGATAACCTCTGCTTCCTTCATCTCTCTCAACAAACCTTTGGCACATTGGTATTGTGTTGGGGGTATAGGCCGGTACCTTTCTTTAATGGGTGGATGATCCCCAGTGGGGATATGATGTCGAACCCATTTTGCCTGCACAAAATCTAGTGGGTGTTTACTGAATACCGGCTCATACACTTGTGTCACTCTGTAAGCCCAATTTTTCTGGTATGAAGGTGTAGAGTCAGTCCCCACCTGAGCAGCGGTATCGAGGGATCATTTGAAATTATGCCCTGACCAGATAAAAGAAAGAATAGAAGAACCAAATAACATCCAACCCATAGAAGAAGAAAAAGTCAACACTATACTTGGAGAATTCCCTGCCAATTGGACTAAAGTAAATGATGCTATGGTGGTGCCCGTGTTGACATTTCCCCAATTGGTAGCACAGGAAGACGTGACTCAAGGAAATCCTGAAGATCAGGAAAATCAGGCAGCAGATGACACACCAGCAGTGGAGCCAGAGAAACCTCTCCCTACCAGTGGTGAACCTGTTATGCCCATGGTGAGTCTAAGAGTTCCTAGACAAACTAGTATCCCCGTGTTACACAGAACTACCAGTAGTGTATCCAGTAAATTACACACTACACCAGAGTTACGCAGGTCTACCCGTACCACACAAGATATACCGCCCATCAGATATCGCATATAAATCAGTTAAAGTAATGTTAACCTGTACCTGTAAATATGTAATTCTTTTCAAGTTTGTGCCTACCGGTAACCTGTAAGAAGCCTTTTCGAAGTTCTTGATTCATATTGTGATGGACATTGAACCACAGGACTTGTGTGGTCAAAAACTTTCCTGTATATAGTTCACCTTTTGCCCAGCAATGGACCATGGACATTGATGCTTGTCTCATCATCATAGGCCCCATTTTGAGCATTTGGTTTTTGTAAATTTTTCCTTTTAAAATCTTGTAACATTTATATTGTTATTGGTTTATATGTTATTTATGTTTTGTTTAGCCCAGGAGTGCTGACTTGCACTAGGGGGTAATGTGGCGCCCCCAGGAGTATGGCCGCCACAGTGGCTTTGCCTTCCTCCAGGGAGGGTAATGCCAGGCTTGGAGGCAGTGGAGGGTCTCTCCAGCAGTTTACCTATGCATACAACACAGTTCCACTCAAGGCCAGCAGGGGGGCTCTGAACCAGAATTGAGGGGAAGAGTGCTCCCTGAGGGCCAAGAGGAAGGAGTGGTCAGTTAGTGTGAGGAGGGACACGTGTGCAGACGTGGGGAGAAGCGCGGAGATTGAGCAGAGAGGAAAAGCTCATCTCCAGTGAGAGCGCATGAACTGGAGCCTGGTCTCTACGGTTGTATGGATACTAACGGTCCTTGTTGTGAGTTCATTTTCCCCTTCACTACTGAGGCCCGAGGAACTCCCTCTTCTGGAAGAGTTTGATGATGATGACTGGCTGAGTGGAGTTACTGACTGGATATAAGGCTGCCGACGCCCTTCTGCCCTGCGGGTGATTTCTCTGTGGGATCCTTGGAGACCAGTCTGAATTCCTGCTCTTCTAAAGCTAAGTTTTCTTCTCGGCTTTTTGCATTGGTGCTTTGACTTTTTTGCTTTGTTTTTCTGGATTTCTGCCATTCCCTGCTGGGGTGAGCTGAATTCCTTTAGCTCTGTCTTCTGAAAATACCTGAGTGCTGATTTAGTTTTTGAAGCCTAGCTGCTTCAGGGTCTTTTTCCATATCAGCTGTTGGCTTATGTCTTTGATAGGGTTTTGGCAGGTTGCAGACAGCAACCTTCCTTTCCTTTTCTGTTTAGTTAGCTTGGGCCCCATCATTTGCTCAGCCTATCTTTCTATCTGTGTGAGTGTTTTTTCATCTTGCTTCACCGTCATTATATGTTGGGGGCTGCCTTTCACTTTGGGGTCTGCTCTGGGGCAGTTTAGATTTCCTTTTCTGTCTTTAGGCTATTTAGCGCTCCGGCTGTGATCGAGGGGTCTGGGCATCGTAGGAACCCCCCACGGCTACTGCTAGTTGTGTTGATAGGTTCAGGGGTCTGCAATCTGATAGTTGCCAACTTCTCTGGTTTTCTCGACATAGCTTCTATTTTTGTGTCTGCCTCCTACGGTGACTCAATCATAACAGAATCACCCACCATACCGCAAATCCTAGGGTACTCAATAGCAGGAAAGAATTGAAAAAAAAAAAGTGTATATTTTTTCGTCTATATCTCTGAGGCCGTAGGGGGAATTTTTTTTTCTCTCAATGGAGATAAAGCAATTGTCTGATCGTGTGGAGCAGCTCGCTGCAGAAGTGCGGGGAATTTCCACCTACCTTGCTCATTCACATGCTGCTGAACCAAAGATTCCTACACCTGATGTATTTTTTGGGGATCGGTCTAAATTTTTTAATTTCAAAAATAATTGTAAATTATTTTTTGCCTTGAAGCCTAACTCGTCAGGGAGCTCCGCGCAGCAGGTTAAAATTGTCATCTCTTTGCTGCGTGGCGATCCCCAGGATTGGGCGTTTTCTTTGAAACCAGATGATCCTATTCTGACTAATGTGAACGCATTTTTTCAGGCCTTGGGGTTGTTGTATGACGAACCTAATGCCATTGATCAGGCTGAAAAGACCCTGCTGGCATTGAACCAGGGTCGTGATTCTGCAGAATTATACTGTCAAAAATTCCGAAAGTGGGCAGTACTTACTACCTGGAATGATAATGCCTTGGCTGCTCTCTTTCAGAAGGGGTTGTCAGAAGCCGTAAAAGATACTATGGTGGGATTTCCTGTTCCCTCTGGTCTTGACGATTCTATGTCATTAGCCATTCAGGTTGATCGGCGTTTGCGCGAACGCAGAACTGCACGAGAGGTGTTGCCACCTGTTGAACAGATGTCTGAACCAATGCAATGTGATAGAGTTTTTTCCAGAGAGCAGCGTCAGGAGTTCAGAAGGCGTAATAAGTTGTGTTTTTTCTGTGGAGATGCCTCGCATATTATTTCTGTCTGTCCTAAACGCGAGAAACGCCTTGCACACACGTTTTCTGTTGGTGGTGTTCAACCTAAGTTTCTTCTGGCTATTACTCTGATCTGCTCCCTGTCCACATTTTCCGCTAAGGCTTTTGTGGATTCGGGAGCAGCTCTAAACCTAATGGACTTGGATTTTGCTAAACGTTGTGGATTTCCGATGACACCTCTGCAGACGCCTATCCCTTTGAGGGGATTGATGCTACTCCTTTGGCTAAAAATAAACCTCAGTTTTGGACACAGGTGGTAATGCGGGTCGCCCCAGACCATCAAGAAAATTGCAGGTTTTTGGTGTTACATAATCTGCATGATACTATTGTTCAAGGGGTTTCCCTGGTTACAAATTCATAATCCAGTTTTGGATTGGAAATCTGTGTCTGCGGTGAGTTGGGGTTGTCGGTGTGCCTTTAGTGAGGCTCCGGTGTTTTCCACCTCTCCTCAGTCACATGATGTTCCTGATTATTTGGTGGACTTTTATGATGTATTTAGTGAGAATGAGTCTGCGTCTCTGCCTCCTCATAGGAGTTATGACTGTGCAATTGAACTGAGCCCGGGGTGTAAATTTCCCAAGGGTCGGCTCTTCAATTTATCTGTACCCGAGCACAAGGCTATGCGATCCTATATTAAGGAGGCGTTGGAGAAGGGTCATATTAGACCATCCTCGTCACCCTTAGGTGCCGGGTTTTTTTTTAGTAGCCAAAAAGGATGGATCATTAAGACCTTTTATTGATTTCCCTCTACTCCTCTTTGGTCAGACCTCATCTGGAATATTGTGTCCAGTTTTGGGCACCACATTTTAAAAAAGACATCAACAAACTGGAGCAAGTTCAGAAAAGAGCGACCAGAATGGTGACCGGTCTGCAAACCCTGTCTTATGAGGAAAGGTTGCAGGATTTGGGAATGTTTAGTTTGCAAAAGAGAAGACTGAGAGGAGACTTAATAGCTGTCTACAAATATCTAAAGGGCTGTCACATTGTAGAAGGATCAACTTTATTCTCATTTGCACAAGGAAAGACTAGAAGCAATGGGATGAAACTGAATGGGAAGAGACACAGATTAGATATTAGAAAAAACTTTTTGACAGTTAGAGTGATCAATGAGTGGAATAGGCTGCCACGAGAAGTGGTGAGTTCTCCTTCAATGGAAGTCTTCAAACAGAGGCTGGACAGACATCTGACTGGGATGATTTAGCGAATCCTGCTTTGAGCAGGGGGTTGGACCAGATGGCCCAGGAGGTCCCTTCCAACTCGACGATTCTATGATTATCGTGCTCTCAACAAAATTACTGTTAAATATCAGTATCCGTTACCCCTGATTTCTGATCTATTCTCCAGAGTTAAAGGTGCTTGCTGGTTTACCAAGCTTGACCTCAGGGGGCGTATAATCTTATTCGCATTAAGCATGGGGATGAATGGAAGATGGCGTTTAATACTCCGGAGGGACATTTTGAGTACCTGGTGATGCCTTTTGGGCTCACTAATGCCCCTTCTGTCTTCCAGTGCTTCATGAACGACATTTTCCGAGATTTTGTCGATAAATTTTTGATTATCTATCTGGATGATATTTTGATCTTCTCCAAGGATTGGGATTCTCATGTGGAACATATTCGGACTGTGTTCCGGATCTTGAGGGAGAATTTCCTGTATGTCAAAGGATCTAAATGCCTTTTTGGGGTACAGAGGATTTCTTTTTTGAGATTTATTTTGTCCCGTCAACTATTGAAATGGACCCGGCCAAGGTACAGGCCATTTACGATTGGGTTCAGCCCACTTCTTTGAAGGCCCTCCAGAAGTTTTTGGGTTTTGCTAATTTTTATCGGAAATTTATAGCAAAATTTTCTAGTATTGCCAAGCCATTGACTGATTTGACTAAGAAGGGTGCTGATGTGTTAAATTGGTCTCCGGAGGCTGTTTCTTCCTTTCAGGAGCTGAAGCGAAGATTCACCTCCGCCCCGGTTTTGCGGCAACCTGATGTCTCACTTCTGTTCCAGGTAGAGGTGGATGCTTCTGAGATTGGTGCAGGAGCTGTTTTGTCCCAAAAGGATCCTGTAACATCTAAAATGAATCCCTGTGCTTTCTTTTCCCGAAAGTTCTCTCCATCTGAACGTAACTATGATGTGGGGAATCGGGAACTGTTAGCCATGAAATGGGCATTTGAGGAGTGGAGACATTGGTTGGAGGGAGCTAAGCATCAAGTTGTGGTCCTCACTGACCACAAGAATTTGATTTACCTAGAGTCGGCTAAGCGCTTGAACCCTAGACAGGCTAGGTGGGCCTTGTTTTTTACACGTTTTGATTTTGTGGTTTCTTTTCTTCCTGGAACTAAGAATGTCAAGGCTGACGCCCTTTCTAGGAGCTTCTTTGCTGATTCTCCTGTGGTGACCAAGCCTGCTACCATCTTAGGCGAAGGGGTAGTTCTTTCTGCCATCTCGCCCGATTTGAGACGTGCTCTGGAAGAGTTCCAGGAGGACAAACCTGAGCGTTGTCCCAGTGGAAAGTTGTATGTTCCTGACCAGTGGAAGAAGAGAGTGATGTCTGAAGTTCATTGCTCTGCTTTGGCTGGTCATCCAGGTATTTTTGGTACTAGAGATCTGGTGAGTCGCTCTTTTTGGTGGCCCTCCTTGTCTCGTGATGTCAGGAATTTTGTGCAGTCCTGTGGGACGTGCTCCCGGTCTAAATCGTGTTCTCGCTCTAGTGGGTTTTTGATGCCTTTGCCTGTCCCCAAGAGGCCATGGACCCATATTTCAATGGATTTCATCTCTGATATGCCTGTCTCTCAAAGGATGATTGTTATTTGGGTGATTTGTGATAGGTTCTCTAAGATGGTTCATCTTGTACCACTCCCTAAGTTGCCGTCTTCCTCTGAATTGGTGCCCCTGTTTTTACAACAGGTGGTTCGCTTGCACAGGATTCCTGAGAACATTGTATCTGACAGAGGAGTCCAGTTTGTGTCTAGATTTTGGAGAACTTTCTGTTCCAAGTTGGGAATTCAGTTGTCCTTCTCCTCTGTTTTTCACCCTCAGACCAATGGGCAGACAGAGAGAACAAACCAGACCTTGGAGTCATATTTGAGATGTTTTATTTCTGCTGACCAGGATGATTGGGTTTCATTTTTGCCCTTGGCCAAATTTGCTTTAAATAACAGAGCTAGTTCTGCCACTTTGATGTCACCTTTTTTTTGTAACTTTGGGTTTCATCATCGATTTTCTTCAGGGCAGGTTGAGCCCTCTGCCTGCCCAGGTGTTGACACTGTGGTGGAGAGAATGCACCAGATCTGGAACCAAGTGGTGGATAAGTTATCTCTCTCCCAGGAAAAGGCCCAGCGGTTTTCCAACCGACATAGGACCATTGGTCCCCAGTTTAAGGTTGGTGATATGGTGTGGTTATCATCAAAAAATATTGCTATGAAGGTGGCTTCTCCTAAGTTTAAGCCTAGATTTATTGGACCTTACAAGATTTTGGAGATTATTAATCCGGTCTCTTTTCGTTTGGCTCTTCCTGTCACATTTAAAATCCATAATGTGTTCCATAAATCCTTGTTGAAGAGGTTTGTTGAACCTGTTGTTCCGGGGGTTGCACCTCCAGACCCTGTATTGGTTGAAGGTAACATGGAATATGAGGTAGAGAAAGTACTGGATTCCCGTCTGGCTAGACGGAGACTCCAGTATTTGGTTAAGTGGAAGGGTTATGGTCAGGAGGATAATTCCTGGGTCTCTGCCTCTGATATTCATGCCAAAAGATTGGTGCGTGCCTTTCATCGGGCTCACCCTGATCGCCCTGGTGGCGTGGTTGAGGGTTCGGTGACCCCTCCTCAAGGGGGAGGTTCTGTTGTGAGTTCATTTTCCCCTTCACTACTGAGGCCAGAGGAACTCCCTCTTCTGGTGAAGAAAGGTAGTGAGCCTGATTGTCAAACACCTGGGGCTGATGATGATGACTGGCTGAGTGGAGTTAATGACTGGATATAAGGCTGCCGACGCCCTTCTGGCCTGCGGGTGATTTCTCTGTGGACTTCTAGGAAACCAGTCTGATTCCTGCTCATCTAAAGCTAAGATTTCTGCTTTGCCTTTTTGCATTAGTGTTTTGTTTTCCTTGCTTTTCTGGATTCTGCCATTCCCTGCTGGGGTGAGCTGAATCTCCTTTTGCCTGTTGTTCTGTCTTCAGATTATTCCTGAGTACTGACATAGCCTTTTTTGAAGCCTAGCGTCTTCAGGGCCTTTTCTACTGTCAGTTTGTTGGCTCTTATTTTCATAGGGTTTTTCACGGATTGCAGACAGCAGCCTTCCTGTCCTTTCCTATCTAAGCTAGCTTGGGCCCCATCTTTGCTCAGTTTATCTTTCTGTCTGTGTTTTGTTCTTTCTTCTTGCTTCACCGTCATTATATGTGGGGGGCTGCCTTTTGCTTTGGGGTCTGCTCTGGGGCAGTTTAGATTTCCCTTTCTGTCTTTAGGCTATGTAGTCCTCTGGCTGTGATCGAGGGGCCTAGGGCATCGTAGGAGCCCCCCACGGCTACTGCTAGTTGTGTTGATAGGTTCAGGGGTCTGCAATCCGATAGCTGCCAACTTCTCTGGTTTTCTGGACTTAGCTAGCATTTCTATTTTTGCCTCCTACGGTTACTCAATCATAACAGAGAAGTAGATGTAAATTAGTACCAGAGTTTGGACTGTCATAGTCCAGTCTGGAGTTTATTTTCTGCTGTCTTCACTCTGGACTGGTCATGCGGGAGTTAATCTCCTCAGCCTCGTTCTGGAGCTAGCTGGGCTATTTCAGTCTCTCACAGCCTGCTGACCAGTGTTAGTGATAGCTCAAGCTTCCAGTTTAGTGCCTCTGACCCTTGTATCCTGGTGTTCCTCCTGCCTCTGACTGATATTCACGTGTATGACCTGGACTGATTTCTGACCCCGTCTCTTGGTATTCGTCTCTGCTGTTACGTTCCCTCTCTGGCATCTGACTCCCCGGCTTGTACCCCGACCACGTATTTCGTCTCACGTTTTGGACCCCGTGCTCATGTTCTGGCTTTCTGACTCTCGGCTTTGGTATTTTGACTACGTGTATTGCTGCTCCTTCTGGTACGTCTGCTCCTGTTAGTTTCTGACTCGGTTCGTCTGACTATTCTCTCTTGTTACCTGTGGCACCTGTGCTGTTGCTCAGGGTTGCTGCTCTTAGCGTGTAACCTCTCTTCCCTCACCAGCTCCCCCTGGAGGAGGTTTCACTACATTGACAAGCTGGATGCAGTGTCACACATACCAGGAGTGAGTATATAACCCAATGAAAACAGAGGAATACTCATAGGTGTTTGAGAGCTCAAAACTAACTAGAAAACCAACAGAAAGTGAACTACCCAGAAGTTATGCATAAAATATCAATCTTTAATGAGTGCACAATATACATAAAAACATTTAAAAAAAATATGGGGTGGGAGTTGTACAGAGAATATAGCGGCGTCTCAGTCACAAATGTTACACATTTACCATTCTAACGTCGTTCATTATTCCCATATTTCATGGGGAAACTCAATGTCATGCAGCTAATATTGTATTGAAAACAATGTTCTGAAAGTATATTGTTCACAAGTGTCAGAAACACTGCAGGAATGGGTGTTCTAGAGCAATAGCTTCACCTACTGGAGAAAGATGAGGAAAACAAACACCATTAAACTGCAGGCAATGAATCATAATATTGCACACAGATGATAATGTTGGATTAAAATTTTAATTGCCCTTAGATAAAACTTATGTCATCTGATCGCTAACAAAAATATATTATAGTGAATGTAGATTAATTTCTATATAATTCTAATGAATAAATCCTCCGATAAGTAATAATAAGTAAAACTATAAAGTGTTACTGATAAAGTGCATAGTTATACCATCGCCTGTGGATCCATATAGGTGGATATATCACTATAAGGTACAAAAAAAGCCTTGTACAGATAGACACTTTGAATAGTGGATACAGGTTTTCAATAAGTAAGTGCAGATTCTCAATAAAAAATGGAGGATATGACTTTTCAAGAAGCAATAACAAATTCCACTTTTTGTCAAGAATGGATCCAATAATTAGGCCTGTTTAAAAGCACTTATTATATGTAGTCGTACAATTGTTTCTCAAAAACATTTTTCAAAAAAAATGATTTCATATTTCACACACATTTATATCATTCTTTTCGGTACATTATTCTATGCATGGTATTGCGTTTCCTCTTGAAATATGGGAATAATGAACTATTCTAGAATGATAAATATATCTATTTGTGACTGAGATACCCCTATATTGTTTCTGTACAGCTTCACCAACTAATTTTTTTTTAAGTGTGTACTCAATAAAGATTTATATCTTATGCATAACTTCTGGGTGGTTCAAGCTCTGATGGTCTTCCAGGGGTGAATAGTAGTTGCGCAAAGCAATATCAGGTTTGAAAAAGCTGGAATGCGGTGTCACACATTCCTGCGGGAACAGGAGACGAATAGACATGCTGATTTAAGAGCCGTGGTGGAAGATAGCCACGTGCATTCCATATACATCATATTAAATTCTGGTCTAATTCATTGCAATTCACTTAGGTGCTGAACTCAGAGGATGCAGGAGCAGACTAAAATCTGATTAAAAGTAAAATTAGATGAGACTAAATCTTAGTTTAATTTGCCCAAACTCGGGCGGCTTCTCTAAATATTTATTGGCAAAGTCTATTCTAGCCCTTCCATTTTACTGGCTGATTAACAGTTTGCACCTTGTGGTGACCCCACTGTATTTTCTCTCATGAAGTCTTCTCTTTATGGTAGACTTAGACACTGAGATATCGACCTCCTGGAGAATGCTATTCACCTGGGTGGATGTTGAGAAGGGGCTTTTGTTCACCATGGGAAGGATTCTGCGATCATCCACCACTGTTGTCTTCTTTGGACGTCTAGGCTTTTTTGAGTTCCTAAGATAACCAGTGGGCTCTTTTGTTTAGAATGTACCAAACTGTTGATTTGATTGCCCCTAACATTTCTGCTAACTCTCTTATGGATTTCTTCTTTTTTTCAATCTCACAATGGTCTGTTAATCTTCCATAAGGAACTTTTTTGACTGCATGTTGTGGGTTCACAGCAACAGCTTCCAAATTCTAATGTCAATACTGGAATCAGCTCCATACTTTTACCTACTTAATTCATGATGGAATACCAAGTGACAAGCCCATGCGGCCTTTTTAGGAACTTTTGAGATAATTATCAAATTACATTTGGCCCCTGTAATTCCTAAATCATTACATCAATTAGGATGCTAATACCGTCAAATTAAAGCTGAGAGTTGGCACATTAAGCCCATGTTAATTATATAACTTTATTGTGAATATGTTTTAATAAACAGATGAAATGTCAAAACTTGTGATACTGTCCAAATATTTCTGAACCTAACCATATACACTACTCACAAAAGTTTGGGATATTTGGTTTTCTGTCAAAATTTCAGGATGAACCTAAAATGTAGTGTAACCTTTTCAGGCAAACTTAATTTGACCTTCTCTAAACTTTTGAATGCACATTTCTAACTGTTCAATGTTTCAGTAATTTTTGCGCAACTTGCTGTTCCCTAACAAGGAGCTTAATTTACATAATTCACAACAGGTGTTTGATGCATGAATCAGCCAATACATTTTGGTGATCTATTAGAATTGGTATTTTAACAGTCCTCCACATAATTCTGTTCACATTTTGATATCATAAGAGCAAAACAATACTTAAAATTTGATCACCAGTGTCTTGCCATTGAGAGGCTTCAAATAATATGTTTTCAGACGAAAGTGCCACTGAGTTTAGAGTTTCAAAGTGTCATCAGCAGGTTGCAACAGCGATATAGAAAGCCTGGAAGGGTCATAGAGAGGCAGAAAAGTGGATGTCCTTTGGCCACATCCCATACTGATGACCACTTCATTGAGAACAATGCCTGTTGTGAATTCCCTGTCTCGGACTTCGGAGCCGGAGCTTCCTCTGCTCCGTCTGGTGGTTACTGGGAGTAGTGGAGCTGGCTAGGTTGCTGGAAGTTCCCCACCTGACGATGATAATTGGGAACCTGGGATTTCTGGCTGGGAGCATATAATTGAGCAGACTGCCCTTGGTGGTTGCTGGTGATTTTTTTTCTCCTTGTGCTTTTGGAGTTCCTCTGTCTCCTGCCTGATCTGCATGTTCAGTTAAGTGATTCTTTTGCTAATCCTTTGCATCTAATTTGGTTGTACTTTTGTTTGCTTTCTGCTTTGCTGCTAGGGTTCAGCTTACTTCCTGCTGGGGGCAGCGCTGGGCCCCACTCCATATGTTGCAGCTTGTGTCAGTTTGTTCAGTCCCCTGTTATATTGGGATCTCTTTGCTTAGCTCCCAGTTTACACCAGAGTGCTGATATAGTGGGGGTGAGGTCGTGCGGCCTCAGGTTTTTTGTATATCAGATGTGTTGGATTTTTCAGGGCTTTTGCGTGATTGCAGACAGTGTCTTTTCTGTCCTGTCCTATCTAGACAGCTTGGGCCCCAACATTTGCTCAGTCTATTTTTCTGCCTTTGTGTTCTTCATCTTGTCTCACCGACAATATATGTTTGGGGGCTATCTATTCCTTTGGATGGCCGGTAGACACTGCATCTGGAGGCATGTTTGCCCCTCTCCTATATACTGACAAGCTCATTTCCTTAGAGAGATCATTCTGCTCAACTCTTAAAGCACCATCGTCCTTTCTGATAGATGCATATAAGCTCTACACAATCTATATACCACACGTAACTGAAGAAGGTCACATTGACCGAAACGTCTTTTCGTGTGCTACAATAAACCGTCTTGCGAATACCTTTAAGTTGAGTGCTAGGTTTATATTTGTTGCTTTAACGGTTTGGGAACCTAACCTTAGCACCATCTTGAGTTGTGCGCACGGTGTTCTTTCTAGTCGTTTATTCTTTAACCTGAGATTGACTCAATGTTGCATCATTCCTTACATTTCCTGGCAGCCTTGAATACAAGTGAGTGAAGAAAATTTTTAGATTTATAAATTATAAAAATTTTTGCATTATTAGGAACAGTGCAAAAATTATACTAGGAAATGCACAAAGCAAAGGAAATCAACATCCAAATAATTTGTATGTCTTTTAATATCATCAGTCTTTTCCATGATCATTTGCATCGCATACAAAAACATTGCCGTAGTGAATAAAATAGAATGACAGCACTCGTCATACAGAACAGATTATTAGAACAAAGGAAGATGGAAGAAAAACACGACATTGGCACTCTGGGCTGAGCTCCTCCAGTCATACTGGTCTGCGCTGTAGGAGTTCGGATCCATTCATTTATTGCCATAGCGAACGTCAGTGACTGGCATAAAGGATCCGTTCTTTCCTCTACCAACTACATTCTCATATGTCTTTGAGTAACCAGAATCTGCTTCCAATGTTCTGCTATCTGTTAATTATTGTTGATATTTTTTTCCCCGTGCTGAGATAAAAGAGTCCATAATATTCACCATTGATTTGTCTGAAGTTTTCTTCACTTACCTTAGTTTTTGGTTTACAGCATTGCTTTCTGTGGCCTTCTGCCTGAAGATCTACAATTTAAAATTCTGGTCTTTTTCTATTTCTAAAAAGTCTTATTTTACCAAAGGTGGTTCATCTGATCATAATTTCTGTCTAGGTCACTAGTTATTACACTACACTTTGTATCTGGATTGGTAATTTTGAAATTTCCCGGCAATTAGAAAATGTAAGGGTCAAAAATGTGACTTTGGAGTCAAATTTGAGACATATGGTGATATTCGTGGTAGGGGCTACTGCTCCCTTCCTCATTTACTTCGCAGCAGCCGGTCTTCTCATGTCTTCTCTGTGTCTTCAGTTGAGTCGAATGAGAGGTCACAGTCATGGAATAACTCGCCTTGAGACTTTCCATATAGCCGTGCATTTTGTGACTGTCTACTGTCTACTGCGTTATACATGCCAGTGGGATAGAAGTGGCTCTTTACCTTTACTACTTTCTGTTATTGGAAATTTGGTGGCTTTACGCGATTAGTGACAGCATACCTGTTTTTTCATTCCATGTATTTGTGGCGCCCCTTAGGGTTCAGTCGCCACAGAGGTACCGCACCTCACCTAGAGGTGTGGTACCCCACTGTCAGGTAAGGAGGGAGCACCCCACAGGACTCTAACACCTGCACCCAACACAGAATATAACAGCAGGTGCTCCTCTATCCTGCTGGGTAGAAAAGGGTGTTGGGGTGGGTGGAGTGTAACAAAAGGAGAGCGGGAAGAACAGTGCAGAGTTAGGCAGAACGTGAGGAGAAAGTGAAAGTAACAGACCTGTGGTGAAGCAGCTCCCTGTCAGGAGGAGCTGCAGAAGGAAAGAGACAGAAAGAAGCTCACAGAGAGGAGTAGAAGGGGTCTCAGGGGCACAGGGAGTGTGGATGCCACCCTTGGAGCCTGATCTAGTAGTGGAGAGACCAGGTCGCAGAAGGGTATTGGCCCCTAGCCTAGTGGAGTGAACAACAGACTCAGCTGGTGAGCTGAAACTTGAGGCACCTTTAGGTACCTCAGCCACAAGCCAAAGTTATCTTCACCAGAAAGGCAGCCATAAGGGAGCAAGGAAATGCAGAGAGTACGTTATCCGACAAGGTCCGTGGCTGCTGGCCTGGGACACTGAATGTGAGGTGTTGAGTAGGAGAGGAGAGAAACCAACACAGTGAGATGGCAAGCAAAGCCACACACTTAAAGGAGTCCTGGAAAGGTGTATCCTGATCTTCCTGGGAGTTTGCTGGAACCCTAACCTGGAGGACGCAGTGCGAAGCGGGCATATGCGCATCAGATCAGTGAGTAAAGCTTTGGAACTGCACCCAGCTGTGTCCTTTGAATTCTTCCTGCATCACCTATCCAACTCTGCTACATCAATCATCACTGAACACCCAATCAGCACAGCTACATCCCTTGCCAAATACTACATCTCTTCTATTACAATTGCCCTGGGACAAAGCTCTGCCTGTGGAGAGCTATACCAACTCTGCTGCATCACCAACAGTCCCAGAGGATCTGCTCTGCAGCCGCTGGTCACCTCTGACCAGACACCACAGGTAGCATTACAAACACTTTACATACTCTTTATTTTCCCTTTGCAAAACATCCCCTTTTTGTTGGATGCCCAGAGCCATGGGCCGGGTCACCGCCGCTGTGACACTGTCCCTTTAGGGAGCGGCCCAATACCGAGTACTCCCCACTGCCCTGGCAGGCGCTCCATATTTGAGCTTCAAAGCAGCCAAGCTAAGAAGTCGTTTCATTGCAACTGTTCAATATGGTGCCCAGTGTTTCGCTTTTAGAACATGCTGTCAATCTCAAAGATTTGCAATGTCATCAATGTGACCAAATTTAAACAGCTTGAAATTTTGTTGTTGAAAGCAAAAAAAAATATTAAGAATATTTGATAAATCAAAATCGTTATTTCTTTTTAAAGTTTGATTATATTTATGTTACAGCTGTTCCAAAAATCATATTGCTATAACACATGTATGTATTCAATTAAATAAATAAAAATTAAGCATAGGAATAATAAGCAAATATAAAAAATGACTCTTTTGGATATTTAAAGACACATAAAACAGTCATGTGCAAGCTGCATCCTGTAAAGTATACTACATTTTGCTTTGTGAGTATCAGTAATATGAAAAGATGTGGAAAAGTTAATGGGGTATGAATACTTTTTTTAAGGCACTGTAATGGAGCACATATTTTAAATTGGGTCATCTATAATAATAAATGCCCTAACCAGCTTCCGGTTGTAACAACTTCCGTCCAGTTGTAACCGGTGACGTCACCACACACACACACACACGCACATATTAACCCTCAACACACCACACCGCCTCAACACACACTCCTCTCACCTTTCACCTCCACTCATGTCCACTCACTCTTTCACTCCACATACGTTCCTTTCTCTCACTCCGTTTCTCATACTCACACCGTCATCGTCGCTGCCCCGACATCTTCCTCCGCCACCGCGATCCAGGATCCAGACGTTCTCCAGGCCGCCGACATGTTCTTGCGGGACGCCATCTTGGATGTCCAAAAAGATGGCGTCGGCGAAATCTCGCGAGATTACGCCGACGCCATTTTGGATCCCGATGTCGCCCATGCCAGCGACATGTTGTTGCGGCGACGCCATCTTGAATATCGCGGGACTTCACGACATCCAAGATGGCGTCCCGCAAGAATATGTCGCTGGCGTGGGCGACATCGGGATCCAAAATGGCGTCGGCGTAATCTCGCGAGATTTCGCCGACGCCATCTTTTTGGATCCCGATGTCGTCCACACCAGCGACATGTTGTTGCGGCGACGCTATCTTGAATATCGCGGAATTTCACGAAATCCAAGATGGCGTCCCGCAAGAACATGTCGGCGGCCTGGAGAACGTCTGGATCGCGGCGGCGGGGGAAGATGTCAGGGCAGCGACGATGACGGTGTGAGTATGAGAAACGGAGTGAGAGAAAGGAACGTATGTGGAGTGAAAGAGTGAGTGGACATGAGTGGAGGTGAAAGGTGAGAGGAGTGTGTGTTGAGGCGGTGTGGTGTGTTGAGGGTTAACATGGCAAGAGGTGTTAACAACGTCCGCCGACGCCATCTTGCATTCGTGAAATTGCGTCATTTACCTCACGCCGACTTGCTGTGCGGACGCTTGGCATTGCCTGTACCACCATAACTACTGCTGCCTTGGTCCTATGCCGGTGTCTAATTACTGGACCAATTTGCCTGTACCGCCATAACTACTGCTGCCTTGCTCCTCTGCCGGTGTCTAATTACAGGACCAATTTGCCTATACCGCCATAACTACTGCTGCCTTTGTCCTCTGCCAGTGTCTAATTACAGGGCCAATTTGCCTATACCGCCATAACTACTGCCTTTGTCCTCTGCCGGTGTCTAATTACAGGGCTAATTTGCCTATACTGCCATAACTACTGCTGCCTTTGTCCTCTGCCGGTGTCTAATTACAGGGCCAATTTGCCTCTATCGCCATAACTACTGCTGCTTTGGTCATCTGCCTGTTTACTGCCGGTGTCTAATTACAAGGCCAATTTGCCTCTACCGCCATAACTACTGCTGCCTTGCTCCTCTGCCGGTGTCTAATTACAAGGCCAATTTGCCTATACCGCCATAACTACTGCTGCCTTGCTCCTCTGCCGATGTCTAATTACAGGGCTAATTTGCCTCTACCGCCATAACTACTGCTGCCTTGCTCCTCTGCCGGTGTCTAATTACATGGCTAATTTGCCTCTACCTCCATAACTACTGCTGCATTGCTCCTCTGCCGGTGTCTAATATACAGGGCCAATTTGCCTCTACCGCCATAACTACTGCTGCCTTGCTCCTCTGCCGGTGTCTAATTACAGGATCAATTTGCCTCTACCGCCATAACTACTGCTGCATTGCTCCTCTGCTGGTGTCTAATTACAGGGCCAATTTGCCAATACCGCCATAACTACTGCTGCCTTGCTCCTCTGCCGGTGTCTAATTACAGGGCCAATTTGCCTCTACCGCCATAAGTACTGCTGCCTTGCTCCTCTGACTGTTCACTGCCTGTGTCTAATTACAGGGCCAATTTGCCTCTACCGCCATAACTACTGCTGCCTTGCTCCTCTGCCGGTGTCTAATTACAGGGCCAATTTGCCTCTACCACCATAACTACTGCTGCCTTGCTCCTCTGCCGGTGTCTAATTACAGGGCCAATTTGCCTCTACCGCCATAACTACTGCTGCCTTGCTCCTCTGCCGGTGTCTAATTACAGGGCCAATTTGCCTCTACCGCCATAACTACTGCTGCCTTGCTCCTCTGCCGGTGTCTAATTACAGGGCCAATTTGCCTCTACCGCCATAACTACTGCTGCCTTGCTCCTCTGCCGGTGTCTAACTACAGGGCCAATTTGCCACTACCACTTCATAACTACTGCTGGGCAATTACAGGGTCAATTAGTATCTGTTTACTCTACAATACTTCAGGACGCCATCTTCACTGCCAGGTAACTGCCAAATAGACTCCTTTACCTGTGCCAACATGAGTCATAACAAAAAGTATGCCAATGCCAGTGAAAGGAAAGCAGCTTTAGCACTACGACAAAAACAACGCCGTGCTAATGAGACTCCTGAGGAAAAACACCATCGCCTTGAGAAGATTAAGGCTTATAAACGCCGTCACCTCACACATGAATCCCCTAACTCTAAATCCATAAGATTGGCTGAAGAAGCCTCTGCACGCCGTCACCGCCGACAACAGACGGCCTCTTCCTCATCATTATTATTAGACTCACAACAGGATGCTTCCACATCAGCATGTGGAACAATTTACTGCTACACTTCATCCCATATGCCGTTCACTGACATAACTAATCAGCAATCTGTTTCTGTCCTATCAATACCACCATTCAATACCGATGCACAGTATGCCAATGCCAGTGAAAGGAAAGCAGCTTTAGCACTACGACAAAAACAACGCCGTGCTAATGAGACTCCTGAAGAAAAACAGCATCGACTTGACAAGATTAAGGCTTAGAAATGCCGTTGTCTCACACATGAATCACCCTAACTCTAAATCTATTACATTGGCTGAAGAAGCCTCTACACGCCATCACCGCCAACAACAGACGGCTTCTTCCTCATCATCTATAATAATAAATGCCCTAACCAGCTTCCGGTTGTAACAACTTCCGTCCAGTTGTAACCGGTGACGTCACCACACACGCACGCACGTTAACCCTCAACACACCACACCGCTTCAACACACACTCCTCTCACCTTTCACCTCCACTCACGTCCACTCACTCTTTCACTCCACATACGTTCCTTTCTCTCACTCCGTTTCTCATACTCACACCGTCATCGTCGCTGCCCCGACATCTTCCTCCGCCGCCGCGATCCTGGATCCAGACGTTCTCCAGGCCGCCGACATGTTCTTGCGGCGACGCTATTTTGGATTTCGTGAAATCCTGCGAGATTCAAGATGGCGTCGCCGCAAGAACATGTCGCTGGCGTGGACGACTCGGGATCCAAAAAGATGGCGTCGGCGAAATCTCGCGAGATTACGCCGACGCCATTTTGGATCCCGATGTCGTCCACGCCGGCGACATGTTCTTGCGGCGACGCCATTTTGGATCGGCGAAATCCCGCGATAGTCAAGATGGCGTCGCCGCAAGAACATGTCGCCGGCGAGGACGATGTCGGGATCCAAAATGGCGTCGGCGAAAACTCGCGAGATTTCGCCGACGCCATTTTGGATCCCGACATCGTCCACGCCGGCGACATGTTCTTCCGGCGACGCTATCTTGACTATCACGGGATTTCACGATACTCAAGATGGCGTCGCCGCAAGAACATGTCGCCGGCGTGGACAACGTCTGGATCCAGGATGGCGCCGGCGGAAGAAGATGTCGGGGATCGTGGAGCAGCGGCGATGACGGCGTGAGTATGAGAGACGGAGTGAGAGAAGGGGTCGTATGTGGAGTGAAAGAGTGAGTGGAGATGGTGAAAGGTGAGAGGAGTGTGTGTTGAGGAGTGTGTGTGTTGAGGGTTAACATGGCAAGAGGTGTGATGCTATCGCATCCTCCCGATGCGATAGCATCGGGCCATAATCTAGTATATTATATTTATATGAACAAACAAAAATTTACATTTAGAATCATAGAAGCGTAGAGTTGGAAGGGACCTCCTGGGCCATCTGGTCCAACCCCCTGCTCAAAGCAGGATTCGCTAAATCATCCCAGTCAGATGTCTGCACAGCCTCTGTTTGAAGACTTCGGGCACATGAAAGGCGCAAATTAAAAATCCTGCGCCGGTGGTCAAGGTTTATGCATGGGTATGGCCACATTACATGCCTGCTCAATTGGAAGGCTTCATCCCCCACTAGGACATAAGGCAACACTTCTTGATTTGAGCCTGGCAGCTGACGTGGTGGTGGTAGGTCCAACTGGTTATTGCGCAGCCGCCCACCCATAATGGAAAAATTGAAGACTCGAGAGTCTCCAGTTCTTCCATAAGCCCCAATGTCTACAATTATAAAATTGTAGTTACTGTCAACCAGAGCGAACAAAACTACAGAAAAATATTGTTTATAATTATAGAATTGGGACCCTGAGTTTGGCGACTTACGTACACAGATGTGCTTCCCATCCAGGGCTCCAATACAATTGGGGAATTGGCAGTACACCTCAAATCCCCTGGCAATCCTCAACCAGTCTCCCATCTTGGGCTCTGGCATGACCAGTTGATGAAGTCTGGTCCAGATTTCCGAACATGTAGCCCAAACGATGCCAGATATTGTGGATCGCCCAATCAAAAACTTCAGATGGCGTGTGGTATAAGAAAGGCCAGTTGTGAGGAACCTACAATTAAACAAATGTAGAAAATATATATATTAATACATGCTCAAGGATGCACACATTACATATAGATCACTAGAACAAGAACAGTGGGTAAGTAAGAAGCTAGGCGAACAATACATATACACATGTACCACGGCTATGTTATGTGTAATAACACATCAACGTGTTCTAAGTTTGAGAGCATATATTTGGGAACAATACCTAATATTTCTTGGCCAAAAAGGGGTTACTGAGTAAGAGAATTATCTGAGAAAATAATCATCTACATACATTCTGTAGCTGAGAAATACATACCATAACGTAAGGAGAAGGTGCTCCTCTGCAGAGATACATTTGCGCATCTGGGTGTCCTGGAAGGTGATCCCTGGGCGCACTGTCTCCAACAAAACATCAAAGGTAGAAACGTCATGTGACAATAGAGGAAAAACTTGTCGGGATGTGTCCTCAGAGCTGCATAAAGCCTGCGAAAATGGCCTTTAGTGAGGCATTGTCTCAAATGCGGATGCACCCACATTCGTCTCCTCCTCCTCGGATCCACAATCACTGGGTATGGCTGGCCAAAGCGCCGGGAAAAAACCCAGTTGAAGAGAACACGGTCAGTTGGGGTGAACTGAAGTGTGTCTGACATGTTTGCTAACAACCACCAAGACACCCACACAAGCACAGCACCAAAATGGGCAGATTGGAGGCTGCCACCTGATGTTGAGGAAATAGGGTTGGTGCTGATTATTTATACTATGTGCAGGCCTCAAAACCGTCCATTTTGCAAGGTTTCGAGAAAAAAGCGCTACACGGATCACATACGGATGCTTACATGAGAAAAATACACGGCTACACCCTGACAACGAATGACACGCGGAGCACTACTTAGGAACCATTTATGCGTATTACGGCCGTACAATACGGTCCGTATTTTTCTACGATGTGTGTGACTCCAGCCTAATACTCACCTCATTCCCACTTCCGCTGCTCTCTCTCTCCCGTAATGTTCTTGGCACTTGTTTTGTTTGAAGATGCTGGTTGTTTCAGCGCGCACTGACGATAGGAAAAGACAGCAAGGAAAAGCAAAAACTTAAGTTGAGCAGCGAAATATTAGTTGTTTTATTTTTCTTGCTCTTAAATGTTTTATGATCTGGGGGTATCTCCAAACCTCAGAGTATAATAAGGGATATTCAGTTTATGGATAAAAAAAAATTGCCGCGGCCTTATTTTCCTGGTAATATCGGTGCAATTTGGCCACTTTGATTCTCGTAAGATCCGTTTAACCCTTGTTACAGTATGTCCTTGACACATCCTGATTAATGGTTTATTACTGAAACATTTACAAGAAGTCACAGTGACATCTAATACCAAAGCTATAGACTTAATGCAAAATCTTGTTGTAAAACAGCTTTAGGAAATTTGCATTGTAAAGTCATAAAACAATAGGCCAGATAAGTAATCCCACAAATAGTACGTGCAACACAGATTTAAATGAGTTGTACCGTAGATGATTCCTAAGGCTATGTTCACACGCAGCAGTTTTGCAGCATTTTTTATGCAAATAGGAAGCTGCTTTTTTACAGAACCAGCAAAAGCTATAAGATATCAGAAATCTCATGCACATGCTTGTTTTTTTTCTTGTCTGATTTGGTACCATTTTTTAGACCTGTAGCACGACAATTCTTTCAGCGTTTTTGCACCGTGTTTTCATCCTTAAAAAGCTATGAGAAATTGCAAACATGCTGCAAAATGTGCTGCAGGCTTTGCTGCGTTTTTGCAGTGTTTTTTGCTCGTTATTGTTAACTAAAACTAACTGTATTAAACATATATTGTAGACAAACTACACATGTATTTTGCATAAAAAAAAACTTTGGAAAAAATGCAGTGAAGCCTGCACTTTCAAAGCACTGCCATGAGAGCTGAAAAAAAGTGAGAGGGGAGACGGGGCAACCATCAGCACAATGGAGGGGCCGATGAAGCATGATTAGTACACAAGCATCAAGCCTAATGAATATGGGACATGGATATCATTCCCTTAAAGAAAAATAAAGAAAACTATACCTAAAAATTGGATATTTAATGACATTTTTAATAGGTTAGAGTAGAGTAGGGCTCTGCCAAAAGAATCTTCCTCGTCGTGGTGACAGCTTAACAAAATCTATTGGCCAAAACTGTTACGTGTCGAGTTCCCGCCACCGCACAGGGGGAATCTCGAGCCACGATCTCTGAGGTCTCCCATTCTTCTTCAGCCACAGAGGATCCTGCTCAGCAGAGACATCAGTCCCAGCATCTTGCTCAGGCTAAGGCCTCTTTCACACATCAGGTTTTCGCCGTCAGGCGCGATCCGGCGCTTTTGACAGAAACCGGATCCGGCGAAATGCAATGCCGGATCCGGTTTCCCCCCCATTGACTTGCATTTGCGCCGGATCGCGCCGGATGGCCATGCGTTTCATCCGGTTTTCGCCGGATCCGGCAATGTGTCTGGAAAAAACGGAGACTGTAACGTTTTTTGTCTCCGGCGAAAAAGCCGGACACAATGAAAACCTATGAGCGCCGCAATGCGCCGGATCCGGCGAAAGCCGGATCCGGTGGCCGGATCCGGTTTTTTGTGTCTGAGCATGCTCAGTAGCTCTGCCCACAAGACATATATAAAAGCAAGACAGTGGGACCCACAGCCACACCCAACATGCCACCCAAGAAAGCAACCAAGCGCAGCAGGAGAAGGCAGGAGACCACTGCAGCACCATCAGCACCACCACCACCCCAAATGGAGCAGCAAATGGAACATGCTGAGGAGGGGAGGCCAGCAGCAGATGAGAGACGGTAATTATCAAATCCCCCATTCCTCCAAACTAGGGCTATTGAATATCAAGATATTCATTGGCCTTTTGTTTCTCTTTATTCAACAGCCGCCCAATAGATGCAGCAGCAGCAGCAGCAATGGCAGCAGGTGGAACACCACCCACAGGCATGGAGTGTGGCCACCAGGAAGACAGCACATCATCTTCTGGGAGCCCTCCCTCGCATCGTCAGCGTTTGACGGTAAGTTTTTATTTCCAAAATCCATCATCTCTGTAATATATGTGTATTCATTGCCTTTTATTTCAAAACAGGATTCACAAGATGAAGAGGCGCTCCCAGAAGAAGAAGGAAGGGGTGGACAGACACTTGGAGTGGGCTCACAATTGGTAAGTTTTTTGCATCAAACGCAGAAACACAACATCACACTACACACAACACATAGAAAACAATGTTCTGCAGACCACACACAGCAAACAAATGCCTACATCCAAAGACATAACATTTTTTGTTTTCTTCTCTAGTCTTCCCAATCTGGTGCTCGGCCAAGAGGTCCTCGCAGTGCCTCCCAGGGTCGTCGGCGACAGCAACGCGGCGGTCACCAGCGTGTAAGTATAAATATTTTTGCTTTGTTTTTTTGCACTTTTTATTTCATTTCTTTTGTGGAGGCTAATTATGTTATTTTTGTCTTTTTCTTTAACAGCCTTCACAGCGTGCTCCCGACTCTGACGGTGAGGATGGAGGACTCGATGTGGACCACCTCATCGATCTCGTCAGAGAAAGGGAGCCGCTCTGGAATATGGCTGACCGCCGCCACGCTGACCTTATCGTTACCCGACGACTCTGGGAGGAAATCTGTTCGCTCCTTGTGGGCCGCTGGGAGGACCTCGATGTTCGGGCCCAGATTAAAGAGCGTAAGTATATACAGTACCGGTTGCTTGATGTAAACCAGTGTTTCCCGAACTCCAGTCGTCGTGGTCCCCATGGATCATGTGTTCAGGATTTCTATTTACTATGGAAATCCTGAAAACATGACCCCTGGGGACCATGAGGACTGGAGTTTGGGAAACACTGATGTTTTATACTAACCACTTTGTCCTTTCTCGTTTCAGGGAACAGAATTGTGAATCGGTGGCGGTCTGTGAGGGATCGTTTCAAGAAGGAGTTCAATAAAGAGATGCGGGCCCCGAGTGGATCTGGAGGACGCAGGAGCAAGTACAAGTACGCAGAAGCCCTGTCGTTCCTCCGGGAAACAATGGTCACTAGAAGGTAAATATTACACACCACATGTGAAAAAAAATGTTAGTTGTAACTTTTTTTTTCAGCCAGGGCCATACCATGTCAGTATTTTAATTGTTTTTTTTTCTCTTTATTCCACAGCACGGTTAGCAGCACTCGGGAGCCTGCACGATTGGACCCTTCTGAGGCGATCCCTGAGGAGACCGGCACCGAGGGACACTTCGACCGCCCCGGTACATCTGCACCTTCCCAGCCTTCCCACACATTCGACCCATCTGTCCCATCCACCAGCACAGGAGCATCGTGGCCGCCTACATTACATGAAGCTGCTGGTGAGGAGATCGCTTTCCCTTTACCCCACCCTTCTGCCCCTGCCACCTCTAGTACACCTGCGGGTACTGGGCGGCAGCGGCAGAGGGGTCAGGAAAAGAGTTATGCGCCACAGTTCTTGCATCTGAATGCATCTTTCCAGAACTGTCTAAAAGTCTTGTCAGAGCAAATCTCCGCAGGCTTTCAGCAGATCAACTCCAGCATTCTGGAGGTGAAGACACTTCTGCAAACCATGCATTCAGAAGCAAGATCTTCGCCAAACCACACCTTTTTCAGGTCTGTTGTGGAGCACATGGCAACACTATCTCCTACCCAGCAGATGCATGTAATGCATTCGTGCCACGGTGCTCTACAGCAGGTTACCTCCCAACCTCCACCTCCCACCACTGTAGTTCCTCCACCTGCACCCCCTCCAGCCACTTTCCATCCTCCCCCTCCTATTACATCTGCACCCCCTCCAGCCACTTTCCATCCTCCCCCTCCTATTACATACCAGCAACCTCACCAGTACCAGCAACCTTCCCAGTACCAGCAACCTCCCCAGTACCAGACATCTCCCCACTTCCAGCAACCTGCCCCGTACCAAACTCCTTCCCCGTACCAAACTCCTTCCCCGTACCAAACTCCTTCCCCATACAACTTTCCATCAACATCATCTGCTCCTACAGTCCCTGCCCAACCCTCCACTCCACCGCCCACCACCTCTTCTGCCTCCCACATGTCCACCCATTCTGTAGCTTTTTCCACACCATCACCTCTAACTGTACCTTCCCCACCACGATCCCAGTCCTCTCTCCACACTCCCAGTGTCGAAGTGTCCCGCAGCCCCTCCAGCAGTATTTCCACCCCACACTACACCGAGTTATAATGTTTTTTTTTGTAATAAAAATGCCCATTTGGTTGGTTTCAAACCTTTATTAAAAAAGTTTTTTTAACTTTAAAAACAGTTTACACAAAAAAAAATATTTTAAATAAAAGTTAAATTATTGTTTACACTGGTTGTCTGTCATTTCTTTCTGCGGCGAAATATGTTTAAAAAAAAGGTTAAATACAGGGTATTTAAAAGGTAAAAAGGTATTCAAAACCAGGTATATAACTGTGGGTAAATTTTAGCTTTTTGCCACAGTTATGTTCCTGGTTGTGTTTGAAGCAAAGTATTTCACCTGAAAAGTTGTGTTTATTGTTGGTGATTTCCTAACAATGTACACAACTTTTGTTAAAAGGTGAAATACTTTGCATAAAACACAACCAGGTACACACCTGTGGCCTAAAGCTAAAAATAGTAAGACCATGACAAGATAGCCAACTTTGGTTGGCAAAGGTATATACTGTTGGTCCAGAAGGTACACAAGTTTGGTTAGGGCACAAATCTCTCACACTCTGTCATCCTGCCAGTGTACTCTGCCTTGAGGTGACATAAAGTATAGTGCAAAATTGTCCCTCATTACTGAAACCGTCACAGAACTTCTAGTGGCAATATTTCCAATGACAACATCCATCTTCGCCAGTAACTTGCTCTTCTCTCCAACCTGCACTTTCTCCTCTACAACCTGTCAAAGAAGGGCTGTAGGAACATGCTATATATAGTTTTCCAGTAGCCAATCCCGTTCGGAAGGCCACAAGGGTCAATTTTAAAAACCGGATCCGGCGTAATCCGTCGAAAAACGGATAGAAAAACGGATGAACCGGATGAGACGGATCCGGTTTTGTCTGTCAAGAACAAGACGGATCCGGCAGAAAACCGGATCCGGCACATCAGGTTTTACAAAACATTTGCCGGATCCGGCATTCCAGCACGACGCCGGATCGCGCCTGACGCCGAAAACCTGATGTGTGAAAGTAGCCTAATGCGATGTGTTTGGTTGCTGCTACTGCCGCCCCTGGTTCAGCAATAGTCAGCAGCGAGCAGACGCTCCTGGGACTAAGTCCTGCTTTTCTCCATTTGAGCATGCCCATGAGACGACTGCTCATTGGTGGTCGGCGGTGACATGCTCAGGTCCTCAAGCAGCTCGGATTGGTCCATTAGCAAGGTCATGGAAGACTGCGGTTTTAAAAGGATCGCACAGCCGCACGGCCGTGCTCTAGTATAGACCATGAGGTATGTGTGTTGTATGCACATATGATTGTCTCTGGTGAATGACTCATTATGAAACCCCTACCCTTGGTAGGCATGTGTTGCGCAGCCCTGCCAGATAGTGCCTAGGCTGAAATTGCAGGTAGGAGGCAGAGTCAGTTCTAGCAACAGTGCCAAGTACTGGCGCTTGCAGGTGCGACGCCCTGCTCTTAGTGGGTCTAGAGAGGCTCTTACCCCGCGTTCCTGGGGCTGAGTCTTGAGACCAAACACTAGCACTCATTCAGCTGTTCCCTGTGACAGTAAACAGGGTACAGTATTTGTGCTCTGCGGTTCTGCGACTCTGTCAAGTAACATAGCTTGTGGCAACTACACACCTGGTGGCGTTTAACCCACATGTGTCCAGTGCGATACCGCCATTCTGTGTCCGCCATTAACGAGCAGCAGTTAACATCTCTGCACGGTGGACCCTGTGCTGCGAACGCACCTTATTACCATCTTTATATTATTTGGTGCATTCCACCAGCCCTAACAAAAACAAAGGCTGCTGGCTTTATATGTGATACGTGTTTAATGGGAACTGTTAATGTGTGATTGGTGAGGATGTGGTGCAGATGTGGAGTTTTCCCAAGAGTGAGCAATGGCAATGTGGAACGTTCAAGGGGTGGAGGCGGAGCTGGGGTGGAGCCTGGGCAAAAATGTTGCCAGCACGAAGTACCGAAATTCCTAGTGGCACATTTTTATTTCCACTAGGAAATGTGTATTGGAACAAAAAAAGCAAAGATAAAAGGGCAAATTTGACATAATTTCACACAAAATCACCAAAGTAGGCCAGACAAAATTGTTGGCACCTTCAACTTAATATTTGGTTGCACGATCTTTGCAATAAATAACTGCAATCAATCACTTCCTATAACCATCAAGAAGCTTCTCGCATCTAGAATTCTGGAGCACACTTCTTTTGCAAACTGCTTCAGGTCTCTCATATTTGAAGAGTGCCTTCTACAAACAGCAATTTTCAGATCTCTCCACAGATGTACAATGATATTTAGATCCGGAATCAATCCTGTCCAAATCCTAACTCTCCAGTGCTTTCTTTCCATACATTTCTGGGAGCTTCATGAAATGTGTTTGGGATCATAGACATGTTTGAAAACCCATTTCTGACAGTGGGCACTACATTGCTTATCTATTGCCGTTATTTCTGTGCTGTTTTGTGTATAAATATGTGATTCTACAGATTTTGTATTAGTCAATGCCTGATGAAGAGACCTGAGTAATCTGGAAAGCTTGCAATGTGTTACCATATTTTCAGTTAACCATTAAAAGGTATCAACCACTGAGGACTCTCAATTCTAAATATTCTTCAAAATCATTTGTCAATCTTCAGATTTTATAATGCCTTGCACACAGTCAAGACACCCAGTGAAAGAGGCAGTGAAACAACCCCAAAACATCTTTTAACCTCCACCATATTTGACTATAGGTACTGTCTTCTTTTTGTAGGTTTCATTCCATTTTAGGTAAACAGTAGAATTATGTGCTGGTTCAAAAATCTCTATCTTGGTCTCAGCAGTCCACAAGATGCTTTCCTAGAAGGATTTTGACTTACTCACCTACATTTTGGCCATCTGTAGTCTAGCTTTTTTATGCCTCTTTTTCAGTAGTGGAGTCCTCTTGGATCTCCTAATTTAGCATTTAATTTCAATCAAATTCGATGAATAGTTAGCGCTGACACTGATGCACCCTGAGCCCAGCTTGCATTTCTTTGGAACTTGATTGGGGCTGCTTATCCACCGTCCAGACTGTACTGCGTTGCAATCTTTCATCATTTTTTCTTTGCCAACCAATGTTCGGGGAGATTAGCTACAGTGCCATAGTCTGTAAAATTCTTGATTATGTTGTGATCCGTGTGTAGGGAAGGTGACCGGACGGACTGACTGGTCAGATTTCAAAGGGGTTTGCACTTGTCAAGCAGGATGTCAGTTATAACAGAAGGGAAAACAGCTAGAAAGGGAAACGGGAAAGCTATAAATTTGACAGGAGGGTTCCAGAAGATTCCAGTCCCCAGGGGGAGCTCAAGTGACAGGAAGACTGTGACAGTTGGTGCACTGTGAGGAGAATCCAACCAGGGGACTGAGGAGAGAGAAAGTCAGGGGGGTGGTCCTGACACGAAGTACCACAGTACAGACGAGGCTCCGGGTAAGGGACACCATATTTGGAATGACGTTTGACTAGTAAAATTACTGTTGGTGTACAGGCCTATGGCAGCCACAGTGACGGAGCTGTCAGAGTGTTACAGAGTGTAAAAGGGACGGTACGTATTTGTACGTCCCTGTTGAAAGTACGCTGACTCAATGTGTTCTGTAACCCGAGAGGAGAGCTGTGAAGAGAATCGCGATGTGTTGTGAGACCGTCAGGCGGACGGTGAAAGAAAGAATAAACTTGTACCTCTTGCACCCGAAATGTGCCTCCATCTTGTGTCTGTACGTTACTGCGCGGTATATAGAGGGACCACCCCCCCAGCCCGGCCCACCGACGCTACATGTGGACAAAGGACCATCAAGATCTCTGCAGATGAACTTGTATCCTTGAGATTGTTGATATTGTTCAACAAATTTAGTTCTCAAATCCTCAAATAGTTTTCTTCTCTTTCTGTTCTCCATGCTTAGTGTGGCACACACAGACACAATGCAAAGATTGTGTTAACGTTTCCCTTTGTTATCTGGTTTCAGGTGTGATTTTCAAGTTGACTGCACCCAATACTTGCCACAGGTGAGTTTGAGCAAGCATCACATGCATGAAAAAAAGTTGTTTAATTTTGGAAAACTGCCAGCATTTTTTCCTGCCCATTTAGAAGGTTTTGTCTGAATTTATATCCAATTTGCTTTTTTTGTGTTGTTCCAATAGACATAAAGGATATTAATATGCATATCAGAAAATATGTAATTTCAATAATTTTCTGGGAGAAATAATTACTTTTCTGGAACAAGTCCCAACACTTTCAGCCTTGACTAAAACATTCAGTGGTACAAATAAATTTTAAACACTTCACCAATTTTCTAAGGAAATATTTTTCTAAAGGTGCTATTGATATGACATTATCACCAGATATCGGTAACAATATATCTAATCGACACAGGCAAAGAAATCAAACCATAAATGTCCTGTCACAGAATTACATCGACAGAGAGGAGCTAGATTACTGCAGCATCTGATTTCTCCTACTTCTGCACAGATTAGAAGCACGTCACCTTCATATTAATCTGTGTAAATTTATTTTAGCAGTGCAGGGGTTAATCTGCTCAGTTGAGAGCTCATGGAAGATTCCCTGCATTAAGTCTCTCAGCTGTGAACTGTTACCCACTCCCATCTCATATATATACTGGTTCCTGGCTTGAACTCATTGTCAGAGATGGCTTATGCTGCATGGCTGCAGATTGTTGATGGTTATCATTGGAGAAGGTGTTTGGTGGATTTATCTGTGAATGTTGCTAGGTTTTGAGTGTGTGATCATTCCATTTCTTCTCCTACTTTGGTTTAACCCCATCCTCCACTCCCCAGTGTTTACCTCTATTTTTTATGTGTGTATTGTGTATATTGTAAGATTGTTATTTTCCTTTATCCCTGTCCATATTACCTTGTTAGTCTGGTTGGTGTATTATGCTACACTACTACTCCCTTCTTCCCTGGGTAAGAAAAGGGTACAAAATAAGGGATGATTCATAGAATGTTAGAGTTGGAAGGGACATTAAGGGTCATCGTATCCAACCCCCTGCTCAATGCAGGATTCACTAATCCATCTCAGACAGATGTATGTCCAGCCTCTGTTTGGCGATTTCCATCACCCTCACTGTCAAAAAGTTTTTTTCTAATATCTAATCTGTATCTTCTCCCTTTCAGTTTCATTCCACTGCTTCTCATGTTTTCATATGCAAATGAGAATAATGAGAATCTCTCTACACTGTGACATCCCTTCAGATATTTTTAGACAGCTACTGTATTAAGTCTCCTTTCGCCTTTTTTTTTTGCAAGCTAATCATTCACAGATCTTTTAAAGGGAATCTGTCACCTGTTTTGGCCGCTATAAGATGCGGCCACTGCCTTTCAGGGCTTATCTACAGCATTCTATAATAATAAAAATAAGTTTTATTGTACTCACCTGGGTGGGCAGTTTGGTGCAGTCCGGTCCAATGGGTGTTGCAGGTCCGGGTTTGGTAACTCCCGTCTTCTTGCGACACTGCCCTCCTGCTTGCTTCATCGCTCTCCGGCATTGTTCTTCTGCACAGACGTACTTCTCTGCCATGTTGAGGGCAGCGCAAGTACTGCAGTGCACAGGCACTGGGAAAGGTCAGAGAGGCCCAGCGCCTGCGTACTACAGTATTTTGCTCTGCCCTTATCAGACGTACGCCTGCGCAAGGGCGCAGTGCTGAGGAACGATGAAGCAAGCAGGATGGCAGTGTCGCAAGAAGATGGGAGGCGCCGGACCCGGACCTGCGACACCCATCGGACCAGACCGTATCGGACCACCCCCCAGGAGAGTATAATAGAACTTATTTTTCTTATCTTCCAGGTTGGACCGGGGGCTTATCTGCAGGATTATAGAATGCTATAGATAAGCCCTGAAAGGTGGTGGCCGCATCTTATAGCTGCCAAAAAAGGTGACAGGTGCACTTTAACGGTTTCTTGTATGACATACTTTCCAATCTGCTTACTATCCTGGTAGCTCTTACTATCCTGGTAGCTCTTATCTGAACTTGCTCGAGTTTTTCAATCTCTTTTTTTAAAATGTGGTGCCAAGGCTTGTACACAGTATTCCAGATGAGGCCTGACCAAGGAGGAATAGAGGGGGATAAATATTTCATGTGATCTAGACTATGTGCTCCTCTTAATACATCCTGGAACTGTGTTTGTCTTTTTTGCTACTGCATCACAGTGTTTAATCATATACAGTCTGTGATCTATTAGTTACTAAGACTTTTTAACATGTGCTATTGCTTAGTTCTATTCCTCCCATTCTATAGATGTAATTTTCATTTTTCTTGCCCTGACATAGAATCTTGCATTTCTCCCTGTTCAATACCATTCTATTAGCCTCTGCCCATTGTTAATCTAGATCCTTCTGAATCCTTTCTTTGCCTTCTCTACTGCTATCCCTCCTAGCTTTGTATCATTTGCAAATTTGATTATTTTACATTCAGTTCCCTTATCTAGATCAATTAAAAAATGTTGAACAACATTGGAGCCAGAACCGTGCCTTGTGGTACTCCCCTTGAAACACTTTTCCAATTGGATGCGCAAACATTTACCACTTCCTGAGTATGATAACTGAGCCAGTTATAAATTCACCTGACTGTTGCCTTGTCAATCCCAAGCTTGGTCATTTTAACAATACGGATATATGAGACATTTTATCAAATGCTTTGATGAAGTTGAGATATACTATATCTACCGCATTTCCCTGATCCACCCAGTCAGTTATTCCATCAGTGAAGGAGATTACATTAGTCTATCATGACTTGTTTGAAACAAACCCATGCTGGCTCTGGTCAATTACTGTATTTTTATCAAAGTACTTACATACATGCTGCGTAATAATTTGTTCAAATATCAGTCGCTTGTAGTTTCCTGGCTCCATCTTCTTTCCTTTTTTAAGATAGGGACAACATTTGCCCTTCTCCAATCTTTTGGAACTTCTTCTGTTTTCCAGGATTTTTCAAAGATTCTGTCTAGTGGTTCTGCAATTTCTTCTGCTAACTCTTTCAGTACCCTAGGATATAATTCATCTGGACCCGGAGATTTGTGAATTTTTCTTTGCATCCCGAACAATTTTCCTGGCATTTGTCACAAGTCATAGGTGAGGATGTTACCTTTAGAAGCTATTCAAGCTCATTTGTGTCAACTTCTGTTCATATTATCAGGCCAAAATCACCAGGGAATGCAAACTTTTGATCAGGGCCATTTGGGTGTTTTGGGTTGTCATTATGATTTAAAACGAGAAAACACAGTAGTTTGACAATAAATGGCTTCACCCAACCACTAACCATGAGTGGAGAAAAAGGTTTGGTGTTATCATTCATATTCTCTGAAAAAAGGTCAAGAAAGCAAAAATTTGGACAGAGTATGTAAACTTTTGAGCAGAACTATAGTTTCAGTTTAACGCCTTAATCATGGTATAGCTGCTAGGAAGAGAAATTCACATTCACAAGGTGATGATCAAAAAACCAGCAGGCAGAGTATGTTAATTAGAGATACAGATGAGTATTAATCCTGTGAGGGAAAAACAAGGTTAAACAGCATAAGTCGCATAGAATGAATGAAAAACAGAACAATCTGATATTACAAAAAAGGAAATAAAGCGAAGCAAAACAAAAATCGAAAACAAAAAGGATTTTACATTATGTGGACAACATTAACTATATTAGAGGATCAAGTCCTGATGAATATTTAAGCCATTGGGACTATGTGTGTGTGTAGTTTGAATTTCCAACATCACAAAACAATCACTGACCTCAGGGAGACCAGTCAAAGAAAACACTGCGGCAGCCGGCAAAGGCGCTCAATCACAGTGAAATCCTAGGTGCATTGCTCCCTGGAAAATACGTGGAGCCTCATTTAAGAGTCAGGTAATGGTGGTTTCCGAAAGGAGCCACTCCTTGGCTGGGTCCTTCCCTGGATGAAGATCTGTCTAGTCCCGTGTTTGAGACTCTTAAATGAGGCTCCACGGAATTAATTTGCATAGTTTGAATTTCCAAAATGTTTCACGGTTCAACACCTTTCTCCTCAAATCGCCTCCCTTCGTGGGTCTGTAGATCATCGCAATACCTCAACATTTTAGAGAACTAATATCCCTATTATAAACCTGTTGAAAATGCCTAGACACAGCAGAAATATTAACAGCTGTAAAATTAATCGCATCTGAGAGGTGGCGACGAATGCGCTTTTTAAGTGGTGTCACTGTACATCCGACATATTGTAGCATACTACTGGTGCACGCTATGAGGTAGATGACACCCATACTATTATAATTAATAAAACTTTCGATAGGAAAATGTTCCTGTGTGACATTTTTTTTTTGGTTTTCAGTATAAAGACATGCCTTACATGAGACATGACCACATCTGTCGAATCCCTTGACAGAGAGCCAGGGCTCCTAACCCAATTGCCTCCAAGACTTCACCAAATATCACCCATCATCTGGATATCTATGCCCCAACACGTTCGATTATCCACCACATTTGGATCTTTCAGATGGAAAGTGAAAACCCATATCTTTAAAAAAGCTTACATCCTTCAATGACGACACTGCAACCTCAACACCATCAGAGCTACTGCAACCCAAAATCTACTGTCTCCTTCCCCATAATCCTGTAGAATGTAGAGGATCCTCTTACCTTTGTAACGTTCTACCATTGTTAATTTGTCTACTAAGAGATATCTGTATTTTGTTATAACCCCTTCTCATCAATCAGATGAGACCAAAATTTAACTCTTTGGATGCCATAATACACACCATGTTTAGAGGTCAAAAGGCACAGCATGTTACCCCAAAAATACCATACCAACAGTGAATTTTAGTTGTCTGAAAATCATGCTGTGGGGCGATTTTTCAGCATACAGCACAGGCAAACTTCATATAACTAAAGGAAGGATGAATGGACAAACATGCCTAGACATTCTTGATAAAATATTAACAGTTGTTTCACACAGGACAGAATGGAACAACTGACACTGTTTTCGTCTTATGTTCTCCAAAATGACAAAGGAATTAAAAGTGAAATTGTAAATTACTAGTGAGTGCTGCTTTTTAATCATTTGATCTTTTTTTTTCTAATGGACTATATATTGATGGCTGATCTCTATCAGATTTGATAAAAGGCTGCTGATTTATGTCTTTGCTATTATTATTATACATTTTTTTAGGCCCATTTGTTCCATGACGCTTTACATGTGAAAGGGGCAAATATAGACAAGTACAATAAACATGAGCAAAACAAGGCACACACAAGTACAGAAGGAAAGAGGACTCGCAGTCTACAGGGGATGGGTGAGGATATACTAGAAGAGAGTAGAGTTGGTCGTGTGGTGGTTCAGCAGACTGAGGATCACTGCAGGTTGTAGAGGTGGGTCTTCAGGTTCCTTTTGAAGGTTTCTGTGGTAGGCAAGAGTCTGATGTGTTGGGGTATAGAGTTCCAGAGTATGGGTGAAACATGGGAGAAGTCTTGTATGTGGTTGTGGGAAGAAGAGATAAGAGGGGAGTAGAGAAGGAGATCGTGAGAGGATCGAAGGGTGCATTTAGGTAGGTACCGGGAGACCATGTCACAGATGTATGGTGGAGACAGGTTGCAGATGGCTTTGTAGGGTTTTGAACTGAAGCCTCTGGGCAGTAGGAAGCCAGTGGAGGGCTTGGCATAGAGGAGAGGCTGGGGAATAACAGGGAGACAGGTGGATTAGTCAGGCAGCAGAGTGTAGGATGGATTGTAGTGATGCTAGTTGGGAGGCCAGAGAGCAGGAGGTTGCAGTAGTCGAGGCAGGAGATGATAAAGGCATGCACTAGTGTTTTTGTTATTTCATGGTCAAGGAATTTACAGATCTGTGAAATGTTTTTGAGTTGGAATTGGCAGGAGGAGACAAGGGCTTGGATATGTGGCTTGAAAGAGAGGGCAGAGTCGAGGATAACCCCGAGGCACTGGGCACGCGGGACTGGGGAAAGTGAGCAGCCATTGACATTGATAGATAGGTCTGGTAGAGGGGTAGAGAGAGATGGATCATGAATTCTGTTTTGTCCATGTTCAGCTTTAGAAAGTGAGCAGAGAAGAAGGCTGAGATAGCAGAAAGACATATGGGAAGATACAGAGCAGTGATAGAGTTTATGAGGGATTTATCTCCTTTTATTGAAGTTAAATTTAACAAAACAATTAGACCTGGAAAAAAGTCTAAGAGTGTAAAAACTTTTTGCAAGCACTACACAATAGGACACATGTAAAACAATTATAAATGCAGGAAATGATATTAAGCATTTAGACATTACATAGCCTTCTCAATTTTATTCATTTTTTCGGTGCTTCTTCTAGCATATAATTAAGTAGACAAGAAACTTGATGCTGCTTCCATTTTACTAAACCAAACAGCATTCAAATCTGACGATTTATTTAAGATTAGTAGTCAAATCTCATGCAAATCCTGAACAGAAAAATGTACTCCTCTTTCTACTTCCATATCATCTCGAACAAAAGCTCATACCACCTCAGCCTGTCCACTCGATGTTCGACCTAAATCCACTCACCGAAGAGGAAACTATGACTTTAAGCACATTTCTGCTGTCTATAAATTGTTTCTTGATTTTTCTGGGTTTGTTTCTTAACCTTTTCATTGTGATGATGAACATCACTTGGTGGCTGAAAGGTAAAGTCCTTCAACCCATTGACATTATCCTGACCTGCCTGGGGTCTGTGAGGATCATACTTCTCATTATGTATCTCTTCTTGGCTTCAGTTGTAGAAAAGCTTATATATATGGTTGGCCACTCGAAAAATATTTCAAGTATCATTGCTGCTGTATTATTTGTAGCCTTCTGCAGCTTGTGGTGGGGTACCATCCTTGGGGCTTTCTACTGTGTCAAGATCACAACCTACAAAAACCAGATATTCATGAAGCTCAAGATGAACATTTCAGACATGGTCCCTTGGATGCTCATCGGGTCTATGATCATTTCTTTTCTCTCCAGTCTGCCGTGTCTATGGAGCACATTTTACATGAAATTCTCCAGTAATAATGTAACAAGACCTCAATACCATGCAAAATATCTGAATTTAGTCTTCATCAACTTTACTGGAACCATTATTCCGCTCTTTATATTTTGTGTTTCCACTTATCTTCTGATTGCCTCAGTTGTAAAACACACAAAGAATATGAAAGACAATTCAGGATTTTCCAAGCCTCAACTGGAAGCCCATATAAATGCCATCATAAACATGGTGTCATTTTTGTTCCTATACCTTATTTTCTTCCTAAGCTCACTCTTGATGTTTTTGGGTTTTTATATGAAAGATGTCAACTTTATTTCCCTCTGTTGCATTGGTCTTTCCTCCTACCCAAGCCTTCACTCCATCCTGCTGATAGTCAACAATGCAAAACTTAAGAGATCCATTCTGTCTGCTTCACAAGTTTTCCTAGCAAACATGTTTTCTATCTGGAGATCTAAGAAGGCTTCTGTTGTGTGAACAAGGTACATTAGGTAGTGGTACCCAAGTGGGCACACATTTAGAAAACATTTTGGACATGTCATTATTTTTTTTCCTTCTTTCTCTCTGATTTCTCCTCTTCTCATAAATTTATTACTAAGCATATTTCATAAAAATTAATATATGCTTCATTCCAGGGGTAATTATACATGTTTGAGATTTGAATAAAAGGACATTTCTGTTGTTATTGCTATATCAGATTAGCTAACTAGAAATGAATTGTTTCAGTTTATAGTGGTTACTAGATCTCCATGATGAAAATTGTACTGCTCTTTAATTGGCAAATAAATAATTAAAGAAACTTTGGTGACATTTTTGACATTATTCAAAGAAAACAATTATTTTATCTATATATATATATAAAAATGTGCGTGTGTGTATGTGTGTGTGTATCAGCCACACCCACTCCACATAGCAACCAATCACTAAGCATCTTTCATTTCACCAGAGCTGATTAAAAGAAGCTGAACTGTGATTGGTTGCTATGAGCAACAGTTTTCCCACTCCACAACACCTCAGCAGACACTGACCGGGTGGGAGAAATCTTGCATCCCTAGGAACATAAGCTCCCAGCCATTGTCTGTCCTCCAGAAAGGAGCAGAGAGCACATGACAGAAATGAATTGCCCCCTCCTCCATTACTGGCACACTCGCATCATCAGCGGCCACACACACAGCGCCAACCAATTTGGGACTATTGGATAGAGGATGAGTGATGGGTATATGTGCACTGGACTATGTGATGGAGGATATGTATGATGGGTATATGTGCACTGGACTATGGGATGGAGGATGTATGATGGGTATATGGGCATGGGACTATGAGATGAGGATCTGTATGATGGGTATATGGGCATGAGACTACGGGATGGAGGAAATGTATGATGGTATATTGGCAGTGGACTAGGGATTGAGGATATGTGTGATGGTATATGGGCACGGGACTATGGGATGGAGGATATGTATAATAAGTACATGGGCATGGGACTATGGGATAGAGGAAATGTATGATGGGTATATGGGCACGAGACTAAGGGATGGAGGATATGTGTGATGGGTATATTTGCATGGGACTATGGGATGAAGGAAATGTATGATGGATATATGGGCACGGGACTATGAAATGGAGGATATGTATGATGGATATATGGGCATGGGACTATGGGATGGAGGATATGTATGATGGGTATATGGGCACGGGACTATGGCATGGATGATGTGTGATTGGTGTATGGACATGGGACTATAGGATGAAGGATATGTGTGATGGGTATATGGGCACGGGACTAAGGGATGGAGGATGTGTATGTGGATATATGGGCATGGGACTATGGGATGAAGGAAATGCATGATGGTATATGGGCACTGAACTATAGGATGGAGGATATGTGTAATGGGTATATGGGCAAAGGACTATAGGATAGAGGATATGTATGACGGGTATTTGGACATGGAACTATGGGATGGAAGATAAGTATGATGGGAACGGGACTATGGGATGGAGGATGTATGATGGGTATATGGGCACGGGACTATGGGATGGAAGATGTGTGATGGATATATGGGCAATGGACTATGTGATGGAGGATATGTATGATGGGTATATGGGCACGGGACTATGGGATGGAGGGTGTGTGATGGGGGTATGATGTTTTAACACATTTTATATTTATTGCCAATCTGTACATGTGATATACTGTATCTAATGTTTATGTGCATAAACTCTGCAGTCCCAGTAGTTTTCACAGTTACAGGCTAAAAATTTGTGTTATCCTGGTACCCATCTTACTGATGTTGAGAGGAATGGTTGTTGTATGGCAGTAGACCTGTAGGGGTGTTCCAAAATACAATGTGGACATTGGGAGCAAGAAAATGTACAATGCATTACATGTAACCACCACAAAGAGAACAAAATAGGTACATATAGCCTCTTAAAATATTAAGTTTAATACATTCATACAATTGAAAACAATGTATTATAAAGAGAGTAACTCAATGGAAGACCACATAAGCATAAATACATAAAAACCCAATAACACCTAAAATCACTTAAGTTATATAATTACTTGACCAAATAACTACATAAGACTATTAGTCCATGATGATAAAATCAAAGCCTTAGTGTCAGGAGATATATGCTTTGCACTAAAAAATGACATGACCAACCAGATGGTATGGTAGGTCATATAGTGTAAATGATGAATATGCCCCTGATGAAGCAAAGGTGAAACGTACGTTGGGGCACCAGGACCACATACCACATCATCTTGCCAGACATGCAAGTACTTTTTTCTACTTTTTTAGAAAAATAATAATGTGGCTGATGTGATTTATCTGGACTTTGCAAAGGCATTTTATACTGTTCCACATAACAATCTTATACTGAAACTACAGCAACTGGGACTGAGGGAAACTATATGCAGATAGATAAGGAATTGGCTAAATGACTGGAAACAAAGAGTCATCATGAATGCTACATTCTCTAAATGGGATTTAGTAAGCAGTGGGGACTGCGTGGATCTGTACTGGGAGCTTTGGGGTGCCTCAGGGATCTGTGTTAGGACCTATATTTTTTAATCTCTTTAGTAATTACCTTGTGGATGAGATTCATAGCAAAGTGTCAGTTTTTGTTGATGACACCAAACTACAGTTGTGCTCAAAAGTTTACATACCCTGGCAGAATTTTTACTCTCTTGGCCTTTTTTCAGAGAATATGAATGATAATACCAAAACATTTTCTCCACTCATGGTTAGTTGTTGGGTGAAGCCATTTATTGTCAGACTACTGTGTGTTCTCTTTTTAAATCATAATAACAACCCAAAATATCCAAATGATCCTGATCAAAAATTTACATACCCCATTTCTTAGTAATGTTAATTGCCCTCTCTAATAGCAATGACAGCTTGAAGTCTTTTGTGGTAGTTGTGGATGCGGTTCTTTATTTTCTCAGATGGTAAAGCTGACCACTTTTCTTGGCAAAAAGCCTCCAGTTCCTGTAAATTCCTGGGCTGTCTAGCATGAACTGTGCGCTTGAGATCTCCCCAGAGTGGCTCATTGATATTGAGGTCAGGAGACTGAGATGGCCACTCAAAAACCTTCACTTTGTTCTGCTGTAGCCAATAACCGATTCATCTTGGCCTTTGGCTTTTGATGGTTGTCATGTTGGAACATCCAAGTACGTCCCATGCGCAGCTTCCGGGCTGACCATTGCAAATTTACCTCCAGTATTTGCTGATAATCTTTCCTTCAACTTTGACCAAGTATCCTCTGCCTTTGTAGCTCATATATCCCCAAAACATCAGCGATCCACCTCTGCGCTTTACAGTAGGAATGGTGTTCCTTTCTTTATAGGCCTTGGTGACCTCTCTCCAAATGGAACATTTATGGTTTTAGCCAAAAATTTCACTCCAAATTACCTTGTTTTAGAATTTTTGAGGCTTGTCTCTGTGCTGTTTTGCGTATTGTGGGTGAGATACTTTGTGAAATTTTCACAGTAAGGGCTTTCTGGTGACTGTACCATGCAGCCGATTTTTCTTCAAGTGCCTCCTTCTTGTGCATCTTGAAACAGCCACACTAGTTTTTATAGAGTCCTGTATATCAGCTGATATTATTTGTGGGTTTTTCTTTGCATCCCGAACAATTTTCATGGTAGTTGTGGATAACATTTTTGTTGATCTATCTGAACATGGTTTTGCTTTTACAGAGCCCCTGATTTTCCATTTGTTAAGCACAGTTTGAATGCTGCTGACTGGCATTATGAATTCCTTGGATATCTTTTTGTATCCGTTTCCTGTTTTATACAGTTCAACTAACTTTTCCCGTAGATGCGTTGACAATTGTTTTGCTTTCCCAATGCCTCACAATCCAGAAGCATCAGTGGCTGGATGAAAGATGCTAGAGTTTGTCTGGATCCCATAAACTCATTCAGCTTTTATGCATACACACACACTGATTTCAAGCAAATAAGTCTCAGATAAGGATGTTATCTTTAGTAGCCATTCAAACCCATTTGTGTCAACTTCTGTGCATGTTATCAGGTCAAAATCACCAGGGTATGTGAACTTTTGATCAAGGTCATTTGGATGTTTTTGGTTTTCATTATGATTTAAAAAGAGAAAACACAGTAGTTTGACAATAAATGGCTTCTAACTTCATCGAACCATGAATGGAGAAAAAGTTTTGGTATCATCATTCATATTCTCTGAAAAAAGGCCAGGAAAGGAAAATTTCTGCCGGGGTATGTAAACTTTTGAGCACAACTGTATATGCTACCAAAATGTAACAGAAAGCACCTAATACTCTATGGATAAATAATTGAGTCCAGAAGAATTTTTCAAAGTTCTTTTTGATTGGTATTTCCCACCGTCATGTAACAGAAAGCACCTAATGTTCCATGGTCACTAATTGAAATCAGACAATATTTTCAATTTTTTTTTAAGTGTTATATACCACTGAAATTTTACACAAAGCATGTGATACTGTATGGATAACTAGTTGAATCCAGAAAAAAAAATTCAAAACTTTTTTGGATTAGTATTTACAACCCTAATGTCAAAGAAAGCACCTAATACCCTATCGATGACTTATTGAATCCAGACACAAATTTTTAACACAACAAAGCATGCAATACACTATGGATCACTAATTGAAACCAGGCAATATTTTCAACATTTTTTGGAGTTTTTTATACCACTGAAATGTAATACAAAGCATGTAATAATGTATGGATGAGAAATTGAATCTAGACAAATTTTTTAAATCTTATTTGGATTGTTACCTACTGTCATAATGTAGCATAAACTGTGTAAAACTGTATGAATGACTAATTGAATCCAGAATTTTTGTTTTTTACTTAAATATTTAGACATTTTAGTTGATGTACTTGCACACTTATAAAGGATTTGCAGAAAATACAAAGGCAGGAAAAAATTATAAGGAGGGTCAGCCATAGACCCCAGAAAGGAAACAACTGGCAGGCTTCATTCAAATATTTTTAAAGTTTAGCTGCTGTACTCCTACACTCATAAAGGAGGGTAATACAGTAATCCTCCTCAAGTGTCCGCTACTTCTTCTCCTTCCTTGGGATGCAGGGGGACTGCTTCTACTGTACCTGCATCCTGGAGCCTGATTCCCAGGTGCCTGGGCTGTAAATGGTAAAACTTTGTATAGTGCCAGAGCCCTGAAAAGTAGAAATAAGTGACAGCCCCCGTGTGACCTGCCTGTTCCCGCAAAGGAGATGGGGAACTCTAAGGACAGTCCAATTTCTCATGGGTGCTAGTAGACTCATCTCGAGACACCTCTAAGAGTTTTTCCCTGGCCATCACACCCATCACATATCAGCAATGTTGACCCTCTATTTCGAGGAAAATGACCCTGGTTCCAATAGTCAGCTCTTGCAGCTTTTGAAACAAGTATTCTGTCTCCACTGATTGCTGCTTGAATACTGCCAGTCATACGTAATGACCTCCACCTAGGATGCCAACTGTTGGTATCTTATGTCTAGAGTGAACACATGCATTTCTCCAAGCCTGGTTTGCCCAGGACCTGCAATCTGTTTACCAGTTCCTGCATTTTGGCTCTCCCATCTGCAGTCCGCAAGAACTCCAGCAGTGAAGGCTGCAGTTTCGGTTCGGTCCTTTGTGGTTCCAGAAAAGCAGACAGTTCCAGATCACAGTCTCCTGCCACCTTCACTTTCTAGCCACCTTGGTCTAGCTCCATCATTCCTCTAGTCACTCTTTCAACAGTTTCGCTTGTTTCTGCCATCTACGGCGCCCACATTACATGTATGACTAATGGAATATAGAAAAAAATTAAAAGATTTATTAGAGTGTAATAGAACGCAGAAATGTACCATAAAGTATGCATTACTGTATGGATGAGAAATTGAATCCATAAATTATTTTCAATGGTTTTTTTGGAGCTTTACATACCAACAAAATGTAACACCAGCCAAGTATAATCTATGGATGAATCCAGAAAAACTTTTCAACCTTTTTTTGGAGCGAAATGTAACATAGAAATGTACCACATAGCATGAAATACTGTATGGATGAAACATTGAATTCAGAAACATGTTTCAATGTTTTTTTGCAGTGTTATATGCCACCAAAATGCAGCACAAAGCACATAATACTCTATGGATGAGTAGTTCATTCCTGAAAAAATTTACAATGCTGCTTTGCAGTGTACCACAGAGTATGTAATACTCTATGGATGAGTAATTCAATCCTGAAAAAAAATCAAACCTTTTTTATAGTTTTATATACCAGAGAAATGTACCACAAACACATAATACACTATAAATGAGTAACTGAAACAAGAAAAAAAACAGTAAAACAGTTTCAATTCTGTTTTGCAGTGTTATAAACCAGGAAAATGTACAACAGAGCACATAATACTGCATAAATGAATCATTAAATCCAGGGAAAAAAAATCATCTTTTTTGGAGTGTTATATAACAAAGAAATGTACCACGAAGCATGTAATACTGTATGGATAAGTAATTGATTCCAGAAATTTTTTTCAATTTTTTTCACTCTTTTTTGGAATGTTACATGCCACAGAAAAATTTTTGCAGTGTAAGGGTATGTGCACATGTTGCGGATCGCTCTGCGGAATATTCTGCGCGGAATCTGCATCTCTTGGCAGAATTCGCAGGTCAAAATCTGCGTCCTTTAAGGCTATGTGCACACGCTGCAGATTGGTCTGCAGATTTTTTTATCTGCGGAACCGCAGGTAAAACCGCAGGTAAAATGACCTGCAGTTTTACCTGCGGATTGGCCTGCGGTTTTCCCTGCGGTTTATCACCTCTACAATGGAGGAGATGGTAAACCGCAGCAGAATCCGCAGAAAAGAATTGACATGTCATTTCTTTCTGCGGATTCAAAACCGCAGCTTTTCTGCAGTTAAAAATCCGCAGCATGTGCACAGAAAATTGTAAATCCCATAGGATTACATGCTACTGTACACTGTCTGCAGAACTGCTGCAGTTCTGCTGCGGCCAAAACCGCAGCGGAACCGCAGCACAAACCGCAGCGTGTGCACATTGCCTTATGCGGATTTCCTGTGGATTTCTTGCGGATTTCTTGCGGACTTTTTGTGGATTTGGCATGCGTTTTTACACCTGCGGATTCCTATAATGGAATGGGTGTAAAAACGCTGTGGAATCCGCACAAAGAATTGACATGCTGCGGAAAAAAAATGCTGCGTTTCCGCATGGATTTTTCCGCAGCATGTGCACAGCAATTTTTTTCCCCATAAAATTACATTGCACTGTAAATCACTTGCGGATCTGCAGCGAATCCGCAGCAGCAAATCCGGTGCAGATCCACAGCAAATCCGCAACGTGTGCACATACCCTTATAGAAAATAGATTTTAGCGTGCACTCAGTTCAGGCAATAACAAGGTACTGGTGTAACGGACCAATGGCCCTTATTATAGGATAGCATATAATTCACGGCACACTCACATGGATTATTATGCCAAAGTAACTGAATTTTTTATTTACACATAATCTGGGAGCGTAACAGAATAATGCAGGGGAAGCGATATATAACGTTTCGGCTCCACTGGAGCCTTTAACAACAAATCGCTTATTCCAATGCCAAATAGAAGGAGGATTGGAGAAAAGGGGTGAAGTCCCCTGTGGTGTCACACTGATACTAGTCAAATGTCAATGTCCATACAGGGATGCCTGATCACCATTATCTGCAGGGGTTAACATCCAAAGCAGCGCTCCCGCGCCTGGCTGAGTCGGCGTGTTTTTTTTTTCCACATACCCTTATATACCACCAAAATGTACTACAGAGCACATAATTCTACATGGATGAGTAATTGAATCCAGAACTATTCTTAAATGCTTTTTTAGTGTTGTATACCAAAAAATGTACCACAAAGCACATAAACACTCTATGGATGAGTATTTGAAACGAGAAACATTTTTCAACCCCTTATATGAGTGTTATGTAACACAAAGTATGTAATACTCTATGGATGAGTAATTGAATCCATAAAAATTTTACAGTTTTGCAGCACTTTTTTGTAGTGTAATAAACCATTAAAATGTATATTAGAGCACATAATACTGTATGGATGTGCAACTGAATCCAGAAAAATAGTCAACACTTTTTGGAGTGTTACATACCACAACAATGCACCACAAAGCACAAAATATTCTATAGATGAAAATGTAGTCAATTTTTCACCCCCTCAAAAAATGTGGTCACGTGCAGCTTATCATGCTGCTGCGATTCAGATAAGGTGCAGGCTCCACAAGATTGCAGTAGCGTGGAAGCAGGACTGCACCTAAGCAGAGCTGGCCTGCAGTACAGCAGCAAGGCTACCACAGATGGCAGCAGAGTAGTAAAACTAGCTGGGTCAAATCCTAGACTGTAGTGAAGTACCAAAGGAATAAGCAAACTCACAGTCAGGGACAAGCCAGAGAATCAGCAATGGTCAGAAGCAGATAAGATAAAGACAAAAGACAGAAGCAGGTCAGTATGTAAGCCAAGTCAAAACCAGGAAGTCAGCACACTAAAGGCAAACACTGAGTCAGGACAGCAATAGGGGAAAACAGAGACAAAGGATCAGATAGGAAATGTAGCAAGACCAATCAGAGCAATCAGAGTCATCTACAGCAGCCCTAAGCAGGAACTATAACTGACATCGCCTGCAGGAAGCAGCGGAGATAAAGAGCAAACCTGAACCCAGACTGAGGCTGAGAAAGGTTAACCCCTTCAAGACCAGACCGGGAAAAAAGGAAAACAGGACTCCAACACTGGTCTGAATCATGACAGTGCCCTCCTCTCAAGGGGGGCCATCAGGACCCTGGTTTCCCAGGATACCGGGCATCAAACACCTGAACCAATCGATCAGCATGAACTGATCGCACTGGGCTCCAGGATCGATCCTCAGGACCCTAGCCCCTCCAAAGGACCAAATACTGCAGGGAACTGCAGACCATGTGCAAATCCACAATCCGTTCCACCTCATACTCCATCTGCCCATCCACAGAAACCAGAGGTGGAAGGGATGGAGGCCCATCAGAGGAAGGTACGAATGACTTCAGGAGAGACTTATGGAACACATTGAGGATCCGCAGTGACTGAGGTAAACGTAGGAGAAAGGCAACTGGATTGACAACCTCAATTACCTCATAAGGACCTATAAACCTGGGACCCAGCTTAGCGGAAGGAATTTTCAGCCGAATGTTCTTGGTAGACAACCTTATCTCCCATCAGGAACATGGGTCCTGTAGATCGTCGCTTATCCGCAACCTGTTTTTGTTTGCACTGAGCTTCTCCAATGTTCCTCTGGACCTCCTTCCATACCTCCCTCAGCCGCTGAATGGCCAAATCAGCCCCAGGACACCCCGATTCTATCCTGGAAAACTCAGCCACTGGTAACAAAGAGCATCAATCATCCTTTTGGGACGTGGCTAGACACTGCCAAATTTGTTCAAGAGCCTGATTGTCCTCTCGGTCTGACCATTGTGTTGGGGTGATAGGTATTACTTTGACCTTCTCGGCCTAACCTTTTACAAAAATCCCTACAGACTTGGACACAAATTGTACCCCCCATCTAAAACCACATTCAAAGGCACACCATGCAATTGCACCACATGCTAACCAAACAACATAGAAAGAGTTTCAGCATTAGGCAGTACCACCAAACGTACAAAATGCGCCTGTTTACTAGTGTTGAGCATTCCGATACCGCAAGTATCGGGTATCGGCCGATATTAGCGGTATCGGAATTCCGATACTTTTGTCATATCGGATTGCGGAATCGGAATCGGAAGTTCCCATCATGCTATGAGCCTGCTTGCTTTGATTAAGCCAATGGGAATCCTCCGAAGTGTGGGCACATCCTGTTAGGCATGTAGGCATGTTAACTATTGGCATGGCTGTGATTGGCTGCCGAAATGATGTCATGATGCACTATAAAAGCCACTAGTAGTAGACAGCGGAGCCTTTCTGCAGCCTTTCAGTGCTAGTGTCCACTTTGCTGCACTGTTCACGGCTGTCTGAGAGGTCTCTGACTGTGTGTGAGTGCAGCTCACGCTGAGTAGTGTGTCCTGCAGCTACGTCTGGTTGTAGGACGCTCAGCGTGTCACTGCCTCACACATTTTTCTTTTATTGCAGCTCATTTTTTCTTCTATTAGTGTGCATCCATCTGTCTCCATCTACGGTGGTTGCAAACACTATATAGGAGTACACAGCGGAGCCTTTCTGCAGCCTGTCAGTGCCAGTGCCCACTTAGCTGCACTGTTCACGGCTGTCTGAGAGGTCTCTGACTGTGTGTGAGTGCAGCTCACGCAGAGTAGAGTGTCCTGCAGCTACGTCTGGTTGTAGGACGCTCAACGTGCGTCACTGCCTCACACATATTTGTCTTTGAGTGCAGCTCATTTTTTCTTCTCCTATTAGTGTGCATCCATCCGTATCCATCAACATTGGTTGGTTGCAAACACTATATAGGAGTAGATAGAGGAGCCTTTTTTTCTGGCTTGTGCCCTGCCGGCGCAGCCAGATTGGTATTACCCAATTTTTTTGGAGCCTCATCTTTTGCATTGTAGGTTACCTGCCTGCATTGTAATAGCTCCAAAAAGTTGGTGATACTATCAGTTTCAATTCTTTGTTCACATACTTTGAGTTTGTTTCCAACAAAGAAACCACAAAAAAAGTTCACCAAACACTACATTTGGAACTTGTGTAGGCCACATCAGCTCCTATTAAAGTGTAGTCCACACACACACACTTCATAAAATTAGTGTTTCTTGTACCTGTAACCAGCTGTTCAGGAATAAGCACACTAAGGCCCCCCTTTGTACTTTTCTGCCTATCTTAAGCAGTCTGGCAAGATGAAGAAGGCAGGGAGTAAGGCGCGTGGGCGTGGGCGTGGAGTTTCAGCAGGGAGAGGACGTGGGGATTCTGCAGGGAGAGGACGTGGGGATTCTGCAGGTAGAGGACGTGGGGATTCTGGGCCTGCTGCGGGCACCAGTGGATCAGCATCCCCCAATTTTAGCAGGCAACAGTCCTTTATGCGCAGCTTTGTAGGACTTCAACGTACCCCACTGCTGCGGGAGGAACAAATTGAAGCCGTTGTCGGATGGATGGCAGCTAACGCATCGACTTCAATTACTTCCACATCCTCTCAGGGCCAGAGCACCGAAGAGCAACCATCTGTCTCTTCACCACCTGCCAAAGTGCCCAGGCCGTCAGAGAGACATGGACAGGAGCCATCACAGGAGCAGCATTCCTGAATGTGAAGAAGAGGGAGTATGCAGTGATGCGCAACTTCTTTGTCCCTCTGAATCTGAAGAGGCGAGTGGGCCAGTGCCTATGGTCAGCACACCTCAGTACGCATCAGATGATGACGAGACTCAGTTGCCACTTTCTGGTGCGTACGGTGCTGGCGAGACAACCCCGGAGAAGCAGCTGTTTGAAGAGGGGAGGGAAGATGATGAGGTCCTTGACCCATCATGGCATGAGGAACAGGAAGGTGGTGGGAGCAGCTCGGAGGAAGAGATTCCCCTACCGGCCAAAACAGGAGGCAGAGGGAGGGGGAAGACTTGGTTGCCTGTACCCTCCACTTCGGCACCCGTTAGGAGCATTCCTCATTCCAAAGGCAAAACGGGCGCTCCCAAGAGTTGCAGTGCGTGGTCCTTTTTTGACACAGTTGCAGATGACATTTGCTTTGTCAAATGCAAGCTGTGTCATCAGATAGTCAAAAGAGGGAGAAATGTCAGCAACCTCAATACCACAAATATGTAGAAACATGTGCGCACCAAGCACGAGTTGGAGTTGCAGAGACACCCTGAAGACGTAGGCCAATGTACAGCACCACCTACCACCTCTTCAGTTCGTGTTGGGGCCTCTTCCTCCAGCTCACGCACTGCTGGTTCGGCTTCCTCACAGGATCGCCAAGGAAGAACCTCTGCCACTGTTGTCCGGAGACCCTGTCAGATTCCACCCATAGCAGCACGTTCCCATCCATCACAGCCATCGGTAGCACAGGCATGGGATAAAAGGCGCCCTTACTCGGCAAACCTTCCCCGAGCACAGTCTCTGAATGCTGGCATTGCCAAACTTCTGGCAGTTGAAATGCTGTTATTCAGGCTGGTGGACACTGACACCTTCCGGGACTTAATGGCATTGGCAGTCCCCCAATACAACGTGCCCAGCTGCTTTTATTTCAGCAGGCGAGCCGTCCCTGCCCTGCAGAAACATGTTGAGGGCAAAAAAAAACATGCGCTACTAAATGCCGTTAGTAGCAAGGTCCACCTGACCACCGATGAGTGGACCAGTAACCATGGACAGGGACGATACCTTTCCCTCACTGCCCACTGGGTCAATGTTGTGGTGCCGGGTACAGATCTGGAGAGTGGCGCTGTACGTGTTCTTCCAACGCCACGGATTGCAGGACTCCAGTCTGTACACATAGACTCCTCCTCCTACTCAAGTTCCTCAGAAACAGCAGAGCAGGAGCCTGTTACGACCGATATGAGCACAGCCGTGGCCAAACGTCAACAGGCTGTACTCAAATTAATTTCTTTGGGGAATCGAAGCCACACAGCGCAGGAGCCATGGAATGCTATCAAGCTGGAGAGCGATGTGTGGTTTGGGCCAGCGAATCTCCAGCCGGGCTTGGTAGTGTGTGACAATGGCCAAAATCTGGTGGCAGCTCTTGGCCTAGGCAACCTCACACACATCCCATGTCTGGCACATGTGCTTAACTTGGTCGTGCAGAGCTTTCTGAGGGACTATCCGGATCTTGATGCACTGTTGCACAAGGTCCGCATAGAGTACGCTCACTTGTGGCGTTCCAGCATGGCAAGATCGCGCCTCGTTGCTCTGCAGCGACGATTTGGCCTTCCAGAACATTGCATCATATGTGACCTACCCACCCGGTGGAATTCAACGTTACATATGTTGGAGCGGTTGCGTGAGCAGCAGGCAGCAGTCATGGAGTACCAGCTGCATCAGGCGCAAACAAGTCGCACTGTGCGCCGTTCACACTTCAGCACCATTGAGTGGGCCTCTATGAAGGACATCTGCCTCGTTTTGCGTGCCTTCGATGAATCCACGCGGATGGCGAGTGCAGATGATGCACTAGTCAGCATGACTGTCCCCCTTATCTGCCTGCTTCAACAAACACTGCAAGCACTAAGGGATGAGGTTTCGGAAGAGGTGGAGGATGAGGAGTCCCAAATGCCATCTGCTTCTGGACAGTCTGCGCTACGTGTTTCCTCACAAAGGCCTAGGCAGGGGACACTTTGTGAGGAGGATGAGGAGGAGTCGATGGAGGAGGAAGACATCTCTCCAGAGGAGGGAGGTACACAAACCTCTACTCAGTATGTACAGCGAGGGTGGGGTGATGCAGAGCAGGCCGAGGTCACGCCTCAAACAGGGGACAGCGGTTCTTTGGCAGTTGGGAGTCTGCAGCACATGGTTGATTTCATGCTGCAGTGCCTGAGAAACGACCACCGCATCGCCCACATTCTCGTCTCGGCTGATTATTGGGTGTACACCCTCCTAGATCCTCGCTACCGGGACAGCGTACAAAGGCTCATACCAACGTTGAACCAGGAGCGTAAACTGCGGGAGTACGAAGAGTCACTGGTGCAGTCCATAATGTTTTCCATTCCACCCGACAGCATTGTTGCTAGTGCTTTACAAAGCAGCTCTGTGCGTCGAGGCAGTGGAGGAAACTCTGCACAAAGAGGGAGCAGAGGCAGCGCCGCAGCACAAGGCAAGACCACTATGGCCCAAATGTGGCAAAGTTTTGTGTGTCCACCACAATTGTCTACACCATCAGCGACGCCTCGAGTCAGCAGGAGGCAACGCTTCCGTCAGATGGTGTCAGACTACATGTCTTGCCCTGTCACTGTACTCCCAGATGGCTCTTCCCCCTTCAAGTTTTGGGTCTCTAAGCTGGATACATGGCCAGAGCTTAGCCAGTATGCATTGGAGGTGCTGGCTTGCCCTGCTGCCAGTGTATTATCGGAACGTGTCTTTAGTGCCGCAGGTGGTGTACTAACAGACCGTCGCACGCGACTATCTTCCGATAATGTTGACCGGCTGACTTTTCTGAAAATGAACAAGGCCTGGATCTCCAAAGACTTTGCCATTCCTCTTACACACTAAATTAGTGGTTGGCAACTGTATCCAGGTCTGCTGGTGTGTTCATTTTTCTACCACCTGAACTATAATCCCTGTGCTTCAACACAGCCAGTTGTCGCTCAGATGTGTCATCTGCACAGAGAAACACACTAGCTCCTGTGTTAGTGGGGTTCAGTAACGCCAGCTGACCCCCTGCTGTGTGGACGGCAAAGTCACCAGCTCCATCAACATTCAAACCACTACTGATTTTTAACCGTGCCCAACTTAGGTCTCTGGCTCCACTGTCTCTACTATTTCCCCTGACCTCCAACCCCGCCATCTACATCTCTGAAGTGGCGTCAGCACAATCTACACTTGTTCCTGTGTTCCTGTGGCTCAGTCCCATCAGTTTATCCCCTGATGTGTGTCCGGCAAGGTCTCCTGCTCTGTCCACATTCCCATAACCAGTAGTGGGAATGAGGACAGAGCTGGCGAACTTGCCGGACAAAGATCCGGGGATCAACTGACGGGACTGAGCACCAGTAACACAGGAACAAGTGTAGATTGTGCTGACGCCACTTCAGAGATGTAGCTGGCGGGGTTGGAGGCCAGGGTAAATAGTAGAGACAGTGGAGCCAGAGGCCTAAGTGGAGCATGGTTAGAATCAGTAGTAGTCAACAACCTCCATAAAAACCGCTGCCCATTGGCCTCTGCATGCGGCATGCGTAATCCTGGGCTCCAACAGTGTCAGTTGGTGTTCAGAAGTGTCGTCTCCACAGAGCCAAACACATCCGTTCAAGTGTTAGTGGGGTTCAGCACTGCCAGTTAGAGTTGAGCGATACCAGCCGATACTTGAAAATATCGGATCGGAATGGATCGGCCGATCTTAAAAAAAAGTATCGGTATCGCCGATTCCGATACCGGGAACCAATGCAAGTCAATGGGGCCAAAATATCGGAATTAAAAAAAACCCTTTCTTTCCTTGTAGGTTAATTCTACATGAAGAAAAACAACTAAGAATAATGTAGAATGTATTGTGGGAGGTGGAGGAGACATTAAAGCCTTAGAGGTTTAGCCCAATCAAATGGAATAGCAGGAATTAAACTTTTTTTTTAAAGACGTTAGGAGTTACAAAGATATTGACTATGTTAGCCTCATTTATATTTTGCCAGACATGTATGTCTTCTTCTTCTTTCTTCTTTCTTCTTCTTTCTTATTCTTCTTCCTTTTTTTACCTTCTTCTTCTTCTTCTTCTTATTCCTTTTTTTACATTCTTCTTCTGCTTCTTCCTTTTTTTACATTCTTCTACTTCCTTTTTTACATTCTTCTTCTTATTCCTTTTTTTACATTCTTCTTCTTCTTCCTTTTTTTAAATTCTTCTACTTCCTTTTTTACATTCTTCTTCTTCCTTTTCTTACATTCTTCATATTCTTCTTATTCAACAATTATTATTCTACATATTCAACTTCTTCATCTTCTTCCTATTCTTCTTCATCATATTCTTGTTTGTGTCAGGCATTCCTGTAGTTGTTATCTAGAAAAGTTAGAAGTTTACACCTTCCGTTCTGCCTGTCACAAAAGATTTACAACAGGATTTGTCCGCGTTCAGTTTGGCCTGCAGCAGCAGGCCTTTTCCAGGGGCACCACGAGGAGGAACGGACTCACTCCCATACACTGCTTAGTCTTCTTCTGCTTATAAATAAGATAATATCATTTGCTCAGAGTATTAGTCTTATGCTTAATGTTCTTCTGCTTTGTTTTTTTATGCTTCTTTGTCTTCTCTCTCTTGTTGTTCTGCATCTTGGTGGTTGTCTTCCTGTTCTTTGTCCTCTTGAACCAGCTGACGGTACTGGCACCCGGAGGGGCCGCAGAAGGAACAAGAGCCAATGGCACTACCGAGGACCAGCTGACGGTGCTGGAACCCGGTTACTAAGCAGGAGGTACCTGTGCTACAAAGCACTACCAAGGACCAGCAGACGTTGCCGGAACTCGGATACCGAGATGGAGGCACCTAGGCCAAAGGCTCTGACGAGAACCAGCTGACGGTGCTGGAACCCGGAGGGGTAGCAGAAGCTGCAAGAGCAAATGGAAATAGCGAGGACCAGCTGACAGTGTTGGCACCCGGAGGGGCAGCAGAAGGAATAAGAGCCAATGGCACAACCGAGGACCAGCTGACGGTGCTGGAACCCGGTTACTAAGCAGGAGGTACCTGTGCTACAAAGCACTACCAAGGACCAGCAGACGTTGCCGGAACTCGGATACCGAGATGGAGGCACCTAGGCCAAAGGCTCTGACGAGAACCAGCTGACGGTGCTGGAACCCGGAGGGGTAGCAGAAGCTGCAAGAGCAAATGGAAATAGCGAGGACCAGCTGACAGTGCTGGCACCCGGAGGGGCAGCAGAAGGAATAAGAGCCAATGGCACAACCGAGGACCAGCTGACGGTGCTGGAACCCGGTTACTAAGCAGGAGGTACCTGTGCTACAAAGCACTACCAAGGACCAGCAAACGTTGCCGGAACTCGGATACCGAGATGGAGGCACCTAGGCCAAAGGCTCTGACGAGAACCAGCTGACGGTGCTGGAACCCGGAGGGGTAGCAGAAGTTACCCCTGAAAAGCAAAGTTGGCATGCCGCAAGCTGGCCGCAGTTACCGAATCACACAGTACAACAGGGGGTGCTTGTCCTACTGGCACTACGGAACAAGCCTTTCTTACCAGAACCCGCAGTCCACATAGGAAGCACCTAAACTGCTGGCACCCTAGCCTCGGCTAACCCAACCGCAACACGACATGGCAACTTGGGGTGGCAAACTGACATTAACACTTCCCGGAAACAGCAGGCAGGGCTGGAACCAAGCTGGGCAGGAGGGAGTACCCGTGCCAAAGTCAGTTATGAGCAGCAACTGGCGATGTTGGAGCCCAGGGACAAGCACTTAGCAGGCTGAGGCCTGATGTGCTGTCAATTGGGAGGCAGCAGGACAGATTGCCATCAAAACAGCAGGGGAACAGCTGACGTTACTGAACCCCACAAACACAGGAGCTAGTGTTTTACTCTGTGAAGACGGCACTTCCGAGCAACAACTGGCTGTGTTGAAGCCCAGGGACAAGCACGGAGCAGGCTGAGGCTGCATTGAAGAAATTTTAAGATCGGTTGTAGACTTCTACTAATTTTAACCAAGCTCCACTTAGGCCTGTGGCTTCACTGATTTTCGTATTTCCCCTGTCCTCCAACCCCGCCAGTTACAGCTCCGAAGTGGCGTCTGCACAATCCACACTTCTTCCTGTGTAACAGGTGTTCAGTCACGTCAGTTAATCCCCTGATGTGTGTCCGGCAATGTCGCCTGCTCTGTCCATATTCCCATAACTACTTTCAGCTGTTTGAAGAGGGGAGGGAAGACGATGCGGTCCTTGACCCATCATGGTGTGACGAACAGGAAGGTGGTGGGAGCAGCTCGGAGGAAGAGATTCCCCTACCGGCCAAAACAGGAGGCAGAGGGAGGGGGAAGACTTGGTTGCCTGTACCCTCCACTTCGGCACCCGTTAGGAGCATTCCTCATTCCAAAGGCAAAACGGGCGCTCCCAAGAGTTGTAGTGCGTGGTCCTTTTTTGACACAGTTGCAGATGACATTTGCTTTGTCAAATGCAAGCTGTGTCATCAGATAGTCAAAAGAGGGAGAAATGTCAGCAACCTCAATACCACAAATATGTGGAAACATGTGCGCACCAAGCACGAGTTGGAGTTGCAGAGACACCCTGAAGACGTAGGCCAACGTACAGCACCACCTACCACCTCTTCAGTTCGTGTTGGGGCCTCTTCCTCCAGCTCACGCACTGCTGGTTCGGCTTCCTCACAGGATCGCCAAGGAAGAACCTCTGCCACTGTTGTCCGGAGACCCTGTCAGATTCCACCCATAGCAGCACGTTCCCATCCATCACAGCCATCGGTAGCACAGGCATGGGATAAAAGGTGCCCTTACTCGGCAAACCATCCCCGAGCACAGTCTCTGAATGCTGGCATTGCCAAACTTCTGGCAGTTGAAATGCTGTCATTCAGGCTGGTGGACACTGACACCTTCCGGGACTTAATGGCATTGGCAGTCCCCCAATACAACGTGCCCAGCCGCTTTTATTTCAGCAGGCGAGCCGTCCCTGCCCTGCAGAAACATGTTAAGGGCAAAATATAACATGCGCTACTAAACGCCGTTAGTAGCAAGGTCCACCTGACCACCGATGCGTGGACCAGTAACCATGGACAGGGACGATACCTTTCCCTCACTGCCCACTGGGTCAATGTTGTGGTGCCGGGTACAGATCTGGAGAGTGGCGCTGTACGTGTTCTTCCAATGCCACGGATTGCAGGACTCCAGTCTGTACACATAGACTCCTCCTCCTACTCAAGTTCCTCAGAAACAGCAGAGCAGGAGCCTGTTACGACCGATATGAGCACAGCCGTGGCCAAACGTCAACAGGCTGTACTCAAATTAATTTCTTTGGGGAATAATAATAATAATAATAATAATAATCTTTATATAGCGCTAACATATTCCGCAGCGCTTTACAGTTTGCACACATTTTCATCACTGTCCCCGATGGGGGCTCACAATCTAAATTCCCTATGAGGATGTCTTTGAAGTGTGGGAGGAAACCGGAGTCCCCGGAGGAAACCCACGCAAACACGGGGAGAACATACAAACTCGTTGCAGATGTTGTCCTTGGTGGGATTCGAACCCAGGACCCCAGCGCTGCAAGGCTGCAGCGCTAACCACTGAGCCACCGTGCTGCCCTGAATCGAAAGCCACACAGGAGCTCTGGAATGCTATCAAGCTGGAGAGCGATGTGTGGTTTGGGCCAGCGAATCTCCAGCCGGGCTTGGTAGTGTGTGACAATGGCCGAAATCTGGTGGCAGCTCTTGGCCTAGGCAACCTCACACACATCCCATGTCTGGCACATGTGCTTAACGTGGTCGTGCAGAGCTTTCTGAGGGACTATCCGGATCTTGATGCACTGTTGCACAAGGTCCGCATAGAGTGCGCTCACTTGCGGCGTTCCAGCACGGCAAGATCGCGCCTCGCTGCTCTGCAGCGACGATTTGGCCTTCCGGAACATCGCATCATATGTGACCTACCCACCCAGTGGAATTCAACGTTACATATGTTGGAGCGGTTGTGTGAGCAGCAGGCAGCAGTCATGGAGTACCAGCTGCATCAGGCGCAAACAAGTCGCACTGTGCGCCGTTCACACTTCAGCACCATTGAGTGGGCCTCTATGAAGGACATTTGCCTCGTTTTGCGTGCCTTCGATGAATCCACGCGGATGGCGAGTGCAGATGATGCACTAGTCAGCATGACTGTCCCCCTTATCTGCCTGCTTCAACAAACACTGCAAGCACTAAGGGATGAGGTTTCGGAAGAGGTGGAGGATGAGGAGTCCCAAATGCCATCTGCTTCTGGACAGTCTGCGCTACGTGTTTCCTCACAAAGGCCTAGGCAGGGGACACTTTGTGAGGAGGATGAGGAGGAGTCGATGGAGGAAGAAGACATCTCTCCAGAGGAGGGAGGTACACAAACCTCTACTCAGTATGTACAGCGAGGGTGGGGTGATGCAGAGCAGGCCGAGGTCACGCCTCAAACAGGGGACAGCGGTTCTTTGGCAGTTGGGAGTCTGCAGCACATGGTTGATTTCATGCTGCAGTGCCTGAGAAACGACCGCCGCATCGCCCACATTCTCGTCTCGGCTGATTATTGGGTGTACACCCTCCTAGATCCTCGCTACCGGGACAGCGTACAAAGGCTCATACCAACGTTGAACCGGGAGCGTAAACTGCGGGAGTACGAAGAGTCACTGGTGCAGTCCATAATGTTTTCCATTCCACCCGACAGCATTGTTGCTAGTGCTTTACAAAGCAGCTCTGTGCGTCGAGGCAGTGGAGGAAACTCTGCACAAAGAGGGAGCAAAGGCAGCGCCGCAGCACAAGGCAAGACCACTATGGCCCAAATGTGGCAAAGTTTTGTGTGTCCACCACAATTGTCTACACCATCAGCGACGCCTCGAGTCAGCAGGAGGCAACGCTTCCGTCAGATGGTGTCAGACTACATGTCTTGCCCTGTCACTGTGCTCCCAGATGGCTCTTCCCCCTTCAAGTTTTGGGTCTCTAAGCTGGATACATGGCCAGAGCTTAGCCAGTATGCATTGGAGGTGCTGGCTTGCCCTGCTGCCAGTGTATTATCGGAACGTGTCTTTAGTGCCGCAGGTGGTGTACTAACAGACCGTCGCACGCGACTATCTTCCGATAATGTTGACCGGCTGACTTTTCTGAAAATGAACAAGGCCTGGATCTCCAAAGACTTTGCCATTCCTCTTACACACTAAATTAGTGGTTGGCAACTGTATCCAGGTCTGCTGGTGTGTTCATTTTTCTACCACCTGAACTATAATCCCTGTGCTTCAACACAGCCAGTTGTCGCTCAGATGTGTCGTCTGCACAGAGAAACACACTAGCTCCTGTGTTAGTGGGGTTCAGTAACGCCAGCTGACCCCCTGCTGTGTGGACGGCAAAGTATATCCCATAACTAGATATGGGAATGTGGACAGAACAGGCGACATTGCCGGACACACATCAGGGGATTAACTGACCGGACTGAACACCTGTAACACAGGAACAAGTGTGGATTGTGCAGATGCCACTTCGGAGCTGTAACTGGCGGGGTTGGAGGACAGGGGAAATACGAAAATCAGTGAAGCCACAGGCCTAAGTGGAGCTTGGTTAAAATTAGTAGAAGTCTACAACCGATCTTAAAATTTCTTCAATGCAGCCTCAGCCTGCTCCGTGCTTGTCCCTGGGCTTCAACACAGCCAGTTGTTGCTCGGAAGTGCCGTCTTCACAGAGTAAAACACTAGCTCCTGTGTTTGTGGGGTTCAGTAACGTCAGCTGTTCCCCTGCTGTTTTGATGGCAATCTGTCCTGCTGCCTCCCAATTGACAGCACATCAGGCCTCAGCCTGCTAAGTGCTTGTCCCTGGGCTCCAACATCGCCAGTTGCTGCTCATAACTGACTTTGGCACGGGTACTCCCTCCTGCCCAGCTTGGTTCCAGCCCTGCCTGCTGTTTCCGGGAAGTGTCAATGTCAGTTTGCCACCCCAAGTTGCCATGTCGTGTTGCGGTTGGGTTAGCCGAGGCTAGGGTGCCAGCAGTTTAGGTGCTTCCTATGTGGACTGCGGGTTCTGGTAAGAAAGGCTTGTTCCGTAGTGCCAGTAGGACAAGCACCCCCTGTAGGACTGTGTGATTCGGTAACTGCGGCCAGCTTGCGGCATGCCAACTTTGCTTTTCAGGGGTAACTTCTGCTACCCCTCCGGGTTCCAGCACCGTCAGCTGGTTCTCGTCAGAGCCTTTGGCCTAGGTGCCTCCATCTCGGTATCCGAGTTCCGGCAACGTCTGCTGGTCCTTGGTAGTGCTTTGTAGCACAGGTACCTCCTGCTTAGTAACCGGGTTCCAGCACCGTCAGCTGGTCCTCGGTTGTGCCATTGGCTCTTATTCCTTCTGCTGCCCCTCCGGGTGCCACCACTGTCAGCTGGTCCTCGCTATTTCCATTTGCTCTTGCAGCTTCTGCTACCCCTCCGGGTTCCAGCACCGTCAGCTGGTTCTCGTCAGAGCCTTTGGCCTAGGTGCCTCCATCTCGGTATCCGAGTTCCGGCAACGTCTGCTCGTCCTTGGTAGTGCTTTGTAGCACAGGTACCTCCTGCTTAGTAACCGGGTTCCAGCACCGTCAGCTGGTCCTCGGTTGTGCCATTGGCTCTTATTCCTTCTGCTGCCCCTCCGGGTTCCAGCACCGTCAGCTGGTTCTCATCAGAGCCTTTGGCCTAGGTGCCTCCATCTCGGTATCCGAGTTCCGGCAATGTCTGCTGGTCCTTGGTAGTGCTTTGTAGCACAGGTACCTCCTGCTTAGTAACCGGGTTCCAGCACCGTCAGCTGGTCCTCGGTAGTGCCATTGGCTCTTGTTCCTTCTGCTGCCCCTCCGGGTGCCAGTACCGTCAGCTGGTTCAAGAGGACAAAGAACAGGAAGACAACCACCAAGATGCAGAACAACAAGAGAGAGAAGACAAAGAAGCATAAAAAAACAAAGCAGAAGAACATTAAGCATAAGACTAATACTCTGAGCAAATGATATTATCTTATTTATAAGCAGAAGAAGACTAAGCAGTGTATGGGGGTGAGTCCGTTCCTCCTCGTGGTGCACCCTGGAAAAGGCCTGCTGCTGCAGGCCAAACTGAACGCGGACAAATCCTGTTGTAAATCTTTTGTGACAGGCAGAACGGAAGGTGTAAACTTCTAACTTTTCTAGATAACAACTACAGGAATGCCTGACACAAACAAGAATATGATGAAGAAGAATAGGAAGAAGATGAAGAAGTTGAATATGTAGAATAATAATTGTTGAATAAGAAGAATATGAAGAATGTAAGAAAAGGAAGAAGAAGAATGTAAAAAAAGGAAGTAGAAGAATTTAAAAAAAGGAAGAAGAAGAAGAATGTAAAAAAATGAATAAGAAGAAGAATGTAAAAAAGGAAGTAGAAGAATGTAAAAAAAGGAAGAAGCAGAAGAAGAATGTAAAAAAAGGAATAATAAGAAGAAGAAGGTAAAAAAAGGAAGAAGAATAAGAAAGAAGAAGAAAGAAGAAAGAAGAAGAAGACATACATGTCTGGCAAAATATAAATGAGGCTAACATAGTCAATATCTTTGTAACTCCTAACGTCTTTAAAAAAAAAGTTTAATTCCTGCTATTCCATTTGATTGGGCTAAACCTCTATGGCTTTAATGTCTCCTCCACCTCCCACAATACATTCTACATTATTCTTAGTTGTTTTTCTTCATGTAGAATTAACCTACAAGGAAAGAAAGGGTTTTTTTTAATTCCGATATTTTGGCCCCATTGACTTGCATTGGTTCCCGGTATCGGAATCGGCGATACCGATACTTTTTTTTAAGATCGGCCGATCCATTCCGATCCGATATTTTCAAGTATCGGCTGGTATCGCTCAACTCTTCTGTTTACTGAATCTATCCACCACCACCCAGACTACAGTTTTGCCATTGGAGGGAGGGAGATCAGTGATAAAGTCCATGGACAAATGAGTGCAAGGTCTATCCGGAATTGGCAATGGCACCAATTCCCCGGCCGGCCAGTTCTGGGAGCTCTTAGCACTGGCACAAAAATCACAAGCAGACGCAAACATAGCAACATCAGAGGCCATAGAGGACCACCAAAACAGACTAGCCCAAAAAGAGGAGAATCGTGGAACTCCTGGAGCATTCTCATCTGGTACTGAACCGGGACAAAGAGCTTGTTGTCAGGCAATGATGGAGGAGCAAGAGACTGAGCATCACGAATCTCCCGCTCCAACTCTGAGGACACCCCAGCAATGGTCACCCGTGCTGAAGAATGGCACAGGCAGAGCCACAAGAGTACAAAGCACAAGCAGAGCCACAAGAGTGAGGAGCACAAGCAGAGCCGCAAGAGTGCAGGGCACAAGCAGAGCCGCAAGAGTGCGGAGCACAAGCAGAGCCGCAAGAGTGCGGAGCACAAGAAGACAGAGAGGACACAAGAAAAACACAGCAGGGAAAGGAACCACAGACAAGGAGACTGACAGACAGAGGTAGGACAGAGTTCAGACAAGGTAATGGTACGAGACAAGGTACAGGACCAAGGACACAGGGACCAGGATATACTGCCTCCAGGAGGGCGGAAAGACAGGTACAAGGCAAAGCTAGGAACCAAGCCTCCAGAGAAGGTGAAACACAGAACAAGACCTGGCAACTCAGCAGCAAGGCACTAACTGAGTTAAGACATTGCACAGGCAAGTTCCACTGGGTGGAGCTGCCCTAAATACTAGAGGCCTCTTGGTAATTGGCTAGGGACACATTAGACAAGTGCACCCTGATCCATAAGAACCCGAGAGTTCTGGCCCCGCCCCCCTATACACAGAGCCAGGGAGCATGCAGAGAGCAGGCAGAAAGCAAGAGGCACACAGCATGGAGCCAGCTGCAGACAGAACTCACAGTATGGCCTGGAGTAGTGAGTACGTTGGAGTGTGGGGGATGGGAGGCCATGCAGTGATGCCAGCAGGGTTGTTACATGCCTCTTGTTTGGCTGCATTATATCATGTGATGTGATAGTTGCAAGGCATTGTGAAGAGCCTGTGTGGATATACCTGAGGTAATATTAGCCTTATCTGGCTAATTCAATTTTCTGCTATACGTAACATGACATTGGGAATTTTTGTGCAATTCAGTCGGGTTGCACATTCTTTGAACTTGCTGGGACCTGTAAATATTTTAGTATTTGACATGAATTTGTTTTTCCCATCTATAATTGTATCATACCATCAAAATATGAATATATGTTTCTATTTTTATATAGTGGTATTAACTTATGCATAAGAATTTTACTTTTACATTTATTTTAGAATATTATTTTATAATATTTTCTTCAAAAGAAAATCAATGACCACAGTACATTCAAATGTATTAATTTTAGAATTGTAGACCAATATTATGTAAAACGTGAAACAAATAACCCAATGTCTAATCCGCATTCATATCAGATGAAGACACTATAAAAAGACTTACTTGTCCATAATACATGTCTGGTTCTGTAAGATTGCTCAGAATCTCATTGCACTGAAACATTGAGTGTAAAATGCTGCCTGAAATAGTTCTTTACTCCATTACATGCATCATCATAATCATTGGGCTTCTGCTGAATGGATCTATTGTTATGGTCAACTTGTTTAAGTGGATTAAAGATTGAACTCTTCAAACCATCAATGTACTTTTACCTGCTTGGGACTAGTGATATTTTCACTGCTATGTCTGTATGTACTATACTTTTATTTTTCAATGTATGACTTGTCAATTTTCCAAAGTGAAGCTTGTCCTGAATATATAACCACTAGTATCGGATATCACCGATTCCGATCCCGGAAGCCCCATTCAAGTCAATGGAACAGAAATATCGGAATTAAAATAAACCCTTTCTTTCCTTGTAGGTTAATTCAACATGAAGGAAAACAACTAAGAATAATGTAGAATGTATTGGGGGAGGTGCAGGAGACATTAAAGGCATAGAGGTTTAGCCCAATCAAATGTAATAGCAGGAATTAATTTTTTTTAAGACGTTCGGAGTTACAAAGATATTGACTATGTTAACCTTTTTTATATTTTGTCAGATATGTATGTTTCACTACTTCCATGCTCTTCACCTTCTTTTTTACTTCTCCCACACTTTCTCTTTCATCCTCAGCAGCAGCAGCATCTTTTTCATCAACTTCTTCTTCAACCTTATTCATCTTCTTCTTCTGGACCTTCTTCCTATTATTCTTTTTTTTTACATTCTTCATATTCTTCTTATTCAACCATTATTCTTCTTCATATTCTACTTCTTCATCTTCTTTCTATTCTTCTTCTTCATCATATTCTTATTTGTGACAGGCATTTATGTAGTTGTTATCTATAAAAGTTTGAAGATTACACCTTCCGTTCTGCCTGTCACAAAAGATTTACAATAGGATTTGTCCACGTTCAGTTTGGCCTGCAGCAGCAGGCATTTTCCAGGGGCACCACGAGGAGGAACGGACTCACCCACATACACTGCTTAGTCTTCTTCTGCTTATAATTTAGATAATATCTTTTGCTCTGATTTTTAGTCTTATGCTTAATGTTCTTCTGCTTTTGGTTCTTCTGCTTCTTGGTCTTCTGCTTCTTGGTCTTCTGTCTCTTGTTGTTCTGTATCTTGGTGGTTGTCTGCATGTTCTTTGTCCTCTTGGTCATCTTCTTCAGGGTCATCTTTTTTGTCTTCTTTGGGGTGGTCTTCAGGGTCGTCGTCTTCAGGGTCGTCGTCTTTGGGGTCGTCATCTTCGGGGTGGTCTTCAGTGTCGTCGTCTTCAGGGTCATCGTCTTCGGGGTTGTCGTCTTCTTCGGGGTGGTCTTCAGGGTCGTCGTCTTCAGGGTCGTCGTCAGGGAGATCCAGAGTGATTCCTAGTGTTGAGCGATACCACCCGATATTGAAAAATATCGGATCGCATTGGATCGGCCAATCTCCAAAAAGTATCGGGTATCGCCGATTCCGATCCCGGAAGTCCCATTCAAGTTAATGGAACAGAAATATCAGAATTAAAAAAAACCCTTTCTTTCCTTGTAGGTTAATTCTACATGAAGAAAAACAACTAAGAATAATGTAGAATGTATTGTGGGAGGTGTAGGAGACATTAAAGCCATAAAGGTTTAGCCCAATCAAATGGAATAGCAGAAATTAATTTTTTTTTAAAGACGTTCGGAGTTACAAAGATATTGACTATGTTAACCTCTTTTATATTTTGTCAGATATGTATGTTTCACTACTTCCATGCTCTTCACCTTCTTTTTTACTTCTCCCACACTTTCTCCTTCATCATTCTCAGCAGCAGCATCTTTTTCATTAACTTCTTCTTCACCTTATTCATCTTCTTCACCTTATTCATCTTCTTCTTCACCTTCTTCCTATTATTCTTTTTTTTTACATTCTTCATATTCTTCTTATTCAACTATTATTCTTCTTCATATTCTACTTCTTCATCTTCTTCCTACTCTTCTTCTTCTTCATCAAATTCTTATTTGTGACAGGCATTCCTGTAGTTGTTATCTATAAAAGTTTGAAGATTACACCTTCCGTTCTGCCTGTCACAAAAGATTTACAACGGGATTTGTCCGCGTTCAGTTTGGCCTGCAGCAGCAGGCATTTTCCAGGGGCACCACGAGGAGGAACGGACTCACCCCCATACACTGCTTAGTCTTCTGCTTATAATTTAGATAATATCATTTGCTCTGATATTTAGTCTTATGCTCAATGTTCTTCTGCTTCTGGTTTTTCTGCTTCTTGGTCTTCTGTCTCTTGTTGTTCTGCTTCTTGGTGGTTGTCTTCATGTTCTTTATCCTCTTGGACATCTTCTTCAGGGTCATCTTTTTGGTCTTCTTCGGTGTGGTCTTCAGGGTCGTCGTCTTCAGGGTCGTTGTCAGGGAGATCCAGAGTGAGAACCAAAAACCATTTCCACAAGCTCGAACTTGGAAAAGTAGCAGAAGGTACAAGAAGGCTGAGGAACTGCTGAGAACCAGCTGACGGTACTGGAACCCGGATGGTTAGCAGAAGGAACAAGAGCAAATGGAACTAGCGAGGACCAGCTGACGGTGCTGGAACCCGGAGGGGCAGCATAAGGAACAAGAGCCAATGCTGGAACACGGTTACTAAGCAGGAGGTACCTGTGCTACAAAGCACTACCAAGGACCAGCAGACGTTGCTGGAACTCGGATACCGAGAAGGAGGCACCTAGGCCAAAGGCACTGCCGAAAACCAGCTGATGGTGCTGGTACCAGGAGGGGCAGCAGAAGGAACAAGAGCCAATGGCACAACCGTGGACCAGCTGATGGTGCTGGAACATGGTTACTAAGCAGGAGGTACCTGTGCTACAAAGCACTACCAAGGACCAGCAGACGTTGCTGGAACTCGGATACCGAGAAGGAGGCATGTTGTGAGTTCATTTTCCCCTTCATTACTGAGGCCCGAGGAACTCCCTCTTCTGGTAAAGAAAGGTAGTGAGCCTGATTATCAAACACCTGAGGCTGATGATGATGACTGGCTGAGTGGAGTTACTGACTGGATATAAGGCTGCCGACGCCCTTCTGCCCTGTGGGTGATTTCTCTGTGGGATCCCTGGAGACCAGTCTGAATTCCTGCTCCTCTAAAGCTAAGTTTGCTGCTCGGCCTTTTGCTTTGGTGCTTGACTTTGTTTTGCTTTGTTTTTCTGGATTTCTGCCATTCCCTGCTGGGGTGTGCTGAATTCATTTAGCTCTGTCTTCTGAAAATACCTGAGTGCTGATTTAGTTTTTGAAGCCTAGCTGCTTCAGGGCCTTTTTCATATCAGCTTGTTGGCTTATGTCTTTGATAGGGTTTTGGCAGATTGCAGACAGCATCCTTCCTGTCCTTTCCTATCTAGGTAGTTTTTGGGCCCCGTCTTTGCTCAGTCTATCTTTCTGTCTGTGTTAGTATTTTCATCTTGCTTCACCGTCATTATATGTTGGGGGCTGCCTATTGCTTTGGGGTCTGCTCTGGGGCAGTTTAGATTTCCCCTTTCTTTCTTTAGGCCTATGTAATTCTCCGGCTGTGATCGAGGGGTCTAGGGCATCGTAGGAACCCCCCACGGCTACTGCTAGTTGTGTTGATAGGTTCAGGGGTCTGCAATCTGATAGTTGCCAACTTCACTGGTTTTCTGGACTTAGCTTGTATTTCTGCTTTTGCCTCCTACGGTGACTCATTCATAACAGAGGCACCTAGGCCAAAGGCACTGCCGAGAGCCAGCTGACGGTGCTGGAACCTGGATGGGTAGCAGAAGGTACCCATAATAAACAGAGTTGCAAGGCCGCGAGCAGGCCGCAATTACCGAAACCCACAGTCCTACAGGGGGTGCTTGTCCTATTGGCACTACGGAACCAGTCTTTATTACCAGAACCCACAGCCCACATAGGAAGCACCTAAACTGCAGGCACCATAGACTCGACTAACACGACCACAGCACGACCGGACAACGAGTCGGTGGCAAAGTGACGTTGACACTACCCGGAAACAGCAGGCGTGCTGGAACCAGGCTGGGCAGGAGGGAGTACCCATGCCAAAGACACTGCCGAGAACCAGCTGATGGTGCTGGAACCTGGAGGGGCAGCAGAAGGAACAAGAGCCAATGGCACAACCGTGGACCAGCAGATGGTGCTGGAAGACGGTTACTAAGCAGGAGGTACCTGTGCTGCAAAGCACTACCAAGGACCAGCAGACGTTGCTGGAACTCGGATACTGAGAAGGAGGCACCTAGGCCAAAGGCACTGCCGAGAACCAGATGACGGTACTGGAACCCGGATGTGTAGCAGAAGGTACCCATAATAAACAGAGTTGCAAGGCCGCGAGCAGGCCACAATTACCGAAACCCACAGTTCTACAGGGGGTGCTTGTCCTATTGGCACTACGGAACCAGTCTTTATTACCAGAACCCACAGCACACATAGGAAGCACCTAAACTGCGGCCAAAGAGTGTCAGTGCACCCCTTAAATAAATACCACAACTTATGATGCTCCGATACGGCACAGAAATATAAGTATAGTACAATGACACATACTTCACTGCTTACATGACATGACTGATCAATTTTAAATTCTACAATAGCTCAAAAAACAGACAGTATATTACTCCAGACAGTATTATGGCCACCACATTGTGCGCCATACAGAATAATGAGCCCCGTATATTTCTCCATACAGAATAATGTTCCAAACAGTATATGATGAGCTCCACAAAATGCTACAGTATAAGATGGTCCCTATGGATGATGCTCCAGTGTATGATAGGCCCTAATAACGTTCCATGTACAATGGGCGCCATTTCTAATGCTCCAGTGTATAATGGGCCCCGTAAATGTTGCTCCAGTGTTTATGCTCCAGTATATGTTGGGCCTCATTTTTAATGAACCGAGGCATGGTATGTGAAAAGAGGTCCATGGAGTTATCTGAAGTGTGTGCTGCTGCATCCTTCCCTTTTGGTGTGGGTGAAGGGCACAAGGAAAGGGGTTGCTCCTGACTAGAGTTGAGCGAAACGGGTCAGTCAAATTCATAATGAAACGAAACCCGACCATAGCATGAGGTCGGCCATGAGGTCGGCGACCAGAGCACCAAAGTCGCGTTTCAAATGATGCTTCCAGCACCCTTTTTCAGCCAATGATGGAGGACGCACACTGTGGGCAACGCGATGACATGGGCATCGGTCACCACCATCTTTGAGAAGGGCATGCAAGTGATTGGCTTGCTTTGTGTGGCATCACAGGGGCTATAAAAGGGTGTGCACGCCGACCGCCATCTTACTTCTGCCGATCTTAGCATAGGGAGAGCTGCTGCTGCTGATTCTGAATAAGGGAGAGCATTAGGCAGGGAAGAAGAACCAAAAAACTGCTTCTGCTGGTAGCGATTTCCACTGTACAACACAACAGTTTGTGTGCAGTGACAGGGGAGGCTAGATTTTTAGTGCATCAGCTCTGTTGGTTATTAGGCTGCCTTATAAGGCTCCCTGATAGCTGCATTGCTGTTTGCACACTGCTGTGAAAACTGCTTTTTTAAAAGCAAAAATACTTTTCTTCCTCTTTTCTGCAGTTACCAAGGGTTCATTTTTCCACACTTTTGTGTGCAGCAGTCCTGCTTATTAGGCTGCCTGCATCCACACTTGGACTGAGAGCATCATTGTAAGCCTCTTAAAATCTCTAGGGAGCTTCCAATTCTCCCCAATACTATATACACACCTTGTACTTTGTCATACACCAGCCAATTTCAGCCTGTTACATTGAGGTGTAATCTCTAGTGGGCTTGAGATAATAGTTCAGCCTCCTAAAATCTCTAGGGAGATTCAAATTCTCCCCAATACTATATACACCTTGTACCTTGTTTTACAGTACATATAGCTGGTGGTATTTTGGGTACATTTTTCCAAAAATGGGGAAGTATGGTGGAAGAGGCCATGGAAGTGGGCGGGGGTTGCCATCTGGTACTGATGGTGGTGGGGGTGGTGGTGCATCGGCTGGTAGTGGCAAAAGCACAATAGCACCTAAGGCAGGAGGTGTTGAGCCTGCGTCATGGTCTGGCTCTGGAACGCCTGGAAGGCTACCTTTTCTGGGAGTAGGTTAACCGCTTTTAAAGCCGGAGCATCAGGAACTGGTTTTGGTTTACAATGCCGAATCAGACTCCAGCAAATATGCCCTCCTCTTCTGAAGTTTCAAAAAATGCAAGCACTGAGTCGTCAAGTGCTGACTCCTGGTCAGGAAGAACCCCTTTCCTTGTGTCCTTCACACCCACCAAAAGTGAATGATGCAGCAGGCCACACTTCACATTAGTCCATGTAGCTCTTTCCCACATACCATGCCTGGGTTATCAAGTCAAATCGTTTATTCCCCAGTTCAAGATGAATCTGACATCGAGTGTGGGTGGCCAGCCAGGGCAGTGGGGTTAATCGGTACCGAGCCGGTGTCTCAGAGGGATGTGTCACAGTGGTGGTGACCCGGTCCGTGGGCATGGGCGTCCATGCAAAGGGGTGAATAACATTTATAGGTGAAAGATACGTGAGACCACCTGTGGTTTCTGATCAGATTGACCAGCGCTGCAGTGTCGCTTCTCTGGGGCAGATGTGGTGGTGCAGCTAAGATGTAGAAGCCCTGCACAGGTAGGGCCGTAGTCGCAGGGCAGATGACAGAGTTGGTAGATGGTGTGCAGTGCAGGATGTAGCAGAGCCATGCACCAGGCGCATGAGAAAGATGACAGACACAGTCATGCAGTTCCTTTACCTGTACTTGGTAAGTGCTGTACAGGATCCAGAGAACAGATGGAGAAGGAGTTGGTTAGCCTGCAAGCAAATTAAGAATTCTGTCTCTGCAGATAGGTAGTGTGGCCTCCGTTCTAGCGCTCATCTGAGATACTCGCAGTACTGAGTTCACTGAAGTTCCCCCTGTTGACTCTCTTTTGAAACTTTCTCGTATGGCAGGCAGCCGTAGCCTTTTCCTTCTGGCTCCCACACGTCGCTGCTGGGGCCTCCGAGCCTTAGCTGGGAACAGAGCATTTACAGCTGTTACTTCCTCCGGTTTCTGCTGCAGGACCGTCAGTGTCCCTACAAACTCGGAGACCGGAATCCGGACCATGCGCTCCAGCTAGGAGTGAGCCTTAACTCTGCTCATCCTCCTGCTCCCCTTCTCACATCCACACACTTCCCCCTTCTCTTCACAGACTGCCCTAACTTCCCTCCTCCCAACCACAGAGAGCAGCTCCTCAGCAGTCAGGTTCAGAGCTCTCCCTGCTGGCCTGGAGTGGGAACTGTGTTGTGTGTTGGTTTAACTACTAGAGAGATCCTTTGTTGCTCCCAAGCATGACATCATACTCCCTAGGAGGAAGGTAATGCCACTGTGGCAACCGTACTCCTGGGGGCGCCACAAGTGCAATGATGCCCAGCCACTGCTAGATGATTCTGCTGGTACATTGACCCAGACCACTACATTCCCCTCGCACTCTACACAGCCAGAATCTGACCCTGATGAAACTCAGGTTCCCCTTCCCGCATACTATACCACCTTACACGGTGACAAAGAGGAAGATGCAGATGAAAGTGCAGGTTCCTTGAGCGGGGGGGCATACTCATGGGCGACGTCACTGGCACAGGGCCTTCATAGTACGCAAAAGTGTCTCTGCCGGTGGGAGGGCCCGGGCCCACCTACCGCCAGACACACCGCCGTACTATGAGGGGCCCTGTGTCAGTGCTGTCACCAACGAGTGGGGCCCCCCCTGCTTGCTCAGGATCACAGCACTTGCAAAGTTGAAATACTTACCTCTCCCTGCTCCACCGCCGTGACGTCTTCCGCGTTTCCTGACAGTGACATTCTGGTCAGAGAGCACGATGACATCACATCTGTACGCCCTCTGCCTAAACAGTCCAAGTGCAGAGAGATGGAAGATGGGGACGACGAGGAGTCCAGACTAGTACAGGGATTCCCTAGCGAGGAGACTTATTCAATTGTTTTAAAGGTTGGGAACAATTTTTGGGGAGCACTGTACTCTGGAGAATGGTATATGAGGCCCACCATACACTGGAGCATTCCAAAGGTGGACATCAGACTCTGGAGCAGCATTTACAGGGCCCATTATACACTGGAGCGTTATAAATAGGGTCCATTATATAGAGAGCACTATTTGGGCCCATAATACAGTGGAGCTTCATCCATGGGGACCAACATATACTGTAGCATTATGTGGAGCTCATCATATACTGTATGGAACATTATATGGGACCAATGATTCTGTATGGAGAAATATATGGGCCTCATTACTCTGTATAGCGCACTATGCGGTGGCCATAATACTGTATGGAGTAATATACTGTCCGTTTTTGGAGCTATTGGAGAATTTAAAATGGATATCAGTCATGAGATGTAAGAAGTGAAGTATTTTTCATTGTACTATACCGCTATTTCTCTGCCGTATCAGAGGATCATGTATTGTGGCATGTGTTAAAGGAACCCATTGACACTCTTTGGCCCTGGGCCCATGAAAATCTGGAACCAGCCCTACCTCCCACCACAACTTTAGCCAAATAACCCCCAGTTTTCAATGCCTAACTATTATTATAAAGTAAATTAAGGTTGACAAGCTTAAGTAATAAGAATTGATGTTTTTGGCATTAAAATGGGCACTGTAGGTGTGTTTCCTGTCCTCCACTCACTGCCGACTTTTCTTCCCCATTGACTTGCATTGGGTTTCGTGTTTCAGTCGACCTTCGACTTTTCACGATAATCGGCCGATTTCGTTCGACCCGACTTTTGTGAAAGTCGGGTTTCATGAAACCCGACTCGACCCGGAAAAAGGTAAAGTCGCTCATCTCTGCTCCTGACCAGAAGCCTGCACTGACGACTCAGTGCTTGCATTTTTTGAAACTTCTGAAGAGGAGGCGATAGAGCTGGAGGCTGTTTCAGCAATGTAAGTGAAAAACAGTGCCTGATGCTCCGGCTTTAAAAGCAGTCTACCTACTCCCAGAAAAGGGAGCCTTACAGGCCTTCCAGAGCTACACCATGATGCAGGCTCATCACCTCCTGCCCTAGTTAGTATTGTGTTTTTGGCACTACCAGCAGATGCACAACCACCACCATCACTAACAGGTGGCCCCCCACGCCCACGTCCGCGTCCTCTTCCACCATACTTCCTCATGTTTTGAAAAATGGACCCAAAATACCAGCAGATATATGGTACTGTATCAGAAGCGTACATCTCTATACAGTCTATGGATAACAGTAAATCTCTGTATATATTTCATGAGTCATACACAGACGCTCACAGGCTCAGTATGGTTACACAATAAAATAAAAATTTGCAAATGGGTACAGTATCACCAGATACAAGGTATATATAGTATAGTGTAAACATTCTGAATCTCCGTATATATATTTCAGGGGGCAGACACAAACGCTCTCAGGCCCAGTATTGATTACACAAGAATATGAAAAGCTGTAAATGGGCAATGTAACACAAGCGGACAGCTGTATACAGTGTTGGGGTAATCTTAAATCTCCAAATACATTTCCGGAGTAACAGACAGACGTTCACAGGCTCATTATGGATTACACCTGAATTTAAATAGCAGAAAAGGTTACTGTATCAGAAGCGTACTGCTGTATACAGTGTTGGCCAAATTTGAAATCTCGGTATATATTTCCGGAGTCACCCTCAGACGCTCACTCAGTCTGGGTTTGACCATAATAAAAAATGTTGTTAAAAGGGTACTGGATAACAAGATAGCAAGTATATATATTATAGGGTACTATTTAAATATCCGTATACATAGTGCCGTAGTCACTCACATACGCTTACTCAGTATTGATTTGACCGTAACACTAAATGTCGACCAAAGGTACTGTATAACAAGATATAAGCTGTATCAAGTATAGGGTAAAATTTGGTATCTCCGATTCACCGTATATATAGAAGGCGTAACCCACACACGCTCACTCACTACGGATGATATCTTACTAAAAAATTTTGAACAAAGGTACTGTATCAGCACATATCAGGTGTATCCAGTCTAGGGGTAATTATAAATTTACGTCTACACTTCCGGAGTCAGACACAGACACTCACAGGCTCATTATGTATTACACCAGAATTTAAAAAGTAGAAAAAGGAAAAGGTATGCGAGGCGTACACCAGTATACAGTGTTGTGGTGCTTTTAAATCTTCGTATATATTTCAATCTCAGTAAGCCAGTCAAGACTCTCCGCTACTGGAAAGTACATGGATAAAAGTACAGACGGAAAGTCGAGTGTTTGCAGACATTTGGGAATTAGTCATCGTGTGAAAATCTCCCAGTAGATGTTGCAGAGACGATGCAGACCCTCAATGACTGTGTCTGTGGAGACAGCGAAAACATTTCTTTGTGAAGAAAGGATTGATATATCGCAGTAGTGTGGATCACATCACCGTTACTCGTCTCCATCAAATTGTGATCACAGGGAGAGATGTAGACATGGTCCTCACTGCCTATCATGATGTGTCTGGTCATTTTGGAGGGCAAAAGACAGAAGCTACAGGTCGTAGGCGATTCTATTGGATTAGCATTAGAGGAGACAATGAAAAATGGTGGCAGAAATGTCACACGTCTGTGACTATCACAACTGTGAAAGGTGATCATAAAGCACCACTGCATCCGCTTGTAAGTTGACATCCATTACAAATGGAAGCCATTGATTATCTGAAGGTAGAGGCCAGCAGGACAGGCCATAGCTACATCTTAACCATCATCGATCAATACACCAAATTTATAGTGGCCGTCCCTGTGAAGGATTTAACTGCCCAGACTACACAGCAGTGGAGCACGGAGATATAAGTTTTGCAACTTGCACGTGCTGTGGCCATGACCAAGCAGAGGGGGCACGCTTGTGGGCGACGGTACTGGCACAGGGCCCCTCATAGTACGCTGGTGTGTCTGATGGCGAGTGGGCCCCCCACCGTCAGAGACACTGTGTTGTACTATGAGGGGCCCTGTGACAGTGCAGTCGGCCATCAGTGGGCCCATCCACCTGTTCAGAGCAACGGCACTTGCCCGTGTGCGCCAGGTGTTGACCCTAGCCCTTGGGGGGGGTGCATCCCAGTTAGGGAGGTTTAAAAAATGGCATATGTTGATGTGTAGGGTGGACATTCAGCAGCTGTAAATGGCGGAATTGGGCAAGTCCGAGGAAGAAGAGAACAAAAGCGAGGCAGTTTTCTGGCAACCTATGTGTCATCAGGGGAAGGTGGGACAAAATCCTTTGAAACCCATGCATGGTTCATTTTAATGAAGGTTAGATCATCAACATTTTGGGTCGACATATGGGTCCATTTTTCTGTCAGGATTGATCCAGCAGCACTGAAGACTCTTTCAGATAACACACTAGCAGCAGGGCAAGCGAGCTCCTGTAAGGCATATGTGTCACCCCTGAGGCTTCAGTCGCCACAGAGGTACTGCACCTTCTCCTAAGGTGTAGTGCCCCACCATCCAGGTACGGTGGGAACTCCTGACCATGCTCCACACCTGCATTCCACACACAGGATAGTTCATTGGGGCCACCTAACAGCTACAGGCTGGGGGTTAGCAGAGCACCCCTCGTGGAACCCTGCTTCATAACACGAGATGTGCTGGGAGGCGGGTGGAGTGAGATGATATAAAAGAGAGGGAAAGTATAGGATTTCAGATCAGTCTGGGAGAGACCCAGAAGGGGTCAGTCTGGGGAGAGACCCAGAGAAGAGAGCAGGCTGACAGCAGGTCAGACTGAGAGGAGCTCAAGGCGGAGGAAGGCAGTCAGACAGGAGAGTCTGAGGACTGGTCTTAGTGGAACGAGCTTCTCAGGGAAGGAAGAGAAGGAAAGAGACGTAGACTGAAGACTACAGATTCCATAAGAGAGAGATAGAACAGATCTGAACGAAGGAGAAAGAGAACAGAGAGGAGGAGTGGGTTGGATAGGAACCCTGCCTATAGGTTCTCAGCGCAAAGGCCGGGGCCCGGTCCCCGAGGTTGATTGGATCTTTATATCCGGCAACAGACACCGGAGGAGTAGTGAGCCGCTAACGCCTTATTCCCACAATAGACTTGGGACACAACAGCGAAATGGATAGAGAGCCGGGTCTCAGGAGAAGAGTCCCCAAAGCAGGCTACAGCTGTCTGTCATACAAGTAAAGACTAGGAACATCTAGAGAGAGGCATTCCAGGGTAACTAAGTACTGGAGTGTTTCGCACCTAATGGCGCATTTGAGGAATCGTTCAGTGAAGGTACATATTGGCGGAGTGTGGAAGGGAGAGTCCTGTCCTGCCTGGAGGTTGGCTGGAGCCCTGACCTGGAGAACACAGTACGGAGGCAGGCAGTGGTGTGAACTGCAAACAGTGAGTAAAGCTTTGGAACCGCATACTCTGGTGTTCTCCAGTTATTCCCGCATCACTATACATGGGTAACAACATCTACACCATCCTGTGCCTCTCCTCATCCATTGCACCTACACTGCCCTGGGACTACAGCTCCACCTGTGGGGAGCTTTACCATCTCTGCTGCACCACACCATCATTCCCAGAGGATCTGTACGCAGCGTTGGCTAACAACTCACTTGCCAAATACCACGGGTGGCATCACGAACTATACCTATAAACTCTAACACCTTTAACACCACCGCCATTGATATTGGGCGCCCAGGGCCACGGACCGGGTCACCACTGCTGTGACACATTCCCCTGACACCGGCCCGGTACCGAGTACCCCACGGCCCTGGGGGGGGCGACTCACATATATTGTGCCAATTCAGGCCAGGTGTCCAGTTTAGAGACCCAATAGTCAAAGGGGAATGACCTGAGAAAGAGAACATCGATATGGGAGGAGAAGTAGTTTGCAACCATAGTTGACAACTGCTGTCTCCTGTCACTTTTAATAGATGCAGTATTAGCAGTCATGTGAGTGGTACTTGAGAAATCAGTCCACAACATGATCATGAAACCCCTGTCTCCAATGCCACTTCGGCTGTGTGCACCATGAACACCTCTTCCATTGTGCCCACTACGGCTTGTGGGAGAAACAGCACCGCTGCTGTGTGCTGGGAAAGCCTCAAACAAACGGTTTACCAGAGTTGCTTGTTTGTTAGCCAATATTATCTCTAGGTTCTCCTGTGGCATGATGTTGTGTAATTTGCCTTTGTAGTGTGGATCGACGATGCTGGCCAGCCAGAAGTCGTCATCCTTCATTCTTTTGGCAATGCGGGGGTCCCTTTTTAGGATCCGCAAGACATAATTGCACATGTTTGCCAATGTACCAGGTGTCAATAATGAACTGCCACTGCTGGGTGGAGGAGCACTTTCTGGCAAATCCACATCACTACAGTCACGCACAAACCCTGTACCTGACCTTCGAACGCCAACATTTTCTCTTGCACCCTGAGAAGCATCCTCCTGCCCAAAATAATGAGCCCCGTCATCCTTCTCTTCTTCCTCTTCTTCCTCCACTTCGTCCAGGACAGTTCCCTGACCAGACAATGGCTGACTGTCAGCAAGTCTTCCCTCCTCCTCCTCCTGCTCCTCCTCCGCTACAGACGCCTGTTCCTTAATGTGCATCAAACTTTGCATGAGCATGTGCATAAGTGGGATGCTCATGCTTATGATGGCGTCGTCAGTGCTTACCAGCCGTGTGCATCCCTCAAAACACTGAAGAACTTTACAGAGGTCTTTCAGCTTTGACAACTGCACACCCGACAATTCCATGTCTGCCCTCAAACTGCCTGCCCGTGTATCCTTCCACAAATGCACTACAGCCTGCCTCTGTTCGCACAGCCTCTCAACCATGTGCAGGGTGGAGTTCCACCTTGTTGCAACGTCTATAATTAGGCGGTGCTTGGTGAGGTGGAGCAATCGCTGCAGCTTCTGCATACGACTGGCGTGTACGGGCAAGCGACGGATGTGCGAGCACAGTCTTTGCACCTTATGGAGCAGGGATGTTAACACCGGATAATTATTAAGGAAGCACTGCACCACTAGGTTCAAAGTGTGAGCCAGGCAAGGTATGTGTGTGAGTTTTGCAAGGCCTATGGCTGCCACAAAATTACGGCCGTTATCACTAACTACCTTGCCTGGCACAATATGTAGACTGCCCAGCCATGACTCAGTTTGTCGCGGCAATTAGTCGGCCTGTACCTCCGCGTGTGTCTGTTGTCGCCCAAAGACATCATCTTTAGCACAGTCTGCTGACGCTTACCACTAGCTGTTCAATAGTGGGACATTTTGTGTGCAACACTGCCAGCTGTGGATGGAGTGATAGTGTGACTGCGCTCTGTGGACGAGCTTTCGCTTATGGAGGAGGAGGGTCGAAAGCTTACAGGCAACTGTTTTCTATACCGCGGGCTAGGCAGCACTGTTCCACCGCTGCTGTCCCCTGTGGAGCCTGCATCCACCACATTAACCCAGTGCACAGTGATGGATACGTAATGGCCCTGGCCATGCCTACTAGACCATGCATCTGTTGTGAGGTGCACCTTTCCACTCACTGATTGCTTCAGTGCATGGACAATGCGGTCTTTCACATGCAGGTGGAGGGCTGGGATGGCTTTTCGAGAAAAGAAGTGCCGACTGGGTAGGTCATATTGTGGGACTGCGTAGGCCATGAGCTCATGGAAAGCTTCGCTTTCAACCAAATGGTAGGGCATCATCTCTAATGAGATTAGTTTGGCAATGTAGGCATTCAAACACAGTGTATGCGGATGAGAGGATGAGTACTTTCTTGTCCTACTCAGAGTGTCTTGTAGGGTGGGCTGTAATGGAGAGCTGCATATGGGGGAACTAGCGGTGGACGGGACGGAGTGAGAGGGGGTTGGTGATGATATTGGTGGTGATGGCCTAGATTCAGTGTTGTGTTGCAAAACTATTGCGATTCCCCGAGTGCTTTGGCCTTGCGACGACACCGCAACATTTAGTGCTGGTGGTGTGCTTAACGTTGCCGGTGGTCTTACAGTGGTGGAAGCGATGGAGTGTTGCTGTCTACGTTCAGTCGGAGCAGGTGGACATGTGCTACCTCACGTTTTGTAGTCCGTCCACGCTTGCAAGTACATGTTGGTTAAATGTCTAAGCATGCAACTGGTATTCAAATTTCTGAGTTGTTTACCTTGGCTAAAGGTCCTTCCGCACTTCTTACAGGTAACCTTTGCCTCATCAGTAGGATTTTGGACAAAGAAGTGCCACACTGCACTCTTTCTATTATGGTATATATTTTCTGGCCTTGCACGCTGTGCTAAGTTTACCATCTGGCCAAGCTGTCCTCCAACTCTTTTATTTTTTGGTCCACGTTTTTGGACAGCTACGGGCCTGCCGGATATCCACTGCTGCAATGTCAATGCCTGCTGCGGATCCTTCTCCTTATCTGAACTATTGCCAGCGACAACCTCCTCCCCCAATGGATGCCAATCTGGGTCAAGGACTGGGTCATCCATCACCTCCTCTTCAAAGTCATCTGCACCTTCCTCTTTACCTTCCTCTGTGTCACCGTGTAAGGTGGTATAGTATGCGGGAAGGGGCTCCTGAGTTTCGTCAGGGTCAGATTCTGGCTCAGTAGAGTGCGAGGGCAATGTACTGCTCTGGGTCAATGTATCAGCAGAATCATCTAGCAGTAGCTGTGCATCAGTGCACGTCATGTCAGATTCATCTTGGACTGGGGAATTAAGGATTTGACTGGATAGTATGTGAAAATAGCTCCATAGAGTAATCTGAAGTGTCGGCTGCCGGACAGCTGTATAGTGTATAGGTCTGGAAAAATGGAAAATCTCCTTGGTTTGTTTTTCCAGAGTCACACACAGATAGCTTGTATTTATCCCTGCTACCAGCTGGGACTCAGTAGTGTGTGAGGAGCGTACACCGCTATACGGTGTCTGTATGGAAAATTGTAAATCTCCGTCTATGTTTATACGGAGTGACACACGCTGTCTCTGTATAGTTTGGACCATAATCAAACAGCAGATATATGAAACTGTTTGAAAAGCGGACAGCTGTATAGGGTGTAGGTCTGGAAAAATGGAAAATCTCCTCGGTTTGTTTTTCCAGAGTCACACACAGCTTGTATTTATCCGTGCTACCAGCTGGTACACTGTAGTCTGTGAGGAGCGTACACCGCTATACGGTGTGTGGAAAAAATGAACACTCGGTAACTGACCAGAACAAAATAATAAAAGTTGGAGTGCTTTGAAAAAAGCAGTTTGTACCACAGTGTGCACACACCAATGCAGCTATCAGGTAGCCTGAAAAGGCAGCCTAATCACCACCAGCGCTGCTACACACAACAAAAATCCTCCCCTTTCACTGCACACTATGTTCCCACAATGAGCTTTTGTTTCATTTTTGACACTGCATATTTTTGATGTGTCAAAAACCCAGCATCTTACAATTTCAGCAAAGTGGATGAAATTGATTGAAATCTTGTGCCCACAGTGATTTTTTTTTTTTGCTCAGCATAAACTGACCTGTGGTGCTTGTGTCAAATGAAGAACATGTCTATTTCTTTTATAAGTACTCTGTTTTTCCCCAGAGACTTGTAATGTAGAAAATCTGCAGGTTAGACACACACAAATGTATTTAGTGCTTTCCGCTGCAAAAACACATAAAAAATACATGAAATCCACACACATGACTGTATCAATAAGGTTTTGTCAAAGCTAAATACCAGGAAGTATCAAAAACAAAGCAACTTTATTTATAGCACGACTAACAACAAACAAAAAAATGCAGAGTCAAAAACACGATAAAAACACAACAAAAAGCCCCAAGTACCCTTAAATTATAGGAACTTAAAAAATTCACCAAAAGCTCATTGTGGGAACATAGGTTAAATGTTTCAAATACTACTTTTGCCCATGGACCTTTTGTCCTTGGTTGGGCTACAGACTATGGGACGACACAGCATTTATTCTTAATTATGCCAAACTTAATTGTGTAAACTCAGAATCATAAACTGTTGCCTGAAGTATTGACTCTACTTGTAAGAAAAATATTTACCTCTAGTATTATCTCCTACAGTTTATTTTCTGTTATCTTTGCAAAACTGTAATGCATGGCCACTGAACAATGATGTTTGCTGATATGTTGATTACATACATTGCCCATGCTAGACAGTTTGATGGCATTTCCCAACAGAGGAGGAAAAACTGTGCAAATAGATTACATAACCAAACAATGCAGGTTAATTCACATCTCTCTGACTTCTGGATGCTGGTTGAAGGCCAGTTGTGAACTATGTAAAGATACTTTTTCTTCTGGTCCATTTGACTCTACAGGAGATCAGCTTAGGAAGCTACGGCCCTGGCTGGAAGAACACAGATCTGCTTCACTGACCATCACTGAAACTCCAGAGACCTCTTAAAGAATCCAGGTTGGGACTATCGGGTCACCTGACCACATACCTCACAGCTCTCGGTTAGCTTCCTAAGCTTGTCATTACCTCCTCACTTTGGAGGCCTACCAAAAGCGAGGAGCCACTGGTGGGGGTATTCGGCACTGGAAGCAACTCTAATCTGTAAGTCAGCAGAAGGGTGAGACTCTGTAATTTGCACCATCTTGGGTATTTGCTGGGACTGTTCTATATGCTATTGTGTGTTAGTGGTTAAATAAATTATTGCCACACTGCGTTACCCTCACCCTGTGTTGTCTGAGTAGTGTTCTGTCCACTGGGAGATAGAGCGGGCGTTCAGTGGTATGAGCCCTGGTCCATGCAGTCTTTCTAAAGACAGCCGGGCCAGCGGACAAGAGCACCCACTGACCCCCATGTCTCCACAGAATACAAGTATGTTTAATCCACTGGGCTGCAAGGGAAAAGACGGACGGCACCACCAGTACTGCTGAAATTTTATGCTGCCAGTATCATACCATGCTGCAGGCTTTGCCTCATGACCTCGGGTGCTTGTCCAAGAAAACACAGGTAATAAATCTTCCAAAGAAAAGCAGATAGCACTCACCGGTCTTTTGAAGAATATTCTGTTCTTTTTTAGCAATAAAAAAGCATGTTGGCCAGGGGAGTGAGAACGGGAGTGGGCAGAAACTTGACGACGGCCATTTCGTGCCTGAGTAGCGCTTCCACGGGTCAATCAATTGGCACGAAATGGCCGTCGTCAAGATTCTGCCCACTCCCATCTTCACTCCCCCGGCCAACATTCTTTTTTATTGCTAATAAAGAGTGGAATATTCTTCAAAAGACCGGTGAGTGCTATCTGCTTTTCTTTGGAATAAGCATGTTTTACCTCTTGTTTCATTCTTGCAGCCTCTTAAATTTCAAGCTTGTCATCAGGACCCTCACTCATCTAGTAGAATTATATGTCACTCTGTAAAGTCTGATATACGTATCCTCTGCAGTGGAACACGTTGGTGCTGTATGAAAAAAATCTTGGTGTTATTATTTAGTATTTTTGTATTGCTATTTTAGGAAACAGTCAGTATTACTTTTCACAGATTTGTTTCTGTAAACAAATACATTTTCCTCTCACCATCCCCAAAACCAACATCAACCTTAATGCATTCAAATCTGATCAGAAAGGTTTACTTCTTTGTAAATTATTGACCAAATGTCATGCAAAGCATAAAGCAAATTCTCGAATAAAGTCACCTGTAATAAAATTGACTGTAGACAGATTTATCTTCACACAAGAGCTGAAGGTTTGTGATAAGTTCATGACTCCTGGTCATCCAACATGATCTCGGAATATTTTGAAATTATTGGTCGATTATTCTTAATTGCCATTATTTGCGTTTTGGTTGCCTTGGGAATTCTTGTAAATATGTTTATTGTCACAGTAAACCTAAATCACTGGAAGAAATCTCAACCTCTTCAGGACATTGATATGATCATTACCAGCTTAGCCATATCAAGGGTTATACTTCTATTTTTTGATGTTCTGTTTATTATCGACAATCTGCCCGATCGGTCATGGACCACCATGTTTCCGCAGTATACGATCACTCTGGCTCTATCTGTAGAGTTTTGTAGTCTGTGGTGGGGCTCACTGCTTTGCGTCTTCTACTGTGTGAAGATCACAAATTACAACAACAGATTCTTCATTAGACTGAAGATGAACATCTCCAAGATGGTTCCCTGGATGCTTCTCCTCTCTGTGGTTCCATCTTTGTTGTCCAGCTTGCCTTTACATTGGTTTGGATTTTCTCTTCAGTCTTTTAATGGTACAGACAATCCAACTGGGGTCATCAAGTCAAACTGGTTAAATTACTTTATGATCTGCTTTGCAGGGTCTTTTATGCCATTTCTCATATTCTGCTTTTTCGTTGGACTCTTGATTGTGTCACTCTTTAGACACTCCAGAAACCTGAGCAGTAGAGGTTACCGGTTCACTGATGCGCAACGTGACATTCACTTAAGAGTCATTTGGAACATGGTCTCTTTCCTCCTGTTTTATTGTTTATATTTTTTAGGTTCAAATTTATTTGCCATCAGCCTCATTTTCAAGAAGCGACTATTAACTCTCCTTTGCTTTATTCTTTATGTCGTCTTTCCAAGTCTTCACTCAATTACTCTGATTGTTGGCAAACGAGAGTTAAAAAACACCATTCTTAACATTCTCTGCCGATAACGGATAAGGAATAAAATTCTTTTAGATGTGATGAGAATTTGTAATAAAATTAACCAGAAGATTGAATGTCAGACATTAAAAAAGACACAAATGCTAATGTAGCTTTACACAACTTTTCTTTTGAAGCTGGAGTTTTAGATTTCTACGAAATTTTTTGAGTAGCTTAAATGTAACTCAGAATAGTTATTTTTACTAATGATGGAATGGAAAGCATAAAAAATTGTAAATAGCTACGTTATAACTTTTCTTACTGTTATGCTTATTAAAATAACAAATGTGTTTATAAAAATAAATTGTATCTGCATTATTTTCCTTTGGTTCTTTTTTTTTACAATTTTCTACAACATTTTATAACCTTATTGACAGTCACATTTTGTACATTAAAGGGAATCTGTCAACGGAAGTTGCAGGCCTATGTAAATGGCCTGGGTCCGGTCCGATGGGCGGTGTTTCTTCTTTTTTCTCCACCCCATCAGTGGCCCCCGTCCATGCTCTTCTCTGGTATTCTTCTCTATAGTTCACGCGTGCGCAAAGCAATCTTGCTTCGCGCACGCATAGTATGCTTTGCCCAAGTGCGGGCAAAGTCGAAAACTATGTCCCGGACGGATTTCGCTGTGTTCCGGGACATAGTGTACCGGCGCATGCACAGTAATGATTTTCTGCTTTGCTCGCAGTTGGGCAAAGCATACTGCACGTGCGCAAAGCAAGATTGCTTTGCGCACGCGCGAACGATGGAGAAGAATACTGGAGAAGAGCTCAGATGGGGTGGAGAAAAAAGAAGAAATACCGCCCATCGGACAGGACCCAGACCATTTACATAGGCTTGCAACTTCCGGTGACAGATTCCCTTTAATGTTTTGATTTGAGATAGGTGTATCCAATGATTCTTGAATTTAAAAAAATGCACAGCTCTGTTAGCTTCACAGAGAGGTAGAACTAAAGGCTTGTGCTTGCTCAGTAACTGACCCATACCAATCGCACATGTGGCCAAAACAAGTGCCAAGCCATGAGAAAAATGCTAAAACTGACGCTAACTACAAACCCTGTAGACTTCACATGGGAGCACAGCTCTATAGTTGGAATTTGCCCTGTACGTCCACTGTGCTAACCGCACACATGTGGGAAACAGATGCTAAGTTGGTACAAAAAGTCCTAACTGGCTAAAACTCAGTTGAAAACTAAACACACCCACATGCATACAGAGAAGTAGCGTATCCACTCACACACTCCAACCATAAATGATACCAGCACACAGGCGTGCGCCATTGAAAGCCTTTTATAACTTAATCTCAAGTCCAGACAGACAGGACCTTGCATGAACCAATCTGAAGCTGCCACATCACCAGAGCAGCTGACGTCCGAGCACCAATAAGAAGGCGCCACATCATGGACATGCTCAGTAGGGTGAAATCTGGACTTAAGCTCCAGAGTACAACGCTGCACATGTATACAAACCAAAGTCACCATAGGCTTAGCTGGAGAGCCAGCAGCAACTACACATGCAGCAGGAGCTTGGGCAATGTGCTAGGTCTGGAGTCTGTGCTGAGCAGTCATCCCAGCAGCTGAGCCTGAATGGGAGACTACTGTAGACAAGGCTTGGGATCTATCCAGTGCAGTGGGAGAATCCTTGCTCCCAGGGCTGCATCAGGGCATTACTGCCCTGACTGGTGTATGGGGCCCAGTCAGCAGAGGGTGCCCGCATTGGGCCCCCTCTCTTCTGCTAATCGGGCCCCAGTGGCAGGATTCTTCAGTGTAGTAACTGAACCTGTGTGTGAGATGCAGGTTCAGTTATTCTATTGCTGTGTGGACCCATAAGGCAATAGTTAAAGCCGCCAGCCAATCAGAGGCTGGCAGTGATGTCATTGTCATTCACAGGCAAGTGCACACTTGAAATGCCAGGAGAGATCAGTGCAGTAAGGTAAGAGGAAATTTTTTTTATTTTATTGAAAGCAGCAACCGCACTATGTTTCACCGGCAGGATGGAGACACATGGACCATGTATCTCCATCCTGCCCAGGTTAGAATGAAGACATGGGGGCAGGATTGGAGACGTGGGGGAGAAAGGAGATAAGGGGCACAATGGAGATATGGGGCAGAAAGGAGACAAGCGGCAGAATAGAGAAAAGGGGCAGAATGGAGACAAGGGGCAGAATGGAGACTGGGGGCAGGATTGGAGACGCGGGGCAGAATGGAGACACGGGGCAGAATGGAGACACGGGGCAGAATGGAGACACAGAGGCAGAATGGAAACACGGTGCAGGATGGGAGACATGGGGCAGGATGGGAGACATAGGGGCAGGATGGAGACATGGTTCAGGATGGAGACAGATGGGGCAGGTATATGGGGCGGGATGGAGACATATGATGCAGGATTATGGGGCAGGATGGAGACAGATGGATATGATGGAGAGAGATGGGCAGGATCATGGGGCAGGATCGTGGGACACATGAGGCAGGATCATGAGGCAGGATGGAGACAGATGGTGTAGGATCATGGAGCAGGATGGATTTGATGGAGACAGATGGGGCAGGATCATGGGACAGATGGGGCAGGATGGAAACAGTTGGTGTATGATCATGGGGCAGGATGGATATGATGGAGACAGATGGGGCAGGATCATGTGACAGGATCATGGAGTAGATGGGGCAGGGTCATGAGTGAGATGGGACAGGATCATGGGACAGATGGGGCAGGATGGAGTCAGATGGTGTATGATCATTGGGCAGGATGGATATGATGGAGACAGATGGGACAGGATCATGTGGCAGGATCATGGGGCAGATGGGGCAAGATCATATGGCAGGATGGAAACAAATGCTGTAGGATCATGGGGCAGGATGTATATGATGGATACAGATAGGGCAGGATCATTGGGCAGATGGGGCAGGATCATGGGACAGATGGGGCAGGATCATGGGGAAGTATGGAGAGAGATGGTGCATGATCATGGAGCAGGATGGATATGATGGAGACAGATGGGTTAGGATCATGGGGCAGATGGGACAGGATCATGGGACAGATGGGGCAGTATCAAGGGACAGATGGGGCAGGATCATGGGGCAGGATGGAGACAGATGGTGCATGATCATGGAGCAGGATGGATATGATGGATACAGATAGGGCAGGATCATTGGGCAGATGGGACAGGATTATGGGACAGATGGGGCAGGATCATGGGACAGATGGGGCAGGAGCATGGGACAGATGTGCAGGATCATGATGCAGGATGGGGAGCTCATGTGGGGTAGGATGGGACATCACATGAGGGCAGGATAGGAGAACATATGACTGGAGCCAGAAATGAGATACATGGGGGCCAGGATGGGGGGTTTTATTACCATAGGGGCTAATTAAGAGATATTATTACTGCAGTGATGTATTTATTTTATTTTTTGATGATACTGTTTTAAATGGGTGAGCGGTCCTGTTACTGTGCAGAGCAACACTGTCGCCTTTTTTTCTTCATCTTGTCTAGTTTAGAATTTGGGAAAAAAATAAGTAATGTGTTCTGCAAGCAGTGCTCTAGATAACTGTGTTATTTCCTGCAGAGACGAGCCCTGGCTGGAAGAAGTGATGGCGGTCTGTGCTCGATGAAGATTAAAAGCAAAGATGAAGGACTTCACCGAGAGACGTCACTGGTGAGTCAGTGTGTTACCTGTACACTGACACTATACACTATATACTTTATACAGTGGTCCTGTGTACAATGTCACCGACTCACCAGTGATCACTGTATTACTTTTACATTATACACTATATACAGAGCTCCTATGTATAATGTCAACGTGATCACTAGAGTTGAGCGAAACGGGTCGAAAAAATTCAAAAGTCGCTGACTTTCGCCAAAGTCGGGTTTCATGAAACGAAACCCGTCCTTAGCTTGAGGTCGGCCTCGAGGTCGGCGACTATCGTGCCAAAGTCACATTTCAAAAGATGCTTTTGCGCCCTTTTTCAGCCAATCAGGAAGAATGGACACTGTAGGCAACGTGATGACATAGGCAGCGGTTAACACCATGTTTGTGAAGGGCATGCAAGTGATTGACTTGCTTTGTGTGGCGTCACTGGGGGTATAAAAGGGCGTGCACGCCGACCGCCATGTTACTTATGCTGATCTCAGAATAGGGAGAGCTGCTGCTGATGATGATTGTGTAGGGAGAGCGTTAGGCAGGGAAGAAGATACCAAAAACTACTTCTGCTGTTAGCGATTTTGCCTGTACAACACACCAGTTACTGTGCAGTGCAAGGGGAGGCTATATTTTTGTGCATCAGCTCTGTTGGTTATTAGGCTGCCTTTTAAGGCTTCCTGATAGCTGCATTGCTGTTTTCACACTGCTGAGCAAACTGCTTTTTTGAAAGCAATCCAAATTTTATTATTTTGTCCTGGTGAGTTACTGAGCGGTCATTTTTTCACACACCGTACAGCGGTGTACGCTCCTCACACAGTACCGTGTACCGGCTGGTATCATGGCCAAATTGAAGCTATCTAAGTTTGTGACTCTGTAAGGAAAAGCCGAGGAGTTTGTCCGTTCTTACAGACCTACACTCTAGGGAGATTCCAATTCTGCCCAATTCTATATACACCTTGTAGTTAGTCATACACTAGGCAATTTCTGCCTGTCACATTGCGGTGTAATCTGTCCTGGGCCTGAGAAAATAGTTCAGCGTCCTCCAATCTACAGCGAGCTTCAAATTCTCACCAATACTCTATACAGCTTCTGCCTTCTCATACACCAGCCAATTTCTGCCTGTCACATTGCGGTGTAATCTCTACTGGGCCTGAGACAATAGTTCAGCGTCTTCCAATCTACAGTGAGATTCAAATTCTCACCAATACTCTATACAGCTTCTGCCTTCTCATACACCAGCCAATTTCTGCCTGTCACATTGCGGTGTAATCTCTACTGGGCGTGAGACAATAGTTCAGCGTCCTCCAATCTACAGTGAGCTTCAAATTCTCACCAATACTATATACATCTTCTGCCTTCTCATACACCAGCCAATTTCTGCCTGTCACATTGCGGTGTAATCTCTACTGTGCCTGAAACAATAGTTCAGCGTCCTCCAATCTACAGTGAGATTCATATTCTCACCAATACTCTATAGACCCTTTACCTTGTTTTACAGTACCATATAGCTGTTGTTATTTTGGGTACCTTTTTTTAAAAAAAATGAAGAAGTATGGTGGAAGAGGCCGTGGAAGTGGAGGGGGGGTTGCCAGCTGGTCCTGATGGTGGTGTTGGTGGTGGTGCTTCTGCTGGTTGTGGCAAAAGCACAATAGCACCTAAGGCAGGAGGTGGTGAGCCGGCGTCATCGTCTGGCTCCACAAGGCCTCGTAGGCTCCCTTTTCTGGGAGTAGGTAAACCGCTTTTAAAGCCGGAGCTTCAGCAACAAGTTTTGGCTTACATTGCTGACACAGCCTCCAGGTCTATCGCCTCCTCTTCTGAAGTTTCAAAAAATAAAAGCACTGCATCGTCAGTGGAGGCTCCTGGTCAGGAACAACACCTTTCCTTGTGTCCTTCACCCCTACCAAAAGTGAAGGATGCGGCAGGCCACACTACAGATTACTCCATGGAGCTGTTTTCACATACCATGCCTGGGTTAGCATGTCAAATCGTGAATTCCCCAGTCCAAGATGAATCTGACATGGAGTGCACTGATGCACAGCCATTGCTAGATTTATCTGCTGGTACATTCACTCAGAGCACTACATTGTCCTGGCAGTGTACTGAGCCAGAATCTGACCCTGATGAAACTCGGGTGCCCCTTCCCGCATACTATACCACCATACATGGTGACACATGTGCAACTGCCCCCAAAGAAGGTAGCCAGCGACGCTACATTGTTTCCCCCACTGTAAGCCCACTGGTTAGCACACCACCAGCAGCAAATATTGAGGTGTCGTCGCAAGGCCAAAGCAGTCAGGGAATCACAATGTCATATCAATGAAAGACTGAATATAGGCCATCAGAAAGAACACCAACTCCATCACCATCACCATCATCAACCGCTAGTTCCACCATATGCAGCTCTCAAGTGCAGCTTACCTTACCAGAGACTATGAGTAGGACAAGAAAGTACTCATCCTCTCATCCGTGTACACTGAGTTTGAACGCCCACATTGCCAAACTAATCTCGCTAGAGATGATGCCCTACCAGTTGGTTGAAAAGTTCCACAAACTCATGGCCTACGCAGTACCACGCTATGACCTACCCAGTCGCCACTTCTTTTCTCCTAAAGCCATCCCAGCCCTCCACCTTCATGTGAAAGACCGCATTGTCCATGCACTGAAGCAATCAGTGAGTGGAAAGGTGCACCTCACAACTGATGCATGGTCCAGTAGGCATGGCCAGGGCCGTTACGTGTCCATCACTGCGCACTGGGTTAATGTGGTGGATGCAGGGTCCACAGGGGACAGCGGTGGTGGGACAGTGCTGCCTAGCTCACGGTATAGGAAACAGTTGGCTGTAGGCGTTCAACCCTCCTCCTCCTCCAGAAGCGAAAGCTCGTCCACAGAGCGCAGTCGCACGAGCACTCCATCTGCAGCTGCCAGTGTTGCACACAAGTTGTCCCCCTATCGATCAGCTAGTGGAAAGCGTCAGCAAGCTGTGTTGCAGATGATGTGTTTGGGCAATAGACACACCACGGAGGTACTGGCCGACTACTTTTAGCGACAAACTGAGTCATGGCTGGGCAGTGTACATCTTGAGGCAGGCAAGGTAGTTAGTGATAACGGCCGGAATTTTGTGGCAGCCATAGCCCTTTCAAAACTCAGAGACATACCTTGCTTGGCTCACACCTTGAACCTGATGGTGCAGTGCTTCCTCAATAATTATCTGGAGTTAACAGGCCTGCTCCATAAGGTTCACAGACTGTGCTCGCACATCCGCTGGTCGCCGGTACACTCCAGTCGTATGCAGAAACTGAAGTGATTGCTCCACCTTCCCAAGCACCGCCTAATTATCGACGTTGCAATAAGGTGGAACTCCACCCTGCACATGGTTGAGCAGCTGTGCGAACAGAGGCAGGCCATAATGCATTTGTGGGAGGATACACGGGCAGGCACTTTGAGGGCAGACATGGAGTTGACAGGTGTGCAGTGGTCGAAGCTGAAAGAACTCTGTAAAGTCCTTCATTGTTTTGAGGAATGCACACGGCTGGTAAGCACAGATGATGCCATCATAAGCATGAGCATCCCACTTACCACTTATGCGTCCGCTCATGCAAACTTTGACGCACATTAAGGAGCAGGCGTCTGCAGCCGAGGTAGATGAGAAGGAAGAGGAGGAGGGAAACCTTGATGCCAGTCAGCCATTGTCTGCTCTGGGACCTCTCCTGGACGAGGTGGAGGAAGAAGAGGAAGAGGAGGAGGATGATGATGGGGATGATTATTTAGGGGAGGAGGATGCTTCTCGTGGGGCAAGAGAAAATGTTGGCGTGGCAAGGTCTGGTACAGGGTTTGTGTGTGACTGGAGGGATGTGGATTTGCCAAATTATTTAATTGTGGTCGTTATAGTGTCATAGGGCACGTCATCACTTTTTATTTATATTCTTTTTTTCACATAATTTTATATGTACACTATATTGATATTTGTATAGTGCATTTTTTCACAAAAACAGTTTTTTATGAGATATAAATAATTGTAGGTAATTAGCCACTGAGATATATTTCTTATATAAATCTATCCTTGGTATGTGGTCATGTGGTGTTTATTGATTATTATATAGAGTTTACTCGAATTATGAATTTTTTTATGATATACTTAGAAACGCCACGATTTATATTCTTCTGTCTGTGGGATGGAGTGGTTCTCCGACGCATGCGCCCTGAGCTCTTCAGGGAAACACCATCCCCGGCTTCATAATACTCAGTGCGCATGTCAAAATGACGTCAAGAGGAGATTTCCCCATGACGTGCGCTCTCGGTGAATGCTGGGTGATGGTGGGCGTCCTCTGGCGATGACGTCAGGACGCATGCGCAGTAGGGACGTCTCACCCCATCTTGTTCACTATAAAAGACCGGATAAATGTGCAATGGCGTATCCCTTTTGATAAAGCCAAGGGCGAAACGCGCGTCAAGGGTGACACGTGGCTCCAGAGCAACCAGGCACCATACTATATGGGTAAGCGTTAAGAAGCTGTGATTTTACTTGGCTCTTTTTGGCATCTATATTGGCAGCACTTTGTGGGTTAGCTCCTATATATATGTAGCGCTACTGGTTTTTATGGTTACTATAGCACTTGGTGTAAAATAATTTTATTATGTGCCATTAAAGTTTTTTCTGCCTGTATATATGTAACAGTACAGCTTTTTTATGGTCATTATAACACTTCTGTGTAAAATAATTTTATTATGTGTCATTAAAGAGTCTTGTTGCCTTGGTTTGCACTGGGTACATATACCAACTAGGGTTGTATGATATACTCAATTTTAATTAATTTTTGTACACATTTATTTGTAATTAATTAATAAATACTATTTTCACTTTATCATTTGCAAATAATAAAAACGTGCCAAAACAAATAATATATGTATAAAATTGATAAGTGAAAAAAATGAGAAAGTGATGAAACACCTCAATAATATGGTGCAATAATAAACACAATAATTATAATTATATGATACATATAAAAAACATGTGAGACATAAATGAAAAAATCAAATATTTCAAAAAGACGGACGCTAGTACAATATTTCTTCTTCCTTTTCCTCTTATCTTCACTGTATAATAATTCTCCTGTCTGTATCTTCAATACAAAAAAATAAAAAATCTCCAACTTATTCTCCCGCATATACACCAAGAAAACCGGATAATGAATCCTAAAAAAACTAAATAAAAACCATGAGTAGTAAAAAATAATGAATACATAATGAAAATAAAAAATGAAAAAATAAAAAATAAAATGATAAAAAAATTAAAAAAAATATATAAATATATATATACTGTTATATAACACACAAATAAGCACAAGAATTGTGACAAGATGAAACAAGGGTCCTCACAAAAATGGAGCGAAACTCAATTTTTCATTTAACCCCTTAGGGGTCATTGAGTCTAATTCCACGATCCATTTACATTCAGTTTGTGCTAATAAACGCTTGCTATTACCACCCCTACTACCACAATGCACCTGATCGATGCCAGTGACCTTCAATCCATTTGGATCACTATTATGCATCATACGAAAATGCCTAGGGAGTGTTTTGAGGGTACTTGCATCCTCAACTTTGTGGGCATTCAAAATATCCCTCACATGTTCCCTTACACGAATGGGGAGCTGACGTGAAGTCAGCCCCACATATATCTTGGAACAGGGACATGTGGCCAGATATATAACATGTGTACTACTACAGCTAATATGATGTCGAATCGGAAATGATTTAATACCATTTGAGGAATTGAAATGGGTCCCCCTGATCAAGTTCTTAGAAGTGCAGGCCAGACAACCCCCACAAGGGTAACAACCATACGTGGGTTGTGTATTGTTCGGATTCAATATGTTCACAGGTTTTGCCACATAGTGGCTCTTTACTAATAGATCTTTTAAACTCTTACCACGTCTAGCCACAAATTGTGGTTTATTGGAAATATTACGGGCCAAAACAGAATCTGTTAAAAGTACAGACCAATGTTTATTGATAATCTCTTGTACAGTGGGGAAAAAAAGTATTTAGTCAGTCAGCAATAGTGCAAGTTCCACCACTTAAAAAGATGAGAGGCGTCTGTAATTTACATCATAGGTAGACCTCAACTATGGGAGACAAACTGAGAAAAAAAAATCCAGAAAATCACATTGTCTGTTTTTTTTTCATTTTATTTGCATATTATGGTGGAAAATAAGTATTTGGTAAGAAACAAAATTTCATCTCAATACTTTGTGATATATCCATTGTTGGCAATGACAGAGGTCAAACGTTTTCTGTAAGTCTTCACAAGGTTGCCACACACTGTTGTTGGTATGTTGGCCCATTCCTCCATGCAGATCTCCTCTAGACCAGTGATGTTTTTGGCTTTTCGCTTGGCAACACGGACTTTCAACTCCCTCCAAAGGTTTTCTATAGGGTTGAGATCTGGAGACTGGCTAGGCCACTCCAGGACCTTGAAATGCTTCTTACGAAGCCACTCCTTCGTTGCCCTGGTGGTGTGCTTTGGATCATTGTCATGTTGAAAGACCCAGCCACGTTTCATCTTCAATGCCCTTGCTGATGGAAGGAGGTTTGCACTCAAAATCTCACGATACATGGCCCCATTCATTCTTTCATGTACCCGGATCAGTCGTCCTGGCCCCTTTGCAGAGAAACAGCCCCAAAGCATGATGTTTCCACCACCATGCTTTACAGTAGGTATGGTGTTTGATGGATGCAACTCAGTATTCTTTTTCCTCCAAACACGACAAGTTGTGTTTCTACCAAACAGTTCCAGTTTGGTTTCATCAGACCATAGGACATTCTCCCAAAACTCCTCTGGATCATCCAAATGCTCTCTAGCAAACTTCAGACGGGCCCGGACATGTACAGGCTTAAGCAGTGGGACACGTCTGGCACTGCAGGATCTGAGTCCATGGTGGCGTAGTGTGTTACTTATGGTAGGCCTTGTTACATTGGTCCCAGCTCTCTGCAGTTCATTCACTAGGTCCCCCCGCGTGGTTCTGGGATTTTTGCTCACCGTTCTTGTGATCATTCTGACCCCACGGGGTGGGATTTTGCGTGGAGCACCAGATCGAGGGAGATTATCAGTGGTCTTGTATGTCTTCCATTTTCTAATTATTGCTCCCACAGTTGATTTCTTCACTCCAAGCTGGTTGGCTATTGCAGATTCAGTCTTCCCAGCCTGGTGCAGGGCTACAATTTTGTTTCTGGTGTCCTTTGACAGCTCTTTGGTCTTCACCATAGTGGAGTTTGGAGTCAGACTGTTTGAGGGTGTGCACAGGTGTCTTTTTATACTGATAACAAGTTTAAACAGGTGCCATTACTACAGGTAATGAGTGGAGGAAAGAGGAGACTCTTAAAGAAGAAGTTACAGGTCTGTGAGAGCCAGAAATCTTGATTGCTTGTTTCTGACCAAATACTTATTTTCCACCATAATATGCAAATAAAATGAAAAAAAAACAGACAATGTGATTTTCTGGATTTTTTTTTCTCAGTTTGTCTCCCATAGTTGAGGTCTACCTATGATGTAAATTACAGACGCTCTCATCTTTTTAAGTGGTGGAACTTGCACTATTGCTGACTGACTAAATACTTTTTTTCCCCACTGTATACGTCTCCAATGACAATTATGAGTAGAGATATATCTTACATTTAAGTTCCGATCTAATGTCTTCTTCTTCCCACCCTTAAATAACAATTCTGATCGTTCTATTTTTTTGGCCCTCAAATATCCATTTTTTATACAATGATTGCTATATCCTCGTTCTTTAAACCTGTCCTTAAGATCTGCTGACTGCGCTTCAAACTTATGATCAGTGGAACAGATCCGTTTCATCCTAAGAAACTGACCAACTGGGATGGCTTTAAACGTATGTGATACATGTGAGGAAGTGGCATGTAACAAGGAATTCACAGAGGTTTCTTTCCTAAACACATCTGTATATATCCTTCCATCATCCCCCACTTCTAATAAGATATCTAAAAATTCAATTTTTCGTTGATGAGCCTTATATGTGAGTTTAATATTATACGGATTGCAATTGAGTTGACCCACAAATTCAGCAATATCAGTTTCATTGCCCTGCCTTATAAAAAAGATGTCATCAATATATCTATGCCAACACTGTACCTGGTCAATGCGAGAGGCCCCTTCCGTATGAAAAAGAGACCTCTCCCAGAGACCAAGAAACAGGTTGGCATAGGCTGGGGCACAAGCGGCCCCCATGGCAGTCCCACATGTCTGTAAATAATATCTACAAGCTCAACAACAAAATCACATAATTCACCATCCCAGTTGCTGTTTCGTAGGAAGAAACGGACCGCCTCAATGCCATCCTCATGGGAAATACACGTATATAACCACTCGACATCGGCTGTTACTAGCCACATGTCCGGTTCCAAGATAACTCCCTCCATTTTAGTTAGCATATCGGTTGTATCACGTACATATGATGGCAATATTTCAACCATTGACTTTAAATAAAAATCAACAAATTTGCATGCAGGATCACATAGACTATTTATTCCTGAGACAATTGGCCTTCCGGGAGGATCTACAGAGTCCTTATGTATTTTTGGCAATAAATATAGGGTTGGAATTTTGGGAAATTTTGACATGCGCACTGAGTATTATGATGCCGGGGACGGTGTTTCCCTGAAGAGCTCAGGGCGCATGCGTCGGAGAACCACTCCATCCCACAGACAGAAGAACATAAATCATCCCATTTATGCGTCTGCTCATGCAAACTTTGACGCAAATTAAGGAGCAGGCGTCTGCAGCCGAGGTAGATGAGAAGGAAGAGGAGGAGGGAAGCCTTGATGCCAGTCAGCCATTGTCTGCTCCGGAACCTCTCCTGGACGAGGTGGAGGAAGAAGAGGAAGAGGAGGAGGAGGGGGATGATGATGGGGATGATTATTTAGGGGAGGAGGATGCTTCTCGTGGGGCAAGAGAAAATGTTGGCGTGGCAAGGTCTGGTACAGGGTTTGTGCGTGACTGGAAGGATGTGGATTTGCCAGAAAGTGCTCCTCCACCCAGCACTCGCAGTGCATCATTGACACCTGGAACATTGACCCACATGTCTGATGGTTCTCAAACGAGCTGTAGGGGCCGGGGACAGCTTGGAAGAGTTGTTCGTGGTGCACACATCAGAAGTGGCGTTGGAGACAGGGGTTTCATGACCATGTTGTGGACTGATTTTTCAAGTCCCGCTCACACGACTGGTAATACTGCATCGATTGAAAGTGACAGGAGACAGGAGTTGTCAACTATGGTTACAAACTACTTCTCGTCCCATATCGATGTTCTCCCTCACAGGTCATTCCCATTTGACTATTGGGCCGCTAAACTGGACACCTGGCCTGAATTGGCACAATATGCCTTACAGGAGCTCGCTTGCCCAGCTGCAAGTGTGCTATCAGAAAGAGTCTTCAGTGCAGCTGGATCAATCCTGACAGAAAAAAGGACCAGTCTCTTGACCCAAAATGTGGATGATCTAACCTTCATTAAAATGAACCATGCATGGGTTTCCAAGGATTTTGTCCCACCTTACCCTGATGACACATAGGTTTCCAGAAAAATGGCTTGCTTTGGTCCTCCTCTTCCTCGGACTTGACCAATTTCACCTTTAGCAGCAACTGAATGTCCAAGATCAACATATGCCATTTTGTAAACCTCCCTAACTGGGCTGCCTCCCCCCCATGGCTGGGGTCACCACCTAGCGCACGCAACCATACAAGTGCCGTTGCCCTGGACAGGTGGGTAGGCCAACTCTTGGGCGCGGGCACTGGCACAGGGTCCCTCATAGTGCACACAATGACATGCAGTGGTGGTTTCTCATCAGCTTTCACAGTTTTCCTACTCACAGACGTGTGACATTCCGGCGCACATTTTTAAATGTGCCCTCTCATGCCAATCCCACAGAATCGCCTACAGCCTGTGGCTTCTGTCTTTTGCACTCAAAAATTACATGACAAATCATGATAGGCAGTGAGCACCATGTCTACATCTCTCCCTGTGATCAAAATTTGATGGAGATGAGTAACGCTGATGGGATCAACGCTACTGCGATACAGCAACACTTTCTTCATAAAGTTATGTTTTTGCTGTCTCCACACACAAATTAATTGAGGGTCAGCATCGCCTCTGAGAATTGTGACGGAAGTTTTTCCCGTGATTCATAATTCCTAGATTTCTGCAATCACTAGACTTTATGTCAGTAATTGTATGCATCTCATTTCCTATTGCGGAGAGGCTGGACTGTCTTACTGAGACAGAAATATATATGAAGATTTAAAAATTCCACCAAAAGTGTATACTGGTGTACGCTTCAAAAGCATTTCATTTTTTCTACTTTTTAGATTGTTGTCTAATCCATAATGAGAACACGGAGATTTTAAATGTTTAAACTATGCTATATATACCTGCTATCCAGTGATAATGTACCCTTTCTCACCTTTGTCCTATCACGTCTAATCCATACAGGGCCTGAGACCGTCTGAGCCTGCCTACTGATCTATAGACATACTTTCTACAATGTTGTCGAATCCATAATGGGCCTGAGAACGGCTGCCGAGCTGTTAAGCAAGCTACAGCACCTGTGGTTTGGACACGTAATTTTTTCATTTTGTCAGGAATGCCGGTTAGGCCTAATTCCGTAATTGTGGTTGACCTGCACTTACTGGGAAATCATCGTTCGCGGGGAATAATTGGAATCCCAGATCCCCATCACTAATGGGGTTCAGCAGGTTATCAGCACCTGTAAGCGAAAAAAGCTGGTCCTTTCAGTGTAGCGCGCATGCAGCCCCGGACATGTAAGGACATGATAGACCTGTTATTGCTCGATCTCGCGTGCCAGAGCCTCGCGTATCCCTCTAGTAAGCTTGACGCGTACCACGGGGGCATACCAGAGTCTCGGTCGTTAACGGAATAAAGCTGAGATATCGCTAGCACAACTACAAACGAACATACCACACCACACACAGAATCGACAAAGCTTGCATTCTGTCCATCTTTTCTGTAGCTTGTATGGTTGTGGTTTCCCGGGTGGAGTACAATTAAGCCACAGGCTCCACTCCTGGTGGTGCCCTTTTGGACATTCCTTTAAGGTTCAGCTTTGCAATCATACAGCCCCCGGAAACCAAACACTTTGCCTTCATGGACGTAGTTTGGAGGTTCATGGGAATAACGCCGCCCCATCGGCAGTTGGCAAAATGTATTGGTGGGAAGTCCGACGGTATATGATCGTGTTCAATTTCAGAATTTTTTTTTTTTTGGTTTGTATTTTACATTTTTATTCCAGCCTTTCTTGACTTCATAAGGGCATGACAAGCCTATATCTGTGTCTCCTCCACCTCCTCCTTTTACTCCTCCACCTCTTTTCTAAATGTAGTTGCCCTTTTCCATATGTTATTTTTGTCTTATGAGCATTTTGTCTGCTTTGGGACACCTTTAAAGGTGTTTTGTAATTGTTTTCTATGTGTTTGTATGTGTTTGTGTTTGCCTGCCATTGTTTTCAATGGGGTTCGACGGTGTTCTTCGAACGTTCGACGAACATTCGACGAACTTGCCTCCTGTGCGACGAACCAAAACAATAGCGGGGTGGCTCAACACTACTCCTGATATATCGACGTACATTGTTAATACTATGCTATATATACCTTTCTGCCAGGAAGTCCTCCTCCAACCAACACTCTAAGTGTATCATTGACACCTGGATCATTGTCCCACATGTGTGATTATTTCTTGCAGATCTTCTTGTTATATTGTGGTGTGATCCATCCTGAGCGTGTGAGTGTCTATGGGTTACTCCTTCAATTTAGATGTACATTTAAAAATTACCCCAACACTGTATACAGCTCAACGCTTGTGATACATTACCCATTTACTGCTTGCTATATTCTGGTCTAATCCAAACTGACCAAGTGAGAGTTATTTTCTGACTGTGGAAATAAATACTGAAATTGACAACAATGACACCTACACTGTGTACAGCTGTACTCTTGAGATCCATTACCGTTTTACGGCTTTTTAGATTGTGTTGTAATCCAATACTGAGCCTGAGAGTGTCTGTGTGTGCCTCCTCAAATATCTATGGAGATTTAGAATGTTCAAACTATACTATATATACCTGCTATCTGATGATACTGTACACTTTGTCTAATTTGTATATTCTTGTCTAATCCATACTGAGCCTGTGAGCGTCTCTGTGTGACTGATGGAATATATATGGACATTGACAATTATCCTTTGACTGAATAGAGCTGTATGCTTCTGATACAGTGCCATATATCTGAAAATGTTGAAGTTTGGTGGAAGAGGCTGCGGACATGGGCGTGGGGGGCCAGATGGTGCTGATGGTGCATCTGCTGGTAATGACAAAAGCACAATAGCAGCTAAGGCAGGAGGTGTTGAGCCTGCGTCATGGTCTGGCTCCGGAACGCCTGGAAGGCTACCTTTTCTGGTTGTAGGTTAACCGCTTTTAAAGGCGGAGCATGAGGAACTGGTTTTGGCTTACATTGCCGAAACAGACTCCAGCAAATATGCCCTCCTATTCTGAAGTTTCAAAAAAATGCAAGCTCTGAGTCGTCAAGTGCTGGCTCCTGGTCAGGAAGAACCCCTTTCCTTATGTGCTTCACCCCACCAAAAGTGAATGATGCAGCAGGCCACACTTCACATTAGTCCATGCTCTTTCTATCATACCATTCCTGGGTTATCAAGTCAAATCAAGAATTCCCAAGTCCAAGATGAATCAGACATGGAGTGTGGGTGGCCAGCCAGAGCAGTGGGGTTAATTGGTACCGGGCCGGTGTCTCAGAGGGATGTGTCACGGTGGTGGTGACCCGTTACGTGGCACTGGGCGTCCATGCAAAGGGGTGAATTACATTTATAGGTGAATGATACGTGACACCACCTGTGGTTTCTGATTAGATTGACCAGCGCTGCAGTGTCGCTTCTCTGGGACAGATGTTGTGGTGCAGCTAAGATGTAGAAGCCCTGCACAGGTAGGGCCGTAGTCGTAGAGCAGATGAAAGAGTTGGTAGATGGTGTGCAGTGCAGGATGTAGCAGAGCCATGCGCCAGGTGCAGGAGAAAGATGACAGACACAGTGGTGCAGTTCCTTTACCTGTACTTGGTAAGTGCCATCCATCCAGGATCCAGAGTACTGATGGAGAAGGAGTTGGTCAGCCTGGAAGCAAATTTTGAATTCTCTCTCTGCAGATAGGTAGTGTGGACTCCGTCTAGCATTTATCTGAGGTAATCGCAGTGCTGAGTTCAATGAAGTTCCCCCTGTTGACTCTCTTTTGGAACTTTCTCGCATGGCAGGCAGCCGTAGCCTTTTCCATCTGGCTCCCACACGTCGATGCTGGGGCCTCTGAGCCTTAGTTGGGTACAGAGCATTTACAGCTGCTACTTCCTCCGGTTTCTGCTGCAGGTACGTCAGTGTCCCTACAAACTCGGAGACCGGAATCCGGACCATGCGCTCCAGCTAGGAGTGAGCCTTAACTCTGCTCATCCTCCAGCTCCCCTTCTCACGTCCACACACTTCCCCTTCCCTGCACAAAGTGCCCTAACTTCCCTCCTCACGACCACAGAGAGCAGCTCCTCAGCAGTCAGTTTCAGAGGTCTCCCTGCTGGCCTGGAGTGGGAACTGTGTTGTGTGCTGGTTGAACTGCTAGAGAGATCCTCCGCTGCTCCCAAGCATGACATCACACTCCCTAAGAGGAAGGTAATGCCACTGTGGCGAACGTACTCCTGGGGATGCCACAAGTGCACTGATGCCCAGCCATTGCTAGATGATTCTGCTGGTACATTGACCCAGACCACTACATTCCCCTCACACTCTACACATCCAGAATCTGACCCTGAGGAAACACAGGTTCCCCTTCCCAAATACTATACCACCTTACAAGGTGACAAAGAGGAAGGTGCAGATGAAAGTGCAGGTTCCGTGAGCAGGTGTGGGGGGCATACTCATGGGCAACGACACTGGCACAGGGCCCCTCATAGTATGCAAAGTGTCTCTGCCGGTGGGAGGGGGCCCACCCGGAGGGGGGCCCACCCGGGGGGCCCGCCCGCCGTCAGACACACCGCCACACACCGCCGTACTATGAGGGGCCCTGTGCCAGTGCCGTCGCCAACGAGTGGGTCCCCCCTGCTTGCTCCGGATCACAGCACTTGCAAAGTTGAAATACTTACCTCTCCCTGCTCCACCGCCATGACGTCTTCCACGTGTCCTCACAGTGATATTCTGATCAGAAAGTGCAATGACATCACAACTGTACGCCCTCTGCCTAAACAGCCAAGTGCAGTGAGATGGAAGATGGGGACGACGAGGAGTCCAGACTAGTACAGGGATTCCCTAGCGAGGAGACTTATTTAATTGTTTTCAATGTTGGGACAACAATTTTTTGGGGAACACTATACTCTGGAGAATGATATATGGGGCCCACCATACACTGGAGCATTCCAAAGGTGGACATCAGACACTGGAGCAGTATTTACAGGGCCCATTATACACTAGAGCAGTAGAAATGGAGCATTATTTGGGCCCATAAGACAGTGGAGCTTCATCCATGGGGACCAACATATACTGTAGCATTATGTGGAGCTCATCATATACTGTTTCAAACATTATATGGGAATAATGATTCTGTATGGAGAAATATATGGGCCTCATTACTCTGTATAGCACACTATGCGGTGCACATAATACTGTATGGAGTTATATACTGTCCGTTTTTGGAGCTATTGGAGAATTTAAAATCGACATCAGTCATGAGATGTAAAAAGTGAAGTATTTTTCATTGTACTATACCGCTATTTCTCTGCCGTATCGGAGCATCATGAGTTGTGGTATGTGTTAAAGGGACGCTCTTTGGCCTAGGGCACATGAAAACCTAGAGCCAGCCCTACCCCTCCTCAACTTTAGCCAAATAACCCCCAGTTTTCAGTGCGTAACTATTATTATGAAGTAAATTAAGGTTGACAAGCTTCAGTAATAAAAATTGATGTTTTTGCCATTTAAATGGGCACTGTATGTGTGTTTAATGTCCTCCACTCCCTGCCGACTTTGCTTCCCCATTCACTTGCATTGGGTATCGTGTTTCAGTCGGCCTTCGACTTTTCACGATAATTGGCCGATTTCGTTCACCCGACTTTTGAGAAAGTCAGGTTTCATGAAACCCGACTCGACCTGAAAAAAGGCAAAGTTGCTCATCTCTAGTGATCACTGTACCTGTACACAGACACTGCATACTGAGTACAGATCTCCTGTGTATAATGGCTCTTAAGGTGACATTAGCATTGTGTTTTTTTACTACTGATCAGTAGAGTTGAGCGAAATGGGTCGAAAAAATTCAAAAGTCGCCAGCTTTTGGCAAAGTCGGGTTTCATGAAACGAAACCCGACCCTAGGATGAGGTCGGCCACTTACGCGCCAAAGTCGCATTTCAAAAGTTTGTTTTGCGCTCTTTTTCAGCCAATCAGGATCCACGGACACTGTGGGCAACGTGATGACATAGGCACGGGTCACCACCATCTTTCAGAAGGGCATGCAAGTGATTGGCTTGCTTTGGTGGGCATCACAGGGGGTATAAAAGGGCGTGCACGCCGACCGCCATCTTACTTCTGCCGATCTTAGTATAGGGAGAGGTTGCTGCTGCTGATTCTGTAGGGAGAGCGTTAGGCAGGGAAGAAGACAAAAAAACTGCTTCTGCTGCTAGAGATTTGGCCTGCACAACACACAAGTCACTGTGTGTGCAGTGCAAGGGGAGGCTATATTGTGGTGTATCAGTGGTGTTGGTTGTTGGGCTGCCTTTTAAGGCTTCCTGACACGCTGGCATTGCTGTTTACCCACTGCTCCGCAAACTGCTTTTTTAAAAGCAATCCAATCTCCCTTATCCTCTCGTCACTTTGGTCACAGGCAGCTGTGCCATCGAGCGTGTCACATAGCGCTCAGATATCAGTGGGCCTCACACAATCCACAAGTGTCCAGTGTCCAAAAGTGTACGCAGAGATTCAAAATCTCCATTATCCTCTCGTCACTTTGGTCACAGGCAGCTGTGCCATCGAGCGTGTCACATAGCGCTCAGATATCAGTGGGCCGCACACAATCCACAAGTGTCCACTGTCCACAAGTGTGTGCAGAGATTCAAAATCTCCATTATCCTCTCGTCACTTTGGTCACAGGCAGCTGTGCCATCGAGCGTGTCACATAGCGCTCAGATATCAGTGGGCCGCACACAATCCACAAGTGTCCACTGTCCACAAGTGTACGCAGAGATTCAAAATCTCCATTATCCTCTCGTCACTTTGGTCACAGGCAGCTGTGCCATCGAGCGTGTCACATAGCGCTCAGATATCAGTGGGCCTCACACCATCCACAAGTGTCCAGTGTCCAAAAGTGTACGCAGAGATTCAAAATCTCCATTATCCTCTCGTCACTTTGGTCACAGGCAGCTGTGCCATCGAGCGTGTCACATAGCGCTCAGATATCAGTGGGCCGCACACAATCCACAAGTGTCCACTGTCCACAAGTGTACGCAGAGATTCAAAATCTCCATTATCCTCTCGTCACTTTGGTCACAGGCAGCTGTGCCATCGAGCGTGTCACATAGCGCTCAGATATCAGTGGGCCTCACACCATCCACAAGTGTCCAGTGTCCAAAAGTGTACGCAGAGATTCAAAATCTCCATTATCCTCTCGTCACTTTGGTCACAGGCAGCTGTGCCATCGAGCGTGTCACATAGCGCTCAGATATCAGTGGGCCTCACACAATCCAAAAGTGTCCACTGTCCAAAAGTGTACGCAGAGATTCAAAATCTCCATTATCCTCTCGTCACTTTGGTCACAGGCAGCTGTGCCATCGAGCGTGTCACATAGCGCTCAGATATCAGTGGGCCGCACACAATCCACAAGTGTCCAGTGTCCAAAAGTGTACGCAGAGATTCAAAATCTCCATTATCCTCTCGTCACTTTGGTCACAGGCAGCTGTGCCATCGAGCGTGTCACATAGCGCTCAGATATCAGTGGGCCGCACACAATCCACAAGTGTCCAGTGTCCAAAAGTGTACGCAGAGATTCAAAATCTCCATTATCCTCTCGTCACTTTGGTCACAGGCAGCTGTGCCATCGAGCGTGTCACATAGCGCTCAGATATCAGTGGGCCGCACACAATCCACAAGTGTCCAGTGTCCAAAAGTGTACGCAGAGATTCAAAATCTCCATTATCCTCTCGTCACTTTGGTCACAGGCAGCTGTGCCATCGAGCGTGTCACATAGCACTCAGATATCAGTGGGCCGCACACAATCCACAAGTGTCCACTGTCCAAAAGTGTACGCAGAAATTCTAAAACTCCCCTGTCCTATAGACACCTTGTACCTTGTTTTACATTACTATATAGTTTGTTGGATTTTGTCTACATTTCTACCAAAAATGAGGAAGGCTGGTGGAAGAGGCCGTGGAATTGGGCGGGGGGTTGGCAGCTGGTAATGATCGTGTTGGTGGTGGATCTGATGGTAGTGGCAAGAGCAAAATAGGACCGAATGCAGGAGGTGCTGACCCTGCGTCATCGTCTGGCTACATAAGGACTCGAACGCTTAGTTTTCTAGGAGTTGGCAAACCGCTTTTAAAGGCAGAGCATCAGGAAAAAGTTTTGTCTTACATTGCTGACTCAGCCTCCAGCTCTATCGCCTCCTCTTCTTCAGTTGTAAAAAGTAAAAGCACTGAGTCGTCATTGGAGGCTCATGTTCATGAACCACACCTTTCCTTGTGTCCTTCACCCCAACCAAGATTGAAGGATGATGCAGGCCATACTACTGACTACTCCATGGAGCTGTTTTCACATACCATGCCTGGATTATCAAGTCAAATGGTGAATTACCCAGGCCAAGATGAATCTGACATGGAGTGCACTGATGCACAGCTGCTGATGGATGATTCTGCTGGTACATTCACTCAGAGCACTACATTGTCCTCGCAGTGTACAGAGCCAGATTTTGACCCTGATGAGACTCAGGTGCCCCTTCCCGCACACTATACCACCATACACGGTGACACAGAGAAAGGTGCACATGACATAGAAGAGGAGGTGATGGATGACCCAGTTGTTGACCCAGATTGGCATCCATTGGGGGAAGAGGGTGCTGCTTCCAATAGGCGAACAAAAGAAAAAATAAATTTTCCAAAAATTTACAAAAAACGAACAAATTGTTAGGCAACTCACCAAACCCTGACTAATGCACTGTCAGGATACAGCAAAGCCCCAGTGATAAAGGCTGGGGCAGCACAGGTGCATTCCACTGATAAAGACAGCCAGTTAACCCATCAGGGTCCGGCTGCCTAGTGGGAAATGCACACTAATAAGGCTTGCATAAGACATAAGTCACACTGATAAGTGTGATGCATAGTGTCTGAGCAGCCTATCAATGACGCCAAGATAGGCGGGCCGCTCAGCACTATATACATGCATCACACCAAATACCAAGCCAACATGAAGGGCTAAGCTGCATCCTGTAGAAATGATAAAAAGTGCAAAAAGATAAATGATAAAAAATATGGGGTATTGGTTACTATTTTGGCCAAAGCAGATAAGCTCACAACCCATCGTCAAGGGTCCCCAGATATTGTGAGTCCCTAACACTAAAACTAAATGGCGAACAAAAGAAAAAAAAAAAAAAAAAAAAAAATTTTCCAAAAATTTACAAAAAACGACTTATGTCTTATGCAAGCCTTATTAGTGTGCATTTCCCACTAGGCAGCCGGACCCTGATGGGTTAACTGGCTGTCTTTATCAGTGGAATGCACCTGTGCTGCCCCAGCCTTTATCACTGGGGCTTTGCTGTATCCTGCCAGTGCATTAGTCAGGGTTTGGTGAGTTGCCTAACAATTTGTTCGTTTTTTGTAAATTTTTGGAAAATTTATTTTTTCTTTTGTTCGCCATTTAGTTTTAGTGTTAGGGACTCACAATATCTGGGGACCCTTGACGATGGGTTGTGAGCTTATCTGCTTTGGCCAAAATAGTAACCAATACCCCATATTTTTTATCATTTATCTTTTTGCACTTTTTATCATTTCTACAGGATGCAGCTTAGCCCTTCATGTTGGCTTGGTATTTGGTGTGATGCATGTATATAGTGCTGAGCGGCCCGCCTATCTTGGCGTCATTGATAGGCTGCTCAGACACTATGCATCACACTTATCAGTGTGACTTATGTCTTATGCAAGCCTTATTAGTGTGCATTTCCCACTAGGCAGCCGGACCCTGATGGGTTAACTGGCTGTCTTTATCAGTGGAATGCACCTGTGCTGCCCCAGCCTTTATCACTGGGGCTTTGCTGCTTCCAATAGCTCAGATGAGGAGCATCCACAGCAGACATCGACATCGCAACAGCTGTTATCTGGCAGGCCCGGAGCACTCAAAAGACAGGTTCCAAACATCAAAAGAGTTGCTGGACAGCTTGTCCAGAGGGTCAAAAGATCACAGCGTGCTAGGCCGCAAAATGTCTGCCAAAGTAGGAAGAGTGCAGTGTGGCACTTTTTTGAACAAAATCCTCATGATCAGGCCAAGGTTATCTGTAAGAAGTGCGCAAAGACCTTTAGCCGAGGGAAAAATCTGAAAAATTTGAATACCAGTTGCATGCTTAGACATTTAACCAGCATGCACTTGCAAGCGTGGACACAACACCAAACCTCAAGTGCCACATGTGCAACTGATCACGACGAAGGTAGTCAGCAACGCTACATTGTTTCCCCCACTGTAAGCCCACCGGTTAGCACAGCAGCAAATGTTGAGGTGTCGTTGCAAGGCCACAGCAGTCAGGGAATCCCACTGTTATATCAACGAAAGACTGATTCTAGGCCATCAGAAAGAACACCAACTCCATCACCATCATCAACCCTCTCTCAGTCCGCCCTGTCCACCGCTACTTCCACCATATGCAGCTCTCAAGTCCAGCTCACCCTCCCAGACACTATGAGTAGGTCAAGAAAGTACTCAGTCTCTCATCCGCGTACACTGGGTTTGAACGCCCACATTGCCAAACTAATCTCGTTTGAGATGATGCCCTTTCGGTTGGTGGAAAGCACAGCTTTCCGCGAACTCATGGCCTATGCAGTACCACGCTATGACCTACCCAGTCGCCACTTCTTCTCTCGCAAAGCCATCCCAGCCCTCCACCATCATGTGAAAGACCGCATTGTCCATGCACTCAAGCAGTCAGTGAGCGGAAAGGTGCACCTCACAACTGATGCATGGTCCAGTCGGCATGGCCAGGGCCGTTACGTGTCCATCACTGCGCACTGGGTTAATGTGGTGGATGCAGGGTCCACAGGGGACAGCGGTGGTGGGACAGTGCTGCCTAGCGCACGGTATAGGAAACAGTTGGCTGTAGGCGTTCGACCCTCCTCCTCCTCCTCCTCCTCCAGAAGCGACAGCTCGTCCACAGAGCGCAGTCGTACGAGCACTCCATCTGCAGCTGCCACTGTTGCACACGATGTGTCCCCCTATCGAGCAGCTAGTGGAAAGCGTCAGCAGGCTGTGTTGCAGATGATGTGTTTGGGCGACAGACACACCGCCGAGGTGCTGGCCGAATACTTGAAGCGACAAACTGAGTCATGGCTGGGCAGTGTACATCTTGAGGCAGGCAAGGTAGTTAGTGATAACGGCCGTAATTTTGTGGCAGCCATAGCCCTTTCAAAACTCAGCCACATACCTTGCTTGGCTCACACCTTGAACCTGGTGGTGCAGTGCTTCCTCAAAAATTATCCGGAGTTAACAGCCCTGCTCCAGAAGGTGCGAAGACTGTGCGCGCACATCCGCCGGTCGCCTGTACACTCCGTTCGTATGCAGAAGCTGCAGCGATTGCTCCACCTTCCCAACCACCGCCTCATTATCGACATTGCAACAAGGTGGAACTCCACCCTGCACATGGTGGAGCGGCTGTGCGAGCAGAGGCAGGCCATAATGCATTTGTGGGAGGATACACGGCCAGGCACTTTGAGAGCAGACATGGAGTTGACAGGCGTGCAGTGGTCGAAGCTGAAAGACCTTTGTAAAGTCCTTCAGTGTTTTGAGGAATGCACACGGCTGGTAAGCGCAGACGACGCCATCCTAAGCATGAGCATCCCACTTATGCGTCTGCTCATGCAAACTTTGACGCACCTTAAGGAGCAGGCGTCTGCAGCCAATGTTGATGAGGAGGAAGAGGAGGAGGGAATCCTTGATGACATTCTGCCATTGTCTGCTCAGGGACCTCTCCTGGACGAGGTGGAGGAAGAAGAGGAGGAGGAGGAGGAGGAGGATGATGGGGATGATTACTTAGGGGAGGAGGATGCATCTCGTGGGGCAAGTGAAAATGTTGGCGTGGCAAGGTCTGGTACAGGGTTTGTGCGTGACTGGAGGGATGTGGATTTGCCAGAAAGTGCTCCTCCACCCAGCACTCGCAGTGCATCATTGACACCGGGAACATTGGCCCACATGTCAGATTATGCCTTGCGGATCCTAAAAAGGGACCCCCGCATTGCCAAAATGATGAACGATGACGACTACTGGTTGGCCAGCATCCTGGATCCACGCTATAAAGGCAAATTACAAAACATCATGCCACAGGAGAACCTTGACCTAATATTGGCTAATAAACAAGCAACTCTGGTAAATCGGTTGCTTGAGGCATTCCCAGCACACAGCAGCGGTGATGGTTCTCACACGAGCCGTACGGGCCGGGGGCAGCTTGGCAGAGGTGTTCGTGGTGCACACAGCAGAAGTGGCGTTGGAGACAGGGGTTTCATGACAATGTTGTGGACTGATTTTTCAAATACCGCTCACACAACTGGTAATACTGCATCGATGGAAAGTGACAGGAGACAGCAGTTGTCAACTATGGTTACAAACTACTTTTCCTCCCATATCGATGTTCTCCCACACAGGTCATTCCCCTTTGACTATTGGGCCGCTAAACTGGACACCTGGCCTGAATTGGCCCAATATGCCTTACAGGAGCTCGCTTGCCCAGCTGCAAGTGTGCTATCGGAAAGAGTCTTCAGTGCAGCTGGATCAATCCTGACAGAAAAAAGGACCCGTCTGTCAACCCAAAATGTGGATGATCTAACCTTCATTAAAATGAACCACGCATGGGTTTCCAAGGATTTTGTCCCACCTTCCCCTGATGACACATAGGGTGACAGAAAAATGGCTTGCTTTGGTCCACCTCTTCCTGGTACTTCACCTATTTCGCCTTTTGCATCAGCTGAATGTCCAACATCAATATATGCCACTTTCTAAAACTCCCTAACTGTGCTGCCTCCCCCCCCATGGCCGGGGTCACCACCTAGCGCACGACACCGTGCGAGTGCCGTTGCCCTGGACAGATGGCTAGGCGGACTCTTGGGCGCGGGCACTGGCACAGGGTCCCTCATAGTGCAATCAAGTGTCTCTGACGGTGGTGGTGCACACCCGCCGTCAGACACACCGCTGTACTATGAGGGGCCCAGTGCCAGTACCAACGCCCACGAGTGGGCCCCCCTTGCTTGGCCAGGGCCCCAGCATTTGCAATCTTTACCTCTCCCTGCTCCTCCGTTGTGTAATCTGGGCCGTCAAATCCATACTGTGCCTGACACCGTCTGAGCCTGCCTCCTGAGACATATATTTTGAATGTGTACGCTATCCATACATGTTATCCGGGGATACGGTACCCTTTCTAACCTTTGTGCAATGACGTGCAATCCATACTGGGCCTAACACCGTCTGAGCCTGCCTCATGCTGTATAGACATATATTTTGAATGTGTACGCTATCCATACATGTTATCCGGGGATACGGTACCCCTTCTAACCTTTGTGCAATGACGTGCAATCCATACTGGGCCTAACACCGTCTGAGCCTGCCTCATGCTGTATAGACATATATTTTGAATGTGTACGCTATCCATACATGTTATCCGGGGATACGGTACCCCTTCTAACCTTTGTGCAATGACGTGCAATCCATACTGGGCCTAACACCGTCTGAGCCTGCCTCATGCTGTATAGACATATATTTTGAATGTGTACGCTATCCATACATGTTATCCGGGGATACGGTACCCCTTCTAACCTTTGTGCAATGACGTGCAATCCATACTGGGCCTAACACCGTCTGAGCCTGCCTCATGCTGTATAGACATATATTTTGAATGTGTACGCTATCCATACATGTTATCCGGGGATACGGTACCCCTTCTAACCTTTGTGCAATGACGTGCAATCCATACTGGGCCTAACACCGTCTGAGCCTGCCTCATGCTGTATAGACATATATTTTGAATGTGTACGCTATCCATACATGTTATCCGGGGATACGGTACCCCTTCTAACCTTTGTGCAATGACGTGCAATCCATACTGGGCCTAACACCGTCTGAGCCTGCCTCATGCTGCATAGACATATATTTTGAATGTGTACGCTATCCATACATGTTATCCGGGGATACGGTACCCCTTCTAACCTTTGTGCAATGACGTGCAATCCATACTGGGCCTAACACCGTCTGAGCCTGCCTCATGCTGTATAGACATATATTTTGAATGTGTACGCTATCCATACATGTTATCCGGGGATACGGTACCCCTTCTAACCTTTGTGCAATGACGTGCAATCCATACTGGGCCTAACACCGTCTGAGCCTGCCTCATGCTGTATAGACATATATTTTGAATGTGTACGCTATCCATACATGTTATCCGGGGATACGGTACCCTTTCTAACCTTTGTGCAATGACGTGCAATCCATACTGGGCCTAACACCGTCTGAGCCTGCCTCATGCTGTATAGACATATATTTTGAATGTGTACGCTATCCATACATGTTATCCGGGGATACGGTACCCTTTCTAACCTTTGTGCAATGACGTGCAATCCATACTGGGCCTAACACCGTCTGAGCCTGCCTCATGCTGTATAGACATATATTTTGAATGTGTACGCTATCCATACATGTTATCCGGGGATACGGTACCCTTTCTAACCTTTGTGCAATGACGTGCAATCCATACTGGGCCTAACACCGTCTGAGCCTGCCTCATGCTGTATAGACATATATTTTGAATGTGTACGCTATCCATACATGTTATCCGGGGATACGGTACCCTTTCTAACCTTTGTGCAATGATGTGCAATCCATACTGGGCCTAACACCGTCTGAGCCTGCCTCATGCTGTATAGACATATATTTTGAATGTGTACGCTATCCATACATGTTATCCGGGGATACGGTACCCCTTCTAACCTTTGTGCAATGACGTGCAATCCATACTGGGCCTAACACCGTCTGAGCCTGCCTCATGCTGTATAGACATATATTTTGAATGTGTACGCTATCCATACATGTTATCCGGGGATACGGTACCCTTTCTAACCTTTGTGCAATGACGTGCAATCCATACTGGGCCTAACACCATCTGAGCCTGCCTCATGCTGCATAGACATATATTTTGAATGTGTACGCTATCCATACATGTTATCCGGGGATACGGTACCCCTTCTAACCTTTGTGCAATGACGTGCAATCCATACTGGGCCTAACACCGTCTGAGCCTGCCTCATGCTGTATAGACATATATTTTGAATGTGTACGCTATCCATACATGTTATCCAGGGATACGGTACCCTTTCTAACCTTTGTGCAATCACGTGCAATCCATACTGGGCGTGAGAACGGCTGGCGAGCTGTTAAGCAAGCTACAGCACCTGTCCAGACAAGTACAGGGATTCCCTAGCGAGGAGACTTATTTGATTGTTTTCTATGTTGGGACAGCAATTTTTGGGGAGCACTATACTCTGGAGAATGATAGATGGGGCCCACCATACACTGGAACATTCCAAAGGTGGACATCAGACACTGGAGCAGCATTTACAGGGCCCATTATACACTAGAGCATTAGAAATGGGGCCCATTATGTTTGGAGCATTATTTGGGCCCATAAGACAGTGGAGCTTCATCCATGGGGACCAACATATACTGTAGCATTATGTGGAGCTCATCATATACTGTTTCAAACATTATATGGGACCAATGATTCTGTATGGAGAAATAGATGGGCCTCGTCATGAGATGTAAAAAGTGAGGTATTTTTCATAGTACTATACCGCTATTTCTCTGCCGTATCGGAGCATGATGAGTTGTGGTATGTGTTAAAGGGGCGCTCTTTTGCCCAGGGCACATGAAAACCTGCAGCCAGCCCTCCCCCCCCCACAGATTTAGCCAAATAACCCCCATTTTTCAGTGCGTAACTTGTATTATGAAGTTAATTAAGGTTGACAAGCTTAAGTAAGAAGAATTGATGCTTTTGGCATTCAAATGGGCACTGTAGGTGTGTTTCCTGTCCTCCTCTCACTGCCGACTTTTATTCCCCATTGACTTACATTGGGTTTCGTGTTTCGGGACGACCCCGACTTTTCTCTATAATCGGACGATCTTGCTCGACCCGACTTTTGGAAAAGTCGGGTTTCACGAAACGAAACGCGACCCTAAAAAACCAAAAGTCGCTCAACTCTACTTAGGACGCACCCCAATACTCCTTTGACGAGACATACAGGAGGGCAACCTGAAAACAATGTTCCCATTATTAGGAAGTTGGTACTCTCATACTGTTTGCCTATGCAGTGAATGCAAAGCCTACCAAAATTTAAACACACCCCAATACCCCTTTGAAGACACCTACAGGATGGCCACCTGAAAGCAAAGTTCCCATTATTAGGAAATTGGTAATCCCATACTGTTTGTCTATGCATTGAATGCAAGGCCTGCCATGCACCAAATTTAGACGCACCTCAATACCCCTTTGAATACACATACAGGATGGCCACCTGAAAGCAACGTTCCCATTATTAGGAAGTTGGTATTCCCATACTGTTTGCCTATGCAGTGAATTGCAGTGTGGAGGCTGAAGACCCGGCAGTGGCGGATTGCAGTGTTGAGGCTGAAGAACCTGCATTGGTGAATTGCAGTGGTGAGCCCAAAAAACCTGCAGTGGTGAATTACAGTGTTGAGGCTGAAGACCCAGCAGTGGCGAATTGCAGTGCTGAGGCTGAAGACCAGGCAGTGGTGAATTTCAGTTTTGAGGATGAAGACATGGCAGTGGCAAAATGCAGTCTTGAGACTGAAAACCCGGCATTTGAGTATTTCAGTGTTGAGGCTGAAGACCTGGCAGTGGACAATTGCAGTGTTGAGGCTGAAGAACCTACACTGAAGAATTGCAGTGTTGAGACTGTAGAATCTACAATGAAGCATTGCAATGTTAAGTCTTTCCTGACGGTGTTTGAGAGGGTCGCCGAGAGGGTGAAACTCCTGCCAGAGCAGTGGGCAGAGGTACTGGTGCCATACTTGACGGGGGAACCCCAGAAAGCATAATATGATTTAGCTTTGCAGGATGCTAAAGCGTATGGCAAGCTAAAACAAAGATTCTTGCACATTTGGGGATAACAATGACTCACAGGGCACGGTTGGGCATATCACCGGTACAAACCACTGCGCTCTCAAATGTTTGACCTGTTGACCTGGTTCACAAGTGGCTGCAGCCAGAGTCCTGTATGCCTGCACAGATGGTAGAATGGGTGGTGATGGACCAGTTTGTGCTCTCCCTATTGAGGCCAGTACAGACTTTTGTTGCCCAGGGTGATCCCCGGAATGCTGATAAACTTCTCGGACTGGTCGCGAGATACTAGGGGACGGAAGGTTCCGTGGGCAAGCAGCCCACTTCATACTGGGGATCTCAACAGGGAGCGGAGGCCCAAAAGGGGGTGGGGCACGTCTACTGTTTGCCTATGCAGTGAATGCAATGGCTGCCAAAAAATTGGACGCACCCCAATACCCCTTTGATGAGATGTTGAGGAGGGCCTTATAACAAATGTTCCCATTATAAAGGAGCGGGTCTCCTATACTTGTAATGCCCATGCACTAAGTGTATGGGCTGACAAACATTTACCCCTGGGGGGCATACATGAACATACTGTATAAAAAATTTTGTTATGGGTATCACAGACCATTTTCTCCCTGGTGATCTTGTGGTGATGGATGATCAGGATGAGGAGAAGGAGGACAACATCAAATAATCAGCAAGCGTATACCCATGTGTGGATGTGAAGAGGTGCATGGGAATAGACCTCCCAAAAAAAGACATTGGATTTGAGTTTTTGTTTCGCTGCCATCATTTGGTGGTGTAATGAAGTCTGGCCCAATCCAGCCCTTGTTCATTTTTATAAGAGTCAACCTGTCAGCATTTTCAGTTGACAGGCGAATGCGTTTATCAGTTATAATTCCACCAGCAGCACTAAAAACCCGCTCTGACAGAACGCTAGCGGCCAGGCAGGCCAGGACCTCCAAGGCATAGAGAGCCAGTTCATGCCACGTGTCAAGCTTGGATACCCAATAATTATAAGGCATATAAGAATCACGGAGGACGTTGGTACAGTCAGCAAGGTACTCGCTCAGCATCTTCTAAACCATTGCACTCCTTGTGAGAGTACTTCATGCCTCAGGGCTAGTGCAATGGGAGGGTCTGAGAAAACTCTCCCAGAACCTTGCCAGTGTTCCCCTGCCTCTGCTGGATTGGAGTTGTGTCTCTCTCGCCTGTACTCCTTGCTTGTCCAACGAACTGTGACCTCTGTTGCCAGCATTTTCAGATGGGATTTTTTTAATAATTCCGCAACAAGGGGCCTCCAGTACTGCCCGATTTTAGTAGGCCTGTCTGTCTCTGGAAAAAGAGATAGAAAGTTCTCCTTGTAGCATGGGTCTAGAAGTGTCACCAACCAGTAATGACTGTCAACCAAAATTTTGAGAACACGAGGGTCACGAGAAAGGCAGCATAACATAAACTCAGCCATGCATGCCAGACTGCTAATAGGCAAAATTTCTGTGTTCTCACCAAGAGGACGAGTGACCATTAGTGTTGAGCATTCCGATACTGCAAGTATCGGGTATCGGCCGATATTAGCTGTATCGGAATTCCGATACTTAGTTCCGATACTTTTTTCATATCGAATACCGGAATCGGAAGTTCCCATAATGCTAGGAGCCCGCTCGATTTGATTCAGCCAATGGGGATCCTCAGAAGTGTGGGCATATCCTGTTAGGCATGTAGGCATGTTAACTACTGGCATGGCTGTGATTGGCTGCTGAAATGATGTCATGATGCACTATAAAATGCGCTGCAGCCGCCATTTCTGGTCACTCTGCTGTGAATTCAGTTAGGGACAGGCTGCTGTTGAAGACTGTGAGGGACAGTTAGAAATAGCGATTCCACAAAACATATAGTGCTTAACCCAGGCTACATAAACCACCACTGTAGCTTGCTTTTCCCTAGCAGCGCTGTTTTCACAGCTGTCTACAAGGGCTGTGTGAGTGCAGACCCACGCTGTGTAGTGTGTCCTGCAGGCACGTCTGCTTGTAGGCCGCCCAGCGTGTGTCTCTGCCTCATACACATTTTTCTTTTATTGCTGCTTTTTTTTTCTCCTGTATAGTGTGCTTCCATACCTATCCATATACGTTGGTTGCAAACACTAAAGGAGTGGACAGCGGAGCCTTTCAGCAGCCTTTCAGTGCTATAGCCCATTTCTCTGCCCTGTTTTTGGCTGTCTGATAGGTCTCTCTGTGTGTGAGTGCAGCTCACGTTGCAGTGTGTTCTACAGCCACCGCTAGCTGTAGTCCGCTCAGCGTGCGTCACTGCCTCATACATAGTCCTTTTTTTGCAGCTAATTTAGCCAGATTTTTGCTCCTATATTAGTGTGCTTCCAACCGCATCCATTGTCATTGGTTGGTTGCAAACACTATATAGGATTAGATAGAGGAGCCTTTTTGCTGGCTTGTGCCCTTCAGGGCCAGCCAGGCTAGTATCACCCTATTTTTTGGAGCCTCATCAATTGCATTGTAGGTTGGCTTCCTGCATTGTAATCGCTCCAAAAAGTTTGTGATACTATAGCTTTCAAACTTTGGTCACATCCTTTCCTTTCCCCCCACCCAAAAAAAAGGAAATAAAGTTCACCAAACACTCCACTTTACAGTTGTCTAGGCCACATTAGATCATATTAAAGTGTAGTACACACACTCTTAGCCAAATTAGTGTTTCTTATACTGGTTAGCAGGTGTTCAGGAATAAGAACACTAAGCCACCCCTTTTTTACTTTTCTGCCTATCTTTATCAGTCTACCAAGATGAAGAAGGCAGGTAGTAAGGCACGTGGTCATGGCCATGGAGTTTCAGCAGGGAGAGGACGGGGGGATTCAGCAGGGAGAGGACGTGGGGATTCGGTGTCTGCTGTGGCCACCAGTGACCCGGCAATCCCCACTTTTACCAGGCAACAGTCCTTCATGCACAGCTTTGTAGGACCTCGCCGTACCCCACTGCTGCGTGACGAACAAATTGAAGCCGTTGTCGGATGGATGGCAGCTAACGCATCCACTTCAATGACTTCCGCATCCTCCCAAGGCCAGAGCACTGAAGAACAACCATCTGTCTCTTCACCACCTGCCAAATTGCCCAGGCAGTCTGAGAGCCCTGGACAGGAGCCATCTCAATCTTTACTTCTGTTCTCAGAATCTGTTGGCTTGGAAAGAGGTGGCCAGCCTAGAGCGTGAAGAAGAGGGAGTATGCAGTGATGCGCAACTGCTTTGTCCCTCTGAATCTGAAGAGGCGGGTGGGCCAGTGCCTATGGTCAGCACACCTCAGTATGCATCAGATGATGATGAGACTCAGTTGCCAATTTCTGGTGCGTACAGTGCTGGCGAGACAACCCAGGACCAGCCGGTGCTTGAAGAGGGAGTGGAGATGATGAGGTCCTTGACCCATCATGGCGTCAGCCACAGGAAGGTGGTGGGAGCAGCTCTGAGGAAGAGATTCCCCGAACGGCCAAAAGAGGAGGGAGAGGGCGGGGGCAGACTTGGTTGCCTGTAGCCTCCACTTTGGCACCCGTGAGGAGCAATCCTCTTCCAAAACACAAAACGGGCGCTCCCAGGACTTGCAGTGCGTGGTCTTTTTTTGACACAGTTGCAGATGACATTTGCTTTGTCAAATGCAAGCTGTGTCATCAGAAAGTGAAACGAGGGAATAATGTGACCAACCTCAATACCACAAATATGTGGAAACATGTGCGTACCAAGCACGAGGTGGAGTTACACAGACACACTGAAGATGTAGGCCAACCTTCAGTAGCAAGGTCCACCTGACCACCGATGCGTGGACCAGTAGCCATGGACAGGAACGATACCTTTCCCTCACTGCCCATTGGGTCAATGTTGTGGAGCCGGGTACAGATCTGGAGAGTGGCTCTGTACGTATTCTGCCAACTCCAAGGATTGCAGGAATGCAGTCTGTACATATTGAGTCCTCCTCCTACTCTAGTTCCTCGGCATCAGCACTGCGTGAGCCTGTTAGGCCAGATATGAGCACAGGTGTGGCCAAACGTCAACAGGCCGTCCTTAAATTAATTTCTTTGGGGAATCGGAGCCACACAGCACAGGAGCTCTGGAATGCCATCAAGCAGGTGAGCGATGTGTGGTTTGTGCCAGCGAATCTCCAGCCAGGTTTGGTACTGAGTGACAATGGCCGAAATCTAGTGGCAGCTCTGGGCCTAGGCAACCTCACTCACATACCATGTCTGGCACACGTGCTCAATTTGGTCGTGCAGAGCTTTCTGAGGGACTATCCGGATCTTGATGCACTGCTGCACAAGGTTCGCCTAGAGTGTGCTCACTTGCGGCGTTCCAGCATGGCAAGATCGCGCATTGCATCTCTCCAACGCCGATTCCGCCTGCCAGAACATCGCATCATATGTGACCTCCCCACCAGGTGGAATACAACGTTACATATGTTGGAGCGGTTGTGTGAGCAGCAGGCAGCAGTAATGGAGTACCAGTTGCATCAGGCGCAAACAAGTCGCACTGTGCGCCGGACACACTTCACCACCACTGAGTGGGCCACTATGAGGGACATCTGCCAAGTTTTGCGTGCCTTCGATGATTCCACGCGGATGGCCAGTGCACATGATGACTAATGATGACTAATGATGACTAATCAGCATGACTGTCCCCCTCATCTGTCTGCTTCAAAAAACCTTACAAGCACTAAGTGAGGAGGTTTTTGAAGAGGTCGAGGATGCGCAGTCAGAAATGCCATCTGCTTCTGGCAAGTCTGCGCGACGTGCTTCCACACAAAGGCCCAGGCAGGGGACACTTAGTGAGGAGGATGACGAGGAGTCAATGGAGGAGGAGGAACACATCTCTCCAGAGGAGGGAGGTACACAAGGCTCTAGTAGTCAGTGTGTACAGCGAGGGTGGGGTGATGCTGAGCAGGCAGAGATGCTGCCTCAAGCAGGGGACAGCGTTTCCGGTCCAGTTGGCAGTCTGCAGCACATGGTTGATTTCATGCTGCAGTGCTTGTTAAATGACTGCCGCATCGCCAACATTCTCCACACGGCTGATTATTGGGTGTACACCCTCCTAGATCCTCGCTACCGGGACAACTTACAAAGCCTCATACCACAGTTGAACCGGGAGCGAAAAATGCGGGAGTACCAAGAAACACTTGTGCAGGCCATCATGTTCTCCATTCCCCCCACAAGTGTTGCTGGTAGTGCTTTTCAAACCAGCCATGTGGGTAGAGGCAGTGGAGGAAGATCTGCACAAAGAGGTAGCAGAGGCAGTGCCGCAGGACAAGGCAAGGCCAGTATGGCCCAAATGTGGAAAAGTTTTGTGGGACCGCCACAAACGGCTACACCATCACAGACGGCTCCAGTCAGCAGGAGGCAACGTTTCCGTCAGATGGTGACAGACTACTTGTCGTGCCCTGTTAGTGTTCTCCCAGATGGCTCTTCCCCGTTCAAGTATTGGGTCTCTAAGCTGGATACATGGCCAGAGCTTAGCCAGTATGCATTGGAGGTGCTGGCTTGCCCTGCTGCCAGTGTATTATCGGAATGTGTCTTTAGTGCTGCAGGTGGTGTGGTAACAGACCGTCGCACGCGACTATCCGCCGATAATGTTGACCGGCTTACTTTTGTGAAAATGAACAAGGCCTGGATCTCACCTGAATTTGCCAGTCCTCTTCCAGAATAAATAATTGGCTGGCAACAGGATCCAGGTCTCCTGTTGTGTTCATGTTTCTATGACCTGAACTTTATTTCCTGGGCTACAGCAACGCCCGTTGTTGCTCAGAAGTGCTGTCCGCACAGACAAAACACTCGCTCATGTGTAAGTGGGGTTCGGTAACGTCAGCTGATCCCCTGCTGTGTGTACGGCAAACTCTCCTGCTGCCTACAACTTCTGACTACCTCTGATTTAATATGTTCTCTGATTTGCCCTCTGTCTCCACTCTGTTTTGAGTATTTCCTCCGGCCTACAACACCGCCTGTTTCTGCTCTCAAGTGCCGTCTGCACAATCCACACTTGTTCCTGTGGTACCTGGGTCCTGTAACATCTGCTCATCTCCAGAGTTGAGCACGGCAATGTCTCCTGCTTTGTCTACATTCCCACTACTTGTAGTGGAAATGTGGACAGAGCAGGAGACATTGCCTGACTCACCTCTAGGGAGAAGCTGCTGTTACAGAACCCCAGTAACACAGGAACAAGTGTGGGTTGTGCAGACGGCATTTCAGAGCAGCAACTGGCGTGGTTGGAAGCCAGCGGAAATACTCGAAACAGAGTGAAGACAGAGGCTTAATTGGAGTACGTTGACAGTTAGTAGTAGTCTAGAAACAATCGCAAACTGCCACCAAGTAGGCCTCAGCCTACTACCTGATTTTCCCTGGGCTCCGACACCGCCAGTTGGTGCTCAGAAGTGCTGTCCGCACAGACAAAACACTCGCTCATGTGTAAGTGGGGTTCGGTAACGTCAGCTGATCCCCTGCTGTGTGTATGGCAAAGTGTCCTGCTCCCTCCACAGTCAACCAACCTCAGATTTACACCTGGCTCCAAGTAGGCCTCGGCCTACTACCTCATTTTCCCTAGGCTCCGACAACGCCAGTTGGTGCTCAGAAGTGCTGTCCACACAGAAAAACACACTCGTTCATGTGAAAGTGGGGTTCGGTAACGTCAGCTGATCCCCTGCTGTGTGGCGGGCAAACTGTTGCTGCCTCCAAATTTTAGCTACTTCAGATTTAAACATTCTCTGATTTGGCCTCTGTCTCCACTCTGTCTCTAGTATTTCCCCTGACCTCTAACACCGCCAGTTCCTGCTCACAGTTGCCGTCCACGCATTCCACACGTGTTCCTGTGTTAATGGGGTTCTGTTACGTCAGCAGATCCCCCAAAATGTGTCCGCCACTGTCTCCTGCGCTGTCCACCTTCCCACTGCAAGCAGTGGGAATGTGGACAGAGCAGGAGACAGTGGCAGACACACATCAGGGGATCTGCTGACATTACAGAATCCCAGTAACACAGGAACACGTGTGGATTGGGCAGACGGCTACTGTACGCATAAACTGGCGGTGTTGGTGGTCACGTGAAATCCTGGAAACAGAGTGGAGACAGATGCCTAATTGGAGCACGTTGACAGCCTGTTGTAGCCTACAAACAATCTAAAACTGCCATCAAGTAGGCCTCGGCCTGCACCATGATTGTCCCTGGGTTCCAACAACGCTAGTTGGTGCTCGGAAGTGCTGTCCACACAGAAAAACACACTCGTTCATGTGAAAGTGGGGTTCGGTAACGTCAGCTGATCCCCTGCTGTGTGGAGGGCAAAGCGTCCTGCTCACTCCAAAGTCAAAATACCTCAGCTTTACACCTGGCTCCTAGTAGGCCTCGGCCTGCACCATGATTGTCCCTGGGCTCCAACACCGCCAGTTGGTGCTCGGAAGTGCCGTCCACACAGAAAAACACACTCGTTCATGTGAAAGTGGGGTTCGGTAACGTCAGCTGATCCTCTGCTGTGTGGAGGGCAAACTGCTGCTGCCTCCAAATTGTAACTACTTCAGATTTAAACATTCTCTGATTTGGCCTCTGTCTCCACTCTGTCTCTAGTATTTCCCCTGACCTCCAACACCGCCAGTTCCTGCTCACAGTTGCCGTCCACGCATTCCACACGTGTTCCTGTGTTACTGGGGTTCTGTAACGTCAGCAGATCCCCCAATATGTGTCCGCCACTGTCTCCTGCGCTGTCCACCTTCCCACTGCAAGCGGTGGGAATGTGGACAGAGCAGGAGACAGTGGCAGACACACATCAGGGGATCTGCTGACATTACAGAATCCCAGTAACACAGCAACACGTGTGGATTGGGCAGACGGCTGCTGTACGCATAAACTGGCGGTGTTGGTGGTCACGTGAAATCCTGGAAACAGAGTGGAGACAGATGCCTAATTGGAGCACGTTGACAGTCTGTTGTAGCCTACAAACAATCTAAAACTACCACCAAGTAGGCCTCGGCCTACACCATGATTGTCCCTGGGCTCCAACAACGCCAGCTGGTGCTCGGCAGTGTCTTTGGCACGGGGACTCCCTGTTGCCCAGCCTGGTTCCAGCACGCCTGCTGTTTCCGGGTAGTGTCAATGTCACTATGCCACCAATCAGTTGTCCTGTCGTCTTGCGGCCGGGTTAGCCGACTCCACGGTGCCTGCAGTTTAGGTGACTCCTATGTGGGCTGCGGGAACTGGCACTGAAGGCTGGATCCGTAGTGCCAATGGGACATGGACCCCCTGTAGGACTGTGGGTTTCGGTAACTGCGGCCGGTTGCGGCCTGGCTACTTTGCTTTCAATGGGTACCTTCTGCTACCCACCCGGGTTCCAGCACTGTCTGCTGGTTCTCGCCAGAGCCTTTGGCCTAGGTGCCTCCATCTCGGTATCCGAGGTCCAGAACCGTCAGCTGGTCCTTGGTAGTGCTTTCTAGCACAGGTACCTCCTGCCTAGTAACCGTGGTCCAGCACCGTCAGCTGTTCCTCGGTAGTGCCATTGGCTCTTGTAGCTTTTGCTACCCATCTGGGTTCCAGCACCGTCAGCTGGTTCTCGGCAGTGTCTTTGGCACGGGGACTCCCTGTTGCCCAGCCTGGTTCCAGCACGCCTGCTGTTTCCGGGTAGTGTCAAGGTCACTATGCCACCAATCTGTTGTCCTGTCGTCTTGCGGCCGGGTTAGCCGACTCTACGGGGCCTGCAGTTTAGGTGACTCCTATGTGGGCTGCGGGAACTGGCACTGAAGGCTTGATCCGTAGTGCCAATGGGACATGGACCGCCTGTAGGACTGTGGGTTTCGGTAACTGCGGCTGGCTTGCGGCCTGGCTACTTTGCTTTCAACGGGTACCTTCTGCTACCCACCCGGGTTCCAGCACTGTCTGCTGGTTCTCGCCAGAGCCTTTGGCCTAGGTGCCTCCATCTCAGTATCCGAGGTCCAGCACCGTCAGCTGGTCCTTGGTAGTGCTTTCTAGCACAGGTACCTCCTGCCTAGTAACCGTGGTCCAGCACCGTCAGCTGTTCCTCGGTAGTGCCATTGGCTCTTGTAGCTTTTGCTACCCATCTGGGTTCCAGCACCGTCAGCTGGTTCTCGGCAGTGTCTTTGGCACGGGGACTCCCTGTTGCCCAGCCTGGTTCCAGCACGCCTGCTGTTTCCGGGTAGTGTCAAGGTCACTATGCCACCAATCCGTTGTCCTGTTGTCTTGCGGCCGGGTTAGCCGACTCTACGGTGCTTGCAGTTTATGTGACTCCTATGTGGGCTGCAGGAACTGGCACTGAAGGCTGGATCCGTAGTGCCAATGGGACATGGACCCCCTGTAGGACTGTGGGTTTCGGTAACTGCGGCCGGCTTGCGGCCTGGCTACTTTGCTTTCAATGGGTACCTTCTGCTACCCACCTGGGTTCCAGCACTGTCTGCTGGTTCTCGCCAGAGCCTTTGGCCTAGGTGCCTCCATCTCGGTATCCGAGGTCCAGCACCGTCAGCTGGTCCTTGGTAGTGCTTTCTAGCACAGGTACCTTCTGCTTAGTAACCGTGGTCCAGCACCGTCAGTTGGTCCTCTGTAGTGCCATTGACTCTTGTTCCTTCTGCTACCCATCCGGGTGCCAGCACTGTCTGCTGGTTCTCGCCACAGCCTTTGGCCTAGGTGCCTCCATCTCGGTATCCGAGGTCCAGCAGCGTCAGCTGGTCCTTGGTAGTGCTTTTTAGCACAGGTACCTTCTGCTTAGTAACCGTGGTCCAGCACCGTCAGTTGGTCCTCGGTAGTGCCATTGGCTCTTGTTCCTTCTGCTACTCATCCGGGTGCCAGCACTGTCTGCTGGTTCTCGCCACAGCCTTTGGCCTAGGTGCCTCCATCTCGGTATCCGAGGTCCAGCACCGTCAGCTGGTCCTTGGTAGTGCTTTTTAGCACAGGTACCTTCTGCTTAGTAACCGTGGTCCAGCACCGTCAGTTGGTCCTCGGTAGTGCCATTGGCTCTTGTTCCTTCTGCTACCCATCCGGGTGCCAGCACTGTCTGCTGGTTCTCGCCACAGCCTTTGGCCTAGGTGCCTCCATCTCGGTATCCGAAGTCCAGCACCGTCAGCTGGTCCTTGGTAGTGCTTTCTAGCACAGGTACCTTCTGCTTAGTAACCGTGGTCCAGCACCGTCAGTTGGTCCTCTGTAGTGCCATTGACTCTTGTTCCTTCTGCTACCCATCCGGGTGCCAGCACTGTCTGCTGGTTCTCACCACAGCCTTTGGCCTAGTTGCCTCCATCTCGGTATCCGAGGTCCAGCACCGTCAGCTGGTCCTTGGTAGTGCTTTTTAGCACAGGTACCTTCTGCTTAGTAATCGTGGTCCAGCACCGTCAGTTGGTCCTCGGTAGTGCCATTGGCTCTTGTTCCTTCTGCTACCCATCCGGGTGCCAGCACTGTCTGCTGGTTCTCGCCACAGCCTTTGGCCTAGGTGCCTCCATCTCGGTATCCGAGGTCCAGCACCGTCAGCTGGTCCTTGGTAGTGCTTTTTAGCACAGGTACCTTCTGCTTAGTAACCGTGGTCCAGCACCGTCAGTTGGTCCTCGGTAGTGCCATTGGCTCTTGTTCCTTCTGCTACCCATCCGGGTGCCAGCACTGTCTGCTGGTTCTCGCCAGTTTCTCAGCCTTCTTGTACCTTCTGCTACATTTCCAAGATCAAGCTTTTTGAAATTGTCTTTGGTAATCCTTATTGATCTCCATGACGATGACCCTGATGATGACGACCCTGAAGACCACACCAAAGAAGACCAGAAATATGACCCTAAATAATAAGACCAAGAGGACAAAGAACATGAAGACAACCACCAAGATACAGAACAAAAGACAGAAGAACAAGAAGCAGAAGAAGCAAAAGCAGAAGAACAGAAAGCAGAAGAACATTAAGCATAAGACAAAAAATCAGCATAGAAGAAATCAAAATTATAAGCAGAAGAAGACTAAGCAGTAAATGGGGGTGAGTCCGTTCCTCCTCGTGGTGCCCCTGGAAAATGCCTGCTGCTGCAGGCCAAACTGAACGCGGACAAATCCTGTTGTAAATCTTTTGTGACAGGCAGAACGTAAGGTGTAATCTTATAACTTTTATAGATAAGTACTACAGGAATGCCTGTCACCATAAGAAAATGAAGAAAAAGAAGAATAGGAAGAAGATGAAGAAATAGCATATGAAAATTAATAATAGCTGAATAAGAAGAATATGAAGAATGGAAAAAAAAAATTAATGGGAAGAAGGTGAAGAAGAAGAAGATGAATAAGGTGAAGAAAAAGTTGATGAAAAAAATGCTACTGCTGCGGATCATGAAGGAGAAAGTGTGGGAGAAGTACAAAAGAAGGTGAAGACCATGGAAGTTGCGAAACATACATATCTGACTAAATATAAAAAAGTTAACATAGTCAATATCTTTTTAACTCCGAACGTCTTGAAAAAAAAATTGGAATTAATGCTATGCCATGTGATTTGAATAAACCACTATGCTTTTAATGTCTCCTCCACCTCCCACAATACATTCTACATGATTCTTATTTGTTTTCAATTATGTAGAATTAGCCAACAAGGAAATAAAGGCCTTTTTTAATTCCGATACCGGAAGTCCCATTGACTTGAATGGGACTTCCGGTATCGGAATCGGCGATACCCGATGTTTTTTTCGTATCGGGCGATACCATCCGATACGATATTTTTGGGTATCGAACGGTATCGCTCAACACTAGTGACCATGCTCTCCTCCTCCTCCCTGTCCTCATCCATCCACGCTGAACAGACGGTATGACAGTTGTACTTGTAGTACCTTATATAGCACATGAAACTAGCTCCTGTTCTTCCTTCTTCTCTTCCTCATTGTCTCCCAAACCACGTTGGGATGAGATGAGGCTGGAATGTGTGTAACCACCCTGTATGGTTCCTTGCTCCATCTCATCATACTCCATCTGCAATGCATCCTCTTTGATTGTGAGCAGAGAGCATTTCAAAACACAGAGAAGCGGGATGGTGACACTAAGGTGGACTTTCCCAGTAGCTGCATTGTTGAGGGCACACCTGATGTTGTGGGACACATGCTTGTGTAATGCGGGGACGACACACTGGGAGAAATAGTGATGGCTGAGGACTGAGTACAGAGGGACTGCCATCAGGTTGCAGAAATCTTCAATTTCCACAAGCCTAAAAAGGCAACATTTCAAGCTCAAGCAGTCGAGAAATGTGTGAATTTAGTAGTGAGGCCTGAGGGACGTTGGCTGCTTATTTGCGCTTGCATTTGAAGGACAGGGGTATGGAAAACTGAACACTGCACTGGGACAAGCACGTGGACGTGCTTGATGATGGTGCTAGTTGAGTGTGTGAAATGACAGGTGCAGGGCAGGAGGCATCTTTGTAGGCACAATGGACAGGGTAATGGCTTTCATGCACAACAGCAGAAGAAGCAGTGGTGTCACCCACAGACAGTATTCCTGGACCCTTGAGTTCGGCCCACAAAGTAGGGTGCTTTGCTGCCATGTGCCTGATCATGCTGGTGGTAGTCAGGCTGGTAGTTTTACTACCCCTGCTGATACTGGCATGACAAATGGTGCAAATGGCCTTTTTGAGGATATTGGCAAAGTCTTCAAAAAACAACCAGACTCGGGAAGACCTAACACTTGTACTGGCAACTTCCTTCGTGTTGGTGCTGCGGGGAATGGTTGCCCGCCTTCTGTCTGTGGCCACCACACTGCTTCTTCCTGCCTGTTGGGGTGCTACGCATCTGGGTCGCCTTCCCAGGGCTGTGGGGTACTCGGTACCGGGCCGATGTCAAGGGGATGTGTCACTGTAAAATAATGCATATCCTGTAAAATACTCAGGACTAGTTACCAGATAAAAATATAGTGGTTTATTTGGTTTCTTCCATCAAAGAAAGGTTATTACAGAAAAACAGGTGAATAAAAATAAGTGAAAGAGATATTGTCCATTGTTCATAGCAAAGCAGCATGTATTCTTCTTTCTCTCCGGGAACCCACATGGCAAATGGCGTCTGTCTCTCTGTTCGACTTCTTCGTACTAAAGTAACATACCAGCTGTTGAGTTATGTCATCTTGCGTCTGTCTCTCATGATGGTGAGGGAAGAAGAGACGCCCTCTACAGTTAGCCATGAATTATATACGTCTCCTAAAGCACATGGTCTCTACATATATGGAGCTGTCTTTCTACCATGAGCCAAGCTTAAAAATAGCCTATGTCGTGTAAGCTAAAGCAATGTACAGAACTGGGTCTTATAAGAAATTAACGGATTATTAATATTTAACAATTCCCCCTTTTGAGGGAGACAGACATTAATTGGAACCCTCAAATATAACAAGATCTTCTTTCTTCTTTTCTTCTTTGACAAAATAATTTAATATCAATAATAATAATAATAATAATAATAATATTAGATTACCGTTATAAGTACTCAATGACATAATTGATGTGAATTCATGTTATGGTAAGTTGTGAACAATATTCATATAAAATATGTATAATTATACTTCCCTAAGTCTAAATTGAAGCATCTCAGGTCCAGTCATCATCATCTGATGTCATCTGGTCTTCATTTTGATGTCTTCTGTCTTCTTCTTGGTTCTTTTAAAAATACAGTTTTCTTATAGCATATAGATGTGTTGTGTATCAAATCAAAGTCCATAATTTCAAATGTTAATACGAAAACAAAGTCTATGCAGCTTTAATATCTGTGCAGTGTTATCTTTAAAAACCTGGGCTTACATTGGCTCGCCTTGGATATTCTGGAATCCTCCATCGGTACTGGTCTTTGAACAGGTGTGACGTCTTTGGTCAGCAAAGCAAGGGTTAAAATGACTCTTCCTTGCTAAACATAGCACCATAACCAGTCCTTGTCCTAATGCACAGGACATATGTCAGGGTTGTAGCTTCCTGATAATTACCTTCATTGTTCACCAGCTTTCATCGAAGCTTTTCAGGTGATTGAAAACCTCTGGAACTTGATAAGAACGTGATAACACCCTTCATCTCAGCATCATAGGATCATCGTCCTCTGGTTGTCAGGTTAGACACTTTAATTGTGACTGTCGGTGGTGGATACTGCACTTGTGACTGTCAGTGGTGGATACTGCACTTGTGACTGTCAGTGGTGGATACTGCACTTGTAATTAACACAGTCTATTACTCAGTAATCATAGCTTTGTTACCTTCTGGGATTTCTGGATCGCGGCATTCTTCTTCTTGCAACTGATAAAAATCAATGAAGTTTAGAAATGTGAAAAGTCTTTATTAACATAATTTCAGTATCTTGCTTGAAGTCTTCATTCCCTATTCTATACCAAATCTGGTAATTTCCCTATCCCATAATATCACAGCGTACCATAGCAATCAGTAATATCCATATAATTATTATCAGAATTTGTACTGTATATGGATTTCAATATTTGAAATAATAAACCAATAATAAGTGATAATACATTATTATCCATTTTTTTTTCATGTGATAGAACATTTTTATGTCATAGGTGTAATTACCTTTTTCAACCCATAGGTGTCACTGTGTTTTATGTAACCAGTGTTTTCATCTTTATTAATAAGGAATATATTTATTATACTAATAATATGTAGGAATGTATAGCCATGAACCAAAATAAGAATATATGAGTGAGCGAATGAATGAATAAAAGAATTGTTGCATATAACTCAGAAGTGAAACATTTTCCTTAGTAATAGAACCATATAATTGCTATATTTAATGAAGCAATATTCTCAGTAGATATTACTTTACTAAATATTGATGAAAGAATTAAAAATAATGAAAAATAAGAATAAAAATAAAAATAAGAATAAGGCCTTTATGTTGATGCAGAGTAGTTATGTCTTCAGTAACATATACCCTTAATATTTCCATGATCTGGATTATTTCATAATTGTCATACACTTGTGTTATCAAAATATTCAAATCATGCAACTTTGCATATAATTCCTCTTAGTGTAAAGAAATGACTCTTTATAATACTTGTTATTATACCCAATACTTATACCATTGTACCTTATTAATATTTTTTCTATTAAAATGTGTGAAGAAGAGGTATTAATCAAATGTGATTATGTAGTCAGGATAAAAAACATATTTCCCCCTTAATACCAAAAAATATTGTTTCATGAAATAATTCATTTATCAAAACCAAAATTAAAAATAATTAATGTATAAATTATGTGAATTTATACTTGCTTATACCATTATTTGTCTGAAGATGTGTAACCATCAAAATTAATTTGAATATCATAAAATTATCCTTTGGAAAAATTAATTTAAATGTAACACACTTGGACAGAGAAGGAAGGTCCACTATTCCCAGATACAGCTGGTGAATACCAGGCTCTGTGCTGGTGCCTGTTTAAAAGAGCTAAAGCTGATAAGGAAAGAATAGATTTTCTTCCTAAACTATTTTCTATTTTGTTGTGCGATTGCACTTATCCACAATTAACTAAATCAAGAAATAATAATTACTATAGAAATATAGAAATATATGTTGTACAGATAATATTTCATTATGTATCTTAATATTCTAATTTCCTAAAGATAAAAGCTTTGGGGTTTTTTTTTTTTTTTTCTCTCATGCATTCAGGATCCTGAGGTCTCACAAACGTATCACATTACTCGCTCAGCAGCTGCTCATACACTCAGTCACTGTCACTCAGACTGTGTCACATATTAACTTTAATACACGTATTTTAACCCAAATTATCCTAATTATCAATGCATTGTAAACTATTTCAATTTAGTCTCTTAATATTTCTTTGAATATTCCCCCTTTAAAATTCTTTTCCTAAGGAACAGGGACATAGTATACTGGTCTGGTATACTTGTATTATTAGAACAAGGTTCAAATTCCCCTGCTGTGGTTGTCATTCAAACCATGCAGTAAAAAAAAAAACACACACCCAGAACATTTTAAAAAGCAATTGGTTATTTCCTTTTAAGGGTTAGATATATATAAAATCATGCAATTATTGCAACTTCCTGTGTAAATAAAGACATAAATCCTTGGAAGAGAATTTTTCTCGATTAAGTCCTGCTTTGAAATGAAAATTCTAAGGAAACATAAAAAATAAGGTTAATATCATATAATTCTAAATATTATTACTGATGTAGATTTTAATTTTCATTAAAAAATACAGTTCTACTATTTCTACTTCTACAAACACTCTATATATATATACTGTATGACTATGTATATATCCACAAACCATAAAACTACAGGATTATACTCTATAACTCACTAATTGTATAACACTGTTACACAATATATATATTACTTTTTCTAACCAATTCCTACACCCATACTTATTTCTCTGCAAAAAATATCCTGAAAGGTTCTTGCCATTTTAAAGCTGATAGATTCTTGGAGCAGAGTATTCAGTTTACAGGCCATGATGTCACTCACCACCTGTTTCTGTCTGTTAAATTCGGCCATCTTTGTTACAGAAAGAAAATCAGAACTCATCATTTTTCTTAATTCAATTTGTGTCTTTTCGGTGTTCTTTTGCATCATTCCATATGGTTTATAACAAACATGTGATTTTCTTTTTCTTTCTTCGTAGATTTGATTTTGGGGAAAACTCATTTTAGAAGGTTTTGCTAATACAGGCTTCTGATAAGATTTTACTCTGCCTGTCTTTCCAAAATTAGCACAATTTATTTTCCTTTCACGATTCTCGTGTTTCCTGGCAAAATCAAGAAATTGCGCACATTCAAACAAAGAATCTTTTTGTGACGCAATAACACGAGATGCAGGATTTAGAAACCAAAATTTGCTTACAAAACTCCTTATGAGGGACGGTGTTTTGACATTCTCACTCAGCATTTTGTACAAACGTTCATATATGGACATGAACGTAAAAATACATTCCTTCCGACCAATCCTTAATTTTTGAAGAATATCAATATCTGGATGATTTTCATTTGATGAACAAAAAATGAGAATTTTTAATCTGTCCTTATCAGTTAAATTCTCATGTGTTTCACCAGATAACTTTAAAGACAATCTCCTTGCAAAATTTACAGGGATCCACATTTTGAACAACTGATTCTTCTCCTCGTTAGATAAATCAAAGTTATCAGTACAACTTTCAAAGATCTCAGAGTTTCTATAAACATCTATTTTGTTGTCATAAGCAGGAATTATTTGGCATATCTTTATCAAATTCCTCCTCACGCTACTTCGGATTTGGGCCTGTGAGTCTTCTATTTTTAGTGGTACGTCTTTCCCTTGTACGTCCTCTACGTCAGTTCTGAAGTCTCCTCCTACGTCTCCATCTTGTTCCACGTCTGCAAGGTCACCTTCAATGACTGCTACTACTTGTAACTGTTTCTCCACATTACAGTGAATCTTGGGAATATCACTATCCTCTACACAATCATTTTTAGATTTCTCTGACACAGATCTATGAAATATATCTACCATCTGTAGAATATTTTTTAATCTCTCTCTTTCTCTATTGAAAAACTTAGAATCTAACCTCTGATTCTCGAGTTCACACTCGGCATATAAACTTAACCATAAAACTTCTGAATTAGAATTGTCTACAGACTTAAATTTCAATTTACTCTGCTTAGCAAGACAATTAATGACATCCATTTTATCTTACCTTGAAATGTCTCAGCTCCTTTGATGGACAACGCTGGGTTCCTGTCTTCACACGTCTGGCTTACGTCTGGTACTTTTGGCACTTGTAGTACTTCTCAATCTATCTGGTACTTCTTACTTCTAGGTTCCATGTGATTCTTGTAAGTAGTGGAATTCCCGATAACTTGCACATATGATTTGACGTTAGCAAAGTCCAATCCCCCGTGTGTGCAAGTTGAGGGAAATCCGCAAAAAAGTACAAAAATTCAGATCTGGCTGGCTCTCCAATGTAAAATAATGCATATCCTGTAAAATACTCAGGACTAGTTACCAGATAAAAATATAGTGGTTTATTTGGTTTCTTCCATCAAAGAAAGGTTATTACAGAAAAACAGGTGAATAAAAATAAGTGAAAGAGATATTGTCCATTGTTCATAGCAAAGCAGCATGTATTCTTCTTTCTCTCCGGGAACCCACATGGCAAATGGCGTCTGTCTCTCTGTTCGACTTCTTCGTACTAAAGTAACATACCAGCTGTTGAGTTATGTCATCTTGCGTCTGTCTCTCATGATGGTGAGGGAAGAAGAGACGCCCTCTACAGTTAGCCATGAATTATATACGTCTCCTAAAGCACATGGTCTCTACATATATGGAGCAGTCTTTCTACCATGAGCCAAGCTTAAAAATAGCCTATGTCGTGTAAGCTAAAGCAATGTACAGAACTGGGTCTTATAAGAAATTAACGGATTATTAATATTTAACAGTCACAGCGGCGGTGACCCGGTCCATGGCCCTGGGCGCCCAAATCAAGGGTGGTTTGTGGTTAATGTAATAGTTTGTGACGCCACCTGTGGTGTTCGGCAAGGGAGGTGTTAAGCCGATGCTGCATGCAGATCCGCTGGGACTGATGGTGTGGTGCAGCAAAGATGGTGTAGCTCCCCACAGGTGGAGCTGTAGTCCCACGGCAGTGTAGGTGCAATGGATCTGGAGAAGTGCAGGATGGTGTGGATGCTGATACCCAGATGTAGCGGTGCTGATGCAAGAATGAATGGAGGAAACCAGAGCTTGCAGTTTCAAAGCTTTACTCACAGTTTGTAGTGCACACAGGTGCCTGCTTCAGTACCGTGTCCTCCGGGGCAGAGGCCCAGCCAACCTCCAGGCGAGATAGGACTCTCCTTGCCAACACTCCGCCAACATGTGCCTTTCTGAACGACTCCACCAATGCGCCTTTAATGGTAAAGCACTCCAGTACTTAGTTACCCTGGAATACCTCCTTCTAGATGTTCCTAGAACTCTCACTTGTATGACAGACAGCTGTAGCCTGCTTGGGGATGCTCCTGGATCCCGGCTCTCTATCAGTTTGCTGTTGTGTCCCAAGTCTTGGATGGGAGTAGTGCATTTACAGCCAACTGCTCCACCGGTGTCTGCTGCAGAACCATAAGTGTCCATACAACCTCGGGGACTGGGCCCCGGCCTTGCGCTGAGAACCTATAGGCAGGGTTCCTATCCAACCCACTCCTCCTCTCTGTTCTCTCTCCTTCTTCGTTCTGTACTTGTCTTTCTCTCTCTTATGGAAATGCAGGTTACAGTTCTACGTCTCTCTCCTCCTTCCTTTCCCGTGCCACCTGGCTCAGATCACTGAGGCAGCTGCAGCACTCCTTCTATTCCTTTCCTTGTGAGCTCTCCACTAAGACCAGTCCTCAGCCTCTCCTGACTGACTGTCTTTCCTCCGCCTGACCTCCCAGCAGGCTGATCTCCTGTCAGCCTGCTCTCTCACTCTCCAGTCATACTGACTGACTGAACTGACTGAACTGAACTCTAGATCCTATCTTTCCCCTTCTTTTATACTAACTCCACCCACCTCCCAGCACATCTCGTGTTACGAAGCAAGGATCCACGAAAGGTGCTCTGCTACCCACTAAGCATTGAGCTGCAATTTGGTCCTCTGCTGAACTATCCTGTGTGTGGGATGCCGGTATTGGAGTGTGGCAAGGAGTTCCCACCTTACCTGGATGGTGGGGCACTACACCTTAGGAGAAGGTGCAGTACCTCTGTGGCGACTGAGCCTCAGGGGCGCCACATACCCCCCATTAAACACAGCACGTCCGCGGGCTGCAAGATAACAAAGTAGACAGCAAAGAAACATACAAAATTTTACAATGCATAACAAACTTTTCTTATACTATTCTTCCTAGTATAGGAGGTACTCATCTTGAAAGTTACAAACAATTCTATGTAAAATTTTTAATTCTAAGTACAATTCTCAATTCAAAGTGCTAGTCTCTGCAACACATTTTCCTTAGTATTCTTTTTTTCTTTTCTTTTTCCTTCTCTAGACGCAAGACGCTGACCGCAAATACCTGGTCCGTCACCTGTCTACTTTCAATTCTTTATTCACATCCTAATTCTTCTATAAAAGCCAATTCTCAGTTACTAATAATCTTATAAAACACATTATCAAGTACTTTACAATAAAACATTCAACAGTTATTCTTGTAAGTGCTGGACCCCACTCCCAGCTGGGATTTCTTGCAGTGTCCTTTGAGGTAGACATCATCTTCGAAAAGTGTCCATGCAAAAACATCTTCGCAAAGTGTCTCTTACGTAAAACAAATAAAAGGCTGCTAAAGAGGTGCAAACTATTTACAAGAAAGTTTTGGATCATACAGCGTCCATGATCTCCTCAGTTCAAAATTGAAGAACGCTGCCAATCAACAGGGCAACAAAAGTGCTACAAGAAAAACAAAAACATGATGAAAAATAGAAAAATAGAAAAAGGCACAACTGGTGCAAACAAACCCTCCTGGGTAACGAGATTTGAAAAATTAGTGTTGATCCCCTCCTGTGGTTCTGGAAGCTGGACTGGAACTGCTACCAGATTCAAAGAAATCATTGACAACCTTTAAGTATTCTTCTTCCCAAGGTGTTAAGCCAGGGATCTTTGGTTTGGGCTGCCGAACTGGAGGCGATACAAGAGCAGCCTGGTTCCTAGGATCAGGTACATGAGCAGTCTGAATGGCAACGGTGGGTGGAGGGGCAGCAACAGGTCACTTCGGCTTGTACCTCTCAATAAGCTCTTCTGAAACACGACGTACATTCTGGGCATACCACCCCCTGAGCCCCTCATGCCGGGTGAATGTCATTTAATCCCCAGGCTGCAGGTCTCGGCCAGGAAGTCCCTTCCTCAGATGTGACTCGACATCCCTCCGGTTGAAGAGCAAGTCACTGATTCTCTTGGGGTCCGCAATAAATGCAAAACCCCTCTCCTTGTTCACATTCAGCACTTGCCCCCATCCGGCTGCATCCCGGGTGCCGTGATGACCAGCACGGGTCCTCGCCTTGTGGTCTAAATCAGGGCTCAGCACCGACATCTTCCTCCGCTCCCTCTCCTGGTATTCAGCTGCCAGCTGCCGTAGGGTAGCCCGACAACAGGCCTCGGTCCCTTCTTCCTCCTCCCGGGACCAGCTCTCACCCACTGGGGCCCGCGGTACCACCGTAAGGGGTTCAGATGTCTCCCCCTTGGGACTAACATCCCGGTCCCAGACGAGGTCCAACACGACTTGTCCCGCCTCCACTACGGGCACGCACCCCAGGGCCTTCCCAGATGCAGGGGCTGCAGTCATACCTGGGACCTTCTGGCGGTGCTCCGGCTCCGGTACAGATCCGAGGCGGTGGGGCGATGCGGGGACATCCACCGGAATGGTGGGTCCGGGTGCTGGCGGTGGTGGAGCAGATGGTGGTTCCGGACCCGCATGGGCTTCAGTAGGGAAATACGCGGCAGGTCCGGGCGGGAGCACAGTCTCAGCTCCTGGGGTCTCCGATGGCTTCTCCGGGTGAACGACACTCAGCTGCATGGACAGCGTGGAGGTGTAAACCAACGCTGCCTGACGACAGTCCGGTGCAGCAGTAGCAGGTACCGGTGGAACGGGTACTGCAAGTGTAGGCCCTGCCGGGGCACGCTGTCATCTCAGCTTCTCCAAGGCCTCCTGCCTAAGCTGCAGATGGGTGGTCAGTTCACCAATTTCGTCTTCTAGTTGCTGGCAGTTCATTCTGGAGTCAGGGTTTGAGCAGTCAGCCATGGCGCCATGGAGATCCGTTTCCCTCATGCTCCACAAGCCTCCTTCCCTTTGTGGAGGAACACACACAGACCCGTTCCTCCCACATCACCACCGTGACGTAACTACACAGGCACAGCTCTCCGGCGCCCCCTTTGTCTCTCAGGTCAGTAAGGGAACTGCACCTAGAGCAAATGGTCGCCGGGGAGGAGGTCCTGTTACCCACTGGGGGTTCTAAGATTCGTGATCAGAGTAAAAGCATCAGCCCAAGATTAAGTTTATAGTTTAATTGCCTTAAGGAAGCACTATATAATTACAGAAATATACAGTAAATTTACAGTCAGAGAAAAGATATAACAATAAGGGTACAAGACTTAAGATATTAAGCTGGAGATCAATTTACCAGATTGTAGTGTGCATGCGGTTGCCGGGGAGCTCTGCAGTCCACAGGTACAAGAATCTAAGGCTACTTTCACACATCAGGTTTTCGGCGTCAGGCGCGATCCGGCGTCATGCCGGAACGCCGGATCCGGCAAATGTTTTGTAAAACCTGATGTGCGGGATCCGTTTTTCTGCCGGATCCGTCTTGTTCTTGACAGAAAAAAACGGATCCGTCTCATCCGGTTCATCCGTTTTTCGACGGATTACGCCGGATCCGGTTTTTAAAATTGACCCTTGTGGCCTTCCGAACGGGATTGGCTACTGGAAAACTATATATAGCATGTTCCTACAGCCCTTCTTTGACAGGTTGGAGAGGAGAAAGTGCAGGTTGGAGAGAAGAGCAAGTTACTGGCGAAGATGGATGTTGTGATTGGAAATATTTTGAAGAATTTGGCGGATTTTATAGCGGAGGCGAATCGTTTGAGGGTGATTGTTCTGGAGAAGGAGAGAGCGAGACAGCAGCGCATCATGCATCGTAGACGACGTTTGTGGATCCACCCCATCACAGCCAAGAGAATGACGCGTGGGGTCTATTCTACACTCTGCATGGACCTTCGACGAAACCCGGATAAATTTTTTGGATATGTTAGGATGAAAATGGAGAATTTTGATTACTTGGTGGAGCGCATTGCACACCTCATAAGAAAAGCGGACACCTATTGCCGCTTCTCTGTTTCACCCGCAGAGCGTCTGATGGTGACTTTAAGGTAAGCCACATTTATTGGATATGCTCGCATCAGAGCACACTTTCACTGCAATCTTGTTGGTGGTAGTTTGTATCTCCAAGTGTTATAGCTGAGTTTTGGTATGTAATGCTGTGATTTAAAACTAATTTATTGTTTTTTAATTCCCCACAGATTTCTTGCAACTGGAGAATCCCTTTCGTCACTGCATTTCCAGTACAGACTCAGGATTTCCACCATATCTGGAATAGTGAAGTACACATGCCGTGCACTGTGGGACTCCTTAGCTGAAGAGTTTTTACCAGAGCCCACAACAGAGAGGTGGATTGAAATTGCTGACAAGTTTCAACAGATATGTCAGTTTCCCAACTGCTTGGGCGCTGTGGACGGGAAACATATCCGCATTGTAAAGCCAGCCGGATCGGGATCGGAATATATCAATTACAAGAAATATTTTTCAATTGTCCTCATGGCCATCGCTGACGCGGAATACAAATTTATTGCTGTTGATATTGGGGCCTATGGCCGCTCCAATGACTCTCAAGTTTTCAAACTGTCTGCCATGGGGCGTAAACTGTATGGAAACACCTTCCAGTTCCCACCACCTAGACCGCTGCCGCAAACATCTGGTCCACCTATGCCATTTGTCTGTGTAGGGGATGAAGCCTTCCAGCTGTCAGAACACCTTTTGAAACCGTACTCTAGCAGAGGATTGACAAGACCAAAACGCATTTTTAATTACCGCCTCACAAGAGCAAGAAGAATGGTTGAATGTACCTTTGGTATTCTGACAGCCAAATGGCGGGTCCTATTGACTGCGATCAACCTCAAGACAGAAACTGTTGACGAGGTGATCAAAGCTTGCGTGGTACTCCACAATTTTGTTATCTGCAAGGAACCCATTTCCATTGAGGACACCTCTGAAGAAACCACCTTGCAAGATTACCATGACATTACCACTAGAAGTTCTGTGTCGGTTTCAGTAATGAGGGACAATTTTGCACTATACTTTATGTCACCTCAAGGCAGAGTACACTGGCAGGATGACAGAGTGTGAAAGATTTGTGCCCAACCAAACTTGTGTACCTTCTGTACCAACAGTATATACCTTTGCCAACCAAAGTTGGCTATCTTGTCATGGTCTCTATTTTTAGCTTTAGGCCACAGGTGTGTACCTGGTTGTGTTTTATTCAAAGTATTTCACCTTTTAACAAAAGTTGTGTACATTGTTAGGAAATCACCAACAATAAACACAACTTTTTAGGTGAAATACTTTGCTTCAAACACAACCAGGAACACAACTGTGGCAAAAAGCTAAAATTTACCCACAGTTATATACCTGGTTTTGAATACCTTTTTACCTTTTAAATACCCTGTATTTAACCTTTTTTTTTAAACATATTTCGCCGCAGAAAGAAATGACAGACAACCAGTGTAAACAATAATTTAACTTTTATTTAAAATATTTTTTTTTGTAAACTGTTTTTAAAGTTAAAAAAACTTTTTTAATAAAGGTTTGAAAAAAACTGGGCATTTTTATTACAAAACACACATCATAAATCTGTGGATGGGACAGATGGGTCGAATGTGTGGGAAGGCTCGGAAGGTGCAGATGTACCGGGGCGGTCGAAGTGTCCCTCGGTTACGGTCTCCTCAGGGATCGCCTCAGAAGGGTCCAATCGTGCAGGCTCCCGAGTGCTGCTCACCGTGCTGTGGAATAAAGAGAAAAAAACCCAATTAAAATAGTGACATGGTATGGCCCTGGCTGAAAAAAAAAAAGTTACATCTAAACATTTTTTTGTCACATGTGGTGTGTAATATTTACCTTCTGGTGAGCATTGTCTCCCGGAGGAACGACAGGGCTCGTGCGTACTTGTACTTGCTCCTGCGTCCTCCAGATCCACTCGGGGCCCGCATCTCTTTATTGAACTCCTTCTTGAAACGATCCCTCACAGACCGCCACCGCTTCACAATTCTCTCCCCTGAAACGAGAAAGGACAAAGTGGTTAGTATACAACATCAGTGTTTCCTAAACTCCAGTCCTCATGGTCCCCAGGGGTCATGTTTTCAGGATTTCCAAAGTAAATAGAAATCCTGAACACATGATCCGTGGGGACCACGAGGACTGGAGTTCGGGAAACACTGGTTTAAATCAAGCAACCGGTACTGTATATACTTACGCTCTTTAATCTGGGCCCGAGCTTTGAGGTCCTCCCAGCGGTCCACAAGGAGCGAACAGATTTCCTCCCAGAGTCGTCGGGTAATGATAAGGTCAGCGTGGCGGCGGTCAGCCATATTCCAGAGCGGCTCCCTTTCTCTGACGAGATCGATGAGGCGGTCCACATCAATCCCTCCATCCTCACCGTCAGAGTCGGGAGCACGCTGTGAAGGCTGTTAAAGAAAAAGACAAAAATAACATAATTAGCCTCCACAAAAGAAATGAAATAAAAAGTGCAAAAAAAACAAAGCAAAATACTTACACGCTGGTGACCGCCGCGTTGCTGTCGCCGACGACCCCGGGAGGCACTGCAAGGACCTCTTGGCCGAGCACCAGATTGGGAAGACTAGAGAAGAAAACAAAAAATGTTATGTCTTTGGATGTAGGCATTTCTTTGCTGTGTGTGGTCTGCAGAACATTGTTTTCTATGTGTTGTGTGTAGTGTGATGTTGTGTTTCTGCGTTTGATGCAAAAAACTTACCAATTGTGAGCCCACTCCAAGTGTCTGTCCACCCCTTCCTTCTTCTTCTGGGAGCTCCTCTTCATCTTGTGATTCCTGTTTTGAAATAAAAGGCCATGAATAGACATATATTACAGAGATGATGGATTTTGGAAATAAAAACTTACCGTCAAACGCTGACGATGCGAGGGAGGGCTCCCAGAAGAAGATGTGCTGTCTTCCTCATGGCCAGACTCCATGGCTGTGGGTGGTGTTCCTGCTGCTGCCATTGCTGCTGCTGCTGCTGCTGCTGCTGCATCTATTGGGCGGCTGTTGAATAAAGAGAAACAAAGGGCCAATGAATATCTTGATATTCCATAGCCCTAGTTTGGAGGAATGGGGGATTTGATAATTACCGTCTCTCATCTGCTGCTGGACTCCCCTCCCGTTGTTCAGCATGCTGCTCCATTTGGGGTGGTGCTGATGGTGCTGCTGCTGCAGATGTCTGCTGCCTTCTCCTGCTCCTGGTTCTTGGCTTGGGTGGCATGTTGGGTGTGGCTGAGGGTCCCACTGTCTTGCTCTTATATATGTCTTGTGGGCAGAGCTACTGAGCATGCTCAGACCAAAAAAAACGGATCCGGCCACCGGATCCAGCTGTCGCCGGATCAGGCGCATTGCGGCGCTCATAGGCTTTCATTGTATGAAAAAGCCGGATCCGGATCCGGCGTGTCCGGCTTTTTCGCCGGAGACAAAAAACGTTACAGTAGCCGTTTTTTCCAGACGCCGGATCGCGTCACATTGCCGGATCCGGCGAAAATCGGATGAAACGCATGGCCATCCGGCTCGATCCGGCTCTAATGCAAGTCAATGGGGGGGAAACCGGATCCGGCATTGCATTTCGCCGGATCCGGTTTTTGTCAAAAGCGCCGGATTGCGCCTGACGGCGAAAACCTGATGTGTGAAAGAGGCCTTAGTTGCCGGACAGACCCCCAAAGCATGGGACGCTGCTCCCCTCGGCAGGTCTGTCCCCAGGTCCTTCTTAGATCGTCATTGTCCAGATCTTCTGTGTGAAAGAATGAATCTCTGACAGGGGCTGCTAGTCCTTAAACACGCTAGGTTCCTCCCCCTGTGTCAGAGGGTGGGCTAATAATCCATGCCCCTATAATGGAGCCAAAGCGTCTGGGACACACAAAGGACGTATATTCCTGCGTCTGCTAGCAGGTACATTCTAATTGAAGCCCTCAGGCTTTTTTTCGGCCCCCTGCTGGTACGGCTACATACCTGAGCTTTGAAGCTCTGTTTTGGGCCTATCCTCATTATCACACCAATGGCCCTGCCTATGTAGCATTGGAACACTAAATCCTGCTTGTACAGTTGTGGCCAAAAGTATTGACACCCCTGCATTTCTGTCAGATAATACTCAGTTTCTTCCTGAAAATGATTGCAAACACAAATTCTTTGGTATTATTATCTTCATTTTATTTGTCTTAAATGAAAAAACACAAAAGAGAATGAAGCAAATAGCAGAACATTGATCATTTCACACAAAACTCCAATAATGGGCCAGAAAAAAATATTGGCACCCTCAGCCTAATACTTGGTTGCACAACCTTTAGCCAAAATGACTGCGACCAACTGCTTCCGGTAACCATCAATAAGTTTCTTACAGTGCTCTGCTGGAATTTTAGACCATTCTTCTTTGGCAAACTGCTCCAGGTCCCTGATATTTGAAGGGTGCCTTCTCCAAACTGCCATTTTTAGATCTCTCCACAGGTGTTCTATGGGATTCAGGTCTGGACTCATTGCTGGCCACCTTAGAAGTCTCCAGTGCTTTCTCTCAAACCATTTTCTAGTGCGTTTTGAAGTATGTTTTGGGTCATTGTCCTGCTGGAAGACCCATGACCTCTGAGGGAGACCCAGCTTTCTCACAATGGGCCCTACATTATGCTGCAAAATTTGTTGGTAGTCTTCAAACTTCATAATGCCATGCACACGGTCATGCAGTCCAGTGCCAGAGGTAGCAAAGCAACCCCAAAACATCAGGGATCTTCCGTCATGTTTGACTGTCGGGACCGTGTTCTTTTCTTTGAATGCTTCTTTTTTTCTCCTGTAAACTGTATGTTGATGCCTTTGCCCAAAAAGCTCTACTTATTTCTCATCTGACCAGAGAACATTCTTCCAAAACGTTTTAGGCTTTTTCAGGTAAGTTTTGGCAAACTCCAGCCTGGCTTTTTTATGTCTCAGGGTAAGAAGTGGGGTCTTCCTGGGTCTCTTACCATACCATCCCTTTTCATTCAGACGCCGATGGATAGTACGGGTTGACACTGTTGTACCCTCGGACTGCAGGGCAGCTTGAACTTGTTTGGATGTTAGTCGAGGTTCTTTATCCAACATCCGCACAATCTTGCGTTGAAATCTCTTGTCAATTTTTCTTTTCCGTCCACATCTAGGGAGGTTAGCCACAGCGCCATGGGCTTTACACTTCTTGATGACACTGCGCACAGTAGACACAGGAACATTCAGGTCTTTGGAGATGGACTTGTAGCCTTGAGATTGCTCATGCTTCCTCACAATTTGGTTTCTCAAGTCCTCAGACAGTTCTTTGGTCTTCTTTCTTTTCTCCATGCTCAATGTGGTACACAGAAGGACACAGGACAGAGGTTTAATCCATGTCAACTGGCTGCAAGTGTGATTTAGTTATTGCCAACACCTGTTAGGTGCCACAGGTAAGTTACAGGTGCTGTTAATTACACAAATTAGAGCAGCATCACATGATTTTTCGAACAGTACCAAAACTTTTGTCCACCCTCTTTTTTATGTTTGGTGTGGAATTATATCCAATTTGGCTTTAGGACAATTCTTTTTGTGTTTTTCATTTAAGACAAATTAAATGAAGATAATAATACCAAAGAATTTGTGTTTGCAATCATTTTAAGGAAGAAACTGAGTATTATCTGACAGAATTGCAAGGGTGTCAATACATTTGGCCACAACTGTATTTACTAAGTACACAGCACCTGGGGGTATAGAAGCCGTGAACTGCCTGTAATTCCTGAACTTAGACCAAAATGGATGCCAAGCTCAGACATGTGGCCCCATATCTAAGATGGCGGCTGCTCCTTCATCACACCTCCCTGCTTTAGAGGGCGCTAGGGGGTATCACATTCCTGTGATCCTCCATGCGCCCTTCCGCACCCTCTCCTTGCCGGGAAGGTTGCACACTGGGTGGGCACAAGCCTCCCGCTCATGATGGGCCTTCATCATGTTCACGTGGAAGGCCTTCCTCCTTCCACAGGCGTGGTCCAGGGTGACCAGATAGGTGACAGCGTTGAACCGCTGGTGCACGAGGTATAGACCCTCCCAGGCCGCCTGAAGCTTGTTTTGAGGTACGAGGACCAGTACCCACACCTTTTGACCCACCTCGTAGGTCCGCTCACAAGCATTCTGGTCGTACCACCGCTTCTGGTCAGCCTGGGCTTGGGCCATATTGTCATGCACCAGCCGTGTCAAAGCCGTCATTCTGTCCCGGAAGCGTGCAACATACTCAATGACCGACACTCCAGGGGTAGCCAAATCCCCTTCCCATGCTTCCTTCACCAGAGCAAGGGGCCCCCGTACACGTTGCCCGTACAGGAGTTCAAAGGGGAGAACCTTGTTGAGGCCTGTGGGACCTCTCGGTAGGCAAACAGCAGGTGTGGAAGATACCGCTCCCAGTCTCTCCTGTGGGAGTCGACCAACATCTTCAGCATCTGCTTTAAGGTGCCATTGAACCACTCACACAGGCCATGGGTCTGTGGGTGGTACGGGCTGGCTACCAGATGTTGCACCTGTACCTGCTTACAGAGAGACTCCATCAGCTGCGACATGAACTGGGTCCCTCGGTCGGTGAGCATTTCCTGGGGAAACCCCACTCTGGAGAAAATCTCCAGTAAGGCAGTGGCCACTTTGTCGGCCCGAATGGACGACAAAGCTACCGCCTCCGGGTACCGGGTGGCATAGTCCACTACCGTTAATATCAAGCATTTCCCGGCGCGGCTGGGAGTGGACAGAGGTCCAATGAGATCCACAGCCACCCTCAAAAAAGGCTCTTCGATGATGGGCAGAGTTACCAGTGGGGCTTTGGGGCGCCGCCCTGCCTTCCCCACACTTTGACAGGTGTCACACGAACGGCAGTAGGCAATCACCTCGGTCCTCATTCCTGGCCAGTAGAAATGCTGAGCTAGCCTGGCCCTGGTTTTAGCGATCCCTAGGTGTCCGGCCATGGGAATCTCGTGGGCGATCAGCAACAATTCTGCCCTGAACGGATAGGGTACCACTAACTGTCGGTCCCTGGGCCACGCCTCCGGTGAACCCTGCTGGACCGTTACCCGGTACAGCCGTCCCTGGTCCCAGACCACTCGCTCGCGGTCGGACTCCAGGGGAGGCTGTGCCGCCTGCTCCTTGAGAGCTTTCATGCTAGCGTCAGCTTCCAACGCTGCCTGAAATCCCTGACTCGATGTGGCAAGAATTGACGAAACTGCCACCTCCTCTGTCAGCTCCCCGGGATCTGTCTCCTGGCCGCTGTCTGACTCGGCAGCCACTTGGTCTGAGAGAGGGGAACCGTCGGACCTCCGCGAGGCTCCTTGGGCTACGGCGCTCCTACTCCTGGTAACAGCGACCATGACCGCTGAGACCACAGGTAGCGCCTGCTTCCCCTCGGCCCCCGACCAAGTCGCCAGGTCAGGCAGACTTCCCTGGCCTCCTGACATCCCGGATGTGGGGAACTCCTGCCCTGGGGTCTTACCTGGTGGCTCCTCTCCCGGGACGCCCCCTCCCCCCATGGCCTGTTCCTCTTTCTGCAGAGGTCCTCGACTCAGCAGGCTGGATTCACTTAGGGGCCCTACACTGCCCATAGCAGCCCCTCCCTCCACTTCTGAGCTCTCCCCTGCAGGCTTCTCACCTGTCCTCACTGTGAGCCCTGTGTGTGTAGCGTCAGTGCATGGCTTACCATCAGGTTTCACTCCCTCCTCCACTGTTGGAGGCAAATTCAACACATTAACATTAGCATTCACAGTAGAGTCATGACATTCTTGGGGAGCCGGACTTGGGGGTTCAGTGGTCACCCACTGAGTCACTAGCCGCCACAAATCGGTCCCAAGCAACACATTGGCAGGAAAATTTGGCATTACTCCCACCTCCATTGTTGGAGGCACATTCAATACATTAGCATTGGCAGTCACAGTAGGGTCATGACATTCTTGGGGAGCCGAATTTGGGGGTTCAGTGGCCACATACTGAGACACTAGCCGCCCCAAATCGGTCCCAAGCAACACATTGGCAGGAATATTTGGCGTTACTCCCACCTCCCACATTCCCCTCCCGGCGCCCCAGTCCAAAAACAACTTGGCGACGGGCAGCGCCGGTTCAACGCCTCCAATTCCGGAGATGGAAAGGGTTTTCCCAGGCACCAAGTCTTGAGGGGACACCACCTCAGGAAATACCAGGGTTCGTTCAGCGCCTTTGTCACGCAGTCCCATGACCGCTGAGCGGCCGATGGTGACGGGTTGGTAATTGTCCAGGGACCTCCCACCACCCCCTCCCACACACAAAACAGTGGACGGTTTCTGGAACAGGGATGGGGCTTTATGGCAATGGGGACACGCAGCCTTAAAGTGTCCCTGCTGGTTGCAATGATGACAACGTCTGGGTTCTGCTCCTGGCCTGGAGAGGGCAGCAGGGGGGTACACCCCTTGCACTCTGGGGGCTGGGGGGACAGGGGCAGGACTGGGCTTACCCCCTCTCCAGGTGCTGCTGGCAGGCTTCTTCGGCTCAGAGGCCCTGTTGTTGACATACTCGTCTGCCAGGGCGGCTGTAGCAGAAGCCCCCTTTGGTTTCCGGTCACAGACTGCTGGAGGTCCTCTGGGCAGTTCCACAAGAACTGCTCTGTGACAAACAGTTCCTGGACCTCCTGGCGGGTGGTGAGCTCTAGACCCGAGGTCCAGTGCTCCGCAGCTCTCAGCAGTGCCCGCATGTGGTCGGTCCAGGTGTCCTTGGAGCCCCGCTGCAGGCTCCGGAACTTCCTGCGGTACGACTCCGGGGTGAGGTTATAGTGCTGGATCAAGGCCCGCTTGATGCTGTTGTAGTCCTGCTCCTCCCCGGCAGGTAAGTCCCCCAAAACTTCCAGAGACTTACCCCTCAAACGGGGGTTCAGGTACCTTGCCCACTGATCCAGGGCCAGATGGTGTTGGAGGCAGGTTCTTTCAAAGGCCAGCAGAAAGGAATCCAGGTCTCCATCCTTTTCAAGCAGGGGGAAGTCCTCCGCCCGGACCTTGGAAGCCTTTGTCCCTGGTGGGGCTGGAGCGTCCAGCGGGAGCCCGTGCTGAGCCATCTCCAGTCGGGGCAGGCGCTCCGCAGCTTCACAGCGTTCAGTATGCTCACGCTCCGCTGCTTTCTCTGCTGCCGCTAGGAGTCTATCATGGGTGGCGTCGTTACCAGCCTCGAGCTGTGCCATAGCCGCTTGGAAAAGGGCCTCTGATCTGGACAGGCTGGGGTGGGCAGGTGGTGTCCAGTCCACTACGGGACTGAGCACGGGGGTCTGGCTCCTTGGGGAGCCCTGGCTGAGCTCCCCCTCGGTGGTGGATTGTCCTCCACCACATCCTCATAGACCATAGCATTGGCCTCCCCCTTTGTCTTACTCCTGGTGCCTTCCGCCATCTTGGGAACCTCTGGTTACTGACACAGCTGCAACCCTGGCCTCGCACACAACTTATTATATTTGCACTCTGACTGTCTAGTGCTGGGCTGACCTTAAGACCCCAGCAATGAAAGTTACCACTGGTAGTCTCTAGTGTCTGGGAGTAGGGGTCCCACGCACAGTATTACTCTGATCCCACCGCTGCCACCAAGTGTGGAGGAACACACACAGACCCGTTCCTCCCACATCACCACCGTGACGTAACTACACAGGCACAGCTCTCCAGCGCCCCCTTTGTCTCTCAGGTCAGTAAGAGAACTGCACCTAGAGCAAATGGTCGCCGGGGAGGAGGTCCTGTTACCCGCTGGGGGTTCTAAGATTCGTGATCAGAGTAAAAGCATCAGCCCAAGATTAAGTTTATAGTTTAATTGCCTTAAGGACGCACTAGATAATTACAGAAATATACAGTAAATTTACAGTCAGAGAAAAGATATAACAATAAGGGTACATGACTTAAGATATTAAGCTGGAGGTCAATTTACCAGATTGTAGGGTGCATGCGGTTGCCGGGGAGCTCTGCAGTCCACAGGTACAAGAATCTTAGTTGCCGGACAGACCCCCAAAGCATGGGCCGCTGCTCCCCTTGGCAGGTCTGTCCCCAGGTCCTTCTTAGATCGTCATTGTCTGGATCTTCTGTGTGAAAGAATGAATCTCTGACAGGGGCTGCTAGTCCTTAAACACGCTAGGTTCCTCCCCCTGTGTCAGAGGGTGGGCTAATAATCCATGCTCCTATGATGGAACCAAAGCGTCTGGGACACACAAAGGACGTATATTCCTGCATCTGCTAGCAGGTACATTCTAATTGAAGCCCTCAGGCTTTTTTCCGGCCCCCTGCTGGCACAGCTCCATACCTGAGCTTTGAAGCTCTGTTTTGGGCCTATCCTCATTATCACACCAATGGCCCTGCCTATGTAGCATTGGAACACTTGTATTTACTAAGTACACAGCACCTGGGGGTATAGAAAACGTTAACTGCCTGTAATTCCTGAACTTAGACCAAAATGGATGCCAAGCTCAGACATGTGGCCCCATATCTAAGATGGCAGCTGCTCCTTCATTACACCCTTACTCTCCAAAATGGAGTTCTCGCGTTCTTCTTCCTGCCTCTGCCCCCTTCCCGCCACTGGCTCCTCCTTCCGGGGGCGGCATCTTCTTCCAGCGCCTCCATACCAAGCCAGTATGCGATCCTCTCGGGGGGGTGGGCCATGTAGCTGTCACATGGTAATTCAGGCAGGAGAGGCCCAAGACTCTTCGCGGTCCTTTCCTAGGACCTCCCATCTCTTCACGCCCTTCTTCTCCACGCCAGAGGCCTTTTCTAATGTCCATTTTACAGTCTATCAAATCAGGTCTTCTGCACATCTGCAAAAGTTCAAAGTCCAATAAATCTCAGGCACACAGAACCCGATGGTGTCGGGTCTCGTCATCCTGCTCGTGACGCCAAGTTGGGTCGCCCTCCCAGGGCCGTGGGGTACTCGGTACTGGGCCGGTGTCAAGGGGATGTGTCACAGCGGCGGTGACCCGGCCCGTGTCCCTGGGCACCCAAATCAAGGGTGGTTTGTGGTTAATGTAATAGTTTGTGACGCCACCTGTGGTGTACGGCAAGGGAGGTGTTAAGCCGACGCTGCATGCAGATCCACTGGGACTGATGGTGTGGTGCAGCAAAGATGGTGTAGCTCCCCACAGGTGGAGCTGTAGTCCCACGGCAGTGTAGGTGCAATGGATCTGGAGAAGTGCAGGATGGTGTGGAATACCTCCTTCTAGATGTTCCTAGAACTCTCACTTGTATGACAGACAGCTGTAGCCTACTCGGGGATGCTCCTGGATCCTGGCTCTCTATCAGTTTGCTGTTGTGTCCCAAGTCTTGGATGGGAGTAGTGCATTTACAGCCAACTACTCCACCGGTATCTGCTGCAGAACCATAAGTGTCCATACAACCTCGGGGACCGGGCCCCGGCCTTGTGCTGAGAACCTATAGGCAGGGTTCCTATCCAACCCACTCCTCCTCTCTGTTCTCGCTCCTTCTTCGTTACGTACTTGTCTTTCTCTCTCTTATGGAAATGCAGGTTACAGTTCTACGTCTCTCTCCTTCTCCTTCCTTTCCCAATGCCAGCTGGCTCAGATCACTGAGGCAGCTGCAGCACTCCTTCTATTCCTTTCCTTGTGAGCTCTCCACTAAGACCAGTCCTCAGCCTCTCCTGACTGACTGTCTTTCCTCCGCTTGACCTCCCAGCAGGCTGATCTCCTGTCAGCCTGCTCTCTCACTCTCCAGTCATACTGACTGACTGAACTGACTGATCTGAACTCTAGATCCTATCTTTCCCCTTCTTTTATACTAACTCCACCCACCTCCCAGCACATGTCGTGTTACGAAGCAAGGATCCACGAAAGGTGCTCTGCTACCCACTAAGCATTGAGCTGCAATCTGGTCCTCTGCTGAACCTGTTGTGTGGGATGCGAGTGTTGGAGTGTGGCAAGGAGTTCCCACCTTACCTGGATGGTGGGGCACTACACCTTAGGAGAAGGTGCAGTACCTCTGTGGCGACTGAGCCTCAGGGGCGCCACACATTTCTCTCTCTGTGTGCTGCTGTTCTTGCTCTACATGTCCTACTGCCAGCTTGGGTCATTTACTATGTCATCCACCACCTTGTCCTCCACTTCCGCACCCTGGTCCTCCTGACTTTCTGGCAATTGTGTCTCATCATCGTCCACCTCTTGTGACACTTTCCCACCGTCGCCTTCATGTGACAGTGGCTGCTCAAATATTTGTCATTGCTACATGTGATCTCACCTTGTCCCTCTTTAAGTGGACCGGGGGAAAGGCCAGATTCTTTAAATGGAAAAGTGAACAGCTCTTTCGAGTGTCCAAATGTGGGATCAGTTGTCTACAGGCACTCGGCATGGTGGGAGGAAGGAGGATCAGGGTAAGGAATATGTGCTCCAGACTCACGGCTACTCAGACTTAACCATGTGGAAGACAGTGTGGTGGTGGTGGCAAAGTGACTGGAAGAATTATCTGCTATACAACCAACAACCTTTTGACACTGCTCTGATTTCAATAGTGGTGTGCTGCTGCAGTACCCTAGTAATTGGGACAGGAAGGTTGGGCGAGAAGATGTGGGTGTTTGTTGGGGCCCAATTTCAGCTTGCCTCTGCGTCTGCATGCACCATCACCATCACGTCCACTTCCCCGTCCCTTGCCACGCGCCTTGTCCATTTTAAATGCAACACAATATTTTCCACGTTCACTACAAATGGCTGAATTTGGAGTGAACTTATATGTGATCCGTGTGCGGGAAAACCACAGTTTAAAATATCTGGCCTGTATTTTTTTTGCTGCAAACTGGTGTCAATAACTAGGCTAAGACACAGCAAAAAAAATTCAATGGAGGCCTGAAATGGCACAATTTTAAGTGCACTGATATGTGATGCCTGTGATGGAGATACCCCACTTTAAAATATCTGGCCTGAATATTTTTATTTTTTGGCAGCAAACTGGTGACAATAACTGGGCTAATACACTGCAACAAAATTTTAATTGAGGCCTGAAATGGCACAATTTTGAACTCACTGATATGCGATCCGCATGGATGACAAAACCCAGTGTAAAATATCTGGCCTCTAGGTAACTATTTTTTTTCAGCAAACTGGTGTCATTAACTTGCCTAAGGCTGGTTTCACACTAGCGTTTGATGTTCCCCTATCTTTAACATGGTGGTCGCAGGGTCTTGCGAATGTACGCGCTCATCAGCATTTAGCGTGCACTGCATATTTTACAGGTGTGCTCCCAGACGCGCCGTACGCTACATGTTGCATTTTTTGTTCTGCCTACATCGTTAAAATAGTCGCGCGTGCACATGTGCGCTCGGTGTGCGCCCAAAAGTAACATTACAGTCTATGGGGTCGCTGACGAGCACTTAGCAGTGCGCACGTCAGCGCCTTGTGCGCGCAGGCGATTTTAGTAAACAATGTCTAGATACTTGTCTAAAACTACCCCTAAATAAGCAACATTGTTTGGGAGGAGAGTAGATAAAAGAAGGTGTGTTCAGTGACAATTACTCTACAGACAGCCCTGCAGAGAGAACAGACAAGAGCCTAGAAGAGCCTTTACAAGTGTGGATTCAAGCTTCAGGAGCTAAAATGTGAGTATTCGTCAACATAATGTCTGTGTGTCCTGTACAATTTTATAATGTACTAATGTATTTTTTGTTTTCATTTCAGCATGTCTTCTTCTGGATCACTGTATTCGCCATCTTGGCAAGAACTGGCCCAAGCTGATTGTGAGGTGAGGATGTTGCTGCCTTTGGGTAAGTATAGCTGCCTCTAAACTGTGTTCCAATTTATTATGCAAAACGAGTTTCGGAGTGATAAGGTTAGAATTTTTTTGTCATTTACACTCTTTGATGGTGATGTGTGTCAGGGCTCTTTATATCACTGAAAGCAATTGCAGATACCTGTGCACATTAGTTTGGCAGGTGTGTCCAAATAACGGCAAGACTACTTAAGAAGGCTGTTCCACAGTATTAAGCAGCCTACATTTTTTGCCAAAATGGGAAAGAAAAAGGATGTGCCGGCTGCTGAGAAGCAACAAATTGTGGAGTATTTAGGTCAAGGCATGAATACAATCAACATTACCAAGACACATCATCGTGATCATCACCCAATCAAGAAGTTTGTAGCTGATTCTCAGCACACACGTGTGCGTGCTGATAAGGAAAAATTGAGGACTCTTTCCAACAGGCAATTGCGTCAGGTTAAAAGAGCAGCTGCAAAAATGCCTTGTCATAGCAGCAGACAAGTTTTTGAAGCTGCTGGTGCCTCCAACGTCCCCCGAACAACAAGACGCAGGGTCCTTCAGAGGTTTGCAGCTGTGCGTAAGCTATCCTGTGGACCACCTCTATCCACTGCACACAAGCAGAAACGGCTACAGTGGGCCAAACGAGACATGAAGACTGACTTCCAAACTGTTCTGTTCACCGATGAGTGCCATGCAACGCTCGATGGCCCAGATGGATGGAGTGGAGGATGGCTGGTTGATGGACACCCCATGAAAACACGGCCAAGGTGCCAAGGAGGAGGTGGAGTAATGTTTTGGTCTGGAATCATGGGGAGAGAGATTGTTGGCCCCTTTAGGATCCCTGATGGGGTAAAGATGAACTCCATAATCTATGTGGAGTCTCTAAAACAGCACTTCCTGCCATGGTTCAAGAGGAAGAACCATGCTTTCCACAGCAAGATCATTTTCATGCATGATAATGCACTGTCTCATGCTGCAAATAACACATCTGCATCTCTGGCTGCTATGGGCATAAAAGAGGACAAACTTATGGTGTGGCCACCATCTTCCCCTGAACTCAACCACATTGAGAACCTCTGGAGCATCATCACAAGGAGTGTCTATGATGGCGGGAGGCAGTTCACATCTAAGCAACAGCTCTGGGAGGGTATTCTGTCCACATGCAAAACAATGGAAGCCCAAACCATCCAAAAACTGACAAATTCAATGGACGAGAGAGTTCAGAAGCTTCTTTCCAACAAGGGCTCCTATGTGCAAATGTAACATCACAGAGAATAAAGTTTGGACTTGAAAACTGTTTGATTTCATTCTGTAATAAGCTGATAATGCTTATCATTTCACAATTCACCATTGTTTTGTTCAAAGTAAAAATAAAAAGGTTGAAAACTCTGCTGTGCATAATAATTTGGAACATGCATTTTGAGTGTTTCTTATTTTTAAAAATATACTGTTTTCATAGGCAGTTTGTTCAAAAACATTGCAATTATACTGGAATATTAGATGACTGGAAAATAACAATGACAGCAATTCATATAGGTAATTTAGAGAAAATAGGAGGAAATATCTTTTGCATAATAATTTGGAACACAGTATAGAAATGTGTTTTAATTTTTTCTTTCTTTACAGACATCGGGCACGGGCACTGAAGGTGAAGAGCAGGAGCGTTCTGAGCGGGAGCAGTCTGAGTGGGAGCAGTCTGAGCGGGAGCAGCGTAGTCAAGTCGTGGCAAGGAGACGCAATGTGAGTATATTTTATATTTTTTTCTGTCTTTATTTATCTTGCTTTTTCTCTGTTTCTTTTTGTATCTGTTTCATTTTCCAAAATTCAAAACATTATAATATTATTTTTTCTAGGTTCCACAACGGGATGACGAAGAAGTAGTGTACATCAACAACGAGCACCTGATCCGCCTTGTTGAGGAGTATATCCCGATGTGGGACAGCCGTGACCAGCAGTACAAAGACACAGTGGTGACCCGGCAGCCCTGGAATGAGGTGGCCACAGCGATGATGGATGGCTGGGACAGCGCCTCTCCAAGTTCAAAAACGGCGTTCAGTAAGTATAAAGATGCTCTGTGATACTGCATTGATTTTTGGACCTGATGGTGCTGATGTGTTTTTTGCAAGATATATTCTTGCATTAAACACATCAATGCCATGTGGAATACATTGATTAATTTGTGTCTTCAACTGCTGCATTGATTTATGGTCCTGATGGTGCTGGTGTTTTTTGGCAAGATATATTCTTGCATTAAAAAAACACCAATGCCATGTGGAAAAAAGTGATTGCTTTGTCAACTGCTGTCTTGATCCGGTTTTCACTCTTGCTCCGGATGATACTGTTGTTTTGGATGCTACATATATTCTAGCAGGAAACATAACAGTGTCCTCAGTATCAACAGTGACTGCATTTTGTCTAGATTTTTATTTGTGCTGCAGCATTGACTGTTTGCAAAGTTCTATCTGTTGTGTGTGCTGATAATTAAGTTGCCTTAAGTGCATTTTCTAATTTTTTTTCTTCTTTTTATCCCAACAGTGAACAAAATCCGCACACGTTGGCTCTCGATGAAGGACCGCTTCAACACTGATGTTCGTGCTGAGGGACAGGTTCGGAGTGTTTCAGCGGCAAGGCGCAGCATAAAGTATCGCTATTATCGAGAGTTGGCTTTCCTGAGACCGGTCCTTGCCAGCAGAGCGTAAGTTTTTTTTTTTTTTTTGGTTTGTTATTGCTTTGTGCTTTTCCATTCCACAGCTGATGCTTCTTGTTAACGCCTGATACTAATGTTTTCCCTTTCTTTCCACAGCACTTGGAGCAGCACCCTGCAACCTGTCCCGGGAGCGGTTCTTCATCGATCGACCTCGGACCCGTCCCAGCCATCTGACAGCCAGGAAGCATCTTGCAGGTCAGCAACACAGACAGCTGGTGACCAGGAAGCTGGTCCATCAGGTGTTCCCCTGTCCCAGGTCTCTGTCACTGGTTATGCGGGCACTACCCGCCAGCGGCAGAGGGCCTGTTATGCCCGAGTTCATGCTCTTGAGCGAGGCCTTTAAGGGCAGCCTCAAGGCGCTGTCTGCCAGAATGGAAAGCGTTTTTTCCCTAATGGAACGTGGTTTTAACCACATGGAACACCGCTTCCACTCTGTTGACCAGCACCTTGACCGTCTGGAGGCCGACCTCAACAGACCAGCGCACCATTTTTTCAGTAAAGTTGAACAGGGCATGGCGGAACACCTTAGTCCTGAGCAACAGCTGAGTGTATTACAGGCCTGCAACACTGCTTACTTGCAGGCTATGCAGCAGAATCGGTATGTGCAGCAGTCAGTGGTGTCATTTCCCACAGTTCCACCGCTGACTCGCTTCACCACACTACCGACTTCTGCTGCATACCACTGCACGGCCACCTGCATTCCTAGTGAAGCCAGACACCACTACACCACCCCAAGTCTGAGTGCTGCTGGACACTCCTCCGCCACCACCACTATGGCAAGCGCTGCTCCTGTATGGAGCACCACCATCACCACAGCACCACCAGCTTGGAGCCAAACCACCACAGAACCTGCTTGGGCCCCAGACACCACCAGTCAACACCAAAGGAGCACCGCCAGCACTCAGCAACAGAGCACCGCCAGCACTCCTCAGCAACAGAGCACCGCCAGCACTCTTCCGCAACAGAGCACCACCAGCACTCCTCATCAAAGGAGCACCGCCAGTACTCCTCATCAAAGGAGCACCGCCAGCACTCCTCATCAAAGGAGCACCACCACCACTCCTCATCGTAAGATCACCGCCACCAATACTCCTCCTCGGAGTTCCCCAAGAACTTTGGCTGAGATACCAGACAGGCAGCCTCCTGCTCGGAGCACCGACCCAACTTTCTTCCCTTCTAGGAGCACCGCCACTACCACTTCTATCAGCACCGCCACAGCCACCACAGAGCAGCAAAGGGGTGATCCACATTCCCTATTTTACGGGGCAACGACACAGTCCACCATCACCAGGCGGTCAACCAAAGTAAGGCGGTCACAGGCTGCAAGTTGCTCCGGGCAGGATCTTCCTGCGCCAAAGAAAAATAAAAAACTTTGTTCGTCCATCCACCCTCTCCTCCTAATGTGTCTCAACCTGCCTCCATGTCCATTCCAGAGCTCCCTTCCCTCAGTACTTTCATCGCCCCTTCTCCTAGAACCCCTTCCTCAACCTCCAGTCGTTCCTCGTCTCTCCACACACCCAAAGTATCCGAATCTTCCCCCAAGCGTCATTCCTAATAAAAAAAATATATATATTTTTTGTTAAAAAATAAATGTGCAATTGTGCTTTCAAAATATTTGGATTGGTTACTGTGTCAATCGCCGACTACACACACTGCGCCGTACACTTAGCGTTTTTGCCACCAGATATCTCCATTACGAGACATGTTTCTTGTGTCAGTCTTGGAGATATGTGTTGTCAACAAAACCAATCTACATGACTTGTCTTTTCAACAACAGTCTCTACATTCTTGTAATATTGCACAGACTGGATCCAGCATACTTCCACAATTCTAGTCCTCAAGATACACCATCAGATCATGTTGTATGGAATCCTCTTTTTTTTTGTGCTCTTGTGAAGCAGTCAGCAACGGAGCTATGGATTTCATTACAACATGATCTGTTGGTGGACCGTGAGGAGTGGAGTTGGGGAGCCCTGATGGATACAGTCTGTGCAAAATTAAAAAAATGTAGAGACTGCTGTGAAAAAGACAAGTCATGTAGATTGGTTTCGTTGACAACACATATCTCCTTGACTGACACAAGAAACATCAGTAATGGAGATATCTGGTGTATTGCACACACTAAATTATGGAAGGGTTCCCCAACTACAGTGTTAAAAGCCAACAAACAAATCATGTTTTTAGCAATTTGATTTGAGTTTCAAAAAAAAAAAAAAAGGGAAACATGATCTGTTGGTTGACATTTAGGACTACATTTTTGAAACCCTGGCAAAGGGGGTGGTGTTGAGTGCAAGGCATATCTGTTGTTACCTTCCTTTTTTTTTTTTTCGTTCGCATTTAACTATTAAAGAAAAGGCTAGGAACTATAGATATACCTTGTAAATAACCACATACTCTATTACGTGTTTGTGGAAGAAACACATTACTGATGGTGAAAATAAATGTTATATATACTTCCCAAATACCCTGACCTTGCATCACTATCACACCTGGGCAGGTGAATTGATTTTGAACCCGCAGCGTTGCTATAACTCTCCATATATTTTGCAGAAGAGTGTAGTGATGCTGCAGTTTAATCTGTATTGTAATGGCCATTTGTGATAAGTATTCAGCCTGACACAAGGCCTGAGTATGTTACCTGACAAGGTTGTATCATCTCTACCGTCGCTGTTAATTGAACACACTGTAGAGATTATAAAGGTAATAATACAACTTGTGTGTGTATGTCACCTACTCAAGAGTATTAGTGAATTCATGATGCACAAAACACAGCATCATAAATTCACTGAGACACCTGGCTACTAGCTAATGGTATTGGGAATGTAAAAACAGAGAATGCCCTCAGTACAGGTATCAAAACAGTTTTTTTTATTAACATACCAACAACATGTATTAAAACCATTTTTTATTAACATACCGACAAGAACATTTTTTTACACCATTTGCTCTTGCCATTCCACCCGTCCTACATCTGAGTTGAAGTAGGCCGCAAATTGGTCCCTCATTTGGCCAACGTCAACGGATGACCTGAGAGGGTGCTGTGTAAATTCAGGCAATGGATTAGGAGCAACATCATCAAGATCAAAGCTCGGGTGTTCTCGAGGAATTGCAAAATTATGTAGAACCACACAGGCCTTGACCACCTCATCCACTGTTTCCAGTTTCAGATTAATAGCTGTGCCAAGAATGCACCATCTAGATACAAGTATACCAAATGCACACTCTACTGTTCTCCTGGCCCTGGTGAGCCTGTAATTATAAATTCTTTTGTGGAGGTCCAAGTCCCGGCTGGAGTAGGGTTTGAGCAGGTTTTGGCACATCTGGAATGCTTCATCACCAACCATTACAAATGGCTGTGGCGGAACTTCAGTGTTGGGAAGAGTACGTGGCATGGGGAAATTGAAGTGGTTGCCATACAACCTCCTGCCCATGTCAGAGGTCTTAAAAGCATTGGAGTCATTCCCACGGCCAAATGCCCCAATGTCCACTGCAATAAACATACATTCTGCATCCGCAATGGCCATCAGTATAGTAGAAAAGTACCTTTTGTAGTTGTAGTACTCGGAGCCTGTTCTTTTGGGCTTGATAATCCGGATGTGTTTCCCATCCACCGCTCCCAAACAGTTTGGGAAATTGCAGACTGTCCAGAATCTTTTGGCAATTTCCAACCACTTTTCTGCAGTTGGCAGGGGCATGAATTCGGGACAAAGAGCATTCCACAAAGCCCGGCAGGTGTCCGCTAGAATTCCAGACAAGGTGGATATTCCAATCCGGTACTGGAATTGCAGTGAAGAGAGGGTCTCTCCAGTAGCCCGGAATCTGTGACACAAAGAAAAAAAAAATTAATTATTTGTGTATTGGGATTTTTGTACACACCTAAAATTCAATAAAAAAAAATATATCTGCAGCCTTTGGTTCAATACATGCCATAAAAAAATTACCACAGCCTTTTGTTAACTACATGGCAGAACTATAATTCTGCCAGATTTGGAAGAGTACATGTCACAACAAAGAAAATTCTGCAGGCATTGGTTTTGCAAAACTACATACCGTAATGTGACCAGGAGCCGTTCCTCAGGAGTAATCGCATGCCATAGCTGTGTGTCCTGTCTCCGGATGACTTCTTTTACTCGACCAAGCAAATAGTGAGAGGTTTCTTTGGTCATCCGGGTATAATCTGTAAATTTCTCCGGGTTTGCCTTTAGCTCGCTGTAGAGGGTGTGGTACGCTCCACAGCTCTCCCGGAGTTCAATAATGGGATGTATCCACAAACGCCGCCGCTGCCATCTTCGCTGCCTCTCTCTCCCTCTGTTCATGGCAAGCAACTGCATAAGCCTGAGCCGTCCTCATGTCCAGATCCAAGTCAAAGTCAAAGCTCTTCCAGTGCAGATCCATGTTTCTCAAGTCAAATGCAAGCAAATGTGAAGAATTCAGCTGTAAACAGGGGCTATATAAAGAATTTCCATAAGACACACCCACTGGTGTCCCATTGGTGGAGTGTGTTGCAAGAATTTTTCAAGGATTTTTTATCCTGTGAAGTGACACCATTGCGCATAAAAAATGAAAACACATGAAAAACACTGCAATTTTTTGTAGTTATGCGCACAATAATGCTACAAAAAAACGCAGCGTTTACAAGCGTTTGCATGTGCTTTTGACATGCGCTCCAAACGCAGCACAAAAAAACGCTAGTGTGAAACTATTCTAAGACACTGCAACTAAATTTTAATTGAGGCCTGAAATGGCATAATTTTGAGCGCATTGTTATGTGATCCGTGTGGCAGACAAAACCCAGTGTAAAATATCTGCCCTGTAGGTAACTAATTTTTTTGGTCAGCAAACTGGTGTCTTATCTAAGACACTACAACAAAATATAACAGTAGGCCAGAAATGGAAGAATTTTCAGCTAACTGAGATGTGATCCGTGTGACGGCCAAACCCCAGCTTAAAATAGCTGTAGTTTTACGCTGTAATATAGAAAGTATCTGCCTGTATTCTGCAATGCCAACAAGCAAATGGAGCAGAAAAACGGTGTGCACTGGATTGCATTTAAAGAAAATAATCAGGATTAAGATCCAAGAAAAATTATTCCTGGCCCCTGATACCTGGGACTATGTATATAAATATCTGTAATAGGCAGCAACAGACAGTACTGGAATGGACCCTCTTGCTATATGCAATGAAGTCTGCCACATACACTGCCTGCCTGCCTAGTACTAATATCAATATAACCACATACACTGCCTTCCTAGCATTGATATCTATATACACCTTGATTAGTCCTCAGAAGGACTGTTGGTTGAGATGGATTTGTGTATTACAGATGGTATACGAACACTAATAAAATTGAAAATCTCTCCCTATCTCAGCAGCAACTCTCCCTACACTGCCTGAGTCCAGAGCAGGCTGTGACGAGCATGGCGCGCCAGGTCTGATACAGACCTGCTGACGCTGTGCGGCCAGCCAATCAATGTAATGCCACAACCAACATGGCTGCAGCATTACAGTGTGTGGCAGACAATCCCTGCATGTTGATTGGCGCTTTAAAGAGCCCCCGTCAAACAGCCCTAGAAGTCTTCAGCGAGCTCCGAGCACTGCGATGCTCGGGCAAGCACCGAGTAGTGATGAGCATGCTTGCTCGTCATCACTAATCAGTACATATTTAAAGAGGTTGTCCAGTACCAGAACTGTTTCTTTTATTTTCCTGAAATCTTGCTATTATGTGCCTCTCAGTACATCTATTATGTTATTTTAGCAATATTACCTTTCATCATGCTCTAGCAGCATTTCATTATTGCTGACTCCATCTCTGATGGGGTTAATTTACAACTACCTCTCTCCTGGCATTCTACATTCTATTATTACAAGCTCCATCATGATTGCACTGGTCTGTAAGCCAGCATCTTTCACGCATACTCAAAACTTCACCAAAACCCCTCTCTGCCCGCCTTCCCCTAGCTTCAATCTGCTACATCTTAGGCCCCCTTCACACTTCGGTGTCTCCAGTTCCTGTGGTGACAGTTTTCACATGTACTGGAGACACACATACAGACCTATTTCAATCTCTGGGGCTGCATACATATCCATGTGTGCACAGGGCCCAGTAGTGTAGCTACAATGGAGTGGTGGGTAGAGGGGGAGGTCACCTCAGGCCAACCCGGTCCCATGCTGTTTAACTATATGAGTGTGCAATCTCCCTGCACAGCCACTCGGCCACTATGGGACGTGAGGAAGCCCCAGCATATTATCGCAAGTTCAACTATATTGGCTGGAAGCCAATACAGTTGAAACCATTGACGAGAGAGGGAGCGCTAGCCAATACTAGTTTGCTGAGTCAACCTAGCAGTGAATGACACAATATCACATGACAAATGGCGGATTTTTGTAGAATTCAATTCCACCTAAGTTTCTTCACTCATCTATAGTAGAAACCATTCTTTTCTTTAAAGCAAGGCTTAGTTGAAATACATGATTTTTACACAAGACGTTGATTAAGTATGCAAAAATGAATCTAGTATTAACCGAGACATTGGTTCAACAATCTCTATGAAGCGTTCGAGAAAAATCCATGACTTTTCCTTTTTTTAACATACACTCACTGGCCACTTTATTAGGTACACCATGCTAGTAAGGGGTTGGACCCCCTTTTGCCTTCAGAACTGCCTCAATTCTTCGTGGCAGAGATTCAACAAGGTGCTGGAAGCATTCCTCAGAGATTTTGGACCATATTGACATGATGGCATCACACAGTTGGCGCAGATTTGTCGGCTGCACATCCCTGATGCGAATCTCCCGTTCCACCACATCCCAAAGATGCTCTATTGGATTGAGATCTGGTGACTGAGGAGGCCATTTGAGTACAGTGAACTCATTGTCATGTTCAAGAAACCAATCTGAGATGATTCGAGCTTTATGACATGGCGCATTATCCTGTTGAAAGTAGCCATCAGATGTTGGGTACATTGTGGTCATAAAGGGATGGACATGGTCAGCAACAATACTCAGGTAGGCTGTGGCGTTGCAACGATGCTCAATTGGTACCAAGGGGCCCAAAGAGTGCCAAGAAAAAATTCCCCACACCATGACACCACCACCACCAGCCTGAACCGTTGATACAAGGCAGGATGGATCCATGCTTTCATGTTGTTTACGCCAAATTCTGACCCTACCATCCGAATGTCGCAGCAGAAATCGAGACTCATCAGACCAGGCAACGTTTTTCCAATCTTCTACTGTCCAATTTCGATGAGCTTGTGCAAATTGTAGCCTCAGTTTCCTGTTCTTAGCTGAGAGGAGTGGTACCCAGTGTGGTCTTCTGCTGCTGTAGCCCATCTGCCTCAAAGTTCGACGCACTGTGCGTTCAGAGATGCTCTTCTGCCTACCTTGGTTGTAACGGGTGGCAATTTGAGTCACTGTTGCCTTTCTATCAGCTCGAACCAGTCTGCCCATTCTCCTCTGACCTCTGGCATCAACAAGGCATTTCCGCCCACAGAACTGCCGCTCACTGGATTTTTTTTCTTTTTCGGACCATTCTCTGTAAACCCTAGAGATGGTTGTGCGTGAAAATCCCAGTAGATCAGCAGTTTCTGAAATACTCAGACCAGCCCTTCTGGCACCAACAATCATGCCACGTTCAAAGGCACTCAAATCACCTTTCTTCCCCATACTGATGCTCGGTTTGAACTGCAGGAGATTGTCTTGACCATGTCTACATGCCTAAATGCACTGAGTTGCCGCCATGTGATTGGCTGATTAGAAATTAAGTCTTAACACACAGTTGGACAGGTGTACCTAATAAAGTGGCCAGTGAGTGTAGATAAACCATGTTAAAATAGTCGTCGGCTTCAACAAAAAAAGCATATAATGTTAGGGCTGCGGATCGCACTAAATATAAAATATAAGAAAGTGCTATCATAACCCGGGATCCACTGTGCAGAGATGGTAAACTGCTGCTCGGTAATGGCGGAGTACTAGTGGACACCGGTGGGTAACCACTGACACTCAGTCATCTCACAGAGCCGCAGAAACAAAGGCCGGTCTCAGCAGGGGAAGCACATAGCGTAAGGTCACAGGACTCAGCCCTTAGACCGCAGGACTGGAGTCCCTCTAGACTGCTAGCGCTCGGTGCCGCAAACTGCGTAGCCAGCAAGAGATACAATAAAGCGTGCAAGTGTACACAGTGCCACTCAGGCGGACTCCACTAATCGCCCAGGGTTTGGCCAGATAAGAGCACAGGTTGCGCAAGGTGCTGTACAGGCGGTGGCTGTCACTTGCCACGGTACGATAGTGCCCTACAGTAGGCAACACCATCGGATGCTAGTGTGTGGTGATACTAGGAGCATTGCCACCCATTGGTGCTGACTCTAACTCTAATTCCCTAACACAAGCACAACCAGAGAGAGGGAGTCATAAGGAGTCAGTCACCAGTCTCATGCATTCATCATCACACATACCACTGACAATATTAGTCTATGCTAGCGCATGGCCGTGCGGTTGTGCGATCCGTTTATAGGCGCAGCCTTCCGGGACCTTCCCGATGACCCAATCCGAGCTGCTACAGGACTTGAGCATGTGACCTCTGGCCTCCAATGAGAGGACGACCCCCGGGCATGCTCAGTAGTCCGAAAGAGGGTCTTAGTCCCAGGAGCTGCTCGTTGCTGACCAGTGCAGCTTGCTATAGCTGAACCAGCGATAGCAGCGGCAACCAACCTGACAGCACTAGCCTGAGTAAGACGCCGGGATCAACGTCTTTGCTGAGCTCGGACTGAATAGGAGACCGCAGAAGGCAAGGCTCAGGATTCCTCCTTTGGAGAGGCAGGAACCCAATGCCTAACATATAACAGACTGTAATTGATGCCCATGCAGCTGAAGAGGATGGAAGAATCAAGTGCTTAATTATAAATTTTCGGTATTTCAAATCCACAAGTCGGATGATCGCAGGACTGGATGTTCTCTGTTATGTTACCACAGGTCAGAACAGGAGAGGGGAATGAAAAATTCTCATCAGTAAAATTTGAAGATTTGCATATGTTGCTCCAGCAGAGGAATAGATGTCACTGCCAGAGTAATTTACATCAGGAGAATTAAACTACAGCCAGCAGAAATAAATCCCTCACTTATCTATACCTGGTGTCTGATAACAGCTGAGTGCGACTGATACAGCAGCGGAGTCAGTACCTTCTATAAAGACGGTGTACTCAGATAAAATATCTCCTGAAGGGGTCACTCACGGGAGCGAATAACACGGCCAAGTGCTATCTGATGTTTTATCGGACAGTACTCGGCCTAGTGTTATACTATCCGACAGTGCAGATCTCTGATTTTTTTTCTCATGCCGATTTTACATAAGAAAATGTTTGCAAATTGCAGCACGAGCACCCGTTCAAGTTCATGGGTGCATGCAAAACATCAGTCATCCACGGATACGGACAATGAACAAGATGGAGAAATGAAGTTCTCCATCTTCTCCACATTCTCGAATCGATAAGATTCTCTTCCATGACAGAATCAATACTCATATGACCCCAGCCGTAGTTTCATAGACAATGAATGGGGAGGTAACGCGCATGCACTGCCAAGGATTAATTACAGCCACATACTTCAGAGTCCTGTCAGCCACCATTTGATTTCAACAGGGCATTTCACAGCCTGAGATCCGCGAAGGTCCTAGAGAATGGATTCCACTGTTACCAGCTTTCCACTTTTGGTAACTTACAAAACAGAAGAATAAAGTTTCACGACTTATCAAGCCATTCTGAAAATCAGCTTTTAAAAATATCTTGGTTTCAACTTGAAAAAAGTGCATCAAGAAAGTATCCCGTGTAATAGACTGAAAAGTAGCTCTTACCATGATGTGAAATCGCTTCAAATTCTTTATTACGGCTTACAAATGTCAGAGAAAACCGGCAACAGCAGTTCCACATGTGACAACTTTTTCTCAAAGCCATCCCTCGGTCTATTATTCGAGATACTGTCTTTTGATAATATTCAAACTTTGGAAAAACCCGTTTGTGATCATTGGTTAAAGCCACATTCTATTTGAGACTCAGAATATGACATATTGGATGGTCTATAGGAGCATAGACTACCCTGCCATGGTGTCAATAAGCAAAGCTATTTAGACTCTAAAGATAAGATTTGATAGAAATCACAGTTGGCGATTCTTTGCTGTAAGAGCAGTGAGAATATGGATTCTTTACTGTACGAACTGTGAGACTATGGAACTCTCTGCCATATGATATTGTAATGGTTGGTTCTCTACAAAGTTCAAGAAGGAACTATATGTCTGAATTCTTGATAAATATAATATTACAGGTTATGGGCACTAGATTTTGTGATGGGACTTTGATCCAGGCTCTAGTCTGATTGTCACATGTGGAGTCGGAAAGGATTATATTCCAATAATATGGACCTATTAACATCTGTTTCATTGAATTTTTGCCTTCCTCCGAATCAATATGTTAGGCTATAGCTTGTAGACAATGTCTACCTTCAACCTAAAGTTTCTGAATCTATCCAAAAGTTCAAAAGCCATCCAACCACGTCAAGGTGTACCTTCTATATTGATAATCCCTCTCACTGATGTCTCATCCAGGGACAGACACAACAGGAAGGAGGCCCCTATGGAAGAAGAGTATATGGGCCCCTTACAGCTCAATATCTCATCATAATGCACAATCCCACCTGGTTTGGTAAAGATGGGTTGATAGAAGGTGGTCAGCGCTGAAGGGGGCCGACTTCTAAAGTATACTTAAAAAATCAAACACATAAACAAGGTCCCACACATCTGGTTTCCTCTCACAGCATGTCTGTGTACCTGTACAATATATTCATTCTACAGGTGTACAGGATATTTTTCGCTTAGTTTTTTTGGTCGCCTTGGCTGTCATGTTTCTACTTAAGAATGTGCATAGGGGATGACCCGTCAGTCAAGGCGATCAGTGCAGGGAGGAGCCACCAGGGACCAACCTTGGACTAATTATCGGAAGCTTACGGTTCTCAGCCAGTTTTTAATTAACGTAGCCAGTGTCTAACACGTAGCGCAAATTGAATGGCAGGTACTTTTTAAGAAGAAAGAAAAGGTGTAGCAAAGTGTAGAAAAAATATGTTTAGCGCTGAAGAAAATAAATGAAGAGCCAGAAATAACAACTTTATCCTTTTGAAGCTTATCACATTTTTCTTCTCACCTTCAACTGGACTGATGAAGGGGGGGGGGGAATTCTGTGCACATCATTCGGTTGGTTCCAAGTTGGACACAGATGTTGGAAAACAAAACTACAGCAGATTGGATGGATAAGGCTAGTTTCACACTTGCTTTTTTTTGCAGCGCGTTTTTCCCGCAAAAAAACGCATTGAAAAAACGCATACAAAAGCATACAACTGCTGCGATTTTTTCAAGCATTTTTATGAGCATGCATGAAAAAAACGCAGCGTTTTTAAGCGTTTGTATGCGTTTTTAGTGCGTTTTTACCGCGTTTGCGTTTTTTTCCAACATTTTTAGGTGGCCCCTCACACTACCCAAACCATGACTTTACTAACCCTAACCCTGACCCTAACCCTAACCCTGACCCTAACCCTAACCCTGACCCTAACCCTTAACCAAATCATACTTAACCCTAACCCAAACCCTAAACCCTAACTAACCCTAACCCTAACCCTAACCCTGACCCTAACCCTAACCCTGACCCTAACCCTAACCCTAACCCTAACCCTGACCCTAACCCTAACCCTAACCCTGACCCTAACCCTAACCCTAACCCTGACCCTAACCCTTAACCAAATCATACTTAACCCTAACCCAAACCCTAAACCCTAACTAACCCTAACCCTAACCCTGACCCTAACCCTAACCCTAACCCTGACCCTAACCCTAACCCTAACCCTAACCCTAACCCTGACCCTAACCCTAACCCTAACCCTGACCCTAACCCTTAACAAAACCATACTTAACCCTAACCCTAACCCTAACCCTAACCCTGACCCTAACCCTTAACCAAACCATACTTAACCCTAATCCTGACCCTAACCCTGACCCTAACCCTAACCCTAACCCTAACCCTGACCCTAACCCTTAACAAAATCATACTTAACCCTAATCCTGACCCTAACCCTGACCCTAACCCTTAACAAAACCATACTTAACCCTAACCCTGACCCTAACCCTAACCCTGACCCTAACCCTAACCCTAACCCTGACCCTAACCCTAACCCTAACCCTGACCCTAACCCTTAACCAAACCATACTTAACCCTAATCCTGACCCTAACCCTGACCCTAACCCTAACCCTAACCCTAACCCTGACCCTAACCCTTAACAAAACCATACTTAACCCTAATCCTGACCCTAACCCTGACCCTAACCCTTAACAAAACCATACTTAACCCTAATCCTGACCCTAACCCTGACCCTAACCCTTAACCAAACCATACTTAACCCTAACCCTGACCCAAAACCCAACCCTAACCCTGACCCTGACCCTAACCCTAACCCTAAACCCCCTTAACTAACCCTAACTCTAACCCAAACCCCTAAATTCCATGGTTAAAAAAAAAAAACGCATATGCAAAAAAACGCTTACATGAGCATGCCAGTGCGCACATATGCGCATCCATAGGCTATAATGGCCATTTTTAGCGCAAAACGTGCGCATATGTGCGCATGTGCTTTTTTGCAGGGCCAAAAAATGCAACATGATGCGTCTGGAAAATCCAATCGCACACCCCAAAAAAACGCAGCGCATGAAAATCGCATACATGCGCTTACAAGCGCGCAGGTATGCGCACCCATGTTAAATATAGGGGAAAAAACGCATGCGCAGGTTAGCGTTTTTTTCCAGCGCTAAAAAACGCAAATGTGAAACCAGCCTAAGAGAGTTTATGTGATTGGTGAAGCAGCAGTACATTGACTATTGGTTCACAAATCAGAGCTCAGTTACATTTTCTGTATCAAAGCCTTAAAATGAATGGGTTAACACTGACATGGAAATACATGTGCTCGTATTTGCGCTGACCTATTATTCATTATTAACCAAATAAACGTCCTAATTTATCACATTCTTCTTAGAAACATGCACGTTGCCTGGTTCAGTCTTCCAAGTTCTGCTGCTGCCAAGTTTTGATTTGCATCATTCAGAAAAAGTATTTTCCTAGGAGAAGCAAAGTTGCTCAGCTCAAAGCATCACGTAAAAAGTGTCCTACAAATCTATTTGAGCTTGTCTTGTGATCGAGGACCAGAGAAGACCCAATTTTATGATGTCCTGGAAGATCATGATAATCGTTGACTCCATAGCCTTGATCGAGAGCTTTTTAGGCTTGTTGATCAATGGGTTTATCACAGTAACCAAGCTGAAGGACTGGTGGGATGGCAGAAAGATGAAGCCATTTGATAAATTATTTTTGGGTCTGGCACTCTCTCATTTCTTCTCCATGTGTTTTTGCGTCTTCAATATCATCAATCGCTTCTTCAACCTAAGAGATATTGAAGTTCCTATTTGGTTGCTTAATACCGTTTACTTGTTTTCTGACTTTTCCAGTCTCTGGTTCACTATGTGGCTTTGTTTTCTATACTACGCCAAGATCACCATCTTTTAAAACTCATTTCTCATTCGCATCAAGATGAAGACTTCAGAACTGGTGCTGTACATGATTCTTTCCTCAGTGATCATATCTCTTCTTTGTGGATTTGTATTTTCTTATAATTTTAGTGATACTCTTGACATAATGATTCCTCAAAGCAACATGGAAAATAACCAGAGTGTAGAGAGATATCTAAAATTTGTAATACCCTTATATTTCTTTGGCCATTTTCTTCCATTTATGATTGTTAGTATTTCAGCATTTTTCTTGATTCAGACTATTTTTGTTCATGTAAAGCATATAAAGAGACACGTCGGAGGTTTCACCACCCCCAGCATGAATGTCCATCACTTACCTATTCGCTCGACAATCGTACTGGAGGTCTTGACTTTTTTAACTTAATTGTTTCCATTTTATCTTACTTTGACGTGTATTAAATTTGCAATAATGCGATATATGGCGCCCCCAGGAGTATGGTCGCCACAGTGGCATTACCTTCCTCCTAGGGAGTGTGATGTCATGCCTGGAAGCAATGAAGGGTCTCTCTAGCAGTTAATCAATACACACAACACATTTCCCACTCCAGGCCAGCAGAGGGAGCTCTGAACCAAAACTGGGGGAAGAGCTGCTCTCTGGGGGCCAGGAAGGGGAAAAAGTAGGTAGTTCTGTGAGGAGGGCGAAGTGTGTTGACGTAAGGAGAGGGGCGGGGAGATTGAGCAGAGAGTTGAGGCTCATTCCCAGCTAGAGCGCATGATCTGGAGCCTGGTCTCCAAGGTTGTATGGATACTGACGGTCCTGCAGCAGAAACCAGAGGAATAGGAAGCTGTAAGTACTCTATTCCCATCTAAGACTCGGAGGCACCACAGCGACGTGTGAGCCAAAGGAGATAGAAGGCTACAGCTGTCTGCCATATGAGGGAGTTCTAAAGAGAATAAGCAAGAGGAACTTCAGTGTAACACCGTACTGCAAGTACCTAAAAATAAGCGCTAGAGAGGAGACCACACAACCCCTCTGACAGTGAGATTCCTAAGTTGCTTCCAGGCTAATCAACTCCTGTGCCATCTGTAATCTGGACCCTGGACTGCACTTACAAAGTAAAGGTAAAGAAACTACATTCCGCTGTGTCCTTGCCTTTTTTCTGCAACTTCTCCAGCACTGCTACATCTCTGTGCCAGACACTGCACCCTCTTCCTCAACCCATATTCTCATCTACTCTGCCCTGGGACTACAGCCCTACCTGTTGAGGGCTATAACATCACTGCTGCACCCCACCATCTGTCCCAGAGGATCAGTCTGCAGCGTCGGCTTAACACCTCCCTTGCCGAACACCACAGGTGGCGTCACGAATCACTCATAAACTTTATTCCACCACTCAACCCCTTTTACATGGGCACCCAGGGCCACGGACCGGGTCACCGCTGCTGTGACACCTCCTTCTGAGAGACCGGCCCGGTACCGAGCACCCCACACCCCTGGAAGGGCGACCCATTTTGGCATCACGAACAGAATTTACAGAGCCCGGTGTCCCCGGGTCCTGTGTGCTAGAGACTGTGTTGTGTGCATTAGACTGTTTGTACCATTGCCGCCATTATCCCGCTGCTTGGCGCGCGCGGGAACCCAAAGAGGTGGCCCATCATGGGCGGAGCCAGCCAAGAGCGTGAAGAAGTGAAGTGCCACACGGGAAGAGACCAACGCGCGAGAGGTGGGAGGAGCAGAGACCTGCAGCCCCGGCGTCCCCCGATCATCCAACCGGTAAGCCAGCGCAACCTAGGGCCTGGCCCAACGTTAACTGGGGGGAAGAGAATGTCCGAGGCATGCGCAGACGTGGTGATGGACACCCCCGCCGACCCCCCAGTGCCACAAGATACAGGGCCCGGCGCAGCTGTGGCTCCGATGGCACCTCTGAATCCATCACCCGACGCAGCCTCCTGAGCACAGCAGGAGCAAGCGCCCACCGCAGCGGTCCCCATAATGCCGCTGTCTACGCCCTACGTACCGGGAGCAGCCTGGCTACCGCAGTATTCAGGGGAGTCTCATACCCTGAGTGAATTTAAAGAGAGACTGTGCAGTCTGTTTGAGGTGTATCCTTTGTCTGAAGGCCAGAAAGTGAACATCCTTATTGGGCAGCTAACAGGTGCAGCACAGAGAGAAGTAAAAGCCTGGCAGGACACTGATAAACAGACTGTTAAAAGAATTCTGGCCAAGCTAAGAAGCAGCTTTGACACCCATCCTGCAGCTGAGATCAAGATGATATTCTTTGGATGTAAGCAGAGAGCGCAGGACAGTATACGGGACTATGCTCTTAACCTGCAGGAGGCGCTGCGAGCCATCAAGCAGATTGATCCAGACAGTGTGAATGATGGAGACAGACTGTTAAAGGAGCAGTTTATTGAATGACTCTTATCCAGCACCCACAGAGCACAGCTGCGCATCATAGCCCTACAGAACCCTGATCTGGACTTCGCAGACTACAAAGACTGGGCTATTCGGGTGCTGCATGAATCAACTGCTAGCCGTCCAGCGCCCCCTAGGTGCCCAGCAATCACATACCATCAGGAGGCAGCATCTTTCCCTCTCAGCCCTGCGGAGGCTGATGCACAGACTCTGGATAAAGATCCGTCTGAAGAGCTGCGCCTTCAAGTCCAGGAGTTGACCAAAGGTATGACTGCACTTGCTAAAACTATGCAGTACCTGCAGGTGTCCTCAAAGGAGAAGATCCAGCTGGCTTCCAGTCCAGAGGATGTTCCGTGGCTACGGAAGAAGAGGATCCCGCCACTCCGAGGGAGAAACAACGATCGCTATGACCAGGACGGACGTCCCATCTGTCGTCACTGCCACAAAGCAGGCCACATCGCAAGATTCTGTTATTTAAACAAGCAAACCCCTGGGGCAGAGGGCCAACCCCCAGGAGTAGGACCACAAGGCCCAAAGAACTGGCGAGCCAAGTATGTTGGAGGATGACCAGTCCTCCCAGTGGTGATTGATGGCATCCCCATGAACGCTTTGCTGGACACTGGCTCTCAGTTGACAACTGTGCCAAATATCCTTTGCAGTATTGGGCTGACTCTGAACTTACCCGTGGCCCAAGTGAAGAACTCACAGTAGTTGCCAGTAATGGTCAGTCTTTACTGCAAGTAGGATGTAAAGAGATTACTATTAAAGTGGGGCGAGTAGAGTTAAAGTCTCAAGGTCTGATAGTTGTAGATATTGATCGACCAGAATGTAATCCCATGATGACTCTAGGTACCAATGTGATTGAAAATTGTCTTTCCGAGGTTATTGTTTTGTTGCAACAGGTAGCCGAGACTGCTGGTTCCAGCGAACAACGAGTCCTGCAGAAGGAGATCAAGGCCCTGATGCAAAGACAGCAGGTAGAACTGTCTGGTGGAGAAATTGGCAGCGTCGGAGTGAGTGATTCCCCATTGCGATACCCCCCCAGATGTGAAATATTAATTTGGTGTCGGGCAGCCATAGGCCTCAGAGGAAAAGATTATCAAGCACTGGTAGAGCCAGTGTACTCTGATAGCCAGCCCACTGTCCTGACAGCCAGAGGGGTAGTTGATGTTCGCAAAGGGAGAGTACCTGTACGCCTCTTGAATTGTGGGGAGGAGGAGGCCACAATACCTCGGTATGCCACAGTTGCTAAGCTGCTTACTGTCAGTAACAATGCAATACAGGCAGCAGAGCCCTTGGTCTCATCCGACCAGGTGGAGGACAATGGCTCTGTAAAGCAGCTGGTGGAGTGGTGTCAGCAGCTGCAGGTGGGAACTGACTCCACCCCTTCATACCAAAAGAGTTGGGTTTACCGAGTGACCCAGGAGTATGAGCGGGTATTCAGTAAACACCCCCTAGACTTTGGGAAGGCAAAAAGGGTTCAACACCATATCCCCACTGGAGATCATCCACCCATTAAAGAAAGGTACCGGCCTATACCCCCAACACAATATCAATGTGCCAAAAATATGTTGCGGGAAATGAAGGAAGCTTGGGTGATCAGAGACAGTTGTAGCCCCTGGGCAGCCCCAATAGTCTTTGTGAAAAAGAAAGATGGTACCATGAGCATGTGTGTTGATTAGTGTTGAGCGATACCATCCGATATCATGAAATATCGGATCGGATTGGATCAGACCGATACCAAAAAAGTATCGGGTATCGCCTATTCCGATACCGGAAACCAATGCAAGTCAATGGGACAGAAATATCGGAATTAAAAAAAAACCTTTCTTTCCTTGTAGGTTAATTCTACATGAAGAAAAACAACTAAGAATAATGTAGAATGTATTGGGGGAGGTGGAGGAGACATTAAAGGCATAGAGGTCTAGCCCAATCAAATGGAATAGCAGGAATAATTTTTTTTTTTAAGATGTTTGGAATTACAAAGATATTGACTATGTTAACCTTTTTTATATTTTGTCAGATATGTATGTTTCACTACTTCCATGCTCTTCACCTTCTTTTTTTACTTCTCCCACACTTTCTCCTTCATGATCCTCAGCAGCATCTTTTCAGCAACTTCTTCTTCACCTTATTCATCTTCTTCTTCTTCACCTTCTTCCTATTATTCTTTTTTTTTACATTTTTCATATTCTTCTTATTCAACTATTATTCTTCTTCATATTCTACTTCTTCATCTTCTTCCTATTCTTCTTCTTCATCATATTCTTATTTGTGACAGTCATTCCTGTAGTTGTTATCTATAAAAGTTTGAAGATTACACCTTCCGTTCTGCCTGTCACAAAAGATTTACAACAGGATTTGTCCGCGTTCAGTTTGGCCTGCAGCAGCAGGCATTTTCCAGGGGCACCACGAGGAGGAATGGACTCACCCCCATATGCTGCTTAGTCTTCTTCTGCTTATAATTTAGATAATATATCTTGCTCTGATTTTTAGTCTTATGCTTAATGTTCTGCTTTTTGTTCTGCAGCTTCTTGTTCTTCTGCTTCTTGGTCTTCTATCTGTTGTTCTTCTGTATCTTGGTGGATGTCTTCTTGTTCTTTGTCCTCTTGGTCATCTTCTTCAGGGTCATATTCTTGGTCTTCTTCGGGGAGGTCTTCAGGGTCGTCGTCTTCGGGGTCGTCGTCTTCTTCGGGGTGGTCTTCAGGGTCGTCATCTCCAGGGTCATTGTTTTCGGGGTCGTTGTCTTCGGGGTGGTTTTCAGGGTTGTCGTCTTTAGGGTTGTCATCAGGGAGATCCAGAGTGATTACCAAAAATCATTTCAAAAAGCACGAACTTGGAAATGAGGCAGAAGGTACAAGAAGGCTGAGGAACTGCAGAGAACCAGCTGAAGGTGCTGGAACCCGGATGGGTAGCAGAAGTTGCAAGAGCCAATGGAAATAGCGAGGACCAGCTAATGGTGCTGGAACTTAGAGGGGCAGCAGAAGGAACAAGAGACAATGGCACTACCGAAGACCAGCTGACGGTGCTGGAACCCGGTTACTAAGCAGGAGGTAACTGTGCTAGAAAGCACTACCAAGGACCAGCAGACATTGCTGGAACTCGGAAACCGAGAAGGAGGCACCTAAGCCAAAGGCACTGCCGAGAACCAGCTGACGGTGCTGGAACCCGGATGGGTAGCAGAAGCTGCAAGAGCCAATGGAACTAGCGAGGACCAGCTGACGGTGCTGGAACCCAGAGGGGCAGCAGAAGGAGCAAGAGCCAATGGCACTACCGAGGACCAGCTGTCGGTGCTGGAACCTGGTTACTAAGCAGGAGGTACCTATGCTAGAAAGCACTACCAAGGACCAGCTGACGTTGCTGGAACTCGGATACCGAGGAGGCACCTAAGCTAAAGGCACTGCCGAGAACCAGCTGATGGTGCTGGAACCCGGATGGGTAGCAGAAGCTGCAAGAGCCAATGGAACTAGCGATGACCAGCTGAGGGTGCTGGAACAAAGAGGGGCAGCAGAAGGAACAAGAGTCAATGGCACTACTGAGGACCAGCTGACGGTGCTGGAACCCGGTTACAAAGCAGGAGGTACCTGTGCTAGAAAGCACTACCAAGGACCAGCAGACGTTGCTGGAACTCGGATACCAAGAAGGAGGCACCTAAGCCAAAGGCACTGCCGAGAACCAGCTGACGGTGCTGGAACCCGGATGGGTAGCAGAAGGTACCCATGAAAAACAAAGTTGCAAGGCCGCGAGCCGGCCGCAGTTAACGAAACCCACAGTCCTACAGGGGGTGCTTGTCCTATTGGCACTACGGAACCAGTCTTTATTGAAAGATCCCGCAGCCCACATAGGAAGCCCATAAACTGCAGGCACCATAGACTCGGCTAACCCGACCACAACACAACAGGACAATGTATTGGTGGCAAAGTGAAGTTGACACTATCCGGAAACAGCAGGCGTGCTGGAACCAGGCTGGGCAGAAGGGAGTACCTGTGCCAAAGACAATGCCGGGAAACAGCTGGCAGTGCTTGAACCCAGGGAAAATACTACAAACAGAGTGGAGACCGAGGTCTAATTGGAGCAAGTTTAAAATCTGTAGTTGTGTGAGTGTGGACAAAGCAGGAGAAATTGCCGGACACACAGCTGGGGATCAGATGACATTTCTGAACCCCAATAACACTGGAGCATATGATGACTGTGCAGATGGCACTTCTGAGCAGCAACTGGCGATGTTGGAGCCCAGGGTCAATCAGGGTGTAGGCTGAGGCCTAATTTCATCAAGTTTAATATCTGTTGTAGACTACTACTGATTTCAAACTTGCTCCAATTAGGCCTCTGGCTCCACTCTGTCTCTAGTATTTACCCTGGCCTCCAACACCGCCAGTTGCTGCTCAGAAGTGCCCGTCTGCACAATCAACACTTGTTCCTGTGTTACTGGGGTTCAGTAAAGTCAGCTGATCCCCTGATGTGTGTGTGGCAATGTCTCCTGCTCTGTCCACATTCCCACTACTAGTAGTGGGAATGTGGACAGAGCAGGAGACATTGCCGGACACACATCAGGGGATCAGCTCACGTTACTGAACTACAGTAGCACAGGAACAAGTGTTGATTGGGCAGACGGCACTTATGAGCAGCAACTGGCGGTGTTGGAGGCCAGGGTAAATACTAGAGACAGAGTGGAGCCAGAGGCCTAATTGGAGCAAGTTTGAAATCAGTAGTAGTGTGAATGTGGAGGCAGCAGTAGACATTGCCAGACACACAGCAGCGGAGCAGCTGGCGTTACTGAACCCCACTAACACTGGCGCATGTGTTTTTCTCTCTGCAGACGGCACTTCTGAGCAGCAACTGGCGGTGTTGGAGCCAAGGTTCAATCAGGGTTTAGGCTGAGGCCTAATTAGAGCAAGTTTTATATCTGATGTAGTTTGAATGTGGAGGCAGCAGAAGACTTTGCCGGACACACAGCAGGGGAGCAGCTGACGTTACTGAACCCCACTAACACAGGAGCTAGTGTTTTTCTCTGTGCAGACGGCACTTCTGAGCAACAACTGGCAGTGTTGGAGCTCAGGATAAATCATGGTGTAGGATGAGGCCTACTTGGAGCAAGTGTAAAATGTGATGTAGTTTGAATGTGGAGGGAGCAGGAGATATTGCCGGACACACAGCAGGGGAGCAGCTGACGTTACTGAACCCCACTAACATAGGAGCTAGTGTTTTTCTCTGTGCATATGGCACTTCTGAGCAACAACTGGCAGTGTTGGAGCCCAGGATCAATCATGGTGTAGGCTGAGGCCTACTTGGAGCAAGTGTAAAATATGATGTAGTTTGAATGTGGAGGGAGCAGGAGATATTGCCGGACACACAGCAGGTGAGCAGCTGACGTTACTGAACCCCACTAACACAGGAGCTAGTGTTTTTTTCTGTGCAGACGGCACTTTTGAGCAACATCTGGCGATGTTGGAGCCCAGGATCAATCATGGTGTAGGCTGAGGCCTACTTGGAGCAAATGTAAAATGTGATGTAGTTTGAATGTGGAGGGAGCTGGAGATATTGCCGGACACAGCAGGGGAACAGCTGGCGTTACTGAACCCCACTAACACAGGAGCTAGTGTTTTTTTCTGTGCAGACGGCACTTTTGAGCAACAATTGGCAGTGTTAGAGCCTAGGATCAATCATGGTGTAGGCTGAGGCCTAAAATGTGATGTAGTTTGAATCTGGAGGGAGCAGGAGATATTGCCGGACACACAGCAGGGGTGCAGCTGGCGTTCAGGAACCCCACAAACACAGGAGCTAGTGTTTTTTTCTGTGCAGACGGCACTTTTGAGCAACAACTGGCAGTGTTGGAGCCCAGGATCAATCATGGTGTAGGCTGAGGCCTACTTGGAGCAAGTGTAAAATGTGATGTAGTTTGAATGTGGAGGGAGCAGGAGATATTGCCGGACACGCAGCAGGGGAGCAGCTGATGTTACTGAACCCCACTAACACAGGAGCTAGTGTTTTTTTTTGTGCAGACGGCACTTCTGAGCAACAACTGGCAGTGTTGGAGCCCAGGATCAATCATGGTGTAGGCTGAGGCCTACATGGATCAAGTGTAAAATGTGATGTAGTTTGAATGTGGAGGGAGCAGGAGATATTGCCGGACACACAGCATGGGAGCAGCTGACGTTACTGAACCCCACTAACACAGGAGCTAGTGTTTTTCTCTGTGCAGACGGCACTTCTGAGCAACAACTGGCAGTGTTGACGCCCAGGATCAATTATGGTGTAGGATGAGGCCCACTTGGAGCAAGTGTAAAATGTGATGTAGTTTGAATGTGGAGGGAGCAGGAGATATTGCCGGTCACACAGCAGGTGAGCAGCTGACGTTACTGAACCCCACTAACACAGGAGCTAGTATTTTTCTCTGAGCAGACGGCACTTCTGAGCAACAACTGGCGATGTTGGAGCCCAGGATCATTCTTGGTGTAGGCTGAGGCCTACTTGGAGCAATTGTAAAATGTGATGTAGTTTGAATCTGGAGGGAGCAGGAGATATTGCTGGACACAAAGCATGGGAGCAGCTGACGTTACTGAACCCCACTAACACAGGAGCTAGTGTTTTTCTCTGTGCAGATGGCACTTCTGAGCAACAACTGGCAGTGTTGAAGCCCAGGATCAATTATGGTGTAGGATGAGGCCTACTTGGAGCAAGTGTAAAATGTGATGTAGTTTGAATGTGGAGGGAGCAGGAGATATTGCCGAACACACAGCAGGGGAGCAGCTGACGTTACTGAACCTACTGAACCCCACTAACACAGGAGCTAGTGTTTTTCTCTGAGCAGACGGCACTTCTGAGCAACAACTGGCGATGTTGGAGCCCAGGATCATTCTTGGTGTAGGCTGAGGCCTACTTGGAGCAATTGTAAAATGTGATGTAGTTTGAATGTGGAGGGAGCAAGAGATATTGCCGGACACACAGCAGGGGAGCAGCTGACGTTACTGAACCCCAATAACACAGGAGCTAGTGTTTTTCTCTGAGCAGACGGCACTTCTGAGCAACAACTGGCGATGTTGGAGCCCAGGGATTACATTTCAGGTGGTAGAAACATGAACACAACAGGAGACCTGGATACTGTTGACAACCCATTATTTATTCTGGAAGAGGACTGGCAAATTCTGGGGAGATCCAGGCCTTGTTCATTTTCAGAAAAGTAAGCCGGTCAATGTTATCGGAGGATAGTCGCGTGCGACAGTCTGTTAGTACACCACCTGCGGCACTAAAGACGCGTTCCGATAATACACTAGCAGCAGGGCAAGCCAGCACCTCCAATGCATACTGGCTAAGCTCTGGCCATGTATCCAGCTTAGAGACCCAAAACTTGAAGGGGGAAGAGCCGTCTGGGAGTACACTGACAGGGCAAGACATGTAGTCTGACACCATCTGACGGAAGCGTTGCCTCCTGCTGACTCGAGGCGTCGCTGATGGTGTAGACAATTGTGGTGGACACACAAAACTTTGCCACATTTGGGCCATAGTGGTCTTGCCTTGTGCTGCGGCGCTGCCTCTGCTCCCTCTTTGTGCAGAGTTTCCTCCACTGCCTCGACGCACAGAGCTGCTTTGTAAAGCACTAGCAACAATGCTGTCGGGTGGAATAGAAAACATTATGGACTGCACCAGTGACTCTTCGTACTCCCGCAGTTTACGCTCCCGGTTCAACGTTGGTATGAGCCTTTGTACGCTGTCCCGGTAGCGAGGATCTAAGAGGGTGTACACCCAATAATCAGCCGTGTTGAGAATGTGGGCGATGCGGCGGTCGTTTCTCAGGCACTGCAGCATGAAATCAACCATGTGCTGCAGACTCCCAACTGCCCAAGAAACGCTGTCCCCTGCTTAGGGCTTCATCTTCATTCGCTGGCACAAACCACACGTCGCTCTCCTGCTTGATGGCATTCCAGAGCTCCTGCGCTGTGTGGCTTCGATTCCCCAAAGAAATTAATTTCAGTACGGCCTGTTGACGTTTGGCCACGGCTGTGCTCATATCGGTCGTAACAGGCTCCTGCAGCGCTGATTCTAAGGAACTGGAGTATGAGGAGGAGTCAATGTGTACAGACTGGATTCCTGCAATCCTTGGAGTTGGCAGAACACGTACAGCGCCACTCTCAAGATCTGTACCTGTCTCCACAACATTGACCCAAAGGGCAGTGAGGGAAAGGTATCGTCCCTGTCCATGGTTACTGGTCCACGCATCGGTGGTCAGGTGGACCTTGCTATTGACGGCGTTTAGTTGCGCAAGTTTAATTTTTCCCTCCACATGCTTTTGCAGGGCAGGGATGGCTTGCCTGCTGAAATAAAAGCGGCTGGGCACGTTGTATTGTGAGACTGCCAATGCCATGAAGTTACGGAAGGTGTCAGTCTCCACCAGCCTGAATGAGATCATTTCAAGGGCCAGAAGTTTTGCAATGCCAGCATTCAGAGCCTGTGCTCGGGGATGGTTTGCCGAGTATGGCCGCCTTTTCTCCCATGCCTGTGCTACTGATGGCTGTAGAGTGGCCTGGGAGTGTGAGGATGACAGGGAACGTGGTGCTGTGGGTGGAATATCACTGGGTCTCTGTACAACAGTGCCAGAGGTTCTTCCATGGCGATCCTGTGAGGATCCAGCCAGCTGTGTGTGAGCTGGTGGAAGAGGCTACAACACTAGCTGAAGAGGTGGTAGGTGGCGCTGTAGGTTGCCGTACGTCTTCAGTGTGTCTTTGTAACTCCACCACGTGCTGGGTCCGCACATGTTTCCACATATTTGTGGTATTGAGGTTGCTGACACTTTTCCCTCTTTTGACTTTCTGATGACACAGCTTGCATTTGACAAAGCAAATGTAATTTGCCACTGTGTCAAAAAAGGACCACGCACTGCAAGTCTTGGGAGCGCCCGTTTTGGAAGAGGAATGCTCCTAACGGGTGCTGAAGTGGAGGCTACAGGCAACCAAGTCTGCCCCCTCCCTCTCCCTCCTATTTTGGCCGTTCGGGGAATCTCTTCCTCAGAACTGCTCCCACCACCTTCCTGTTCCTCACGCCATGATGGGTCAAGGACCTCATCATCTACACTCCCTTCTTCAAACACCTGCTTCTCCTGGGTAGTCTCGCCAGCACCGTATGCACCAGAAAGTGGCACCTGAGTCTCATCATCTGATGCGTACTGAGGTGTGCTGACCATAGGCACTGGCCCACCCGCCTCTTCAGATTCAGAGGGACAAAGCAGTTGCGCATCACTGCATACTCCCTCTTCTTCACATTCTAGAATGCTGCTTGGCTGGCCCCCTCTTTCCAAGCCAACAGATTCAGAGAACAGAAGTAGCGAATGAGATGGCTCCTGTACAGGGCTCTCTGACTGCCTGGGCAATTTGGCAGGTGGTGAAGAGACAGATGGTTGCTCTTCAGTGCTCTGGCCCTGAGAGGATGTGGAAGTTATTGAAGTCGATGCATTAGCTGCCATCCATCCGACAACGGCTTCAATTTGTTCGTCCCGCAGCAGTAGGGTACGGCGAGGTCCTACAAAGCTGCACATAAAGGACTGTTGCCTGGTAAAACTGGGGGATGCTGAGTCACTGGTGCCCGCAGCAGGCACAGAATCCCCACGTCCTCTCCCTGCTGAAACTCCTTGCCCACGACCATGTTCCTTACTCCCTGCCTTCTTCATCTTGGTAGACTGATAAAGATAGGCAGAAAAGTACAAAGGGGGGGCTTAGTGTGCTTATTCCTGAGCAGCTGCTAACAGGTATAAGAAACACTAATTTTATAAAGTGTGTGGACTAACACTAATTGTATAAAGTGTGTGAACTACACTTTAATAGGAGCTAATGTTGCCTACACAACTGTCAAGTGGAGTGTTTGGTGAACTTTATCTACGTGGTTTTTTTTCAAAAAAACTAAAAGGATGTGACCAAAGATGTGAAAGCGATAGTATCACAAACTTTTTGCAGCTATTACAATGCAGGAAGGTAACCTACAATGCAATAGATGAGGCTCCAAAAAATAGGCTAATACAAATCTGGCTGCGGCTGCAGGGCACAAGCCAGCAAAAAGGCTCCTCTATCTACTCCTATATAGTGTTTGCAACCAACCAATGTAGATGGATATGGATGGAAGCACACTAATAGGAGAAAAAAATCTGGAAAAATGAGCTGCAATAAACAAAAAAAGGACTATGTATGAGGCAGTGACGCACGCTGAGCGGACTACAACTAGAGGTGGCTGCAGAACACACTACAGCGTGAGCTGCACTCACACACAGAGACCTCTCAGACAGCCGTGAACAGTGCAGAGTATTGGGCACTAGCACTGAAAGGCTTCAGAATGGCTCCGCTGTCTACTCCTATAGTGTTTGCAACCAATGTATATGGATACGGATGGATGCACACTAATAGGAGAATTAATGAAAAATGAGCAGCAATAAAAGAAAAATATGTATGAGGCACTGACGCACGTTGAGCGGCCTACAACCAGAGGTGGCTGCAGGACACACTGCACAGCATGAGCTGCACTCACACAGACCTTGCAGACAGCTGTGAACAGTGCTGCAAGGTAAAAGAAAGCTACAGTGATTGATAATGTAGCCTGGGTAAAGCACAATATTATTTTGAAAATCGCTATCTCTAACTGTCCCTCAGAGTCTTGAACAGCAGCCTGTCCCTAACTGAATTCACAGCAGACTGAACCCTAAATTGCGGCGGCTTTTATAGTGTATCTTGACATCATTTCAGCAGCCAATCACAGCCATGCCATTAGTTAACATGCCTACATGCCTAACAGGATGTGCTCACACTTCTGAGGATTCCTCATTGGCTGAATCAAATCAAACTGGCCCGTAGCATTGTGGGAACTTCCGATTCCGGTATTCGATATGCTAAAGGTATCGGAACTCAGTATCGGAATTCCGATACCGCGAATATCGGCCGATACCCGATATTTGCGGTATCGGAATGCTCAACACTAGTGTTGATAACAGAAAAATTAACAGCATTACACATAAGGATGCCTACCCATTACCCAGAATTGAAGAGTCATTAGCCGCACTTAAAACTGCTATTTTTCCACCTTAGATCTCACTAATGGGTATTGGCAGGTTCCCGTGGCAGTGGCAGACAAGGAGAAAACAGCGTTTACCACCCCAATGGGTCTCTGCGAGTTCAACTATATGCCATTTGGGCTCTGCACCGCTCCTGGGACATTTCAACGGCTAATGGAGTGCTGACTTGGACACAAGAACTTCGAGACAGTCCTGCTGTACCTTGATGATGTCATTGTTTTCTCCAAGAGTTATGAAGACCATCTGAAGCACCTGGCTGAGGTGTTTGAAGCCTTGTCCAACTTTGGCCTGAAAGTGAAGTCATCCAAATGCCACCTCCTGAAGCCCAAGGTACAGTACCTCGGTCATGTGGTGAGTGCAGAAGGTGTGGCACCGGATCCTGATAAAGTCACCGTCATCCGGGACTGGCAGAAGCCTGGCAACCTCCATGAAGTACGTCAATTCCTCGGGTTGGTAGGCTACTACCGAAGGTTCATCAAAGGCCTCACTGAGATAGCCACCCCTATGCAAAATCTTCCGGTGGGCCAGCCCAAGAAAGCCAGGAAGAAGAGTCCTATATTTGAATGGAATGAGGAACTGGAGAGGTCCTTCACTTGACTGAAGATGGCTCTCACAGGAGATGAAGTTCTGGCCTACCCAGATATGACCAACCATTTGTGTTGTATACTGATGCCAGCAATGTGGGACTGGGAGCAGTGCTGTCACAGGTACAGAATGGCTTGGAAAGAGTGATCTCCTACGCCAGCAGGAAGCTTCGTCCCACTGAAAGGAACCCTGACAACTACAGTTCCTTCAAACTGGAGTTCCTCGCCATAGTCTGAGCTGTGACTGAACGATTCAAGCATTACCTAGCTTCAGCCAAGTTTATTGTCTTCATGGACAACAACCCGTTGACTCACTTGGAAACTGCAAAACTGGGTGCACTGGAGCAGCGATGGATGGCCCGGCAGTCTAACTATGAATTCACCATGAAGTACCGAGCGGGGCACAAGAATGCCAATGCTGATGCCCTGTCCAGAATGCCCAATCTGCCAGATGCAGGAGAAGACCCTGAGGCACTAGAAGAAATAGAGTTACCTGCCTTCCACCGGCCAATAGCGGCCCAACATGCCCAAGGAGTGAGAAACAGACGGTCTATCATGAAGCAGGCCACTCTAAATCCATTGCCTCATCATGACTGGGCAGAAACCCAAGATAATGACCCCGCAATCCGCCTGGTGAAGGAGCTACTGTCACAAGCTGACTCACGCCCAGAGTGGATGCTCCTGAAGAAACCCAGCAGTTGTAAAAGGAAAGAGGCAGGCTGTTCATTTATGAAGGAAAGCTGTGTCGGAGGAGTATCAATGCTTGCACTCATGAGTTGGTCTGGCAAGTGGTAATCCCAAAGAGGGAGGCATCAATGGTCTTAGAAGCCTATCACAATGGAGCTGGACACTTCGGATGGAAGAAGTTGGAAGCCTTGCTCTGGGAGAGATTCTACTGGGCTGGAATGAGGAAGGCCATTGAAAATTGGTGCCAGGAGTGTGGACAATGCAACCTGCGCAGAAAGGACCGTAACAGCCAGCGAGCTCCTTTGCAGCCAATAATAACCAAACAACCACTTGAGTTGGTCGCCCTGGACCATATGAAGCTGGTCCCAAGCCGTTCAGGCTACATTTATGCTCTTACCATCGTTGACCACTACTCGAGATTCCTGGTAGTCATGCCTGTCAAGGATCAAACAGCCAGGACAGCATCCAGAGCATTCCAACAGCACTTTTGTCGACCACATGGATATCCCGAGTGAGTGCTTACAGATCAAGGCCCAACCTTTGAGGCAGAAGTGTTCCAGGAATTCTGTAACTTGTACGGTTGCAAGAAAATCAGGACAACACCGTACCATCCACAGACCAATGGCAAGTGTGAAAAGATGAATCAAGTGGTGATCGATCTACTGATGACCTTGCCTTTGGAAGAGAGGAATCTGTGGCCAGAGAAGTTGCCAGATCTGGTAGACTTCTACAATCACATTTTCCTGTGAATTCCACCAACTGCACTCCAGCCTACCTGATGAGAGCAAGGCCTGGTACGTTGCCTATTGATTTGGACATGGGAGTCCTGACACCTGAAGTAGCATCATCAGATGCTGACTGGGATACAGAGAGGCAGCAACAGTACAGAAGAGTACAAGAATGTGTGGAAAAGAGTCTAGCTCAGGCAAGACAAAAGCAAGAGAGGAACTACAATCAGCATGCACCTGCAGTTCCCTTGTCACCAGGAGAACGGGTCCTCAAGAGGAAAAGAAGACTGCATAAATTGGATGATCAATGGGAAGCTGAGCCTTACACCATTCTACCCTCAAATTTTGATAATACCAAGGTGTGCCATGTTAGTAAAGATGGAGGAGAAACCTCAGCAGCGGTATCGAGGGATCATCTGAAACTGTGCTCTGACCAACTATAGGACAGAATGGAAGAGCAAAACAACCTTCAGCCCATAGAGGAAGAAGAAGAAAAGGTCAGTACTGTACTCGGAGAATTCCCTGCAAATTGGACTAGAGTGAATCAAGCCATGGTGGTGCCAGTTTTGACCTTTCCCCAACTGGTAGTGCAAGAAGAAGTGACTCAAGAAAATTCTGAAAATCAGGAAATTCAGGCAGCAGATGCCACACCAACAGTGGAGCCAGAGAATCCTCGCCCTGTCAGTGGTGAATCTGTCATGCCCTTGGTGAGTCTAAAAGTTCGCAGACAGCTACTACCCATTTTACCTACAGTGAATTGGAAGTGGTCCTAGGAAGTCTAGTATCCCTGTGTTACGCAGAACCACCAGTAGTGTAGCAAGTACAACACACACTACCCCAGTAGTTAACACAAGGCATCCAGTAAGGTCCCCAACAACACCAGTGCTGCGTAGGTCTGTCTGTAGTACCCAAGGTATTCCACCCCTTTTACATGGGCGCCCAGGGCCACGGACCGGGTCACCGCTGCTGTGACACCTCCCTCTGAGAGACTGGCCCGGTACCGAGTACCCCACAGCCCTGGGAGGGCAACCCAGATACTTTTTCCATTTGTCATTGCATATCCTACTTTCCACTCAATGGCGCTCATCATAGGTAAAGTAAAGGTAAAAAAGTCACCACTGAGGCTGATTTATCATTTGAAGGATTGTACAACATTAAAAAAAATCATACAACTCATTAGTCTAGCCAAGAAAAGATTGCCGAACATCACCACACCACCAACAATTAACAGAAAATACCAAAACTTATTATGTATTTTATTTTCTTTTGTTCGGAGTTTTTTTGCTTTAAAATTTACCCTTTTATTAAATGTTTGACTTAAAAATGCTTCTTTGTGTATTAATTCTAAATGTTTTTTTTCTTTTTCCAAATCTCTTGTACAATGTGGTTATAACTTTCATCAAAACTATAATGCCTTAGGCAATAAATGAAAGTGTTCAATATTCCAAGAAATAACATTTTAAGCATATAGACTAATGACATTGCTGCTAGTTTGGACCTTTGGGACAATATATATATTCAACTTGATCAGATGCAGAGAGGTAGGCAAGCTAAAAACAATTAGACCAAGGCAGGAATTGTATTCAATAGCTTTGCCTTTATTGGCCGCCCTCACGACGACCAGAACAAAACACGACAGATGTTTCACACTGTTATAATCCTGCAGACAGGCCCGGGTACCTTCACTTGTACACTTTTTTCCGTCAGGCGTACTTCGTGGCTCTATCCACTGTGGCTGCCCTAGGCCAATCCACCACGGCGTTTCACCTTACAAAGTCTACCAATAATCCAGGTCCTCACAGGCCGTCTCTGCCTGTGACCAATGTCCTATAGGGTCACCCCCCCGTGACCGTTTCCACTCTCCAAAGACTCTGAGGGGTCTCCTTTGTGTGACAGACGCTCCTAACCTGTGAGGTCCTCTGGCTGACTGAAGCTTCTGGAAGCTTACCTCAGTATTTATTCAGACAGACCAGGTAGCCCCACCCTCTGTCACCTGACGGTCACCTCTGCCCAATCAGAGTCACCTTGACCTCTGGCAGTTATGTGACACTCAAATGACAGTTACATAATCACTGCCATCGGCGCTCTCCAGTGACCTCTGATGGGCAGACTGCCACATGACACCTGCTGTCAAACTCTCTGTCTCCTATCACAGACAGAACCATACCCAGCTCAACCTCCCCACATTCTCTCTTCCTTTGCCCATTGTCGTCCTCGACAATTTGCATCCCGAGGATGAACGTGGTGTCAATACCTGACATGGTCGTCACCTGAGTCACACATACTTTCCGTCACACAGACCCTCAGTCACACAAACTCCTGTGTCACACAACTCTTGGTCGCTCAGACCTCTCTGCGTCACACAAACTTCTGTGTCACACAACTCTTGGTCACACAGAACCTCTGTCACACAGTCTTCCCTATGTCACACAGTCTCCCGGTTGCACAGACCACTCTGCGTCACACAAACTCCTGTGTCACACAGACTTCTCTTACTCAGGCACCCGGTCCATTTTGCCTTCTCTCTGTCCCGTCGTCCTTTCAGCTTAACATCGTCAGGGTCGGCATATTCCATGTACCCGGGACCTGCTGAATACACATTTTCATTTTTCAAATAACATTTCTAACTCACTATACATATTACACATAGCTTCGACATACTTTACTTTTTGATGGGTACAACCTTTACCCTCTTCTTTGCAACATTCTACATTAAGTACCATACTATGCTTAAATTACTCACTAGTTTTGTTACCTATATCTACCAGTATCATTATGCAAAGCATTTTTTTTTTTTAAATAAAGCATAACATCTTTAAATTTTTGACAAACAAGGACACTAGTGCTCCCCCTTCCTTTGAGGACAGCACTCCCCCCGTATGCATCCCCGCTACACCAAGAGTGGGCACTTATTACCCAATTGAGGACTTCAAACTGTCGCCAGGTCGTGCAACGTCGCACGACAGTCCCCGGCAGTCCATTTAGCAGGATACTCCAGGCCACCTCCTGGCGGACGATGTTTCGCCAATAAGCAGGGAACTCCACAGCCGTGAAGTCCCTGGGATGCTAAAAATACCTCTGGGCCTCGAGTGTCCCTGATGCCCGAAACCCAGGAGTCCTTGTCTCTTTCTATGGAGGCTCATACCCCTCAGGGTAGGTGATTACCGCTACCGTATAGCAGCTGCAGGGGCAGTATTCGTTGTAATAAGAGACCGGGTCTCCCTCCCGCTTTCTGGCCTTTTTCTTTGCAATTATTTCCGCCACCCAAGCGGAGGGTCCGGCGTAGACCGCAGAGTCCAGTGGGCGGACCGCGGTCGAGGTAATGGGCGAGGCAGAAGCGGCCACAGGCTCCGGTGTCGTATAGGCCGCAGCCGGCTTTGGCAGCGACGTCGACGCGGCCGCAGGGGAGGCCGCAGCTGGAACCAAGGTCTCCACGGGCGGGGCCACAGATGAGGCAGCGGCCGCGCTCTCTGGTATTGCAGACATTGCAACTGTAAGTCCGGTTTCAGTTGGGGCCGGGAGCGTGGCTGATACAGCGGCTGTCAGTCTGGCAGGGGAAACACCGTCATCCGGAAAAGCCGGCATCACAGCACAAGGCATCGGGCGGGGAGGCTGAGGGCCAGTATCGGGACCCCGTGGTCTGTCTGATGCTGGGAGCGTAGAAATCTGGTTGGGCAGGAATGCTGCAGGCGGGACCGTGGGCACGCTCACTTTTACAGCCACCGCTGCTCCCTGCAGACTTTCCCATCGCTCCATTCTTAGCCATGAGTCTTCACCCCGTGGTCCGGCAGGGCCGGCCTCCAGGCCCGACAGCTCCACAGGGAAACTCCCTGGGCAAGTTTCCAAATTTTGGAACATGAGGGTGCAGTTCTCTTCCAACGAACACCACTCCCTCCAGGGGTGGATGCTATAAAGCCCCGAGCCATCCAGAACAAACAGCAGTGTCCGTGCCTGTTGCTTTGGGCCCCAAATCACCACAGTCATTTTTTAACAGTCAGCAATCCACAATCCAGATCTCCAAATTGTAATCTACAGGGAACAAGACAAAGCAGTACTTCACCCCACAAAGCTTGGGGCCTTTGTTCCTTGGTGGCAAGCCTGCCGCTGAGGATGTTGTATTGGCGGCGATGGATCCTGCCGACTACGCCAAATGTAGAGGTCCGGGTGGCAGGCTGGGTCGGAGAGTAGCGTGCTGTGGTATTTAGGCGGTGTGGCTGGTAGGCGGCGGAGGTGTGCTGTACTCACAGGAATGGGGGGTGACCCGCTTCTTGACGTCGACAGGCACAAGACAGAGGCAGGAATTGTATTCAACAGGTTTGCTTTTATTGGCCGCCCTCACGACGACCAGAACAAAACAAGACAGATGTTTCACACTGTTATCCTCCTGCAGACAGGCCAGGGTACCTTCACTTGTACACTTTCTCCGTCAGGCGTACTTCGTGGCTCTATCCGCCGTGGCTGCCCTAGGCCAATCCACCATGGCGCTTCACCTTACAAAGTCCACCAATAATTCAGGTCCTCACAGGCCGTCTCTGCCTGTGACCAATGTCCTATAGGGTCACCCCCTGTGACCGTTTCCACTGTCCAAAGTCTCTGAGGGGTCTCCTTTGTGTGACAGACTCTCCTAACCTGTGAGCTCCCCTGGCTGACTGAAGCTTCTGGTAGCTTACCTCAGTATTTATTCAGACAGACCAGGTAGCCCCACCTTCTGTCACCTGACAGTCACCTCTGCCCAATCAGAGTCATCTTGACCTCTGGCAGTTATGTAACACTCAAATGACAGTTACATAATCACTGCCATCAGCGCTCTCCAGTGACCTCTGATGGGCAGACTGCCACATGACACCTGCTGTCAAACTCTGTCTCCTATCACAGACAGAACCGTACCCAGCTCAACCTCCCCACATATATATTGCAGTGTAAAGGCCCCGTTACATGCTTCAATGTCCCAGCGATCCCACCAATGAGCCGACGTGGATGGGATGGCTGGGACATAGCTGATAACTGGTGAGCTGTCACAGAGACAGACTCACCAGCGATCAGGACCAGCGAGCAAGCTGGTATCCAAGGTAAACAGCAGGTAACTAAGAGCCGTGCGGCTCTTAGATACCCACTGCAGCATGAACGCTGGTATCCAAGGTAAACGGCGGGTAACTAAGAGCCGCGCGGTTCTTAGATACCCGCTGCAGCATGCACGCTGGTATTCAGGATAAACAGCGGGTAACTAAGAGCCGCGCGGCTATTAGTTACCCGCTGTTTATCCTGGATACCAGCGCGCAGCGTTGCTGATCGTTGGTCTCTCGCTGTCACAGGCAGAGATGTGTGCTGCCCTGCGGGAGACCAACAACAGAATTATGGCCCAGAGCATTAAGCAAAGATCAATGATCAGCCAACTGATCATTGATCATTGCTACATGTCACACGCAACGATGTCGAAATGACATTGCTGCAACGTCACCAAACTGGTGACGTTGCAACGATATCGTTCACAATATCGTTGTGTGTAACAGGGCCTTTAGGCCATGTACCTTCCAATATAGTGCTGGAAAAGAAAACCTTGCCTAGAATGACTTCACACTTTATTTATGGGACCTGTTCTATGGTACCATACTAGCATAGTATGGAGATAGGAACTAATAGGCATCAAGTCCTGCTTTTTCGGATGACTAGGGTGTGGTGTTCTCAGGTTTCACCTGAAGACTCCCTGTTAGTCCTTGTTAAACGCTATATATTCCAATTATAATAACATGACAAATTGAGCTCCATTTTACAACCCATTTCTATTAAGTGACTGTGACCACAACATCTCCTGAAAATGACTCCCCTCGACGTAACGCATGGTGAACCATGCCATTATACAGCTGAATGAAATATTGCTTGAGATAATTGGTTCTGTAGATCAAAAATGTGGAGTGAATGATTGGAAAAACATTCAGTATGACATGGATCCATATTATTTGAAGCATAAAAAAGTAACAAATGACAAACAAATTACAAATAACGATAAAGACATAACAGAGAAGACAAATAGCCAAAGCGTTTACAGCTACATAATAGGCCTCTAGACTCAAGTGCGTAGAGTTATCGCCATCTCTCATCTTGTGCAAATGAAGACATAGGAAATAGATGAGAAGGCTTGTTGAAAAGCAGTAGATGCCGATCGGGACCACGTTTCCCAGTAGAAATAAAATAACATACTGCGCTCTCATCTGAGAAACATTGGAGGAATTTGTCTCATTTCTGGTTCCAACTTCGGTGGCTACAAGGAACTGATACATTAATGTGTAACCAAGGGATGCCACCAATGATGAGACAATCAAAGGAACGATTGACTGCAACACGATTCCCCTCAATCGTGAGAATAATCCATGACTGAAGGTAACGACCTTCAGGCAGAAGGTGACAGAGAACAAAGAGGAAAACCAGATGCTGGAATAACTGAAGAAAACAATCAAGATATCAATAACAGAATGTGTAATCGCCCCTGGGTGTAGATAGCCATGTTGGTAAATCGATAGCAACAAGTCCAGAATTGAAAAGAACTGGAGTAACATCCGGGAGATCCCAAGAGAGACTAGAACTTGCTCTATTGGAGTCACTGGTTTTCCATGAAAGCATTGAATGATGACTGTTATCGCAATGTATGAATGTATCAGTAAGCCCACGAGAAAGAAGACAGTTATAACGATGGAGACAGGAGCCATAGTTAGGGAAGCTGGATCAATCAGCCTGGTTCATCAAATAGTGACTGCATTTTTTTGTTTTAGTGCTTGATATGAATGCAAAGTGGGATGCAAATATGTGAAGGCGTCCACTGCATATGAAAAGCAGGAACCAGTAATTGTATTTATAGGAAGTTGAACTTATCTTGAATGGAAATCTACTGTGATAATGATTCTTATCTACTCCCAAAAGATATAGACTCTTTCACGTCATCCATATCCTGCTTTTGCCCTCTAATTCCTTACATATTTTACCACCTGACTTTGTGGCATTAAATGACCACCAATCAGTAAATACTGATTATCAGTCGTTTAACCCCTTAACCCCCAAGGGTGGTTTGCACGATCATGACCAGGCCAATTTTTACAATTCTGACCATTGTCCCTTTATGAGGTCATAACTCTGAAACACTTCCATGGATCCCGGTGATTCTGACATTGTTTTCTCATGACATATTGTACTTCATGATAGTGGTAAAATTTTATTCAAATAACTTGCGTTTATTTGTGAAAAAAATGGAAATTTGGTGAAAATTTTTAAAATTTCGCAATTTTCCAACTTTGAATTTTTATGCCCTTAAATCACAGAGATATGGCACACAAAAAACTTAATAAATAACATTTCCCACATGTTTACTTTACATCAGCACAATTTTGGAACCAAAATTTTTTTTGTTAGGAAGTTATAAGGGTTAAAAGTTGACCAGCGATTTCTCATTTTTGCAACACCATTTTATTTTTACGGACCACATCACATTTGAAGCCACTTTGAGGGGTCTATATGATAGAAAATACCCAAAAGTGACACCATTCTAAAAACTGCACCCCTTAAGGTGCTCAAAACCACATTCAAGAAGTTTATTAACCCTTCAGGTGCTTTACAGGAATTTTTTGAATATTTAAAAAAAATGAACATTTAACTTTTTTTCACAAAAAAATACTTCACATTCAATTTTTTTATTTTACCAAGGGTAGCAGGAGAAATTGGACTGCAAAAGTTATTGTGCAGTTTGTCCTGAGTACGCTGATACCTGTTATGTGGGGGGAACTACTATTTCGGCGCATGGCAGAGCTCAGAAGGGAAGGAGCGACTTTTTCAATTCAAAATTGGCTTGAATTCAGATCGGACGCCATGTCGCGTTTGGAGAGCCCCTGATGTACCTAAACAGTGGAAACCCCCCACAAGTGACCACATTTTGGTAACTAGACCCCCCAAGGAACTTGTCTAGATATGTGGTGAGAACTTTGAACCCACAAGGGCTTCACAGAAGTTTATAACGTACAGCGGTACAATTAAAAAATCATATTTTTTCCACAAAAATGATCTTTTCACCCCCAATTTTTATTTTCCCAAGGGTAACAGGCCCCTAAAAGTTATTGTGCAATTTGTCCTGAGTACGCTGATACCCCACATGTGGGTGTAAACGACTATTTGGGCGCATGGCAGAACTCGGAAGGGAAGCAGCACCATTTGACGTTTTTAGCTGGAATTGAGATCGGACACCATGTCGTGGTTGGAAAGCCCCTGATGTACCAAAACAGTGGAAACCCCCCACAAATGACACCATTTTGGAAACTAGCCCCCCAAGGAAATTATCTAGATGTGTGGTGAGCACTTTGAACCCCCAAGGGCTTCACAGAAGTTTATAACGCCCGGGCGTGAAAATAAAAAAATCGTATTTTTTCCACAAACCTGATCATTTAGTCCCCAATTTTTTTATTTTCCCAAGGGTAACAGGAGAAATTATACCCCAAAAGTTGTTGTCCAATTTGTCCTGAGTACGCTGATATCCTATATGTGAGAGAAAACTACTGTATGGGCACACGTCGGGGCTCGGAAGGGAAGCAGTGACGTTTTGGAATGCAGACTTTGATGGATTGGTCTGCGGGTGTCATGTGTGTTTGGAGAGCAGCTGATGTACCTAAACTATTGAAACTCCCCACAAGTGACCCCATTTTGGAAGCTAGACCCCCCCCCACTTAACCTAGCTAGATGTGTGGTGAGCACTTTGAACCCTCAAGTGCTTCACAGAAGTTTATAACGCCTGGGCGTGAAAATAAAAAAATTATTTTTTTCCACAAAAATGATATTTTTCCCCTCAATTTTTTTATTTTCCTAAGGGTAACAGGAGAAATTGGACCCCAAAAGTTGTTTTGCAATTTGTCCTGAGTAGGCTGATACCCCATATGAGGGGGTAAAACACTGTTTGGGCGCATGGCAGAGCTTGGAAGGGAAGGAGCACCATTTGACTTATTCAACGAAGAATTGGCTGGAATTGAGATCAGACGCCATGTTGCATTTGGAGAGCCCCTGATGTGCCCAAACAGTGGAAACCCCCCAATTATAACTCCAACCCGAACCCCAACACACCCCTAACCCTAATCTGAGCCCTAACCCTAGCCCTAGCCCTAACCCTACCCCAACACACCCCTAGCCCTAACCCTAACCCTAACCCTAATGGAAAAATGGAAATAAATACATTTTCTTTTAATTTTATTATTTTTCCTTTACTAAGGGGGTGATATCGGGGGGTTTGATTTACTATTTATGGCGGTTTTTATGTTTGGCGGCTGTCGCACGCTAAAAGATGCTTTTTATTGTAAAAATAGTTTTTGCATCACCACATATTGAGAGCAATAAATTTTGCATATTTTGACCCACCGAGTCATGTGAGGTCTTATTTTTTGCGGGACGAGTTGACGTTTTTATTGGTACCATTTTCGGGCACGTGACATTTTTTGATCGCTTTTTATTCCGATTTTTGGGACGCAGAATGAACAAAAACCAGCATTTCATGAATTTCTTTTGGGGGGGTGCGTTTACACCGTTCCGCGTGCGGTAAAATTGATAAGGCGGTTTTATTCTTCGGGTCAGTACGGTTACAGCGATACCTCATTTAGGTCGTTTTTTATGTTTTGTCGGTTTTATGCAATGAAAACAATTTTATATAAAAAATAATTATTTTTGCATCGCTTTATTCTGCGAGCTATAACTTTTTTATTTTTTCGCTGATGATGCTGTGTGGTGGCTCGTTTTTTGCGGGACAAGATGATGTTTTCAGCGGTACCATGGATATTTATATGCGTCTTTTTGATCACGCGTTATTGCACTTTTTGTTTGGCAGTATGATAATAAATCATTATTTTTTGCTCAGTCTTTTTTTTTTTAAGGGGTTTGCTAAAGGGGTTAACTAGTGGTTCAGTTTTATAGGGCGGGTCGTTACGGACGCGGCGATACCAAATATGTGCACTTTTATTGTTTTGTTTTTTTATTTCCAAAAAATGAATTTATTAGGGAATATTTTTTTTTTAAATTTATTTAGTGATTTTTTTTAAAATTATTTTTACTCTTTTCTTTTTTTAAACTTTATTACATTGTCCCAGGGGGGACATCACTGTCCTGTTACAGATCGCTGATCTGTCACATCACAGATCACTGTGACAGATCAGCAATCTGTCACAGGCAGTTCTGCAGACTTCCTCATGCCTGCGCTTTGCAGGCACTGAGGAAGTCAGCTCCCTGCAGGCCCCCGAAGGTCCCCGTCGCCATCTTGGATTCGGGGACCTGCAGGGATGGAGCCCCCCGCAGCAGCGCTGCACATTGCGTTGCTGTGGGGGGTTCAGGGAAGCACGGAGGGAGCCCCCTCCCTGCCGATGCTTCCCTTTAACCCCCAACACACCGCGATCGTGTTTATTCGCGGTGTGCAAGGGGTTAACATGTCGGGGGCGGTCCGTGACCGCCCCTGACACATTGTTCCGGTGTCAGCTGTGATAATCAGCTGACACCCGGCCGCGATCAGCGGCGCTCACCACGTGGGCGCCGCTGATCGCTGTGACGTACTATCCCATCCCTGGGAATTAAGTCTCAGGGCACATGGACGGGATAGTACGTCACATGACAGAAAGGGGTTAATTGCTGAAGAACAATAATAGATTGTTCAATGCGTACAGGCTGTCATTGTTCTCAGAAGCAGAGGTCCTGTTTACACCGAACAATACGACGCAAAGAACATTCTGAAATGGAAAAGCCATCCCACCGCGACAAGGTGTAACCAATTGGGATGTCCAAGCCTTTCTAGTAGTACAACCTCATCTTGCGTCACCCGACCTCAATATAGCATCCCATGGGCAGGCGTCTTAACAGTCAGGCCTCTATCCTGTTCTGTATATTTTTAGGTCGGCCAACACAAGGTGAGGCTTAAATAATGATCATAGGATAGGGACGTCCCGATGGGGCTTACTATGACACGTTGGAATGACTCTTACACTCTTACCCTATGTCATTTACATGTACTATTACTAGTTACTTATTTACTTACTACAGGTGTTATGCTCATTTTTATTTCCGGGTTCTGTCTGTGATTTGGCCACAGTGTGAACCTGCTGCTACCTATGGCATGAATACCAACCTATGCTCATGTCTTAGGTTTTCTTCTAATTCACTATAAGTGTTACGCTCCTTTGCAAAGCCAGAAACCAATTTTAAAGGGCCTTTGTGTAGGATGCATCTCTGCACCGTTCCTTAATTGTGCTTTCCTGCATATAAATAAAACACCTACATATGTATTCATATTTAAATTAGTCAAACATAAGCACACACCCATGAAGAATTTGCTCATGTGACAAAAAATGATGCACACTCTTAAATATTAAACACATGTACACAATGAAAATGAAGCTACATATTACACGCGTCTTTTGTAGACAGAAAACCAAAAAATTGTTCCACAGGGCCAAGTGGAAAACACCTCTAGACCAAAAAAAATAAATAAAAAAGAACAAAAGGAAGAGATTAGGGATAGAGAGGTCAGGTGTGACACTTAATTCAAATAATTATCAATCATTCGAGCTCAATGCGTCCAACTTCATAAGTAAATCTACACAATGTTATAAATCGAAAACCAGAGAAGGAATGGAGCAAGCGATGATTTGCAAAAATATCAATAATTTTTATTATAAAATAGCATACAAAAAAGTGCACAAAGTCATATGAAGTGTCAATATAATGCAGATGAATACACACCCTAACAACCCCTCTCCATCCAAGATGGAAACACTATCCTCATGTAAAAAGTGGAAGCGCCAATTGTAATATCACCCTGCAAGTAGTTAATGGCCATATGGCTCAAGCTATCCCAAGACCATTCTGAGCAAAGCTCAGAGTCATTGGGAGAAGTAAATACCGTCCTCTTTTAATTCAGGGAGTCAAAATGCAAAATAAAGTCAAACACCACTAATGAACAAAAATAATTGTCATTTAAGGATCTTACCGGAGGATGGCGAGGAGAGGTGGAACGTCTGGCAGTGACCCCCGACGCGCGTTTCGCAGCGCTAAATGGCCGCTTTATCAAGGTTATAAATCGTACAACCAGAATACTCAGGACAATCCCTAACAAGGAATAGAGGATAACAATAAATGAATATCAAAAATTATTTCAAATTAATTAATGATAAATTACATATATTACAAAACATGCACAGCACAAAAGGGACATGGGGCAGCAGGTAAAAGTGGACTGGTGTATATGGGAGACCACTGTCTCACTGATTACCAAATATCTAGCAGCAAAAGAGATGGTAATATTACCAATATCCATCCTCTGGAAAAATGTCTTTGCACATATCATGAACACTGACATTAACTGAGGCAAGTAGAGCTTGCAGTTGTTTGGATGGTGTTGTGGGGTCTTTTGTAACCTCTTGGGTGAGTTATCGCTGCTTTCTTGGGGTAATATTAGTCAGCTGTGTTAACACTCAAGAAAAAAGAAGTGTGTATAAAAAAAAGCCAGGATCACCATGAATAAATTTAAACTATTAGAAACAATACATTTTATTAAAGCATGATTACACAGGATCACACAAACAAGGTACAGACCACATGTTAAAAACAATTAAAAAAAACATCGAAGGTCTAAACCATAACACCTGAAGGACCGGCTTGGTCTCCGCTGTGTGCTCCAGACGGATCAAAAATAACGCAACATTGAACAAATGACAATCAGCCAATAGTCTAAATAAAGTAAATGACCCCACAAACAGACAACATATTCTAGTCCAGTGGATAAAGCTGCACTGAGAGAACCCCAATAGAGCCTTAAGCCATGTGTTTCCTATATGGGACTCCGTAGTGCCTGCACACTGGTCGATCCACTTGAAAGTCCTCCCCTTCCTCTTTTTGACACCTGATTCACAGGTAATTGATTTTTTGGGGGTTATATAAGCCTGGCACTTGATAGGTAGCCCATTCTTTCCCCTGAGGAAGGCAGGCTTAGTGGTGATACGCGTGGGGTTCCTCTCTCCACACACCATGCTGTGACCCGGTATTTGTATTTCCACCTCCACCTACAGGCTTTTTTGCTGCCTTCTTCTTTTACCCCTAAATGGCTTTTACCATATGCTATAGCCCTTATATTTAAACCTATAACCCAACTGACCCCATTATTAAGGGTCCTTTACATTTGCACTATTGGGGTTCTCTCAGTGCAGCTTTAGCCACTGGACTTAAATATTTTAATAATAATAATAATCTTTATTTTTATATAGCGCTAAGATATTCCATAGAGCTTTACAGTTTTGCACACATTATCATCACTGTCCACGATGGGGCTCACAATCTAAATTCCCTATCAGTATGTCTTTGGAATGTGGGAGGAAACCGGAGTGCCCGGAGGAAACCCACGCAAACACGGGGAGAACATACAAACTCCTTGCAGATGTTGTCCTTGGTGGGATTCGAACCCAGGACTACAGCCCTGCAAGGATGCAGCGCTAACCACTGAGTCACCGTGCTGCCATTTTGTCTGTTTGTGGGGTCATTTACTTTATTTAGACTATTGGGTGATTGAAAAATGACAATGTTGCGTTATTTTTGATCCGTCTGGTGCACACATTGGAGACCAAGCCGGTTCTTCAGGTGTTATGCTTTATACCTTCAATGTTTTTTTTTTAATTGTTTTTAACATGTGGTCTATACCTTGTTTGTGTGATCCGGTGTAGTCATGCTTTAATAAAATGTATTGTTTCTAATATTTGAAATTTATTCATGGCACTCCTGGCCATTTTTTGTGCACACTTCTTTTTTCTTGAGTATGAAAATAGTCATGTTTTAAGTGTGGGGCTAGTGATCCCTAGTATTATTTTTTGGTGCCCTCAGACTTCTTCTATAATTTTAGTCAGCCGGTGACTACGGAGAAGGTTCACCACTGCGCCATGTTTTCACCATTTGTGAATAATGGCTCCCCTTTTGGCTCGCTGGAGTGCCAAAGCTTGAGAAATGGCTTTATAACCTTTTCCAGACTGATAGTTTTCACTTTGTTTCTCATTTGTTCCAGAATTTCTTTGGCTCACATCATGATGTCCAGATTTTGAGGAACTTTTGGTCTCCTTCACTTTGTCATTCACGGCCTATTTAAGTGATTTCTTGATTGAGAACATGTAATCAGGCCTGCGTGTGGCTAGGGAATTTGAATGCAGCTTCCCAAAGATGTGATAACCCACAGTTAACTTATATTTTAATTGCGGGGGCAATCGCTTTTTTCACACAGGACCCTGTAGGTTTGTATTTCTTTTTCTCTTAACCCCTTAATGACAGCCAATGCATCTTTTTAATGACCTGAGATATAAGAGAATATTATCCCCATACAGGTGACAATCCATCAGCTGTCAACTGTATATTATAGCTGACAACTTGCTGTATCACAAACGATCAGTGTTGTAACCGTCCATATCTGTTTATTCCCTTAGTTGCTGCTGTCAAAAGTGACTACATCAAATAAATGGTTAATAGATTGTGGAGGCTTCTGCTTTAATCTAAATGACACACCAAGATCATGATTGTGTGGTCCTGATGTTTGCCATAGCAGTTCATGGCTAAATAGCGGCCTTAGAGTCTCCCAGCTATAGCGGTCAGTTCAGAAGTTAGTGACATTTACCGTATTTTTCAGACCATAAGACGCACTTTTTTCCCCAAAAATTTGGGGGAAAAATGGGGGTGCATCTTATGGTCCAGATGCACTTACTAGGAGACACCATCCGAGGCTGATGGGCAGCGATTTGGCAGATGATCGGTGGTGCGGGGGCTCCGCCGGCATTGGTGGAAATCCCGGAGCCCCCGCACATCCATCCCGGGCAGGTGCTGCACTTTTGCAGGTGATCGGCGGTGCAGGGGCTTCGCCGGCATTTTGTGAAAGGAGCCCCAGCACTTCCATTGTTGTAATGCTGATTTGAAAATGGAAGCGCATAGTGAGATCTCGGGAGACGAGATGTCGTCCTGGGAGACGAGATCTCGTCTCCTGAGATCACACTCTGCGCTTGCGCCGCCTCCCGTGGCCATTTTCCTGAAGCTCAATTCAGCATTACAATTGAGCTTCAGGAAAATGTCCGCAATGTAATGCTGAATTGAGCTTCAGGAAAATGGCCGCCGGAGGCGCCGCATGCGCAGAGTGAGATCTCAGGAGACGAGATCTCGTCTCCCGGGACGACTTCTTGTCTCCCGAGATCTCACTATGCGCGGCCATTTTCAAATCAGCATTACAACAATGGAGGTGCTGGGGCTCCTTTCACAAATTGCCGGTGGAGCCCCTGCACCGCCGATCACCTGCAAAAGTGCCGCACCAACCTGGATGGATGTGCGGGGGCTCCTGGATTTCCATCAAAGCCGGCGGAGCCCCCGCACCACCGATCATCTGCCAAATCGCCGCCCATCAGCCTAGGATGGATGTGTGGGGGCTTTCACAAAATGCCAGAGCCCCCACACCACCGAACCTGCTGCACTAGCCAGGGATGAGCCAGACCACCTCCTGTGACCCCACTCCACCAGCGTTCCATATAAACACCCTACCCCCCAGGTAAGCTGAATAATTTGGACTGTAAGACGGACCCTCATTTGATGCATTAATTTTTTTCCCTATTTTTCTTCTGAAAATTTGGGGTGCGTCTTATGGTCCGGTGCATCTTATAGTCCGAAAAATACAGTAGGTGGTAAACAAACACTTTTTCACTCCTGCTATACCACTTTGCATTAATTCCTGAAAGTTACCTGAAGGGTTAATAAACTACCTGACAGAAGTTTTCAATATGTCGAGGGATGCTGTTTTTAAAATGGAATCACGTTTGCAGTTTTCCAACATATAGGACCCCCAAATTCACTTCAAACCTGGATAGGTCCCTCGAAAAAACTGCTTTTGTAAATTTTCTTGAAAAAATGAAAAATTACTGCTACATTTTTATACCTCCTAAAAGGCTAACAAAATAAATTAACGTTTTACAAATGGGGCTGATGTAAGGCAGACATGTGTGAAATGAAATTTATTAATGGATTTGTGTGGTATGACTGTCTGGATTAAAGGGATCATCGTTCAAAGTTTGAAAATTGCAATTTTTTTTACATTTTTATCAAGTTTCTGACATTTTTTATAAATAAACACAAAACATATCAACCTAAATTTACCATTATCATAAATTATAATGTGTCACGGAAAAACATTCTCAAAATCACTGAGATTTGTTGAAGCGTTCCAGAGTTATCACCACATAAAGTGATATTGGCCAGAATTTAAAAAATTGGCCCGGTCACTACAATAAAGATCTTCATTTAAAAACTGCATTTTGTGTTTTCTTTTTTTAACTTTGTCTAATATTTAAGTTTGTTTGGTTGACTGAACAAATCAAGCGTGGCAAACAGTTTTTCACACAACTGTACATTATAAATGCAGTGGGGGAAAATAAGCATTTGATACAGTGCGATTTTTCAAGTTTTCCCACCTGCAAAAAATGGAGAGGTCTAAAATTTTTATCTTAAGTACACTTCAACTGTGAGAGGTATCTAAAAAAAATCTAGAAAATCACATTGTATGGCTTTTACATAACTAATTTGCATTTTATCACATGAAATAGGTAATTGATAAAATAGAAAAATAGAAACCTATATTTGGTCAGACGTTTTCTGTAGTTCTTGACCAAGACACAGCCACAACTCATCTTCAATCGGACAAAAAAGTGCAATAGATTGTTCAATATAAAGTGCCAATAAGAGAGGCTGAGGACCGTATATTGACCAGTAAAAGGCCCTGCAGCAGCCCGCAGCAGCCCGACGCGCATTTTGCCTGAGCTCTCTGTAGCACCTGGGGGTTCAATGTGCTCATTACACCTCTAGATAAGTTCTTTGAGTTGTGTATTTTCCAAAATGGGGTCACTTCTGAAGGGGTTCCACTGATTAAGCACATCAGGGCTCTGCAAACACTACATGGTATCAGCCATCTATTCCAACCAATTGTTTGCTCCAGGCAAGTGGAAGTTAGGAGAAATTCCAAAACAAATTATTTGGTTCATTTTCTCCTGTTACCCTTGTAAACAAAAAAAGTGAAGTTATATTAATATTTTGTAAAATTTCATTTTTTTTCTTTTCACATTTCTTTAATTCCTGTGAAGCACCTGAAGGGTTATAAACTCGTGGGGGAATAGCTCTACCTGTGTGTTACTTTCCATGGCACCCTATCATACTATCTCTCTTAAAATTGGTTGTGCTGCTGTAACACATTTTGGAACCTTTATATAACAATTTATTATATGTCTCATTCTGTATCTTTTTGTATTAAATGCATGTCTGAATGTTAATTTATATGAAATAATACTTTGCACATTGCACTTTATAGAAATCAGTGCACTTTACTGTATTGTAATCAATTAACAGCATTTTTTATACAGGCCAACTTTTTCTATTTAAAAACACATGTGACATGCACAAATGTGAACAAGTCGGTCGGACAGTGTTCACACCACCCACTGACTGAGACACAAAAAGAAAAACACAGAATGACAAACGTGCAGAAATACCCGGCAGTAACAGAATACCCTGTATTTGTTGCCATCTTTTTACCAGCACTTGCTGATTACTGTCATATTTGTTACTGCAGGGTATTTCTGCACATTTGTTATTCTGTGTTTTCTTTTTGTGTTTCAGTCAGTGGGTGGTGTGAACACTGTCCGACCGACTTGTTCACATTTGTGCATGTCACATGTGTTTTTAATCCCTTTTTTTCCTTGCTTAGGATGGTTTGAGAGACCCAACCCCTCTCTTGTGTGACATGCACATAAAGAGCCGTCTTACACCACGTGCTCATACTAGGAAGCGCCTGTCTGAATCCTGTTCATTTAGACACTGTTCATATGTTCAGGTTTTAAATACATTAGATAGGGACTGCTTCAATAGGGGTTACCTTGACGAGGTGGAGTAGCTTGGTATACTTTTTTTTGCAAAAAAACGTATCGACTAGATACCCTGTATTTGTTGCCATCTTTTTACCAGCACTTGCTGATTATTGTCATATTTGTTACTGCAGGGTATTTCTTCACATTTGTCATTCTGTGTTTTCTTTTTGTGTTTCAACTTTTTCTATTTGCAGCACTATATTTATGATAATATGTATATTAGATCTTGGCCTGCAGGTTGGGAACCGCGGGTTAGGTGGACCTGGGTCATATATGGACTAAGTTGGTCTTTTGCTATTATAGCTAACGTAACGATTTTAATCAATTTGTGTCTTGTCTTATTTGTTGATAATTGTTGACATAATAACATTTGTGCCGTGATCACCATTTACATATTTCTTTTTTGTTCAAATGCCGTAATATTTTTGATATGTAACAGCTGATCCACCGTATTTATGTGGGTGGTGTCCTCCAAACACTAGACATACAGTGCGATGTTTCGCATGTACCCAAACACTTGCATGGTTGCATGCGATCTGATTCTCACAAAGAGCATGCTGCCGAATCGGCATGAGTAAATAATTGTAGATGTGAGCTGCACCATAGATTAACATTGGGGCGTGTGCAATCAGATTTTTTTAATTGGATTGTACTCGCCCGATTTCAACACAAGTGTGAACGAGTCATTAGAGTGATAAGGTGCAATTTCCTGTGACTGCATTATTTACATACCAGAGAACACAGCAGACACTGTGTGCGCCAACATTTTGTACTCATTCAGACAACCATTATTTTTCACATACGAGAAAAATGGATGTAGTTTCATAAGTCATTTTGGTAAGAGTCTCAACAGTTCTCCTCAGATGAGAAACCAAATAAAAATGTTTCACTACCTTCTAGTATGTAGGTATCCATGAAAAATGGACAGCACTCGAATGGGATCTGGACCGCCCCACAGGGCCGTGGAGTACTCAGTACCGGTCCTTCAGGGAATGTCGTGGTGGCAAGGACCTTGTCCGTGGCCCTGGGCATCCATTAATATAAATGTGGAGGAAAGTTTATAGGGCATTAATTCATGATGCCACACGTGGTGTTCGGCAATAAAGGGATGGCCGACGCTGCCTAAGGAGACAGCTAGGGCCGTTGGTGATGCAGCAGAGTTGTTACAGCTCTCCACTGGTAGAGCTAGGCCCCAGGGCAGTTATAGTTCTTTTAAACGATAGTGTCGTTGGGGTGCAGGACTTAGGGAATAATGAATAACTGCAGACACATGAACTGTAGATTCCTTTACCTTTACTTGAAGGTTTGGAATGCAGACCGGAGCACTGCTAACAGATGGAAATTGAGTTATGGACAGCTTGGAAGCAATTTTGGGTCCGCTAAGCTAGATAGAGTTGGAGGCCTCCTTGCTGCGCTGTCTTCTGAGGTCCTTGCTGCTTAAAGCTATGCTCAAGCCTCTGTTTCTTATTGTCCTAGTACTTGTCTGTATGGCAGGCAGCTTGAGCCTATTGCAGGTGTCGCTCCTTTGTGGCGGCTCCAGGCTCTGGTATGCTCCTGTGCCCCGAGTGTATCATGGGCCAGGGGACCTGCAGTTTTCTGCCTTCTGGATTTAGCTGCTGGAACTGTTGTATCCATGCAGCCACGGACACCAGTTTTAGCACTCTATTCTGGGGTGAGCTTGGTCACAGCTCCACTACCCAGATTTTCCTAGACTTCTCTCTTCCTCTATAACTCTTTTCTGATTCAGACTGCAAATCTAGTCTGGGGATGAGCTCTTCACTCTTCCAGTCCCGACCACTGACTGCCTAACCCCGCCTCCAAGCCAGAACTAATAGGGAAGCTCTCTTAAAACTTGGTTTTGAGCTTCCCCTTCTGGTCTGGAATCAGGAAAAGTGTTGAATGCTGATATTACCTGAACAGGGAACTCCTAATTGCTTCCAGGCATGACATCACCCCCTAAGAGGGAGGCAATGTCACTGTGGCAACCGGACTCCTGGGGTGCTACACATCCATATGTGACTAATTTTTTTTCGTAAGCCAATAAACTTGCATTGATGATTTTTATCAAATACTCAGATGAGAATCGCACATGTCTCCATGATTTTGTGCAGATCACTTTAGTCCGCATAAACAATCGGACATGTGAGCAGCCTCACAGGCTACAACTACAGGTACAAGTTACCACATTTTTTTGGCTATAAGATGCACCGGACCATAAGACGCACCCCAAATTTTCTGAAGGAAAATAGGGGAAAAAAATTAATGCTTCAAATGGTGGTCCATCTTACAGTCCGAATTCAGCTTACTGGGGGGCGGGGTGTTGGCAGCACTGGTGGAGTAGGGTCACAGGGGGTGTTCGGTGGTCCGGCGATGATATGACTCCCATCCCAGACTGGAGCGGCAGTATTTGGCAGAGCTCGGTGCTACGGGGGTTCTACCGATATTTTGTGAAAGCCTGTAGTCCCTGCACATCCATTGCTGCAATGCCATGGCCTCTGGGAAAATGGTTGCCGGAAGCGATGCATGTGCAGATTGAAATCTCGGCACTGAGAACTCATCTCATGAGATCTCATTCAGCACATACACTGCCTCCAGCGGCCATTTTTCCGGAGGCCACCGCATTGCAGCAATGGAAGTGCAGAGGCTCCATGCTTTCTCAAATTTGTCGTTGGAGTCCCTACACCACAGAGCACCACCGAATACTGCTGCACCAGTTCGGTATGGGAGTCAGATCATCACCCTGCAGCGTCAGACCAGTGAACACCCCTTCTTTCCAGTCCAGGGCCAGAAGAATCACTCAAATCCTGCTGCCACGACACTCTTGGTAAGTACATTCCGACTATAAGATGCATCGCCATTTTCCCCCAATTTTTTTGGGGAAAACTTGCATCTTATAGTCTTAAAAATACCATATGCCAGTGAAAAACATAAAACTCTTACGTGAAAAATTAACATCTAAATAAGCCCATTTGAAAACATGAAAATATCAAATTATGCATATTGAGCTGCATAACTGATATAAACTATACTTTAAAAAATTGAGGTTCTTGGCACACAAATTGGCCAATTTGTGTCTGACAGTGATGATAAGGCACAGATTTCTTTGATGAGTTTTTATTTAAATTTTTTACATAATATATAATGAAGAATAGGTCTCAAAAATAAAGAAAAAAGTAAAAAAAAATGGAAAACCTTATTACAGTGAGGATGGTGAAAATAAGTGGAATCAAACTGTCATCAAATTTTACAAAAAAAAAAATCATATTCTCTGGAATACAGATTTTTGGAAATTTGCTACTCATGAACTCAACACTATAGCCGTCAGCTGCAGTCACTCATTTTGCTGAGCTGTACAAGGATGACAAAAAATTAAACAAAAAAAATCAGAATACTCACCTTAGGCTACTTTCACACTTGTTTTTTTTTGCAGGGCGTTTTTCCCACAAAAAAAACGCATGGAAAAAACGCATTCAAACGCATACAAATGCTGCGTTTTTTTCAAGCATTTTTATACGCATGCATGAAAAAAATGCAGCGTTTTTATGCGTTTGTATGCGTTTTTAGTGCATTTTTACCGCGTTTGCGTTTTTTTCCAACGTTAGTTGGCCTCACCAAAAAATGAAGATAGGGTTAGGATTAACACTAACCCAAACCATGACTTTACTAACCCTAACCCTTAACCAAACCATACTAACCCTAACCCTTAACCAAACCATACTAACCCTAACCCTTAACCAAACCCTACTAACCCTAACCCAAACCCTAACCCTAAACCCTAACTAACCCTAAACCCTAACCCTTAACCAAACCATACTAACCCTAACCCAAACCCTAACCCTAAACCCTAACTAACCCTAAACCTTAACCCTTAACCAAACCATACTAACCCTAACCCAAACCCTAACCCTATCCCTAACCCTAAACCCCCTTAACTAACCCTAACTCTAACCCAAACCTCTAATTTCCATTGTCTAACCAATGGTCAACAAAAAAACGCATGCGCAAAAAAACGCATACATGAGCATGCCAATGCGCACATATGCGCACCCATAGACTTACAATGGATGTCTTGCTGTAAAAAACACATTGCGCGCGCATGTGTTTTTTTTGAGGCAAGTCGGACGCCCTAAAAATGCAACAGGATGCATTTTGTGCACCCGAGCGCACACCACAAAAAAACGCATGCGCGTAAAAACGCATACAAACGCATGTGTATGCGCACATAAGCGCATCCCATGCAAAATATAGGGAAAAAAGCGCATGCGTTTTTTAGCGTTAAAATACAGTGCAAAAAAACCAGTGTGAAACCAGCCTTAGCGCACACCAGCCTGCCGTGTGGACCTTCATGCCTCGTCTGGACCTCCATGCCTCTTCTTTTCACCTTCTTTTCAGCCTGCGTTACTCTACCCCGGATCTTCTGACATTATGGCAAGCCTTATTGTGGTAGCGCACATTATGATGACATGATCTGTGTCTGACTAGGCCTCAGGTAACAAACCCCATTGTGTCATGATATGCGCCATGGTGGCAACAGCATGCAGTGACATCAGATGCCTGGCGGGTGCAGAAGACTAGAGCAGGTTGAAGAGGATGCGTGATATTTGGAGGAGTTAAAACGAAGAATCATGGCACACTACTGGGGTGATGGAACCGGTGAAGTCAGTATTATTATTAGTTTTATTATGCTTTGTTGCCTTGAGAGGACCCCAGAACATAATCAAGACCATTCATTCTACATCAAATAACTTCAATGCAAAAGTAATTACTTTGGTCCAAAACATCTTTAGTGTCCACCACCACCAATTATTATTCCACCTGATATTTTACATTTATGAAAGAGCAGGAGAGAAATAAGACAATTTTAGGGATTTTTTCTCTCCGTCCATGGATGTGACCATGTGGTTAATGTAGATGATCTGAGATGGCGAGACTGAATTTTACTATACTCAATGTGTTTATTTTTTTTTCTGATTTGCATGTATTAAAAATATGATACAAATCTTAATGCAAAACTGATCCTGATGTTTCTGTATTTATACAAGATAAAGTATTCATTTCATGAAGCATTATATTGTACATCTGATAAGGGATTATCAGTATTTTCCAGCAAAGATCCAGTCTTGAAATATGATATTGATAAAAAAAGAAATGTTTTTTTAAACCTAATGACAGTTAAATAGGCACAAAGATATAAAAAGTCATATACAGGATTCCTATGAACATGCGAGAGGGGTCTGGCCTGCTACAAATGGATACAGTATTTGAGTCAGAATTTTGGCTCACAACCGTGGAATTTCTTCACATGCCCAAACCAAAAGAATGATGAATATCAGTAATAACTAAAATATAAGTAAAGCATGAACAATCATTAGTGTCAAGAATAATTGTATCCCATAAAATTTTGAGGCATCTCATTCCTGTGACATCTCATCTCTAGAACATAATCTTACACCTAACAATATCTGCAGCTCAGCCTTGGTTTCTTACAGTTGTATCAAAAGACAATTTTATAAAGCTGGTATATAGCTGGCAAATAACAAGTACCTAAAATACTGTAGCACATTGTCAAATTATGGGATTCAAATTGCTATATTGATTATTTTCTTTTTCACTTTCTATGCTTCCAATTACATACACGTGACGAGCCCCAGGGGCGGTGGGATACTCGGTACCGGGCCGGTTGTCTTAAAGGGATGTGTCACAGTGGCAGTGATCCGGTCCGTGGCCCCAGGTGGTCAGGCAAAAAGGGAGTATTGGTTAGGGATAAAGTTTATGTAGTGATTCGTGATGCCAATTGGTGTGTTCGACTGTAGTATAGCCGGCACTGCAGATGATCCCTGGGGGAGTAGATGGTGTTGGCAGTGCAGATGTTTAACTCTCTCCAACCAGGGCTGACCACCTGAGATTGTGATGGAATTAGAAGGCACAGAGTAATAAGGCAGGAGACAAGGAAAGTCACTTTATCATTTACTGTAGTTCAGGTGTAGTTCAGAGGAGATATTACAACTCTCACCAGGTTACAGTCTGCTCTGCAGAATGGGAGTTATCCTTCACTCTGCTGTGACTCAGTGTAAGCTTCCTGCTATTCTAGTCCCTTCTAGGACCAAGGCTTCCCGGTGTCTAGAACTTTCCAGTATAGGCACTAACCGTGCTTTCCTCCTCTGGCAACTTGCAGCTTGGTTCCTGTGTGAAGCTCAAATTCCTTCTTGCACAATTCTTCACTGATCCTAGTTGGCTGCAATCTTCCCGGGGGAAACACTCTGCTGGTGGTTGTATAAACTCACACAGTCTCTCAGCTTACCTTCCTGCTCTGAAAGCATGGATTGCCTAGGGGCTGTTTCCCTGATTCTTCTTAGCTTTACTCCTGAGGGAGCACATGTCATCATGGCTTCCAGGAGCGTTCCTCCTTCTTCTCTACTGAAACAACTCTTGACTCCTCCCCCTCCCAGTTAGGGCATGTCTGCAAAGCTCTAAGCTTCAGACAAGTAAGGGAGTGAGGTAAATTGTGTGTGTGTTGTGGTCTCTAGCAGAGAAAGCATAACTCCCATTGCTCACAAAACACATACAAAACAGTTCATATTTATCCCTTTTGTGGCGAGAAAGACACAGGGCGCCACATTCGTCTTCTGAGGTTTCTGTTAGTTTTGATACTAAACTGACCAAAGATAGAATCCTATAATACTACATTAGACTCTAGAGCAGTGTTCCTCAACTCCAGTCCTCAAGACCCACCAACAGGTCATGTTTTCAGGATTTCCTTAGTGTTGCACAGGGGATAATTTCAACACCTGCTCAAGCATTAATGCCATCACCTGTGCAATACTAAGGAAATCCTGAAAACATGACCTGTTGGTGGGTTTGAGGACTGGAGTGGAGAAACACTGCTCTAGGGAAAGTACAGAGCTGGATAAGAAGAAGAATTCAGGGAGGATATGTAAGTTCAGTGAATTAGGATATTCACGCTTTAATAAGAGTAGAGTCTGTGCCTGGATTTTATTGGGTGGTAGATCAGCGGCAGGAGCTGTCTCTCCCTCCCTCCCTGTAGTTAATATTTTTGTGCTGCCCACTTTTTCTATTTTTTGATGCCTACATAGTACCTTACTGAACGACTCTTACAGTGCGCCTTTAGGTGCGAAGCACTCCAGTACTTAGTTACCCTGGAATGCCTCTCTCTAGGTGTTCCTAGTCTTTTCTTGTATGACAGACAGCTGTAGACTGCTTCGGGGACTCCACTCTGCGTCCCGGCTCTCTATTCAGTTGCTGTTGTGTCCCAAGTCTATGATAGGAGCAAGGCGTTAGCGGCTCACCACTCCTCTAGTGTCTGTTGCCAGACATAAAGATCCAATCAACCTCGGGGACCGGGCCACGGCTTTTGCGCTCTCTGGACTGGAAGGGTTCTCTATCTTTCTTCAACCAGCTTCCCACCGTCCTTCTATTCTCCTTCGTTCTGATCTGTTCTATCTCTCTTATGGAAGGTTAGGTTATCAATCTTAGTCTCTTTCTCTTTTCTTTCTCGTGCCAGCAGCCCAGATCACTGGGACCTGCTGCAGCACGTCCCTCAGACACCCATCTTCTCTCTTCTCTCTCCTCTAACCAACTAACCACTAACTTTCACTGATCCCACTCTTTTATATCATCTCACTCCACCCGCCTCCCAGCACATCTCATGTTACGAAGCAGGGTTCCACGAGGGGTGCTCTGCTAACCCCCAGCCTGAAGCTGTTAGGTGGCCCCACTGAACTATCCTGTGTGTGGAATGCAGGTGTGGAGCGTGGTCAGGAGTTTCCACCCTACCTGGATGGTGGGGCACTACACCTTAGGAGAAGGTGCAGTACCTCTGTGGCGACTGAAGCCTCAGGGGTGCCACAATATAACCCCAAGATAGTGAATGTTCTGCAGGGGAGTAATGGTAGAACCAGACATAGAAATGGCAATGTTGGTTTTGGAAAGGTTAGTAGAAGGAGGAAAGACAATGAGTTAAGTTTTTGACAGATTCAGTTTTAGATAGAGGGAGGACATGATAATCACTGGAATTTTGTAGTAATGCCAGGGTGGCGTCAGAAGATCATGTGTATAATTGGGCATCATCAGCATAAAGATGGTACTGAAAACAAATCTACAGATGGTTTGTCTATTAGGGGCAGTAAATGGAGGGAAATGTTTTTGAACTATATTACCTTGTCATCCATATGGGTCACTTCAAACACATGTAGGAGGGCCTTACAGACATCACTGATAAAAAAGATAAGATGCAGCAAAGCCATTGCAAACTCCAAGTGATATAACAAGCAGTCTGTCCCTTGTTCAAAGATCATGCGGAGATGTTATGGTGGATTGAGAAACTTGTGGTGTGCTCATTCTCTGAGATCAGTCAAAAACAGTAAGCATGTCCACTTCCATTACAGCTGACAGCAGGCTCTCAGTCAGCGTGATCTGAGTGGGTAGAGAACACGAGGTTCTGCGGTCGAAGACCTGAGTCTCAATAGCTGGCACCGTAACAGAAGAGGAGGAGGAAGAAGCAAGCAGCAGATGCGATTGATGGGCAGCTGATGGTTGCTAAGGTCCACTGGTCTGCATTTTAGTGCAGTGGGATTCCCAGAGTAGCACATGTTGATTGCGCATGTGAAGGTTCATACATATAGTAGTCAAATGATTGCACTTTTTACCTCTACTCAATATTTTTTGCGAAATTGGTAGATTACGTGAGTTGGCTCATTCTTTGTAGTGTCAAGAAAGGCCCAGGCTAGGCAACCTTTGCTACCCGTGCGAGCTGCAGACTGCAGATGCTGCTGGTTACAGCAACAGTTGTGATTAAGGATGCATAACTCATCATGGCTGCATCACCACGTGTCTGCGACGTATGGTGCAGCGTAACCTCCTCGGCTTCCTCCTCAGATGACCTACTCAGCTGTGTGCCTCTGTGTTCACACCAACTGAGATGTAACACCTCATCATCATCATCATCCTCTGTGTTATCACATTCCTTGCCCTTGGAGTCGCCATCCTCCTCTTCCTGCCCTGACAGCACAGTACAGTCAGCGTGAGCCTCAGATATCTGAGTCTCATCAGGATCACCTCCCCCGGGGGTTAACGTTCGATGACGAGGGTCAGGATGCTACTCGGACCCTACTTCACCCTGCCCGGATCAAAACTAAAAAAAATTTGTGCATCGGTGCAGATTTCCTCCTCTTGACTCTGTCAAGCTTTTCAGTACACTTCTGATGACCATGGCATAGAATGTGTGAACAGCTCTTTAGACTCATCCATCTGTGGCTCCGTATAGTCAGTTGTACAGTTGGAGAGTTGGGATGCAGAGGGAAGCAAGGGGAATTTGGGTGCCAGCTCTGTGGACTATACTGAGTGTGATGTTGAGGTGGAGGAAGAGGAGGAGAGGCCACTTGAAGCTGCATTTGCCATCCACTCAAGCATATGTTCTTTCTGGGCATCATCAATAAGGTGTATCGCTGTGCATCTTCCAAAGAAAGGTAGTGGAGTAGCCAATCCAGTAACATGACGTTGGTATTGTCAAGTATTTACCTCGTAAGGGGATATCAAGCATCTTGACTTACCCCAAAACCCCACCGTGACCATAAAATGACCACCCCCACCTCGGTGCCAACTAATACACAGACACCGATATCTCTTTTGGAATTTTATGGCCACAGCAGCCTTTTATTATAACAATACACAAACAATAAATACTGTATCATAAACAACATGAGTACAATGAAATTAACCCCTGGAAGGAGAAGTCCTTGAAGCCACAAGATCGTGGTGAAATAGTCCAGATATCGTGGACAACCCCCGACCATTTGCTCCCAGCCGTTACCCCACAGGCTCGGGAGCACCAGCACACCAATAGATGTTGTCCACAAACTCCTTGGGGATCCGCCCTCTTCCGACGGAAAACTCCCCATCCACCTTTCACCAGATCACGACCAGCATACCTTTAAACGAAGGAGACCCTACCCAGAGAGTCTCCCAAACCAATTTCCACCGACTTCAAGGACTCCCCCAAAACCACCACAACGAGGGGCCTTTGAACACCTCAATGACCCGAGACCCCCACAACCCGCCAAGCGACAGCCTTCTCTATACCCTCCTGAAGGGCAAGGGCCCAAATATCGGAACCCACTGCATTCAAGTGAATCCCGTCCGCCAACCAGTAATCGCCCTCGCCCTTCTCCAAATCAAAATGTCGCACGGCAACTCCCCCGTTTTTAACTATAAAAGCGGACACTGCTCTGTTAACCTTGATCCTGGCCCAGTTGACCTTCTCCAACGATCTCATGGACCGCCAACGCCTGCGTGGCACGATCTCCGACCACACAATCGTAACTTCCCGATAAGTCACCCACAACCGCAAGCAATCTTGCTTAATGTCCCTGATCAACTCCCGGAAGGGACGGACAGCCAGATCATTACACCCAGCATGAATAACGAGAACATCTGGTGCCCGGTCCAAACGAACACACTCTTGAATTTCCGGCAACACCCGACGCCACGCCAGGCCCCGAAAACCGATCCTCCGCACCACCGCCGCCGATCTGGAAATTCCCAACTGTCTGCCATCAGTCCTGACATCGGCTCTCACCGCTCCCCAGTAAACAAAGGAGTGACCAAATATCCAGACCAGCAGCGGTCCAATACCTGAAACACAAAACAACACTCACAGAAACATATCGCAAAGAAACGCTCCACACTTGCAATATTAAGTCTACCCCTTGGACCACGCCAACCGGACACCCCTTCTACACGCCTTAAGGCCGAACATAACTACGATAACGATTCGACCTCCACCCTCCGATACGCTGAATGAAAGAGGGACCCAAACTGCGCTCAGCTGCCTCAGTCGCCGCACCAATCCGAAAAGAATGCGAAGCAAACCTAGAATCATCCAAACCCAAAAGCCGAATTGACTTCTTAAACACTGCACCAAACTGATACCGAGACAGACTCCCACCGTCTGCGTGACACAACAAAGATCCGCCCAGACTAGGACGAAGGTCCCAAAATGTACCCAAACACTGAACCGGGCACATCCCGGAACCAGAGACAACCCCCAACACAATTCGACGGCCATTCCCAGACTGGTCCATTTTTGACCTACGCAGCCAAAATTCGACGCCCTGAGCGGTCAAAATCACATCCCTGGCTAACAACCCGCCCACAGACTCTTTATTGTGAGACACGAGTTCCCCAATCCGCAATGCCCCAAAGAATGCAAAGGAAAAAGCCAGACGAAACAACACAACCTCATAACCATCCGCGCATACGGATCCCAAAACCAGACCCAATTGCTCAAGCATATTAAACGACACCCGCCGCCTTAAATCACCCCCCCCCCCGAAAGTGGTGAAAACCTTTCGCCGCCTGTCTGACCAAAAACGTTTTTGTCAAATCCCTGTACCCGCGCAATCGAAAACCAAAAGACAATCCGGCCATCAAACGTGTCACCTTTGCCCGAGACCAACCTTCGTTTGCGCGCTGCCCCAACCATGACAACAACAGACCCTCTTGCTCAAGCCTGGCACAACTGGTGGAGTCAGCCGTAAGGACCTCTTCCCACGCACACCACACATTCCGGTAGGCCTCCCAGGTTTTTGGTGCCAAAGATGATACGATCAGTGACTCAGCGGCTCGTAAGCCACCCTCCACAATTCCTACGGACAAATCAGACCCTCGAACTCTGCGTCCGGGGCCAAGGAACGAAAACGATCCCACTGTAAACAAGAAAGAGAGTCAGCTATCTCATTCTTCACCCCAGGCACATGTGTCGCCGTCACATGCGCATTCAAAGATAAACATACTAGTACCAACTTCTGCAAAACTCTGACCACTGGAGGGGACGATGCAGTAAGACCGTTAATCGCGCTCACAACACCCATGTTGTCGCAATTGAAACAAACGCGCCGATTCCGAAACTCCTGACCCCACAAATGAACAGCCACCAGAATCGGAAAAATTTCCAACAACGTGATGTTACGCATCAACCCCGCCGAATCCCAAGCAGCAGGCCACTGACCGGCGCACCATTGCCCACCAAAATAGGCACCAAAACCGAATCCGCCCGCCGCATCTGTAAACAAATCCAAAGCATCGTTGCAGACCACATCAGCCATTACCAACGAACGACCGTTGTACTTCTCCAAAAAGGACTCCCAAACCACCAAATCGGCCCTGAGCTCCGCCGACAATCTCACAAAATGATGGGGAGCCCGAACCCCCGAAGTAGCGCTAGCCAGTCTACGTGAAAAAACTCGACCCATCGGCATCTCCCGACAAGCGAAGTTAAGCTTTCCCAACAGCGACTGAAGGTCCCGCAACGATATTTTCCGCAACCGACGTGCACGAACCACCTCAGACCTCAAATCATCAAGCTTGTACTCCGGCAACCGAAATTCCCATTCAACAGTATCGATGACAATCCCCAGGAAACGCAAACACGTACTGGGGCCCTCAGTTTTCCCAGGCGCCAGCGGAACCCCGAATCGGTCCGCCACCCACTCAATCGCTTTCAAAATCCTAAGACAACGTGAAGAATCCGCTGGGCCAATGCACAAGAAATCGTCCAAATAATGAACTATTGAATTGCAACCATAGACGTCGCACACGACCCATTCAAGAAAAGAACTAAAAGCCTCAAAATACGCACAAGACAAAGAACAACCCATAGGTAAACACCTATCTACAAAAAACCTGCCTTCCCAGAAACAACCCAACAACCTCACGCTGTCTGGGTGAACCGGAAGCAAACGAAAAGCGGATTCAACATCAGTCTTAGCCATCAGGGCCCCGTGACCACACTGCCGGACCCAACTCGCCGCTTCATCGAATGAAGAGTATACCACTGAACAAATCTCCGGATCAATACCGTCGTTAACCGACCTCCCCCGTGGGTAAGACAAATGCTGAATGAGCCGAAACTTATTGGGCTCCTTCTTCAGAACCACCCCCAACGGGGAAACGACCAAATTCGGAAAAGGAGGAGACACGAAAGGGCCCGCCATGCGCCCCAATGAAACTTCTTTTTGGATCTTTTCTGAAACAACTGACGGATGCTCCAAAGCAGAGCGCAAATTTCTCACAACAAACGGGATTTCAAATGGAGGATCCGGAATCCGAAAACCCTCCTGAAAACCAGAATACAACAGCCCCGCTCTTACCCCATCAGGGTATCTATTTAGATAGGGGACCATCCTTTCCAGATTCACTGGAGTCTCCCCCTTGCGAATTACCCCCACCGGATTTGGACTTCCCTTTCTTAAAACACTTCGATGCCCCATGTGAAGTACCGTTGCAGTTGGAGCAGAGGTGTTTAAATTTACAGTTGGCCCCAAACTTGCACTGGCCGTCATTAAACAGCCAGCAAACGCCCGCCTTGTGCGTTCCCGACTGCCCTTGACCCCCACCATCCGTAGAGCCGGCAGTGCCGCTATTCTGGCTGGTGCTTCCAGCCCCCCCAAGAAAGGAACTCCCAGACTTATTTTGCACTATCACACGCATCCACAAGCCAATGTCTTTTTGGTCCCAGCGGATAGCCGGACGCACAGCTTTCCTCTGAGGAAACTGCTTGTCATACCGCAGCCACGCCTGACCGCCGTAAACTCTATAAGCCTCCCCGATAGCATCCAAATAACAAAATAATGCGGAGCAATTATCAGGGGCCTGTTCCCCGATAACACTCGCCAAAATAGCAAATGCCTGCTGCCAATTTACAAATGTCTGAGGAATCAAGCGCCACCTCCGCTTTTCCTCCTCTTCCTTTTTGCTATCCTCTTTCTTACTTTTGTCCAAATTAAATTTCTCAAGAGGCAATAGCGAAAATATTTCCACATATTCATCCTTCCAAATCTGCTCTTTCACCCCTTTTTCAAATGGGCCCCCAACGAACCCTCAAAACACACATACACCTCGCCATGCGCACGATCATCCAGATGCACACGACACTCCTTTTCCTTCTCGGTTTGCACCGACACTGACACCGGCGTACTGACACAAGGGCCCGACGCAGCCGCGCCCTGACCCGCCAACCCGCCACCCTGTGGCCCAACCCACGCTGCTACCAGCGACGACCCCACAAAACCCTGCTCCAAACGTAAAAGCAAGCTACGCACATCCGCCAACATATCACATACTCCCCCAGCCGACCCTGAACTGTTAAAACCAGCCTCAACCCCACCGCCCCCGGACTCTGCTAAGGGGCCCCCTACCACCGCAGATGAAGACAAAAGCGGGTGACAAACAGGGGACATAGACTCATACTCACCGGGCTGCGAGGGGGCTGTGTACCCTCCAGCCGGAAATCCTGGATCCCCAGACGTTGACGCCTCGTGGACCTCGCGCCTCCCGGCGACGAACTCGCCGCCATGTTGTTGCGGCCCGAACACCGCTGCAGACTGAGCCGGGGTGAGAGGCCTAAACCCCCCGACGGAACTGGGCCGCGACACCCCCACAAAGGAAGGCTCCTGCCTCCCCCCACCGAGTGTTAATTCAGCCCCGCCATCGCGAGGCACCCGATCGCTCAGAGCCCCCCACGGCAACTGGGAACCCGACAGTGTCCTCCGCTCCAATCTTCTGGCAGCCGGCACCGACTCCGCCGGGCTGCCCTCTGGTCCCGCTGCAGCCATAGGGCTGTGGCACCTTTTCGGGGGGTTAGAGGCAAGCGCCGCTGCAGGGGCACCGCAGCAGCACCCCCCCGTTATGGAAAGTTCCCCCCCACCGCCGGTGGACGCGACCCGGCTCAGCCCTGCCGCCTGGCAGGCCGCCACTCTGTCTGCGGCCGAAGCGCCCACCGAGGCAGGCCGCGCGGCTCGTCAACCACCGCCGCGGCCCCCGAAGGACCTGGTGTCACCGGATGTCGGGCGCGCGCCGGCCCCGCCCCCTTCCTGCCCCGGGGCGAAGGTCCGGACGCCGCCGCAGGGCCTCGCCGCGTGACAGGATTCCTCCCAGGCCGCGCACCCCCGGACGGGGAAGGCTGCGTAGCGCGGCCTGGAGGGTCCCGGGAGGGGCTCCGGCGGCGACGCGAGGCCCGGGGAGCGCTGTCGGGGGACAGGCACTCTGGAGGCCGCGCCCGCCGGGGCCTCCGTTCTCTCACCTCGGCCTGCCCCGGCGCTCGTCGAAGCAGGCCGGCCACCTGCGCCTCCAACCAGCCAGGAGGCTGCCCCGCTGCTGCCGCCTGCAGTCTGTCCAGGGCCTGGTCCGCACCCGACATCCCGGTAAGTTGTGGGACTGCTCAGGAGCTGGGACAACAGGAACAGAGGGCGGGCTCCCCCCAGACCCTGCCTTAAATACCCCCTAGCTCCCCCTCCCCTTTAACCCTTCCCCTTCCCTCACTAACTTCCAACCCCCCCGTCATGTTGGCCTCCGCCCACGCCTCCTCCAGGGGGTTGGGAGGCTCACTCCGGCCATTTCTGAAATTTTCAGTTGCACCAACGGTTGTCTCCTTTCACCCAGCATCTTACTTATGGTTTTGTAGTCCATTCCAGCTGTGTGCAGGTCTATGATCTTGTCCCTGACTTCCTTATAAAGCTCTTTGGTCTTGCCCATGTTGTAGAGGGTAAAGTCTGACTGATAGAGTCTGTGGACAGGAGTCTTTTATAAGGCTATGACTATGTAAGACAGCTGTCTTTAATACAGGTAATGAATTGATTAGGAGCATCTAACTGGTCTGTAGGAACCAGAACTCTTAATGTTGTTTGGGGATCAAATATTTATTTCTCACTGTGTGGCGCCCCTGAGGCTCAGTCGCCACAGAGGTACTGCACCTTCTCCTAAGGTGTAGTGCCCCACCATCCAGGTAAGGTGGGAACTCCTTGCCACACTCCAACACCTGCATCCCACACACAGGATAGTTCAGCAGGGCCACATTGCAGCTTTAGGCTCAGGGTGTAGCAGAGCACCTTTCGTGGAACCCTGCTTTGTAACGCGAAATGTGCTGGGAGGTGGGTGGAGTTAGTACAAAAAGAAGGGGAAAGATAGAATTAGAGTTCAGTCCCTGAGAGGGACAGGAGGAGAGTCTGAGTTCAGTCCCTGAGAGGGGTCAGTCCCTTAGGGGTGAGGCTGGCAGAAGGTCGGTCTAGGATGAGTCCCAGAGGTCCCTGGAAGAAAGGATGGAGGAAGGAGTGCTGCAGCTGCCTCCGTGACCTGAGAAAGCTGGCACTGGAAAGGAAAGAGGAGAGACGTAGAACTGTAACCTGCATTTCCATAAGAGAGAGAAAGACAAGCACGGAATGAAGTGGAGAGAGAACAGGGAGGAGGAGTGGGTTGGATAGGAACCCTGCCTATAGGTTCTCAGCGCAAGGCCGGGGCCAGGTCCCCGAGGTTGTATGGACACTTATGGTTCTGCAGCAGACACCGGTGGAGTAGTTGGCTGTAAATGCACTACTCCTATCAAAGACTTGGGACACAACAGCAAACTGATAGAGAGCCGGGATTCAGGAGAAGGGAGTCCCCGAAGCAGGATACAGCTGTCTGTCATACAAGTGAGAGTTGTTAGGAACATCTGACAGGAGAAACTTCAGAGAACCACGGTACTGGAGCTCTTCATACTAAAAGGCGCAATAGAGGAGTCGTTCAGGAAGGCACATGTTGGTGGGGTGCTGGCGGGGAGAGTCCTATCTTATCTGGAGGTTGGCTGGGCCTCTGCCCCTGAGGACACGGTACCGAAGCAGGCACCTGTGTGCACTACGAACTGTGAGTAAAGCTTTGAAACTGCAAGCTCCAGTGTCCTCCATTCATTCCCGCATCAGCACCGCTACATTTGGGTATCAACATCTACACCATCCCGTGCCCTACTCCTCCGGCGCACCTTTACACTGCCCTGGGGCTGCAGCTCTACCTGTGGGGAGCTACACCATCTAAGCTGCAACACACCATCCGCCCCAGAGGATCTGCAAGCAGCATTGGCTTACCATCTTACTTGCCACACACCACGGGTGGCGTCACGAACTTTACATTTCAAACAAACATCACCGCCACTGATATTGGGGCCCAGGGCCACGGACCGGGTCACCGCTGCTGTGACACATCATCCTCCTGACACCGGCCCGGTACCGAGTACCCCACAGCCCTGGGTGAAGCCAGCGACGGGGCGACCCAACTGCAAAATGCAAATAAATTTATATAATTTATACAATGTGATTTTCTGGATTTTATTTTTGATATTCTATCTCAAAATGTTACAATTATCTTACCCTTAAAATTATAGATTGTTCATATGTGATGCCCTGCGTCTTTACCGCCACAAAGGGGTTAAATATGTACTGTTTTGTATGTGTTTTGTGAGCAATGGGAGTTATGCTTTCACTGCTTGAGACCACACACACACAATTTGCCTCACTCCCTCACTTTTCTGGAGCTTAGGCTACTTTCACACTTTTTGCGCACACAAACGCATGAAAAAAAATGCATCATGCATTTGTGTGCATTTTTTGCGTGTTTTGGTGCATTTTTTTAAAACGCATGTTTTTTGCGCATACGTGCGCATTAAGATGCGCACGTATGCGCACCCATGGACTATAATGGGTGTTTTGATTTAAAAAACCGCATTGCGTGCGCATGCATTTTTTGGGGGCAAGTCGGACACACAAAAAATGCAACAGGATGCATTTTGTGCGCCCAAGCGCACACTACAAAAAAATGCATGTGCATACAAACGCGTACGTGTGTATGCTCACCTATGCGCACCCATGTAAAAGATAGGGGGGAAAATGCATGCGTTTTTTTGCGCTAAAAAACAGCACAAAAAAACGCAAGTGTGAAACCAGCCTTAGAGCTTTGCAGACATGCCCTAATTGGGAGGGGGAGGGGCTGAGTTGTTTTTCAGTGAACAAGAAGGAGGAAGAAGGTCTTGGAGGCCATGTTTTAGACATGTGCTCGATCCATGAGTGAGAGCTAAGAAGCATCAGGGACCAGCCCCTAGACCATCCATGCTTTCAGAGCAGGGTGGTAAGCTGAGAGACTGCATGGGATTATACAACCAGCAGAAAAGTGTTTTCCCTCAGAAATACTGCAATAACCTAGGATCAGTGAGGATAGTGCAAGTGGGAACTTGAGCTGCTTCACACAGGATTCACGCTGCAAGTTGCTGAAGGAGAAATACACAGTGAGTAGAGGCAATACTGATAAGATAACTCCCATTCTCCAGAGCAGATTGTAACCTGGTGAGAGTGGTAATATCTCCTCCGAACTGCACCTGAACTACAGTAAATGATAAAGTGACTTTCCTTGTCTCCTGCCTTATTACTCCATGCCTTCTACTTGCATCACAATCTCTGGGGGTCTGCCCTGGTTGGAGAGGGTTTAACATCTGCACTGCCATCACCATCTACTCCCCCAGGGTTCATCTGCAGTGCCAGCTATACTACAGTCGAACACTCCAACTGGCGTCACGAATCACTACATAAACTTTATCCCCATCCAATTCTACCCCTTTTACATGACCGCCTGGGGCCACGGACCGGGTCACCGCCACTGTGACATCTCCCTTTGAAGTTAACGGGCTCGGTACAGAGTATCCCACGGCCCCTCGGGTGCGTCACATATCTTTGTCAGTGGGAAAACGTACAAATTCACCAAGGGATCAAATACTTATTTCCCCCACTGTCTATACTGTCCAACTTTGCTAGTTTGAAATTTCGTTGGTTTGAAATATAAAAACTAAATTGGTCGGGTACAGGTGTAAAAAATTTTTGTTCAAAAAGTGAGTATTGCCACATATACTGTGGAACATGGTTTCTGTGAAATTTTGAATCTTTCTAACAAAACCAAAAATATTCATTCTGCTTGTGTTGAAATTTGGTTGTTCCAAAATTGACTAATCTCATATAAACTCTAGAACTTAGTGTGTGTGAAATGTTGTCACTTTCAAATAAGATTTTTTTGTCTGGTACAGGTGTAGAAATTTGGTCACTTGGTACATGGTCCCTAGACTCTACTATTTCTCCTGTTGTGGTGTCCTTGCCTTGTACCAGCACGTATCCATGAAATTCACTTGTTCTCTTACCAATGCGGTTACTGGGATTGTTTACTTAAAAGCCGACGCGTGGACAACTGCTTGTGGCCAGAGACACTACATTTCCCTGATGGCTCAATGGGTGAACACTGTGGAGGCCGGGGACAAGTCCCATCCTAGCACGGCACATGTTCTACCGTTGCCAAGGATTTCTGCTTCTACTTATGTCAGGGCTTTCCCCACCTCATACACCAGTTCCTGCAGTCCCTCCTGCTTATTTCCAACTCTGACGTGCTGTCTCAGAACATGTCATCAGCTAGAAACTCTGCAGAACTGCCTCAGCCAAGCAGCAACAGGCTCTCCAGAAGCTTATTTGTCTTGGACACTAACCGCACACTGTGTCAGAATGACTTAAAGGAATAACAGATCAGACAGATCTGTTTGTTTTTTTTTGCCACTGAACTTCCAACCAGGCATGGTCATGTGTCTTAATGTGAGTAACTTGGTGGCAGATGTGAAGTTTGGCAAGCTCACACACATTCCATGCTTGGCACATGTGCCCAACTTGGTAGTTCAGCAATTTCTGAAAACCAATTCAGATTTTGAAAAAGCCTGTATGCGAAACGTGTGTCAAGGGGCCAGCTGGGAGGCGAGTGGACACTACCAATTACTATGGGTAAGCAGGACTGAAACTTAAGGGACATAGTAGCTGGGCTTTACTTCTATGGTGATATTGTATCATTACTGGCTTTTCCATACATTTGTGTGATATTACATCCACCCTTATATTTGTCCTGGTTTTTTACCCCTGGATACTTGTGATTCACCTGCTCCATACTGTATCAGAATGTCCTCAATTTTCATTGTTTCTCTTTGTACTGATTATTGATTATTACGCTTTTATGTATTTTTGATGGAATAAAATTGTCAATTCTATTATCTGTGGTGGGTTTTCTTATACTGCATTTTTCCGTGTGCTCATATTTTTGGAGTATTCCACCTGCTAATTTTTCGTGGTGGTTCTAATTAGGGAGAGAGGTGTTTCCTCTCTTGGCTGCAGTATTACTAATTGCTTTAACTATTGTTCTAAGATCATCAGCTATAGGGTTTCAAAGCTGGACACCTTGCTTGAGCTGTCCCTCTATGCATTGGAGGTGTAAGGCTGCACTGCCACTACTGTCCTGTCTGGGCAGATTTGTAGGGCCACAGTGGGGTCATAACTAGTGTTGAGTGATACCTTCCGATATCGGGAAATATCGGATCGGATTGGATCGGACGGATACCACAAAAATATCGGATATCGCTGATTCCGATACCGTAAACCAATGCAAGTCAATGGGACACAATTATCGGAATGAAAATAAACCCTTACTTTCCTTGTAGGTTAATTCTTCATGAAGGAAAACACTAAGAATAATGTAGACTGTACTGGGGGAGGTGTAGAAGACATTAAAGGAATAGAGGTTTAGCCCAATCAAATGGAATAGCAGGAATTACTTTTTTCTTTAAGACGTTCGGAGTTACAAAGATATTGACTATGTTAAGCTTTTTTATATTTTGTCAGATATTTATTTTTCACTACTTCCAAGCTCTTCACCTTCTTTTTTACGTCTCCCACACTTTCTCCTTCATCATCCTCTTCAGGGTCATCTTCTTGGTCTTCTTCGGGGTGGTCTTCAGGGTCGTCGTCTCCAGGGTCGTCGGTTTCTGGGTCGTCGTCTTCTTCGGGGTGGTCTTCAGGGTCATTGTCTCCAGGGTCGTCGTTTTCGGGATCATCGTCTTCTTCGGGGTGGTCTTCAGGGTCGTCATGTTTAGGGTCATCGTCAGGGAGATCCAGAGTGATTACCAAAAACCATTTCAAAAAGCTTGAACTTGGAAATGTAGAAGGTACAAGAAGGCTGAGGAACTGCTGAGAACCAGCTGACGGTACTGGAACCTGGATGGGTAGCCGAAGGTACAAGAGCCAATGGAACTACCGAGGACCAGCTGATGGTACTGGAACCCGGTTACTAAGCAGGAGGTACCTGTGCCAGAAAGCACTTCCAAGGACCAGCAGACGTTGGTGGAACTCGGATACCGAGAAGGAGGCACCTAAGCCAAAGGCTCTGCCTGTAACCAGCTGATGTTACTGGAACCCAGGGGGACATATTCAAGATTGACTTCCAAAGAACCAGATAATGGTACTGGAACTCAGATAGGCAGCAGAAGGTACACATAAAAAAAAAGTTGCAAGGCCGCGAGCCGACCGGAGTTACCGAAACCCACAGTCCTACAGGGGGAGCTTGCCCTATTGGCACTACGGAACCAGCCTTCTTTGCCAGATCCCGCAGCCCACATAGGAAGCACCTAAACTGCAGGCACCATAGAGTCGGCTAACCCAACCGCAACATGACAGGACAACGTATTGGAGGCAAAGTGATGTTGACACTACCCGGAAACAGCTGGCGTGCTGGAACCAGGCTGGGCAGGAGGGAGTACCCGTGCCAAAGACACTTCTGAGCAGCAGCTGGTGGTGTTGGAGCCCAGGGATTACAGTAGAAACAGAGTATAGCCAGATGCCTAATTGGAGCAAGTTTAATATCTGTAGTAGTGTGAATATGGACAGAGCAGGAGAAATTGCCGGACACACAGCAGGGGATCAGCTGACGTTACTGAACCCCAATAACACTGGAGCATGTGTTGACTGTGCAGACGGCACTTCTGAGCAGCAACTGGCGGTGCTGGAGCCCAGGGTAAATAATAGAAACAGAGTGGAGGCAGAGGCCTAATTGGAGCAAGTTTAATATCTGTAGTAGTGTGAATGTGGACAGAGCAGAAGAAATTGCCAGACATACAGCAGGGGATCAGCTGATGTTACTGAACCCCAATAACACTGGAGCATGTGTTGACTGTGCAGACGGCACTTCTGAGCAGCAACTGGCGGTGCTGGAGCCCAGGGTAAATACTAGAAACGGAGTGGAGGCAGAGGCCTAATTGGAGCAAGTTTAATATCTGTAGTAGTGTGAATGTGGACAGAGCAGAAGAAATTGCCAGACACACAGCAGGGGATCAGCTGACGTTTCTGAACCCCAATAACACTGGAGCATGTGTTGACTGTGCAGATGGCACTTCTGAGCAACAACTGGCGGTGTTGGAGCCCAGGGTAAATAATAGAAACAGAGTGGAGCCAGAGGCCTAATTGGAGCAAGTTTAATATCTGGAGTAGTGTGAATGTGGACAGAGCAGGAGAAATTGGCGGACACACAGCAGGGGATCAGCTGACGTTACTGAACCCCAATAACACTGGAGCATGTGTTGACTGTGCAGACGGCACTTATGAGCAGCAACTGGCGGTGTTGGAGCCCAGGGATTACAATTCAGGTGGTAGAAACATGAACACAACAGGAGACCTGGATACTGTTACCAACCAATTATTTAATCTGGAAGAGGACTGGCAAATTCCTGCGAGATCCAGGCCTTGTTCATTTTCAGAAAAGTAAGCCGGTCAACGTTATCGGAGGATAGTCGCATGTGACGGTCTGTTAGCACACCACCTGCGGAACTAAAGACGCGTTCCGATAATACACTAGCAGCAGGGCAAGCCAGCACCTCCAATGCATACTGGCTAAGCTCTGGCCATGTATCCAGCTTAGAGACCAAAAACTTGAAGGCGGAAGAGCCGTGTGGGAGAACACTGAGAGGGCAAGACATGTAGTCTGTCACCATCTGATGGAAACATTTCCTCCTGCTGACTGGAGCCATCTGTGATGGTGTAGACATTTGTGGAGGGGACACAAAACTTTGCCACATTTGGGCTATACTGGTCTTGCCTTGTGCTGAGGCGCTGCTTCTGCTCCCTCTTTGTGCAGAGCTTCCTCCACTGCCTCGACGCACAGAGCTGCTTTGTAAAGCACTAGCAGCACTGCTCTCGGGTGGAATGGAGAACATGATGGAATGCACCAGTGTGTCTTGGTACTCCCGCATTTTACGCTCCCGGTTCAACGGTGTTATGAGGCTTTGTAAGTTGTCCCGGTAGCGAGGATCTAGGAGGGTGTACACCCAATAATCAGCCGTGTTGAGAATGTGGGCGATGCGGCAGTCATTTCTCAGGCACTGCAGCATGAAATCAACCATATGCTTCAGACTGCCGACTGGCCAAGAAATGCTGTCCCCTGCTTGAGGCATCATCTCTGCCTGCTCTGCATCACCCCACCCTCGCTCTACATGCAGACTACTAGAGCATTGTGTACCTCCCTCCACTGGACAGATGTCTTCCTCCTCCATTGACTCCTCCTCATCCTCCTCACAAAGTGTCCCCTGCCTAGTCCTTTGTGAGGAACCACGTTGTGCAGACTGTCCAGAAGCAGATGGCATTTGTGACTCCCCATCCTCCACCTCTTCCACAACCTCCTCCTTTAGTGCTTGCAGTGTTTTTTCAAGCAGGCAGATAAGGGGGATAGTCATGCTGACTAGTGCATCATCTGCACTCGCCATCCACGTGGAATAATCAAAGGCATGCAAAACGTGGCAGATGTCCTTCATAGAGGCCCACTCAGTGGCGGTGAATTGTGAATGGCGCGCAGTGCGACTTGTTTGCGCCTGATGCAGCTGGTACTCCATTACTGCTGCCTGCAGCTCACACAACCGTTCTCACATATGTAACGTTGAATTCCACCTGGTGGGTAGGTCACATATGATGCGATGTTCCGTAAGGCGGAATCAGCTCTGCAGAACTGCAATGCGCGATCTTGCCATGCTGGAACGCCGCAAGTGAGCGCACTCTATGCGGACCTTGTGCAGCAGTGCATCAAGATCCGGATAGTCCCTCAAAAAACTCTGCATGACCAAGTTGAGCATATGTGCCAGACATGGGATGTGAGAGAGGTTGCCTAGGCTCAGAGCTGCCACCAGATTTTGGCCATTGTCACACACTTCCATGCCTGGCTGGAGATTCGCTGGCACAAACCACATGTCGCTCTCCTACTTGATGGCATTCCAGAGCTCCTGCGCTGTGTTGCTTCGATTCCCCAAAGAAATTAATTCCAATACTGCCTGTTGACATTTGGCCATGGCTGTGCTCATATCGGTCGTAACAGGTAAGCGTTCACGGGTCCATGTGGAGGTAGACCGTGACGGCTCCTGCAGTGCTGATTCAGAGGAACTGGAGTATGAGGAGTAGTCAATGTGTACAGACTGGATTCCTGCAATCCTTGGAGTTGGCAGAACACGTACAGCGCCACTCTCAAGATCTGTACCCGGCTCCACAACATTTATCCAATGGGTGGTAAGGGAAATATATCGTCCCTGTCCATGGTTACTGGCCCACGCATCGGTGGTCAGGTGGTCCTTGCTACTGACGGCGTTTAGTAGCGCATGTTTACTTTTTCCCTCCACATGCTTTTGCAGGGCAGGGACGGCTCACCTGCTGAAATAAAAGCGGCTGGGCACGTTGTATTGTGAGACTGCCAATGCCATGAAGTCATGGAAGGTGTCAGTCTCCACCAACCTGAATGACAGCTTTTCAAGGGACGGTAGTTTTGCAATGCCAGCATTCAGAGCCTGTGCTCGGGGGTGGTTTGCTGAGTATGGGCACCTTTTCTACCATGCCTGTGCTATCGATGGCTGTAGACTGGCCTGGGAGTGTGAAGATGACAGGGAACGTGGTGCTGGGGTGGAATGACACTGTGTCTCTGTACAACAGTGCCAGAGGTTCTTCCATTGCGATCCTGTGAGGAAGCCAAACCAGCTGTGTGTGAGCTGGAGGAAGAGGCTACAACACGAGCAGAAGAGGTGGTAGGTGGCGCTGTAGGTTGGCCTAGGTCTTCAGTGTGTCTTTGTTACTCCACCAAGTGCTTAGTCCGCACATGTTTCCACATATTTGTGGCATTGAGGTTGCTGACACTTTTCCCTCTTTTCGCTTTCTGATTACACAGCTTGCATTTGACAAAGCAAATGTCATCTGCAACTGTGTCAAAAAAGGACCAGGCACTGCAAGTCTTGGGAGTGCCCATTTTGGGGTTTGGAAGAGGCATGCTCCTAATGGGTGCCGAAGTGGAGGCTACAGGCAACCGAGTCTGCCCCCTCCCTCTCCCTCCTTTTTTGGCCATTCGGGGAATCTGTTCCTCAGAGCTGCTCCCACCACCTTTCTGTACCTCACGCCATGATGGGTCAAGGACCTCATCATCTACACAACCCTCTTCAAACGACTGCTTCTCCTGGGTAGTCTCGACAGCACAGTACGCACCAGAAAGTGGCACCTGAGTCACATCATCAGATGCGTACTGAGGTGTGCTGACCATAGGCACTGGCCCACCCGCCTCTTCAGATTCAGAGAGACAAAGCTGTTGCGCATCACTGCATACTACCTCTTCTTCAAATTCTCGAATGCTGCTTTCCAAGCCAATAAATTCAGAGAACAGAAGTAGAGATGGCTCCTGTCCAGGGCTCTCTGACTGCCTGGGCAATTTGGCAGGTGGTGAAGAGACAGGTGGTTGCTTTTCAGTGCTCTGGACCGGAGAGGATCTGGAACTATTTGAAGTTGATGCGTTAGCTGCCATCCATCCGACAACGGCTTCAATTTCCTGCAGCAGAGGGGTACGGTGAGCTCCTACAAAGCTACGCATAAAGGACTGTTCCCTGGGAAAACTGGGGGATGCTGAATCACTGGTGCCCGCAGCAGGCACAGAATCCCCACGTCCTCTCCCTACAGAAACTTCACGCCCACGACCACGTGCCTTACTCCCTGCCTTCTTCATCTTGGTAGACTGATAAAGATAGGCAGAAAAGTACTAAGGGCTTAATGTGCTTATTCCTGAACAGCTGCTAACAGGTATAAGAAACACTAATTTTATATAGTGTGGACTAGACTTTAATATGAGCTAATGTGGCCTACACAACTGTAAAGTGGAGTGTTTGGTGAACTTTATTAACTTTTTTTTTTCACAAAAAGACACTGGATGTGCCCAAAGATGTAAAACCGATAGTATCACAAACTTTTTGTAGCTATTACAATGCAGGATGGTAAGCTACAATGCAATAGATGAGGCTCCAAAAAATAGGCTAATACTAATCTGGCTGGGGCTGCAGGGCACAAGCCAGCAGAAAGGCTCCTCTATCTACTCCTATATAGTGTTTGCAACCAATCTAGCTGGATACGGATGGAAGCACACTAATAGGAGAAATCTGGAAAAATGAGCAGCACTAATGCAAAAAAGGACAATGTATGAGGCAGTGACGCATGCTGAGCGGACTACAACTGGAGGTGGCTGGCTGCAGAACACACTACAGCGTGAGCTGCACTCACACACAGAGACCTCGCAGACAGCCGTGAACAGCGCTGCAAGGCAAAAGAAAGCTACAGTGGTTGATAAGGTAGCCTGGGTAAAGCACTATATAGCAAATCGCTAGGTCACACTGTCCCTCAGAACAGCAGCGTCCTATCCCTAACTGAATTCACAGCAGAGTGAACCCAAAATGGAGGCGGCGGCTTTTATAGTGCATCATGACATCATTTCAGCAGCCAATCACAGCCATGCCAGTAGTTACATGCCTAACATGCTCTAACAGGATGTGCACACACTGCTTAGGATCCTCATTGGCTGAATAAAATCAAACTGGCTCATTGCATTATGGGAACTTCCGATTCCGGTATTCGATATACTAAAAGTATCGGAACTCAGTATCGGAATTCCGATACCGCGAATATCGGCTGATACCCGATATTGCAGTATCGGAATGCTCAACTCAAGTCATAACAGACAGATGCTTTCACCTGTCAACAGAAAGTTCTGAGAGGCTCACTGTGATAACAATGAACAAACTCTGGATTAGACCCAACTTTTACACACCACCAGATGATAGCAGCACATAAAGGGTTTTTCAATGTTCTATATTTGAATGAGGCCCATCAGTTGTTGCCTTTTAGGGCCTATAGTGACCTTAATTTTAATTTTTTCCTGGCTTTGCCCTTTGTGTAAAGCCTTTACAACTGTATAAATACCACAACTACCCCTTGTTCACAATATTTGAATGAGGCGATAGAGTTGGTGCCTTCAAAGGTGTATTGATGACTTTGCTTGCATTGTCTTGCAGGATTTGCACTTAGTGCATAGCTTTTATGAGTCTAGGAGTACCAATACATGACAAATTGTACAGAAAATGCATGAGTCCCCCCTTTTGTCTAATACAGGGTATATCTGAGTCCCTCTGAGTCCCTATATTTTGGCAGTTCTTGCTGTCTTCATAAATTAAACTGAAATGTCATATTTATTAATAAAAAATCTATTTTGCTTAAATAATATATTTTTTCAAATCTTTTTTAAAATTTTGTCTCACATACAAGTCATTATACAGGAAAAAATGTTTCTTAACTTTTTTTCTTGTTAAATGCAATTTCTCATCAGTTTGGAATGTGGTTCTCCTTCCATTCAGCACTTTTCCCATCCATTTCAACATTTTCACTGCCCCCAGAGCTTTTTGCAGGGTCTGCCAGAAAAAAAAACTTGATTTCCCATTGACTCCCATTATACTCGTTACTAGTGTTGAGCGACTTTTGGTTTTTTAGGGTCGAGTTTCGTTTCATGAAACCCAACTTTTCCAAAAGTCGGGTCGAGCAAAATCGGCCGACTATAGGGAAAAGTCGGGGTCGTCCCGAAACACGAAACCCAATGTAAGTCAATGGAGAATTAAAGTCGGCAGTGAGAGGAGCACAGGAAACACACCTACAGTGCCCATTTGAATGCCAAAAGCATAAATTCTTGTTACTGAAGCTTGTCAACCTTAATTAACTTCCTAATACTAGTTACGCACTGAAAAATGGGGGTTATTTGGCTACGGTTGTGGGGGGGGAGGGCTGGCTCCAGGTTTTCGTGGGCCCAGGGCCAAAGAGCGCCCCTTTAACACATACCACAACTCATGATGCTCCGATACGGCAGAGAAATAGCAGTATAGTACAATGAAAAATACTTCACTTCTTACATCTCATGACTGATATCCATTTTAAATTCTCCAATACCTCCAAAAACGGACAGTATATAACTCCATACAGTATTATGGCCAGCGCTTAGTGCGCTATACAGAGTAATGAGGCCCATATATTTCTCCATACGGAATCATTATTCCCATATAATGTTTCAAACCATATATGATGAGCTCCACATAATGCTACAGTATATGTTGGTCCCAATGGATGAAGCTCCACTGTCTTATAGGCCCAAATAATGCTCCATATATAATGGGCCCCATTTCTACTGCTCTAGTGTATAATGGGCCCTGTAAATGCTGCTCCAGTGTCTGATGTCCACCTTTGGAATGCTCCAGTGTATGGTGGGCCCCATATATCATTCACCAGAGTATAGTGCTCCCCAAAAATTGCTGTCCCAACATTGAAAACAATTACATAAGTCTCCTTGCTAGGGAATCCCTGCACTGCTCTGAACTCCTTGTCGTCCCCATCTTCCATCTCACTGCACTTGGCTGTTTAGGCCCTCCCACCAGCAGAGACACTTTTGTGTACTATGCGGTGCCCTGTGCCAGTGCCATCGCCCATGAGTATGCCCCCCCACCTGCTCAAGGAACCTGCACTTTCATCTGCACCTTCCTCTTTGTCACCGTGTAAGGTGGTATAGTATGCGGGAAGGGGAACCTGAGTTTCCTCTGGGTCAGATTCTGGCTGTGTAGAGTGCGAGGGGAATGTAGTGTTCTGGGTCAATGTACCAGCAGCATCATCCAGCAATGGCTGGGCCTCAGTGCACTTGTGGCGTCCCCAAGAGTATGGTCGCCACTGTGGCATTGCCTTCCTCCTAGGGAGTGTGTTGTAAAGCTTGGGAGCAACAAAGGATCTCTCTAGCAGTGAAACCAACACAAAACACATTTCCCACTCCAGGCCAGCAGGGAGACCTCTGAACCTGACTGCTGAGGAGCTGCTCTCTGTGATCGGGAGGAGGTAAGTTAGGGCACTCTGTGCAGGGAAGGGGAAGTGTGTGGACGTGAGAAGGGGAGCTGGAGGATGAGCAGAGTTAAGGCTCACTCCTAGCTGGAGCGCATGGTCCGGATTCCGGTCTCCAAGTTTGTAGGGACACTGACGTTCCTGCAGCAGAAACCAGGGGGAAGTAGCAGCTATAAATGCTCTGTACCCAACTAAGGCTCGGAGGCCCCAGCATCGACGTGTGGGAGCCAGAAGGAAAAGACTACAGCTGTCTGCCATACAAGTAAAGTCTGAGGAACATCTGTTAGACAGGAGGCGTTTCAGTGAACCACGGTCCTGTGAGAGCTTCCCCCACAAGCGCTAGAAAGGAGACGTTCAGGAAGGTACATGTGGGCGGAGTGTTGGAAGGGAGCTTTCCATTCTGGTCCCGGAGGTTGGCAGAGGTCCTGACCCGGAGGACACAGCACGGAGGCAGGCATCTGTGTAACCTGCAGACTGTGAGTAAAGCTTTGGAACTGCACGCTCTGGTGTCCTACAGTTATTCCAGCACCGCTACATCTGGGTACCAGCACCTACACCGCCTGTGCCTTTCCCCATCACTACATCTACACTTCCCTGGGACTCCAGCTCCACCTGTGGGGAGCTTCACCATCTTTGCTGCACAACACCATCAGTCCCAGAGGATCTGAATGCAGCGTCGGCCTAACATCTATGTTGCCGAACACCACAGGTGGCGTCAAACTATCTATATAAACTCTTTACCATTATACCACGCCATTTACATGGGCGCCCAGGGCCACCGTCCGGGTCACCGCTGCTGTGACACATCCCACTGACACCGGCCCGGTACCGAGTACCCCACAGCCCTGGGAGGGCGACCCATATGCCGACTGCTGATCGGGCGGCGTTATTCCCATGAACCTCCAAACAGCATCCCTGAAGGCAAAGTTTTGGGTTTCCGGGGGCAGTATGATTGCAAAGCTGAACCTTAAAGGAATGTCCAAAAGGGCACCACCAGGAGTGGAGCCTGTGGCTTAATTGGACTGCACCCGGGAAACCACTACCATACAAGCTACAGAAAAGATGGACAGATTGCAAGCTTTGTCGATTCTGTGTGTGGTATGGTATGTCCGTTTGTAGTTGTGCTAGCAATTTCTCAGCTTTATTCCGTTAACGACCGAGAATCCGGCATGGAACGCGTCAAGCTTACTAGAGGGATACGCGAGGTTGTGGCACGTGGGATCGAGCAATAACAGGTCTAGCATTCCAGTACATGTCCGGGGCTGCATGCACGCTACACTGAAAGGACCAGCTTTTGTCGCTTACAGGTGCAGGTAACCTGCTGAACTCCGTTAGTGATGGGGATCTGGGATTCAGATTATTCCCCGCGAACGATGATTTCCCAGTAAGTTCAGGTCAACCGCAATTCCGGAGTTAGGCCTAAGGCTGAGTTCACACGTGGCGTTTTTTCGCGTTTCCGCGGCGGTTTTAACCGCTCGATTTTGCCGCGAAAACGCGAAAAATAAGCATCCCATGCATTCCTATGGGATTCCGCAATGCTGTGCTAATGCTGCGGTTTTTACCGCGACGGAATCGCTTCGCGGTAAAAACCGCAGCATGCTCATTAATTTGCGGAATCGCGGCGATCCCGCACCCATAGGAATGCATTGTTCCGCTTACTTTACGCATGTGGCTGTGCACACCATGCGGAAAGTAAGCAGAACAATTGCGGATGGTACCCACGGTCCGGAGGAGAGGAGACTGTCCTCCGGGCTTTGGGTACCATATCCCTGTAAAAAATAGAATTTAAAATAAAAAATATTGTTATTCTCACCCTCCGGCGTCCCGCGCAGCCTTCCCGCTTCTCTTCACGCTCTAGTTCCCAGTAGTCCTTTGCGAAAATACTCGCGATGACGTCCCTTCTCGCGGGATCGCGAAGTCTCGCGGTCATTCGCACGACGTCATCGCGAATCAAAGCAAGACGTCGCGATCCCGCGAGAACTGACGTCATCGTGAGCATTTTCGCAAAGGACTACTGGGAACGGATGCGCGGGACGTCGGAGGGTGAGAATAACACCGTTTTTTATTTTTTTTTTACATTCTATCTTTTACTACTGATGCAGCATAGGCGGCCTCAGTAGTAAAAAGTTGGTCACACTCGTCAAACACTATGTTTGACGAGTGTGACCAACCTGTCAATCAGTTCTCCAAGCGATGCTACAGATCGCTTGGAGAACGCTAGCATTTTGCAAGCTAATTACGCTTGCAAAATGCTAGTTTTTCCGCGGGAAAATCGCGGGAATTTAAAATGCGATTTTCCCACGGACCGGAATTCCAGAATTCTCGCGGTAATTTCCGCGAGAGTTCCGGTACGTGTGCACTTAACCTAACCGTCATTCCTGAAAAAATTACATGTCCAAACCACAGGTGCTGTAGCTTGCTTAACAGCTCGGCAGCCGTTCTCAGGCCCAGAATGGATTCAACAACATTGTAGAAAGTTGATAAAGGGTACAGTTTCACCGGATAACACGTATATATGTAGCCTAGTTTACACATTAAAAATATATGTCTATAGATCAGGAGGCAGACTCAGATGTTCTCAGGCCCAGTATGGATTTGAGCAGATTGTACAAAGTTGAGAAAGGGTACTTTATCACTGGATAGCAGGTATATATAGCATAGTTTAAACATGTAAAATCTCCGTGTTCTCAGTATGGATTACACAGCAATCTAAAAAGTGGAAAAAAGGAAATGCATTTGAGGCGTACACAACTATATACTTTTGGTGTTATTTTTAACCCTCCGTCAGGAACAATATTCGCACTAACTCGTTATGGAACAATGTGCCTGTCAAGCGCAGGCTAGAAAAATGCCTAGAATATCTAATTTTCTCAATTTCAGTGATCTAAAAGTGATCAGAGACCTTCATAGGGATGTAATAAAAGAGACTACACATTATCAGGTGCAAAACAAACCCATTTACTCAACATAAAAGTAATAACTTTGATATACACAAATTTCAAAACTCCTGAGAAGCACACTTTCATTTGTAAGAAAATCTGCCTTATTTATATGAAATATCCACAAACCTTTCTCTATGCATTCATAAAACAAGCTAAATAAACAATAGTAATGACTAAAAACATTATATACCAACCTTATAAAGTGTGATGTGTTCAGGACCAATGAGCCTGAGAAGCCAGCACAGCTATATCTTCCTTCCTGAAGCTCTGCAGACCAACTGTGGTATCAGGTTTCAGACAGCAGCTAGAGCCAGGAGACTATCTAGAGGGAGGGGGTTTCCTGAAAATCTGGTGAGAAGGGAGAAATGAAAGTAGAAGAGCTGCCCCTGTCAGATCCATTGTTCCTGACGGAGGGTTAAATCTTCATATATATTTCTGTCTCAGTAATACAGTCCAGCCTCTCCGCAATAGGAAATGAGATGCATACAATTAGTGACATAAAGGCTATTGATTGCAGAAATCTAGGAATTATTATTCACGGGAAAAACTTCCGTCACAATTCTCATAGGCGATGCTGACCCTCAATTAACTTGTGTGTTGAGACAGTGAAAACATTTTTTTGTGAATAAAGTCTTGCTGTATCGCACTTCCGTTGATTCCATCACTGTTACTCATCTCAATCCAATTTTTATCACAGGGAGCGATGTAAACATGGTGCTCACTGGCTATCATGATCTGTCACGTAACTTTGGAGTGCAAAAGACAGAAGCCACAGGCCGTAGGCAATTCTATTTGATTGGCATGAGAGGGCACATTTTGAAATGTGCGCCGGAATGTCACATGTTTGTGAGTAGGAAAACTGTGAAAGCTGATGATAAACCACCACTGCATGTAATTGTGAGTCGACATCCATAAGAAATGGAAGCCACTGATCATCTGGAGCTAGAGCCCGGCCAGCAGGACAGGGCATAGCTACATCTTAACTATCATCTTTCAGTTCAATCAATTTGTAGTGGCAGTCCCAGTGAAGGATTTGACAGCCCAGACTACACAGAGGAGGAGCAGGGAGAGATAAACATTGCAAATGCTGGGGCCCTGCCCAAGCAAGGGGGGCACACTCGTGGGCGTCGGTACTGGCACTGGGCCCCTCATAGTACGGCAGTGTGTCTGACGGCAGGTGTGCACCACCACTGTCAGAGACACTTGATTGCACTATGAGGGACCCTAAGCCAGTGCCCACGCCCAAGAGTCGGCCTACCCACCTGTCCAGGGCAAAGGCACTCGCGCGGTTTTGTGCGCTAGGTGGTGACCCCGGCCATGGGGGTGGCCGCCCACTTAGGGAGGTTTACAAAGTGGCATATGTAGATGTGGGTCATTCAGCTGCTGCAAAAGGCGAAATAGGTCAAGTTCGCGGAATAGGAGGAGGACCAAAGCAAGCCATTTTTCTGGCAACCTATGTGTCATCAAGGGAAGGTGGGACAAAATCCTTGGAAACCCATGCATGGTTAATTTTAATGAAGGTTAGATCATCCACATTTTGGGTTGACAGACGGGTCCTTTTTTCTGTCAGGATTGATCCAGCTGCACTGAAGACTCTTTCCGATAGCACACTTGCAGCTGGGCAAGCGAGCTCCTGTAAGGCATATTGTACCAATTCAGGCCAGGTGTCCAGTTTAGCGGCACAATAGTCAAAGGGGAATGACCTGTGCAGGAGAACATCGATATGGGAGGAAAAGTAGTTATTAACCATAGTTGACAACTGCTGTCTCCTGTCACTTTCCATCGATGCTGTATTAACAGTTGTGTGAGCAGTCCGTGAAAAATCAGTCCACAACATTGTCATGAAACCCCTGTCTCCAACGCCACTTCTGCTGTGTGCACCACGAACACCTCTGCCAAGCTGCCCCCGGCCCGTACGGCTCGTGTGAGAACCATCACCGCTGCTGTGTGCTGGGAATGCCTCAACCAACCGGTTAACCAGAGTTGCTTGTTTAGTAGCCAATATTAGGTCAAGGTTCTCCTGTGGCATGGTGTTTTGTAATTTGCCTTTATAGCGTGGATCCAGGATGCTGGGCAACCAGTAGTCGTCATAGTTCATCATTTTGGCAATGCGTGGGTCCCTTTTTAGGATCTGCAAGGCATAATCTGACATGTGGGCCAATGGTCCCGGTGTCAATGATGCACTGCGAGTGCTGGGTGGAGGAGCACTTTCTGGCAAATCCACATCCCTCCAGTCACGCACAAACCCTGTACCAGACCTTGCCACGCCAACATTTTCACTTGCCCCACGAGATGCATCCTCCTCCCCTAAGTAATCATCCCTATCATCATCCTCCTCCTCCACCTCTTCTTCCTCCACCTCATCCAGGAGAGGTCCCTGAGCAGACAATGGCTGAATGTCATCAAGGATTCCCTCCACCTCTTCCTCCTCGTCAACATTGGCTGCAGACGCCTGCTCCTTAAGGTCGTCAAAGTTTGCATGAGCAGACGCATAAGTGGGATGCTCATGCTTAGGATGGCGTCGTCTGCGCTTACCAGCCGTGTGCATTCCTCAAAACACTGAAGGACTTTACAGAGGTCTTTCAGCTTCGACCACTGCACACCTGTCAACGCCATGTCTGCTCTCAAAGTACCTGGCCGTGTATCCTCCCACAAATGCATTATGGCCTGCCTCTGCTCGCACAGCCGCTCAACCATGTGCAGGGTGGAGTTCGACTGCGCTCTGTGGACGAGCTTTCGCTTCTGGAGGAGGAGGAGGGTCGAACGCCTACAGCCAACTGTTTCCTATACCGTGGGCTAGGCAGCACTGTCCCACCACCGCTGTCCCCTGTGGACCCAGCATCCACCACATTAACCCAGTGCGCAGTGATGGACATGTAACGGCCCTGGCCATGCCGACTGGACCATGCATCAGTTGTGAGGTGCAACTTTCCACTCACTGACTGCTTGAGTGCATGGACAATGCGGTCTTTCACATGATGGTGGAGGGCTGGGATGGCTTTGCAAGAGAAGAAGTGGCGACTGGGTAGGTCATAGCGTGGTACTGCATAGGCCATGAGTTCGCGGAAAGCTGCGCTTTCCACCAACCGATAGGGCATCATCTCAAACGAGATTAGTTTGGCAATGTGGGCGTTCAAACCCAGTGTACGCGGATGAGAGACTGAGTACTTTCTTGATCTACTCATAGTGTCTGGAAGGGTGAGCTGGACTTGAGAGCTGCATATGGTGGAAGTAGCGTTGGACAGGGCGGACTGAGAGAGGGTTGATGATGGTGATGGAGTTGGTGTTCTTTCTGATGGCCTAGATTCAGTCTTTCGTTGATATAACAGTGGGATTCCCTGACTGCTGTGGCCTTGCAACGACACCTCAACATTTGCTGCTGTGCTAACCGGTGGGCTTACAGTGGGGGAAACAATGTAGCGTTGCTGACTACCTTCTTTGTGATCAGTTGCACATGTGGCACTTGAGGTTTGGTGTTGTGTCCACGCTTGCAAGTGCATGCTGGTTAAATGTCTAAGCATGCAACTGGTATTCAAATTTTTCAGATTTTTCCCTCGGCTAAAGGTCTTTGCGCACTTCTTACAGATAACCTTGGCCTGATCATGAGGATTTTGTTCAAAAAAGTGCCACACTGCACTCTTCCTACTTTGGCAGACATTTTGCGGTCTAGCACGCTGTGATCTTTTGACCCTCTGGACAAGCTGTCCAGCAACTCTTTTGATTTTTGGAACCTGTCTTTGGAGTGCTCCGGGCCTGCCAGATAACAGCTGTTGCGATGTCGATGTCTGCTATGGATGCTCCTCCTCCTCATCTGAGCTATTGGAAGCAGCACCCTCTTCCCCCAATGGATGCCAATCTGGGTTAACAACTGGGTCATCCATCACTTCCTCTTCAATGTCATGTGCACCTTCCTCTGTGTCACCATGTATGGTGGTATAGTGTGCGGGAAGGGGCACCTGAGTCTCATCAGGGTCAGAATCTGGCTCTGAACACTGCGAGGACAATGTAGTGCTCTGAGTGAACGTACCAGCAGATTAATCTATCAGTGGCTGTGCATCAGTGCACTCCATGTCAGATTCATCTTGGCCTGGGTAATTCACCATTTCACTTGATAATCCAGGCATGGTATGTGAAAACAGCTCCATGGAGTAATCATTAGTATGGCCTGCGTCATCCTTCAATCTTGGTTGGGGTGAAGGACACAAGGAAAGGTGTGGTTCATGAACATAAGCCTCCAATGACGACTCAGTGCTTTTATTTTTTACAACTTCAGAAGAGGAGGTGATAGAGCTGGAGGCTGAGTCAGCAATGTAAGACAAAACTGTTTCCTGAAGCTCTGGCTTTAAAAGCGGTTTGCCAACTCCTAGAAAACTAAGCCTTCGAGGCCTTGTGGAGCCAGATGATGACGCAGGCTCAACACCTCCTGCATTCGGTCCTATTTTGCTTTTGCCACTACCATCAGATCCACCACCAACACCATAATTACCAGCTGCCAACCCCCGCCCAATTCCACGACCTCTTCCACCAGCCTTCCTCATTTTTGGTAGAAATGTAGACAAAATCCAACAAACTATATAGTAATGTAAAACAAGGTACAAGGTGTCTATAGGACAGAGGAGATTTTGAATTTCTGCACACACTTGTGGACACTGGACACTTTTGGATTGTGTGAGGCCCACTGAATATCACAGCGCTATGTCACAGGCTCGATGTCGCAGGTGTGAAAAATGTCACTAGAGGATAACAGAGATTTTGAATTTCTGCACACACTTGTGGACACTGGACACTTTTGGATTGTGTGAGGCCCACTGAATATCACAGCTCTGTCACAGGCTCGATGTCGCAGGTATGAAAAATGTCACTAGAGGATAACGGAGATTTTGAATTTCTGCACACACTTGTGGACACTGGACACTTTTGGATTGTGTGAGGCCCACTGAATATCACAGCGCTATGTCACAGGCAGAAATTGGCTAGTGTATGACAAACTACAAGGTGTATATAGAATTGGGCAGAATAGGAATCTCCCTAAAGTGTAGGTCTGTAAGAACGGAACAAGTCCTCGACTTATCCTTACAGAGCGACACACAGATAGCTTCACTGTGGCCGTGATAACAGCCGTTACACGGTACTGAGAGAGGAGCGTGCACGTACACGGCTGTCCGGTGTACGTAAAATTGTCAAGCTCCGTGTTTTTTAAGTATACGGACTGACACACGCTGTCTCTCTATAGTTTTGAATGTGATCAAACAGCAAATATATTTAACTGTTTGAAAACTAGACAAAACTAGAAGGTGCAGGTCTGTGAGAACGGAACATGTCCTCGGCTTATCCTTACAGAGCGACACACAGATAGCTTCACTGTGGCCGTGATAACAGCCGTTACACGGTACTGAGAGAGGAGCGTGCACGTACACGGCTGTCCGGTGTACGTAAAATTGTCAAGCTCCGTGTTTTTTAAGTATACGGACTGACACACGCTGTCTCTCTATAGTTTTGAATTTGATCAAACAGCAAATATATTTAACTGTTTGAAAACTAGACAAAACTAGAAGGTGCAGGTCTGTAAGAACGGAATATGTCCTCGACTTATCCTTACAGAGCGACACACAGATAGCTTCACTGTGGCTGTGATAACAGCCGTTACACGGTCCTGTGTGAGGAGTGTGCACCACTGTATGGTGTGAAAAAATGCACGCTCAGTACCTCACCAGGACAAAAAAAAAAATTGGGATTGCTTTTAAAAAAGCAGTTTGCAGAGCCATGGGTAAACAGCAATGCAGCCGTCAGGAAGCCTTAGAAGGCAGCCTAACAACCAACACCGCTGATCCAGCAAAATATAGCCTCCACTTGCACTGCACACACAGTGACTGGTGTGTTGTACAGGCAAAATCGCTAGCAGCAGAAGCAGTTTTTGGTGTCTTCTTCCCTGCCTAACGCTCTCCCTACAGAATCATCATCAGCAGCAGCTCTCCCTTTTCTGAGATCAGCATGAGTAACATGGCGGTCAGCGTGCATGCCCTTTTATACCCCCTGTGACGCCCACCAAAGCAAGTCAATCACTTGCATGCCCTTCTGAAAGATGGTGGTGACCCCTGCCTATGTCATCACGTTGCCCACAGTGTCCGTGGATCCTGATTGGCTGAAAAAGAGCGCAAAACAAACTTTTGAAACGTGACTTTGGCGCTTAAGTCGCCGACCTTGTGGCCGACCTCATCCTAGGGTCGGGTTTCGTTTCATGAAACCCGACTTTGCCAAAAGTCGCCGACTTTTGAAATTTTTCGACCCGTTTCGCTCAACTCTACTTGTTACTCAAAATGAGCTTTCGAGTATTAGGAATTGCTCGGTTCAAACAATGGGCACCTGAGCATTTTAGTGCTCGCTCATCTCTAGCAGAGAGTATAAGAGTTTTGTAATGATAATGTAAAATATGACGTAAGATTCCCCTGATGATCACATTTTCTGGAACAGTCAAGACTCTGCTATTCTTACACTGAACTCTGCTATGCCCAGCTATGAGGGCTTGACCCACCTTCCTTTCCTCAGCTTGTCATACATTGCAGCTCTGTGTTCTCCCCCCTCCCTTCCCAAAAGAATGTTAATTAGCCTTGTGCCTTCAACTTCACAGCTTGTAACACTACACCAATCCTTCCGGCTCTTCCTCCCTCCCTTCCAAAAGGAATACTCTTTGTCTAAGCACATGTGGTCGTGTGTGTGTATATATATATATATATATATATATATATATATGGGAAATATTAAAGAGGCTGTATCTCAGACCCAACCAGGGACAGAAATATGAAAATTATACATTGAGACGTACTCCATTCAGGCTCCACCACATTGGTTCTTGCTAATTTCTAGCACGCACGGAATCAGAGAAATCGATTTCTCTTGAACGGTGTGAAATAACTGGTTCGAGTTTGGTTTTGGATGATCGCCAGCGACAAGCTTGAAAAGATAATACTTTGTGCATTTCTATAGAAGGTAACATCTGCAAGATATGATGTTTATAAGTTTTCAGAATCCAAATCTGTACTTTGAGAAGGCGGAGGACCATCACAAGACAGCCCCTTTAGTGATGTCACCAGTCCAAAGGTTTAAGGTAGTTTCCCCTATCCCCTCCCTCATTCTAGTCTAGGATGCCGTGCTAATAGGATCTCAAATGCATGGTGACATCTGGCTGCCTCTCCTTCTCCCCCAGCAGGGTTCTGCCTGAAATGATCTAAGCAATAAGTTGTATGTTTTATTTCTGCTGTTTAAACCCCTTTTATTTGTAATTGCATTGTACATACTTGTATTGTCTCATATCGTAAAACCTTTTTATCTTCTGTAAACACTGCCCATCTTTTGGGAATAAATTATAAAATTTATTAGTTCTGTCTCCTTGCTCTGTGACAAATTCACGCGCCTCTAAGCTAATTACAATACTGAATTGGGTATGCTTTGAACCCCTCTATTAATTTTAAATATTAATCAGAGAAATCTGAAGCTTGTGGCAGCGAAGTGTGTTTTGGCTAGGTGGGTAGCGCTGGCAGTGACTGATTGGTTTTTATAAGCTGATTTTGGTGGCTGCGGCCAAAGCATTTATAACTCCCTCTCTGCCTAATAGCCATTGCACAACAAGTAGCCTGTCCGGCAACCAATTATCCTAGGTGTAGTTCCCTGACTGACCTGAGGGTAAGGGGGGGCGCCGAAGAGCTGCAAGTTCCAAAGTGGAACTGAAAAGTGTGATATACATAAAATCCCGGCAGCTTGTAACCTATTGTGGCAGAGGTGGGATAACCAAAATAAATCCCCTGTGGTAAATTGTGAGGGCAAGACTAGCTTGCTGTTTTTATCATATGGTGCCAGTGGTGGGATAACAAGGATAAGCCCCCTATGCCTGTGATAGCCGTGGGCGACCAAAGGTCACGCACCCCCGTCCGTGGCATATTGATGGCAGCGGTGGGATAGTGACAAGTTTTATTTTATTTTTCATCTTAAATGGCTCTTTATGGTTCAGAAAATGCTGAATCGGTGCTAATGAGAATTACACTCAAAATTTTGGTAATGTGGTGTCACGCCGCCTGTCACACCGCTCTCACCTGGGGGCGGGACCCTGCACCCAATGTCACCACTTCCGGCGCTGGGTCTAGTCAGGTGCGCATGTGCACCTCTCATACTTAGTTCCAATGCTGCACAATGTTGCTAGTGCGCATGTTCTCAGCTCTGTCTCCAGTCTTGTCCTCTTTATGGTCCTGGAGGACCTGACCCGGAAGTCCAAGTGCTCATGTGCTATATCAGGCTACTTCTTCCTATGGGAGGTGCCTGATTATTTTTGTGCTTCCTGGCTTGGTCTGCTTGGTCCTTTCCTGGTTGTGTACTGTATTCGGGTCCTCTGCCTTGTGCTCTGTCCCTGAACTCTGCCATGTGCTCCGTTCCTGTTCTTTGCCTTGTCGTGCTTCCCAGCACATGCTCCATGCATACACTCTGCTCTGTGATCAATTGTGCTTATTTGCACATGCTCTGCCTCTGGTCTGTGCTCTGTCATACTCCTTTGCACATGCTCAGCTCCTACCTTGTTCCTGTCGTACTTCTCAGCACACCATCTGTCTAACCTTGCACTCAGGCATGCTCTCTGCTCACTCTTTGTCTAAGTCTGTACTCTGGCATGCTCTTTTGCACGCGCCCTGCTTTGCTCACACCCGGGCATGCTTGCCTGTGGACGCCATACATGCCCTCGTGTACCCGCCTTGCCCTATCCTGTGTCTAATGCACTTGACAAGCCTTGTATTGTCTTGTACTCTCCGTGCTCCCGTACACTCGCCCTGTATTGTCCTATACCTTGAGTGTCCCTGTGTCCACGCTTTGCACACACTTGTACTCTGCACATCCCCTGTTGTTAGATACACTCACTCGTGCCTCCTGTGAGCCAGCCACCTGGTTCCAGCAGTCGTGGTACCTCACCCCCTTGGGCTTGCCCCTGACACTCCCTGTATAGGGCGTGGTCCTCACTAGGTCTTCTCGAGTCCACTCCAGGAGTCGTCACTTGTGGATTTTCGTCAAATTCTAGTAGAGTTCAATTCCACATGAGTATATTTACACTTCTCTAACTATTTACTCTAAAATAACTTTGGAAAAAGTGATAAAGGAAAAGATAATTGACAATGTTAGATTTTTTATGATTTTCAAAAACAGATATACTTTGTATCGTACAAATAATATCGGTGTTTATTTATTCAGGAGAAGTCAATTGATTTATGAATCATCATTTACATATTCACCAAGAAGTTTTATTTCCAACTCAGAAAGCATATAGATACACTAGATAGAACTGCAATAGGACAGTTATGGGGGCAACGATGAGTTCGCCAGCCAGCATCCTTCTTGCAAAATGAATTGTTACAGTTTTTATAATGTTCACTTAGTAATAAATTCTCCAGAAATTACCACTTCAGAGAATTTAGAAGCTAAGGTTAGTTTTCTTGACATATTAAGGAATTTTAGATGCCAAGCCAAGGAATGCCCCAAATCACAGGACATTTTTGTGAAGAAAAATTACAAAATTTTTTTCTATTTTCAATGAGCAGATTTCGACAAGTACTGTGATCCATCAACTGTCACCAGTCCATCCAAAAATCAGAGTATGGTCAAACTATGATGATCAAAGGCAAATTAAGTGACAACATAATCAAATCAAGAATATCCCAAAGGGAACATGATGTTGAGTTTAGTCACTGTAATCAACCTTTGATCTTTGATTTTTAATATAGTCAAACAGAAATAGCACAAAAAGAGGACTTAAAAATCCTCCAAAAATTCAAAAACACAGCAAAAAAGGGTATTCGGTAGAGTTGAGCGAAACAGGTCAGTCAATTTCAAAAATCGCCGACTTTCGCCAAAGTCGGGTTTCATGAAATGAAACCCGACCATAGCGTGTGGTCAGCCATGATGTCGGCGACCCGAGCACCAAAGTCACGTTTCAAATGAAGCTTCCAGTGCCTTTTCTCACCCAATGATGGAGGACGCACACTGTGGGCAATGCGATGACATAGGCAGCGGCCACCGCCATCTTAGAGAAGGGCATTGAAGTGATTGGCTGGCTTTGTGTGGTGACACAGGGGCTATAAAAGGCTGTGAACGCCGACCGCCATCTTACTTCTGCCGATCTTACAATAGGGAGAGGTGCTGCTGCTGATTCTGAACAGGGAGAGCGTTAGGCAGGGAAGAAGAAAAAAAACTGCTTCTGCTGATAGCGCTTTTCACTGTACAGTTAGTGTGCAGTGAAAGGGGAGGATTTTTGTTGTGTGCAGCAGCGCTGGTGGTGATTAGGCTGCCTTTTAAGTCTCCCTGCTAGCTGCATTGCTGTGTGCACACTGCTGTTCAAACTGCTTTTTTCAAAGCACTCCAAATTTTATTATTTTCTCCTGGTGAGTTATTGAGCGTTCATTTTTTCACACACCGTCTAGCGATGTACGCTCCTCACACACTACCGTGTATTCCGGCTGGTATCACGGACAAATAGAAGCTACCTGTGTGTGACTCTGGAAAAAAAAACGAGGAGTTTGTCCGTTTTTCCACACCTACACCTTAGAGTCGTGTCCGTTTTTCAAACAGTTCCGTATATCTGCTTGTTGGATTACGGTCCAATACATACTGTGGGAGCATCTGTGACTAACATAATATATACGTTGATTTAATTTCTTTAATACACCTTACACAGCTGGACGCTCCTCTTACAGTACCATCTCTCTGCTGGTATTTTGGTTACATTTTCCCAAACATGAGGAAGTATGGTGGAACAAGCCGCAGACGTGGGCAGTGGGGCGCTGCTGGTACTGATGGTGGTGGTGCATCGGCTGGTTCTGGCAAAAGCACAATAGCAGCTAAGGCAGGAGGTGGTGAGCCTGCGTCATCCTCTGGCCCAAGAAGGCCTGAAAGGTTGCCTTTTCTTGGAGTAGGAAAACCGCTTTTAAAGCCGGAGCATCAGGAACAGGTTTTGCCGTACTTTGCTGAAACAGCCACCAGCTCTATTGCCTCCTCTTCTGAACGGTCGAAACCTGCAAGCACGGAGTCGTCAGTGCAGGGTTCTGGTCATAAAAAACCTCTTTCCTTGTGTCCTTCACCCCCACCAAAAGTTAAGGATGCGGCAGCCCACACTGCAGATTAATCTATGGAGCTCCTTTCACAGACCTTGCCTGGGTTATCCAGTCAAATCCTGAGCTCCCCAGTCCAAGATGAATCTTACATGGAGTGCACTGATGCACAGCCACTGCTAGATGATTCTGATGGTACATTGACCCACAGCACTACATTGCCCTCGCAGTCCATTGAGCCAGAATCTGAACCTGATGAAACCCAGGTGCCCCTTCCCACATACCATACCACCTTACATGGTGACACAGAGGAAGGTAAAGAGGAAGGTGCAAATGACTTTGAAGAGGAGGTGATGGATAACCCATTTCTGGACCCGGATTGGCATCCATTGGGGGAGGAGGGAGGCGCTGGTGGGTCGCCCTCCCAGGGCTGTGGGGTACTCGGTACCGGGCCGGTCTCTCAGAGGGGATTATCACAGCAGCGGTGACCCGGTCCGCCGTGGCCCTGGGCGCCCATGTAAAAGGGGTGTTATAACTTTATATACTCTGTGTAATGGAGGTCAGTGACGTGGATCAGAAAAGAGGCCTGAGCTCATAGGTTTTCAGTTCTGTAGTATTTATCAGAATCAAGCAGGTTTACAGATAAGACACAGCAGGTTTAAAGCAGATGAAGATAATAACGCAGTGAGCAAACGTACAGACCGTGGAGATGTATGAAGTCCAAGTTGCCAGATCCAGAGACCTGGAGAGCAGGCCAGGCCTGCTAGCAGGAAACAGTCCTTGAAGTGGAGGTGGGTGCAGAGCTGATCCTGAAGAAACAAGTCTTTACAATGAGACCAAGATTCACAGGCAGGCGGGGTAACCCAAGGTAACGAAGAGACGAGCTAGGTAGCAGTCCTTCCAGCTTGATTCCAAGAACAAGTATACTCAAGCAATGAGTAATCATACAGAGCCTCCTTATATACAGAGCAGACAGGAACAAGAGAGATCAACACAGGAAATAAGATGGCCCCGTTGAGGCTCGTGACTCCATCTTGGATGAGGGCAAAAATGAACTAAACTAAGGGCAAAGCAGAAACTGAGCGACAGACATAAGGCAAGGATTTCAGAGAAACGGATATGCAGGCCAAGTCCTTACATGGGGTTGAGTTGGGAATAAAGTTTATAAGTGATTCGTGATGCCACCTGTGGTGTTCGGCAAGGGAGATATTAAGCTGACGCTGCAGACAGATCCTCTGGGACAGATGGTGTAGTGCAGCAGTGATGTTGTAGCCCTCCACAAGCAGGGCTGTAGTCCCAGGGCAGTGTAGCGGAATGTTTAGGAAGAGGGTGCAGTGTTTGGCATAGAGATGTAGCAGTGCTGGAGAGTTTGCAGGATGGAGGCAAGGACACAACAGGGTGCAGTTTATTTAAATTTACTTGACAAATGCAGTCCAGGATCCTGATTACAGATGGCACAGGAGCAGGCTAGCCTGGAAGCAACTCAGGGATCTCTCTATCAGATGGGTTGTGTAGTCTCCTTCCTAGCACTGGCTTGAGGTACATGCAGTACAATGTTACACTGAAGTTCCTCCTTCTTATCTTCTCTTAGAACTACCTCGTATGGCAGACAGCTGTAGCCTCTATCTCTCTTGGCTCACCCGTCGCTGTTGTGCCTCTGAGTCTTAGTTGGGAATAGAGCATTTACAGCTTCCTAATACAGGACTGGCCACAACAGGACTAGGGGACAATGTTCATGCACTGGCCATTCAAGGACAAATGCATGAGATTCGGGCTCTGGCCACTCAGAGACCAGGGGACAAGGTTCAGATGGGGACTACATATACAGAACTGGCCACACTGATACCAGGGATACAGGTTCAGGATACTAGCTGCATCGGGACCAGGGGACCTCACAACTCACAGGTAGTACACCTTACTCACTGAAAAACACCATAAAAGACTAAGTCAGATAAAAACCATTAGCAGGCAGGCAAAGATACTTACCTGCCCAGGCCACAGAACAAATGCACTACCAAGGTGCAGCAGACCTATTAAGATGGCACAGGTGCAAAAATACCTGATGAGGCAACCATCTTACTTAGTCTTTTTTGGTGTTTTTCTTGATAGAGTAGGGACTCACAAAAGTGGGGACCTTTAATGAAGGTTGCGAGCTTACGTATTGTGGCAATAAAATTAACTAAAACCTCACATGTATTGCTATGTGTTTTGCACTGTATATTTTTTCAGGGTGCAGCTGGGCCCAGATGGCTCTGTAAACTGTGGCCTCTATTCACACGGTATGCATTTTTTAGCACTGGCTGGCCCGCGTGATCTAACAGTATGGGCGTCACTAATAGGTTCAGCCGGATGCTTTGCATTTCCTGTGTGAACACTGCCACATACAGATTACATTTTTTATGCATTACTATACCAAGCAGCCATGTACTGATTGGAGGCTGGCTGCCTCATCAGGTACTTTTGCACCTGAGCCATCTTATTGGGTCCACTGCACTTTGGTAGTGCATTTGTTCTGTGGCCTGGACAGGTAAGTATCTTTGCCTGCCTGCTAATGGTTTTTATAGTACACCTTACTCACTAATGACTCTGCAAGTTGTTTGGCAATTCTCTGAGGGCATTTATTATATGTGCACGCTGACCCTTTAAGAACAGGGGACCATACACACACGCGTACTAGGCTTGCCACCAGGAATGGCAGAGCACACATCTTGAAGAGGAAGGAACATGCCAGGAGACAACACTGTGGGGTTGGGACGGTGAGTCAGTCAACATCCCTGTAGAGAGCATAGGGACACCATGCAGGGTCACCGGCAGCAGCGCTACAGTTATCATACATATTGCTATGACTAAAAGGAGTAAAGGTGTTGCTATTTTAAAATAATCTTTCTCAGAAGTGAAGTGACACATGTAAATGATTCTTCTTAAGTGTACATAGTGAGTTGAGTTTATGCAAAACTCGTTTAAGCTCAGCATCTACATTTTTACATGATTATTTGCATCCTGATATTAGACTTTCAAATTTTAAAGCTGTTAGGTAGAGTTTAATTGGTACATAACGTATCAGAACACGCAGAGAATATTCTGTAGACATGGCCAGTACCAAAGAGGATAGTGTGCACTATTCAAGAATTGCTTTAGCAGGACTTGTCTTCTTGACAGGTCTAATGACCCAACTATTTATAGTGGTCGTGAACATCATGGAGTGGATGAAAGGAAGACCGAAGTCTCCAGTTGACCAAATTATCACCTCTCTTGGAATCACAAGAGTTTTCTTACATTTCTTTTCATTCCTTAATACCATGAGTGTAATTTTCCTCAGGAAGTACATGGAATTCATACAAATTTTTCTCTACCTTATTGTACATTCCTCAAACTTGTCCGATATCTGGTTAGGAACTTTGTTCTCTGTTGTCTTCTGCATGAAAATCTCTAACTTCCACAATGTTTTCTTCTTGTATTTAAAGTTACTGATCTTCAGAAGAATTGTCCATTTGATAACAGCCTTGGTTCTTGCATCCATTTGTTTCATCTCACTTTACCTCATAACTGACCATTTGGTCCCATCTGAATTTTTATTGCAGAATTTCACCAGCAATGAAACCGAAGTTCTCGAATTGAGGTACATCTTTGCCTTTATGTCATTGGGGAATGGCATACCATTTCTTATCTACTGCACCTCATCCCTTCTTCTCATCGCCTCGTTGTGCCTTCATTTGATCAAGATGAAAAGCAAGAGTAACGCATCCACAAATCTCAATTCTTATTACAAAGCAATTCAATTCATGACTTTATGTCTTATTTCCTTTATGTTAAGAATTGCTTCCAATCTGGTTGTCTTACATTTTTACCATGACTTGGATTTTATCTTGACTTTTATTATTTGGAACTCTGTCGCAATCTTGAACTCCATGTACCTGATTTACAGAACAAACAAACTAAGTAATAGGTTGTCAAACATTCTCCATCAAGCAACCAACCATTTGTTTAATAGTAGATGTTCTGTATCTACTTGTAGTTCTCCAGAAGAAACAACCACTGCTTTATGAATTAAAGATTATATCAACCAACTGGAAATATATCAACTATAATATCTGATCACATATATAAGTAATAATAAGTAAATATGTAGTTGTGACAGTGATACTAATAATAAAAGGGGTTGAGAAGGATATGTAACAACATGACAGTTTTCTTAACACCTTAAAGACCACCGACACGCCTTTTAACGGCGGCAGTTAAGGGTACTTATTCCTCAGCGCCACTTTTTAATGGTGCTGAGAAATAAGTGTATAGTGCCCCGCAAAGTCAGAATTTCTCCAGAGTTTTGGTTACCGGGGGTAGCTGAGACCCCAGAGATCATGATTCGGGTTGGTTTTCGCCGACAACAGTGTTGCAATCACCGTTATTCATGGAATAACTGCGACCGCAAAAAATAAAAGTCATATTTCCTATTTATTTCTCTCTCCTCTAATCCACTGATATGATCTAGCACATCAGAGGAGAGAGAAATGGGGTCCTCCGAGCCCTCCTCGATACCTGCGATGTCCCCCGGCCCTCGGCATCTTCTTCCGGGAAAAAAATTGGCGGGAGCATGTGCAGAGATCTGCCGGCCTGCACGCGGCAACAATAGGATATTTCTCCTGTTGGTTCATTTTGATCACTGTGATCGACCCTATCACAGTGATCAAAATAAAAAAAAGTAAATCAAATCCCCCATTATTAACCCAGTTGTTAGGGAAAAATAATAAAATAAAAAAATGTATTTATTTCCATTTTTCCATTAGAGTTAGTGTTAGGGTTATGGTTGGGCTTATAATTGGGGTTATAGCAAGGGTTAGGGTTGGGGCTAGGGTTAGAGCTATGGTTGGAGTTGTAGTTTTGGTTATAACTAGGGTTAGGGTTGGGCTAGGTCTAGGGTTGGTGCTAGGGTTAGGGTTATGGTTGGGGTAACAGTTGAGGTTATAGATAGGGTTGGGTTGGGGCTAGGGTTAGGGTTGGGGGTTATAGATTGGGTTATAGTTAGAGTTAGGGTTGGGCTAGGGTTAGGTTATGGTTGGGGTTACAGCTAGAGTTGGGTTATGGTTATGGGTTATGGTTGAGGTTACAGTTGGGGTTTTATCTAGGGTATTGGTTGGACTAGGGTGAGGGTTGGGTTAGGATTGGGGTTATAGTTTGGGTTATAGCTAGGGTTAGGGTCGGGCTAGGGTTATGGTTGGGGTTAGAGTTGGGATTATCGCTAGGGATAGAGTTGGGCTAGGATCATGCTTGGGGCTAAGGTTAGGATTGGGGCTAGAGTTATGGTTACGGTTGGGGTTATAGTTGGGGTTATAGCTAGGGTTAGGTTTGGCCTAGGGTTAGGGTTGAGCTAGTTACAGTTGAGGTTTTAGCTAGGGTTAGGGTTTGACTAGGGTTAGGGTTGTGGCTATGGTTAGGGTTGGATATATAGTTTGGGTTATAGCTAGGGTTAGGGTTGGGCTAGAGTTAGCGTTCTGGTTAGGGTTAGGTTTGGGGTTATAGTTTGAGTTAAAGCTAGGGTTAGTTTGGGCCAGGGTTACGGTTGAGGTTATAGTTTATGGTTTGGGTTATAGCTACAGTCGGGTTGGGCTAGGGTTAGGTTAATGGTTGGGTTATAGTTGGGATTATAGCTAGTGTTAGAGTTGGGCTAGTGTTAGGGTTGGGGCTAAAGTCAGGATTGGGGCTAGGGTTAGGGTTACCGTTGGGGTTGTAGTTGGGGTTATAGTTAGGGTTAGGTTTGGGCTAGGGTTAGGGTTGGGCTAGAATTAGGGTTGGGGCTAGGGTTAGGGTTGGAGCTAGGGTTAGGGTTGGGGCTAGGGTTAGGGTTGGAGCTAGGGTTAGGGTTGGAGCTAGGGTTAGGGTTGTGGTGTTTGAGTTAGGGTGGTGTTGGGGTTAGGGTTTTGGTTAGGGTTATGGTTAGGGTTGAAATTAGAGTTAGGGGTGTGTTGGGGTTAGGGATAGGGTTAGGACTTTGTAGGGGTTGGAGTTAGAATTGGGGGGTTTACACTGTTTAGGTACATCAGGGGTCTCCAAACACAACATGGCACCTGCCATTCATTCCAGCCAATTTTGGGTTCAAAAGTCAAACAGTGTTCCCTCCCTTCTGAGTCCTGCCATGCACCCAACAGTGGCTTTCCCTCACAAACAGAGTATCGGTGTACTCAGGAGAAATTGCATAACAAATGTTGTGGTCCATTTTCTCCTGCTTCCCTTGTGAAAATAAAAAAGTTTGGGTCTAAAGTAAATTTTTTGTTCATTTTTCCTTCCACTTTGTTTGTCCTCGTGAAGCACCTGAAGGGATAATAAACTTCTTGAATGTGGTTTTGAGAGAGCACCTTGAGAGGTGCAGTTTTTAGAATGGTGTCACTTTTGGGTATAGTTTGCCATATTGACCACCAAACTCCCTTCATATGTGAGGTGGTCCCTAAAAAAATGGTTTTGCAAATTTTGCAGGAAAAATGAGAAATCGCTGGTCAATTTTTAACCACTATAATAATCCTAATAAAAAAAAAATGTTTCCAAAATTGTGCTGATGTAAAGTAGATATGTAGGAAATGTTATTTATTAACTATTTTGTGCAATACGACTCTCTGATTTAAGGGCACAAAAATTAAACATTTTTGCCAAATTTCCATTTTTTTCATAAATAAACACAAGTCATATCAAGGAAATTTTACCACTAGCATGAAGTACACTGTGTCGTGAAAAAACATTCTCAAAATCAGTTGGCTACATTGAAGCATTACAGAGCTATAACCTCATAAGTGACAGTGGTCAGAATTGTAAAAACTAACTTGGTGATTAAGTACCAAATTTGCTCTGTCACTAAGAGGTTAAAAAATGTGGGCTCCCGCGCAATTTTCTGCACCAGAGGGGGAAAGCCGAAGGTCGGGGGCCAATATTTGTAGCCTGGGAAGGGGGTAATACCCATGGCTCCTTCCCAGGCTATGAATATCAGCCCACAGCTGTCTGCATAGCCTTTACTGGCTATTAAAATAGGGAGACCCCCAAAAAAATGAAGTGGGGTCCCCCTATATTTTATAGCCAGAAAGGCTATGCAGACAGCTGCAGGCTAATATTCATAGCCTAGAAGGGGCCATAGATATTGCCCCCCCGGCTACAAATACCAGCCCGCAGCAGCCCCAGAAATGGCGCATCTATAAGATACGCCAATTCTGGCACTTAGCCCCTCTCTCCCACCGCCGTGTAGCGGTGGCATATGGGGTAATAAGGGGTTAATGTCACCTTGCTATTGTAAGGTGACATTAAGCCCGGTTAATAATGGAGAGGCATCAATAGGATGCCTATCCGTTATTAATCTTATAGTAATAAAGGGTTAAAAAAAAACACGCATAAGAATAAAGTATTTTAATGAAATAAAACACGACACATTTTTCCATAATTTTTATTACACGCCCAGATCCTAGCGAAGCCATCGATCACCTGCAAAAAAAATAAAATAAACCAACAATATACTCCCTGTCTGACGTAATCCCATTAATAATGATTGTCCCACAGCGATCTCCCCTATAGAGCTGTCACATCGATAGAGGTGACCTCTCTTTAGACCTCCGATGACAAACTGACCGGAGATAACCCTCCAGCAGCGTGTAATCGGAAATAAGCCTCTCGCTTTATGGCACTACAGCGTGAGCAAATTCTTACGCTGTAGTGCTGCAAAGTGACAGGTGAACTCAGGTGACCGGTCAGCGGCAGAGTGATAAAATGCGGAGGATTATGTCTGTCATTGTATCACTGGATCCCCTGGAGAGCGGTTACATCAGCTGATGTGGCAGCTCTCCACGGGAGATTGACATGGGACCCTCATTATTAATGGATTATGGCAGAAAGGTGAGTATAGGTTGGTTTATTATTTTAATATTATTTGCATGAGACGAAAGTTTCGGGGAATTAGGTGTGTGCGGTATGTACTCTATGTTATGCGTTGTATGTTATGTGTATGTACTGTATGTTATATGTTGCATGTTCTTTATGTCTTTTTTTTTACATTCACCACATTAGCCGGATGATGGGAATACTACTTTCCAATCATCCGCTAATGCTGTCACTGTAGCGGGCATAGCCGGATGGGACAAGTAGTTCCATCGGACGATGCCGACACAGCCCTCATACCCACGCACAGCCCCACATACCCCCTGCACAGCCCTGCATACCCCCACACAGACCCCCGTACAGCCCTGCATACCCCCGCACAGAATCCCGCACACCCCCGCATACCCCCACACAGCCCCGCATACCCCCGCACAGCCCCGCACATCCCCGCATACCCCCACACAGCCCCGAATACCCCCGCACAGACTCCCTCACAGCACAGCCCCGCACAGACCCATACATCCCCACACAGACCCCCGCCCAGCCCTCCATACCTCCGCGCAGCCCCAGACTCCCGCACAGCCTCGCATACCCCTGCACACCCCGCACAGCCCCGCATACCTCCACACAGCCCCACACAGCCCCGCACAGACACCCGCACAGCCTCGCATACTCGCGCACAACCCCGCATACTCCTGCACACTCGCGCACAGCCCTGCATACCTCAGCACAGTCCCCACACAGACCCCCTCACAGCCCCGCATAGATTCCCGCATACCCCCACCCAGCCCCGCATACCCCACACAGACCCCCCGCACAGCCTCGCCTACCCCCACACAGACTCCCACACAGCCCCACATACCCCTGCACAGTCCCCAGCACAGCCACACACAGACACGCACACCCCGGCACACACCCCCGCATAGCCCCGCATACCTCCGCACATCCCCGCACAGACCTCTGCACAGCCCCACACAGACACACAGACTCCCACACAGCTCTGCGTACCCCCACTGAATAGGTCACTGAGGAGGATGGCAGGCATAGGCTAGGCCACCAGGAAACCACAAAGGTTGGTCATTTAGCAGATTGCAGACCCCTAATCCTAACAACACAACTAACAGGAGCCATAGAGCATACCTACGCTGCCCTAGATGCCTCGGCACAGCCGGAAAACTAATTAAGCCTAAAGCAAGAAAGGTGAAATCAAACTGTCCCGGATTAGAACCCCAAAGAAATAGATGGCCCCCAAACATATACAGTTGGGTCCATATATATTTGGACAGAGACAACATTTTTCTAATTTTGGTTCTAGACTTTACCACAATGAATTTTAAACAAAACAATTCAGATGCAGTTGAAGTTCAGACTTTCAGCTTTCATTTCAGAGTATCCACATTAAAATTGGATGAAGGGTTTAGGAGTTTCAGCTCCTTAACATGTGCCACCCTGTTTTTAAAGGGACCAAAAGTAATTGCCATATTAAATAATTGTAAATAAAACATTCATTTCTAGTACTTGGTTGAAAACCCTTTCTTGGCAATGACTGCCTGAAGTCTTGAACTCATGGACATCACCAGACGCTGTGTTTCCTCCTTTTTGATGCTCTGCCAGGCCTTCACTGCGGTGGTTTTCAGTTGCTGTTTGTTTGTGGGCCTTTCTGTCTGAAGTTTAGTCTTTAACAAGTGAAATGCATACTCAATTGGGTTGAGATCAGGTGACTGACTTGGCCATTCAAGAATATTCCACTTCTTTGCTTTAATAAACTCCTGGGTTGCTTTGGCTTTATGTTTTGGGTCATTGTCCATCTGTAGTATGAAACGACGACCAATCAGTTTGGCTGCATTTGGCTGGATCTGAGCACACAGTATGGCTCTGAATACCTCAGAATTAATTCGGCTGCTTCTGTCCTGTGTCACATCATCAATAAACAGTAGTGACCCAGTGCCATTGGCAGCCATGCATGCCCAAGCCATCACACTGCCTCCTCCATGTTTTACAGATGATGTGGTATGCTTTGGATCATCAGCTGTACCACGCCTTCGCCATACTTTTCTCTTTCCATCAGTCTGGTAGAGGTTGATCTTTGTTTCATCTGTCCAAAGAATGTTCTCCCAGAACTGTGCTGGCATTTTTAGATGTTTTTTTTACCAAAGTCCAGTCTAGCCTTTTGATTCTTGATGCTTATGAGTGGCTTGCACCGTGCAGTGAACCCTCTGTATTTACTTTCATGCAGTCTTCTCTTTATGGTAGATTTGGATATTGATACGCCTACCTCCTGGAGAGTGTTGGTCACTTGGATGGCTGTTGTGAAGGGGTTTATCTTCACCATGGAGACAATTCTGCGATCATCCACCACTATTGTCTTCCGTGGGTGCCCAGGTCTTTTTGCATTGATGAGTTCACCAGTGCTTTCTTTCTTTCTCAGGATGTACCAAACTGTAGATTTTGCCACTCCTAATGTTGTAGCAATTTCTCGGATGGGTTTTTTCTGTTTTTGCAGCTTAAGGAAGGTTTGTTTCACCTGCACGGAGAGCTCCTTTGACCACTTGTTTCCTTCACAGCAAAACCTTCCAAATGCAAGCACCACACCTCAAATCAACTCCAGTCCTTTTATCTGCTTAATTGAGAATGACATAACAAAGGGATTGCCCACACCTGTCCATGAAATAGCCTTGGAATCAATTGTCCAATTACTTTTGGTCCCTTTAAAAACAGGGTGGCACATGTTAAGGAGCTGAAAGTCCTAAACTCTTCATCCAATTTTAATGTGGATACCCTCAAATGAAAGCTGAACATCTGCACTTCAACTGCATCTGAATTGTTTTGTTTAAAATTCATTGTGGTAATGTCTAGAACCAAAATTAGAAAAATGTTGTCTCTGTCCAAATATATATGGACCTAACTGTATTGTCGATGAGACAAGATCAGGCACAAACACAGGCAGAAAATAGACTGAGCAAATGATGGGGCCCAAGCTGTCTAGATAGGATAGGAAAGGAAAGACACTGTCTGCAATCACGCAAAAACCCTAAAAAATCCAACACGTCTGATGTACAAAAGCGCTGAGGTCTCATGACCTCTCCTCCACTATATCAGCATTCTGGTGTGAACTGGCAGCAAAGCAAAATAGACTAATATAACAGGGGACTGAACAAACTGACACAAGCTGTAACATATGGAGCAGGGTCCAGCACAGCCCCAGCAGGAAGCACGCTAAACCCTCAAAGCAAAGTAGAAAGAGGCAAAACCCGATCAGATGCAAAGGATTAGCAAATGAACAACTTAACTGAAAAATGCAGGATCAGGCAGGAGACAGCAGACCTCAAGATGCACAGGAAAAAACTAAACATCAGCAACAACTGAGGGAAGCCTGCTCACTTATATCCTCCCAGTCAGTAACCCCTGATTTCCAATCATCGTCGTCAGGTGGCAGACTTCTGTCAACCCGGCCAGTTCCACGACCCGCAGTAACCATCAGAGGGAGCCCCGACTCAGAAGTCAAATCCAGAAAATTCACAACAGTACCCCCCCTTGAGGAGGGGTCACCGAACCCTCATCCATGCCACCAGACCGATCAGGATGGGCCCGGTGAAAAGCACAAACCAATCCCTCGGCATGAATGTTAGAAGTAGAGACCCAAGAATTATCCTCCTGGCCATAACCTTTCCACTTGACCAAGTACTGGAATCTCCATCTAGCCAGATGAGAATCCAATATCTTCTCTACTTCATACTCCAAATTACCCTCAACCAATACAGGGTCAGGGGGCGCCGCCATGGGAACTACTGGCTCCACAAACCTTTTCAACAAAGATTTATGAAAAACATTATGAATCTTAAAGGTAACTGGAAGAGCCAAATGGAAAGAAATGGGGTTAAGGATTTCCAAAATCTTATAAGGTCCAATGAACCTTGGCTTGAATTTTGGACACGCAACCTTCATAGGAATATTTTTTGAGGACAACCAAACCATATCACCCACTTTAAACCCGGGACCAATGGTCCTATGCCGGTTGGAAAACCTTTGGGCCTTTTCCTGAGAGTGGGACAGGAAATCCCACCATAATATCTTTAACGGTTTCTGCCAGACCTTTCTGAAAGAGAGCTGCTAGGACATCATCATTCTATTTAGTAAGGACCGCCCACTTTCAGAATTTTTGACAATGTAGCTCTGCAGAATCCTGACCCTGGTTCAATTCTAATAAGGTTTTCTCAGCATGATCAATAGCATTAGGTTCATCAAACAACAACCCCAGGGCCTGAATAAACGCATCCACATTAGCCAGAATAGGATCTCCAGGTGTCAGAAAAAGCCCAGTCCTGGGGATTGCCACGCAGCAGGGAGATGACAATTTTAACCTGCTGCACCGAGCTCATCGATGAGTTAGGTTCCAAAGCGAAAAATAGTTTACAATTATTCTTAAAATTCAAAAATTTAGACCGATCCCCAGAAAACACATCAGGAGTAGGGATCTTTGGTTCTACAGCAGATGATTGAGCGAGATAGGCAGAAATTCCCCTCCCTTCAGCAGCGAGCTGCTCAACATGATCAGACAATTGCTTAATCTCCATCAAGGAGAAAGAGAAAAAAAATCCTCCTACGGCCCCAGAGAAAAAGAGGAAACATATATAAAAAAATTCTGACACTTTTTTTTTTTACAATTCTTTCCTTCTTTAGAGTACCCTAGAGTCTCCAGTTTTGGCTGGTGATTCTGTTATGAATAGGTCACCGAGGAGGATGGCAGGAATAGGATAGGCCACCAGGAAACCAGAAAGGTTGGTCATTTAGCGGATTGCAGACCCCTAATCCTAACAACACAACTAACAGTAGCAGTGGAGCGTACCTACGATGCCCTAGACACCTCGGCACAGCCAGAGAACTAATTAAGCCTAAAGCAAGAAAGGTGAAATCTAAACTGCCCCGGATTAGAACCCCAAAGAAATAGATAGCCCCCAAACATATATTGTTGGTGAGACAAGAAGAGGCACAAACACAGGCAGAAAATAGACTGAGCAAATGATGGGGCTCAAATTGTCTAGACAGGATAGGAAAGGAAAGACACTCTGCAATCACGCAAAAAGCCTAAAAAATCCAACACGTCTAATGTACAAAAACACTGAGGTCTCACGACCTCTCCCCAACTATATTACCATTCTGGCATGAACTGGCAGCAAAGCAAAAGAGACTAATATAACAGCGGACTGAACAAACTGACACAAGCTGTAACATATGGAGCGGGGTCCAGCACAGTCCGAGCATGGAGCACGCTGAACCCTCACAGCAAAGCAGAAAGAGGCAAAACCAGATCAGATGCAAAGGATTAGCAAATGAACAACTTAACTGAAAAATGCAGGATCAGGCAGGAGACAGCAGACCTCAAGATGTACAGTAAAAAACTAATCACCAGCAACAACTGAGGGAAGCCTGCTCACTTATATCCACCCAGTCAGTAACCCCTGATTTCCAATCATCGTCATCAGGTGGCAGACTTCTGTCAACCTGACCAGCTCCACTACCCACAGTAACCACCAGAGGGAGCCCCGACTCAGATCCAGAGAATTCACAACACCACACACAGACTCCCGCACAGCCCCGCATAGACTACCGCATAGCTCAGCATACCCACACACAGCCCCCTGCACAGCCTCGCACAGCCCCCCGCAACGCTTCGCATACCTCCGCACAGCCACACACAGCCCCGCACAGACTCCTGCACAGCACCGCATACCCCCGTACAGACCCCCGCACAGCCCTGCATACCTCTGCAAAACCCAACACAGACTTCTGCACAGCCTCACACAGCCCTGCACAGACCTGCATACCCCTGCACAGACCCACGTACAGACCCGCATACCTCCGCACAGCCTCACACAGCTCCGCATACCCCCGCACAACCCCACATACTCCCGCACAGACCCCCGCACAGCCCTGCATACCCCCGGACAGCCCCCACACAGACCCCGGCACAACACCGCACAGACTCCCACACAGCCCCGCAAAGCCCCGCGTACCCCCGCATAGACCCCCATACAGCCTCGCACAGACCCACGCACAGCGCCACATATCCCCGCAAAATACATTTTGGTTTCATTTTCGTATGTTTTTTGGTGCAACTGTAAAAATGGCATGAAGCTCTGAAAAAATTGGTTTAAGCTGTGAGCTAGGAGTCAGGAATGCTTCAAGGGGCGATCCCCATGATGTCCCCGTGTCATTTCAGCAGTGTTTCCATCATTTTCTGACGTTTTTAGACCTTTAGAAAAAAAACGGGGGGGGGGGGGATCATGGTAAAAATGCTCGGGTCTCCCATAGACTTACATTTGGCCCGCTGCTTGGGTCAAGTACCCAAGTATATCAATGTGCTCGGCCTGAGAGACGAGCACAGGAGCATTTTAGCTCGCTCATCACTAGTACTCATCTAAAACTGTTTCCCAAAGATAAAAAACGAGAATTAACTTAAAAAGATTAGAGAAAAGACAGGACTAACAATATTATAGAAAGAGGATACAGAAGGTGAGGAGTAAAGCAAATAGTCAGAACGATACATATAAAATATGTCTTCTTTTAAACACATACTCCAAAGTTGCACTCACTATTCTGCTGGTGCAGTCACTGTGTACATACATTACATTACTGATCCTGAGTTACATCCTGTATTATACCCCAGAGCTGCACTCACTATTCTGCTGGTGCAGTCACTGTGTACATACATTACTGATCCTGAGTTACATCCTGTATTTTACCCCAGAGCTGCACTCACTATTCTGCTGGTGCAGTCACTGTGTACACACATTACATTACTGATCCTGAGTTACATCCTGTATTATACCCCAGAGCTGCACTCACTATTCTGCTGGTGCAGTCACTGTGTACATACATTACATTACTGATCCTGAGTTACCTCCTGTATTATACTCCAGAGCTGCACTCACTATTCTGCTGGTGCAGTCACTGTGTACATACATTACATTACTGATCCTGAGTTACATCCTGCATTATACCCCAGAGCTGCACTCACTATTCTGCTGGTGCAGTCACTGTGTACATACATTACATTACTGATCCTGAGTTACCTCCTGTATTATACTCCAGAGCTGCACTCACTATTCTGTTGGTGCAGTCACTGTGTACATACATTACATTACTGATCCTGAGTTACATCCTGTATTATACCCCAGAGCTGCACTCATTATTCTGCTGGTGCAGTCACTTTGTACATACATTACATTACTGATCCTGAGTTACATCCTGCATTATACCCCAGAGCTGCACTCACTATTCTGTTGGTGCAGTCACTGTGTACATACATTACATTACTGATCCTGAGTTACCTCCTGTATTATACTCCAGAGCTGCACTCACTATTCTGCTGGTGCAGTCACTGTGTACATACATTACATTACTGATCCTGAGTTACCTCCTGTATTATACTCCAGAGCTGCACTCACTATTCTGCTGGTGCAGTCACTGTGTACATACATTACATTACTGATCCTGAGTTACATCCTGTATTATACCCCAGAGCTGCACTCATTATTCTGCTGGTGCAGTCACTGTGTACATACATTACATTACTGATCCTGAGTTACATCCTGCATTATACCCCAGAGCTGCACTCACTATTCTGTTGGTGCAGTCACTGTGTACATACATTACATTACTGATCCTGAGTTACCTCCTGTATTATACTCCAGAGCTGCACTCACAATTCTGTTGGTGCAGTCACTGTGTACATACATTACATTGCTGATCCTGAGTTACCTCCTGTATTATACTCCAGAGCTGCACTCACTATTCTGCTGGTGCAGTCACTGTGTACATACATTACATTACTGATCCTGAGTTACCTCCTGCATTATACTCCAGAGCTGCACTCACTATTCTGCTGGTGCAGTCACTGTGTACATACATTACATTACTGATCCTGAGTTACCTCCTGTATTATACTCCAGAGCTGCACTCACTATTCTGCTGGTGCAGTCACTGTGTACATACATTACATTACTGATCCTGAGTTACATCCTGTATTATACCCCAGAGCTGCACTCATTATTCTGCTGGTGCAGTCACTGTGTACATACATTACATTACTGATCCTGAGTTACATCCTGCATTATACCCCAGAGCTGCACTCCCTATTCTGTTGGTGCAGTCACTGTGTACATACATTACATTACTGATCCTGAGTTACCTCCTGTATTATACTCCAGAGCTGCACTCACTATTCTGCTGGTGCAGTCACTGTGTACATACATTACATTACTGATCCTGAGTTACATCCTGTATTATACTCCAGAGCTGCACTCACTATTCTGCTGGTACAGTCACTGTGTACATACATTACATTACTGATCCTGAGTTACATCCTGTATTATACTCCAGAGCTGCACTCACTATTCTGCTGGTGCAGTCACTGTGTACATACATTACATTACTGATCCTGAGTTACCTCCTGCATTATACTCCAGAGCTGCACTCACTATTCTGCTGGTGCAGTCACTGTGTACATACATTACTGATCCTGAGATACATGGGTCACCCTCCCAGGGCTGTGGGGTAATCGGTACTGGGCCGGTGTCAGCGGGATGTGTCACAGCAGCAGTGACCTGGTCCGTGGTCCTGGGCGCCCATGTATTGGGGGAATGTAGTTAGATGAATAGTTTGTGACGCCACCTGTGGTGTTCGGCAAGGGAGGTGTTAAGCCGACGCTGCATGCAGATCCGCTGGGACTGATGGTATGGTGCAGCAAAGATGTAAAAGCTCCCCACAGGTGACGCTATAGTCCCAGGGCAGTGTAGATGTGGTTGGTACAGGGATGTAGCAGTGCCAGAAAGGTAGGAAGCAGACAAGACACAGCGGGATGCAATTTCTGTACCTTTACTTGATAACTGCAGTCCAGGGTCCTGATTACAGATGGTAACGGAGCAGGCTAGCCTGGAAGCAATTCAGGGATTCTCTCTCAGCAGACGGGCTGTGCAGTCTCCTTCCTAACGCTTATTTGAATGTAGCACTGCAGTACCAAGTTACTCTGAAGTTCCTCCTGTCAGATGTTCCCAAGAACCGTACTTGCATGGCAGACATCTGTAGCTTCCTCGCTCTCTGAGTCCTGGCTCTCTATCCAAGCTGCTGTTGTGCCTCAAGTCTTAGATGGGAGTAGGGCATGTACAGCCTCCTACTCCTCTGGTATCTGCTGTAGGACCTTTAATATCCATACAGCCGTGGAGACCAGGCTCCAGTTCGTGCGCTCTCAAGCTGAGGGAGCTCGCCTTCCGCAGCTCAACCTCCAGCTTCCTTCCACACGTCTGCACACTTCACTCTCTGCAGACTCACTGAACTCTACTTCCTTCTGGCCCTCGGAGAGCACTCCTCACCTTAATCTTTGTTCAGAGCTCCCCCTGCTGGCCAGGAGTGGAACTGTGTTGCATGTATGGATTGACTGCGAGAGAGACCCATCATTGCCTCCAAGCCTGGCATTACCCTTCCCTGGAGGAAGGCAAAGCCACTGTGGCGACCATACTCCTGGGAGCGCCACATTCCCCCCTAGTCAGCAACTCAGCACTCCTGGGCTGAACAAAAACATGAAAAACACATATGAACAGTTATACATTAATAATTGTACAAGATTTGTAAAAAAGGAAAAATGTACAAAAACCAAGTGCTTCAAAAATGGTCCTATGATGATAAGTCCAGCATCAATGTCCATGGTCCATTCCTGGGCAAATGGTGAAAGTTTTTGACCACACACAAGTCCTGTGGTTCAGTGTCCATAAAACAAATTCCAAAGGAAACTCTTACAGGTTACCTGTAGGCACAAAACGTGAAAAACTGTTACATATTTACATTTCAACAATTTCAACATTTACATTTAACTATATACGATATCTAAGGGGTGGTATACCTTGTGTGGTGCGGGTAGACCTGCGTAACTCTAGTGTGGGCAAACTGGGTAGCATTCTCCTATGGACTCTTAGGCCTCTTTCACACTTCCGTTTTTTACAATCAGTCACAATCCGCCAGGTTTTGATAAAAAACGGATCCTCAAAAAAAAAAAAAAAATTCTCTCTCTCTCTCTCTCTCTCTCTCTCTCTCTCTCTCCCCCCTTCCCGGCCAGCGATTCCTTTAAATTTCTTCATTTTCAGGATCCGTCTAAAAACGGATCCTGTGCCATCCGTTCACATCAGTTGAGAACGGATCCGCTTGTCCGCCTTTTTGGCGGATTATAACTGATGCAAAAAACTGAAGTGTGAAAGAGGCCTTAGACTCACCATGAGTACAACAGGTTCACCACTGGCAGGGCGAGGGTTCTCTGGCTCCACTGCTGGTGTGGCATCTGCTACCTGATTTTCCTGATTCTCTTGAGTCACTTCTTCTTGTGCTACCACTTGGGGAAACAGCAACACTGGCACCACTATAGCATCGTTCACTTTAGTCCAATTCGCAGGGAACTCTCCAAGCACTGTGCTGAGCTTCTCTTCTTCCACCATGGGTTGGATGTTATCTGGTTCTTCTTTCCTTTCTTTTAACTGGTCAGGACACAACTTAAAATGATCTCTTGATACTGCTGCTGAGGTCTCTCCTCCATCTTTACTAACAAGGCAAACCTTGGTATTATCAAAGTTCGAGGGCAGAATGGTATAAGGTTCAGCTTCCCACTGATCATCCAATTTGTGCAATCTTCTCTTTCTTTTCAAGACTTGCTCCCCTGGTGACAAAGGAATGGCAGGTGCATTTTCATTGTAAAGCTTCTCCTGCTTTTGTCTTGCCAGAGCCAGACTCTTCTCCACACATTCTTGAACTCTTCTGTACTGTTGCTGCCTCTCCGTGTCCCAATCAGCATCTGGGGATGCTACTTCAGGCGTCAGGACTCCCATGTCTAAGTCAATAGGCAGTTTACCAGGTCTGGCTCTAATTAAATAGGCTGGGGTACAGTTGGTAGAGTTCACGGGAATATGGTTGTAGAGGTCTACCAGATCGGGCAACTTCTCTGGCTACAGATTCCTCTCCTCCAAGGGCAAAGTCTTCAGGAGGTCAATCATTACCTGGTTCATCTTCTCGCACATGCCATTGGTCTGTGGGTGATACGGTGTTGTCCGGATCTTCTTACAACCATACAGGTTACAGAATTCTTGGAACACTTCTGCCTCAAAAGCTGGACCTTGATCTGTCAGCACTCCTTCAGGATACCCATGGGGTCTACAGAAGTGCTGTTGGAATGCTCTGGCTGCTGTCCTGGCAGTTTGATCTTTGACAGGCACAACTACCAGGAATCTTGAGTAGTGGTCCACAATGGTAAGTGCATAGCTGTAGCCTGACCGGCTCGGAACCAGCTTCACATGGTCCAGGGCTACCAAATCAAGGGGCTGCTTGGTGATGATTGGCTGTAGGGGAGCTCTCTGGCTGTCTCGATCCTTTCTGCGCAGGTTACATTGTCCACACTCCCGTCACCACCTCTCAATGGCTTTCCTCATACCAGTCCAATAGAACCTCTCTCGGAGCAATACTTCCAACTTCTTCCATCCGAAGTGTCCAGCTCCATTGTGGTATGCTTCCAGGACCATTGATGCCTCTCTCTTTGGGACTATCACCTGCCAAACCAGCTCATGAGTGCGGGCAATGATACACCTCAGACAACTTCCCTTCATAAATGAACAGCCGGGCTCTTTCCTTCCACAACTGCTGAGTTTCTTCAGGAGCATCCGACTCTGGACGTGAGTCAGCTCGTGTCAGCATCTCCTTCACCAGGCGGACTGCAGGGTCACTATCTTGCGTTTCTGCCCAATCATGATGGGGCAATGGGTTCAGGGTGACCTCCTTCAAGCCAGACCGTCGGTTTCTCACTCCTTGAGCACGTTGGGCCGCAAGTGGCCGGTGGAATGGAGGTAGCTCTATCTCTTCAAGAGCCTCAGGGTCTTCTCTTGCATCTGGTAGGTTAGGCATTCTGGACAGCGCATCAGCATTGGCATTCTTGTGCCCTGCCCGGTACTTGATGGTAAATTCATAGTTCGATAGCCGAGCCATCCATCGCTGTTCCAGTGCACCTAGTTTTGCAGTGTCCAAATGCGTCAACGGATGGTTGTCCATGAAGATAGTGAACTTGGCGGAGGCCAGGTAATGCTTGAACCTTTCGGTGACAGCCCAGACTATGGCAAGGAACTCCAGCTTGAAAGAACTGTAGTTATCAGGGATCCTTTCAGTGGGGTGCAGCTTCCTGCTGGCGTAGGAGATCACTCTTTCTTTCCCATTCTGTACCTACGACAGTACTGCTCCTAGTCCCACGTTGCTGGCATCTGTGTACAGCACAAAGGGTTTGTCATAATCTGGGTAAGCCGGACCTCGTCTCCTGTGAGAGCCATCTTCAATCTGGTGAAGGACCTTTCCAACTCTTCAGCCCATTCAAAGGTGGAATTTTTCTGTTTGGTCTTCTTGGACTGCCCCACCAAGAGATTTTGCATAGGGGTGGCTATTTCAGTAAAGCCTTTGATAAATCTTCGGTAGTGGCCTATCAGTCCAAGGAATTGGCGTACTTCAGGAAGGTTGCTGGGCTTCGGCCAGTCCCGGATGACTGTGACCTTGTCAGGATCTGGTGCCACACCTTCTGCACTGACCATGTGACCGAGGTACTGTACCTTTGGGCTTCAGGAGATGGCATTTAGAAGGCTTCACCTTCAGGCCAAAATTGGACAAAGCTTCAAACACTTCAGCCAGGTGTTCCAGATGATCTTCATAGGTTTTGGAGAAAACAATGACATCATCCAGATACAACAGGACCGTCTCAAAGTTCATGTGTCCCAGGCAGCACTCCATCAGCCGTTGAAATGTTCCTGGAGCAGTGCAGAGCCCAAATGGCATATAATTCAACTCACAGAGACCCATTGGAGTGGTAAATGCTGTTCTCTCCTTGTCTGCCTCTGCCACGGGAACCTGCCAATACCCACTGGTGAGATCCAAGGTGGAAAAGTAATTAGCAGTTTTAAGTGCAGCTGATGATTCCTCAATTCTAGGTAATGGGTAGGCATCTTTATGTGTAATGCTGTTAATTTTCCTATAATCAACGCACATTCTCATGGTACCATCCTTTTTCTTTACAAAAACTATTGGAGCTGCCCAGGGGCTACAACTGTCTCTGATGACCCCAGCTTCCTTCATCTCTCTCAACATACTCTTATCACACTGGTACTGTGTTGGGGGTATAGGTCTGTACGTCTCTTTTATGGGTGGATGGTCTCCCGTGGGGATATGATGTTGGACACCTTTTGCCTGCCCAAAATCTAGTGGGTGTTTGCTGAATACCCGCTCATACTCTTGTGTCACTCTGTAAACCCCATTTTTCTGGTATGAAGGTGTAGAGTCAGTTCCCACCTGCAGTTGCTGACACCACTCATCTGGCTGCTTCACAGAGCCTTTGTCCTCCACCTGATCGAATGAGACCAAGGGCTCTGCTGCCTGCAAAGAGTTGTTATTAACGGTGAGCAGCTTGGTAACTGTGGCGTACCGAGGTATTGTGGCTTCCTCCTCCCCACAATTCAAAAGGCGTACAGGTACTCTCCCCATTTGTACATCAACCACCCCTCTGGCTGTCAGGACAGTGGGCCTGCTTTCGGAGTATACCGGTTCCACTAATGCCTGGTAATCCCTCCCTCTAAGGCCTATAGCTGCCCGACACCATATCAACATTTCACTCCTGGGGGGTATTACAATGGGAAAAGCATCACTCAGTCTGACGCTGCCAATCTCTCCGCCAGAGAGTTCTACCTGTTGTCTTTGCATCAGGGCTCGGATCTCCTTCTGCAGGACTTGTTGTTCACTGGAACCAGAAGTCTCAGCTACCTGTTGCAACAAGACAATAACTCAGTCAGACAATTTTCAATTACATTTGTACTAAGAGTCATCATGGGATTACATTCACGTCGATCAATATCAACAACTATCAGACCTTGTGATTTTAGCTCTACCCGCCCCACCTTAACAGTAATTTCCTTGCATCCAATCTGCGGCAAGGTATGACCGTTACTAGCAACTGCTGTTAGTTCATCAGTTGGGCCACGGGTGAGTTCTGAATCAGCCCAATACCTCTTGTACAGAACGTACGGCATAGTGGTCACCTGGGAGCCAGTGTCCAACAAAGCGTTCATGGGGATGCCGTCAATCACCACAGGAAGGATCGGTTTCCCTCCCACATACTTGGCTCTCCAGTTCCTCGGGCCTGCTGAACCTACTCCTTGGGGTTGGCCCTCTGCCTCAGGGGTTGCTTGTCTAAAGGACAGTACCTTGCAAGATGATCTGCCTTGTAGCAGTGATGACAGATGGGACGTCCGTTCTGGTCATAGCGATCGTTGTTCCTTCCTCGAAGTTGCGGGGTTCTCCACCTCCGGAGCCATGGGACATCCTCTGGACTGGAAGCAAGCTGGACCTTTTCTTTGGAGTACTCCTGCAGGGACTGCACGGTTTTGGTAAGTGCAGCCATTCCTTTGGTCAGCTTCTGGACCTGAAGCTCCTCCATTGGATCCTTATCCAGGGTCTGGGTATCAGCCTCCACAGGGATGGAAGGAAAAGGCGTTGTTTCCTGATGGTAGGTGATCGCTAGGTGCCTCTGGAGCGCTGGACGGCTGTCCGTGGGTTCCTGCAGTACCCGTATAGCTTTATCCTTAAAATCAGCAAGGTTCAGATCAGGGGTTTGCATGGTTAGGATGCGTAGCTGCCCCCTGTGGGTACTAGACAGGAGTCCTTCAATGAACTGCTCCTTCAACAGTTTATCTTCTTCCTTTACACTGTCAGGATCATCTTGCTTGACTGCTCGCAGCGCCTCCTGCAGGTTGAGAGCATAATCCCTGATACTGTCTGGTGCCCTCTGTTTACAGCCAAAGAACCGCATCTTGATCTCAGCTGCAGGACGGGTGTCAAAGGTGCTCCTCAGCTTGGCCAGGACCTTTGCAACAGTCTCTTTATCGGTGGCCTGCCAGGCTTTCACCTCCCTCAGTGCGGCACCCGTTAACTGTCCAATCAGGATATTCACTTTCTGGTCTTCAGACAGAGGGTAAACTTTAAACAAGCTGCACAGTCTCTCTTTAAATTCACTCAGGGTATGTGACTCACCCGAGTACTGCGGTAGCCAGGCCGCTCCCGGTATGTAGGGCATAGACAGCGGCATTATGGGAACTGCTGCGGCGGGTGCTCCTCCTGGCGGTACCGCGGGATTGGCAACGGCGCCGACCGCTGCATTGTCGTCTGTCGCGGACATCTTCTCCCCCCTAGTGGATGTTGGTCAGGGCCGGGGGGGTTGTGTGAGCTCACCGGCGACTGCTTCGCAGGCCCGGGGCTCCGGGCTGTAGGCCTCAGCTCCTCCTCCTCTCGTACGATGTCCTATCTTCCCGCGCGGCACTTCTCTTCTTCGCGCTCTGCGGCAGGCTCCGCTCACGAAGGCCGCCCCTCTTTCTTCCCACGCGCGCCAAGCAGCGTGGTATTGGCGGTTTCTGGCGCCAAATTCACACACAGTTCACAAACACAGTCTATGGCACACAGGAGTCGGGGATTCCGGGTTCCGTAATCCTGGTCGTGATGTCAACTTGGGTCGCCATCCCAGGGCTGTGGGGTATTCGGTACTGGGCCGGTGTCAGGGGAATGTGTCACAGCAGCAGTGAACCGCTCCATGGCCCTGGGCGCCCAAGTAATAGGGGATGTAGTTAATGGAATGGAATAGTTTGTGACGCCACCTGTGGTGCTCGGCAAGGGAGATGCTAAGCCGACGCTGCAGACAGACCCACTGGGACTGATGGTATGGTGCAGCAAAGATGTAAAAGCTCCCCACAGGTGAAGCTATAGTCCCAGGGCAGTGTAGATGTGGTTGGCACAGGGATGTAGCAGTGCCGCAAAGGTAGGAAACAGACAAGACACAGTGAGGTGCAATTTCTGTACCTTTACTTGATAACTGCAGTCCAGGGTCCTAATTACAGATGGTATTGGAGCAGGCTAGCCTGGAAGCAATTCAGGGATTCTCTCTCAGCAGACAGGCTGTGCAGTCTCCTTCCTAACGCTTGTTTGAATGAAGCACTCCAGTAATAAGTTACTCTGAAGTTCCTCCTGTCAGATGTTCCCAAGAACCGTACTTGCACGGCAGACAGCTGTAGCCTCTCTTGGGGACTTCTCGCTCTCTGAGTCCTGGCTCTCTATCCAAGCTGCTGTTGTGCCTCAAGTCTTAGTTGGGAGTAGGGCATTTACAGCCTCCTACTCCTCTCGTATCTGCTGTAGGACCATCAGTGTCCGTACAGCCGTGGAGACCAGGCTCCAGTTCGTGCGCTCTCAAGCTGAGGGAGCTCGCCTTCCGCAGCTCAACCTCCAGCTTCCTTCCACACGTCTGCACACTTCACCCTCCGCAGACTCACTAAACTCTACTTCCTCCTGGCCCTCAGAGAGCACTCCTCACCTTAATCTTGGTTCAGAGCTCCCCCTGCTGGCCAGGAGTGGAACGGTGTTGCATGTATGGATTGACTGCGAGAGAGACCCATCATTGCCTCCAAGCCTGGCATTACCCTCCCCTGAAGGAAGGCAAAGCCACTGTGGCGACCATACTCCTGGGGGCGCCACATTACATCTTGTATTATACTCCAGAGCTGCTCTCACTATTCTGCTGGTGCAGTCACTGTGTACATATATTACATTACTGATCCTGAGTTACATCCTGTATTATACTCCAGAGCTGCACTCACTATTCTGCTGGTGCAGTCACTGTGTACATACATTACATTACTGATCCTGAGTTACCTCCTGTATTATACCCCAGAGCTGCACTCACTATTCTGCTGGTGCAGTCACTGTGTACATACATTACATTACTGATCCTGAGTTACCTCCTGTATTATACTCCAGAGCTGCACTCACTATTCTGCTGGTGCAGTCACTGTGTACATACATTACATTACTGATCCTGAGTTACCTCCTGTATTATACTCCAGAGCTGCACTCACTATTCTGCTGGTGCAGTCACTGTGTACATAAATTACATTACTGATCCTGAGTTACCTCCTCTATTATACTCCAGAGCTGCACTCACTATTCTGCTGGTGCAGTCACTGTGCACATACATTACATTACTGATCCTGAGTTACATCCTGTATAGTGTTGAGCATTCCGATACCGCAAGTATCGGGTATCGGCCGATATTCGCTGTATCGGAATTCCGATACCGAGTACCGATATTTTTTCAATATCGGATACCGCAATCGGAAGTCCCCATAATGCAGTGAGCCACTGTTGTGGCTGTGATTGGCTGCTGAAATGATGTCATCATGATGCGCAGTCTGTGCGCATCATGATGCGTGGTCTGTGCCAAGTGCGTGGGGTCTGTGCCGACTGTCGGGGGTCTGTACGGGCCTCTCGGGGGCCTGTGCCGGCTGCCGGTGGTCTGTACGGGCCTCTCGGGGGCCTGTGCCGGCTGCCGGTGGTCTGTACGGGCCTCTCGGGGGTCTGTACACTCCTGTTGGGGGCCTGTGCCGGCTGTCGAGGGCCTGTGCCGGCTGCCGGGGGCCTGTGCCGGCTGCCGGTGGTCTGTATGGGCCTCTCGGGGGCCTGTGCTGGCTGCCGGTGGTATGTGCGGGCCTGCCAGGGGTATTGTGTGTGTGCAGGCATCGTCCGATGGGACTACAAGTCCCATCGGGCGATGCCTGCTACAATGACAGTGATTGACACATTAGCCAATGAAGGGACAGTAGTAGTCCCATCATCCGGCTAATGTGTTGAATGTAAAAAAAAAAAACATACTACATTCATACAACATACATACATACTACATATATACTACATACAAGCTACATATATACTACATTCATACAACATACATACTACATATATACTACATAATATATACTACATACATGCTACATATATACTACATTCATACAACATACATACTACATATATACTACATTCATACAGCTTACATATATACTACATACTACATACATGCTACATATATCCTACATTCATACAACATACGTACATACTACATACATACTTCATATATACTACATTCATCCAACATACATATATACTACATACATGCTACATATATAATACATTCATACAACATAAATACATGCTACATACATACTACATATATACAACATACATACTACATATATACAACATACATACTACATACATACATACAACATGCTACAGACATACAACATACTGCATACATCATACATACTGCATACAATACATACATATAGACATACAGTACATATAACATAGAGTACATACACACCATCACTTGTCACTTTGATCCCCGAAGCCAGTGTCATTTAGGAAAAAATATGAAAATAACAAACAAGCCATATACTCCCTGATCTGCAGAAATCCATGAGTGTCCCACACCGATTTCTCGTGGAGAACAGCAGCATCAGTGAATGCGACCACTCTCTACGGGGCTCCATGAATCCAGTGATGGGAGGTAGGTATCCTTCCGCACTGTGTTCCTCCGCCACTGTAAAAAAATAGTCCCTAGTCTCACTTTTGGCATTGCTGTGTGAGAAAGTTCCCGCACAGCTTTTGCCATAAAGTGAGACCAGGGACTATTTTTTTACAGTGGCGGAGGAATACAGTGTGGAAGGATACCTAGCTCCCGTCACTGGATCCCTTAAGCCCTGTAGAGAGCGGTCGCATCAACTGATGCTGCTGTTCTCCACGAGAGATCGGTGTGGGACCCTCGTGGATTTCTGTGGATCAGGGAGTATATTGGTTGTTTGTTATTTTCATATTTTTTTCTAGATGACACTGGCTTCGGGGATCAAAGTGACAAGTGATGGTTAGTATGTACTCTATGTTATATGTACTGTATGTCTATATGTATGTATTGTATGAATGTATGAATGTATTGTATGCAGTATGTATGTAGTATGTATGCAGTATGTAGTATGTATGTAGGTTGTATGTCTGCAGCATGTTGTATGTATGTAGTATGTATGTTGTATGAATGTAGCATATATGTAGTATGTATGTAGCATGCATGTATGTAGTATGTATGTAGTATGCAGTCTGTATGTATGTTGTATGAATGTAGTATATATGTAGCATGTATGTAGTATGTATGTATGTTGTATGAATGTAGTATATAAGTAGCATGTAAGTAGTATGTAGAATGTATGTATGTTGTATGAATGTAGTATATATGTAGCATGTAAGTAGTATGTAGACTGTATGTATGTTGTATGAATGTAGTATATATGTAGCATGTATGTAGTATATATGTATGCTGTATGAATGTAGTATATATGTAGCATATATGTAGTATATATGTATATTCTATGAATGTAGTATATATGTAGTTCGTATGTAGTATGTTTGTATGTTGTATGAATGTAGTATATATGTAGTATGTATGTAGTATGTATGTAGTATGTATGTAGTATGTATGTAGTATGTATGTAGTATGTATGTATGTAAGTAGTATGTTTTCTTTTTTTTTTTACATTCAACGCATTAGCCGGATGATGGGACTACTACTGTCCCATCATTGGCTAATGTGTCAATCACTGTCATTGTAGCAGGCGTAGCCCAATGGGACTTGTAGTCCCATCGGATGATGCCTGCACACACACAAAACCCCCGGCAGCCAGCACAGACCCCAAGAGGCCCGCACAGACCACCGGCAGCTGGCACAGGCCCCCGGCAGCCGGCACAGACCACTGACAGCCGGCACAGGCCCCCGAGAGGCCCGTACAGACCACCGGCAGCCGGCACCGGCCCCCGACAGTCGGCACAGACCCCGCCCACACACACAGACACGCACAGTGTCCGCCCACGCACCGCCCACATTCTTCCCCCCCTCCCGAACAGGATGTACAAGGCAAGAAAGGGTTTTTTTTAATTCCAATATTTCTGTCCCATTGACTTGAATGGGACTTCCGGGATCGGAATCGGCGATACCCAATACTTTTTTCATATCGGCCGATCCAATCCGATCCGATATTTTTCAATATCGGGTGGTATCGCTCAACACTAATCCTGTATTATACACTAGAGCTGCACACACCATTCTGCTGGTGCAGTCACTGTATACATACATTACTGATCCTGAGTTACATCCTGCCTTATACTCCAGAGCTGCACTCACTATTCTGCTGGTGCAGTCACTGTGTATATACATTACTGATCCTGAGTTACATCCTGTATTATACACCAGAGCTGCACTCACTATTCTGCTGGTGCAGTCACTGTGTACATACATTACATTACTGATCCTGAGTTATCTCCTGTATTATACCCCAGAGCTGCACTCACTATTCTGCCGGTGGAGTCACTGTGTACATACATTACATTACTGATCCTGAGTTATCTCCTGTATTATACCCCAGAGCTGCACTCACTATTCTGCCGGTGGAGTCACTGTGTACATACATTACTGATCCTGAGTTACATCCTGTATTATACCCCAGAGCTGCACTCACTATTCTGCTGGTGCAGTCACTGTGTACATACATTACATTACTGATCCTGAGTTATCTCCTGTATTATACCCCAGAGCTGCACTCACTATTCTGCTGGTGCAGTCACTGTGTACATACATTACATTACTGATCCTGAGTTATCTCCTGTATTATAACCCAGAGCTGCACTCACTATTCTGCTGGTGCAGTCACTGTGTACATACATTACATTACTGATCCTGAGTTACATCCTGTATTATACCCCAGAGCTGCACTCACTATTCTGCTGGTGCAGTCACTGTGTATATACATTACATTACTGATCCTGAGTTACATCCTGTATTATAATCCAGAGCTGCACTCACTAATCTGCTGGTGCAGTCACTGTGTACATACATTACATTACTGATCCTGAGTTACATCCTGCCTTATACTCCAGAGCTGCACTCACTATTCTGCTGGTGCAGTCACTGTGTATATACATTACATTACTGATCCTGAGTTACATCCTGTATTATACTCCAGAGCTGCACTCACTAATCTGCTGGTGCAGTCACTGTGTACATACATTACATTACTGATCCTGAGTTACATCCTGTATTATACCCCAGAGCTGCACTCACTATTCTGATGGTGCAGTCACTGTGTATATACATTACATTACTGATCCTGAGTTACATCCTGTATTATACTCCAGAGCTGCACTCACTATTCTGCTGGTGCAGTCACTGTGTACATACATTACATTACTGATCCTGAGTTACATCCTGTATTATACCCCAGAGCTGCACTCACTAATCTGCTGGTGCAGTCACTGTGTACATGCATTACATTACTGATCCTGAGTTACATCCTGCCTTATACTCCAGAGCTGCACTCACTATTCTGCTGGTGCAGTCACTGTGTACATACATTACATTACTGATCCTGAGTTACATCTTGTATTATACCCCAGAGCTGCACTCACTATTCTGCTGATGCAGTCACTGTGTACATACATTACATTACTGATCCTGAGTTACATCCTGTATTATACCCCAGAGCTGCACTCACTATTCTGCTGATGCAGTCACTGTGTACATACATTACTGATCCTGAGTTACAGCCTGTATTATACCCCAGAGCTGCACTCACTATTCTGCTGATGCAGTCACTGTGTACATACATTACTGATCCTGAGTTACATCTTGTATTATACCCCAGAGCTGCACTCACTATTCTGCTGGTGCAGTCACTGTGTACATACATTACATTACTGATCCTGAGTTACATCCTGTATTATACCCCAGAGCTGCACTCACTATTCTGCTGATGCAGTCACTGTGTACATACATTACATTACTGATCCTGAGTTACATCCTCTATTATACTCCAGAGCTGCACTCACTATTCTGCTGGTGCAGTCACTACGTTCATACATTACCTACACTATACTGATCATTTAAGCCTCTGTACACTATTGAGTAGTCTGTTTAATAACATCTGGATTGTTTTCATGGCCATCTCAGACCTGAGATCCTGTCATTTGCATATGTGTCTGGATTTTTGCATTACAAATCGGTATCACGAGTAGTATTTAAGCAGTATTAGTGATAAAGCCTCTGCCAGGTAATGTACCACAGTCAAGCACTTTCATGGAGCGAGCGTATAGCATCCCGTTTATTTGCCTTCTGCTGGCCACTGCTGTGGTCTTTACAGCTGGGCTCTGGATACATTCATTTATTGTAGCTGTCAACATCATCGATAGCTGGAAAAGAAGACCCTTGACTGCTGCCGATCAAATTCTCTTCTCTATCGGGCTCTCAAGGTTGATATTTCAAGTATCGTGTCTGGGGGACTTTTTTTGCACCATATTCCATCAAAATGTCTTACAAATCAGTGTGACCCATGCAGCTGTAAGGAGTCTAGTGATGTTCTCCAACTACTGCAGCCTCTGGTTCTGCACGTTGCTCTCCATGATGTTTTTCTTGAAGATCAGCAACTTCAACACCGTCTTCATTTCACAGCTGAAATCCTTCGTATTGAAGAAGATTGTCCATCTCATCTTTTCCATACTTCCTTTATCCACTCTATATACTGTCCTTGGCTCATGGTGGTATCACAACGATCTTCTCAGGTTGGATGCAAACATGAAAATGAACATATCTCAAATGATTCAGCTAAGTTTGAGCATGGAGATCTATTACTTAGTAGGCAATGTGTTTCCGTTCCTTATTAGCGCCATATTGACTTTCCTTCTGCTGAAGAACCTGTGTCTTCACCTTACCAGGATGAAAGGCAGTAATATTATAGAGACTCATCTAGATACTTACTACACCGCCATTAAATGCACTGTCTCCTGTTTTGTGAGTTACACATTACACATCATCTTCAGTCTCGTTCTTATGAATTATTACTATTTTGTTGGCATTGTAGTTTTTCATTTCATTGTGAACTTTTTTCCAGTAGTTCATTCATCCTACCTGATTTATATCACCACAAGACTTAGACACCAATTCTCCAGACTGGTCCACCTTGGAAGAAATTGTTATCTGAGAAAATGAGTAACTAAATTCCAAACTCCTGTCATCCTAATGGTCCCGGATTGCCAGAACCACCTAGATGTAATGAAAACTTACCTACTGGCTGAAGTGGTCACATTCAGTACATACAATGAAATCACTGAACTCTATGGAGAAAATTTTTGTCACGCTGGGTGAAGGAGAAGCTAAGGGCACAATAGCGAGAAGAGGATGGGTGGAGCCCAAACACTAGGAAAGGTAGGAATGGAGACCCCCTAGGCAATACCCTGTCTGCCCTAATGTCCCTAAATATGTTCCACACCTATTGCTAAGCAGGAACCTAATCTCTGACTTCCCCTAGCAATAGGCCCTGGATAGGGAGGGGACGGGGTAAGCGCTAGACAGCCCCCACCATAATGAAAGAGAAAGCAGGTGTCATGATCCAGTCCAGAATTTGTTTTCTGCTGTCTTCTCTTGGGACTGGTCATGCATGGGTTAATCTCCTCTGCCTTGTTTTGTAGCAGGCTGGGCTATTCTATGATTCTATGATTTCAGTCCTCTGCAGCCTGCGGGCCAGTGTCAGCTATAGTTCATGCTTTCAGGCTAGAACCTCTGACCATATACTGGTGATCCTTCTGCCTCTGATTTCACGACTTGTGTATGGCACAGCCTGATCTCTGGACTCCGCCTCTTGTTTTCCTTCTCTAATACTACTCTTTCTGACCAGTTTTGACACTGGCTTATACTCCGACTACGTCTTACATCTCACGCTTTTAATACTACATTCTAGGTTCTGACTTCGGCTTGTCTGACCACTCTTTCATTACCTGTGACACCTGTGCTGCTGCTCTGTGTTACTACCCTGTGTATGCCAATTCTCTACCCACACCACCACACCAGCACCCCCTGGTTGAGGTTGCACCATACTGCACTGCAGCAGCACATTACAGCAGGAAGACAAACAAGGGAATACACTTAGCTTGAGATGACACATGAGAGCTCATGCTAGCAATCTTCCAAAAGGCTCCAAGAAGAAACTAGTCAAATTCTAGCACTTCCATTAGACAGAGGTAAATAGAGCTAACACCAGCACCTTGCTAAAGGGACTCAGGGTATTTAAACATCCAGCAAGGGTGTGTCAATAAGCAGCAGAATGTGAAGGTCAGTGCTAGGTCCTAAAGGGAGAAGAATCTCACTCCATAACAGAGATGGAAATCAAGAAGATGCTTGCAAATCCAAGAGCAATGACCTTCTACAGTCGGATCCAAAATGATTGTCTGTAGCACCTGGCACACCCGTGACAATGGTCTTCTAAATATATGGTCCCCCAAAAGAAAAAGCATATATCTCAATCACGGGTGGTCAGTTTAAAAAGTTGGCCATTTGGAAAGATTTAAGTGTATGAAATGGAAGATGCAGCCAATTATGGTGTGGTTTGAAAACCATTATTTAAAATCGATGATCGTTAGAGATGACCAGATTGGCAAAATTAGAATTTGCCTGTTCAATCATTTTTCCATGGAAAATCTGCAAAGTTAATGGTTTTTTATTATTCCTCAAGTTCTCTCCAGAACTCAGAAAAAACTTTAGAGGAAAATTAAAAAAAAAAAACTTTATACTTACCCTTTTTCGACCCTCCACTATTCATTGCCACCCATCATGTTCTCATCGCATCTTCTGATCCCCTGCTGCTCACGCTGGAATCTTTGTTCTTCTCACATTGTGCTGCACTTCTAGGTATCATGGTGCTTGGAAGATTTCTGCATAGTCAGCCAGGAGGTCAACGTCCTCATGATGTCACAACGTGTACCTTGACCTTATGGGCGCCTCCGCAGAACCCTCTAAGATACCATTACTCCAGGAAATTTAGTACAGTGTAAGGATATGTACCCACATTGCAGAAATGCTGCGGAAATTTCCACAACATTTCCGCACTCACGCCGTGGGTAAAACGCATGCAAATTCGCATGCGCTTTCCCGTGGAAAACAAGCATTTTGCAAGTTCTTTTTGTTTGCGGAATGCTTGCGCATTCCAAGAGATTAGCATCGCTTGGAATGTGATAGGCAGAATGTTAAAATAATAAAAAAATATTGTTATTCTTACCTTCCGACGGCCCCCGAAATCCTTACCGCCTCTCACCATGCTCCCGGCATCTTCCGGTCCCAGTAATGCTTTGCGCGAAGGACCTGAGATGGCGTCACGCTTGCGAAAGCATGACAACATTGTGGTCATTCGTGCAAAGCATTACTGGGACCGGAAGATGCCGGGAGCATGGTGAGAGGCGGGAAGGATTTCGGGGGCCGTCGGAAGGTGAGCAGATCACTATTTTTTATTTTTATTCTATTTTTTACAGGATTATGGTACCCAGAGCATGGAGGACAGTCTCCTCTCCTCCAAACCCTGGATACCATCTGCACATAATCCACTTACTTTGTGCATGGTGGGCATAGCCACATGCGGAAAGTAAGCGGATCAATGCATTGCTATGGGGGCGGAATCGACGCAATTCCGCAAAAAGAATGTGCATGCTGCGGATTGTATGGGATGCGTTTTCTTTGCGTTTTTGCAGTGTTTTCGCAGTGGAAAGTCGCTGCGAAAACGCAAAAAAACGCAACATGTGAACGCAGCCGTAAAGGAACAAAGGCTCCATAGCTATCAGTGGGAGATGAGATTGGACGGCTAGCGATGATCGACAAAGGGTCCGGAAATGTGGGTGGTGTGGTAAGTAAAACAGTTTGCTTTTTTTCTTTACTTTTGCAGGATCCACTCTGGTTCAGAAAAATGCTGATTCCACGTGGAAGCAAATGACAAAAAAAATGCATTTTGGCAGATACTGATTTTTATGAAATTTGAGTAAAGTTCAATTGCGCTCAGATATGTTATCTCATCTCTAATGATCACCTGTACACATTTTTTATTGTGGTAATACGTTCTTTAAAACCTTTGTACTGCATGTAGGATAACTGGTGGCAGAAACTTTTATGAACTGTATATTTTTGTTTTTACATTGTGTATAATAGTTACATCACTGTGATTAAAGGTTTAACACAAATAAAGTCTCTGGGTAAATAATAAAATAGAGTTAGAAATAAATAAATATTACATGTAAATGTTTTTAAAGGATAATATGTGGTGCGATATGCAGGTATCATAGATCACCTAATGTGTGTTATTTGGGTAGTGTGGACGCTCATTGATATTGCATTGAACATGTAAAATCTATACAGGCGCTTCTCACAAAATTAGAATATCATATAATATATATATATATATATATATAATATACAGTATAGACCAAAAGTTTGGACACACCTCATTCAAAGAGTTTTCTTTATTTTCATGACTATGAAAATTGTAGGTTCACTCTGAAGGAATCAAAACTATGAATTAACACATGTGGAATTATATAATAAACAAAAAAGTGTGAAACAAGTGAAAATATGTCTTATATTCTAGGTTCTTCAAAGTAGCCACCTTTTGCTTTGATTACTGCTTTGCACACTCTTGGCATTCTCTTGATGAGCTTCCCAGTCTCAGTGTGCTGTAGGCCAAAAATACCACCACCCAACACTCCTTAGATGCATACCATGTACTTCTCCTGCACACAACTTTAACTGGCTGGTTCTCTTGTTCCAAATTGCAGATGATTCGAGTCCGTGTTCCAGAAAAACAATGGCTCTAATGCCCAATCATTATCAGTTGCCAGACAGTCCACGCTCACAGTCCAGTTTCTTCATGGGTCTGCACGACAAAGGTCTCACCAACTTTGAGACCCTGACACTGCATGTCTAAGCTTTTTAAACTCACAGGTCTGTTGCCAACACAGTAACAGCTCCAGAAATTCTGCAGCACAGTCCATACAGGCCCTCATCCGTCTTTTAAGAAAAGGGTGCAATTAACACAGTACTGACCTGGCTTGATTCTCTGGTCACCCATTTCCATTCCTACCCTTCTCCTTCTGTGAACAACAGTCTCTTTGAGTTGAACAGTCTATTGGGACAGAAAAAAGGTTTAAGGCCCTTTAAGAGTTCACAGTCTTGCAATCCAGCCAAGCGGTGCGCACTGTGTGTAAAACAAACAAAGCACTCTAGCCATGCTGATCAGGTCCTGCCCTGAGGAACATGAAACAGTTTCTTTTAGCGGCTCTTTAAGGTGTAACAGGCACAACTAACCCTTCAGGCCTCACTTTACTTACAGCCACCATTAGGCATCCGCATAATCTTCCTCTTCTTTCTCAGAGGATCATTTCCATCTGCTTCCTGGAGCCCGATTCCCAGGTGCCTGGGCCACAAGTGACCTATCTTTGGGTAGTGCTGGAGCTCCCGACATGTAGAAACAGGTGACCGCCCCTATGTGTCACCTGCACCATTGCCTGCTCCCACATAGGAGGTGGGATCCCTAGGGGGTGGTAGTAGACCTGGTATGAGCCGCCTCAAAGAGCCTCTCCCAGGCCCATTTATTTTACAGGGTGGGTTCATTCTTCTCCCTGCCTTCTCTGATCACACCCTCCACATACCAAAGTTGCCCCTCCCTTTTGATGAACATGACTGTGGTTTCAGCCGTCAGCTCTGCAGCCTTTGAGGCAAGTGTTCCATTTCTACTGCCCACTTTTTGAACAAGATGTGATCACGAGTCCTAAACTCTTCTATGGACCCCCATCTTCGCTGTGTGTCATAAGTAACAATCTCCACCAGAGATAGTAACAATCTTGCGGCAAGCAGGCCAACTAGCATATCTTCAGCCCTGCTCCTGGCTCACCGCCTCCTCTCTTCCGACCAGCCTAGAAACTTCACTTAGCTCACCAGTTGCTAGATCCTGGCTCTAACGTCCGTAGTTCACAGGAACCCCAGTGGTGAAGGTGGAGACCTGATTTTGGGCCCTGGTGGCTCAGTGAAGTCAGTCGGTTCTGGACCACAGACCCCTGCTCCCTCTGCTGCCAGTCTGGCCTGTGTCGGTTGGTGGTCGGTGCTCATAGTAAGTCAGCAATTCTGCTACATACAGGCGATCTGATCATCACCCATATGTAGCAGAACCGATCAGCTTATGGCAGCTTCTAGCCTCCCATGGAGACCATTGAAGCATGCAAAAAGTTAGAAAAAAAATATTTTTACAAATATCAAAAAAATGTAAAAACTATAAAAGTTCAAATCACCCCCCTTTCACCCCATTCAAAATAAAACAATAAAAAAATCACACATACACATATTTGATATTGCTACGTTCAGAATCACCCGATCTATCAAAAAAAAAGAATTAACCTGATCGCTAAACGGCGTAGCAAGAAAAAAAAGCAAAGAGCCAGAACTATGTTTTTTGGTCACCGCAACATTGCATTAAAATAATAAAAAGATCGTATCTGCACCAAAATAATATTATTAAAAACGTCAGCTCGGCACACAAAAAATAAGCCCCCACCCAACCCGAGATCACGATAAATGGAGACGCTACGGATCTTGGAATATTAGAATCCACAGAAAACTGAGTTCAAGACAAGCCCAGCCAATATGAACAAAGTATTCAGCGCGAAAACGGCAGTTTTTTAATACGTGCAAATATTCATTTTATTCGATTTTAATAAATACATGTATACTAAAAAAGGCAGACATACAAACAAGAGTATATATAAGGTGATAGAACCAAAGCACAGACCATCTAGCACATAAATTGCTCACATTAAAAGGGTCTCCATTCAAATAAGGTGATCAATGGCAAAATGGGTGCATATAAAATCAATGCAGCCTAAGTGCCAGTAAATAGATAATACGTTTTTAATAAGTTTTATATCATATCATTTGTTCACCTTAATGAACAGGGAGAGGGAACATATAATGGTTAGGCCTCACTGCCTACTGTCTACTCCACGTCCCCTCCCCAAATCCATGGACAACTACCATTGAGACAACATGAACAACATCTTACCCATGTGGGTGGTTGGATGGTCCGGCTAATGCCCCGACGCGTTTCGCTATAGGGCTTCCTCGAGGGGCTGTGTGACCGGCATTATGGCCATTAAGGGCTATTTATACTATCCATAACTTTTGAAAGTTAGACCGGCGCATGCGCAGTCAGTGTCTACGTCCCGCTACGGCATTTCCGGTTAAACCGGAAGCCGCAATGTGTCATCGTCCCCATGGTGACACAGAGGGGAAACAGCCACCATAGCCTGCGCACGTGATGTCGACATCTGTGTCCCGCGACGTCATTTCCGGCCATCCCGGAAGCTGCGTCCCGTCATGGCATCCACGGTCACCATGGAAACCCGACGTGTACCAGCTCTGTATGGATGCCTTCCACAACAGCGCAGGTCAGTCGGCCGCGCAAGTGCACAGACTTGCCAGTGGCATAAAGCTGCAGGAATATAACTACAATAGTAACATGTTCAAAGCTGCAGAAATCAATTATCCTATTTGCTATCTCTATAAATCAATATTGGGTGATGTGCAAAACCTAGTCTATGTGGGACAAATAATTTGTCTACAAAAAATGCAGATTAAATAAATAAAAACCCACATAAACCTATATATAACAAGATCTAATCCTTATAAACAGGGAGGAAATGGTTGAGGAGGTAAAAGTGGCTGGGACCCTAGGAGGTAGCGACCATGCTATTTTAGAATTTTGGATAACTAGAGGCGGAAGACCTGTGAAGACTCAGACGTCAAGGTTAGATTTCAGAAAGGCAGATTTTAAGGGATTCAGAAAGATAATTGGAGGGATCCAATGGCTGAATATCCTTAAAGACAAAAATGTCCAGGAAGGATGGGAAATCTTGAAAAATGAAATTCTCAAAGCACAGTTGTTAACAATTCCGAAAAGAGGGAAGAATAGGAAGCATTTAAGGAAACCAGGATGGATGAACACAGAACTTAAGCACATGCTAAAAAGGAAGAAAAAAATGTTTATAAAATGGAAAGAGGGAGGCATATCTAAAGAAGAATATAATGCTGTCTGCAGAACCTGCAGGGCACAAATCAGATTACTAAAGCTGAAAATGAATTGAGGCTTGCAAGAGATGTCAAAAGCAATAATAAAGGATTTTGGGGATATGTCAAAAGTAAAAGAAAAGTCAAAGATGCTATAGGATTTTTACAGGATGAAAATGATGAAATGGTAAGACAGGATGTTGAGAAGGCTGAACTTTTAAATTCCTATTTTGCATCTGTTTTCCCTCAGAAAGGAAATGTAACACCAACTGTTATTCACTGTCCTATTAAGGGAATAGAAGAATCCAGGATATCTATAAACAGAAAGATAGTGAGGAAACACTTAGCTAACCTAAATGAATTCAAGTCTCCAGGTCCAGATGAATTACACCCCAGAGTACTGAAGGAGATAGCAGAAGAAATTTTTGAACCCCTCTCCATAATCTTTGAAAATTCTTGGAGAACAGGAGAAGTGCCAGAAGACTGGAGAAGAGCAAATGTTGTTCCTATCTTCAAAAAGGGGAAGAAGGTGGACCCAGCCAACTATAGGCCGGTGAGTCTGACTTCTATACCAGGAAAGATCTTTGAACAAATTATTAAACAACATGTATGTCAATACCTGGATAAGAATGAAGTGATCAAACAGAGTCAGCATGGGTTTGTAACTAATAAGTCATGTCAGACTAACTTAATTTCCTTCTATGACGGTATCACTGATTGGGTGGATCAAGGAAATGCTGTAGATATAGTATATCTTGACTTCAGCAAAGCATTTGACAAAGTCTCTCATACAATCCTTATTGAAAAAATGACTAAGTATGGAATGGACAAGGCAACTGTTAGGTGGATTCATAACTGTCTTAGTGATCGGACCCAAAGAGTGGTCGTAAATGGCTGCACATCCAGTTGGAAGAATGTCTCAAGTGGGGTACCACAGGGCTCTGTCCTGGGCCCTGTATTGTTCAACATCTTTATCAACGATTTAGATGAAGGAATTGAGGGTAAACTGATTAAATTTGCTGATGACACAAAGCTAGGAGGGATAGCTAATACTAGAGAAGAGAGAGAGAGGATTCAAAAAGATTTAAATAAACTGGAGAAGTGGGCAGCAACTAACAGAATGGTTTTTAACAGGGAGAAATGCAAAGTACTACATCTGGGCAATAAAAATGAAAAAAGCATATATAGAATGGGAGGAATAGGGCTAAGTGACAGCACATGTGAAAAAGACTTGGGTATACTAATAGATCACAGACTGAATATGAGTCAACAGTGTGATGCAGCAGCAAAAAAGGCAAATGCAATTCTAGGATGTATTAACAGAAGCATACAGTCTAGATCACGTGAAGTCATTATTTCCCTCTACTCCTCTTTGGTCAGACCTCATCTGGAATATTGTGTCCAGTTTTGGGCACCACATTTTAAAAAAGACATCAACAAACTGGAGCAAGTTCAGAAAAGAGCGACCAGAATGGTGACCGGTCTGCAAACCCTGTCTTATGAGGAAAGGTTGCAGGATTTGGGAATGTTTAGTTTGCAAAAGAGAAGACTGAGAGGAGACTTAATAGCTGTCTACAAATATCTAAAGGGCTGTCACATTGTAGAAGGATCAACTTTATTCTCATTTGCACAAGGAAAGACTAGAAGCAATGGGATGAAACTGAATGGGAGGAGACACAGATTAGATATTAGAAAAAACTTTTTGACAGTTAGAGTGATCAATGAGTGGAACAGGCTGCCACGAGAAGTGGTGAGTTCTCCTTCAATGGAAGCCTTCAAACAGAGGCTGGACAGACATCTGACTGGGATGATTTAGCGAATCCTGCTTTGAGCAGGGGGTTGGACCAGATGGCCCAGGAGGTCCCTTCCAACTCTACGATTCTATGATTCTATGATTCTATATATAAAAAACAATAAAGAAACCACTGGAGCCATAGGCGGAGGAGGACATGACTTGGGGATGGGTGGACCTTTACTCCTGCAGCTTTTTTGGTATAGTGGTGTAGATTTTTATGCACAAGGGATGTTGCTTTAAGAGTAAGAAGCCCAGTATGTCTGTGCCTGGGGGTCACTGTGAGGAGGATGGGGCTTATATAGAGCAGGAAATCTGTGTCTCTCCCTCTTTCTTGCACAGGATGGACAGGAGGAAGCATTTCCCGCCCACCCGCCCTGTTTATAATCATTGTCCTAAAACGTTTTAATTATTGCTTGTATGATGAATGCTTTATTGTATTTTTGAACTTACCATTGTATATTTTGTTCCAGGTTCAATTTTATCATGGCTATAAAGAGTTAACAACATTAACCTTCTAAGCCCAAGGGAAGGACCATCCTTCAGCCATGGTTCCCTAGAGGTTTCCTCCACAGGGGTTTTTTCCTCTCCTGAGTGCTGTAGGATGACTCTTTGTCAATCAATCATAGAATCATAGAATCGTAGAGTTGGAAGGGACCTCCTGGGCCATCTGGTCCAACCCCCTGCTCAAAGCAGGATTCGCTAAATCATCCCAGTCAGATGTCTGTCCAGCCTCTGTTTGAAGACTTCCATTGAGTCGGAGGTTTGCCAAGTTAGTCCCCTTAATGCTTTTGCAGGGACTTCTAGTTTATAAGTTTACTAAAGTGATTTATTAAAAAAAAAAAGGTGTCAAATGTGAATTTATAACCCGTCACAGCTTTGCGGTTTAGGAGTCAGGTGGAAGTTGCAGGCAAATCAAGGTGGACTCATTTTAACTAATAGAGGATGTAAAACCTCATGGTGGTGAGCAGGCTCGGCTTTGGTGGCCAGCCTCAAGGACGTTGTAATGGTAACGTCAATCAGGGGCGGGCACAGTGGTTAAGCACAGGAGTGAGGATAATAGGGTCATTGGTGCCCTGAAAGTTTACTGTCTCTGCTTGAATGGCAAGCCAGTGCGTGCCGCCCCTTTATGGCTGTCTGTCCTGGTGCTGTATGTCAGACAGCTGGGGATATCACAGTACTTGTGAATCCCAATGTACTAGCACTTCACCTGACTCCTACTGTGATTGTTTTAATCCTGTGATTTAAATAAAGCTGTGGCCATTTTGACAACCAAAATAATGTGTTGTGTATTTATTCTAGTGCCTAGGTTTACTGTAGTTATGGTGGTTTTAAGATGGATTGGGGGTCCGTCTCATATCCATAAGTCATGATACTAGAACGTATGCGTTATCATTATTTGAAAAAGGACATCAAAATGAATGTCCCATATAAATGAAGGACGTAATATAAACTGAATGGTTGAAGAGGTATGGGCAGAACTCGCGTGTAAAAGTGCATTAGCCAAGGTTTCTTTATGGAACACATCTGTCTGAATCCTGCCTATCTCATCAACCATGATCTTGATATCCAAAAATTCGATCTCCCTAGAGTCGATCTTATAGGTCAATTTGATGTTGTAGTCATTCAAATTTAGCTCACGGATGAGGTCAAGAAAGCCAGCCTCAGAGCCCTGCCAGGGGGCCTCAATGAGAAGTTCTCTTTTTCACCATTTCTTTGACTTGATTTGACTCAATTTTCATCAGTTTCTCTGTGGTTTTTATATCTTGTATTATGTGCTTGATTTTAATTTGTTTTTATTTTCTTTAACAGTTTTGAGTATATTTGGGCTTACTGTAACTTGAACGATGAAGGTCTGCAACTTCCCGTCATCTCAGGAATGATGTGATTTTTCTTCTATCAAATCACGAAATACTGGACCTTATATCGAATAGCAAAGTCTGTGACGGAGTGTGGCATTTTTATGCTTACCTTCTATTAGTGTATTTCCGCTATGTGCGCTATGTGTTTTTCATTATTGTTGGTGAAATGTTTATAATATATATACCATTGTTGGGTCCTTCTATATACTCCCAGAAAGTGTGGCATTCGGAAACAGAGCTGTTTCTCTAGTACAGAATACATATGCTGCAGCTGTTGTGGTGTACGGTAATATGAAGGATTTGTGTAGATATCTGGGTTTATATTACGTCCTTCATTTATATGGGACATTCATTTTGATGTCCTTTTTCAAATAATGATAACGCATACGTTCTAGTATCATTATTGTTTTTTATATATCTTGTTATATATAGGTTTATGTGGGTTTTTATTTATTTAATCTGCATTTTTTGTAGACAAATTATTTGTCCCACATAGACTAGGTTTTGCACATCACCCAATATTGATTTATAGAGATAGCAAATAGGATAATTGATTTCTGCAGCTTTGAACATGTTACTATTGTAGTTATATTCCTGCAGCTTTATGCCACTGGCAAGTCTGTGCACTTGCGCGGCCGACTGACCTGCGCTGTTGTGGAAGGCATCCATACGGAGCTGGTACACGTCGGGTTTCCATGGTGTCCGTGGATGCCATGATGGGACGCAGCTTCCGGGATGGCCGGAAATGATGTCTCGGGACACAGATGTCGACCGTGCGTGCGCAGGCTATGGTGGCTGTTTCCCCTCTGTGTTACCATGGAGACAATGACACATTGCGACTTCCGGTTTAACCGGAAATGCCGTAGCGGGACGTAGACACTGACTGCGCATGCGCCGGTCTAAATGACCGCGCGCTCTTTCAAAAGTTATGGATAGTATAAATAGCCCTTAATGGCCATAATACCGGTCACACAGCCCCCCGAGGAAGCCCTATAGTGAAACGCGTCGGGGCATTAGCCGGACCATCCAACCACCCACATGGGCAAGATGTTGTTCCTGTTGTCTCAATGTTAGTTGTCCATGGATTTGGGGGAGGGGACGTGGAGTAGACAGTAGGCAGTGAGGCCTAACCATTATATGTTCCCTCTCCCTGTTCATTAAGGTGAACAAATGATATGATATTAAACTTATTAAAAACTTATTATCTATTTACTGGCACTTAGGCTGCATTGATTTTATATGCACCCATTTTGCCATTGATCACCTTATTTGAATGGAGACCCTTTCAATGTGAGCAATTTATGTGCTGGATGGTCAGTGTTTTGGTTCTGTCACCTTATATATACTCTTGTTTGTATGTCTGCCTTTTTTAGTATACATGTATTTATTAAAATTGAATAAAATGACTATTTGCACGTATTAAAAAACTGCCGTTTTCGTGCTGAATACTTTGTTCATATTGGCTGGGCTTGTTTTGAACTCAGTTTTCTGTGGATTCTAATAATGCTTTGAGTTGCCCAATTAACATACTTTGACATTAATGATCAAATTTAGGTATGATAACTCTAGTTAAAAGGGTCTTGGAATATGATATGGTCCATACAATCAGGGCAATTGTTACCACCCACCTTTCGTGTCTCCCTCTTTCCTCATAGACTGTAAGCTTGCGAGCAGGGCCCTCACTCCTCTTGGTATTTGTTATAATCTACTGTATGTGATTATTGTTATGCTGTAATGTCTATTGTCTGTACAAATCCCCTCCGAAATGTAAAGTGCTGCGGAATATGTCGGCGCTATAAAAATAAAATTTATTATTATTATTATTATTATTATGATGCAATTTATTTTTCTTTTAACAAACATTGGATTTTTTTTCCACTACTTAAATAAAAAAGAACCTAGACATATTTGGTGTCTATGAACTCGTAATGACCTGGAGAATCATAATGGCAGGGCAGTTTAGCATTTTGTGAATATGGTAAAAGAAAACCCAAAAAAAGTTGTAGAATTGCACTTTTTTTGCAATTTCACCGCACTTTGAATTTTTTAAATCTTTTTTGAGTACACTGCATGTCAAAACCAATGGTGTCTTTCAAATGTACAACTCCTCCCGCAAAAAGCAAACCCTCACATGGTCATATTGACGGAAAAATAAAAAAGTTATGGCTCTGGGAAGAAGGGGAGCGAAAATCAGAAACACAAAAACAAAAAAGGTCTTTGCTAGTGTTGAGCATTCCGATACTGCAAATATCGGGTATCGGCCGATATTCGCTGTATCGGATTTCCGATACTGAGTACCGATATTTTTACAATATCGAAGACCGGAATCGGAAGTTCCCATAATGCAATGAGCCTGTTGTGTTAGCCATGTTAACTAATGGCATGGATGTAATTGGCTGCTGAAATGATGTCATCATGATGCGCGGTCTGTGCGGGCCTGCCGGGGGTCTATGCGGGCCTGCCGGGGGTCTATATGGGCCTGCCTGGGGTCTGTGCGGGCTGCCGGGGGTCTGTGCGGGCCTGCCAGGGGTCTGTGCGGGCTGGCGGGGATCTCTACTGGCCTGCCGGGGGTCTGTGCGGGCTGCCGGGGGTCTGTGCGAGCCTGCCGGGGGTCTGTGCGGGCTGCCGGGGATCTGTGCGGGCCTGCCGGGGGTTGTGTGTGTGTGCAGGCATCGTCCGATGGGACTACAAGTCCCATCGGGCTATGCCTGCTACAATGACAGTGATTGACACATTAGCCAATGATGGGACAGTAGTAGTCCCATCATCCGGCTAATGCGTTGAATGTAAAAAAAACAAAACATACTACATACATACTACATATATACAACATTCATACAACATACATACATACTACATACATACTACAAATATACTACATTCATACAACATACATACAACATGCTACATACATACAACATACATACTACCTACATACTACATACATACATTCATACATTCATACAATACAGTGGTGGCCAAAAGTATTGACACCCCTGCAATTCTGTCAGATAATACTCAGTTTCTTCCTGAAAATGATTGCAAACACAAATTCTTTGTTATTATTATCTTCATTTAATTTGTCTTAAATGAAAAAACACAAAAAGAATTGTCCTAAAGCCAAATTGGATATAATTCCACACCAAACATAAATAAGAGGGTGGACAAAAGTATTGGCACACTTCGAAAAATCATGTGATGCTTCTCTAATTTGTGTAATTAACAGCACCTGTAACTTACCTGTGGCACCTAACAGGTGTTGGCAATAACTAAATCACACTTGCAGCCAGTTGACATGGATTAAAGTTGACTCAACCTCTGTCCTGTGTCCTTGTGTGTACCACATTGAGCATGGAGAAAAGAAAGAAGACCAAAGAACTGTCTGAGGACTTGAGAAACCAAATTGTGAGGAAGCATGAGCAATCTCAAGGCTACAAGTCCATCTCCAAAGACCTGAATGTTCCTGTGTCTACCGTGCGCAGTGTCATCAAGAAGTTTAAAGCCCATGGCACTGTGGCTAACCTCCCTAGATGTGGACGGAAAAGAAAAATTGACAAGAGATTTCAGCGCAAGATTGTGCGGATGTTGGATAAAGAACCTCGACTAACATCCAAACAAGTTCAAGCTGCCCTGCAGTACGAGGATACAACAGTGTCAACCTGTACTATCCGTCGGCATCTGAATGAAAAGAGACTGTATGGTAGGAGACCCAGGAAGACCCCACATCTTACCCCGAGACATAAAAAAGCCAGGCTGGAGTTGGCCAAAACTTACCTGAAGAAGGCTAAAGCGTTTTGGAAGAATGTTCTCTGGTCAGATGAGACAAAAGTAGAGCTTTTTGGGCAAAGGCATCAACATAGAGTTTACAGGAGAAAAAAAGAGACATTCAAAGAAAAGAACACGGTCCCTGCAGTCAAACATGGCGGAGGTTCCCTGATGTTTTGGTGTTGCTTTGCTGCCTCTGGCACTGGACTGCTTGACCATGTGCATGGCATTATAAAGTCTGAAGACTACCAACAAATTTTGCAGCATAATGTAGGGCCCAGTGTGAGAAAGCTGGGTCTCCCTCAGAGGTCATGGGTCTTCCAGCAGGACAATGACCCAAAACACACTTCAAAAAGCACTAGAAAATGGTTGAGAGAAAGCACTGGAGACTTCTAAGGTGGCCAGCAATGAGTCCAGACCTGAATCCCATAGGACACCTGTGGAGAGATCTAAAAATGGCAGTTTGGAGAAGGCACCCTTCAAATATCAGGGACCTGGAGTAGTTTGCCAAAGAAGAATGGTCTAAAATTCCAGCAGAGCATTGTAAGAAACTCATTGATGGTTACCGGAAGCGGTTGGTCGCAGTTATTTTGGCTAAAGGTTGTGCAACCAAGTATTAGGCTGAGGGTGCCAATACTTTTGTCTGGCCCATTTTTCGAGTTTTGTGTGAAATGATCAATGTTTTGCTTTTTGCTTCATTCTCTTTTGTGTTTTTTCATTTAAGACAAATTAAATGAAGATAATAATACCAAAGAATTTGTGTTTGCAATCATTTTCAGGAAGAAACTGAGTATTATCTGACAGAATTGCAGGGGTGTCAATACTTTTGGCCATGACTGTACATACATATAAACACACAGTACATATAACATAGAGTACATACTCACCATCACTTGTCACTTTGATCCCCGAAGCCAGTGACATTCTCACTGTAAAAAATATTAAAATAACAAACAACCGATATACTCCCTGATCCACAGAAATCCACGAGTGTCCCACGACGATCTCCTGCAGTGCATCACTGAGAGGTTACTATAGTTCACTGGTCTCACTTTATGGCAAAAGCTGCGTGGGAACTTTCTCACACAGCATTGCCAAAAGTGAGACTAGGGACTATTTTTTTACAGTGGCGGAGGAATACAGTGCGGGAGGATACCTACCTCCCATCATTGTATTCCAGTGGCCCCTAGAGAGCGGTCGCATCAGCTGATGCAGCTGTTCTCCACAGGAGATCATTGTGGGACACTCGCAGATTTCTGCGGACCAGGGAGTATATAGGTTGTTTGTTATTTTAATATTTTTTACAGATGACACTGGCTTCGGGGATCAAATTGACAAGTGGTGGTGAGTATGTACTCTATGTTATATGTACTGTATGTCTATATGTATGTATTGTATGAATGTATTGTATGCAGTATGTATGTAGTATGTATGTTGTATATATGTAGCATGTTGTATGTATGTTGTATGTATGTTGTATGTATGTAGTATGTATGTTGTATGAATGTAGTATATATGAAGTATGTATGTAGTATGTAGCATGCATGTATGTTGTATGTATGTATGTAGTATGTATGTAGTATGTATGTAGTATGTCTGTAGTATGTACTATGTATGTATGTACTGTATGTTGTATGAATGTAGTATACACTCACTGGCCACTTTATTAGGTACACCATGCTAGTAACGGGTTGGACCCCCTTTTGCCTTCAGAACTGCCTCAATTCTTCGTGGCAGAGATTCAACAAGGTGCTGGAAGCATTCCTCAGAGATTTTGGACCATATTGACATGATGGCATCACACAGTTGGCGCAGATTTGTCGGCTGCACATCCCTGATGCGAATCTCCCGTTCCACCACATCCCAAAGATGCTCTATTGGATTGAGATCTGGTGACTGAGGAGGCCATTTGAGTACAGTGAACTCATTGTCATGTTCAAGAAACCAATCTGAGATGATTCGAGCTTTATGACATGGCGCATTATCCTGCTGAAAGTAGCCATCAGATGTTGGGTACATTGTGGTCATAAAGGGATGGACATGGTCAGCAACAATACTCAGGTAGGCTGTGGCGTTGCAACGATGCTCAATTGGTACCAAGGGGCCCAAAGAGTGCCAAGAAAAAATTCCCCACACCATGACACCACCACCACCAGCCTGAACCGTTGATACAAGGCTGGATGGATCCATGCTTTCATGTTGTTTACGCCAAATTCTGACCCTACCATCCGAATGTCGCAGCAGAAATCGAGACTCATCAGACCAGGCAACGTTTTTCCAATCTTCTACTGACCAATTTCGATGAGCTTGTGCAAATTGTAGCCTCAGTTTCCTGTTCTTAGCTGAGAGGAGTGGTACCCAGTGTGGTCTTCTGCTGCTGTAGCCCATCTGCCTCAAAGTTCGACGCACTGTGCATTCAGAGATGCTCTTCTGCCTACCTTGGTTGTAACGGGTGGCAATTTGAGTCACTGTTGCCTTTCTATCAGCTCGAACCAGTATGCCCATTCTCCTCTGACCTCTGGCATCAACAAGGCATTTCCGGCCACAGAACTGCCGCTCACTGGATTTTTTTTCTTTTTCGGACCATTCTCTGTAAACCCTAGAGATGGTTGTGCGTGAAAATCCCAGTAGATCAGCAGTTTCTGAAATTCTCAGACCAGCCCTTCTGGCACCAACAATCATGCCACGTTCAAAGGCACTCAAATCACCTTTCTTCCCCATACTGATGCTCGGTTTGAACTGCAGGAGATTGTCTTGACCATGTCTACATGCCTAAATGCACTGAGTTGCCGCCATGTGATTGGCTGATTAGAAATTAAGTCTTAACACACAGTTGGACAGGTGTACCTAATAAAGTGGCCAGTGAGTGTATATGTAGTATGTACTATGTATGTATGTAGTATGTATGTTGTATGTCTGTAGTATGTACTATGTATGTATGTACTGTATGTTGTATGAATGTAGTATATATGTAGTATGTATGTAGTATGTATGTAGTACGTATGTTGTATGTATGTAGCATGTATGTATGTAGCATGTATGTATGTTGTATGAATGTAGTATAAATGAAGTATGTATGTAGTATGTATGTAGTATGCATGTAGTATGTACGTTGTATGTCTGTAGTATGTATGTAGTATGTACTATGTATGTATGTATGTTGTATATATGTAGTATGTATGTAGTATGTAGTACATATGTATGTTGTATGAATGTAGTATGGATGTAGTATGTAGTACATATGTATGTTGTATGAATGTAGTATATATGTAATATGTATGTAGTATATAGTATGTATGTATGTTGTATGAATGTAGTATATATGTAGTATGTATGTAGTATGTATATTGTATGAATGTAGTATATATGTAGTATGTATGCCGTATGTATGTAGTATGAATGTAGTATATATGTAGTATGTATGTAGTATGCATGTATGTTGTATGAATGTAGTATATATGTAGTATGTATGTAGTATGTAGTATGTATGTTGTATGAATGTAGTATGAATGTAGTATATATGTAGTATGTATGTGGTATGTATGTTGTATGAATGTAGTATATATGTAGTATGTAGTATGTATGTATGTTGTATGAATGTAGTATATATGTAGTATGTAGTATGTATGTATGTTGTATGAATGTAGTATATATGTAGTATGTATGTAGTATGTATATTGTATGAATGTAGTATATATGTAGTATGTATGCCGTATGTATGTAGTATGAATGTAGTATATATGTAGTATATAGTATGTATGTATGTTGTATGAATGTAGTATATATGTAGTATGTATGTAGTATGTATATTGTATGAATGTAGTATATATGTAGTATGTATGCCGTATGTATGTAGTATGAATGTAGTATATATGTAGTATGTATGTAGTATGCATGTATGTTGTATGAATGTAGTATATATGTAGTATGTATGTAGTATGTAGTATGTATGTTGTATGAATGTAGTATGAATGTAGTATATATGTAGTATGTATGTGGTATGTATGTTGTATGAATGTAGTATATATGTAGTATGTAGTATGTATGTATGTTGTATGAATGTAGTATATATGTAATATGTATGTAGTATGTATGTATGTTGTATGAATGTAGTATATATGTAATATGTATGTAGTATGTATGTATGTTGTATGAATGTAGTATATATGTAATATGTATGTAGTATGTATGTATGTTGTATGAATGTAGTATATATGTAGTATGTATGTAGTATGTATGTTGTATGAATGTAGTATATATGTAGTATGTATGCAGTATGTATGTTCTATGAATGTAGTATATATGTAGTATGTATGTTGTATGTATGTATGTTGTATGAATGTAGCATATATGAAGTATATATGTAGTATGTATGTTTTGGGGTTTTTTTGCATTCAACACATTAGGCGGATGATGGGACTACTACTGTCCCATCATTGGCTAATGTGTCAATCACTGTCATTGTAGCATGCATAGCCCGCCTGCACACACACACAACCCCCGGCAGGACCGCACAGACCCCCGGCAGCCCGCACAGACCCCCGGCAGCCCGCACAGACCCCCGGCAGCCCGCACAGACCCCCGGCAGGCCCGCACATACCCTGGCAGGCCCGTACAGACCCCTGGCAGCCCGCACAGACCCCCGGCAGGCCCGCACAGACCCCCGGCAGCCCGCACAGACCCCGGCAGGCCAGCACAGACCCCCGGCAGCCCGCACAGACCCCGGCAGGCCCGCACAGACCCCCGGCAGCCCGCACAGACTCCCGGCAGCCCGCACAGACCCCCGGCAAGCCCGCACAGACCCCTGGCAGGCCCGCACAGACGCCCGAGAGGCCCGTACAGACCCCGCACACACAGATACGCACAGTGTCCGCCCACGCACCGCCCACACTATTCCCCCCTCCCGAACTGGATGTGCAAGGAAAGAAAGGGTTTATTTTTATTCAGATATTTGTGCCCTATTGACATGCATGGGTTTCCGGTATTGGAATCGGCGATACCCGATATTTTTGGGGTATCGGTCCGATCCAATCTGATCCGATATTTCCCGATATCGGAAGGTAACACTAGTCTTTACCACTTTACCAGATAAAAAAGCCATGACTAGGAATGCTACATTGGTTGGTAGTGTAGGGATCCTAGCTTTCTGGAAGCAGTATGCACAGTCACAAAGCTCATATTTGCCAAAATTGGTTTTAGTTTATTTTCTTGCATAAACTTTCCAAAATAAAAGCAAACAGTTTCTCCTGTTGTTGTATGTGCAGATAGTTTCTACTCACAGAGCAATACAGTACAGGCACTGCTGAGACACAGTCTGCTCACCATTAGACATTATTTTTCTCTCTCTAACACACCACTTTAGGAAACTTTTATATAACCCTGGATTGGAGGCATGGGAATAACCAGTCCCACCCAGCTCTTCTAGTCGCTCCTAAAACTCAAACCCAAAAATCCAGTCCCACTAAAAAAATCTTCATAGCAACCTAATATTGCTGTAGCCTTCTCTCTGAAGCTCACATGAAAGAGGCTAACTATGTCAATAACGCACAACTCCCATGTAGGATCTGTCCAGCTGCTTTCTTAAAGTAGGTTCATGCCCAAAAAGGAGACTCATACATATTATTTTAAAATTGTTAGGTATTTGGACTCATAGAATGATAAAGCTTATGCATTAAGTACAAAGGCTGCCAAAAATTTGAAGAAGGGACTCCGATACGCCTTGGAAGACACGTAGAGGAGGACCTCAGAATATATTTTGCTAGAATTTAAAAAAGAGTGGAACTCCTAGACTGGTTAGGCTTATGCAATAAGTGTAAGGCCCAGCAAAGATTTGAAGGAGGGACTCCAATACACCCTGGAAGACACGTAAAGGAGGGACTCCAAAAACATTTTTTTCCCATTATTAAGGAGTGGGGCTCCAAGATTGGCAAAGCATATGCACAATATGCAAGGGATGGAAAACATTTACCCGTTGGGGATATACATATCTGTATGTAAAATCATTATAGAGTTAGGCCTCATGCACATCCTGAAAATATTATGTAGAAGAACATCATACACACTAGAAAAATGAAAAGCAAGGGTGAGATGATGTCCCTGTTCATATGTTAGAGGAGGATACGAAAAATTAAAAAAAAAAACATATATCGTTGTTCAGGTGCATAGAAATACACCAAAAAAGAAACATTTTAGTATTTTTAATTTACATTATGTATCACAGCTGTCATTTGGTGGGTTGAGAAGTCTGGGCCCATTCAGGCCTTGTTCATTTTCATAAGAGTCAGCCTGTTAGCATTTTCAGTTGACATTTGGATGCATCTATCAGTCATTAAGCCCCTGGCTCCACCAAAAACCCACTCAGACAAAACGTTAGTGGCAGGGTGTGCCAGCATCTTCAAGGCGTAGAGGGTTCATGCCACGTGCCCAGATTGGAAACCAAAATAGTTGTATGGCACTGAGAAATCACGGAAGATGCTGGTATGGTTGATTAGGTGCTCCATAACCATCTTTCAAAACTTTTCCCACTTTGTCAGAGTGCCCCACGCATCAGGACCTGGGCACTGGGAGGGTCTAGTTACACTGTCCCAGACTTTTCATAGGGTTCTTTCACCTCTGTTGGACCAGGTGTCTGTCTCCCTCGTCTCTACTCCTTGGTTTTCCTCAGAATTCTGACCTCTGCCGCTAGTGTTTTCAAATGGGAATTTTTTGACTAACTGTTCAACTAAGGCTCCTGGTATTGCACTGCTTTACAAGCCCTCTCTGCTGCAGGAAGGAGAGATGGAAAGCGTGTGTTCAGAACGGTGAAATACAAGTAATCAGTGTTGGCCAAAATGTGCATAATCTGAGGATCATGAGAAAGACAGGGGTACCTAAAATCAGCCATGTGAGACAGATTCCCAACAGGCAAGACTTACCTGTCCCCACCAGGAGGACGACTCTCCATCAACTCCCTCTCCTCCTACTGCTCTTCCTCTTCAGGCCATCCACACTGAATAGACAAGAAGATGGTGTGGGTAGTATTCTGTGTAGCGCAGGTAACAATCTCCTGTTCCTACTCCTCATCTTTATCAGTAGTTGCGAGTAGTGAGCGCTTGAATAAACACAGAAGTGGGTTACGTTGATTATGGTGGCATTGCCTCTCAACATCTTGGTTGATTCCTCAAAGTTTTGGACAGCCACACAGATCTCAGACATTCATGCCCATTCATCAGTTCTTATGTTCAGAGGCTGACTGGAATACCAATGGGCATGTTGTACCTGGCATTCAACTACTGCCTTCTGCTGCTCACAAAGCCTTGCCAACACATTTAGTGCTGAACTCCAGGGTGTGGTCAGGTCGCAAATCAGTCATTGAGGTGGGAGTTGCAAGTGCTGCTACAACACTGCCAGATTGGCAGCAGCTGTAATTGACTTGCGGAACTGGGCCCATAAGTAGTTTACCTTTGAAAGTAATCCCAATTGCTGGGAGTCATCCTGTATAAAATACTCCCTCTCCCTTAGGGAGTCACCAAGCAATGAGTTTAATCATTAGGCAGTTAGTGTTTTCTAGTGCAGTTGTGAGGTTCCATGGTGCCAGTGTGGCCACTGTCCTGAACCTGAATCCCTGGTCCTTTTGTGGCTAGTGTCCTGAACTTGAATCCCTGGGCCCGATTGGTCAATATCCTGAACCTAAATCCCTGGTTTCAGTGTGGACCTGTTCTCCCCTGGACCAGGTACGGCCAATTCTGTATCCGAAGTCCCCTGGTCCCAGTGAAGCCAATCCTGTTATCGAAGTCCCCCGATTCCAGTGTCATCAGTGCATGAACATTCTCTCCCAGTCCGTGTGCCGCCAGTCCCAGATCCAGTATCCTAGACTGGTGTGTCTGAATGTAGCCCTAGTCCTTGTCAGCGAACCTAAACTCTGGAGTCAGCAGCTGCAGTAACAGGATCTGCCTTGGAGTGGTACCTGGTATCTACTTGCAACCCAGTCTTTCGCTATCAGGAGCTCCAGTGAACATCAGTTAGCTGCTTAGATATGCCCCTTCTTAGGCAGGCCTGGTCCTGTGGCACAGTGGGTCCATGAATTCATGTGTGCCACCAATGGGAGTATTATTGAGCATACTTGTATGACTAATTTTAGGTACTTTTTACCAATAGGTGGAACAGAATCTCTGGTAAATAGTAGTCCAGATTGATGTCACCAATATGAAAACTGACATGAAAACCTAAAATAGTTTTTTCTCTGAGCTTTTGCAGACTTCCATTATTTTCTAGAATGTCTCTTTATAAATAGAAACGAATAATGCAATCAGAGAGGGGGGCAAGGTAGTGTAGACGCTGGTGGCAATCCTATGCTCATTTGCCTGATGTGCTCACCCAATTTCCCGAGAGAGTGCCACTTTTCACCGAACACCCTGCTATTTCCTGTGGTAGAGAGCTATAGGGTCTTCCCCCATGACTTTCAGTCTTATAGTATGGATGGTCCATGACCCTGAGTAGTCTGCAGAATAACAACCCAGTATTGCAGAATCAGGCTCAGAGTTAGAGGTAGAAGTATAATGGGAGGTATGTGTAGATTTGGAAAAATGGTGCTGAAAATGAGAGAAGACAAATGCGTCAAGTAGAGTTGAGTGAAACGGGTCGAAAAAATTCAAAAGTCGCTGACTTTCACCAAAGTGAGGTCGGCCACGAGGTCGGCGACCATCGCGCCAAAGTCGCGTTTCAAAAGATGCTTTTGCGCCCTTTTTCAGCCAATGAGGAAGAACGGACACTGTGGGCAATGTGATGACATAGGTAGTGGTTACCACCATGTTTGTGAAGGGCATGCAAGTGATTGGCTTGTTTTGTGTGGCGTCACAGGGGGTATAAAAGGGCGTGCACGCCGACCGCCATGTTACTTATGCTGATCTCAGAATAGGGAGAGCTGCTGATGATGATTCTGTAGGGAGAGCGTTAGGCAGGGAAGAAGATACCAAAAACTACTTCTGCTGTTAGCGATTTTGCCTGTACAACTCACCAGTGACTGTGCAGTGCAAGGGGAGGCTATATTTTGGTGCATCAGCTCTGTTGGTTATTAGGCTGCCTTTTAAGGTTCCCTGATAGCTGCATTGCTGTTTTCACACTGCTGAGCAAACTGCTTTTTTCAAAGCAATCCAAATTTTATTGTTTTGTCCTGGTGAGTTACTGAGCGTTCATTTTTTCACACACCGTACAGCGGTGTACGCTCCTCACACAGTACCGTGTACCGGCTGTTATCACGTCCAAATTGAAGCTATCTGTGTGTGACTCTGTAAGAAAAAGCTGAGACGTTTGTCAGTTCTTACAGACCTACACTCTAGGGAGATTCCAATTCTGCCCAATTCTATATACACCTTGTAGTTAGTCATACACTAGGCAATTTCTGCCTGTCACATTGCGGTGTAATCTCTACTGGGCCTGAGACAATAGTTCAGTGTCCTCCAATCTACAGTGAGATTCAAATTCTCACCAATACTCTATACAGCTTCTGCCTTCTCATACACCAGCCAATTTCTGCCTTTCACATTGCGGTATAATCTCTCCTGGGCCTGAGACAATAGTTTAACGACCTCCAATCTACAGTGAGATTCAAATTCTCACCAATACTCTATAGACCCTTTACATTGTCTTACAATACCATATAGCTGTTGTTATTTTGGGTACCTTTTTTAAAAAAATGAAGAAGTATGGTGGAAGAGGCCGTGGAAGTGGGCGGGGGTTGCCAGCTGGTCCTGATGGTGGTGTTGGTGGTGTTGCTTCTGCTGGTTGTGGCAAAAGCACAATAGCACAATAGGCAGGAGGTGGTGACCTGGCGTCATTGTCTGGCTCCACAAGGCCTTGTAGGCTCCCTTTTCTGGAAGTAGGTAAACCGCTTTTAAAGCCAGAGCTTCAGGAACAAGTTGATTTATCTGCTGGTACATTCACTCAGAGCACTACATTGTCCTCGCAGTGTACTGAGCCAGAATCTGACCCTGATGAAACTCAGGTGCCCCTTCCCGCATACTATACCACCATACACGGTGACACAGAGGAAGGTGCACATGACATTGAAGAGGAGGTGATGGATGACCCAGTTGTTGACCCAGATTGGCATCCATTGGGGGAAGAGGGTGCCGCTGCCAATAGCTCAGAAGAGGAGGAGGAGCATCCGCAGCAGGCAACGACATCGCAACAGCTGTTATCTGGCAGGCCCGGAGCAGTCCAAAAACGGGTTCCAAAAAGCAAAAGAGTTGCAGGACAGCTTGGCCACACGGTCAAAATAGCACAGTGTGCAAGGCCTCAAAATGTCTTCCATAGTAGGAAGAGTGCAGTGTGGCACTTTTTTGAACAAAATCCTAATGATCAGGCAAAGGTTATCTGTAAGAAGTGCGCAAAGACCTTTAGCCGAAGGAAAAATCTGAGAAATTTGAATACCAGTTGCATGCTTAGACATTTAACCACCATGCACTTGCAAGCGAGGATGGACTACCAAACCACACATACAACATGTGCAACTGCTCCCAAAGAAGGTAGTCAGCAACGCTACATTGTTTCCCCCACTGTAAGCCCACCGGTTAGCACACCACCAGCAGCAAATGTTGAGGTGTCGTCGCAAGGCCAATGCCGTCAGGGAATCACAATGTTATATCAACGAAAGACTGAATCTAGGCCATCAGAAAGAACACCAACTCCATCACCATCATCAACCCTCTCTCAGTCCGCCATGTCCACCGCTAGTTCCACCAAATGCAGCTCTCAAGTCCAGCTCACCTTACCAGAGACTATGAGTAGGACAAGAAAGTACTCATCCTCTCATCCGCGTACACTGGGTTTGAACGCCCACATTGCCAAACTAATCTCGTTAGAGATGATGCCCTACCGGTTGGTTGAAAGCGCAGCTTTCCGCGAACGCATGGCCTACGCAGTACCACGCTATGACCTACCCAGTCGCCACTTCTTTTCTCGCAAAGCCATCCCAGCCCTCCACCTTCATGTGAAAGACCGCATTGTCCATGCACTCAAGCAATCAGTGAGTGGAAAGGTGCACCTCACAACTGATGCATGGTCCAGTAGGCATGGCCAGGGCCATTACGTGTCCATCACTGCGCACTGGGTTAATGTGGTGGATGCAGGGTCCACAGGGGACAGCGGTGGTGGGACAGTGCTGCTTAGCCCACGGTATAGGAAACAGTTGGCTGTAGGCGTTCGACCCTCCTCCTCCTCTTCCAGAAGCGAAAGCTCATCCACACAGCGCAGTTGCACGAGCACTCCATCCGCAGCTGCCAGTGTTGCACACGAGGTGTCCCCCTATTGATCAGCTAGAGGAAAGCGTCAGCAGGCTGTGTTGCAGATGATGTGTTTGGGCGCAGACACACTGCGGAGGTACTGGCCGACTACTTTCAGCGACAAACTGAGTCATGGCTGGGCAGTCTACATCTTGAGGCAGGCAAGGTAGTTAGTGATAACGGCCGGAATTTTGTGGCAGCCATAGCCCTTTCAAAACTCAGACACATACCTTGCTTGGCTCACACCTTGAACCTGGTGGTGCAGTGCTTCCTCAATAATTATCCGGAGTTAACAGACCTGCTCCATAAGGTTCAAAGACTGTGCTCGCACATACGCCGGTCGCCGGTACACTCCAGTCGTATGCAGAAGCTGCAGCGATTGCTCCACCTTCCCAAGCATCGCCTAATTATCGACGTTGCAACAAGGTGGAACTCCACCCTGCACATGGTTGAGCGGCTGTGCAAACAGAGGCAGGCTGTAATGCATTTGTGGGAGAATACACGGGCAGGCACTTTGAGGGCAGACATGGAGTTGACAGGTGTGCAGTGGTCGAAGCTGAAAGACCTCTGTAAAGTCCTTCAGTGTTTTGAGGAATGCACACGGCTGGTAAGCGCAGACGATGCCATCATAAGCATGAGCATCCCACTTATGCGTCTGCTCATGCAAACTTTGACGCACATTAAGGAGCAGGCGTCTGCAGCCGAGGTAAATGAGGAGGAAGAGGAGGAGGGAAGACTTTATGACAGTCAGCCATTGTCTGCTCCGGGACCTCTCCTGGACGAGGTGGAGGAAGAAGAGGAAGAGGCGGAGGATGATGATAGGGATGATTATTTAGGGGAGGAGGATGCTTCTCGTGGGGCAAGAGAAAATGTTGGCGTGGCAAGCTCTGGTACAGGGTTTGTGCGTGAGTGGAGGGATGTGGATTTGCCAGAAAGTGCTCCTCCACCCAGCACTCGCAGTGCATCATTGACACCGGGAACATTGGCCCACATGTCAGATTATGCCTTGCGGATCCTAAAAGGGGACCCCCGCATTGCCAAAATGATGAACTATGACGACTACTGGTTGGCCAGCATCCTGGATCCACGCTATAAAGGGAAATTCCAAAACATAATGCCACAGGAGAACCTTGACCTAATATTGGCTAACAAACAATCAACTCTGGTAAACCGGTTGGTTGAGGCATTCCCAGCACACAGCAGTGGTGATGGTTCTCACACGAGTCGTAGGGGCCGGGGGCAGCTTGGAAGAGGTGTTCGTGGTGCACACAGCAGAAGTGGCGTTGGAGACAGGGGTTTCATGACCATGTTGTGAACTGATTTTTCAAGTCCCGCTCACATGACTGGTAATACTGCATCGATTGAAAGTGACAGGAGACAGCAGTTGTCAACTATGGTTACAAACTACTTCTCGTCCCATATCGATGTTCTCCCGCACAGGTCATTCCCATTTGACTATTGGGCCGCTAAACTGGACACCTGGCCTGAATTGGCACAATATGCCTTACAGGAGCTCGCTTGCCCAGCTGCAAGTGTGCTATCAGAAAGAGTCTTCAGAGCAGCTGGATCAATCCTGACAGAAAAAAGGACCCATCTGTCGACCCAAAATGTGGATGATCTAACCTTCATTAAAATGAACCATGCATGGGTTTCCAAGGATTTTGTCCTACCTTCCCCTGATGACACCTAGGTTGCCTGAAAAATGACTTGCTTTGGTCCTCCTCTTCCTCGCACTTGCCCAATTTCACCTTTTGCAGCAGCTGAATGTCCAACATCAACAAATGCCAATTTGTAAACCTCCCTAACTGGGCTGCCTCCCCCCCATGGCCGGGGTCACCACCTAGCGCACCCAACCGTGCGAGTGCCTTTGCCCTGGACAGGTGGGTGGGCTGACTCTTGGGTGTGGGCACTGGCACAGGGTCCCTCATAGTGCAATCAAGTGTCTCTGACGGTGGGGGTGCACACCCGCCGTCAGACACACCGCCGTACTATGAGGGGCCCAGTGCCAGTACCGACACGTACAAGTGTGCCCCCCTTGCTTGGGCAGGGCCACAGCATTTGCAATGTTTACCTCTCCCTGCTCCTCCGCTGTGTAGTCTGGGCTGTCAAATCCTTCACTGGGACTGCCACTACAAAATTGTTGAACTGATAGATGATGGTTAAGACGTAGCTATGCCCTGTCCCGTTGGCCGGGCTCAAACTTCAGATGATCAATGGCTTCCATTTCTTATGAACCTCGACTCACAATGACATGCAGTGGTGGTTTATCATCAGCTTTCACAGTTTTCCTACTCATAGATGCGTGACATTCCGACGCACATTTTTAAATGTGCCCTCTCATGCCAATCCCATAGAATCGCCTACGGCCTGTGGCTTCTGTCTTTTGCTCTCCAAAGTTACATGACAGATCATGATAGGCAGTGAGCAACATGTTTACATCTCCCCTGTGATTAAAATTTGATGGAGATGAGTAACGCTGATGGGATCAACGGTACTGCGATACAGCAACACTTTCTTCACAAAGTTATGTTTTTGCTGTCTCCACACACAAATTAATTGAGGGTCAGCATCGCCTCTGAGAATTGTGACGGCAGTTTTTCCCGTGATTGTTAATTCCTAGATTTCTACAATCACTAGACTTTATGTCAGTAATTGTATGCATCTCATTTCCTATATCGGAGAGGCTGGACTGTCTTACTGAGACAGAAATATATATGAAGATTTAAAAATACCACCAAAAGTGTATACTGGTGTACGCTTCAAAAACATTTCCTTTTTTCTACTTTTTAGATTGTTGTCTAATCCATACTGAGAACACGGAGATTTTAAATGTTTAAACTATGCTATATATACCTGCTATCCTGTGATAATGTACCATTTCTCACCTTTGTCCAATCACGTCTAATCCATACTGGGTCTGATCTATAGACATAGGTTTTTAATGTGTAAACTATGCTATACATACCTGTAATCCGGTGATACGTTACCCTTTCTCACCTTTGTCCAATCACGTCTAATCCATACTGGGCCTGAGACCGTCTGAGCCTGCCTACTGATCTATATTTATTGTTATAGCGCCATTTATTCCATGGCGCTTTACATGCAAGGAGGGGTATACATAAAAACAAGTACAATAATGTTAAACAATACAAGTCATAACTGGCACAGGAGGAGAGAGGACCCTGCCCGCGAAGGCTCACAATCTACAAGGGATGGGTGAAAATACAGTAGGCGAGGGTAGAGCTGGTCATGCAGTGGTTTGGGTCGATCGGTGGTTACTGCAAGTTATAGGCTTGTCGGAAGAGGTCGGTCTTCAGGCTCTTTTTGAAGGTTTCGATGGTAGATGAGATTCTGATATGTTGTGGTAGAGAGTTCCAGAGTAGGGGTGATGCGCGAGAGAATGGTATGGTTGTGGTTTCCCGGGTGGAGTCCAATTAAGCCACAGGCTCCACTCCTGGTGGTGCCCTTTTGGACATTCCTTTAAGGTTCAGCTTTGCAATCATACAGCCCCCGGAAACCAAACACTTTGCCTTCATGGAAGCAGTTTGGAGGTTCGTGGGAATAACGCCGCCCCATCGGCAGTTGCTATAATTTATTGGTGGGAAGTCTGACGGTATATGATCGTGTTCGATTTCAGAATTTTTTTTTTTTGGTTTGTATTTTACATTTTTATTCCAGCCTTTCTTGACTTCATAAGGGCATGACAAGCCTATATCTGTGTCTCCTCCACCTCCTTCTTTTACTCCTCCACCTCTTTTCTAAATGTAGTTGCCCTTTTCCATATGTTATTTTTGTCTTCTGAGCATTTTGTCTGCTTTGGGACACCTTTAAAGGTGTTTTGTAATTGTTTTCTATGTGTTTGTATGTGTTTGTGTTTGCCTGCCATTGTTTTGAATGGGGTTCGACGGTGTTCTTCAAACGTTCGACGAACATTCGACGAACTTGCCTCATGTGCAACGAACCAAAACACTAGCGGGGTGGCTCAACACTACTCCTGATATATCAAAGTACATTGTTAATGTTTAAACTATGCTATATATACCTGGGAGCTGGTGATACTGTACCCTTTCTGCCAGGAAGTCCTCCTCCAACCAACACTCTAAGTGTATCATTGACACCTGGAACATTGTCCCACATGTGTGATTATTTCTTGCGGATCTTCTTGTTATATTGTGGTGTGATCCATCCTGAGCGTGTGAGTGTCTATGGGTTACTGCTGCAATTTAGATGTACATTTAAAAATTACCCCAACACTGTATACAGCTCTACGCTTGGGATACATTACCCATTTACTGCTTGTTATATTCTGGTCTAATCCAAACTGACCAAGTGAGAGTTATTTTCTGACTGTGGAAATAAATACTGAGATTGACAACAATGACACCTACACTGTGTACCGCTGTACTCTTGAGACCCATTACCGTTTTATGGCTTTTTAGATTGTGTTGTAATCCAATACTGAGCCTGAGAATATCTGTGTGCCTCCTCAAATATCTACGGAGATTTCGAATGTTTAAACTATACTATATATACCTGCTATCTGATGATACTGTACACTTTGCCTAATTTTTATATTCTTGTCTAATCCATACTGAGCCTGTGAGCATCTCTGTGTGACTGATGGAATATATAGGGAGATTGACAATTATCCTTTGACTGAATAGAGCTATACGCTTCTGATACAGTGCCATATATCTGATGTTATTTTGGGTCTATTTTCTGCAAAATTTTAAAGTTTGGTGTAAGAGGACGCGGACGCGGGCGTGGGGGGGGGCAGCTGGTGCTGATGGTGGTGGTGCATCTGCTGGTAGTGGCAAAAGCACAATAGCAGCTAAGGCAGGAGGTGTTGAGCCTGCGTCATGGTCTGGCTCCGGAACGCCTGGAAGGCTACCTTTTCTGGGAGTAGGTTAACCGCTTTTAAAGGCGGAGCATGAGGAACTGGTTTTGGCTTACATTGCTGAAACAGACTCCAGCAAATATGCCCTCCTCTTCTGAAGTTTCCAAAAATGTAAGCACTGAGTCATCAAGTGCTGGCTCCTGGTCAGTGAGAACCCCTTTCCTTGTGTTCTTCACCCCCACCAAAAGTGAATGATGCAGCAGGCCACACTTCACATTAGTCCATGTAGCTCTTTCTATCATACCATGCCTGGGTTATCAAGTCAAATCATGAATTCCCAAGTCCAAGATGAATCAGACATGGAGTGTGAGTGGCCAGCCAGGGCAGTGGGGTTAATTGGTACCGGGCCGGTGTCTCACAGGGATGTGTCACAGTGGTGGTGACCCGTTCCGTTGCCCTGGGCCTCCATGCAAAGGGGTGAATTATGTTTATAGGTGAATGATACATGACGCCACCTGTGGTTTCTGATTAGATTGACCAGCGCTGCAGGGTCGCTTCTCTGGGACAGATGTTGTGGTGCAGCTAAGATGTAAAAGCCCTGCACAGGTAGGGCTGTAGTCGCAGGGTAGATGAAAGAGTTGGTAGATGGTGTGCAGTGCAGGATGTAGCAGAGCCGTGTGCCAGGCGCAGGAGAAAGATGACAGACACAGTCATGGAGTTCCTTTACCTGTACTTGGTAAGTGCCGTCCAGGACCCAGAGTACAGATGGAGGAGTTGGTCAGCCTGGAAGCCAATTTGGAATTCTCTTTCTGCAGATAGGTAGTGTGGCCTCCGTTCTAGCGCTTATCTGAGGTATTCGCAGTGCTGAGTTCAATGAAGTCCCCGCTGTTGACTCTCTCTTGGAACTTTCTCGTATGGCAGGCAGCCGTAGCCTTTTCCTTCTGGCTCCCACACGTCGATGCTGGGGCCTCCGAGCCTTAGTTGGGTACAGAGCATTTACAACTGCTACTTCCTCCGGTTTCGGCTTCAGGAACGTCAGTGTCCCTACAAACTCGGAGACCGTAATCAAGACCATGCGCTCCAGCTAGGAGTGAGCCTTAACTCTGCTCATCCTCCAGCTCCCCTTCTCATGTCCACACACTTCCCCTTCCCTGCACAGAGTGCCCTAACTTACCTCCTCCCGACCACAGTGAGCAGCTCCTCAGCAGTCAGGTTCAGAGGTCTCCCTGCTAGCCTGGAGTGGGAAATGTGTTGTGTGTTGGTTGAACTGCTAGAGAGATCCTTCGTTGCTCCCAAGCATGACATCACACTCCCTAGGAGGAAGGTAATGCCACTGTGGCGACCGTACTCCTGGGGGTGCCACAAGTGCACTGATGCCCAGCCACTGCTAGATGATTCTGCTGGTACATTGACCCAGACCACTACATTCCCCTCACACTCTACACAGCCAGAATGTGACCCTGAGGAAACTCAGGTTCCTCTTCCCGCATACTATACCACCTTACAAGGTGACAAAGAGGAAGGTGCTGATGAAAGTGCAGGTTCCTTAAGGTGGGGGGCATACTAATGGGCGATGGCACTGGCACAGGGCCCCTCATAGTACGCAAAAGTGTCTCTGCGGTTGGGAGGGGGGCCCACCGGGAGGGGGGCCCACCCGGGGGGCCCACCCGCCGTCAGACACACCGCCACACACCGCCGTACTATGAAGGGCCCTGTGCCAGTGCCATCGCCAATGAGTGGGCCCCCCCTGCTTGCTCCGGATCACAGCACTTGCAAAGTTGAAATACTTACCTCTCCCTGCTCCACTGCCATGACGTCTTCCGCGTGTCCTGACAGTGATATTCTGATCAGAGAGTGCAATGACATCACGTCTGTATGCCCTCTGCCTAAACAGCCAAGTGCAGTGAGATGAAAGATGGGGACGACGAGGGTTCCAGACTAGTACAGGGATTCCCTAGCGAGGAGACTTATTTAATTGTTTTCAATGTTGGGACAGCAATTTTTGGGGGGCACTATACTCTGGAGAATGATATATGGGGCCCACCATACACTGGAGCATTCCAAAGGTGGACATCAGACACTGGAGCAGCATTTACAGGGCCCATTATACACTGGAGCATTAGAAATGGGGCCCATTATATATGGAGCATTATTTGGGCCCATAAGACAGTGGAGCTTCATCCATGGGGACCAACATATACTGTAGCATTATGTGGAGCTCATCATATACTGTTTCAAACATTATATGGGACCAATGATTCTGTATGGAGAAATATATGGGCCTCATTACTCTGTATGGCGCACTATGCGGTGCCCATAATACTGTATGGAGTAATATACTGTCCATTTTTGGAGCTATTGGAGAATTTAAAATCGACATCAGTCATGAGATGTAAGAAGTGAAGTATTTTTCATTGTACTATACCGCTATTTCTCTACCGTATCGGAGCAGCATGAGTTGTGGTATGTGTTAAAGGGGCGCTCTTTGGCCCAGGGCACATGAAAACCTGGAGCCAGCCCCACCCCCCCACAACTTTAGCCAAATAACCCCCAGTTTTCAGTGCATAACTATTATTATGAAGTAAATTAAGGTTGACAAGCTTCAGTAATAAAAATTGATGTTTTTGCCATTCAAATGGGCACTGTAGGTGTGTTTCCTGTCCTCCACTCACTGCCAACTTTGCTTCCCCATTGACTTGCATTGGGTTTCGTGTTTCAGTCGGCCTTCGACTTTTCATGATAATCGTCCGATTTCGTTCGACCCGACTTTTGAGAAAGTCGGGTTTCATGAAACCCGACTCGACCCGAAAAAAGGCAAAGTCGCTCCTCTCTAGCGTCAAGTCATAGCTGTCAAAAGTCATCTTGGTGGAGTGGGCTACGTGAAAAAACAGAAAACGTGAATAAATTAACCATTAAGGACTTTTTATTAATCACTGGATTTAACTGTAATGCAATCTATAGACCTGGTATCTACATCTATGCGGTAACTGTATGGTGGTAATATTGATTTCTGTATCCTCCATTTTGCTGAGTACAAATATTTTTGTCTGCTGAAGTACGCACTATACCCGCTGTGATTAGGGCATGTGTCAGTGGTTGTACATGTCAGTTGCCTCGGATGGGACACCATTTAGACGTATTCTGCCGTCCCTTTACTGACGCACGCTATTTTTCACTCTATAAAACAAAAAAAAGACAATTAGTTTCCCGATGGGTCAAAATTTGACACTAAACAGTTAATCCAGTCACATAGTAAAATACGATACTCAACAAAATCTTCTTCTGTTTTTCTATTTTGTTAAATCGTTTTAATGAGAACTATTTTTGCATGAACATTTGCATTTTTTGCTACAGCTCTTATAGCGGGATCGCTTGGTAATCAGTTTCACACTCCTCTAATTCTTCTAACTGGAGAGATGGATCCAGAACACGCTCTGTTAAATGTGAGCCTTCTTGTGGGAGCAGAAATTGACTTTATTGTTGGATTATTAACCGATCTGTTCATCGTAGTTGTCAATGTTATTGACTGGAAAAAAGCAGGAACCTTGACTACGGCTGACCATGTCATCATCTCCATGACAATTTCGAAGATGTTTCTACAATGTATCATCCAGCTGAATATTTTCTGGGGCTCGCCCTGCGTCACTTATTATTTGGTGTCCGGTTTTCTCATTAATGTTGGTTACGATTCCGCAATCTATTCTTTCATCTGGTTCTGTACTCTTCTCTCTGTTGTCCACTACTTGAAAATCTCCAACCTTCACAGCATCTTCCTCCTAAACTTAAGAATAATTATTTCCAAAAGGATCTTGCACATAATAGCTGCAATTGTTTTTGTCTCGGTTGGTCTATCATCGGTGGGCAATGGAATCCATTATAAATCATATTCACAGAATTCAACACGTTTTTTTTCATACATTGATACTCAGCTCGATCGGACAAGAGTTGCTCTACTTATGCTGTTTAATATGGCACCATTGGTGATATGTTTCTTGGCTTCAGCGCTTCTGATCTTCTCCCTCTGTTTTCACGTAAATCAGATGAAAGGAAACAAGAACTTAACATCGTCTCTGGTCGTCTATTACAGGACAATGAAATGTACGGGCATCTCTGCCATTAATTGTGCAATGTATGTTTGCATTAACTTCTTTATACAAAGCTATTATTGTTTTTTTGGTGTTATCATTCCTAGTTTTACATTGAGCAGTCTCTTAACCTTCCATTCTATATATATGATCTTTGCAACTGCCAAGCTGAAGAAATGGCTCTCCAAGATTCTTCATCATTTACAAAATCAAGAGGCTTAATTAAGAGAAGTGAACATGACTCTCGAGCCATGGGAAAATGTTATCTCGCTCTGATATCTTAAGCATGTGGCATGTCTATTAAAGATGGCCTCATCAATGTCTAGTAGATTGACGTCCAACGACAAGGTCAACTAGTCTCCTTGCGTAGAAAACCATGGTCTTTTGTATCCTGAACACTCTTGAATCTGGACTGTATTGGTCTTTGGCACCTCATAACAATCTTTATAAGTAAATAGTTCCTTGTTACATTTTATGGACAGATCAGATCTGGAGTAAGGCTATGTGACCACGTTGCAGAAATGCTGCAGAAATGTCCGCAGCATTTCCGCAACTTCCTGCCGCGGGTAAAACGCACGCGGAATTCGCATGCATTTTCCCGCAAAACACAAGCGTTTTGCAGGCGTTTTTAGCTTGCAGAATGCTAGCGTTTCCAAGTGATTTGAAGCATCGCTTGGAAAAGTGATTGACAGGTTGGTCACACACAAGCATAGTGCTTGACAAGTGTGACCACCTCTTTACTATTGAGGCTGCCTATGCAGCCTCAATAGTAAAAGATAGAATGTAAAAAATAATTAAAAAAATAGGGATATACTCACCTTCTGTCGGCCTCCGGCCCTCAGCGATGCTGCCGGCAAGCTCAGTTCCCAGGGATGCATTGCAAGAATCACCTCAGATGACGTAGCGGTCATGAAACCGTGACGTCATCTGGGGTGATTAACGCAATGCATCCCTGGGAACAGAAGATGCTGGCAGCGTGGCAGACAGGCGGGAGAGCTCCGGGGGCCATCAGAAGGTAAGTATATCCTGATTTTTTATTTTAACTCAGGTATATGGTACCCAGGGCCTGGAGGACAGTCTCCTCTCCTTCAGACCCTGGGTACAATCACCACATGAAGCGCTCACTTTACACATGGTGGGCATAGCCACATGCGTAAAGTGAGCGTTCAATGCAATCCTATGGCGGCGGAATCGCCGCGATTCCACAGAAATAATGAACATGCTGTGTATTTTACTGCTATGCAATTCCACAGCGGTAAAATCCACAGCATGGGCACAGCAACTGCAGAATCCCATAGGATTGCATGGGATGCGTTTTGATAGCGTTTTTTAAGCGTTTCCACTGCGAAAAAAAAGCAACTTGGGCACACAGCCTAAAATAGTTTTAGAGAAAAAATGTCCGACTGTAGTTCCCTGGGTGGCCAGGACTCTCGCTGAAGTGTGAAAACTTAGAAGAGAATGCATCACTAAATCAGTCTTATGGCACCTTCAGTAATGGTCCCAGAAGTCATAATGGACCTCACTGACTATAGAGTTCTGTCAAATCCTATGCTGACTTCTGCAGCGCTATAGTTCACCTCACTGTCGACATTCTTAAGGCGGCATTCCTAAATTTGCAATGAAACCTAATGAACAGTTGCATTGTCTGAAATTCAATGCACTAGTTGAAAAATCTACTTTTCTCGGTTATCACACTTGTGTGGGGAGGAGGACTCCCAGACAGTGAAGGGGCAGGTGCCCAGGGGATCGCCATCAGGGTTCCTGAGGGAACGATACTGGGAGGACAGTAAAAGAAAAGACTTGACTGAAGTTGTCAGGGAAACAGGAGGCGGGGCAAGGATAAAAGGAGCAGGGGGCGCGCTGAAGTGGCAGTTGACAGAGAGCCAGACAACAGACAAGAAGTCGGGTGAGACAGAGAGGACCGAGGGAGCGGACGGTGTGTTGTGGAGAGACCGACAGGGCCCTGTGAAAGGAAAGCCGCGGACTAGTGACACGTGAGAGCCTTGCACTGGCGGACGCTCCCCTCATACGGTCAAATACAACCGCCCCCACTGTTTCCCGTCCTGCTGTGACAAGTCCACGACCTCCACTGACCGCTGCAACTATAGACCATTCCTTTACAGCGGTCAGGACACTGCCCCCTGCCTTCTTCCACAGCTGTGACCCTGTAATCACCGGCCCCAGGGGGCGCCACCTCGCTACAGGCGGCAGTAGAGGCCCCAGTCTGGTTTGCTGAGGGAATCAGGGCAGAGACTGGTGAACGATAGATTTAGAGACTGCGTCATTACCGCGCCCCACCGGCATCATTTCTTCAGGGCCTGTTGCGCACCACCAGCATCATTTCTTCAGGGCCTGTTGCGCCCCACCAGAATCATTTCTTCAGGGCCTGTTGCGCCCCACCAGCATAATTTCTTCAGGGCCTGTTGCGCCTCATCGGCATCATTTCTTCAGGGCCTGTTGCACCCCACTGGCACCGTTTCTTCAGGGCCTGTTGTGCCCCACCAGCACCGTTTCTTCAGGGCCTGTTGTGCCCCACCAGCACCGTTTCTTCAGGGCCTGTTGTGCCGGCCAGTATGGATTCTTCAGGGCCTGTTATGCCCAACCAGTACAGATCCTCCAGGGCCCATCGAACCCAAATCATCCCGGGACATCGGGGCATCAAGGCAACCGCATCAGCGACCTCTGAGTGGCCGCATCTGCGATCCTGAACGATGCCTGGAAGGATAAATTGTCCATTGGAAATAAGGACCCTTAGTTCGGTCGTACGTGGCCTACAACACCCAGACTAGCCGGATTAGTCGCATTTAGTATAAGGAAAAGTGTTGTAAATGTTATTGCGTCCCTGTGAGGACAGTTTGTTGTTGCCCATTTGATTTGTTCAGCACAGCCCCAGCGGCACCAATTTATAAATATTTATTTTACCAATCACACTCAGTCTCGTGTCTCGTCACTGCATCCTGAGAATCTGCTGGTCACTACACTTGTCTTTAATATTACATGTTTTTGGTTTCTTCATATGGGACAAAAGGACCCTTGGTTGTCACTGCAGTCCCTATGGCTAGCTCTTTGCCTATGGGTTCTAGTTAAAACTTCAGTTGGAGAAGATTTTATATCTAAAACTTGTCCAAATTTTGAGAAAGGAAAATTAATGATAAGTAGTGTTGAGCATTCCGATACCGCAAGTATCGGGTATCGGCTGATATTAGCGGTATCGGAATTCCGATACTGACTTCCGATTCTTTTGTCATATCGGATACCGGAATCGGAAGTTCCCATCATGCTATGAGCCTGCTTGCTTTGATTAAGCCAATGGGAATCCTCCGAAGTGTGGGCACATCCTGTTAGGCATGTAGGCATGTTAACTATTGGCATGGCTGTGATTGGCTGCCGAAATGATGTCATGATGCACTATAAAAGCCACCGCAGCCGCCATTTCTGGTTCACTCTGCTGTGAATTCAGTTAGGGACAGGCTGCTGTAGAAGACTGTGAGGGACAGTTAGAAATAGCGATTCCACCAAACATCTAGTGCTTTACCCAGGCTACATAAACCACCACTGTAGCCTTCTTTGCCCTAGCAGCAGTGTTCACAGCTGTCTGCAAGGGCTGTGTGAGTGCAGCTCACGCTGTGGAGTGGGTCCTGCAGCCACGTCAGGCTGTAGGCCACCCAGTGTGATCACTGCTGCCTCAAACATCTTTTAATTTTTGAGCTGCATTTTTTACATAATTTCAATCTAGTGTGCTTCCATCCGTATCCATATACGTTGGTTGCAAACACTAGTAGTAGACAGCGGAGCCTTTCTGCAGCCTTTCAGTGCTAGTGTCCACTTTGCTGCACTGTTCACGGCTGTCTGAGAGGTCTCTGACTGTGTGTGAGTGCAGCTCACGCTGAGTAGAGTGTCCTGCAGCTACGTCTGGTTGTAGGACGCTCAACGTGCGTCACTGCCTCACACATATTTGTCTTTGAGTGCAGCTCATTTTTTCTTCTCCTATTAGTGTGCATCCATCCGTATCCATCAACATTGGTTGGTTGCAAACACTATATAGGAGTAGATAGAGGAGCCTTTTTTTCTGGCTTATGCCCTGCCGGCGCAGCCAGATTAGTGTTACCCAATTTTTTTGGAGCCTCATCTTTTGCATTGTAGGTTACCTGCCTGCATTGTAATAGCTCCAAAAAGTTGGTGATACTATCAGTTTCAATTTTTTGTTCACATACTTTGAGTTTGTTTCCAACAAAGAAACCACAAAAAAAGTTCACCAAACACTACATTTGGAACTTGTGTAGGCCACATCAGCTCCTATTAAAGTGTAGTCCACACACACACACTTCATAAAATTAGTGTTTCTTGTACCTGTAACCAGCTGTTCAGGAATAAGCACACTAAGGCCCTCCTTTGTATTTTCTGCCTATCTTAAGCAGTCTGGCAAGATGAAGAAGGCAGGGAGTAAGGCGCGTGGGCGTGGAGTTTCAGCAGGGAGAGGACGTGGGGATTCTGCAGGGAGAGGACGTGGGGATTCTGCAGGTAGAGGACGTGGGGATTCTGGGCCTGCTGCGGGCACCAGTGGATCAGCATCCCCCAGTTTTAGCAGGCAACAGTCCTTTATGCGCAGCTTTGTAGGACCTCAACGTACCCCACTGCTGCGGGAGGAACAAATTGAAGCCGTTGTCGGATGGATGGCAGCTAACGCATCGACTTCAATTACTTCCACAGCCTCTCAGGACCAGAGCACCGAAGAGCAACCATCTGTCTCTTCACCACCTGCCAAAGTGCCCAGGCAGTCAGAGAGACATGGACAGGAGCCATCACAGTCTCTACTTCTGTTCTCGGAATCTGTTGGCTTGGAAAGAGGGGGCCAGCCAAGCAGCATTCCTGAATGTGAAGAAGAGGGAGTATGCAGTGATGCGCAACTTCTTTGTCCCTCTGAATCTGAAGAGGCGAGTGGGCCAGTGCCTATGGTCAGCACACCTCAGTACGCATCAGATGATGACGAGACTCAGTTGCCACTTTCTGGTGCGTACGGTGGTGGCGAGACAACCCCGGAGAAGCAGCTGTTTGAAGAGGGGAGGGAAGATGATGAAGTCCTTGACCCATCATGGCGGGAAGAACAGGAAGGTGGTGGGAGCAGCTCGGAGGAAGAGATTCCCCTACCGGCCAAATCAGGAGGCAGAGGGAGGGGGAAGACTTGGTTGCCTGTACCCTCCACTTCGGCACCCGTTAGGAGCATTCCTCATTCCAAACGCAAAACGGGCGCTCCCAAGACTTGCAGTGCGTGGTCCTTTTTTGACACAGTTGCAGATGACATTTGCTTTGTCAAATACAAGCTGTGTCATCAGAAAGTCAAAAGAGGGAGAAATGTCAGCAACCTCAATACCACAAATATGTGCGCACCAAGCACGAGTTGGAGTTGCAGAGACACCCTGAAGACGTAGGCCAACGTACAGCACCACCTACCACCTCTTCAGTTCGTGTTGGGGCCTCTTCCTCCAGCTCACACACTGCTGGTTCGGCTTCCTCACAGGATCGCCAAGGAAGAACCTCTGCCACTGTTGTCCGGAGACCCTGTCAGATTCCACCCATAGCAGCACATTCCCGTCCATCACAGCCATCGGTAGCACAGGCATGGGATAAAAGGCGCCCTTACTCGGCAAACCATCCCCGAGCACAGTCTCTGAATGCTGGCATTGCCTAACTTCTGGCAGTTGAAATGCTGTCATTCAGGCTGGTGGACACTGACACCTTCCGGGACTTAATGGCATTGGCAGTCCCCCAATACAACGTGCCCAGCCGCTTTTATTTCAGCAGGCGAGCCGTCCCTGCCCTGCAGAAACATGTTTAGGGCAAAATAAAACATGCGCTACTAAACGCCGTTAGTAGCAAGGTCCATCTGACCACCGATGCGTGGACCAGTAACCATGGACAGGGACGATACCTTTCCCTCACTGCCCACTGGGTCAATGTTGTGGAGCCGGGTACAGATCTGGAGAGTGGCGCTGTACGTGTTCTTCCAACGCCACGGATTGCAGGACTCCAGTCTGTACACATAGACTCCTCCTCCTACTCAAGTTCCTCAGAAACAGCAGAGCAGGAGCCTGTTACGACCGATATGAGCACAGCCGTGGCCAAACGTCAACAGGCTGTACTCAAATTAATTTCTTTGGGGAATCGAAGCCACACAGCGCAGGAGCTCTGCAATGCTATCAATCAGGAGAGCGATGTGTGGTTTGGGCCAGCGAATCTCCAGCCGGGCTTGGTAGTGTGTGACAATGGCCGAAATCTGGTGGCAGCTCTTGGCCTAGGCAACCTCACACACATCCCATGTCTGGCACATGTGCTTAACTTGGTCGTGCAGAGCTTTCTGAGGGACTATCCGGATCTTGATGCACTGTTGCACAAGGTCCGCATAGAGTGCGCTCACTTGCGGCGTTCCAGCACGGCAAGATCGCGCCTCGCTGCTCTGCAGCGACGATTTGGCCTTCCGGAACATCGCATCATATGTGACCTACCTACCCGGTGGAATTCAACGTTACATATGTTGGAGCGGTTGTGTGAGCAGCAGGCAGCAGTCATGGAGTACCAGCTGCATCAGGCGCAAACAAGTCGCACTGTGCGCCGTTCACACTTCAGCACCATTGAGTGGGCCTCTATGAAGGACATCTGCCTCGTTTTGCGTGCCTTCGATGAATCCACGCGGATGGCGAGTGCAGATGATGCACTAGTCAGCATGACTGTCCCCCTTATCTGCCTGCTTCAACAAACACTGCAAGCACTAAGGGATGAGGTTTCGGAAGAGGTGGAGGATGAGGAGTCCCAAATGCCATCTGCTTCTGGACAGTCTGCGCTACGTGTTTCCTCACAAAGGCCTAGGCAGGGGACACTTTGTGAGGAGGATGAGGAGGAGTCGATGGAGGAGGAAGACATCTCTCCAGAGGAGGGAGGTACACAAACCTCTACTCAGTATGTACAGCGAGGGTGGGGTGATGCAGAGCAGGGCGAGGTCACGCCTCAAACAGGGGACAGCGGTTCTTTGGCAGTTGGGAGTCTGCAGCACATGGTTGATTTCATGCTGCAGTGCCTGAGAAACGACCGCCGCATCGCCCACATTCTCGTCTCGGCTGATTATTGGGTGTACACCCTCCTAGATCCTCGCTACCGGGACAGCGTACAAAGGCTCATACCAACGTTGAACCGGGAGCGTAAACTGCGGGAGTACGAAGAGTCACTGGTGCAGTCCATAATGTTTTCCATTCCACCCGACAGCATTGTTGCTAGTGCTTTACAAAGCAGCTCTGTGCGTCGAGGCAGTGGAGGAAACTCTGCACAAAGAGGGAGCAGAGGCAGTGCCGCAGCACAAGGCAAGACCACTCTGGCCCAAATGTGGCAAAGTTTTGTGTGTCCACCACAATTGTCTACACCATCAGCGACGCCTCGAATCAGCAGGAGGCAACGCTTCCGTCAGATGGTGTCAGACTACATGTCTTGCCCTGTCACTGTACTCCCAGATGGCTCTTCCCCCTTCAAGTTTTGGGTCTCTAAGCTGGATACATGGCCAGAGCTTAGCCAGTATGCATTGGAGGTGCTGGCTTGCCCTGCTGCCAGTGTATTATCGGAACGCGTCTTTAGTGCCGCAGGTGGTGTACTAACAGACCGTCGCACGCGACTATCTTCCGATAATGTTGACCGGCTGCCTTTTCTGAAAATGAACAAGGCCTGGATCTCCAAAGACTTTGCCATTTCTCTTACAGACTAAATTAGTGGTTGGCAACTGTATCCAGGTCTGCTGGTGTGTTCATTTTTCTACCACCTGAACTATAATCCCTGTGCTTCAACACAGCCAGTTGTCGCTCAGATGTGTCGTCTGCACAGAGAAACAAACTAGCTCCTGTGTTAGTGGGGTTCAGTAACGCCAGCTGATCCCCTGTTGTGTGGACGGCAAAGTCACCAGCTCCATCAACATTCAAACCACTACTGATTTTTAACCGTGCCCAACTTAGGTCTCTGGCTCCACTGTCTCTACTATTTCCCCTGGCCTCCAACCCCGCCATCTACATCTCTGAAGTGGCGTCAGCACAATCTACACTTGTTTGTTCCTGTGTTCCTGTGGCTCAGTCCCATCAGTTTATCCCCTAATGTGTGTCCGGCAAGGTCTCCTGCTCTGTCCACATTCCCATAACCAGTAGTGGGAATGAGGACAGAGCTGGCGAACTTGCCAGACAAACATCAGGGGATCAACTGACGGGACTGAGCACCAGTAACACAGGAACAAGTGTAGATTGTGCTGACGCCACTTCAGAGATGTAGCTGGCGGGGTTGGAGGCCAGGGTAAATAGTAGAGACAGTGGAGCCAGAGGCCTAAGTGGAGCATGGTTAGAATCAGTAGTAGTCAACAACCTCCATAAAAACCGCTGCCCATTGGCCTCTGCATGCGGCATGCGTAATCCTGGGCTCCAACAGCGTCAGTTGGTGTTCAGAAGTGTCGTCTCCACAGAGCCAAACACATTCGTTCAAGTGTTAGTGGGGTTCAGCACTGCCAGCTGTTCCCCTGCTGTGGAGATGGCAAGTCTCCTGCTGCCTACACCTGCCAAAAGCAACAGGCCCCAGCCTGCTCCTCGCCTAATCCTGGGCTCCAACAGCGTCAGTTGGTGTTCAGAAGTGTCGTCTCCACAGAGCCAAACACATTCGTTCAAGTGTTAGTGGGGTTCAGCACTGCCAGCTGTTCCCCTGCTGTGGAGATGGCAAGTCTCCTGCTGCCTACACCTGCCAAAATCCAGTAGGCCCCAGCCTGCTCCACGCCTGATCCTGGGCTCCAACAGCGTCAGTTGGTGTTCAGAAATGTCATCTCCACAGAGCCAAACACATTCGTTCAAGTGTTAGTGGGGTTCAGCACTGCCAGCTCTTCCCCTGCTGTGGAGATGGCAAGTCTCCTGCTGCCTTCACCTGCCAAAAGCAACAGGCCCCAGCCTGCTCCTCGCCTAATCCTGGGCTCCAACAGCGTCAGTTGGTGTTCAGAAGTGTCGTCTCCACAGAGCCAAACACATTTGTTCAAGTGTTAGTGGGGTTCAGCACTGCCAGCTGTTCCCCTGCTGTGGAGATGGCAAGTCTCCTGCTGCCTTCACCTGCCAAAAGCAACAGGCCCCAGCCTGCTCCTCGCCTAATCCTGGGCTCCAACAGCGTCAGTTGGTGTTCAGAAGTGTCGTCTCCACAGAGCCAAACACATTCGTTCAAGTGTTAGTGGGGTTCAGCACTGCCAGCTGTTCCCCTGCTGTGGAGATGGCAAGTCTCCTGCTGCCTACACCTGCCAAAATCCAGTAGGCCCCAGCCTGCTCCATGCCTGATCCTGGGCTCCAACAGCGTCAGTTGGTGTTCAGAAGTGTCGTCTCCACAGAGCCAAACACATTCGTTACAGTGTTAGTGGGGTTCAGCACTGCCAGCTGTTCCCCTGCTGTGGAGATGGCAAGTCTCCTGCTGCCTTCACCTGCCAAAAGCAACAGGCCCCAGCCTGCTCCTCGCCTAATCCTGGGCTCCAACAGCGTCAGTTGGTGTTCAGAAGTGTCGTCTCCACAGAGCCAAACACATTCGTTCAAGTGTTAGTGGGGTTCAGCACTGCCAGCTGTTCCCCTGCTGTGGAGATGGCAGTCTCTCCTGCTGTCTCCACATTCCACAGACAGTAGGCCTCTGCCTACACCCTCCTATTTCCTGGGCTTCAACACAGCCAGTTTTAGCTCGGAAGTGCCGTCCACACGGAAAGAGACACTTGCTGCCGTGTCTCAGTGGGGTTCAGTAACGTCAGCTGTCCCCCTGCTGTGTGGATGGCAGCCTCTCCTGCTGCCTTCACCTGCCAAAAGCAACAGGCCCCAGCCTGCTCCTCGCCTAATCCTGGGCTCCAACAGCGTCAGTTGGTGTTCAGAAGTGTCGTCTCCACAGAGCCAAACACATTCGTTCAAGTGTTAGTGGGGTTCAGCACTGCCAGCTGTTCCCCTGCTGTGGAGATGGCAGTCTCTCCTGCTGTCTCCACATTCCACAGACAGTAGGCCTCTGCCTACACCCTCCTATTTCCTGGGCTTCAACACAGCCAGTTGTAGCTCGGAAGTGCCGTCCACACGGAAAGAGACACTTGCTGCCGTGTCTCAGTGGGGTTCAGTAACGTCAGCTGTTCCCCTGCTGTGTGGATGGCAGTCTCTCCTGCTGTCTCCGCATTCCAAAGACAGTAGGCCTCAGCCTACACCCTCCTATTTCCTGGGCTTCAACACAGCCAGTTGTAGCTCGGAAGTGCCGTCCACACGGAAAGAGACACTTGCTGCCGTGTCTCAGTGGGGTTCAGTAACGTCAACTGTTCCCCTGCTGTGTGGATGGCAGTCTCTCCTGCTGTTTCCGCATTCCAAAGACAGTAGGCCTCAGCCTACACCGAGATTTTGCCTGGGCTTCAACACAGCCAGTTGTAGCTCGGAAGTGCCGTCCACACGGAAAGAGACACTTGCTGCCGTGTCTCAGTGGGGTTCAGTAACGTCAGCTGTTCCCCTGCTGTGTGGATGGCAGTCTCTCCTGCTGTCTCCGCATTCCAAAGACAGTAGGCCTCTGCCTATACCCTCCTATTTCCTGGGCTTCAACACAGCCAGTTGTAGCTCGGAAGTGCCGTCCACATGGAAAGAGACACTTGCTCCCGTGTCTCAGTGGGGTTCAGTAACGCCAGCTGTTCCCCTGCTGTGCGGATGGCAGTCTCTCCTGCTGTCTCCGCATTCCAAAGACAGTAGGCCTCTGCCTACACCCTCCTATTTCGTGGGCTTCAACACAGCCAGTTGTAGCTCGGAAGTGCCGTCCACACGGAAAGAGACACTTGCTCCCGTGTCTCAGTGGGGTTCAGTAACGCCAGCTGTTCCCCTGCTGTGTGGATGGCAGTCTCTCCTGCTGTCTCCGCATTCCAAAGACAGTAGGCCTCTGCCTACACCCTCCTATTTCCTGGGCTTCAACACAGCCAGTTGTAGCTCGGAAGTGCCGTCCACACGGAAAGAGACACTTGCTGCCGTGTCTCAGTGGGGTTCAGTAACGTCAGCTGTTCCCCTGCTGTGTGGATGGCAGTCTTTCCTGCTGTCTCCGCATTCCAAAGACAGTAGTCCTCTGCCTACACCCTCCTATTTCCTGGGCTTCAACACAGCCAGTTGTAGCTCGGAAGTGCCGTCCACACGGAAAGAGACACTTGCTCCCGTGTCTCAGTGGGGTTCAGTAACGCTAGCTGATCCCCTGCTGTGTGGATGGCAAAGTCTCCTGCTGCCTACACAGTCCTACTACTACTGATTTTTAACCGTGCTCCAATTAGGCCTGTGGTTCCACTGTCTCTCGTATTTCCCCTGTCCTCCAACCCTGCCAGTTACAGCTCCGAAGTGGCGTCTGCACAATCCACACTTGTTCCTGTGTTACAGGTGTTCAGTCCGGTCAGTTAATCCCCTGATGTGTGTCCGGCAATGTCGCCTGCTCTGTCCACATTCCCATAGAATGCCTGACACAAATAAGAATATGATGAAGAAGAATAGGAAGAAGATGAAGAAGTTGAATATGTAGAATAATAATTGTTGAATATGAAGAATGTAAGAAAAGGAAGAAGAAGAAGAATGTAAAAAAAGGAATAAGAAGAAGAATGTAAAAAAAGGAAGTAGAAGAATGTAAAAAAAGGAAGAAGAAGAAGAAGGTAAAAAAAGGAAGAATAAGAAAGAAGAAGAAAGAAGAAAGAAGAAGAAGACATACATGTCTGGCAAAATATAAATGAGGCTAACATAGTCAATATCTTTGTAACTCCTAACGTCTTTAAAAAAAAAGTTTAATTCCTGCTATTCCATTTGATTGGGCTAAACCTCTATGGCTTTAATGTCTCCTCCACCTCCCACAATACATTCTACATTATTCTTAGTTGTTTTTCTTCATGTAGAATTAACCTACAAGGAAAGAAAGGGTTTTTTTTAATTCCGATATTTTGGCCCCATTGACTTGCATTGGTTCCCGGTATCGGAATCGGCGATACCGATACTTTTTTTTAAGATCGGCCGATCCATTCCGATCCGATATTTTCAAGTATCGGCTGGTATCGCTCAACTCTAATGATAAGTCAACGTTAGGGTCATTTTAAGACTTGATATTTTGATTGCTTCTTCAACTTTACTGGGTTGTCCAAGATTAGAGAAACATGGCTGCTTTCTTTCAGAAATATAGCCACAGCTATCTAAAGGCTTTGGTTGGCAATGTAACTTAGATCCATTCATGTAAAATACGGCTGAGCTGCCATACCAGACACAACCTGTGAACAGTTACCTCCGACGGGATATCGCTGATCGCGCGAGATCGTCTTGGTCCATTTCTCATCGTCGGCGTCCTGCTGGCGCCAACGAGCGACGCATGGATGCGGACAGAAGTTGTCATCATCGCTGCGTGTGACAGGTAAGTGACGACCACCGAGCATCGCTGCGTTGCTGGTGAGATCTTCCTGTTTGGCAGCTCACTAGCGACCATTTAGAGATGCACCAGCGATCCTGACCGGGTCGTGTCGTTGTCGGGATTGCTGGTGCATCGCTAAATGTAACGGGACCTTAAGTCAAAACTTGTCTGTGAGAAAGAACTGAAGTTCAATGCCCCGTATTATGACTGATGAAGGTAGATTCAGGATATTAGAGTGATCTAGGCGAGAAATAAAGGATAAATATTGCATACTGAAATTCTTTTTAAACTGTAAGTAACTACTAACATATGCAAAAAAATTTTTTACAAATCAAAAGTTTATATAGTAGAGAGTAAATTGTTTTGAGGCTACTAAAATTTATGGTGAATTATAAAAAAATAAATTATGAATTTTCCAGAATCTGAATATCTTGCGATATAATTGGCCTAAATCCCCCCCCCAAAAAAAAGGCGTCCGGTCGCTGCTTTCCTGCTTTCAAAATGGCAAGAAATTAGATACAAAAGTAAAAAATGAACCCTCTCCTTTGGCCAGCATTCATCTTGTCTATGCAGCTCTCCATTTATTTGTTATGGTCTTCGCTTTGCACAAAAAGTTGGTGACATTTATTTTGGATATTTTAGGTCAGTTTTCTGGCAAAAAATACTTTGAGTCAATATATCAACACTAATTTGGAGAAAACGCTGGAAAAAAAATTCAATTGCATATTTGTAAAATTGTAAAAAAAAAAAATCATAATGCTACAGAAAGTAAAGCCTATGATTAAAAAATGTGTTTTGGGAAATATTTTGTTACGCTTTTTTTATGTCTTTATGTAATTTAATGATGTCAACTATTCTTGAAGAACAATAAAGAGGAGGATTCTGTGGCTAAAGGAGAGACCAGGTTCCTTACTGTTTAATTGTTCTTGCCTTCTGGAATGGAGATGTGGAAACATCATTTTAAAAGAAAGTGTGTGTTCTTTGTTGATAAGTCATTCTGATTAAAACGTTTAATGATTGGGAGTTTTTTTTCATGTTATCTGACCTTATTGTTCTGCTTACCTTTTGCTATAGGTCCCGTTACATTTAGCGATGCACCAGCAGGGTCACTCGCTACCAGGCTGGTGTCTTAAAAGGATGTGTCACGGCAGCAGTGACCCGGTCCGTGGCTCTGAGCATCCATGAAAAGTGAGGAATAAAGTTTATGTGTAGATAAATTTGTGACGCCACCTGTGGTATCTAATCAAATAGGGACCAGCGCAGCAGTGCAGATCCTCTGGGATGGATTGTAGGATGCAGCAAAGTTGGAATAGCTCTCCACAGGCAGAGCTGTCGTCCCAGGGCAGTTGCAGTATATGTTAATATGATGTAGTGTGAGGTAAAGGTTGTAGCAGTGCTGAGTTGGTGAAGCAGGAAGGAGGCAGAAAACACAGATGGATGCAGTTTCCAAAGCTTTACACACAGTTTGGTCCGCAGTACAGATGGAAATGGAGATCCAGCAGCCTGAAAGCAGATCAGAGTCCCTTGAATCAAGTGTTGGAGGCTTCCTTTCTGTGCTAGTGTCTGAGGTCCCTGCAGCTTGAAGCTATGCTTGGTCCTCTGTTCTCTACAGTCTTTAGTACTTGCCCTTATGGCAGGCTGCTCGCGTCTCATCCTCTGTGGCAGCTCCAGGCTCTCATATGCTGCTCTTTCTCAGGGGCCTTTGTGAGGCCAGGAGGCTTGCAGTCACCTGCTCTCCTGATTTGGCTACTGAGACTGTCGTTCCCAGACAGCCATAGACTCCGGTGTCCAGTTTCCAGCTCACCGACCTGGTGTGAACTTACTTACAGTTTCACTTCCCCCAGGCTTCTCTCAGCTCTTTCTCCTTTCCCCCTTCTACGTTAGTCTGGGGAGCAGCTCTTTCATGCTTCTTGCTGCTTCCCCATCCCAGACTCAATAACTAACTCCTCCTCCAGCCCAGAACATGCTGGATGCTCCCCTAAAACAGGGTTCAGTGCTCCCCCTTCTGGCCTGGACTCTGGAGTAGGAAAAGTATTGTGTGTAGTGGTTACCTGACCAGGGAACTCCTCTCTGCTTCCAGGCTTGTCATAACCTCTCCCGAGAGGCAATGTCACTGTTGCAACTGGACTCCTGGGGGTGCCAGAGATCCGTGACTTGTTCATCTTAAGGAACGTTAGGCGATCTACACTTTCAAGGGACAACCGGATGCACAGCACTTACAGGTAGTCATGTCTCTGTGAGTCATTTCTTTTTCTCCGGTGCAAATGTGTCAACTTTATTATTTTATTATTTTTTTTTTTATTTTAATAGAAGGCAATATATAGATTAATCATAAACATAAAGTGTAGTTCTCTGTGACTAGCTGCCCAAGCACATTGCTTGTCTTTGCATAGGATGTGACATTGCTTCACTAGTGCTTTCACAAATATTACCACATACACCTTGAACACCAAGCCTAATTCCCCTTCCACCATGGCCTCGCTTTTTCCCACATATTGCTCAGAGAGTGTGATAGAAGCACAGTATTATCAACCAAAAATTAGATTTTAAACTCTGCACCACCTTTGCAAACAGCTGAATGTCAGCGACAGTAAATTACAAGGTGAAATATGGTATGCTGTATCGGGTTAGTCAGAGAAAAACTTTTTTTTTTTTGGGGGGGACCAAGGATCAGGTCTCTATTACACACTAGATGCTACAAACTATTGTTAAAGTCAGGTCCCCTACTGAATTTGTTTCTGGCCTCTGGATCAGGCCTCTACAGCTTAATCTCAACTCAAACAAATGACAAAGTGTGATACGGCGGGTTGTCTACATTTTTGCAACTGAAAAATTATAATTTTCTTTAAATGTGTCTCAGGTCTGCAGACAGGTTCATATCACCGCCGCAAAATGACAAGGAGGGATACAGCGGGCTGCTTCACATTTAGCAACAGAAACAATTATGATTTTTTTTTTATGTTCCTTAGGTCTGCAGACAGTTTTATATCACCACAGCACTAAATTAAAAGGTGGGATACAGCAGGCTGTTTAATATTTTTTCACTAGCTACTAGAGTTGAGCGATACCAGCCGATACTTGAAAATATCGGATCGGAATGGATCGGCCGATCTTTAAAAAAAGTATCGGTATCGCCGATTCCGATACCGGGAACCAATGCAAGTCAATGGGGCCAAAATATCGGAATTAAAAAAAACCCTTTCTTTCCTTGTAGGTTAATTCTACATGAAGAAAAACAACTAAGAATAATGTAGAATGTATTGTGGGAGGTGGAGGAGACATTAAAGCCATAGAGGTTTAGCCCAATCAAATGGAATAGCAGGAATTAAACTTTTTTTTTTAAAGATGTTAGGAGTTACAAAGATATTGACTATGTTAGCCTCATTTATATTTTGCCAGACATGTATGTCTTCTTCTTCTACTTCCTTTTTTTACATTCTTCTTCTTCTTCTTCTACTTCCTTTTTTTACATTCTTCTTCTTCTTCTTCTACTTCCTTTTTTTACATTCTTCTTCTTCTACTTCCTTTTTTTACATTCTTCTTCTTATTCCTTTTTTTACATTCTTCTTCTTCTTCTTCTACTTCCTTTTTTTACATTCTTCTTCTTCTTCTTCTACTTCCTTTTTTTACATTCTTCTTCTTCTTCTTCTTCTACTTCCTTTTTTTACATTCTTCTTCTTCTTCTTCTACTTCCTTTTTTTACATTCTTCTTCTTATTCCTTTTTTTACATTCTTCTTCTTCTTCTTCTACTTCCTTTTTTTACATTCTTCTTCTTCTTCTTCTACTTCCTTTTTTTACATTCTTCTTCTTATTCCTTTTTTTACATTCTTCTTCTTCTTCTTCTACTTCCTTTTTTTACATTCTTCTTCTTCTTCTTCTTCTTCTTCTTCCTTTTCTTACATTCTTCATATTCTTCTTATTCAACAATTATTATTCTACATATTCAGCTTCTTCATCTTCTTCCTATTCTTCTTCATCATATTCTTGTTTGTGTCAGGCATTCCTGTAGTTGTTATCTAGAAAAGTTAGAAGTTTACACCTTCCGTTCTGCCTGTCACAAAAGATTTACAACAGGATTTGTCCGCGTTCAGTTTGGCCTGCAGAAGCAGGCCTTTTCCAGGGGCACCACGAGGAGGAACGGACTCACCCCCATACACTGCTTAGTCTTCTTCTGCTTATAAATAAGATAATATCATTTGCTCAGAGTATTAGTCTTATGCTTAATGTTCTTCTGCTTTGTTTTTTTTATGCTTCTTTGTCTTCTCTCTCTTGTTGTTCTGCATCTTGGTGGTTGTCTTCCTGTTCTTTGTCCTCTTGAACCAGCTGACGGTACTGGCACCCGGAGGGGCAGCAGAAGGAACAAGAGCCAATGGCACTACCGAGGACCAGCTGACGGTGCTGGAACCCGGTTACTAAGCAGGAGGTACCTGTGCTACAAAGCACTACCAAGGACCAGCAGACGTTGCCGGAACTCGGATACCGAGATGGAGGCACCTAGGCCAAAGGCTCTGACGAGAACCAGCTGACGGTGCTGGAACCCGGAGGGGTAGCATAAGCTGCAAGAGCAAATGGAAATAGCGAGGACCAGCTGACAGTGCTGGCACCCGGAGGGGCAGCAGAAGGAATAAGAGCCAATGGCACAACCGAGGACCAGCTGACGGTGCTGGAACCCGGTTACTAAGCAGGAGGTACCTGTGCTACAAAGCACTACCAAGGACCAGCAGACGTTGCCGGAACTCGGATACCGAGATGGAGGCACCTAGGCCAAAGGCTCTGACGAGAACCAGCTGACGGTGCTGGAACCCGGAGGGGTAGCATAAGCTGCAAGAGCAAATGGAAATAGCGAGGACCAGCTGACAGTGCTGGCACCCGGAGGGGCAGCAGAAGGAATAAGAGCCAATGGCACAACCGAGGACCAGCTGACGGTGCTGGAACCCGGTTACTAAGCAGGAGGTACCTGTGCTACAAAGCACTACCAAGGACCAGCAGACGTTGCCGGAACTCGGATACCGAGATGGAGGCACCTAGGCCAAAGGCTCTGACGAGAACCAGCTGACGGTGCTGGAACCCGGAGGGGTAGCATAAGCTGCAAGAGCAAATGGAAATAGCGAGGACCAGCTGACAGTGCTGGCACCCGGAGGGGCAGCAGAAGGAATAAGAGCCAATGGCACAACCGAGGACCAGCTGACGGTGCTGGAACCCGGTTACTAAGCAGGAGGTACCTGTGCTACAAAGCACTACCAAGGACCAGCAGACGTTGCCGGAACTCGGATACCGAGATGGAGGCACCTAGGCCAAAGGCTCTGACGAGAACCAGCTGACGGTGCTGGAACCCGGAGGGGTAGCATAAGCTGCAAGAGCAAATGGAAATAGCGAGGACCAGCTGACAGTGCTGGCACCCGGAGGGGCAGCAGAAGGAATAAGAGCCAATGGCACAACCGAGGACCAGCTGACGGTGCTGGAACCCGGTTACTAAGCAGGAGGTACCTGTGCTACAAAGCACTACCAAGGACCAGCAGACGTTGCCGGAACTCGGATACCGAGATGGAGGCACCTAGGCCAAAGGCTCTGATGAGAACCAGCTGACGGTGCTGGAACCCGGAGGGGTATCAGAAGTTACCCCTGAAAAGCAAAGTTGGCATGCCGCAAGCTGGCCGCAGTTACCGAATCACACAGTCCTACAGGGGGTGCTTGTCCTACTGGCACTATGGAACAAACCTTTCTTACCAGAACCCGCAGTCCACATAGGAAGCACCTAAACTGCTGGCACCCTAGCCTCGGCTAACCCAACCGCAACACGACATGGCAACTTGGGGTGGCAAACTGACATTGACACTTCCCGGAAACAGCAGGCAGGGCTGGAACCAAGCTGGGCAGGAGGGAGTACCCGTGCCAAAGTCAGTTATGAGCAGCAACTGGCGATGTTGGAGCCCAGGACAAGCACTTAGCAGGCTGAGGCCTGATGTGCTGTCAATTGGGAGGCAGCAGGACAGATTGCCATCAAAACAGCAGGGGAACAGCTGACGTTACTGAACCCCACAAACACAGGAGCTAGTGTTTTACTCTGTGAAGACGGCACTTCCGAGCAACAACTGGCTGTGTTGAAGCCCAGTGACAAGCACGGAGCAGGCTTAGGCTGCATTGAAGAAATTTTAAGATCGGTTGTAGACTACTAATTTGAACCAAGCTCCACTTAGGCCTGTGGCTTCACTGATTTTCGTATTTCCCCTGTCCTCCAACCCCGCCAGTTACAGCTCCGAAGTGGCGTCTGCACAATCCACACTTGTTCCTGTGTTACAGGTGTTCAGTCCGGTCAGTTAATCCCCTGATGTGTGTCCGGCAATGTCGCCTGCTCTGTCCACATTCCGATAATGGGAATGTGGACAGAGCAGGCGACATTGCCGGACACACATCAGGGGATTAACTGACCGGACTGAACACCTGTAACACAGGAACAAGTGTGGATTGTGCAGACGCCACTTCGGAGATGTAACTGGCGGGGTTGGAGGACAGGGGAAATACGAGAGACAGTGGAGCCACAGGCCTAATTGGAGCACGGTTAAAAATCAGTAGTGGTACGACTGTGTAGGCAGCAGGAGACTTTGCCATCCACACAGCAGGGGATCAGCTGACATTACTGAACCCCACTGAGACACGGGAGCAAGTGTCTCTTTCCGTGTGGACGGCACTTCCGAACTACAACTGGCTGTGTTGAAGCCCAGGAAATAGGAGGGTGTAGGCAGAGGCCTACTGTATTTTGAATGAGTTTACAGCAGGAGAGACTGCCATCCACACAGCAGGGGATCAGCTGACGTTACTGAACCCCACTGAGACACGGGAGCAAGTGTCTCTTTCCGTGTGGACGGCACTTCCGAACTACAACTGGCTGTGTTGAAGCCCAGGAAATAGGAGGGTGTAGGCAGAGGCCTACTGAATTTTGAATGAGGTGACAGCAGGAGAGACTGCCATCCACACAGCAGGGGATCAGCTGACATTACTGAACCCCACTGAGACACGGGAGCAAGTATCTCTTTCCGTGTGGACGGCACTTCCGAACTACAACTGGCTGTGTTGAAGCCCAGGAAATAGGAGGGTGTAGGCAGAGGCCTACTGTATTTTGAATGAGGTGACAGCAGGAGAGACTGCCATCCACACAGCAGGGGATCAGCTGACGTTACTGAACCCCACTGAGACACGGGAGCAAGTGTCTCTTTCCGTGTGGACGGCACTTCCGAACTACAACTGGCTGTGTTGAAGCCCAGGAAATAGGAGGGTGTAGGCAGAGGCCTACTGTATTTTGAATGAGTTTACAGCAGGAGAGACTGCCATCCACACAGCAGGGGATCAGCTGACGTTACTGAACCCCACTGAGACACGGGAGCAAGTATCTCTTTCCGTGTGGACGGCACTTCCGAACTACAACTGGCTGTGTTGAAGCCCAGGAAATAGGAGGGTGTAGGCAGAGGCCTACTGTATTTTGAATGAGGTGACAGCAGGAGAGACTGCCATCCACACAGCAGGGGATCAGCTGACATTACTGAACCCCACTGAGACACGGGAGCAAGTATCTCTTTCCGTGTGGACGGCACTTCCGAACTACAACTGGCTGTGTTGAAGCCCAGGAAATAGGAGGGTGTAGGCAGAGGCCTACTGTATTTTGAATGAGTTTACAGCAGGAGAGACTGCCATCCACACAGCAGGGGATCAGCTGACGTTACTGAACCCCACTGAGACACGGGAGCAAGTGTCTCTTTCCGTGTGGACGGCACTTCCGAACTACAACTGGCTGTGTTGAAGCCCAGGAAATAGGAGGGTGTAGGCAGAGGCCTACTGTATTTTGAATGAGTTTACAGCAGGAGAGACTGCCATCCACACAGCAGGGGATCAGCTGACGTTACTGAACCCCACTGAGACACGGGAGCAAGTATCTCTTTCCGTGTGGACGGCACTTCCGAACTACAACTGGCTGTGTTGAAGCCCAGGAAATAGGAGGGTGTAGGCAGAGGCCTACTGTATTTTGAATGAGGTGACAGCAGGAGAGACTGCCATCCACACAGCAGGGGATCAGCTGACATTACTGAACCCCACTGAGACACGGGAGCAAGTATCTCTTTCCGTGTGGACGGCACTTCCGAACTACAACTGGCTGTGTTGAAGCCCAGGAAATAGGAGGGTGTAGGCAGAGGCCTACTGTATTTTGAATGAGGTGACAGCAGGAGAGACTGCCATCCACACAGCAGGGGATCAGCTGACGTTACTGAACCCCACTGAGACACGGGAGCAAGTATCTCTTTCCGTGTGGACGGCACTTCCGAACTACAACTGGCTGTGTTGAAGCCCAGGAAATAGGAGGGTGTAGGCAGAGGCCTACTGTATTTTGAATGAGTTTACAGCAGGAGAGACTGCCATCCACACAGCAGGGGATCAGCTGACGTTACTGAACCCCACTGAGACACGGGAGCAAGTATCTCTTTCCGTGTGGACGGCACTTCCGAACTACAACTGGCTGTGTTGAAGCCCAGGAAATAGGAGGGTGTAGGCAGAGGCCTACTGTATTTTGAATGAGGTGACAGCAGGAGAGACTGCCATCCACACAGCAGGGGATCAGCTGACATTACTGAACCCCACTGAGACACGGGAGCAAGTATCTCTTTCCGTGTGGACGGCACTTCCGAACTACTACTGGCTGTGTTGAAGCCCAGGAAATAGGAGGGTGTAGGTAGAGGCCTACTGTATTTTGAATGAGTTTACAGCAGGAGAGACTGCCATCCACACAGCAGGGGATCAGCTGACGTTACTGAACCCCACTGAGACACGGGAGCAAGTATCTCTTTCCGTGTGGACGGCACTTCCGAACTACAACTGGCTGTGTTGAAGCCCAGGAAATAGGAGGGTGTAGGCAGAGGCCTACTGTATTTTGAATGAGGTGACAGCAGGAGAGACTGCCATCCACACAGCAGGGGATCAGCTGACGTTACTGAACCCCACTGAGACACGGGAGCAAGTATCTCTTTCCGTGTGGACGGCACTTCCGAACTACAACTGGCTGTGTTGAAGCCCAGGAAATAGGAGGGTGTAGGCAGAGGCCTACTGTCTTTGTAATGCGGAGACAGCAGGAGAGACTGCCATCTCCACAGCAGGGGAACAGCTGGCAGTGCTGAACCCCACTAACACTTGAACGAATGTGTTTGGCTCTGTGGAGACGACACTTCTGAACACCAACTGACGTTGTTGGAGCCCAGGATTAGGCGAGGAGCAGGCTGGGGCCTACTGGATTTTGGCAGGTGAATGCAGCAGGAGACTTGCCATCTCCACAGCAGGGGAACAGCTGACAGTGCTGAACCCCACTAACACTTGAACGAATGTGTTTGGCTCTGTGGAGACGACACTTCTGAACACCAACTGACGTTGTTGGAGCTCAGGATTAGGCGAGGAGCAGGCTGGGGCCTACTGGATTTTGGCAGGTGAATGCAGCAGGAGACTTGCCATCTCCACAGCAGGGGAACAGCTGACAGTGCTGAACCCCACTAACACTTGAACGAATGTGTTTGGCTCTGTGGAGACGACACTTCTGAACACCAACTGACGTTGTTGGAGCCCAGGATTAGGCGAGGAGCAGGCTGGGGCCTACTGGATTTTGGCAGGTGAATGCAGCAGGAGACTTGCCATCTCCACAGCAGGGGAACAGCTGACAGTGCTGAACCCCACTAACACTTGAACGAATGTGTTTGGCTCTGTGGAGACGACACTTCTGAACACCAACTGACGTTGTTGGAGCTCAGGATTAGGCGAGGAGCAGGCTGGGGCCTACTGGATTTTGGCAGGTGAATGCAGCAGGAGACTTGCCATCTCCACAGCAGGGGAACAGCTGACAGTGCTGAACCCCACTAACACTTGAACGAATGTGTTTGGCTCTGTGGAGACGACACTTCTGAACACCAACTGACGTTGTTGGAGCCCAGGATTAGGCGAGGAGCAGGCTGGGGCCTACTTGATTTTGGCAGGTGAATGCAGCAGGAGACTTGCCATCTCCACAGCAGGGGAACAGCTGGCAGTGCTGAACCCCACTAACACTTGAACGAATGTGTTTGGCTCTGTGGAGACGACACTTCTGAACACCAACTGACGTTGTTGGAGCCCAGGATTAGGCGAGGAGCAGGCTGGGGCCTACTTGATTTTGGCAGGTGAATGCAGCAGGAGACTTGCCATCTCCACAGCAGGGGAACAGCTGGCAGTGCTGAACCCCACTAACACTTGAACAAATGTGTTTGGCTCTGTGGAGACGACACTTCTGAACACCAACTGACGTTGTTGGAGCCCAGGATTAGGCGAGGAGCAGGCTGGGGCCTACTTGATTTTGGCAGGTGAATGCAGCAGGAGACTTGCCATCTCCACAGCAGGGGAACAGCTGGCAGTGCTGAACCCCACTAACACTTGAACGAATGTGTTTGGCTCTGTGGAGACGACACTTCTGAACACCAACTGACGTTGTTGGAGCCCAGGATTAGGCGAGGAGCAGGCTGGGGCCTACTGGATTTTGGCAGGTGAATGCAGCAGGAGACTTGCCATCTCCACAGCAGGGGAACAGCTGACAGTGCTGAACCCCACTAACACTTGAACGAATGTGTTTGGCTCTGTGGAGACGACACTTCTGAACACCAACTGACGTTGTTGGAGCCCAGGATTAGGCGAGGAGCAGGCTGGGGCCTACTGGATTTTGGCAGGTGAATGCAGCAGGAGACTTGCCATCTCCACAGCAGGGGAACAGCTGGCAGTGCTGAACCCCACTAACACTTGAACGAATGTGTTTGGCTCTGTGGAGACGACACTTCTGAACACCAACTGACGCTGTTGGAGCCCAGGATTACGCATGCCGCATGCAGAGGCCAATGGGCATCGGTTTTTATGGAGGTTGTGGACTACTACTGATTCTAACCATGCTCCACTTAGGCCTCTGGCTCCACTGTCTCTACTATTTACCCTGGCCTCCAACCCCGCCAGCTACATCTCTGAAGTGGCGTCAGCACAATCTACACTTGTTCCTGTGTTACTGGTGCTCAGTCCCATCAGTTGATCCCCTGATGTTTGTCCGGCAAGTTCGCCAGCTCTGTCCTCATTCCCACTACTGGTTATGGGAATGTGGACAGAGCAGGAGACCTTGCCGGACACACATCAGGGGATAAACTGATGGGACTGAGCCACAGGAACACAGGAACAAGTGTAGATTGTGCTGACGCCACTTCAGAGATGTAGATGGCGGGGTTGGAGGCCAGGGGAAATAGTAGAGACAGTGGAGCCAGAGACCTAAGTTGGGCACGGTTAAAAATCAGTAGTGGTTTGAATGTTGATGGAGCTGGTGACTCTGCCGTCCACACAGCAGGGGATCAGCTGGCATTACTGAACCCCAGTAACACAGGAGCTAGTGTGTTTCTCTGTGCAGACGACACATCTGAGCGACAACTGGCTGTGTTGAAGCACAGGGATTATAGTTCAGGTGGTAGAAAAATGAACACACCAGCAGACCTGGATACAGTTGCCAACCACTAATTTAGTCTGTAAGAGGAATGGCAAAGTCTTTGGAGATCCAGGCCTTGTTCATTTTCAGAAAAGTCAGCCGGTCAACATTATAGGAAGATAGTCGCGTGCGACGGTCTGTTAGTACACCACCTGCGGCACTAAAGACACGTTCCGATAATACACTGGCAGCAGGGCAAGCCAGCACCTCCAATGCATACTGGCTAAGCTCTGGCCATGTATCCAGCTTAGAGACCCAAAACTTGAAGGGGGAAGAGCCATCTGGGAGTACAGCGACAGGGCAAGACATGTAGTCTGACACCATCTGACGGAAGCGTTGCCTCCTGCTGACTCGAGGCGTCGCTGATGGTGTAGACAATTGTGGTGGACACACAAAACTTTGCCACATTTGGGCCATAGTGGTCTTGCCTTGTGCTGCGGCACTGCCTCTGCTCCCTCTTTGTGCAGAGTTTCCTCCACTGCCTCGACGCACAGAGCTGCTTTGTAAAGCACTAGCAACAATGCTGTCGGGTGGAATGGAAAACATTATGGACTGCACCAGTGACTCTTCGTACTCCCGCATTTTACGCTCCCGGTTCAACGTTGGTATGAGCCTTTGTACGCTGTCCCGGTAGCGAGGATCTAGGAGTGTGTACACCCAATAATCAGCCGAGACGAGAATGTGGGCGATGCGGCGGTCGTTTCTCAGGCACTGCAGCATGAAATCAACCATGTGCTGCAGACTCCCAACTGCCAAAGAACCGCTGTCCCCTGTTTGAGGCGTGACCTCGACCTGCTCTGCATCACCCCACCCTCGCTGTACATACTGAGTAGAGGTTTGTGTACCTCCCTCCTCTGGAGAGATGTCTTCCTCCTCCATCGACTCCTCCTCATCCTCCTCACAAAGTGTCCCCTGCCTAGGCCTTTGTGAGGAAACACGTAGCGCAGACTGTCCAGAAGCAGATGGCATTTGGGACTCCTCATCCTCCACCTCTTCTGAAACCTCATCCCTTAGTGCTTGCAGTGTTTGTTGAAGCAGGCAGATAAGGGGGACAGTCATGCTGACTAGTGCATCGTCTGCACTCGCCATCCGCGTGGATTCATCGAAGGCACGCAAAACGAGGCAGATGTCCTTCATAGAGGCCCACTCAATGGTGCTGAAGTGTGAACGGCGCACAGTGCGACTTGTTTGCGCCTGATGCAGCTGGTACTCCATGACTGCTGCCTGCTGCTCACACAACCGCTCCAACATATGTAACGTTGAATTCCACCGGGTGGGTAGGTCACATATGATGCGATGTTCCGGAAGGACAAATCGTCGCTGCAGAGCAGCGAGGCGCGATCTTGCCGTGCTGGAACGTCGCAAGTGAGCGCACTCTATGCGGACCTTGTGCAACAGTGCATCAAGATCCGGATAGTCCCTCAGAAAGCTCTGCACGACCAAGTTAAGAACATGTGCCAGACATGGGATGTGTGTGAGGTTGCCTAGGCCAAGAGCTGCCACCAGATTTCGGCCATTGTCACACACTACCAAGCCCGGCTGGAGATTCGCTGGCCCAAACCACACATCGCTCTCCAGCTTGATAGCATTCCAGAGCTCCTGCGCTGTGTGGCTTCGATTCCCCAAAGAAATTAATTTGAGTACAGCCTGTTGACGTTTGGCCACGGCTGTGCTCATATCGGTCGTAACAGGCTCCTGCTCTGCTGTTTCTGAGGAACTTGAGTAGGAGGAGGAGTCTATGTGTACAGACTGGAGTCCTGCAATCCGTGGCGTTGGAAGAACACGTACAGCGCCACTCTCCAGATCCGTACCCGGCTCCACAACATTGACCCAGTGGGCAGTGAGGGAAAGGTATCGTCCCTGTCCATGGTTACTGGTCCACGCATCGGTGGTCAGGTGGACCTTGCTACTAACGGCATTTAGTAGCGCATGTTTTATTTTGCCCTCAACATGTTTCTGCAGGGCAGGGACGGCTCGCCTGCTGAAATAAAAGCGGCTGGGCACGTTGTATTGGGGGACTGCCAATGCCATTAAGTCCCGGAAGGTGTCAGTGTCCACCAGCCTGAATGACAGCATTTCAACTGCCAGAAGTTTGGCAATGCCAGCATTCAGAGACTGTGCTCGGGGATGGTTTGCCGAGTAAGGGCGCCTTTTATCCCATGCCTGTGCTACCGATGGCTGTGATGGATGGGAACGTGCTGTTATGGGTGGAATCTGACAGGGTCTCCGGACAACAGTGGCAGAGGTTCTTCCTTGGCGATCCTGTGAGGAAGCCGAACCAGCAGTGTGTGAGCTGGAGGAAGAGGGCCCAACACGAACTGAAGAGGTGGTAGGTGGTGCTGTACGTTGGCCTACGTCTTCAGGGTGTCTCTGCAACTCCAACTCGTGCTTGGTGCGCACATGTTTCCACATATTTGTGGTATTGAGGTTGCTGACATTTCTCCCTCTTTTGACTCTCTGATGACACAGCTTGCATTTGACAAAGCAAATGTCATCTGCAACTGTGTCAAAAAAGGACCACGCACTGCAACTCTTGTGAGCGCCCGGTTTGCCTTTGGAAGGAGGAATGCTCCTAACGGGTGCCGAAGTGGAGGGTACAGGCAACCAAGTCTTCCCCCTCCCTCTGCCTCCTGTTTTGGCCGGTAGGGGAATCTCTTCCTCCGAGCTGCTCCCACCACCTTCCTGTTGCTCACGCCATGATGGGTCAAGGACCTCATCATCTTCCCTCCCCTCTTCAAACAGCTGCTTCTCAGGGTTGTCTCGCCAGCACCGTACGCACCAGAAAGTGGCAACTGAGTCTCGTCATCATCTGATGCGTACTGAGGTGTGCTGACCATAGGCACTGGCCCACTCGCCTCTTCAGATTCAGAGGGACAAAGAAGTTGCGCATCACTGCATACTCCCTCTTCTTCACATTCAGGAATGCTGCTTGGCTGGCCCCCTCTTTCCAAGCCAACAGATTCCGAGAACAGAAGTAGAGACTGTGATGGCTCCTGTCCATGTCTCTCTGACTGCCTGGGCACTTTGGCAGGTGGTGAAGAGACAGATGGTTGCTCTTCGGTGCTCTGACCCTGAGAGGATGCGGAAGTAATTGAAGTCGATGCGTTAGCTGCCATCCATCCGACAACGGCTTCAATTTGTTCCTCCCGCAGCAGTGGGGTACGTTGAGGTCCTACAAAGCTGCGCATAAAGGACTGTTGCCTGCTAAAACTGGGGGATGCTGATCCACTGGTGCCCGCAGCAGGCCCAGAATCCCCACGTCCTCTACCTGTAGAATCCCCACGTCCTCTCCCTGCAGAATCCCCACGTCCTCTCCCTGCTGAAACTCCACGCCCACGCCCACGCCCCCGCGCCTTACTCCCTGCCTTCTTCATCTTGCAAGACTGCTTAAGATAGGCAAAAAAGTACAAAGGGGGGCCTTAGTGTGCTTATTCCTGAACAGCTGGTTACAGGTACAAGAAACACTAATTTTATGAAGTGTGTGTGTGTGGACTAGACTTTAATAGGAGCTGATGTGGCCTACACAAGTTCAAAATGTAGTGTTTGGTGAACTTTTTATGTGGTTTCTTTGTTTGAAACAAACTCAAAGTATGAGAACAAAGAATTGAAACTGATAGTATCACCAACTTTTTGGAGCTATTACAATGCAGGCAGGTAACCTACAATGCAAAAGATGAGGCTCCAAAAAAATTGGGTAATACTAATCTGGCTGCGCCGGCAGGGCACAAGCCAGAAAAAAAGGCTCCTCTATCTACTCCTATATAGTGTTTGCAACCAACCAATGTTGATGGATACGGATGGATGCACACTAATAGGAGAAGAAAAAATGAGCTGCACTCAGAGACAAATATGTGTGAGGCAGTGACGCACGTTGAGCGTCCTACAACCAGACGTAGCTGCAGGACACTCTACTCAGCGTGAGCTGCACTCACACACAGTCAGAGACCTCTCAGACAGCCGTCAACAGTGCAGCTAAGTGGGCACTGGCACTGACAGGCTGCAGAAAGGCTCCGCTGTGTACTTCTATATATTGTTTGCAACCACCGTAGATGGAGACGGATGGATGCACACTAATAGAAGAAAAAATGAGCTGCACTCAAATAAAAATATGTGTGAGGCAGTGACGCACGCTGAGCGTCCTACAGCCAGACGTAGCTGCAGGACACACTACTCAGCGTGAGCTGCACTCACACACAGTCAGAGACCTCTCAGACAGCCGTGAACAGTGCAGCAAAGTGGACACTAGCACTGAAAGGCTGCAGAAAGGCTCCGCTGTCTACTACTAGTGTTTGCAACCAACGTATATGGATACGGATGGAAGCACACTAGATTGAAATTATTTAAAAAATGCAGCTCAAAAAATAAAAGATGTATGAGGCAGCAGTGATCACACTGGGTGGCCTACAGCCTGACGTGGCTGCAGGACCCACTCCACAGCGTGAGCTGCACTCACACAGCCCTTGCAGACAGCTGTGAACACTGCTGCTAGGGCAAAGAAGGCTACAGTGGTGGTTTATGTAGCCTGGGTAAAGCACTAGATGTTTGGTGGAATCGCTATTTCTAACTGTCCCTCACAGTCTTCTACAGCAGCCTGTCCCTAACTGAATTCACAGCAGAGTGACCAGAAATGGCGGCTGCGGTGGCTTTTATAGTGCATCATGACATCATTTCGGCAGCCAATCACAGCCATGCCAATAGTTAACATGCCTACATGCCTAACAGGATGTGCCCACACTTCGGAGGATTCCCATTGGCTTAATCAAAGCAAGCAGGCTCATAGCATGATGGGAACTTCCTATTCCGATTCCGATCCCGGAATCCGATATGAAAAAAGTATCGGAATTAAGTATCGGAATTCCGATACCGCTAATATCGGCCGATACCCGATACTTGCGGTATCGGAATGCTCAACACTACTAGCTACATGTGAATTAGAACGCTATACTCGTGCGTGGAACACAATAGAAGCCGTGCACAACATACTTGTAGGACATGTGCCCTGTTGGTTTTGTCTGTGAACCTCAGTAATGGACCCCCCCCAAAAAAAAATTCCTGAAGGTAAATTTTACAGCTACACTGGACACTAGCTACCTACACTATTTGACTGATATACGACCACCTAACTAACTAGCTGAAAACTTGCTGTTAACAGTGGCAGCCTCGCTCTGATCTATTACAGTGTCAAAATGGCGCTAAAACAACATGTCCGCTCTTTATATGGAGAGGGACATTTGATTTCAGAAGCCAATGACACAATCCGTTGTGTCAGGACAGTGTGGGTGTTTCCTGCGCCCTGATTGACTAGCCGCAATGTGCACACATAAAATAAGCTAAGAGCTGGCATTCACAGGAGAACCATCATGACAAGCATGGAGGACTTCAGCAGACCCCTGGCTGTTACGGCAACCTAGCGGAGCTCAGTGATAACGTCATGGGCACACCGATGGGCACATTAAATGACGCGCCTTCCCTATCGGAGTGTGTTACATGCTCAGAGATTGATAGTAGCATTTATGATTTATGATGTTCACCTGAGGCTGTTAGAGGTGGACGATGGCTGAGTAATTCAGTCATCATCTGCACGTAAAGATGTGGGCTTGACGTACAAGGCCGCCTCAAAGAAAGGGGGTAATAGGCTTAGTGAAGAAGAGCAGTGCCAGGCAACAATAGAGAAGTGAGCCGTTAATTGTAGGCATCATTTATACATCAAAAAGAAATTGCGTTTAAAGTAATGAAAATGCAAATAACAGCAAATATATTCTATAATGATAAAAAAAAACACGTAACAATTGTTATTAATATTATTTTGGAATAGTTTGTACATGAGCAGTCACTTAAGTTTGGGTACACAATGGTCTTGTGTTACCACAGTTTTTAAATGGTGGAATATTCCGTGTACAACCTTCTTAAAGGGAATCTGTCACCCTTTTTTGCCTATAAGCTGCCGGCACTGACATCAGGGGCTTATCTACAGCATTCTGTAATGCTGTAGATAAGCCCCCAATGAAACCAGAAAGATAAGAAAAACACGTTAGATTATACTCACCGGAGGGGGCGGTCTGGTCCAATGGGTGTCGCGGTCCTGTCCGGCACCTCCCATCTTCATACGATGCCATCTTCTTCTTCCCTTCCTGTCGTAGCTCCAGCACAGGCACACTGCTCTGCTCTGTTGAGGGCAGAGCAGAGTCCTTCAGTGCGCAGGCATCGGGAGAGGACTGGCGCCTGCGCGCTGCAGTATTTTGCTCTGCCCTCAAAAGGGCAGATCAGTGCGCCTGTGCAGGAGCCACGACAGGAAGGGAAGAAGAGGACGGCATCGTATGAAGAAGGACCGGACTGTGACACCCATCGGACACGAACCGCCCACGGGTGAGTATAATATAACTCTTTTTTCTTATCTTTCCGATTTCATCGGGGGCTTATCTACAGCATTACAGAATGCTGAAGATAAGCCCCTGATGTCAATGCTGGCAGCTGATAGGCAAAAAAAAGGGTGACAGATTCCCTTTAAGCTTAGCATTTCCCAAGATGAATGCCACCGAGTGTAGTACAGGGTAAGACATTGCAAACAAGAACAGTACTCCATGATTACAGATGTCATGGAAGTCAAAGCGAAGAAGAATGGCGACAATAAAGTTAAGGATAGTCATGACCTCAATCATGATCAGTGATCGAATAGCGAAGAGGTGGGCCTCCATGCTGGGGGTGGTGGAACTTGTGACGTTGCTACTTAAACATTTCACATGAACAAAAACAACTTCAACCAAGAATGAGGATGTCAAGCTGACCAAAATGAAATGTAAAAAATGTCCAAAGAAGTACGACGGCACCAAGTACATTATCTGCTTGCTCACACTTGTATTAGTTTTAGCGTTCTTAGGAGGAATCATGATATCTAAAGTTCCTTCAAAATTATAAGCAAAAACAAATCCAGAAACCAATGATATAAGCAATGAGGACTGAATCATGTACAGTACCAGTTCAGGAATCCTCAATTTCATACGAGTGAGAAAAGTGCTTTTGAATATGGCAACCTTGATAAAATACAGAACACAAAGCCACATAGCGAACCAGAGCCTGGACAAGTCATGGAATATGTAGACTGCATTGAGCATAAAGTTGAGAAAATGAATTTTGTAAAACTTCAGATTGATGATTCGGTTGACCATATTGAAGATGAAGAAGCACATATAGAACAGAGAGTCCCAGGCTTAAGAATATCTTATCAAATGCCTTAATTTTTTTCTCTCTCCACCAGTCGACAAGCTTGGTTACAGTGATGAAACCATTCACCAGCAAACCACAAAAAATCTCAACTAAAGCTACAGTGTAAACTACAGGTCTTTCTGTCCAGGACATCTTAACGTTGAATGTTTTCAATACCCAAGAGTCTAACCACAGCAACCACAGAATGAATTATCTCAGATATCTTTTTATGTGTTGTGTTGTACTTGGTCTGCATCTATTGGATATGAATATTATTATGAAATGCAAATATATAAAATTGGCAGCAACAACTATCACGTTTCTGCCAATTATATTAAATTCTGCCTCTCATTTGCTTAGGTATATATTTTTATGTGTTGATCAGATGTTAATGCAAATACAAAATAACGGCAAATCTTCCATGACAACATTAACGTCTTCTCTCTTAGTTCCCAAATAGAACTAATGCAATTTTAGATTTGGATTTTAACATCAATTCACATATGAGGATAATAGCATTTATTAGAGAAGATTAAATCTTGAAATTCAGTTTCACTGGCTTCATCAAACTTTGCTGCCAATTGCCTTGAAATTCAATCAAACAATAACCCTAAAAAACATGTATGACACTATTATTTTTTTCCTCACTGGCTAATCTTCACTGTTGTGAGGTTACACACAATATCGGTAGAGTTTCTTGGCTTACGGCTTTCTTTATCTAATTCTATGGCTAAGCTATGTGCTGTGACGTCATCTCACTCTCCAGATTCGCCTCAAAATGGCTGCTGCAATTTCTGCTTTTGTTTTCTTACAGGCTGTGATAGTTCCTTCTGATTGGTTATCCAATAAGATGAAGTACCTGGGGTTATGTGATAATTTTCTGGTTGCTGTACTCTAATGTAATATCTAAAATAGCAGCAGCCATTCATGAAGTATATTAGATATTCTTCAAATTAGCCAAATTCAGTGAATTGAATTTTCAGTTAATGGATTTACTCATCAATAAAATCTATATAAAAATGTATTTTATTTAATTAGTGCGTATTGTACATAGCGTTTTTCCTGGAAAGAGATGCAGAAACGATGCCGAAATTTCTGCACCTAAATAGTAAACATGTGCACATACCCGATGTCACCCGAATGCGTGAATTTAGCTTAAGAGGAACAATAGCAATACAAATGGCTTTTTAAATTGTGTGCTGCAACTCGAAATTAACGTGGGTGAATTGTTACAGTTATCCTGCTGTATTTCATCTAATATAATTGCATCCATGTTTGTGCACGTTCATTCTGCTTCCGTCTCTGAGCAGGCTATTGTAGGCTATTTGGAACAACAGTGCTGCAGTACTTTTTGACATACTGGGACTTGTAGCCAAGGCAGGGAGCTTAGGGGTTAATTCTGAACATGGTTATTTCATTACCTCTTGTCACGCTCGCGCCTTGGCTGAATGGCGCGAGCCGGGGGTTTGTGGCCCCACTGGACCACAAACCAGACTACCCTGGAAGGGGCGTGACTACGACAGCTACCTCGGTCTTCACTGGAGCCTCTGATGGTGAGGTCAGGCTTGTGCGGCAGATAGCTGTCGGGTGCCACTCCAGGGTGGTGTCTGGCTGTGGCTGCTGGTCCCACTCAGGGACAAGTCACTTTGACAGAGGCTATAGACAGGCAGACAGGTAGACACGACAGGCACGGCTGAGACACAGGGCAGGCGGGCACGGCTTGGAGACACAAGACAGGCAGGCACGGCTTGGAGACACAGGACAGGCAGGCACGGCTTGGAGACACAAGACAGGCAGGCACGGCTTGGAGACAGGACAGGCGGGCACGGCTTGGAGACACAGGACAGGCGGGCACGGCTTGGAGACACAGGACAGGCGGGCACGGCTTGGAGACACAGGACAGGCGGGCACGGCTTGGAGACACAAGACAGGCAGGCACGGCTTGGAGACAGGACAGGCGGGCACGGCTTGGAGACACAGGACAGGCGGGCACGGCTTGGAGACACAGGACAGGCGGGCACGGCTTGGAGACACAGGACAGGCGGGCACGGCTTGGAGACACAGGACAGATTGGCGTGGTATGAGAAGGAGCAGGTAGGGACCTGTTCACACAGCAGGTGTAGGCAGGAGGGAGTGGTGTATGCTGGAACAGGATCTGGACCTGTTCACACAGGAGGTGCAGGTATGGATATAGGCAGGAAGGAGTGGAATATGAAGGAATAGGTTTGGACCTGTTCACACAGGAGGTGCAGGCAGGCAGAGCCACAGGAGGTGCGGAGGAGGCAGAGCCGCAGGAGGTGCGGAGCAGGCAGAGCCGCAGGAGTGCGGAGCAGGCAGAGCCGCAGGAGTGCGGAGCAGGCAGAGCGGCTAGGGAGCCGTGCAGACAGAGCGGCTAGGGTGCAGATGCACAGATAAAGCTGCGAGGGTGCAGATGCACAGATAAAGCTGCGAGGGTGCAGATGCACAGATAAAGCTGCGAGGGTGCAGATGCACAGATAAAGCTGCGAGGGTGCAGATGCACAGATAAGGAGGACACAAGGAAAGACACGGCAGAGAAGGAACCACAAACAAGGAGACTGACAGACAGAGGTAAGACTGAGTTCAGACAGAGACACCGGGACAAAGACACAGGGACCAGGATATTCTGCCTCCTGGCAGGCGGACAGAGAACAGACAAGGCACTGGGAGTAAGACTCAAGGGCCAGGATATTCTGCCTCCTGGCAGGCGGACAAGGTACAAAGCGAGACAAAGAGTATTCCTACAGAGAAGGAGATACACAGAACAGGGCCTGGCTTCCTCAGCAGCAAGATACTAACTGAGTATAGACATTGCACAGGCAAAGGTCAGTGGGTGTGGAGAAACTAAGTAGTCAAGGGCTCTAGGCGATTGGTCAGGGACATATTACAAAGGTGCACCCTGACTGCATAAGAACCAGAGAGTTCTGGCGCCGCCCCCCTATACACACATAGCTTGGAAGCATAGAGCAGAGGCACAGAGCACAGGACTGGCAACACACAGATTTCACAGCATGGCTTGAAGCAGAAAGTAAGTTGGTGTGCGGGGGAGGGGAGGCCATGCAGTGATGCCAGCAGGGTTGTTACAGTACCCCCCTTTACGGCCCCTCTTCCTCAAGCCTGCCAGAATGACCAGAAAAAGGAGTATGGGACCACACACAGTGCACGTTGACACGACATCCTTCTGGTAGGGTGGAATAAGTGTGCCATCAGGAATCCCAGAGTGCCAAGCTTCTTGGTGCCTGATGGAGTCATCTTCCAGCACAGAGGGTATAAGGACTTGGATTTCTTCACTCCTGGGTAGCAGAAAGCCGGGACCTGGAAACCTCAGACTTGACCCCTACATCAGCCGGCCAGCTGGAAACAGAAGAAACCTTCACTGAGTCCAACTTCAACCTGATATCCCAAGTAAATTGGACCTCCTCCTTAGTATCTTCATTAGCCGGCCAACTAGAAGTTGAGGGTACCCACACTGGAACCATCCTTCGCCCGTTATCAGAAGAGAACTGGACCTATTCCTCTGGGTTGGTAAAAAGCAGACGTACAAGAGCTTCTGCTCCAATTTCTTCATCCACCTGCCACATGGAATCTGAAGGCATCCGTACAGGATCCATCTTCTGCCCATGGCCTGAAGAAAAATTTTCAAGCGACAGGGATGCTTCTGGGAACTGGTCACAGGAGGTGTGTGGAGAGGGCGCCACTGCTTCCTTTTCTTCAGTGACATCAGCACACCATGACCCAATAGCCAGCAGAACAGATGGGGAAGGTAACACTGTAGCCTGACCTTGTTACATTGGAACTAGATACCTTTGGTGACTAGGTAGCTCCAAATGCGGCACCACACTGGGTCTTCGGATGGGAACGGGCAGTAGAGTATCCGGCTCAGAAGGACCGATGGGCAAACTGGTCAGTAAGTGTAAAATAAACTTCTCCAAATATAATGCTCCGATTTGGAGCTGTAGTTGTCCCTTCGACACTCGACTGTTCATAAGTAGGGCACGACCATCACCAAACACCGTCACCGGATTTTGGAGCTGTGGAACAGGAACCCTACACAGACTCTGTCTGGCTTGCAGCTTTAACACATCTGCAGGGCCGAAGCTCCCACAAGGCACACGAACAGTCACCGATCTTAGTGAGGAGGAGGGACTCTTATAGAGGGCAGCCTCTCCCACTAACCCAAGGTTTTGGAGCTTGCGCTCCCTCGGACAGAAGCCGTCCGGGTGTTCCACACAACCGCAGCAATACTGTATGCCCATCTTACGACTGGTTTCAGGCTGCTGCTTTGCCAGCCCACTCTTAACAGTCTTCTTGGGTTCAACTCGAGTCGCTGCTTTAACAGGTGGAGTAACTAGAGGGTTTCGGATGGCGGTCGCTGTCTGACGAGGCGGTTTCTTCACTGGTTTTGCCCATCTGGCGCGCCTCTCAGATCTGGAAAGGGAAGTCTTGGCAGACCTAGCTGGACTGGGTACTTCAAAGGCTTTACGGAAGGCCACTAGGAAGGCCTCTAGGTACGTGATGATAGGATCCCCTGCTTCCCAGAGGGGACAGATCCACATCAAAGCTTCTCCTGCTAAGTAGGACATTATATATCCCACTTTGACCCAATCAGAGGGGAAACAGGCAGAATTCCACTCAATGTACCACAGGCACTGCTCCAGGAACCCTTGGCACTCCTTAGGATCTCCATAGAACCTTGGAGGATCTTCAGGGTCAAGCCTCTCATAAGCCAGGAGCTGGTTGTAGATGGCATTGGAGACAATGATGGATTCAGAAGTCTCAACAATCGGAACCACACAGGGCGGAACAAATTCTTCCAGACGCTCATACTGGCAGAGAGAAAGTCCCTCATGCTCTGCAAGCAGAGGGACATGGGATTCAGCGGGGACCATGGCTTGTGCAAACTGTCACGCTCGCGCCTTGGCTGAATGGCGCGAGCCGGGGGTTTGTGGCCCCACTGGACCACAAACCAGACTACCCTGGAAGGGGCGTGACTACGACAGCTACCTCGGTCTTCACTGGAGCCTCTGATGGTGAGGTCAGGCTTGTGCGGCAGATAGCTGTCGGGTGCCACTCCAGGGTGGTGTCTGGCTGTGGCTGCTGGTCCCACTCAGGGACAAGTCATTTTGACAGAGGCTATAGACAGGCAGGCAGGTAAACACGACAGGCACGGCTGAGACACAGGGCAGGCGGGCACAGCTTGGAGACACAGGACAGGCGGGCACGGCTTGGAGACACGGGACAGGCGGGCACGGCTTGGAGACACAGGACAGGCGGGCACGGCTTGGAGACACAGGACAGGCGGGCACGGCTTGGAGACACAGGACAGGTGGGCACGGCTTGGGGGCACGGCTTGGAGACACAGGACAGGCGGGCACGGCTTGGAGACACAGGACAGGCGGGCACGGCTTGGAGACACAGGACAGGCGGGCACAGCTTGGAGACACAGGACAGATTGGCGTGGTATGAGAAGGAGCAGGTAGGGACCTGTTCACACAGCAGGTGTAGGCAGGAGGGAGTGGTGTATGCTGGAACAGGATCTGGACCTGTTCACACAGGAGGTGCAGGTATGGATATAGGCAGGAAGGAGTGGAATATGAAGGAACAGGTTTGGACCTGTTCACACAGGAGGTGCAGGCAGGCAGAGCCGCAGGAGGTGCAGAGCAGGCACAGCCGCAGGAGTGCAGAGCAGGCAGAGCCGCAGGAGTGTGGAGGAGGCAGAGCCGCAGGAGTGCGGAGCAGGCAGAGCCGCAGGAGTGCAGAGCAGGCAGAGCGGCTAGGGAGCAGTGCAGACAGAACGGCTAGGGTGCAGATGAACAGATAAAGCTGCTAGGGTGCAGATGCACAGATAAAGCTGCGAGGGTGCAGATGCACAGATAAAGCTGCGAAGGTGCAGATGCACAGATAAAGCTGCGAGGGTGCAGATGCATAGATAAAGCTGCGAGGGTGCAGATGCACAGATAAAGCTGCGAGGGTGCAGATGCACAGATAAAGCTGCGAGGGTGCAGATGCACAGATAAGGAGGACACAAGGAAAGACACGGCAGAGAAGGAACCACAAACAAGGAGACTGACAGACAGAGGTAAGACTGAAATCAGACAGAGACACCGGGACAAAGACACAGGGACCAGGATATTCTGCCTCCTGGCAGGCGGACAGAGAACAGACAAGGCACTGGGAGCAAGACTCAAGGGCCAGGATATTCTGCCTCCTGGCAGGCGGACAAGGTACAAAGCGAGACAAAGAGTATTCCTACAGAGAAGGAGATACACAGAACAGGGCCTGGCTTCCTCAGCAGCAAGATACAAACTGAGTATAGACATTGCTCAGGCAAAGGTCAGTGGGTGTGGAGAAACTAAATAGTCAAGGGCTCTAGGCGATTGGTCAGGGACATATTACACAGGTGCACCCTGACTGCATAAGAACCAGAGAGTTCTGGCGCCGCCCCCCTATACACACATAGCTTGGAAGCATAGAGCAGAGGCACAGAGCACAGGACTGGCAACAGACAGATTTCACAGCATGGCTTGAAGCAGAAAGTAAGTTGGTGTGCGGGGGAGGGGAGGCCATGCAGTGATGCCAGCAGGGTTGTTACACCTCTCTTCTGTTAATCTTAAATGGGGCTCACTGTATAAACCCCTAAGTATATGCGCCTCCAGTTGCCAGTTATAAGTTACCTGGTTCTGGTCCTCTACCACTGTTGTCCTAATCCTGTGGGTTATTTAATTGGAAACCTTGGACTGATTTGAGTTTTGCCTATGCCTGATGATTCTGATTTTTTTTCCTGACCGCTATAGCTTTGACTCAGCTTATGTAACTCTTCTCAGCCAGCTTACTCCACCGGCCAGCAGCCATTCCATGGACCCAACCCAGGGGGCCTTGTGTAAGCCCAGATTCCCCTGCAGGAGTTAAAGGGTGATGTTCACGTTTTCTTTGGGTCCAGGTATTAAGCAGGACTGCTGAGTAGCTAAATCACAGGTTAGCAGCCTTGTCTTGGGAGATCTATTCAGTCTACCGATACCCGTGTCTACAGTACCTTAGATTTGTCCTTGCACCTTCTTCTTCTGACATGTGTTGCACTGTAGGCTAGGCCATCAGGAACTTTATTGATGTAAGATGTATTTAGATATGAAGGCACTGAAAAGTGTTGTCTGAAAATAAGAGTATGGGAACCTGCAGAAGGAAGCTATTAGAGGATTGGGAGCTGCATCGGTGGGACGGGAGTGCGCCATGGCGAAGCAGGTATAATATTTTTTTTATATTTTTAAATCCTTTGGGTGAAACATAGTGGAAGCTGCAAATTTATAACTAAGGAAAAAATGCAGGAGTGGACTGGATCAGCGTTGGAAACAGCAGAAGACAGCGAGGGATATTTTAGTACACTCACGACACACTAATGATTAGGATAAGAGCGGGCAATAAAAGAAAACAAAACACAAAACAACAGAGTGAAACTTTCACTATGATATTTAGAATTCCATGTTATTTTCTAAATTTTACCATTATGTATTGTGGCACCCCTGAGGTTCCAGTAATCACAGAGGTACTGAACCTCATCTATGTCACATGCCCCGTCCTGAGTGACACGGCCAGCAGGCCGGTAACTGATATAACAGGACGCGGCACGTGTAATTGTCCTATGTGACGTGGCCCGCAGGTCGGTAACTAATACAATAAGACAAAGGAAAAGGGAAATCCGGGGTAACAGTAACAATGGTGGCCCTGCGATAGGGAATAGGGATGTGGAGACCTTCTGCACTCCCCTGAGTCAGTGTCTCTACACTCCTAATGTTTCCTAGGCCGCTTCCGCACCGGGCGCCGATCAGGAACCTCAAAACCCTGACTCGCCCTGCACCTAAACCCTCACTAGGGAATTGGTCGGTGCGGAAACTAATCCCACCACTGCACTAAACACACACAAGGAAAAATGACAAAACAGGGGAACACCACTTAGCTTTGCTCTGTTGCTTACGCTCCCAGCAACAGAGCCCACCACCTGCGTGCATCTTTTCCTCTACCGTGTCCGACATCTGGGTGCACTGTCCAGAAACGGACCTTCTCAGCATCATAGTGCAGCCTTGGAGCAAACAGAGTCCACACCTGCGTGTAGCTGTCCAGAAACAAAGTCCCACAAATGAGTCCAGCTTTTCTGCCAAAAAAGTCCAGCATGCTTGAGTCCAGCTCTCAGCAACAACATCCAGCATTTTGAGTGCAGCTCTACACCATAGCTGCCACTCCACCAATCCATGCACGAACTCCTTGCTGACACCATAAAGGCGACTCCACCACGCCATGCCAGCACTACCTGCAGACACCATAGCTGACACTCCAGGGATCTCACTGAGCTGCCCATGACTCTCCTTTAGCTCCATCCTTCACCCAGGCTTGCTTGCAAATGAGTACTTTATCACCAACAGTGATTAACACACCTGATACTCTCTTATAGAGCTATCACACCTGATACATAATTGCGTGCCCAAACTAAGGTAACCAAAGTGCAATGACCCCAATGGCCACCGGGGGGAAAACCACCTTTGGCACACAGCCAAGGGAAAAAAAAGGTTACTTTGTGCATTTACTCTGTCAGATCCAACCTGGATCATGACAGTACCCTCCCCTTAATGAGGGGCCTCTGGACCCTCAAGACCACTCCTCATCAGGGCACCACCTACAGCGGAGACGCCTAGCTCCAGAGTTCACTCCAACCACTACCTGCACTCCAGGTTTATGACAAACCCACCACTGGTATTGGCAATGTATGTTCTGGAGGCACCACTCATCTCCAAAGCGTCGACCTGGGGAACGAGTTATGTATGAGAATCTGTATGTTTGGTAAGAGCTGGTAAGACTCTGCAACACACTCACAGCCCCGCACTCCACCAAGGGGTACACCACCCCCCAACCCTCTACACCACGAGGTCGACGACTCCCAGGGTTGGCTAATGGCGAGGGTTGAGATTTGCCCCTATTCCCCCGCAGCACACCTGCTGCTCACACCGGTGAGGGAGGGGCCTGGAAATGGAGGAAAAATACACTCCTTGGTCGCCTTCCTCCGAACGACCAGGAGGGGCGGCTTCTTCGGTGGTATGGAAGATTTGGCGTAAACCCCGCGGACTATCACACCAGTCTGCTCACTACAGGGACGCACCCCTTTACCTCGGGGAACCCCAGACAGCACCATGGGGACCAACTCCACCCACCTGTCTGGGTACGTCCGCCTGTATGAGCAAGTCCTGCTCCCCAGCAGCGACTCTAGGGGGCTTCTTTGCCGGAGCCGCCATTTGATTTCTTGGTTGAGCCAAACGGGAGGCCCCAGACCCTGATAATTGCTGCTGAACTGCTTCAACACACCATGCAGCTCCTCACTCACCTCAGTGAGGTCCAGCAGCAAATACTCACAGGTCTGAACATGGCCTGAGGCTAACCAGAAAAAAAAGTAAGGTTGGTGATAATGTCACGTGCCCCGTCCTGAGTGACACGGCCAGCAGGCCGGTAACTGATACAACAGGAAGCGGCACGTGTAATTGTCCTATGTGACGCGGCCCGCAGGCCGGTAACTAATACAACAAGACAAAGGAAAAGGGAAAACCTGGGTAACAATAACAATGGTGGCCCTGCAATAGGGAATAGGGACGTGGAGACTTCCTGCACTCCCCTGAGCCAGTGTCTCTACACTCCTAATGTTCCCTTGGCTGATTCCGCACCGGGCGCTGATCAGGAACCTCAAAACCCTGACTCGCCCTGCACCTAAACCCTCACTAGGGAATTGGTCGGTGCGGAAACTAATCCCACCACTGCACTAAACTCACACTAGGAAAAATGACAAAACAGGGGAACACCACTTAGCTTTGCTCTGTTGCTTACACTCCCAGCAACAGAGCCCACCACCTGTGTGCATCTTTTCCTCCACCGTGTCCGACATCTGGGTGCACTGTCCAGAAATGGACCTTCTCAGCATCATAGTGCAGCCTTGGAGCAAGCAGAGTCCACACCTGCGTGTAGCTGTCCAGAAACAGAGTCCCGCAAATGAGTCCAGCTTTTCTGCCAAAAAGTCCAGCATCCTTGAGTCCAGCTCTCAGCAACAACATCCAGCATTTTGAGTGCAGCTCTACACCATAACTGCCACTCCACCAATCCATGCACGAACTCCATGCTGACACCATAGCTGTGACTCCACCATGCCATGTCAGCACTCCCTGCAGACACCATAGCTGACACTCCAGGGATCTCACTGAGCTGCCTGTGACTCTCCTTTAGCTCCATCCTTCACCCAGACTTGCTTGCAAATGAGTACTTTATCACCAACAGTGATTAGCACACCTGATACTCTCTTATAGAGCTATCACACCTGATAAATAATTAGGTGCACAAACTAAGGTAACCAAAGTGCAATGACCCCAATGGCCACCGGGGGGAAAACCACCTTTCCCACACAGCCAAGGGAAAAAAAAGGTTACTTTGTGCATTTACTCTGTCAGATCAAACCTGGATCATGACAATCTAGAGGTGTGGCATCCCATCCTCAGGTAAGGAGGAAGCACCACCTGTGACTCCAACACTTGCATGCAACACACACCAGTTCAGTCAGGGCATCTGGTTGTACCCATCGGGAGGATGGCCTCATCCCAGGCTGGCTGGGAAAGGTTGTTGGTAGGTGAGTGGGTAAGGTAGAGAAGGGGTGGAGCTTAGTGAGTGGTATGAGAGAGGGCATCCAATCAGTGGCAGTTGGTGAGCAGAGTTAAGGCTGAGGTAAAACGGTTGTTCTGGAAAGATCCAGTCAGTCGGTTGGTGAGGGCAGAGTAGAGGAGTCAGTCGGAGGGAGGAGAGCTGAAGGAAGCTTCCGGAAGGACAGAAGGGGTCCTAGGGGCACAAGTAGTGCGGAAGCTACGATTGGGGACCATATCCTGGAAAGGGAGGACCAGGTCGCAGTGAGGGAGCATGCCCCTAAGTCTAGTGGAGAAGAATCAGGCTCAGCTAGTAAGGCTGAGGTTCCTTCAGGTGCCTCGGCCGCCACCACAATCATTTCCCTGAAAAGGCAGCCAGGTAGGAGCAAGGGTGACTCCGAGTACGTCACCTGATAGGGTCCGCAGCTGCTGGCTTGGGGACACTGTCTGCAAAGGTGCAGGGCGAAGGAAAGAGGAAAGAATTAGCACAGTGAGACGGCCAAGAAAGGCGGACACAAAAGGTAGTCCTGGAGACGTGTGTTACACCCGGTCCTCGTTCTGGTTCTGTGCCCTGGTCTGCCGCTGCCTCCCATTCAGGCCACTCACCTTGTGCCTTGTACGCTGTCCCTTTGCAGCAGCAGGCTCTCTGTGTGTCCCATGCTACTTCTCAGCATTCTGCTTCCTCGCCCTCCTCCAGCTCCTGGCGTCTGGCCAGCAGCACTCTAAGCAAAGCTATTAGAGCATGCGCGCGTGTTCCCCTTTCTTCTTAAAGGGACAGCGTGCATTTTTCAAAATCTGGTAATTATCCAATGGCAGCAAACTGGCTGCTATTTCTGGCCTCTCCTCAATAGGGAGAGCACCAGAGCAACGAGTATCAATCACTGCTACATCTGATTCTGTTGCTGACCTGTCTGCGCTGTGTTAGCAGTCTCTGTGCATTTTCTCATGCTTTCTGTCTCCACAGAAATATCCGTATCCTGATAACCCTGGTTATATCTGCAACCATCTAAGTGAAAGCCATCCCGTTCCGCCAACAGCCATCTGAGTCCGAGGACTGTGTCAAGGTCACTGGAACCAGCTACTTACCAACTACTCAGATCCAGGACTTGTCTCATTACGGACTCTGCTGTAACTACTGTTATCCCTTTTGGTCCGGCTAGGACAGCTGCCATGTGTCCAGGGTCTAACTGGAGGTAGCACCTGTGTCCTCCGGGTATTCCATTCTGGTCCTATCTGAGGGACTTTACTACGGGTACCCGGGGCTCACTAGTTACGCCCCCTTCGGAGCCCCCCTTGGACAGTGGTCCCGAGGTTCCACTTTAAAAATAAAAGATGAATGTGAACTTCACCATCTCTGACTCCGCTTCCATTTGTTACAACGTGCTTCCCAAACTACCTGGGAGTTTGCTGACCTGGAGGACACCGTGCCAAGCGGGTAACCAAACTAAAACAGTGAGTAAATACTGTGAAACTGCACCCCGCTGTGTCCCTTGTATTATTCGCGGCTTGCCTGCCCTGCACCGCACGCACCATCACAGTCACCGACCCGACCGCTAACATCCTAACTGCTCTGGGACACAGCTCTACCCGTAGGGAGCTTAACCATCTTTGATGCCCTAACACCATCCCAGAGGATCTGCATTGCAGCTTTGGCTACCCTTGCCGAATACCATGGGTGGCATCACGATTCCATTTTCCCTCCCATGTTCCCATCATCTTTCCCCCATTGTCATCCATCATCCTTCATTAAATATCCATCTTTACTGGACGCCCAGGGCCATGGACCCACGGCCCTGCAGGGCACTTCAACTTGCGTCACGTACAGGATCATCGAGCTCAGCAAAGCTGGATACTGTGTGCCAGAGACTTTAATATATTGTGAGCCAGTGACTTCATTATACTGTGCACGTCTGGCAAAGCTGGGTACTTGGAGTCCGGCAAAGCTGGGTACTGTGTGCCAGAGACTCCAATATATTGTGAGCTAGAGACTTTAATATATTGTGTGACAAAGACTTATTTGTATTGCTAGAGACTTTATTTTATGGTGTACTAGAGATTTTAGTGAGCTGGTGAACAATCTCCATAACTGCACCACAGGGTGCATGCGCCTATCAGACCACAAACAGCTGCGCCACAGGTTGTGTGGGCTTGTCAAATTACAGCCATGACTGCGTCACAGGGTGCACGCGCTTAAGCTCTGAAGATATCTGCCAATAGCTGTGTTGAGGAACAAGCATAAGCTGAGCGGATGGAGCTGCGGTGGCCGGGGCCAGAGAGTGAGTGCAAGGATGATGGCCGCCCACCACCAACATCATCATGTGATGCAAATGTGTCTGTCAGGAGGAACGATCCACCTCCTGCATTACTTTGATAGGCATAAAGAGCAGAGGAAAGCCAGCCCCTGGAAGATGTCAGGGGTGAGCAGGAAAAACACAGGAGACGGAAATGCAGGCATGGAGGCGGCAAGGTACCCGGAGAGTGGTGATGGTCCGGACCCAGAGCACCGGAGAACCTATGTAGAAGAGCTAAGTCGCCAGCTCCTGGACCTGTCTCTGGTTGCGGCTAGCAGGGGGGAGTCAGAGTAGGCTGATGCAGAAGGTACTACGGCTGACACTGACGCAGGTGTCGTCATCCACCAAGAACGTTCCCGGACAGGGAGTGGCCAACCCCAGGTACTACCCTGGAAGCAAAAGTAAATAAGTAAATATGGTATATGACTGTAAATAGGTTTGAAAAGTTACCTAGTTGGGTATGTTCATTATTCTTGCTTGAAAATTTACCTGGTCAGGTGTGTTTGGAAAAAGTTCTTAAAGATTTAAAAAAGAGACAATTGGGTCACTGAACTATGGGTGATCAAAACTTTCATTGTATATAGTTAGCACTTCTTAATGTGGGCCCTATTGGTTGTACATATCACCTTTAAAAAGGGAAAGCTCACTTGCCTTATTTGACCACAGAACAAAAACCTGTTTGGCGTGGCTGAAAACGTGGTCCAACGTAAAGACCAACCATGCCTTGTAACCCGCTCAAGGCCTACATTGGGGGTTTGAGATGGGTCCCCCATATTACACAAAAGAGGAAATTACCCCTGCTCGGGTGGAACTGATAATTTGCTGCCTTTTATGGAAAATTTTTTATTAATAGTGTAGTTATATTGTTTTGCAAATGATTACATGTTTATATTGTAATGCACACAAATTATATGTTTACATTGTATAGCAAATGCTTTATATATGTGTATATTTATATTTAATATTCAATATTTGCTAATTTATAATTATAAAGTATATATTAGTAAGACAGTAGCTATTTGTAAAGTTAAAGAAAAAGTGCCTCCCATAAAGGGAAGATGACTTAGTTGTCTTGTTTGTTGCAATGCATTGCAGAAAAATTTTGTATGTTTCTGTAATACCTCTTTTTTACTCTGTTCCAGCCCGTGGACGTGCTGTGTTTAACAGGGGGATGTGGCGCCCCTGAGGGTCCAGTCGCCACAGAGGTATTGCACCTCATCCAGAGGTGTGGTATCCCACCCTCAGGTAAGAAGGGAGCAACACCTGGGACTCCAACACTTGCACGCAACACACACCAGTTCAGTCAGGGCATCTGGGTGTACACTTCAGGAGGATGGCCTCATCCCAGGGTGGCTAGGAAAGGGTGTTGGTAGGTGATTAGGAAAGGTAGAGAAGGGATGGAGCTTAGTGAGTGGTGTGAGAGAGGGCATCCAATCAGTGGCAGTTGGTGGGCGGAGTTAAGGCTGAGGTGAAAAGGTTGTTCTGAAAAGATCCAGTCAGTCGGTTGGTGAGGGTAGAGCGGAGGAGTCAGTCGGAGGGAGGAGAGCTGATGAAGGAAGCTTCCGGAAGGACAGAAGGGGTTCTAGGGGCACGAGTAGTGTGGAAGCCTCCCGTGGGGTCCATATTCTGGAAAGGGAGGACCAGGTTGCAGCGAGGGAGCATGCTCCTAAGTCTAGTGGAGAAGAATCAGGCTCAGCTAGTAAGCCGGAGGCTGAGGTTACCTCAGGTGCCTTGGCCGCCACCGCACTCATTTCCCTGAAAAGGCAGCCAGGTAAGAGCAAGGGTGACTCTGAGTAGATCACCCGACAGGGTCTGCCGCACAGGGCGAAGGAAAGAGGAAAGAATCAGCGCAAAGAGACAGCCAAGAAAGGCGGACACAAAAGGGAGTCCTGGAGACGTGCTTCCCAAACTACCTGGGAGTTTGCTGGCCCTCTGACCTGGAGGACACAGTGCCAAGCGGGTAACTGTACTAAAACATTGAGTAAATACTGTGAAACTGCAACCTGCTGTGTCCCTTGTGTTATTCGCGGCTCGCCTGCCTTGCACCGCACGCACCATCACAGTCACTGACCCGACCGCTAACATCCTAACTGCCCTGAGACACAGCTCTGCCCGTGGGGAGCTTAACCATCTTTGTTGCCCTAACAGCATCCGAGAGGATCTGCATTGCAGCGTCTGCTACCCTTGCCGAATACCACGGGTGACGTCACAATTCATAGAATCATAGAGTTGGAAGGGACCTCCTGGTCCATCTGGTCCAACCCCCTGCTCAAAGCAGGATTCACTAAATCATCCCAGTCAGATGTCTGTCCAGCCTCTGTTTGAAGACTTCCATTGAAGGAGAACTCACCACTTCTCGTGGCAGCCTGTTCCACTCATTGATCACTCTAACTGTCAAAAAGTTTTTTCTAATATCTAATCTGTGTCTCCTCCCATTCAGTTTCATCCCATTGCTTCTAGTCTTTCCTTGTGCAAATGAGAATAAAGTTGATCCTTCTACAATGTGACAGCCCTTGAGATATTTGAAAACAGCTATTAAGTCTCCTCTCAGTCTTCCCTTCTGCAAGTTTAACATTCCTAAATCCTGCAACCTTTCCTCATAAGACAGGGTTTGCAGACCGGTCACCATTCTGACCATTTTCCCTCAGATGTTCCCATCATCTTTCCCCCATTGTCATCCATCATCCTTCATTAAATATCCACCTTTAATGGACGCCCAGGGCTACGGACCGGGTCACTGCCATCATGACACACCCCCTTTAAAGAACCTGACCGGCCCGGTACTGAGTAACCCACGGTTCTGCGGGGTGCTTCATGTATTTCATACTGTCTCGCCCCAAGCTCCATATTAATTCTCTGCATCTCTTATATGGAAACGTTCAAGCTTTTTAACAAATCTGTGGTTCCTGAGTGACCCTGTTACTATGAAAATATTGCACGTGATGGATATAAAAGCCATTAATAGGAATCATTTGACTAAAGTGTCTTTTCCGATGCAAAGTTTTTTGGCTACAAATATATTTTTTCTGGTTGATCATTAATGCAAAATCTGATATTTCACTATAGTGAAATCTCGTTATAACCTGAAGATGACATCTAATTAATTGTAATTAACTCTTCATGCAGCAAATCATAGTTACTGTATATAGATACAATGTGATGCGCAAAAGTATGAGAAATGCCATGAACAATAGAAACTATTAGAAGTCTTGTTAAATAACTCATTGGTGACTTTTTATGTCTACAGAGCTCAGCTTGGTATTTGGATCGGCTCATAAAGGTTTATGCGTGATATCTTTAGTTTTATAGAAAATGACTTCATCATTATTCCTCATATTACTCACATATGTAAGACATAAAGAATGAAAGTATTATGGATACAGATATCTATATACAGGCAAATGATAGATATTAGTGATGGGCGAGCGTGCTTAGTACTGCTCGGGTACTCAGACGCCATATTCGAATTCCTGCCCCGCATGTTTAGCAACTGATTTTCATCCACTAAACAGGTAGGTGTCACGTGCCCAGTCCTGAGTGACGCAGCCAGCAGGCCAGTAACTGATACAACAGGACGCGGCACGTGTAATTGTCCTATGTGACGCGGCCCGCTGGCCGGTAACTAATACAATAAGCCAAGGGAATAGGGAAAACCAGGGTAACATTAACAATGGTGGTCCTGCGATAGAGAATGGGGAACGTGGAGACCTCCTGCACTCCCCTGAGCCAGTGTCTCTACACTCCTAACGTTACCTAGGCTGGTTTGGCACCAGGCGCCGCTCAGGATACCTTTAAACCCTAGCTCGCCCTGCACCTAAACCCTCACTAGGGAAATAGTCGGTGCAAAAACTAATCCCACCACTGCACTAAACACACACAAGGAAAAGTAACAAAACGGGAGACACCACTAAGCTTTGCTTTGTTGCTTATGCTCCCAGCAACAGAGCCCACCACCTGCATGCATCTTTTCCTCCGACCGGATCCAACACCATAGTGCAGCCTTGGAGCAACCAGAGTCCACCACCTCCATGCAGCTGTCCAGAGACAGAGTCCAGCAAATGAGTCCAGCTTTTCTGCCAATGAGTCCAGCATTTTGAGTACAGCTTTCCAGCAACCAAGTCCAGCATCATGAGTGCAGCTCTACACCATAGCTGCCACTCCACCAAGCAATGCAGGCACTCCTTGCGGACACCATAGCTGCAACTCCACTAATCCATGCCAGCCCTCCTTGCAGACACCATAGCTGCCACTCCATGACTCTCTCTGAGCTGCCTGGGACTCTCCTTCAGCTCCATCCTTCACCCAGGCTTGCTTGTAAGTGAGGAACTATCACCAACAGTGATTAACGCACCTGATACTCTTTTATAGAGCACTCACACCTGTTACATAATCACGTGCACAAACTAAGGTAACCAGAGTGCAATGACCCTAATGGCCACCGGGAGGAAAACTAACTGAAATCACCATAGTGCAATGACCCTAATGGCCACCGGGGGCAAAACCACCTTTGGCACACAGCCAAAGGAAAAAAAAAGGTTACTTTGTGCATTTAATCTGTCAGATTCAACCTGGATCATGACAGTAGGGACTGCCTGCCAATCATAGCAATGCCGTAGCCATGTTGACTATTGGAATTTACTTTGATTGGCTTGGCACATCACATCGTTGTATCTATATAAGACCTTGTGACACAATGTTCGCCACACTGTAACCGGAAACAGTAGGGTGACTTGCTTCGGAAGGGAAAGTGAGCATTACAGGACTTACCGAAGAAATCTAAAGCCAATAGTCCTTATCAGGGCTCCATGTATTGTAAATGTAAGCAGGTGACTGAATGCAACAGCGGAGGCACCAGGCAGAAAAAAATGATTTCTTTAATAGGTTGACAATATTCAATGAATGCAAGAAGACTGAGTATGGCAAATCGCAAAAGAACAATATTTACAAAGTATTTGACAAGAAATTGGATAACAAAGGTAAATGGGTTAGTATACAGTAAGAAACTCCTAAATCAGTTGATAATCCAACCTAGATCTGATAGGGACAAGCACAATATTTTGTGGGAACAGCCTCTAGAGGTTGCTGTGGCTTTCTGGACCTTAACTTTTGCCTCTGTGCTATAACACTAGCCACACATCTTCCTTACAAATGCTATTAACATTCTCTGGGCTGCTCTAGCATCAGCCATTTCCAACCCCGATATGCAGCCCTCTCCCTACCCATGTCCCGCTACTATGATTCCTTGCTGGAAGTGACAACCCATCTCACGCATCTCCTGTGGTCATTGGCCCAGGTTGTAGTGTCTGGCCCAGTTCTCATAAGGCCTCATCAGTGCTTGACCAGCGTAGTGCTTAACCAAGTGTCTACTCGGTCCGTATCGGTGGGGGTGGGTCCTTCAAAGTTGACTGGTATTGTCTGAGTGACTGGTGTAGTTCAGGTCTTCAGTACTTGACCAATGGCATCTGGGTTTGTGCCTGGCTGGTGCCTATGGTTACCAGCTACTGCCTCAGATTCTGGAGCTACAGCGAGATCATCTGCCACTTCTCTTCAATGCGCTGACCTTTTTTATTCCAGGCTTATTTCTTCACTGTCACCTGACCCAGAGTACTTTCTAATTCTGTTCCCTCTGCAACTCTTCTCTTTGGGATCAGTCCAGCACGGTTTTGTAACACTTTGTCTCTTTTGCTTCATTCTCCTACATATAGTATTTAATACCTCTGAGAGCTGAACTATTTAGTGTAGGAACAGCTGGTGGAGAAGGCTTGCTGAAGAAAAAAATCCTTATCAGGACTACATCTATTGTATTCAATAAAGCTGTGCTCTGTACTATTTACTCCTTGTTCATTCTGAGAACAGTCAGATCGTCAGCATTTTCAGTTTACAGACAGATGTGCCTATTAGTTATTATTATGCCTTCCGCAACACTAAATACCCACGCAATCAATTTAAGCATGGGGGAGCAGTAAATGTGGACTGCGAGGCTCTGATTTGACTCAAGTCTGTTGATTTTAAAAGTATGAGTGAAGGCCAATTGGTGGCCCTTCAAAATGAATGACTGAGGGCAGCCTAATGGTCCTCAGAAATGTATTAATAGGGGACGCCTAATGGCCCTCAAAAAATTTGGAGCAAGGGCCACATGATAACCCTTTTGATATGGTGTAAGAGGAGGAGGAGGACAAGAAAAATAATAAACCATGAATCGTATATATCCTTTTTGGAGTGGGAAGGGGTGCATGGGAATATGCAAAAAAAAGGAAACAATTGATTTGGTTTTATGTTCTGCTGTGGTCATCCGCTGGGGTTGAGAAGTCTGGACCAATCCAAGCCTTGTTAATTTTGAGAACAGTTTGCCTGTCAGATCAGTTATTATGCCCCCGATGACACTAAACTCCAACAGAATCAGCTTGAGCTGGGAGGGAGCAGTGACTGCGGCCTAAGAGCTTCAGATTTGCCTCAACTTCTTATAAAATAAAAATGAAAATGTATTAATATAATGGGAGAAAAGCCCAAAATACACCTCTCTTGTGAATAAATGGACAGAGGACTTCTGGTGATCATTCCCTAGGATGGGTTGGCAAGATCTCCAAGGACATAAAAAAAAGTTTTGAAACCCCTGCTTCAATCTACAGTATTTGAAGTCACAGGGCTTCTTGATGCCTTGAGTCGGCACAGGAGGAACTGCTGCCCACCTTAGCTGGAGCAACATCGTAGACAGATGCCTAAAAGACTTTGCTGTGCCAGGTGTACCCTGAGTAGCTGCTTTGAATTCGGGATACCTTGTTGTTGGCCAGAGTCCCACTCCTTCCTAACATAAATGTTTTCTGAGGCCCTACTCTCCTTCTGCGCCTGGGTGTTTTGGATTGTCTCCTTCTAATTTTTGGCAGCACTTGCAATTTTATTTTGATAAACAAGGGCTGGACTGGCCCTGACTACTGATGAGCGAGCATACTCGGTAATGCTCGTTACTCACCCGAGTATCACTATACTCGCAGTACTTGGCGAGCACCGAGCATTTCCGGGATTGCTCGGCGGGAATTCGAGTCACTTCCCTGCATGTTTGGCAGTCTTTAGAGAGCCAATAAACATGCAGGGATTGTCTGCCACGCATCTTTGTTGTGGTATTGCAGTGATTGGCTGGCCGCACAGCATCATCAGGTCTATAAGAAACCTGGCAACGCCCTGCTTGTCACATTCAGCTCTGGATTCAGACAGTGTAGGGAGAGTTGCTGCCGAGATAGGGTCAGATTTGGGGAGTTTTCAGTTAGTGTGGGTCTACCATCCTACAATACACAATTCCAGCTAAACCAACAGTCCTTCTAAGGACTAATTACTGAGTACATAGATTGCAGTGCTAGGTAGGCAGGGAAGTGTATGTGGCTCTTTACATATCAGTGCAAGGCATGCAGGCACTGTATGTGGGTATATAGATGTCATTGCATATATCAAGAGGGTCCATTCCATTACTGTCTGCTGCTGCTGCCTATTACATATATACCTAGCCCCAGGTATCAGTGGCTAGAAAAACTGTTTTTTTGCATCTTAATCCTGATTATTTTATTCCAAAGCCATCCAGAGCCCCCTTTTTTTCTTCATTTACTTGTTGACACTGTAGAATACAGCCAGATCCTTTTCATAGTACAGCGTGAAAATCCAGTTATTTTAAAAGGATTTGCCTGTCCCAGCCATCACATCTGAGTGCGCAGAAAATTCTTCCATTTTTTGTGGTACTGTAAAATAATTTTGGAGTGTGTTGGGCTGCCCAAAAAGTATTTAGCTGCCAAAAAAAAATTTAGCAACAGGGCAGATATTTTAAAATGAGTTTTGTACTCCACATGGATAGCATATCATTGCGCTGAAAATTGTGCCATTTCAGGGCGCCATACAAATTTTTTTGGTGTGTCATTGCCTATTTGAAGACACAGTTTTGCTGCACCCCCCCAAAAAAAAATACAGGCCTGATCTTTGAAAGTGGGCTATCTCTGTCGCACGCCTCATCTATCTGAGGGCTACAATAAATTGTGGCATTTGAGGCCTCCGTTCAACTTTTTCTTGCTGTGTCTTACCTTATTTCTATACACAATTTTGCTGCAAAAAATAAAAATACCAGCTACATATCGCCATGACACGCCTCAAGTATCTGTGGGCTGGAAATTGTGGCATTTCAGGCTTCTAGTCACCTTTTTTGCTGTGTGGTACCATAGTTCTATACACTATTTTGGTGTTAAAAAAAAATTACAGGCCACATATTTAACAGTGTGTTATCTCCATCAGATGCCTATTCTATCTGTGGGCTTCAAATTGTGACATTTCTGGCCTACATTCACCTTTTTTTGCTATGTCTTACCCTAGTTCTATACACAATTTTGTTGTAAAAAATAAAAATACAGGCCACATATCATAGAATCATAGAATCGTAGAGTTGGAAGGGATCTCCTGGGCCATCTGGTCCAACCCCCTGCTCAAAGCAGGATTCGCTAAATCATCCCAGTCAGATGTCTGTCCAGCCTCTGTTTGAAGACTTCCATTGGAGGAGAACTCAATAGTTCTCGTGGCAGCCTGTTCCACTCATTGATCACTCTAACTGTCAAAAAGTTGTTTCTAATATCTAATCTGTGTCTCCTCCCATTCAGTTTCATCCCATTCATGCCGCTAACTATAGACCTGTCTCTAATCTTCCCTTCATCTCTAAACTCCTGGAACGCCTGGTCCACTCCCGTCTGATCCGCTATCTCTTTGATAACTCTCTTCTCGACCCTCTCCAATCCGGTTTCCGCTCTTTACACTCTACTGAAACTGCCCTCACTAAAGTCTCTAATGATCTACTAACAGTTAAATCAAATGGTCATTACTCCATGCTAATTCTCTTGGATCCCTCTGCAGCATTCGACACTGTGGATCATCAACTCCTCCTCACTATGCTCCGTTCCATTGGCCTCAAGGACACCGTTCTCTCATGGTTCTCCTCCTATCTCTCCGACCGCTCCTTTACGGTATCTTTTGCCGGTTCCTCCTCCTCTCACCTTCCCCTTACTGTTGGGGTTCCTCAAGGATCGGTTCTAGGCCCCCTCCTCTTCTCCTTGTACACTGCCCCTATTGGTCAAACAATCAGTAGATTTGGTTTCCAGTACCATCTCTATGCTGATGACACCCAATTATACGCTTCTTCTCCTGACATCACGCCAGCCTTTCTAGAAAACACCGGCGATTGTCTAAACGCTGTGTCTAATATCATGTCCTCACTATATCTGAAACTGAACCTGTCAAAGACTGAACTCCTGGTGTTTCCTCCCTCTTCTAATGTACCTATACCAGACATTGCCATTTCTGTGTGTGGTTCCACTATTACTCCCCAGCAACAGGCCCGCTGTCTTGGGGTCATACTTGATTCCGAGCTTTCCTTTGCCCCCCACATTCGATCACTGGCTCGCTCTTGTCATCTGCACCTCAAAAACATTTCTAGAATCCGACCTTTTCTTACTTTTGACTCTGCAAAAACTCTTACTGTTTCTCTTATTCATTCTCGTCTCGACTATTGTAACTCTCTTCTAATCGGTCTTCCTCTTACCAAACTCTCCCCTCTCCAATCTGTCTTGAATGCTGCAGCCAGGATCATATTCCTCACCAATCGTTACACCGATGCCTCTACCTTGTGCCAGTCATTACACTGGCTACCCATCCACTCCAGAATCCAGTACAAACTTATTGCCCTCACCCATAAAGCCCTCCATAGCTCAGCACCACCTTACATCTCCTCCCTTGTTTCAGTATACCACCCTACCCGCACCCTCCGTTCTGCTGATGACCTGAGGTTAGCATCCTCAATAGTCGGAACCGCCCACTCCCGTCTCCAAGACTTTACACGTGCTGCGCCAATTCTTTGGAATGCACTTCCCAGGTCAATACGATTAGTCCCCAATCCCCACAATTTTAAGCGTGCCCTGAAAACGCATTTATTCAGACTGGCCTATCGCCTCAACACATTAACCTAATCTATCCCTGTGTGGCACAGCCAAAAGTTTTACCATAACCAGGTTCACCGCATCATGTTCCCACATGCTTTATGCATCAATCAGCCCTCTGTGTCTGTACTGTTACACACTTAACATTATGGCTGGTCCAAACAATCAGGGCAACTGTTACCACCCACCTTTCGTGTCTCCCTTTTTCCCTCATAGACTGTAAGCTTGCGAGCAGGGCCCTCATTCCTCTTGGTATTTTGTTATAATCTACTGTATGTGATTATTGTTATGCTGTAATGTCTATTGTCTGTACAAATCCCCTCTGAAATGTAAATGCGGAATATGTCGGCGCTATAGAAATAAAATGTATTATTATTATTATTATTATTATTATTATTATTATTATTATCCCATTGCTTATAGTCTTTCCTTGTGCAAATGAGAATAAAGTTGATCCTTCTACAATGTGACAGCCCTTTAGATATTTGTAGACAGCTATTAAGTCTCCTCTCAGTCTTCTCTTTTACAGTGTAGCATTTTCGTGACATGCCTCATCTCTCTGTGTGCTAAAAATTGTTACATTTGAGGCTTCCATTCACCTTTTTTTGCTGTGTGTTATCCTAGTTCTAAACACTATTTTGCTGTAAAAAATATACAGGCCACATATTCCACCTGCACTGGGTCTTTAGACAAGCAAGGCCGAAGCATGTTCCTATGAACTATTCGAGTAGCAGAGCTTCTGCCCCCCTCAGATTGAACCTCACACACAGTACCTTCAGAGCTGAGTCGCCTTTTTACCCAATAGGGGTCTTTTTCCCAGCAATTATCCAATTTTTCCCAAGTGCATTTGTTTCACACTAGGACACTGTCCCCAATTTGAAAGTCTGTTGCTCGTGGTGTAGTTCTCTCAGCACGCTCCAATTTTTGGAGTCTGGTCTGTACTAGACGATGCAGGGTCTGTAGACGATATCGATGTTCTCGGACCCATGAAGACACTCCTACCCGTGAACCGCTTTCTTCTGGATCTATCTCTAACTCGGTGATTCCTTTAACATCCCTGCCGAACAGGAGTGAATAGGGAGTGTAACCTGTGGTATTATGTACTCGATGGTTATAGACCCAGACCAACTCTGAAATGATTTCAGGCCACCGGGCCTTCCGATCTTCTTCCAAAGTTCTTAGCATTTGGATCAATGTGCAGTTAAAGCGTTCACAAGCACCATTACCCCGCGGATGATATGGTGTGGTCTGGGATTTATCAATTCAGTACAGGTGATGTAGCTCTTCCATTACCTTCCCCAAAAAACAGGCTCCCTGATCTGAATGAATCTGTTTTGGACAGCCATAAATCTGGATAAAATTTTTGCAGATGGCATATGCAGCGGATTCTGCAGTTTGGTCTCTGGTGGGAGTCACCATCGCGAACTTTGTAATATTGTCCACCATTACTAAGCAATGTACATATCCCTGGTTAGCCGGTCCCATGGTCAAATAATTTACCATTAATAACTCAAAGGGAGTGGATGTCACGATGGATTGTATCGGAGCCTTCTGCTCAGGTAGTTTCGCAAGTTCACACGTCCAGCAAGCTCTGCATGTCTCTTCAACTACTGCCTTCAGCCAAGAGTGATAAATGAACCGCTGTGACCACTGGAAAGTCTTTTCCTGGCCAAAGTGCGCTCCTTTTTCATGCTCCTTGGTGGAAATCTCGTTTAACAGGGTCTTTGGAACTAGGACCTGCCAGGTGACCTCCAGCTTTGTTTGGAGTTGCACTTTCTGATACAGTAACCCATTTTTCATCTGGAGACATTCCCACTGGCGAAGGATCTGCAGAGTTTCTGGGGACAGTGTTCCTTTCTGTCAAACTGGGAAGTCTCTTTGAAGCTACACACCGCCTCAATAGAGCAAGTTCTCTATCTTCTAGTTGCAAGCGGACCCATTCATCCCAGCATCGCCCTAGGACTCCTCCCTGGAACTGTGTTTGTATCTGGTCCTGGGTTGCCACCACAGTCCTGGCAGACTCTAAAAACCTGGGAATCTCTTCACTTTCCAATTCCTCAACTCTATTCCTTTCAGGTTCCCAATGTTTTGTCCTGGATAGAGCGTCAGCATGAATGTTCTCTGCCCCTCTCTTGAACGTGATTCTATACTGGAACTTCGCCATCCTGGCCACCCATCATTGTTCCAGGGCTCCTAGCTTTGCATTCTCTAGATGAGCCAGAGAGTTATTATCGGTGGGCACTAGAACTTCGGACCAGGACAGATATCCCGCGAACCTCTCCGTCATAGCCCACATCATTGCAAGCAGCTCCAACTTGAAGGAACTCTACTGTAGTTGTCCCGATTACGTTCAGAATCGTTAAGGGACCAACTCGCACAGGCGATCACCTTCTCTCTTCCGCCCTATATCTGTGACAACACAGCTCCAAGTTCATGCTAATGGATCGCCCTCCCAGGGCTGTAGGATATTCGGAGCTGGGCCCAGTGGATTTCAATGGGAGTTGTCACGGTAGCTGTGACCCGGTCTGTGGCCCTGGGCGTCCATTGTATAAAGGGGGAAATCTTGAGTGTGCGGATGATGATTAAAGTTTATTGGTGAATCATTCGTGACGCCACCTGTGGTGTTCGGCAATGAAGATGTTAAGCTGACGCTGCAGACAGATACTCTGGGACAGATGGTGTGGTGCAGCAATGATGGTGTAGCCATTCTCAGGCAGGGCTGTAGTCCCAGGGCAGTGTAGATGGAGAGTTTGTCAGGAGAGGAGAGTGGTGTGGTGTCAAGCATAGAGATATAGCAGTGCTGAGTGGGTTGGCACAAGAATAAGCGGGGTACACCAGGGCATGTAGTTCCAAAGCTTTACTCACAGTCTGCTGTGCATACAGGTGCCCGCATCCGTGCCGTGTCCTCCAGGTCAGGGGCTCAGCCAACCTACAGGCAAGATGAAGGAAGTACTCCGTTCCAACACTCCGCCAACATAAGTGCCTTTTCTGAACGTCTCCCTTTTGCGCCTACAGTGAAGTACTCTCAGTACTGAGTTACACTGGAGTTCCTCCTGTCAGATGTTCCTATGAACTCTACTTGCACGGCAGACAGCTGTAGCCTGCTTCGAGGACTCCTTGCTACTAAGTCCCAGCTCACTCTCGTTGCTGTTGTGCCCCCAAGTCTTGTGTGGGAATAAAGTGGTGACAACTTCTATTCCTCCGGTGTCTGCTGCAGGACCATAAGTGTCCATACAACCTCGGGGACCGGACCCCGGCCATGCGATGTGAACTTGAGAAGGGTTCTGCTCTAACCCTAATCCTTAGTCCTCCTCTCCTTACGTTCCATACTAATCCTTCTTTCTTATGGAGAGAGTCAGGCTTTCCATTAATGTCTCTTTCTTGTGCCAGCGGACCCAGGTCACTGAGGTCAGCTGCAGCACTTCCTTCATCCTTCCCTCTCAGGGGAGTTTCTCTCACAGACTGACCAAATCCTAAACTCTTCCCGCTCTTTTGTGCCAACTAACTCCAACCGCCTCCCAGCATGCTTCGTGTTCCAAGCAGGGAGCCACCAAAGGGTGCTTTGCTACACTACTATATTGTGTGGGATGCAGGTGTTGGAGTGTGGTCAGGTGTCTCCACCTTACCTGAATGGTCGAGCACTACACCTCAGGGGCGCCACAAACACAGCACGTACGCGGGCTGCAAGTGAAGCAAATTTAGACAAAGGAACATACAAAAAAAAATTTTTTTTTTTTTTTTTTTTGAATGCTGATGAACAATTCTTATCTAAACTTCCCAATGTGGGAGGCACTCACTCTTGAACGTTGCAAACAATATTAACAGACTATCCATACTTTATATATTACTTAATTTCAAGTTATATTACCTAATTTAAAGTACTATGGAAGTAAACTCACTACCAGTTCAAGTACTATCATTCTTTATCTTTCACATTTTCACTGTCTCTGTTAGACATGGGTGACAACCGCTGATGCCTGGTTCGTCACCTGCATTCAAATCTTTATTCAATATTATCAAATTCTGTAAAATATCCATTCATAATCAAATACCTAAATACTACTATTAGTAAGCTTTCTATAAAATCTGTCAACATTTTTATAAGACACATCATACAATGCTTCACACATCAGTAATTCTTGCATGTGCTGGACACCGCTCCCAGCCGGGATTTCTTGCAGTGTCCTTGGGTTGGAGCTATGCTCCATGATGAGGTAGTCCTTATTCATAAAAGATCTATGTAAAACCAAGAGAGGGCACCTTGAGAGGTGCAACTATTTACAACACAGTTTGTGGATCATTCATTGTCCGTGATCTCTGCAGATCAATAAAAAATATGCTGTCAACGCAACTAGGCAAAAACTTGTAAAACCAAAGGGAACATGATAACAAAAAGAAGGCACAACGGTGCAAATACCCTCCTGGGTAACAACTAGTCAGTTACTGGAGTGTTTCTTTATTGAGGGTCCCCTCCTGGGGTAGTGGAATCTGGTTGCTTTGGCTGCTTCCAGGGGAGATGATCTGGATGTCCACCTCCTGGCGGATTAATGAATTGCCAGTAGTCAGCTGGAATTTTGGGGGTGACTGCCTGTGGTACAGCAGGGACAGCTACTTGTACCTTGGGGTGTTGCACTTCAGTGGACGTGACCTGCCATACTTTTGCAGGGACAACTACCACGGTGGGAGGTAGTCCTGCCGGGGGAACGTATGCTTTCTCCTTTTTGTAGGCCGCAATAAAGTCTTCTGGGATGCGGTGCACATTCATGGTGTACCAGCCATGCAGCCCCTCATGCTGGGTGAAGGTCACATATTCTTCCGGGTGCAAGTCACGGGCAGGGTGTCCCCTCCGGAGGTGAGACTCAACATCCCTCTTGCTAAAGTAGAGGTCAGAGATCCTCTGGGGGTCTGAGATAAATCCAAACCCCCGCTCCTGATTAACATTCAGGACCTGACCCCATCCTGCTGATTCCCGGGGACTGTAATGACTGGCACGCCCGGGGACTGTAATGACTGGCACGAACCCTCTCCTTTCTGTCCATATCAGGGCACAGTACTGCCATTCTCCACTGCTCCCACTCCTTCTGCTCGGCTGCCAGCTGGCAGAGGGTCTGTTGGCAATAGGACTCTTCCTCCTCCTTCACCTCTTGGGGTCGGCCTCTACCCAGAGTGGACAGGGGCAATACTGCTAGAGGTTCAGGTGTTTCCCCCCAGGGACTCGAATCCCGGTCACAGACCAGGTCCAGCACGACCTGCCCGGACGCTGCAACAGCGGTGCACCCTGAGGCCTTCCCAGCTACTGGGGCGGCGGTCAAACCTGGAGCCTCCCGGCGATGCACGATGTTCACCCAAGCTGCCCGTCCCAAGATCGGAGATGATGGCGGGGCAGATGGCGGCTCCGGGTCCGCAAGGGCCTCCAGTGGGACCTGCGCAGCCATGCTAGGTCCAGGCAGGAGTCCAGCTTCTTCCTGCTCAGCTCCCGGGCCCTCCGGTAACTCCTCCGAGCAAGCGGCGCTCAGCAGCGGTTGCAGCAGGGAGATGGTGACAGACGCTGCCGATGGCATCGCAGCAGCCTCAGGTTCCGCAGGTGCTGCCGGAGGGAGGACCAGGGCATCCTCGGTGGGTACCGGTGGTGCAGGTACCGCGGGCATAGGTACAGGTGATATAGCAGCGGCGGCTTGTACCGAGGGTGAGGGTACCGGTGATGGAGGTACCGATGGTTTAGGCCCCTCCTGCGCACGCTGCCAGTTCAGAGTCCAGAGAGCCTCCTGTCTCAGCTGCAGGTGGTGTGTCAGCTGGGCAATCTCGTCCTCCAGCTGCTGGCGGTCCATCATGGAAGCAGGGTCGGAGCCTTCAGCCATTGCGCCGGGGAAGTTCAGCTCAACCTCCTTGCGCTCTTTGGGCCTCCTTCCTTCTCCCAATATGGCATTCTGGCCTTCTTCCTCCTTCCCGGGCTCTTTTCCCGCCACTGGCTATCGCTCCTCCTTCTGGGGGCGGCGTCTTCTTCCTACTCCTCCATACCAGGCCAGTATACGAACCTCTCTGGGGGTGGGCCTTGTTGCAGTTGCATAGAAGTTCAGGCAGGGGAGGCCCAAGACAGTTCGTGCTCTTTTCTTAGAACCACCCATGTTGTCACGCCCTTCTTCACCGCGCCGGCGGCCAGTTTGAGAGTCCATTTTAAAGTCTATTAATTTGGTTATTCTGCACATTCTCAGCAATGTTTAAGTCCAATAAATCTTCGGCACACAGAACCCGGTGGCACCGGGCTTCGTCATCCTGTTCGTGACGCCAAGTAATGGATCACCCTCCCAGGGCTGTGGGGTACTTGGAGCCAGGCCTGGTGGATTTCAATGGGAGTTTTCACGGTAGCTGTGACCCGGTCCGTGACCCTGGGCGTCCATTGTAAAAAGAGGGAAATCTTGAGTATGTGGATGATGATTAAAGTTTATTGGTGAATGATTCGTGACGCCACCTGTGGTGTTCGACAATGAAGATGTTAAGCTGACGCTGCAGGCAGATCCTCTGGGACAGATGGTGTGGTGCAGCAATGATGGTGTAGCCCTCCACAGGCAGGGGTGTAGTCCCAGGCAGTGTAGCTGGAGAGTTTGTCAGGAGAGGAGAGCGGTGTGGTGTCAAGCATAGAGATATAGCAGTGCTGAGTGGGTTGGCGCAAGAATAAGCGGGGGACACCAGGGCATGCAGTTCCAAAGCTTTACTCACAGTCTGTTGTGCATACAGGTGCCCGCATCCGTGCCGTGTCCTCCAGGTCAGGGGCTCAGCCAACCTCCAAGCAAGATGAAGTACTCCGTTCCAATACTCCGCCAACATAAGTGCCTTTTCTGAACGTCTCCTTTTATGAATGAGTCACCATAGGAGGCAAAAACAGAAATACTAGCTAAGTCGAGAAAACCAGAGAAGTTGGCAGCTATCGGATTGCAGATCCCTGAACATAACAGCAACAACTAGCAGTAGCCGTGGGGGGTTCCTACGGTGCCCTAGAACCCTCGATCACAGCCGGAGAACTACATAGCCTAAAGACAGAAAGGGAAATCTAAACTGCCCCAGAGCAGACCCCAAAGCAATAGGCAGCCCCCAACATATAATGACGGTGAAGCAAAATGAAAAAACACTCACACAGATAGAAAGATAGGCTGAGCAAATGATGGGGCCCAAGCTAACTAAAAAGGACAGGATAGAAAAGTTGCTGTCTGCAATCCGCCAAAACCCTATCAAAACAAGGGCCAACAGACTGATAGGGAAAAAAGCCCTGAAGACGCTAGGCTTCAAAAAGACTATATCAGTACCCAGGTATTTTCTGAAGACAGAGCAAAAAGGAATTCAGCTCACCCCAGCAGGGAATGGCAGAAATCCTGCAAAACAAGGCAAAACAAAACCAAAACAAAAATGCAAAAAGCAGAGCAGAAAACTTAGCTTTTGAGGAGCAGGAATCAGACTGGTCTCCAAGAATCCCTCAGAGAAATCACCCGCAAGGCAGAAGGGCGTCAGTGGCCTTATATCCAGTCAGCAATTCCAGTCATCCAGTCATCATCATTCTGCTCAGCTGTTTGGTAATCAGCCTCACTACCTTCCTTCACCAGAAGAGGGAGTTCATCAGACCTCAATGGTGAAGGGGAAAATGAACTCACAACAGTACCTCCCCCTTGAGGAGGGGTCACCGAACCCTCATCCACGCCACCAGGGTGATCAGGGTGAGCCCGATGAAAGGCACGCACCAATCTTTTGGCATGAATATCAGAGGCAGAGACCCAGGAATTATCCTCCTGACCATAACCCTTCCACTTAACCAAATGCTGGAGTCTCCGTCTAGCCAGACAGGAATCCAGTATCTTCTCTACCTCATATTCCATGTTACCTTCAACCAATACAGGGTCCGGAGGTGCCAACCCAGGAACAACTGGTTCAACAAACCTCTTCAACAAGGACTTATGAAACACATTATGGATTTTAAATGTGACAGGAAGAGCCAAACGAAAAGAGACCGGATTAATAATCTCCAAAATCTTGTAAGGTCCAATAAATCTAGGCTTAAACTTAGGAGAAGCCACCTTCATAGCGATATTTTTTGATGATAACCAAACCATATCACCAACCTTAAACTGGGGACCAATGGTCCTATGTCGGTTGGAAAACCGCTGGGCCTTTTCCTGGGAGAGCGATAACTTATCCACCACTTGGTCCCAGATCTGGTGCATTCTCTCCACCACAGTGTCAACACCTGGGCAGGCAGAAGGCTCCACCTGCCCTGAAGAAAATCAAGGATGAAACCCAAAGTTACAAAAAAAAGGTGACATCAAAGTGGCAGAACTAGCTCTATTATTTAAAGCAAATTCAGCCAAGGGCAAAAATGAAACCCAATCATCCTGATCAGCGGAAATAAAACATCTCAAATACGACTCCAAGGTCTGGTTTGTTCCCTCCGTCTGCCCATTGGTCTGAGGGTGAAAAGCAGAGGAGAAGGACAACTGAATTTCCAGCTTGGAACAGAAAGTCCTCCAAAATCTAGACACAAACTGAACTCCTCTGTCAGATACAATGTTCTCAGGAATCCCGTGCAAGCGAACCACCTGTTGCAAAAACAGGGGCACCAACTCAGAGGAAGATGGCAACTTAGGGAGTGGTACAAGATGAACCATCTTAGAGAACCTATCACAAATCACCCAAATAACAGTCATTCTCTGAGAGACAGGCATATCAGAGATGAAATCCATTGAAATATGGGTCCATGGCCTCCTGGGGACCGGCAAAGGCATCAACAACCCACTAGAGCGAGAACAAGGTTTAGACCGGGAGCAAGTCTCACAGGACTGCACAAAATTCCTGACATCACGAGACAAGGCGGGCCACCAAAAAGACCGACTCACCAGATCTCTAGTACCAAAAATACCTGGATGACCAGCCAATGTAGAGCAATGAACTTCAGACATCACTCTCTTCTTCCACTGGTCAGGAACATACAACTTTCCACTGGGACAACGCTCAGGTTTGTCCTCCTGGAACTCTTCCAGAGCACGTCTCAAATCGGGCGAGATGGCAGAAAGAACTACCCCTTCGCCTAAGATGGTGGCAGGCTTGGTCACCACAGGAGAATCAGCAAAGAAGCTCCTAGAGAGGGCATCTGCCTTGACATTCTTAGTGCCAGGAAGAAAAGAGACCACAAAATCAAAACGTGTAAAAAACAAGGCCCACCTAGCCTGTCTAGGGTTCAAGCGTTTGGCCGACTCCAGGTAAATCAAATTCTTGTGGTCAGTGAGGACCATGACTTGATGTTTAGCTCCCTCCAACCAATGTCTCCACTCCTCAAATGCCCATTTCATGGCTAACAGTTCCCGATTCCCCACATCATAGTTACGTTCAGATGGAGAGAACTTTCGGGAAAAGAAAGCACAGGGATTCATTTTAGATGTTACAGGATCCTTTTGGGACAAAACAGCTCCTGCACCAATCTCAGAAGCATCCACCTCTACCTGAAATGGGAGTGAGACATCAGGTTGCCGCAAAACCGGGGCAGAAGTGAATCTTCGCTTCAGCTCTTGAAAGGAAGAAACAGCCTACGGAGACCAATTCAACACATCAGCACCCTTCTTAGTCAGATCAGTCAATGGCTTGGCAATACTAGAAAATTTTGCTATAAATTTCCGATAAAAATTAGCAAAACCCAAAAACTTCTGGAGGGCCTTCAAAGAAGTGGGCTGAACCCAATCATAAATGGCCTGTACCTTGGCAGGGTCCATTTCAATAGTTGACGGAGACAAAATAAATCCCAAAAATGAAATCCTCTGTACCCCAAAAAGGCATTTCGATCCTTTGACATACAGGGAATTCTCCCTCAAGATCCAGAACACAGTCCGAACATGTTCCACATGAGAATCCCAATCCTTGGAGAAGATCAAAATATCATCCAGATAGATAATCAAAAATGTATCCACAAAGTCTCGGAAAATGTCGTTCATGAAGCACTGGAAGACATAAGGGGCATTAGTGAGCCCAAAAGGCATCACCAGGTACTCAAAATGCCCTCCGGAGTATTAAACGCTGTCTTCCATTCATCCCCATGCTTAATGCATGGCAGAAGGGCGTCGGCGGCCTTATATCTAGTCAGCAATTCCAGTCACCCAGTCATCATCATTCTGCTCAGCTGTTTGTTAATCAGCCTCACTACCTTCCTTCACCAGAAGAGGGAGTTCATCAGACCTCAATGGTGAAGGGGAAAATGAACTCACAACAGTCTCCCTTTTGCGCCTACAGTGAAGTACTCTCAGTTCTGAGTTACACTGGAGTTCCTCCTGTCAGATGTTCCTATGAACTCTACTTGTACGGCAGACAGCTGTAGCCTGCTTTGGGGACTCCTTGCTAATAAGTCCCAGCTCACTCTTGTTGCTGTTGTACCCCCAAGTCTTGTGTGGGAATAAAGTGGTGACAACTTCTATTCCTCCGGTGTCTGCTGCAGGACCATAAGCATCCATACAACCTCGGGGACCGGACCCCGGCCATGCGCTGTGAACTTGAGAAGGGTTCTGCTCTAACCCTAATCCTTAGTCCTCCTCTCCTTACATTCTGTACTAATCCTTCTTTCTTATGGAGAGAGTCAGGCTTTCCATTAATGTCTCTTTCTTGTGCCAGCGGACCCAGGTCACTGAGGTCGGCTGCAGCACTTCCTTCATCCATCCCTCTCAGGGGAGCTTCTCTCACAGACTGACCAAATCCTAAACTTTTCCCGCTCTTTTGTGCCAACTAACTCGACCCGCCTCCCAGCACGCTTCGTGCTCCAAGCAGGGAGCCACCAAAGGGTGCTTTTTTACACTACTAATATGTTGTGTGGGATGCAGGTGTTGGAGTGTGGTCAGGTGTCTCCACCTTACCTGAATGGTGGGGCACTACACCTCAGGAGGAGGTGCAGTACCTCTGTGGCGACTGAACTCCTGTCAGTGTGGAGAATGAACGGTTTAGAAAAGTCTGCATAAGCCAGCACAGGAGCTTTAGTCAAGGCTTTCTTCAAATCTTGAAAAGCTTCCTCTTGTTGTTCTTTCCAAAAATCTTCCAGTTATTTGCACCAGAGAGTGCTCCTTTCAACAGTTCTTGCAGCGGTCAGGCCCGGCGAGCAAAAGTTTTTACAAAGCGGCGATAGCATCCAGCTAATCCTAAGAGTGCTCAAACATCTTTTACTGTCTCTGGAGTAGGCCAATCTTGTATCGCCAAAATCTTCTCCCTAGAAGGTTTTACTCTTTCAGCCGACACAACATGCCCTAGGTACTCAATCTGATCACGGAGCAGATGACATTTTGGGGGTTTTACCTTCAGCCCGTATTTCTATAAGCGACTCAACACTTGTTTTAGACGTTGTAAGTGATCCTCAAATGAAGCAGCATAAACTATGATATGGTCTAAATAGATTAGCATAGCTTCAAAGTTCAGATCACCCAGACATCTTTCCATGAGACGTTGAAAAGTTCCAGGGGCATTAGCCAATCGGCATTTGGTTGAATTCAAATAAGCCCATGGGCAGATGAAGGCAGTCTTTGCTCTATCTTGTTTGGACATTAGTACTTGCCAATAGCCGCTGACGAGGTCTAGTGTTGAAAAGAATCGGGCCTTCCTGAGCGCGGACAGGGACTCTTCAATTCTGGGAAGTGGATCCACACAAAAACGCAGAGTCCCATCTTTCTTTCGTACTAAAACTATTGGGGCAGCCAAGGGGCTCTGGCTTTCTCTGATGACTCCTTCCTGCAGCATCTGTCCCAGCTGATCTTTCACCTCCTGATATAACCGCGGTGGAATTTGTCAATAGCGTTCTCTTATAGGTGCGGTATTTTCCTTGGGGATCTTGTTAGTGATGGCCGTGGTACAGCCAAAGTCATCTTCATGACGGGCAAACACATCCCTATATCTTCCAAATAGGGCTTCAACCTACTGAATCTGTTTCTGGGTGAGTTCAGCCAATTCTGCTCACATTTGGTCCAGGATAATTTGCCTTTCTTTAATATGCTGAGGCTCCGATGACACCAAAGCATTTACTGCTATGGTCCAGGGGTCTTCATCATGTACTTTCAACTGCATGGTTTGAGATGGTATTATTTCCTCAGTCATGCCCACAAGTCAGGCCACTTCACTTCTGGGGAAATCTGTGGTGTCCTGGTCCTCTAAATTAACACATTGTATGGGCACAGCTCCATCCCGTACTGTGGCCAACGTACGGGCTACAAAAAATCCCGAAGGAAGTTTCTTCCACAAGGAAGGCTCAATCTGAATTTCCACTCCCTCCAGTGGAATATGAGCTTGAACAGGCAGAGACACCACCATTTGTCCTGGAGGCAGCACGAGTTTGTCAGAAGAGGATGCAATCACTTTTCCTAATGCTTCCCCTCCTGGTATGACTCATGAGCTTGAGCAACATGGATTAACTGTTGGAATATTCTTCTCTGAGGTGTATGAAAACTCCACTGCTTCAGGGTCTCATTGGAAGATTCATTCATTAGAAGACTTCCAAATTCTTTTAAGATCTAAGGGGTAAGGTTTCTCCTTGTGGAGAGTGACATACCAGCTCTGGATTGTCAAGGTAAGGAGGCTTATTCGCCGTGCAATGCTCCTCTGGCAAATTTTATGTGCAAATTGCCTCTTCAGGATCACTACTACCAACAGGTGGCGCTATAGAGTTCAAGTCCTCTTTCCCTCTCTCAAGAGATTAATTTGCAGTCAGTGCTCCACGCAGGGAGAACACAAAAGCAAAGTGATACAAATACAGGAAAGATGAACAGTGTAGATCTAACGCTAACTACTATCGGTAAAGTAATTGATCAAACTTATCAGTCTGTAGCTCCCGGCCGGTCACGGTTACACGATTCCACGGTGTCGATGCAGGTGATAGGAGAAGTCTCGGAAGCGATCCCAGATGACTAGGGATTAGCGAGCATAATCATGGGTATTTGGTACTCGGCGAGTAATGCGGTACTCGCGGTACTTAGAACATAGAGAGTATTTCACTACTCGCCTCGCACTACTTGGATCTCCCGCCCAGCAGTTGCCAATCACAGCCTTCTTGGTTGTGGGTGGCATTACTATGATTGGCTGGCCGCCCAGCATCATACATGAGTCATAGGCTATGACTCATAGCCTATGAGTCATCATAACCTGGCTCTATCTAAGCCCTGCCGCCACCATTTTCTGCACATTGCATGCAGAACACAGCTAGTGTAGGGAGAGTGTGAGGAGCAGCTAGGGAGAGTTGTGTATGTCTGTGCAAATCATCCAGAAATCCTTTGTAAAACCCAAAAGCTCTTTTCAGAGCTGAAAGTATAAGGTCAGGGACTGAGTAGTGACCGTTTTCCCAGCTATTTTTGGGGTCTCATTTAACCCTGCAGGGCAGTTTTTTTGTGCTGTTGCGGTGCTATGTTCACAGCAAATAGGACGCACGGTACTGCACAATTGACACACAGCCAGCACCACTGTCTTGTGTGGTTACTGGGGAGCGTAATCTCACCTTAAACCTCAGAGCAATATTTTAGTGGCAGCATCGCTGTCTTGTGTGGTGACTGGGGTGCGTAATCTCACCTTAACTGCGTAAGTGGGGTACAAGTCCCGCTCTGCCGGCAAAAAATGACAGAACTTCAAATAGTGTTTGTACATTCTAGTGAAGCAGTGGTGTAGAACCACTCGTGCAGCCCCTGACCAGGTGCCCACATGTTATATACTTTTGTTTACAGCATACATTTTTTTAACATTTACACATTTTTTAGCCTTTTCCTCAGTCCCAGACCGCTTTGAAGGGTCCAGCAGACAATTACTCGCATTTTCCATTGACTATCATTGGACTCACTAATCGTACCGAATACCTGAGTATTACGGTATACTCCGTACGAGTATAGCGAGTCCGAAAACTTCACTACTCGCTCATCCCTAGGGATGACGTTAAAGCAATGTCTCTTGAAAGAAACGGTGGTTCCTAGCTTTTCCTGATGTGGGCTTCCGGTCCTGGTACACGGGATTGCACATGGTGTAGAAGATGAAAGAACAGGTGGGTCACAAAGTTCTGGAGACGAGGCCAAAGAGTGGACCTCGCAGTCAGCGTGTTGAGCGTGGTCCATTTGAAAATGTCTGTCAGGAACTGCGAGGGATGCTGTCCAATCAGAGCTCACAGATGTGGAAGTTTGTCAGGAGCCCGGCTCTGTCTGGATGCAGGGTGTGCGTATAGAGGAGGATAAGCTGTGGTGACAGCCTGCTGATTGGCGAGGAGCAATGGAGTCAACTTTCTCCTTTCGTGTTCTCTGTCTTCCTTCCAGAAGTCCCCATTTTGCGCGCTCAGCCATTTTTAGCCCTAACCAGCCCCCTGTAGTCAGATGCGAAGATCTGCTCTGGTCAGAAAGTACTCTCCCCCCTCAACAATGGTGACAGCCCCAATGGTTCCAGCCCAGACACACAAGAAGCTGCCCAGCCTGGTCCTCCTCCCTACATGGCCATCCAGTATGTGGCTTCAAAGGCTTATTGTGGTACATATAACTTTGGTGCAGGGCGGGCCTTGCATTCAATGAATAAGCAAACAGTATGGCAGTACCAAATTAATAATGTGAACTTGGTTTTCCTGTGGCCATCCAGTACGTGGGTTCAAAGGCTTATTGGGATGCATGTGACTTTGCTGCAGGGCAGGCCTTGCTTTCAATGCATAGGCTAACAGTATGGCAGTAGCAAATTAAAAATAATAGGAACTTTGGTTTACTGTGGCCATCCAGGACGTCTGCTCCAAGGGTTATTGGGGTGCATGTAACTTTTGGGCAAGGTAGGCCTTGCATTCAATGCATAGGCAAACACTATGAGAGACCCACTTTCTTATACTGGGAACATTTTTTCATCAGGCCCTCCTGTACATCTCGTGAAAGGGGTATTGGGGTGCGTCATAATATTTGACAGCCCAGCCACTCACTGCATAGGCAATAACAGTATAGTAGACCCTCTGTTTAATAATGGCCCTTTAAGAATATTAATGCCGCCTGATGGCTCTTAAAAAAATTGGCTTTTGTTACTTTCAGAGTCCCTCCTTCATAAATGAAAAAAGATGTGTCTGCTTATGTGTCACGCACTACATGGCCAGCTAGGGTTGGTAAATGTTACAATGACATTACCCAGTGAATGCATTTGTATTGGTTGAAAGCAATGTTAAAGTTGAAAAATGCATCAAAAATGCTACGTGTGAACATAGCCCAAGTGGTGGAGGAGAATTTTTGTTTTGGGTTAATTATTTTGCCTTATATAAAAGTCATTACCCTGGAAAGGATGTTTTTTAAAAATGGCGTAAGACTCTGATAACATTGTTCACAGCTGTGACCTGGGAGTCAGAAATGCTTCCAGGGGTGATCCCCATGTTTTCCCATGGCATTTGAGCACTGTTCCCATCATGTTCAGACGTTTTTAGACCCTAAAAGGACCCCGGGGGTTCGCATTAAATATGTTCGAGTTTCCCATAGACTTACATTGGGCTCGTTGTTCTGGTCGAGTACCCGAGTATTCCAATTTGCTCGACCCGAGCAACGAGCACCCGAGCATTTTAGTGCTCGCCCATCACTAGCCCAGATTTCTTAACCACGGCGTATGATAGCAGCAGATGCAGCCAAATCAAATGTTCCTTTTTTTCTGTTTTAGTCCCATGCACCATGATGTGAAAACCTGTCTGGAAATTTTAGGAGAAACTCAACAGGTTTCACACGGTTGCCAGCTTTGATCAAATCAGAGAGTCGATTGGAGAGAAGGGCACACAACTAGTGGCTGTTAGTGTACGGGTTTGTCTACTCTCAGATGCCCAATCAGAAGTCTTTAGTACAACCACAGATATTAAAAGGGGCATTATTTTACATTACCTAAGGGAAAAGATGTATTGTGAAAAACAAAGTAATAAATTCTCACTTCTGCAGCAGTAAATTATGAATTATAAATTATGAATGAATTGCGCATAAGTCCTGGAAACTAGTCCGATCCAATTTCGAGATTTGCTATTGAAATGTCAACTCGTTTCTTCTTTTGCTCGTCGGTTAACATTTTTGGCACCCAACGCGCGGAGACCTTTCTCATATGCAATTCTTTTGCAAGGATTCTTTGAATACTGCCATATGAGATCCCTGTGACCTCAGCTACATGCCTGATAGTCACTCTTTGATCTGCCAACACAACTTCAACTTTTTTCACGTTTTCTTCATTGAGGGACGTGGATGGGCGTCCTTCGCGATGTTCATCTTCCGTCGATGTTCTTCCCAGCTTAAATTCCTTGGCCCAACGTGCAACTGTGGAATATGGAGGAGAAGAGTCCCCCAATGTTTCCACCCAGTCGCTGTGTATGTCTTTGGTAGACATTTTTTTCAAGCAGAGGTATTTGATGACAGCTCTGAGCTCGTTTTTTTCCATTTTGATGTTCACTCCTTGGCAGTTCATATTCAAATGAATGTAGCTCCCGGGAATCGTGGCCTATTTAAGTGATTTTTTTTTCCTGGACTAGTGGGTACCTAAGAGAGAAGAAAACATTTTATTTTAATTTCTGTGCAATAGAAATAACCGATTATCATTACTTTTGGATCGCCCCTCGTATACCTTCAGAAACAGAAGGAAAACATAACACAAAGACTCCTCCATAGGTGATACAACGCCCTGTGTTATTGCTTTTATGAATAACACTTAAAAAGCTAATTTAAAAATAATAAATGATCAAAGATACAGTTTGTGCTCAAAAGTTTTCATACCCCGGCAGAATTTTTGCTTTCTTGGCCTTTTTTCTTCAAGTGCCTCCTTATTGTGCATCTTGAAGCAGCCGCACCGCTCGTTTTCAGAGAGTCCGGTATTTCAGCTGATGTTGTGGGTTTTTCTTTGCATCTCGATCAATTTTCCTGGCATTTGTCACAGGTGAGGATGTTACCTTTAGTAGCCATTCACACCCATTTGTGTCAACTTCTGTGCATGTGACCAGGCCAAAATCACCAGGGTATGTAAACTTTTGATCAGGGTCATTTGGATGTTTTGGGTTGTCATTATGATTTAAAAAGAGAAAACACAGTAGTCTGACAATAAATGGCTTCACCCAACCACTAACCATGGGTGGAGAAAAAGTTTTGGTGTTATCATTAGTAATGAGCGAGTATACTCGTTGCTCGTTGCGAGTATTTTGGCGTGCTTGGAGATGTCGTTTCTGCCGCCGTAGCTGCTAGACAGCCTGATTACATGTGTGGAATGCCTGCTTGTTAAGGAATTCCCGCATGTTTTCAGGCTGTCCAGCAGCCGCAAATCATGATGCTGAGGCGATAAAAACAAAATCTCCGAGCACGCCAAAATACTCGGATGTCACGCGAACACGCTCGGAAAAACCCGAGCAACGAGTATACTCGCTCATGACTAGTTATCATTCGTATTCTGTGAAAAAAGGCCAAGAAATAAAAAATTCTGCCGCGATATGTAAACTTTTGAGCACAACTTTATATAAATTGTCGGTATGATAATCAAAGCAAAGTTTAAATATTTATCATAACAACTGCTTCCAACCTGAATAAAGATATACAGCTCCAGGTTTAGTTATCGCCTCTTCATCCACCATTTCATTGGGGTGACCAAGCGACCCTTGCTCTTAATTGTTACAGGTGCACCTCTAAGAATCTCTTACACACAGAAAATGTTTTCTGAGGCCCCTCTGTAAAATTCTACCATGCTGTACTGCAATCTCTCCTTTAAATTTTGGTCAGGCCTTGCACTAAGTGATGGTTTTAATATTCTGTTTCTGGACATGAGTGTCTGAGAAAATGGCCGTGGACAGTGACGCACGACGAGCTTCCTGTGGTCGTAGGTCTACCTCTTTTGAGTGCCGATTGACTGAAGAGCTGCCAGTCACTCTCTTCTACTTAACTGCTCTGACCATTTGCTCTTCACTAGTTACAGTAAATGCAAAATTCTCCATCCCATCATTGTTTTGTGTCGTTTCTTCAGTTTTTAATACAGCAATAGTGGTAAGATCTGTACTAGCCACGTAGTCTTTACTAGAGACGTCAACAGCTTTAGTTTCATTCAAGTCAAGTTCTTGCTTTCTGCCATCCTGTTCTGTTTCTGGTTGTCTCATATGATCATCATCTGATGGAAGTGAGTGTTCCTCCTGGTCACATACATCTCCTCCACAGTCCACCATCCGATAGCGTCTTTCCATGCATTCATTGGCAGATTCAGGCTGTTTCTGGTCATCTGTAGACAGAAATTCACAAAAGAAGGCAAAATGTACTCATTTACTAATCATTCGCAGGTATCTATGTTCCTTCTAATTTTTGGCAGTTCTTGCATTGTCCACATCGGCTTTGTGGGTTTCAGAGTCCTTCCTTCATAAACTATACAGGATGTGTATCACGTACACCACATACGCCCAGATAATGTTGTAAAATGTTAAAATTACATTTACCGGTGAATGTTTTTTTCACCTTTGAAATCAATGAGAAAGTGCATAAGCTCCATGTATGAACAGAGCCTAAGGGGCCGAGGAGGGTTTTTTATTACTCTTTTTTAATTTGCCTTATATTCAAGTAATTATACAGTAAATAACGTTTCCTTAAATTGTTCCCCTAAAATCCATTTTATCTTCAGTTCTGCATGTTTTATTGTCAGTCTGTAAATGTGGCGGAATCTTCTGACCATATTGTCCCCAGCAGAGACCGGCCAATCAGAGATGCGTCCCCGCAGCTTCCCCATGTTGTTCCTATTCCATTTGCTGACTTTCTTCCACCCATTTCAGCAATTTTACTGCCCCCCCCCCCAGACCTCCTGGGCGGTCTGCCAGAAAAATGCATGAGTTTCCCATTGACTTCCATTATACTCATTACTCAATTCAAGCACCCGAGTAGTCAGATGTGCTCGCCTCGAGTGACCGGCACCCAAGCATTTTACTGCTCACTCATCACTAATTCATAGATATGCAGTATAGATTATTGATAGATACATAGATGGATAGATAATAGGTAAATAATGGATAATAGATACAGTATATAAAAATAGATAAAGAATTGATAGATGGATAGATAATAGAAAATAGATAAACTAATAATATATAGATATATAGATAGATAATAGATAGATGATAGATACATACTGTACATAATAGATAAAGAATATATAGATCATCTGTAGTCATATATAGAAGTCATATATAGATAATAGATAGATAATAAATAGATAATAGATAGATAGATAATATACTGTATGATAGATAGATAGATAATAGATAGATAGATAGATAGATAGATAGATAGATAGATAGATAGATAATAGATGATAAAAGAGATAATAGATAGATGGATAGATAGATAATAGATAAATAGATAATAGATGATAGAAGAGATAATATATATAGATAATAGATTGATAGATAATAGATGATAGAAGAGATAATAGATAGATGGATAGATAGATAATAGATGATAGAAGAGATAATAGATAGATGGATATCTGTGAAATCCACCTGTCCAGTTCTGAATAAAGATGAGAGTAAAGCGCTCACCAATCTCGTGTTCACTTTCACCGGCAGTTTTACTGAAAGTCGGCAGAATTCGGTCAGCGTTCGGTAAATCATCGCATTTCCACTAATACTTTTGTTAACCCCTTAATGACCGCCAGTGCGTCTTTTAACTGACCTGAGATATAAGAGACTACTGTAGCCTCCCCATACAGGGGACAATCCAGCAGCTGCCGGCTGCACATTAGAGCTGACAACTTGCTGCATCATCCACGATCAGTGTTGTCACCGTCCATGTATTTTTAACCCCTTAGATGCTGCTGTCAATAATGACTATATCATATAAATGTTTAAAAAAGTGCGGCTTCTCCCTCTTTATCCTCACCGACACCCCGAGATCATGATTGTGTGGTCCTGATATTTGCCATGGCAATTCCTGAGCAAATAATGGCCTAGAGTCTGCCGGCTCTAGCAGCCTGTCCAGAAGTCAGCGGGCAGCACGGGTGGCACGGTGGCTCAGTGGTCCTGGGTCCTGGGTTCGAATCCCACCAAGGACAACATCTGCAAGGAGTTTGTATGTTCTCCCCGTGTTTGCGTGGGTTTTCTCCGGGTACTCCGGTTTCCTCCCACATTCTAAAGACATACTAATAGGGAATTTAGATTGTGAGCCCCATCGGGGACAGTGATGATGATGTGTGCAAACTGTAAAGAGCTGCGGAATATGTTATAAAAAAAAAAAAAGTCAGCGACATTCCGGTGGTATACACAAACTTTTTCATTCCTATCATGCCATTTTGTATTCATTCCTGAACAGCACCTGAAGGGTTAATAAGCTACCTGACAGCAGTTTTCAGTATGTCGAGGCGTGCTGTTTTTAAAATTGTATCACTTTTGTGGGTTTTCCAATATATAGGACCCCTAAAGTGAAAAATTGCTGCTACATTTTTAAGCCTCCTAAAATGCTCACAAAATATAATGGCATTTTACAATGGTGCTGATGTAAAGCCGACATGCGAGAAATGTTATTTATTAATGTTTTTGTGTGGTATTACTATATGGATTAAAGGGATAATCATTCAAAGTTTGAAAATTGCTAATCTTTTTTACATTTTTGGCAAATTTCTGATTTTTTTTATAAATAAACACAAAACATATCAACCTAAATTTACCATTATCATAGAGTGCAATGTGTCACGAAAAAACAATCTCAAAATCACTGGTATTTATAGAAGTGTTCCATCCATTAGCTACACCAGATCGTTTGTGATAAAAGTGTGTTTCACTGGCAAATCAGAAGGCCAGATTTCCACTTAAATATCATTAGACCTAACAGTGTTGTTCAGTCATACTACCTAAGAAAATAAATAGTGAGGTTGGAGGTTTTGTTCTCTCTGAACGTGTCTTCAGTACAGTGCAGGGCAGTTGGCATTTGCCAAAGAACACCATGTTCTGCCTTCATACATGTTGACACGGTGTGCACTCTAGCATACAGCATAAACCACCTTCTATCTTCCAAAATAAGCAGACCGTTCCCTGTAGTCTAACTTGTTTATTGGTGAACAGTATAGAACATGGGGTAAAACTATAAGAATACAAACAACATAGATAAGTATTGGGCAGATGATGACACAGCTAACACAATTACTGGAAGTATACAGTGTGATGTAAACTTTACATAGAAATACACAGGTGTCTAATTACATCTGCTGTGAGCTGGCTGCTATACAGCTAATAACATCTCTGTACAACACTGCATTGCAAGAAAATATATAATCTTACCAGATATGCTTTACCCGGATAACGAACTCAAGTTGGGGAGTTACAGGAGTTCAAATAAACAACGTGCGTCTTATGAAATGCAAAGAAGAAAATGGCATCTTCCTCATCCCAGAATACATTGCTTCAATCCCACAATGCATCACTCTGTTAAAGACACAGGCTGTAAAGCTATTTAAGACACAGCCACCACTAGCTGGTGCTATAACTAAACCAGCACATAAAACAAACATATTTTGCCCTATATTCAGAGGGCAGAACACACCAAGATTGGTAGATTCGACATTGGCGCCCTGTGCCCCCGGATGAGAGCAGATTTACTCTGAGCACATGGGACAAAATTGGCAAAATTTGGAAAATCAGATATTTCTCTGAACTGATCCTCATGATTATTAAATTTTGCATGAGTCGCAGAGTGTAATTTTCTGTCTCTTTAATTCGCTGTTTTGTACAAAATAAACCAAGAACATTGGTTCAAAATTTTAACATTTATTTCAAGATATGTAACAAAATCTATGAGCACAAATGCTCCTATTGTCAATATCACACATCGGTTTCTTCAATGACTAGATACAGTATAAGGTGACTACATAGGGATATAGCAAAGACTATGACAGAGATTACCAAAGCCCAAACCAGAGCTATCAAACAGGATTCTTAACATATCAACTTTTTAAAAACTTTATTTTACAATGTTATCAATATATTTTGCTGCCAATTTTCCTATTTTGATCTGTATTAATATCGTAATTAGTTACTATTAATGTTATTGACCTGTAGGGTCTACTATGAAGGTAAATAGGATAAAAGAGAACTTGTTAGTGATGAGCGAGTGTGTACGTTGCTCGAGTTTCCCGAGCATGCTCGGGTGTCCTCTGAGTATTTTGGCGTGCTCGGAGATTTAGTTTCTGTCGACGCAGCTGCATGGTTTGTGGCTACTAGACAGCCTGAATACATGTGTGGAATGCCTGATTGTTAGGGAATTCCCACATGTATTCAGGCTGGCTAGCAGCCGCAAATCATGCAGCTGCGTTGACACAAACTAAATCTTCGAGCACGCCCAATCACTAGGAGAACACCCGAGCATGCTCGGAAAACTCGAGAAACGAGCACACTCGCTCATCACTAGAACCTGTCAGTAGAATTACCCACAGAATAACAGCTCCCACTGCGCATGCGCCGCTCACACAATAATGGTGGCAGCATGGAACTTTAAAAAAGAGGCAGGTCACTGAATAATCAGTGACCTGTACAAGAAGCAGAGGTGGCTGGTGGGGGGCGGAAAACGAGAAGAAGACTCTGCCCCCACATAACCCAAAAGCTCAGAAGTTGTCATTTTGTGAAAACTTCTTAAGGTGAGTATTAAACAACCACTGATAGGATCCCTTCACATTAGGTACCATGTTTTTATTTTGCTCCTTTATTTGCTGTGTGTGAAAAAAAAAGCTGTTATTAAGGTACTGATGTTGCAGAATGGCCACATTCACACTTTCAGTATTAGTTTTTCTGTAAGAAGCCTCCTACTCTGCACTCATTGCCTGGATTAATTGCACCGGTTTGATCTCTTTATCTGCTATAAAGGCATCTGTCCACACACTCAGTCAATCACACTCCAACCACTCCACCATGGCCAAGACCAAAGAGCTGTCTAGACACCAGAGACAAAATTGTAGACCTGTACAAGGCTGGGATGGGCTACAGGACAAATTGGCAAGCTGCATAAAATTGTAGCCAGCTTCAGTCTGTGGACTGATTTGGAAAAAGGGACCAATTCCTATCACTGAAGTTTAGGTGAAGAAGAACGGAGAACATGGCTGATTTCCTAGGATATACACTGAAAAATACTCTCAGTTAAGGAAAAGGTGTATCCAGCTCCACTTGTAGCATAAAATCCATAGTTTATTGAAAAACTCTGCTCCTACAGATTAACCCCTACTGTGGGCTTGTGTCATATATGCTGTAAGATATTTTAAAAATAAATTTTCAATAAACTATGGATTTTATGTCACGAGTAGTGGAGCTGGATATACTTTTTCCTTAATCGATTGCTATTCCTGCTACACAGCAGACTTTCCGTGCTCTGGTCTTGGACATCTAATGGGTGAGCTGACCTTTCTGTTTTCTATGTTCTCAATTTGCTATGGCTTGTTAGTTTTTGGCTTCGCAAATTTTGGTTTCTCACTAGTGGTCCTCACATGGTTGTCGTCCTTCTTCATTTCCATCAATTTTATAGTCAAAAGTTCCAGAAAAATGAATGTTACTGTTGAGTTGACAGGAGAGTTAAAATCATCTCTCCATAGAGTTAGGGTACGACCTGGTAAGGATCGCTGGTGCGACGCCTGGTATGGTCGCTAGTGAGCCGTCAAACAGGCAGATCTACTCAACGACACAGCAACGACACGGCGATCCGTATAACGACCTCGGTGGTCGTTGGGACCTTGTCACACAACAGCTTTTCTTACGACTCACGCCTGTGTCCATGAATTCTGCGTCGCCAACAAGGTCGCTCGTCAGCGTCAAACAAGCATGCTCTGGCCAGCAGGACACCAATGATCAAAAAATGGCCTGGGACATTAGAGCACGATTATTGATATTCAGCGGGAGGGGGCAAGTCGCCACTATGTGTCACACAGAGCGAGATCACTGACGAGGTCGCTGTTGGGTCACAAAATCGGTGATGTTTCAGCGATCTCATTAACGATCTCGTTATGCGAGACGGGACCCTTTATGGCATAACAAATGCAAAGGGTGGAAACAATAAGTGACATTATGGAGTTTCTTGGTTCAAATTTCCTAACCAAGCACAAGAGAAGACAACAAGGAACGATTTTCTGAGCTCTTTGTTGCAGATAATTAAAGAAATTGAGTGTAGGCTTGGGTAGGCACACATGAAAGTAACAGTTATGAAACTGAAAACATATATTCTCGAGGAACTAACTAAAGGCAAATAGATATAAACTACTAAATGAAGAGTATAAAACACTAAGAATGAGAGCATACACTGAATAACACCGATGTGAAGGGCTTTTTGAGCGCCACTGAAGCTGTAGTCTCGACTGTTCATATTTCTGGCGTGTCTCAGGAGTGACAAAATGATGAGATAAATGGAGACACCAACTATCAAGAATGGTATGATGGACCCAGCAAAGATGATAATGAACAGATTGACATTTATTTCCAGGATTCTTTTTCCACAATCAGTGCCATTAATGTTCTGAATAGAAGGCAGAACCCATCTATAAGGCAAACTGGAAAGAAAGGAGATGACCAGTGAGATGAGAAGCATCCAGGGGACCAACTTGGAGATGTTCATCTTGAGTCTGATGAAGAGTCTCTTGCTGTAGTTTGTGATTTTTACACAGTAGAAGACACTTAGCACCGAGCCCCACCACAGACTGCAGAAGTCTATGAATATAATAACTGTTTCTCTGTATTCAAGTTTATATATTTGGAACACAGAAAAATCAGATTTGATAGAAATCATAAACTCCATATACAAAAACAGATGTATGAGTCTCACCAGTCCCAAGCAGGTAATGAGGACATCCTTTGCTTGAAGAGTTTGACGTTTCATCCACCAAAACAAGTTTACTATGACAATAAATCCATTTAGTAGCATCCCAATGATGATTATGAGGATAGAAATGGATAAAAGAACTAATGTTTCAGGAAGCAAGTTACATTCAAGGAACATGTTCTGAAATCTGAAGCCAACACCAGATCACCTGCGTCTATTACAGACAAGTCAGTGTGTGTCTACGGTACGATAGCTTAGAGTGATACCGAGATGGAAGAGACCTTGGCTTATTAGTCCATTGTTTTGCATAATATTTGTCTACAAACCTATAAATAACGAATATAGTTGAATTTAAATGTAAAATGTTTCACAAGTCAAAAGCATGAAAAGGAGTCTCAGTCTACAAATTAATTTACAAATAATTGAAAACCTTGCCCACCCTGTTAGACTGTAAGGTAGATGATGATTAATTTTAATTCTTGCCCTAATTATAATAATCTGCATAGCCATTTACCGAGAGCAGAAAATGTAATACTCCGTGTCCTGTTAGTTTGAAGATAACAGTTGAAAGCAAATATTAGGATTCTTGGTGGTCTGGTGATGTGATACTAAAATGTCCCTAGTAGAGTTGAGCGAAACAGGTCGGCCAGATTCATAAGTCGCCGGCTTATGCCAAAGTCGGGTTTCGCCGACCGAAACCCGACCACAGCGTGAAGTCGGCCATGCGGTCGGCAGGACGAGCTCCAAAGTCAGATTTCCCAGAATGCTTGCACGTGACTTTTTTTCAGCCAATGAGCAAGGACGTACACTGTGGGCAACGAGATGACATGTGCAGGAGAGAGAGAGAGAGTTTTCGCCGCCTCTAGGGTTAAAATTCATGCCAGCGAAAATCTTCCGGGCATGCGCACTTTAAAAAAGTGGTCCGGCATGTAGGTGTGTTTACTGTCCTCCACTCACTGCCAACTTTTATTCCCCATTGACTTGTATTGGGGTCAGGTTTTGGATGGAACATCGACTTTTGCCGAGTCGGCCGATTTCATTCGACTCGACTTTTGGTAAAGTCGGGTGGTCCGAAACCCGACTCGACCCTCCCGGAGGCAAAGTCGCTCATCTCTAGTCCCTAGAGGTCTTGAGCCTAATAATGTTGATATCAGCATTTATGTGGGTCTTGGTTAGTCATAGAATCATAGAATGTTAGAGATGGAAGTGACCTCCTGCTCTATACAGGATTCACTAAATCATATCAGACAGATGACTGTCCAGCCTCTGTTTGAAGGCTTCCATTGAAGAAGAACTCACTCATGAGTGACGAGCGGGCACAAAAATGCTCAGGTACTCGTTACTCGAGTTGAGAAATCATAATGCTTGGGTGATCGATCCGAGTAAAGAGTATAATGGATGTCAAAGGGAAACTTAAGCATTTTTCCGGCGCCATCCCCCCCCCCCCACGGAGATCTGTAGGGGGTCCAAAAATTAATTAAAATGATGGACTCAGGGCTAAAATGACATGTCAACAGCATGGAGAAAACCCGTGGAAGCATCTCTGAATCCTAGGTCGCTGCTGGGAACAATGCATTACGCCACTTTTATGGACAGACAATAAAACATACAAAACTGCAGTTAAAATGGATTTGACTAGAAAAAAATGTTAACAAACATTCTTTCCAGAATAATGACTTGTATATCATTCAACAGAAAATTTAATTTTTTTTCAATTTACTACTAGTGTTGAGCATTCTGTTACTGCAAATATCGGGTATCGGCCGATATTTGCGGTATCGGAATTCCGATACTGAGTTCCAACACTTTTTGCATATCGAATATCGGAATCGGAAGTTCCCATAATGCTATGAGCCAGTTTGATTTGATTCAGCCAATGAGGAATCCTAAGAAGTGTGGACACATCCTGTTAGGCATGTAGGCATGTTAACTAATGACATGGCTGTGATTGGCTGCTGAAATGATGTCATGATGCATTATAAAAGCCGCCGCCGCCATTTTGGGTTCAATCTGCTGTGAATTCAGTTAGGGACAGGACGCTGTTGTTCAAGACTCTGAGGGACAGTTAGAGATAGCGATTTGCCATATTGTGCTTTACCCAGGCTACTTTAGCAACCACTGTAGCTTTCTTTTGCCTTGCAGCACTTTTCAAAGCTGTCTGCAAGGTCTGTGTGTGTGAGTGCAGCTCACGCTGTAGTGTGTTCTGTAGCCACCTCTGGTTGTAGTCTGCTCAGCGTGCGTCACTACCTCATACATAGTCCTTTTTTGTTTTATTACTGCTCATTTTTCCTGATTTCTCCTATTAGTGTGCTTCCATCCGTATCCATCTACATTGGTTGCAAACACTATATAGGAGTAGACAGCGGAGCCTTTCTGCAGCCTTTCAGTGCTAGTGCACAGTTCTCTGCACTGTTCACGGCTGTCTGTGAGGTCTCTGTGTGTGAGTGCAGCTCACGCTGTAGTGTGTTCTGCAGACACCTCTGGTTGTAGTCCGCTCAGCGTGCGTCACTGCCTCATACATTGTCCTTTTTTGCTGTAGTGCGTCTTATTTTTCCTGAATTTCTCCTATTAGTGTGCTTCCATCCCTATCCAGCTAGATTGGTTGCAAACACTATATAGGAGTAGATAGAGGAGCCTTTCTGCTGGCTTGTGCCCTGCAGCCCCAGCCTGATTAGTATTAACCTATTTTTTGGAGCCTCATCTATTGCATTGTAGGTTACCTTCCTGCATTGTAATAGATACAAAAAGTTTGTGATACTATCGCTTTTACATCTTTGGTCACATCCTTTTTTTTGTGAAAAAAACACATAAATAAAGTTCCCCAAACACTCCACTTTACAGTTGTGTAGGCCACATTAGCTCATATTAAAGTGTAATCCACACTTTATAAAATTAGTGTTTCTTATACCTGCTAGCAGCTGTTCAGGAATAAGCACACTAAGCCCTTAGTACTTTTCTGCCTATCTTTATCAGTCTACCAAGATGAAGAAGGCAGGGAGTAAGGCACGTGGTCGTGGGCATGGAGTTTCAGCAGGGAGAGGATGTGGGGATTCTGGGCCTGCTGCGGGCACCAGTGACTCAGCATCCCCCAGTTTTACCAGGGAACAGTCCTTTATGCACAGCTTTGTAGGAGCTCGCCGTACCCCACTGCTGCGGGAGGAACAAATTGAAGCCGTTGTCGGATGGATGGCAGCTAATGCATCGACTTCAATTACTTCCACATTCTCTCAGGTCCAGAGCACTGAAAAGCAAATATCTGTCTCTTCACCACCTGCCAAATTGCCCAGGCAGTCAGAGAGCCCTAGACAGGAGCCATCGCTACTTCTGTTATCTGAATCTCTTGGCTTGGAAAGAGGGGGCCAGCCAAGCAGCATTCTAGAATGTGAAGAAGAGGGAGTATGCAGTGATGCGCAACTGCTTTGTCTCTCTGAATCTGAAGAGGCGGGTGGGCCAGTCCCTTTATTCAGCACACCTCAGTACACATCTGATGATGAGACTCCGGTGCCTCTTTCTGGTGCGTACTGTGCTGGCGAGACTACCCAGGAGAAGCAGGTGTTTGAAGAGGGTAGTGTAGATCATGAGGTCCTTGACCCATCATGGCGTGAAGAACAGGAAGGTGGTGGGAGCAGCTCTGAGGAAGAGATTCCCCGAATGGCCAAAACAGGAGGGAGAGGGAGGGGGCAGACTTGATTGCCTGTAGCCTCCACTTCGACACCCATTACGAGCATTCCTCTTCCAAAACCCAAAACGGGCGCTCCCAGGACTTGCAGTGCGTGGTCCATTTTTGACACAGTTGCAGATGACATTTGCTTTGTCAAATGCAAGCTGTGTAATCAGAAAGTCAAAAGAGGGAAAGGGTCAGCAACCTAAATACCACAAATATGTGTAAACATGTGCGGACCAAGCAACGTGGTGGAGTTACAAAGACACACTGAAGATGTAGGCCAATGTACAGCACGACTTACCACCTCTTCAGCTCGTGTTGTAGCCTCTTCCTCCAGCTCACACACAGCTGGTTCGGCTTGCTCACAGGATTGCCATGGAAGAACTTCTGGCACTGTTGCATAGAGACCCAGTGTAATTCCACCCACAGCACCACGTTCCCTGTCATCCTCACATTCCCAGGCCACTCTACAGCCATCGGTAGCACAGGCATGGGAGAAAAGACGGCCATACTCGGCAAACCATCCCCGAGCACAGGCTCTGAATGCTGGCATTGCAAAACTACTGGCCCTTGAAATGCTATCATTCAGGCTGGTGGAGACTGACACCTTCCGTAACTTCATGGCATTGGCAGTCCCACAATACAACTTGCCCAGCCGCTTTTATTTCAGTAGGCAAGCCGTCCCTGCCCTGCAAAAGCATGTGGAGGGAAAAATTAAACATGCGCTACTAAACGCCGTCAGTAGCAAGGTCTACCTGACCACCGATGCGTGGACCAGTAACCATGGACAGGGACGATACCTTTCCCTCACTGCCCATTGGGTAAGATCCGGGCACAGATCTTGAGAGTGGCACTGTACGTGTTCTGCCAACTCCAAAGATTGCAGGAATCCAGTCTGTACACATTGACTCCTCCTCATACTCCAGTTCCTCTGAATCAGCGCTGCAGGAGCCGTCACGGTCTACCTCCACATGGACCCGTGAACGCTTACCTGTTACGGCCGATATGAGCACAGCCGTGGCCAAACGTCAACAGGCCATACTGAAAATAATTTCTTTGGGGAATTGAAGCCACACAGCACAGGAGCTCTGGAATGCCATCAAGCAGGAGAGCGACGTGTGGTTTGTGCCAGCGAATCTCCAGCCAGGCTTGGTAGTGTGTGACAATGGCCGAAGTCTGGTGGCAGATCTTGGCCTAGGCAACCTCACTCACATCCCATGTCTGGCACATGTGCTCAACTTGGTCGTGCAGAGTTTTTTGAGGGACTATCCGGATCTGCTGCAAAAGGTCCGCATAGAGTGGGCTCACTTGCAGCGTTCCAGCATGGCAAGATCGCACATTGCAGCTCTGCAGCACCGATTCCACCTTCCAGAACATCGCATCATATGTGACCTACTCACCAGGTGGAATTCAACGTTACATATGTTGGAGCGGTTGTGTGAGCAGCAGGCAGCAGTAATGGTGTACCAGCTGCATCAGGCGCAAACAAGTCGCACTGCGCACCATTCACACTTCACCACCACTGAGTGGGCGTCTATTAAGGACATCTGCCATGTTTTGCGTGCCTTCGATGATTCCACGCGGATGGCGGGTGCAGATGATGCACTAGTCAGCATGACTGTTCCCCTTATCTGCCTGCTTCAAAAAACACTGAAAGCACTAAGGGAGGAGGTTTTGGAAGAGGTGGAGGAGGAGGAGTCACAAATGCCATCTGCTTCTGGACAGTCTGCGCAACGTGGTTCCTCACAAAGGCCTAGGCAGGGGACACTTTGTGAGGAGGATGAGAAGGAATCAATGGAGGAGGAAGACATCTCTCAAGAGGAGGGAGGTACACAATGCTCTAGTAGTCAGTATGTAGAGCGAGGGTGGGGTGATGCAGAGCAGGCAGAGATGATGCCTCAAGCAGGGGACAGCGTTTCTTGGCCAGTTGGCTGTCTGTAGCACATGGTTGATTTCATGCTGCAGTGCCTGAGAAACGACCGCCGCATCGCCCACATTCTCAACACGGCTGATTATTGGGTGTACACCCTCCTAGATCCTCGCTACCGGGACAACTTACAAAGCCTCATAACACCGTTGAACCGGAAGCGTAAAATGCGGGAGTACCAAGACACACTGGTGCATTCCATCATGTTCTCCATTCCACCCGAGAGCAGTGCTGCTAGCGCTTTACAAAGCAGCTCTGTGCGTCGAGGCAGTGGAGGAAGCTATGCACAAAGAGGGAGCAGAAGCAGCGCCTCAGCTCAAGGCAAGACCAGTATGGCCCAAATGTGGCAAAGTTTTGTGTCCCCGCCACAAATGTCTACACCATCACAGACGGCTCCAGTCAGCAGGAGGCAACGTTTCCATCAGATGGTGACAGACTACATGTCTTGCCCTCTCAGTGTACTCCCAGACGGCTCTTCCCCCTTCAAGTTTTGGGTCTCTAAGCTGGATACATGGCCAGAGCTTAGCCAGTATGCATTGGAGGTGCTGGCTTGCCCTGCTGCTAGTGTATTAATGGAACGCGTCTTTAGTGCCGCAGGTGGTGTACTAACAGACCGTCGCATGCGACTATCCTCCGATAACGTTGACCGGCTTACTTTTCTGAAAATGAACAAGGCCTGGATCTCGCTGGAATTTGCCAGTCCTCTTCCAGATTAAATAATTGGTTGGCGACAGTATCCAGGTCTCCTGTTGTGTTCATGTTTCTACCACCTGAACTGTAATCCCTGGGCTCCAACACCGCCAGTTGCTGCTCAGAAGTGCCATCTGCACAGAAAAACACTGGCTCCTGTGTTATTGTGGTTCAGTAACGCCAGCTACTCCCCTGCTGTGTGTCCAGCAATGTCTCCTGCTCCCTCCACATTCACACTACGATCCAATTAGGCCTCTGGCTCCACTATGTTTGTAGTATTAACCCTGGGCTCCAATACCGCCAGATGCTGCTCAGAAGTGCCGTCTGCACAGTCAACATATGCTCCAGTGTTATTGGGGTTCAGTAATGTCAGCTGATACCCAGCTGTGTGTCCGGCAATTTCTCCTGCTCTGTCCACACTCACACAACTACAGATTTTAAACTTGTTCCAATTAGACCTCTGTCTCCACTCTGTTTGTAGTATTTACCCTGGGTTCCAGCACCGCCTGCTGGTTCCCGGCAGTGTCTTTAGCACGTGTACTCCCTCCTGCCCATCCTGGTTCCAGCATGCCAGCTGTTTCCGGGTAGTGTCAACATCACTTTGCCTCCAAAACTTTGTCCTGTCGTGTTGCGGTCGGGTTAGCCAACTCTATGGTGCCTGCAGTTTAGGTGCTTCCTATGTGTGCTGCGGAATCTGGCAATAAAGGCTGGTTCCGTAGTGCCAATAGGACAAGCACCCCCTGTAGGACTGTGGGTTTCGGTAACTGCGGCTGGCTTGCGGCCTTGCAACTTTGTTTTTCATGGGTACCTTCTACTACCCATCTGGGTTCCAGTACCATCAGCTGGTTCTCGGCAGTGACTTTGCCTTTCTGTATCTGACGTCTGCTGGTCCATGGTAGTGCTTACTAGCACAGGTACCTCCTGCTTAGTAACCGGGTTCCAGTACCATCAGCTGGTCCTCGGTAGTGCCATTGGCTCTTGTTCCTTCTGCTACTCATCCGGGTTCCAGTACCGTCAGCTGGTTCTCAGCAGTTCCTCAGCCTTCTTGTACCTTCTGCTACATTTCCAAGTTCAAGCTTTTTGAAATGGTTTTTGGTAATCACTCTTTATCTCCCTGAAGACAACCCTGAAGACGACGACCCTGAAGACCACCCCGAAGAAGACGACGACCCCAAAGACGACGACTCTGAAGTCCACCCCAAAGAAGATCTAAAAGATGACCCTGAAGAAGATGACCAAGAGGAAAAAGAACATGAAGACAACCACCAAGATACAGAAGAACAAGAGACAGAAGACCAAGAAGCAGAAGAACAAAAAGCAGAAGAACATTAAGCATAAGACTAAAAATCAGAGCAAAAGATATTATCTAAATTGTAAGCAGAAGAAGACTAAGCAGTGTATTGGGGTGAGTCCATTCCTCCTCCTGGTGCCCCTGGAAAATGCTTGCTGCTGCAGGCCAAACTGAACGCGGTCAAATCCTGTTGTAAATCTTTTGTGACAGGCAGAACAGAAGGTGTAATCTTCAAACTTTTATAGATAACAACTACAGGAATGCCTGTCACAAATAAGAATATGATGAAGAAAAAGAATAGGAAGAAGATGAAGAAGTAGAATATGAAGAAGAATAGTTGAATAAGAAGACTATGAAGAATGTAAAAAAAGAATAATAGCAAGAAGGTGAAGAAGAAGAAGATGAATAGGGTGAAGAAGAAGTTGATGAAAAAGATGCTGCTGCTGCTGCTGAGGATCATAAAGGAGAAAGTGTGGGAGAAGTAAAAAAAGAACGTGAAGAGCATGGAAGTAGTGGAACATACATATCTGACAAAATCTAAAAAAGGTTAACATAGTCAATATCTTTGTAACTCCGAGCGTCTTAAAAAATAAAATTTATTCCTGCTATTCCATTTGATTGGGCTAAACCTCTATGGCTTTAATGTCTCCACCACCTCCCCCAATACATTCTACATTATTCTTAGTTGTTTTCCTTCATGTAGAATTAACCTACAAGGAAAGAAAGGGTTTATCTTAATTCCGATATTTCTGTCCCATTGACTTGCATTGGTTTCCGGTATCGAAATCGGCGATATCCGGTACTTTTTGGGTATCGGTCCGATCCAATCCGATCTGATATTTCCTGATATTGGAAGGTATCGATCAACACTATTTACTACCTTATCTGACCATGTGGTGTATGAGACATGATCAAACACATCCTGTTTAATTTATGATGAAGAGACTCTGAAAGTCACACAATTTTTTTTTCAGAGCCATTGGGTGGCCATCACTATTTGTAGAGGGCCATCAGTTGGCCCTTACTATTGTCAGAGGGCCATCAGGCGGCCCTCAGTCTAATTATAAATGGCCAGCAGCCAGCCTTCACTAAGCATTTATGGAAGGCCATAGACAGCTATGCTTTACATAGCCATATATTGCTACTGAAATATAATTTATACATCTGAGGTGGGTAAATTTTCTTTTTCGTATTAATACTGTAAAGTTTGAAACTAGGAAGACCAGCAGGTGGATCTCATAATTTATAGAGGGCCAGCAGGCAGCCCCCACTAGTTTTAGAGGGCCAGCAGGAATCTTGTGGACAAATGAGAACAAGATAGAGTTTTCTGGTAAAGCACATCATTCTTCTGTCATGCCTGTCATGTGTTATACCTACTGCAACACCTCACCGTAAATGAATTGCAGAAACCAGCGGTTTTATTGTGGAATATAGAATGGATTTGAACCGGCCTGAAAAGCTTAATTCTGGTATGAAGAAGCAACAAACCCTGGAGGAATACAAGTAACACTTCCAGCTTTGATGAATATCATTGTAGACTAAGTGCAGATATGAGCGATATTATTATGATAGAGTATAATCTATTTGAATTAGCCCTGAAAATGTGATTAGTTTAATGTAACAACATCAAGAACTGTTATTGCTAAGGCTTGCGGATTGCACCTAATGTAAATTATGAAAAAGTGCAATCGCAACCCGGGGTCCACCGTGCAGTGATGGAGGAACCGCAGCTAATAACCAATGGCGGAGCGCTGCTGCGTGCAAGCACTGTAAACACGGTTGCTCCACAGAGTGGTACAACTAGAGAGAGCACTCAAGCCTATACCTTGTTAGGCTACACAGGGATATAGTGATAGTGACACTAAATGGGGTCCCTATAGCTACCTCAAGAAAGTCTAAGCTGGTGGTTACGCTTGCTCTGATAAACGGTGTGTGATCCGCACATGCGACTTAGGACGCTTGGTTCAGATGCTAAGCCAAGCAGAAGTTTCCACCCTACACTGCCTGCCTAGACACACACTCGCAGCGCTAGTAGCGGCACATGTGCACACAAGGTGGTAAGGTATCCACCAACACACCAAACACAAATGATCTTAGCATGCTGATGCCGGCTCCAGGGAACCTTTTATATGTTTCATTTAAGTCCAATCAGACAGGACCTTGCTCATGGACCAGTCCGGACCTGCCACATCACCCGAGCAGCTGATGACTGACCACCAATGAGAGGTATTTTTCTCCCATTGAGGAGTGGGAAACCTAAATTGTTAAAGCCCATGCACAAAGTGTATGGGCTGAAAAATATTTACCCCTGGGGAGTATTCATACACAGTTGTGCTCAAAAGTTTACATACCCCATCAGAATTTTTGCTTTCTTGGCCTTTTTTCAGAGAATGTGAATGATAACACCAAAACTTTTTCTCCACCCATGGTTAGTGGTTGGGTAAAGCCATTTATTGTCAAACTACTGTGTTTTCTCTTTTTAAATCATAATGACCATCCATAACAGCCAAATGACCCTGATCAAAAGTTCACATACCCTGGTGATTTGGCCTGATAACATGCACAGAAGTTGACACAAATGGGTTTGAATGGCTACTAGAGGTGGCATCCTCACCTGTGACCTGTTTGCTTGTAATCAGTGTGTGAATATAAACTGAGTGAGTTTCTGGGTTCCAGACAGGCTCTTGCATCTTTCATCCAGCCACTGACGTTTCTGGATTTTGAGTCATGGGGAAAGCAAAAGAATTGTCAACGGATCTATGGGAAAAGGAAGTAGAACTGCATAAAACAGGAAATGGATACAAAAAGATATCCAAGGAGTTGATAATGCCAGTCAGCAGTGTTCAAACTGTGATTAACAAATAGAAAATCAGGGGCTCTGTGAAAACAAAACCAGAAAAACAAAACTTCATCCACAACTGCCAGGAAAATTGTTTGGGATTCAAATAAAAACTCACAAATGACATCACTTGAAATGCTGGACTCTCTGAAAACTAGCGGTATGGCTGTTTCAAGATGCACAATAAGGAGGTACTTGAAGAAAAAATGGGCTGTGTGGTCGAGTCGCCAGAAGGCCATTACTGCGCAAATGCCACAAGGTATCTTTCCTACACTATGCAAAACAGCACAGAGACAAGCCTCAAAACTTCTGGAACAAGGTAATTTGGAGAGATGAGACCGAAATTTAACTTTTTGGCCATAACCATCATATTTGGGGAGAGGTCAGCAAGGCCTATGATGAAAGGAACACTATTCCTACTGTAAAGCATGGAGGTGTATTTCTGATGTTTTGGGGATGTGTGAGCTACAAAGGCACAGGAAACTTGGTCAAAGTTGAAGGAAAGATGAATGCAGCACATTATCAGCAAATTCTGGAGACAAATTTGCAATTATCAGCTCGAAAGCTGTGCATGGGACGTACTTGGACGTTCAAACAAGACAACAATCAAAAACACAAGGCCTAGTCGAACTGTCATTGGCTACAGCAGAACAAAGCAACGGTTCAGGAGTGGCCATCTCAGTCTCCTTTCCTCAATATCCAGTCTGGGGAGATCTCAAGTGTGCAGTTCATGCTAGACAACCCAGGAATTTACAGTAAAAGGGGTTTTACACATAGCGGTATCGTTATCAATATCGCTAAAACGTCACTGATTTTGTGACGTTATAGCGATATTGCTAGCGATATCGCTATGTGTGATACTTACCTCCGACTGGCTCCCCCGCTGTCCATCGCTGATCGTGCGAGATCGCGCGATTCCATTTCTCGTTGTCAGCTTCCTGCTGGGCTTCCTGCTGTGTGAGACGAGCGACGCGTGGAGGCGGGCGGGAGGACATCAGGCTCGCTGTGTGTGAAAGGTAAGTATCGTCCGCTGCGTCGCTGCTCCATCGCTGTGATATCTTCCTGTGTGGAAGCTCACTAGCGATCATTTAGCGATGCACCAGCGATCCTGACCGGATCGTATCGCTGGTTGGATCTCTGGTGCATCGCTAAATGTAAAAGGGCCTTAACTGCAGGCTTTTTGCCATGAAGAGTGGGCAGCTTTACCATCTGAGAAAATAAAGAACCTCATCCACAACTACCACAAAAGACTTCAACCTGTCATTGAAGTCGCTTGATCAGGGTCATTTGGATGCTGTGAGTTGTCATTATGATTTAAAAAGAGAAAACACAGTAGTTTGGCAATAAATGGCTTCACCCAACCACTAGCCATGAGCGGATAAAAAGTTTTGGTGTTATCATTCATATTCTCAGAAAAAAGGCCAAGAAATCAAAAATTATGCCAGAGTATGTAAACTTTTGAGCACAATTGTATATACATTAAAATTCGAGGTAGACCTCTAAAATTGTTAATGCGGGCATCATAGATACCTTTAAAAAATTTATATTGAGAGTGACATGATCACCCTGTTGATATAGTGGTGGAAGAAGAGAATAACACAAAAAAGACAAAATCCTGAAGCATATGCCAATGTTTGGGTGGGAAGGTTGCATGGGAATACACAAGAATAAACAAAAAACACTACATTTTAGTTTATGTTCCGCTGCTGTCATCCGGTCTTGTACGTAAGTCTGGCCCAATCCAGCTCTTGTTCATTTTGATAAGAGTCAGTCTGTCAGCATTTTTAATTGACAAGTGGATTCGCCTATCAGTTATAATACCCCAGCAGCACAAAAAAAATCTGCTCTGACAAAAAGCTAGCGGCAGGGCAGGCCAGGACATCCAAGGCATAAATAAACAGTTCATGCCACATGTCTAGCTTAGATACCCAATAGTTGTAAGAGATAAAGGAATCACAGAGGATGCTGGTACAGTTAGCAAGATACTCTTTCCTTCAGCATCTTCCAAAACTTTTCCCTCTTTGTCAGAGTACCCTGCGCAATGGGCCTGGGCAATAGGAGGGTCTGAGAAAACTATCCCAGACCTTCGAGAGCGTTCCTTGCTACTGCTGCATCTGGTGTGTGTCTCTCATCTCTACTCCTTGGTTGTCCAGGGAACTGTGATCTCTGCCGCCAGCATTGTCAGATGGGAATTTTTTTTCATAATCATTCAACGATGGCCTTCTGGTACTGCAACATTTTATCAGACCTCCACACCACAGGAATGAGAGATGTAAAGTTCTCCTTGTAGACTGGATCTAGAAGGGTGACCATCCAGTAATTAGTGTTGGCCAAAATGTGTACAATGCGAAGGTCTCAGGAATATAAACTCAGTCATAGAATCATAGAATCATAGAATCGTAGAGTTGGAAGGGACCTCCTGGTCCATCTGGTCCAACCCCCTGCTCAAAGCAGGATTCGCTAAATCATCCCAGACAGATATCTGTACAGCCTCTGTTTGAAGACTTCTATTGAAGGAGAACTCACCACATCTCGTGGCAGCCTGTTCCACTCATGTGTGCCAGACTGCCAACAGCCTAGACTTCCCAGTCCCCACTAAGAGGATGGCTGTCCATGTTGTACTCCTCATCCTCCTCCCCCTCCCTCTCCTCATGTTCAGGCCAGCCATACTGAACAGGTGGGATGATGGTGGCATAGATAGTACTATCTCTAGTGCAGGCAACCAGCTTCTGTCCTCTTCCTCCTGCTCCTCCTCATTATCACCCAATTTGCAATGAGAAGATGAGATAAGGCTGAGCTGTGTAGCAGTGCCCTGTATAGTTTCTTGCTCCTCTTTAATTGTGAGCAGCACACGTTTCAGTAGACAGAGAAGCGGGATGTGATGCTGATTATGGCGTCATCGCTGCTCACCATCTTGTTCGAGTCCTCAAAGTTTTGAAAAATGGCACAGATGTCAAACATCCATTCCCACTCGTCAGCTCTTATTTGCGGAGGCTGATCGGATTACCAATGAGCATGGCTGCTCAAAAAGCATTGCCAACATATGTAACATTGAGCTTGAACACTTTGTGGCATCGCACACAGTAAGCTGGAAGTTGCAAATGCTGTTGCAGCACTGCCTGGGCAGCAACTGCTGTTGTCGACTTGCGGATATAGGCACATATGTGACGTACTTTCATAGGAAGCTCAGGCAGATCTTGGTAGGTTTTGACAAACTGCTGAACCACTAAGTTGAGCACGTGGGCCAGGCATGGTACGAGTGTGAGGTTACCAAGTTTAAGAGCTACTACCAGTTCACAGCCACTGTCACACACAACCATGCCTGGATGTAGGTTGAGGGGCGAGAACCACGGATCAGTCTGGTCTGTTGGACCTTTCAACAACTCAGTGGCGGAGTGTGGTTTGTCATGTAAGCAGATTAGATTAGCAGAGCTTGCTAATGCTTGGTTGAGATAGTGCTTCCAGCTTGTGACTGATGTTGATGTTTCCAAGATGGAGGGTGAGGGGGAGGTGTAGTGTCCCTGGCACTTGTACAGGTGTACGTGATTAAGGGGACCTTTCCAGCCACAGTGTTGGTCAGGGCATGGCTTGTATAAGGCAAGGACAGCACACCAGGATAAATAGTGGTGACTGGGGACCGAGTACCGAGGGATGGCCACCACCATGAGTGAGAAAGGTTCCATCTCCACGAGCCTAAACGGCTACATTTTCAGAGAACCAGTGGCCATTTAGTACTGTAGCCTGTGGGTTGGTGGGTGCATTTTCCCACCGTCGCCTTCTTTTGAGTGTGGCTGCTCAAGTATTTGGGCACCGCAGCATGCAATCTCCTCATGTCCAGATTAAAAGGGCAGGGCGAGGGCCCAGAATCTATAAATGGAAATGTGAACAGCACTTCAAAGTGTCCAAGTGTGAGATCACTTGTCTCCGGGCACTCGACACGATAGGAGGAAGGAAGATCAGCTTGAGAATTATGTGTTTCACAATTACGGCTACTGAGACTGGTCCATGTAAAAGACAGGGAGATGCTGGAAAAGTGACTGTAAGAATTCTCTGCTATCCATACAACAACCTTTTTACACTGGTCTGGCTTTTAACCCATTCATTTCCAAGCCTGGTTACACCTTCATGACCAGGCCAATTTTTACAGTACTGACCAGTCTCAGTTTATGAGGTCATGACTCTGGAGCACTTCAACTGATTCTGAGATTGCTTCTTTCGTGACATATTGTACTTCATAATAGTGGTAAAATTTATTTGATGTGACTTTCATTTATTTGATAAAAAAACAAAATTTGGCAAAAATTTAGAACATTTTACAATTTTCAAAATGTTTAATTTTTATGCTCTTAGAGTTAAATCACATAAAATCATTTTAAATAACATTTTCCACATGTCTAGTTTATATCAGCACAATTTTTGAAACATTATTTTTTTGTTAGAAAGTTATAAGGGTTAAAAGTTGAACAGTGATTTCTCATTTTTCCAACAATATTTATAAAACCAGTTTTTTGGGGGACCACGTCTCATTTGAAGTGATTTTGAGGGGCCTATATGACAGAAAGTACTCCAACGTGACACCATTGTAAAAATTGCACCCCTCACAGTGCTCAAAACCACATTCAAGAAATTTATTAACCCTACAGGTGCTTCACAGGATATTTTTGGAATCTGGAAAGAAAAAATGAACAGTTAACTTTTTCTCACGAAAATTTTATTTCGACCCATTTATTTTTATTTTTACATGGGTAGCAGGAAGAAATGGACCCCCAAATCTGTTGCCTATTTCTTCATTCATGCCGATACCCCATATGTTGGGGAAGAAACTATGTGGGCATATAGTAGGGCTCAGAAGGGAGGGAGCACCATTTGACTTTTTGAAAAAATAACATATTTGTAAAATTTGCTGGAATAATTAGCGGATGCCATGTTGCATTTGGAGAGCCCCTGAAGTGCCTAAACAGTGGAACCCACCCATAAGTGACACCATTTTGGAAATCAGACACCTCAGGGAACTTATCTAGGTGTGTGGTGAGCATCTTGATTCTTCACGTGTTTCACAGAAGTTTATAGCTTTGAGCCATAAAAAAAATCTAATTTTGCCCACAAAAAGGTATTTTACCTCCAAATTTTGGCATTTTCACAAAAAGGGTAACAGGAGAATTTACACCATACAATTTTTTGTGCAATTTCTCCTGAGTATGCCAATACCCCATATGTTGGGCAAAACTACTGTTTGTGCGCAAAGTGGTGCTTGGAAAGTAAGGAGCGCCAATTGAATTTTTCAATGCAAAATTTGCTGGAATAATTAGCCGACACCATGTCTCATTTGGAGAGCCCTTGATGTGCCTAAACAGTGGTAAATCCCCACAAGTCACACCATTTTGGAAACTAGACCCATCAGGGAACTTATCTTGTTGTTTGGTGAACACATTGAATCCCCATGTGCTGCTCAGAAATTTATAGCATTGAGCCATGAAAATAAAAACAATCTAATTTTCCCCATGAAAATACTTTTTTTCACCCCCCAATTTTGCATTTTCACAAGGGTAACTGGAGAAATTTCGCCTTACAATTTGTTGTGCAATTTCTCCTGAGTATGTTGATACCCCATATGTGGAGAAAAATTACTATTTGGGCACAAAGCAGGGCTTGGAAGGGAAGAAGGGCCATTTGACTTTTTGAATGCAAAATTTGCTGGAATGATTAGTGGACACCATGTCGTATTTGGAGAACCCTGATGAAATTTAAAACATCGCATTTTCACCTCAAAAATGTTTTTTACTCCCAAATTTTACATTTTCACAAGGGTAACAAGAGAACTTCTAAGGCCTCTTTCACACATCAGTTTTTCGCTGTCAGGCGCGATCCGGCTTTTTTTTGTAAAACCGGATCCGGCAAAATGCAATGCCGGATCCAGTTTTACCCCATTGACTTGCATTAGCGCCGGATCGCGCCGGATGGCATTGCGTTTCATGCGTTTTTTGCCGGATCCGGCTACTTGTCTCATTCCGGGGTCTGGAAAAAACGGCTACTGTAACGTTTTTTGTCTCCAGCGAAAAAGCCAGAAGCGCCGGATCCGACGCTTCCGGCTTTTTGCCACAATGAAAGTCTATGGGCGCCGGAATGCGCCAGATCCAGAAAAAGACGGATCCAGCCACCGGATCCGTTTTTTTAAGTCTGCGCATGCTCAGATCCAATTGGCCAGCCCCCAGGAAACAGATATAACCTGCTTGATGGATCCGGCAGAAAAATGGATCCGTTTCTACAGTTCTCCAAAATTTATGCCGGATCCGTTTTTTCTAAAAATAGCCGGATCCTGCCTGACGGCAAAAAACTGATGTGTGAAAATAGCCTAAGATATAATTTGTTGTACAATTTTTCCTGAGTACACTGATACTCCATATGAGGGAGAAAACTACTGTTTAGGCTCATGGCAGGGCTCGTAAAAGAAGGAGTGATATTTTGGAACACAGACTTTCATGGAATGGTGTGCTGGTGTCATGTATTGTTTAGAGAGCCCCAGATGAGCCTAGTCAGTGGGAAAACAAGCCCGCAAATGAAACCATTTTGGATGCTAGACCCGTCAAGCAATGTATCTAGATATGTGGTGAGCACCTTGAACCCCTAGGTGCTTCACATAAGTTTATAATGTAGAGCAGTGATAGTAAAAAAAAATATTTTAGCCCAAATCTTTTAATTTTCATAAGGATATCAGGAGCAAATGGACCCCAAATTTGTTGTGCAAATTCTCCTGAGTATGCCAATACTCCATATGTGGTCAAAAACTACTTTTGAGGCATATTGCAAAGTTCAGAAGGGAAGAAGCGCCATATTGGAGTTCATATTGTGCTGTAATGGTTTGAGGGTGGCATGTCACATTGGCAGAGCCCCTGAGGTGCCAAAACAGCAGAACCACCCCATAAGAAACCCATTCTACAAACTACACCTCTCAATGAATTTATCTAGGGATGCAGAGATCTTATTGACACAACAGGTGGGTCACAGAATTTTATACCATTGGGCAATGAAGAAAAAAATAATTACATTTTTACAACCAAAATTTAGTTTTAGCCTCAGATTTTAGATTTTCTTACTGGGAAATGAGTAAAGAATAGATGGCATCAAAATTTGTCCTACAATTTCCACTGAACATGGCAATACCCATATGTGGCTGTACAGTACTGTTTAGCCATATGGCAAGACTCGATTGGCAAATAGTTCTTTGTCCTTCCCAAGTCGCGGCGTATGTCTAAGCAGTACTGTTATGCAGGATGCATCCTGGAGCGTAAAAGTTTCTATAATACTTTGTGGACACCATATACAGAGCTCCTAAGTGCTAGAAGAGCTGAATCACCACTCAAGGGAATTTATTTACAGGTGTCATGACGATTTTGACACCGTGGGTATTTTCCAGAAACAAGCAGCAGTGGTTGTTGCTGAGTGAAAAATACAAACTGCCATTGTAGTGACCAGTACGTTGTAGTGACTTGTACATTATGCCCATCTAATGCACCTGTAAATCAGGTGGGCTTTCATTGCTACAGATATGCCTAAAATATGGGCACTAACTGCGGTTTAGGAACACTGGGACTCAGAAGGGAGTGGTGCATTTGGATTTGGAAGCACAGAATTTGCTGAATTTCTTTTGGGGAGCAAGGGTCATTCAACTTTTCTAGAGCCTTTGTGCTACCAGTAATTGTACTATTGATGGGAGCCAGAGCAGGTCAAACTACCAAATACCACAGCTGCAGCAGACCCAGTCATCAGGTCTGAGGATAGCCTGATAGACCCCCTTCCTGTCCCCGCGGCCCCTACACCTGGATGGTCACATTATAATACAGCGTGGGAGTCAGGGGAGGCTGATGCAGAAGGTACAATGCCTGGCACTGATGCAGTGTTGTCATGCAGCAAGAACTGTCCCGGCCAGGTAGTGACCATTACCAGGTGCTACCCTGAAAAACATACCTAAAGGAATCGAAACTGGTATGACTGTAAATAGTTAAATGGTTGATGTCATTAACAAGTATTACCTGGTTAGGTGTGTTTTATGGTTCTTTAGAAAGACTGTGAGGTTATGAACGGTGAATAATCCACAACTTTTAATGTCAAAAGTTAGCACTTCATAAGGTGCTTCATCTTGGTTTTACGTCAAACCCTAGGAAAGTGTTTTTAAATGACCACAGAACAAAAACCCGTTTGGCGTGGCCGAAAAACGTGGTACAACGTACAGATCAACTATGCCTTGTAGCCCGCCCAAGGCCTACGTTGGGGGTTTACAGACGGGTCCCCCATATCGAACCAAAGGATGAACTGACCTCTGATAGAATAATGTTCTATGCAACTGCGCTACCCAAATGTTTACATTCGAATGTTGAATCTTCAAATTGTAATATGAATATTCATATTGAAAAGATGGTATTCCACAACATCGTTTTTTTCACATTTCATGTGATTAATAAGTGTTATGCAACCATGTCTGTAAAATTACTGCACGAAAAACACTTTTCTACTGTTATACACCAATGGTTTTGATTTGGGGTCAAATTCGGATGCATAACCAAACTTTGGATGCAGAAACCAATGAACCCGAACTCCAAGGGTCCATTCATCCCTAATTGTGACATCCAGCACTAATATCGCTGGGTGTCACTTTCTCTCAGGAGAGATCTTTTTTATCTTAAACTAGGGAGTAAAGTATTTCATATGAGATTGTCTGAGTAATGGACAACCCCTTTAATAGTTGAATGAATCCATTCTTTATGCATTTGTTCCCTACGGTCCCTACAGTCAAACATGGAGGAGGTTCCCTGATGTTTTGGGGTTGCTTTGCTGCCTCTGCCACTGGACTGCTTGACCGTGTGCATGGCATTATGAAGTCTGAAGACTACCAACAAATTTTAAAGCATAATGTAGGGCCCAGTGTGAGAAAGCTGGGTCTCCCTCAGAGGTCATGGGTCTTCCAGCAGGACAATGACCCAAAACACCCTTCAAAAAGCACTAGAAAATGGTTTGAGAGAAAGCACTGGAGACTTCCAAGGGGGCCAGCAATGAGTCCAGACCTGAATCCCATAGAACACCTGTGGAGAGATCTGAAAATGGCAGTTTGGAGAAGGCACCCTTCAAATATCAGGGCTGAGGGTGCCAATACTGGCCCATTTTTGGAGTTTTGTGTGAAATGATCAATGTTTTGCTTTTTGCTTCATTCTCTTTTGTGTTTTTTCATTTAAGACAAATTAAATGAAGATAATAATACCAAAGAATTTGTGTTTGCAATCATTTTCAGGAAGAAACTAAGTATTATCTGACAGAATTGCAAGGGTGTCAATACTTTTGGCCGCAACTGTATGTTTGACCTAATACTTGCACCTAAATGAAGATTGAGCGTTAGCTTTGAAAAATATGTAATACATTTCTCTAAAAGTAGAATGGCCATTTTTCTGTATAGTTTCTAAAAAAATTGTATAAAAAATAATAGCGATACTACAGCCAAAAAACACATTTCATGTCACATACTTAGCCGATTAACATAGTGACAGAGGAAAACTAATCTGGTAGAAGATAGTTTCCTGAAGATAAAAAGCCTCATTAAGCAAAAAAATTGTTGTCTTCTTCTTGCCAGTAAAAATACTGATAGCTAAAGTTTAATTATGATTAAAGTTCAGTTTAATGAAGTGAAAACGCACACACGTCATTACAAAAATAACTTTAAAGAGGATTTGTCAAGGGGATATCTGATCCTAACCATAGGTATGAGTGTATAGCGCTTTTAAAGATTATTACATTAACTAGAGGTGTGTCTGATGCTATCGCATCGGGAGGGAAGTGTGTGTGTATGTGTGTGTGTGTATGTGAGTACGTGTGTGTGTATGTGAATACGTTTGTGCGTGCATGTGAGTACGTGTGTATGCATGTGAGTACGTGTGTATGCATGTGAGTACGTGTGTGTGCATGTGAGTACGAGTGTGTGTATGTGAGTATGTGTGTGTGTATGTGAGTGTGTGTATGTGAATATGTGTGTGTGTGAGTATTTGTGTGTATGTGAATTCATGTGTGCGTGCATGTGAGTTCATGTGTGCGTGCATGTGAGTACGTGTGTGTGCATGTGAGTACGAGTGTGTGTATGTGAGTACGAGTGTGTGTATGTGAGTACGTGTGTGTGTATGTGAGTACGTATGTGTGTAAGTGTGTGTGTATGTGAATACGTGTGAGTGTATGTGAATACGTGTGTGTATGTGAGTATGTGTGTGTGTATGTGAGTACGTGTGTGTGCATGTGAGTACGAGTGTGTGTATGTGAGTACGTGTGTGTGTATGTGAGTGTGTGTGTGTATGTGAATATGTGTGTGTATGTGAGTATGTGTGTGTATGTGAATACGTGTGTGTGTATGTGAATTCATGTGTGCGTGCATGTGAGTATGTGTGTGTGCATGTGAGTACGTGTGTGTATGTGAGTACGTGTGTGTGCATGTGAGTACGTATGTGTGTAAGTGTGTGTGTATGTGAATATGTGTGAGTGTATGTGAATACATGTGTGTATGTGAGTATGTGTGTGTGTATGTGAGTACGTGTATGTGAGTACGTGTGTGTATGTGAATACGTGTGTGTGTATGTGAGTATGTGTGTGTGTATGTGAGTACGTGTGTGTATATGTGAGTACGTGTGTGTGCATGTGAGTACGTGTGTGTGTATGTGAGTACGTATGTGTGTAAGTGTGTATGTGAATACGTGTGAGTGTATGTGAATACGTGTGTGTATGTGAGTATGTGTGTGTGTATGTGAGTACATGTGTGTATGTGAGTACATGTGTGTATGTGAGTACGTGTGTGTATGTGAATACGTGTGTGTGTGTTAGTACGTGTATGTGTATGTATATGTGTGTATGTGAATACGTGTTTGTGTGTGTATGTGAATACGTGTGTGTGTACGTGAGTACGTGTGTGAGTATGTGAGTACAGGCGGCGGTGGGGGGGTTCAGCGGCGGCAGGTCCAGCGGTGGGGGGATCCTGGCCGCAAGCTGCGGTCTTTCCTGGTGGCTGTGATGGATGCGGGTGGGCAGGTGGCGGGTCCCGGCGGTGTCCCGCTGGTGGTCCTGGTACCACCAGCGGGCGCCATATTGGAAAACCCATCACTGGGGTATTTCAATATGGCGTACTTCCAGTCGGTGCGGTGAATTGTGGGATTCGGGGACATCCAGACGGAAGTGGATGATGGACAATTTGAGGTAACTACTGTATATATATAGATACCTTGCTAGAAGAATTTAGTTACAATTATAGTCTGCAAGCAAGGAAAGTGAAACTATAATATGTTACAATTATGTCATGTTGTACCTTAAAGTTAACACATTTATATATACATATATACATACATATATATACTAGATATAGTCCCAGGAACATTTTAATTTAATAGATTTCATGACATAATAGACCTTAAATATACAGTATATGCAAAAATAGCAAAGACACTGCTTACAAATGTGGCGCCCCTGAGGCTCAGTTGCCACAGAGGTACTGCACCTTCTCCTAAGGTGTGGTGCCCCACCATCCAGGTAAGGTGGGAACTCCTGACCACGCTCCAACACTCACATCCCACTGATACCGGCCCGGTACCGAGTACCCTACAGCCCTGGGAGGGCGACCCAACTTGGCGTCATGAACAGGATGACGAGACCCGATGCCATCGAACAGGATGACGAGACCCGATGCCATCGGGTTCTGTGCGCCTAAGATTTGTTGGACTTGGAACTTTTGAGAATGTGCAGAAGACCCATTTTAATAGACTGTGAAATGAACATTAAAAATGGCCGCTGGCGCGGAGAAGGGCGTGACGATATGGGAGGTCCTAGGAAAAGGCCGCGAACAGTCTTGGGCCTCCCCTGCCTGAATTACTATGTGACAGCAACATGGCCCACCTCCCGAGGGGTTCGTATACTGGCTTGGTATGGAGGCGCTGGAAGAAGACGCTGACCAAGAAAGAGGGGCAGAAGCCAGTGGCGGGAAAGGGGCCGAGGCAGGAAGAAGAACGCCAGAAAGAGAATAGGAGTCAGAAGAACGGGGGGAGGAGAAGTCACTCGCCCCCAGGCCGCCCCTGCGGAGGCTGCGACCGCTGATACATCCTCTGCAGCGTCCGCCACCACCTCACAACCGATATTGCCATTGGATGAGTCCCGTCCGGAGGAGATATATGAGAGCTCTGGAGCAGAACGGAGGGCTGGGACCGCGTCCCCGTCTGGACCGGGCGCGGTTGCACCGACCTCCACCGACGACCCCGGCCTTGCCCCTGCCCGGATCCAATCGCGGTCCACCCCACACAACAGGGTAGTTCAGCAAAGCCACATTACGGCTCTTGCTTAGAGTGTAGCAGAGCACCTTTGGTGGCTCCCTGCTTGGCACACGAAACGTGCTGGGAGGTGGGTGGAGTTGAGAATACATAAAAGAGTGGGAAGGTGTAGGATTTAGGGCAGTCAGTCAGTGAGGAGTCACTCAGAGAAAAGTGAGGGAAGAAGATCCCTGAGAGAGGGATGGAGGAAGGAGTGCTGCAGCAGACCTGAGTGACCCGGGTCTGCTGGCATGGGAAAGGAAAGAAGGAGAAAGACATTGAACTGAAGCCTGAGCTTCCATAGGAAAGAAAGACAAGTACGGAACGTAGGGGAATAAGAGAACACAGAGGACGTGGGTTAGAGGAAGAACCCTGCCTAGAAGTTCTAAGCGCAAGGCCGGGGCCCAGTCCCCGAGGTTGTATGGACACTAATGGTTCTGCAGCAGACACCGGTGGAGTAGTGGGCTGTAAATGCACTACTCCCATCTAAGACTTGGGGGCACAACAGCAACACGGATAGAGAACCGGAACTCAGGAGTAAGGAGTCCCCGAAGCAGACTACAGCTGTCTGCCATACAAGTAGAGTTCTTGGGAACATCTGTTAGGAGGAACTCCAGTGTAACTCAGTACTAGAAGATCTTCACACTAAATGGCGCTATAAGAGGAGACGTTCAGAAAGGCACATGTTGGCGGAGTGTTGGAAGGGAGTATTCCATCTTGCCTGGAGGTTGGCTGAGTCCCTGACCCGGAGGACATGGCACGGAGGCCGGCACCTGTGTGTACTACAGACTGTGAGTAAAGCTTTGGAACTACAAGCCCTTGTGTCCTCCATTGATTCTTGCGTCAACACACCCACCACTGCTACATCTGGGTACCAGCTTCTACACAGTCTGCGTCTCTCCTCTTCGCTACATCCACACTACCCTGGAGCTACAGCTCCACCTGTGGGGAGCTTCACCATCTTGGCTGCAACCCATCACCAGCCCCAGAGGATCTGCAAGCAGCATCGACCTAACATCTCACTTGCCGAACACCACAGTTGGAGATACAAACTATTCCATCTAACTACATTCCACCATTCACAATTTCCCCATTACTTTGGCGCCCAGGGCCACGGTCCGGGTCATTGCTGCTGTGACACATCCCACTGATACCGGCCCGGTACCGAATACCCCACTGCCCTGGGAGGGCAACCCACAAACATGAGCAATAAACGAGAACAAAATAGAGTGTTTGATGCTAAAAAATTTACTTTAATTTATGCAAAATTATTAAGAGGCCACGCATGGGTTATAAAATAGACAAACTAGCGGTAAAAAACAAAGAATGGAAATAATTTTTAACAGGTGAGTCCTGTGATGGGTAAATGAAGGGAAGAAAGTCAGAAAAATGTATCCAAACAAGTATCAGTAGAAAATAGACTTTCTCAGAAAAAAACCTTCTCACCATTCCTCCAAAATTGGCCAAGAAGCAGATTAATCTCAGCTCTTACCCATTCTGCTGAATGATCCCAAATAATGTGCAGATAAATCCCCAACGTGCATTTCGCTTGTCATCTCATTGCTTTCTCAAGGGAAGAGTGATTAAAACAATGTCCACTGCAGGATCTTATAACTCCGTAATCCTGATCACATGGCTGTTGGCCAGCCCATGGGACTGGACAACCGGTGCATTCGCAGATCGCCACTTGCGCCCCTCATCCATCGTCAGCCATCAGACCGGTGTAGGGTCGGTGGGCCGGGCTGGGGGGGGTGGTCCCTCTACTTACCGCGCAGAGACGAAACAGAGACAAGATGGAGGCAAGTTCAGGGTGCAACAGGTCCAAGCTTTATTCTCTGGCCGTCCACTTGATAGCCTCCACAGTATACCGCACTTCAAAGCAATACACTTTACTTCGCTTCCCTTGTCGGCCCTCCGTTTCCAGAGCCGCTTCTCACACCGTACTTTACACTAGGGACGTGTTTGCACACACCGTACCCTCCTCACTCGTCTACGCTCCTGACAGGTCCGTCACTGTGGCCGCCTTAGACCCGTAAACCAACAGCGCTTCCACTGATCAGTCGTCGTGTCAAATACGGTGTCTCACACCCAGTGCCTCGTCCCTTCTGCGGTTCTTCCTGTCAGGACCACCCCCTGACGTTCTCTCTCCTCAGTCCCCCTGGTTTAGATTCTTCTCACAGTGCACAGACTGTCGCAGTCCTCCTGTCACTGGAGCTCCCCCTGGGGACTGGAACCTTCTGGAACCCTCCCTCAGTATTTATAGCTCTCCCGGTCCCCTGTCACTGTAACGCCACCCCCCATGACCAATGGTTTCTAAAGCCCTAAGCTGTTGTCAAGTCCTTTGCTCACACTCCTCCCTGCCATCTAATGGTCAACCCAAGGTACTGCACGTCCACTACACTTTCCTAGCTGTTTCCCCACTGTAATAAATGACACCTACCTACACTGTGCAAACCTTTCCTTCACTCTGACTCGTCCGTCCGTCAGGTCACCTTCCCTACACTCTCCCTTCCTTTGTCCATTGTCGTCCTCGACAATAGTCATCCCTGCCTTCGTCGTTCTGAAGCTACACCTACACTCAGTTGTCGGACCAGCTGTTGAGCCAAACCCACTATCTGCGGGGGCCGAACCATACTGGGAGCACTATGCTCTGAGCAGCCTACTGCTACTCACCAGCGCGCACGCCACATGACAATGTCTCTCAAATTGGGCTAGGTACACCCATATTCTCTCTATGGCGTGTACCTTCCCCTACTCTCCCCTACTGTCACCTTCCACTATTCGGTACGCCATGATCGAGGTCTCATACCTTCCAGATCATTACCAGCGCCCGCCTTCCTCCTTCAGGGGTGTCCGTGGTGTTGGGGACCTGACCTAGGATGGCTGTCTCTCTCACGTCTTCCAACTCATTTACCCTTCTTTCAATTACATGTCATGGTCGGCGTCCCGGTCTCCCAGACCTCCTCAACTCTTAGATCCCTACCGGATCTCACACTTTCCTTTGGTCCCGCAGACCTTCCCTTATCCGGACCTGTTGCATTTTACCATGGCATATTATACATTAAACAACTTTATAATAGCACAAGTACCCATTTTTATATTTTTTTTTTCGTTTTATTTTGCTCATTTTAAAACCAACATATAACAACATAACATTGCAGATCCCCTTTCGTCCTCCCCCCTTCCTTGGACCAGGACACTCCTCCACTTTTCCGTATCCCCGTTCTGTCAGGCAAACATATTTACGTATACTTTCCATACAAGGAACATAGAAAGAAGAAAGAGAGAAAAATAGTTGCATCAGATAAACAACAACAAAACATTTTTTTTTTTTTAAACGCAACTGTCCTTATAACCTGCACAACGCTGCTGCAAACTCCTGACAGTTCAATCCGCCTTCTAGCGGTCAGTAGTGAGGGACCCCACAGCCGTGGAGTTCTGGGAATACTGAGGGTGTCCATTCAAGTCCTCTTTATGGGGGTTTGCTTCCTTCGGGCTCCGCTTGCACTGCCACCGCATAATACCCGCGGGGGCAGTATTCTTTATAGTAGGAAACCAAGTCCCCTTCCTTAAGCGCCCGACCATGCCGTATGGAGGCCACATTCACATATACCTTCTGGCCGGTCGTGTCACGGATGAAGCCGTACCCCCTGACGACGTTGGTGTATACCAGCCGTCCCCGTGATCTCTGCACCGCCATGCCAGCCTCCCCCTTTGAGTGGAGCAGGCTCCATACCTCCTGCTCCCAAACTTTCTTTTGTTTGATCACCTCTGCGACCCAAACGGAGGGTGCCGTGCCAGTCCCAGAGTCCGGTGGGCGGGACTTCGCTGTAAAAGCGCGTGGGGCAGAGGCGGCTGATGATATCTTCGGCCCAGCAGCTGCTGGGGCCAGGTGGCAAATGGGGACAGCCGGGTGCTTTAGGGCAGGAGTCACAGGGCCTGTCAAACAGGCCGCAGCCGGTTCTAACGCTGGCATAAATGCGGCCGCAGGGTAGGCCAAATCCAAAACTTCCAGCAGAGCCAGAGTGACAGCCCACTCTGGTGATGAAGCTTTTTCCGGCCGAAGGAGCACAGCCATGTCTTCTGCAAACGAGCTCCGCCCTGATGACTCCGGGCGGGATGGCTCAGGGACGGGGGCAGGGCCCTCGCTCAACTCCGCATATACCATAGGGCCCTCTGCAGCCAGACCTTCCGGTACGCTGGAGACTGCTTGCTGTGGCAGAATGATAGGGGCCGCTTGTGAAGCCGCCGGCAGAGCCGGGGGAATTCTCACCTTCCCCGGCGCCGCGGTCTCCATCACGTCACCACGCGGCTCCTCCTGCAGTCTCCGCTCTCCAACTCAGTGTTCAGTGGGCCTAGCCTCCAGGCTCAGGAGCTCCATGGGGAAGTTCTCCGCCGGTATCAATGGCGGCCGCTCCTTCTGGCTCCGCACGGGCTCCGCACCAGCTCCGCTTCTTGTCCAGGGACCCGAGGATGACGTGTTCTGGCGCAGTCCATTCTCTCGCCGCCATCGCCACTCCAGGCGGCCGATGCCCCGACACCCACAGCGTCTCATACCGACCGGTGGGCAGCAATCAAATGGCGCCAAGCAGCCGCACCCCAGCTTTCCCTTGGGGTCACTCCCTCTGTGGGGTGGGGCGTCGGTAGGCCTTTCCACCCATCTGCCAGGGTCCAGTACATGGGAGCGTCGGCCTCCGGGCACATACTGCTGTCCACGGGGGTACGTTGGAGGGGGTCCCAGTCCATTCAACACGACTGCAAACACCTGGACCTCTCCCCTGCGCTGTAGTAATGCCGCCATCTTGCGCAGCTCCTGATACCGCCCCGGATCTTCTGTCAGCACCACGGAGTCACCACAGCGCTCCCAATTTGTAATCCACAGGTAAGCCAATTGTAATCCACAGGTATTTATAATCCAAGCAGCACAGTCCAAGTCCTTCTCCATCCTTTAAGGCAGGCCTGCCGCAGAAGATGATGTATTAGCGGCGGCGATCCTGCCGACTACGCCAAATGTAGGGTCGGTGGGCCGGGCTTGGGAGGGTGGTCCCTCTTCTTATCGCGCAGAGATGAAACAGAGACAAGATGGAGGCAAGTTCAGGGTGCAACAGGTCCAAGCTTTATTCTCTGGCCGTCCACTTGACAGCCTCCACAGTATACCGCACTTCAAAGCAATACACTTTACTTCGTTTCCCTTGTCGGCCCTCCATTTCCAGAGCCGCTTCTCACACTGTACTTTACACTAGGGATGTGTCTGCACACACCGTCCCCTCCTCACTCGTCTACGCTCCTGACAGGTCCGTCACTGTGGCCGCCTTAGGTCCGTAAACCAACAGCGCTTCCACTGCTCAGTCGTCGTGTCAAATACGGTGTCTCACACCCAGTGCCTCGTCCCTTCTGCGGTTCTTCCTGTCAGGACCACCCCCCTGACGTTCTCTCTCCTCGGTCCCCCTGGTCTGGTTCTCCTCACAGCGCACAGACTGTCGCAGTCCTCCTGTCACTGGAGCTCCCCCTGGAGACTGGAACCCTCCCTCAGTATTTATAGCTCTCCCGGTCCCCTGTCACTGTAACCACGCCCCCCATGACCAACGGTTTCTAAAGCCCTAAGCTGTTGTCAAGTCCTTTGCTCACACTCCTCCCTGCCATCTAATGGTTAACCCAAGGTACTGCACGTCCACTACACTTTCCTAGCTGTTTCCCCACTGTAATAACTGACACCTACCTACACTGTGCAAACCTTTCCTTCACTCTGACCCGTCCGTCCATCAGGTCACCTTCCCTACACTGGCACTGTGTGAAAATGCATTGACAAAGCTCCTGGATATGCGCAGGATGGCGCAAAGATGCCAGAGCATAAACGGGAGCACAGGATGGAGAAAAGTATACACGCACACCGATCCCAGAAGCAACAGATAAAGAAGGGTAAATAACAATCATCCTCCATCTGGATGACCCAGCTGGAACATTAAGAGCAAAGTAGAAGAAGGCCGAATAACATGTACAGCAAATGTAAAGTATTATATCCAGCCAGCAATAAATAGGTGGTACCAATCTATAATAAGTTCCTCTGGACATGTAGTATGGACCGCAGCTGTCATAAATTGTCTCAGGCTTCTTCAGACAAGTTTTTGTGTGAATGATAGGAATCAATCCCAAAAAGGCAATAACGGATTTACCAGGTCCAAAACTGGACTGCAGGTGAATAAAGATATCAATATTAAAAAAAGATATACACACAAAATAGGAAAAAATAATGAAAAACATTAAAAAAAATCCATGTGAAGGTGGTGGAAATTTTAACTACAAGAAAGATGAGAAACTCAATGTTTTATTTAGACCTGATGAGGTCAGGGAACCCAGAGAAACAATCCATCTTGCTTCACATTGTGCCAAAAGTTTCTATACATCTCCTAACTTTATAACAGTGTGGATGATACCAATACCATGTACTTTAAAGGTTTTGGTGTTACAGTCATGGTGTGTTCGAAATTGGCAGGAATTTGTTTTTAACTCTGTAAGGGGAGGAACGTGCGAGCAATTCTGAAAAAAACACTGGTCAATTCTCAAAACCGAACCGTCATTACAATCTTGTTTACCTGTTGCCTCTCTCATGACCTCTAGACACTCTAGAAATTTAAGAAACATTCTAGTTAAAAGCAATTATGCACTCGAATGGTCAGCCCCTTTGGAACTAGGGGTCGAAATCTAGGTTATTTCCTGTGTGGTCACTGTCTTTCTTGGAAAAACAGGACAGAAACTGAGAGCAAAGATGAGCTCTCATCGCCACATGATTACAGACAAGAAAAAAATTACTTGAGGTCAAACATTTCTGTGCTCCAGGACACAACATAAAGAATATGAAAGTTGTCGTATTAACAGGCAACGTCAAATCACAAAAACATCGAAGGATCTTGGAATACAAATTTATTAGTGTCTTTGATACTCTCCAGACAGGACTAAATCTGTCAGGAGGATTTATGACTCACTATTATATCTAAAGAATCTGTTCCAGAGACAGTGAGGGCACCAGGAATCTGCTCCAGAGACAGTGAGGGCACCAGGAATCTGCTCCAGAGACAGTGAGGGCACCAGAAATCTGCTCCAGAGACAGTGAGGGCACCAGGAATCTGCTCCAGAGACAGTGAGGGCACCAGGAATCTGCTCCAGAGACAGTGAGGGCACCAGAAATCTGCTCCAGAGACAGTGAGGGCACCAGGAATCTGCTCCAGAGACAGTGAGGGCACCAGGAATCTGCTCCAGAGACAGTGAGGGCACCAGGAATCTGCTCCAGAGACAGTGAGGGCACCAGAAATCTGCTCCAGAGACAGTGAGGGCACCAGGAATCTGCTCCAGAGACAGTGAGGGCACCAGGAATCTGCTCCAGAGACAGTGAGGGCACCAGGAATCTGCTCCAGAGACATGCACCATCATGAGTAATACAGAGTGTGCTGTCGTGGTTGCTGCATTACTTGTTGAGGAACATCTGCGGCAAGAAGAATCTCGGATGCAGGACAGGCGTTCAAAAAGAAAGCGTCGCATGTGGACAAGAGAATGGCTGCAGAGGAGGTCTGAATTGTCCCACATGCAGTTGGTGAAGGAGCTTCAGGAGAAAAATCTGCACGATTTCCGAAATTATCTGCAGATGTCTGAGGAATCATTCACATTTTTACTGGACAAAATTATACCACTTATCGAACTCAAGGATACAGTGATGCGTGCTGCCATCCCAGCAGATGAGAGATTGGCAGTCACGCTACGCTACCTGGCCACCGGACGCTCCTTGCAAGATTTGCATTTTTCTTCTGCCATTTCAAGGCCACTGCTGAGCGTACTGATTCCGGAAACATGTAAGGCAATTTTTAGTTGTCTTCGGACCTACATAGAGTTTCCCACAACTGAGGCGGAATGGAGCAAGATCACCAACGATTTTGATCAGTTGTGGCAGTTCCCAAACTGTGGTGGGGCTTTGGACGGAAAACATGTCGGTATAACTCAACCACCTAACAGCGGATCATATTTCTACAACTACAAGGGCTGTTTCAGCATCATACTGATGGCCATTGTAAATGCCAACTACGAATTCATTTATGTTGACGTTGGAATGAATGGAAGGGTTTCCGATGGTGGGGTTTTGGAGAATACTTATTTTGGAGAGCGTTTGTATAACTCCGAACTTCACCTGCCTTCCAACACAAACACTATAGGAAACATGAACTTTGTTTTTATTGGCAATGAGGCCTTCCCGCTTCATCCCTATCTTATAAAGCCTTTCCCTCAAAAAACTCTCACACCGGAACGGAGAATTTATAATTACCGATTATCAAGGGCACGTCGTGTTGTGGAGAATGCCTTTGGAATAATGGCAAATCGCTTTCGGGTTTTGCACACACCCATTAATCTAAAACTTGAATCTATTGACTCTGTAGTTTTAACTTGTTGTGTTCTTCACAATTTCCTTCGCCGCCGGGATTCAATTTCTTACTGTCCTCCTGGCTGTGTGGACTCTGTGAACCAGAGCGGAGAAGTTCAGCTCGGCGAATGGCGGGCAACCGAACATGAAATTGCTGGCCTTCGGCCTTTGGGACCCGGAAGAAGCACACAGGATGCAAAGATCTGCAGAGACAATTACTGTGCTTATTTTAATGGTCCCGGTGCTGTTAATTGGCAGCACCAGAACTTATAGTGGACCACTCATGATAAAGTTCACGTCCTTCAATTTTGGGGATTTTTTGATATTATGTGTTTTTTTAGGTTATGGATAATTATGTTTGTATTCACTATTTTAACAGTTTTCTAATGCTTTGGATAATAAACTTGTTTTTTTTCTGTTTCAAAACCTTGGTTTCTCAATGTTTCCTTTTTTTTTTGTTTCTAAAACCAACTTAGGCACAGTAGTATACTTAAAAATACATACATACATATTAACATACAAATTCCAATACAAACACATCTACACACATATGAAGAAACGAGCATATATACACAAACCCCCATATACACATTCAAACTTTTACATACATGTATGTATATATACACTCACTGGCCACTTTATTAGGTACACCTGTCCAACTGTGTGTTAAGACTTAATTTCTAATCTGCCAATCACATGGCGGCAACTCAGTGCATTTAGGCATGTAGACATGGTCAAGACAATCTCCTGCAGTTCAAACCGAGCATCAGTATGGGGAAGAAAGGTGATTTGAGTGCCTTTGAACGTGGCATGATTGTTGGTGCCAGAAGGGCTGGTCTGAGTATTTCAGAAACTGCTGATCTACTGGGATTTTCACGCACAACCATCTCTAGGGTTTACAGAGAATGGTCCGAAAAAGAAAAAAAATCCAGTGAGCGGCAGTTCTGTGGCCGGAAATGCCTTGTTGATGCCAGAGGTCAGAGGAGAATGGGCAGACTGGTTCGAGCTGATAGAAAGGCAACAGTGACTCAAATTGCCACCCGTTACAACCAAGGTAGGCAGAAGAGCATCTCTGAACGCACAGTGCGTCGAACTTTGAGGCAGATGGGCTACAGCAGCAGAAGACCACACCGGGTACCACTCCTCTCAGCTAAGAACAGGAAACTGAGGCTACAATTTGCACAAGCTCATCGAAATTGGACAGTAGAAGATTGGAAAAACGTTGCCTGGTCTGATGAGTCTCGATTTCTGCTGCGACATTCGGATGGTAGGGTCAGAATTTGGCGTAAACAACATGAAAGCATGGATCCATCCTGCCTTGTATCAACGGTTCAGGCTGGTGGTGGTGGTGTCATGGTGTGGGGAATTTTTTCTTGGCACTCTTTGGGCCCCTTGGTACCAATTGAGCATCGTTGCAACGCCACAGCCTACCTGAGTATTGTTGCTGACCATGTCCATGCCTTTATGACCACTATGTACCCAACATCTGATGGCTACTTTCAGCAGGATAATGCGCCATGTCATAAAGCTCGAATCATCTCAGATTGGTTTCTTGAACATGACAATGAGTTCACTGTACTCAAATGGCCTCCTCAGTCACCAGATCTCAATCCAATAGAGCATCTTTGGGATGTGGTGGAACGGGAGATTCGCATCAGGGATGTGCAGCCGACAAATCTGCGCCAACTGTGTGATGCCATCATGTCAATATGGTCCAAAATCTCTGAGGAATGCTTCCAGCACCTTGTTGAATCTCTGCCACGAAGAATTGAGGCAGTTCTGAAGGCAAAAGGGGGTCCAACCCGTTACTAGCATGGTGTACCTAATAAAGTGGCCAGTGAGTGTATATATAGTTAATTTTATAATCTCTGACGAATAATTGAAGAAGCATCAATTTCAGGATGCAATTGCGTCATAAGAATGAAGGCGAGTCTATAGTAAACGCATTAGCGTTCTCTAATAGCTGGGGTCCCCACCGAAAACACTGGGCGGAGCTAATGCGTCGTGGGCATGTTTTAGAACGCTGTTGCGGCCTAGTCACTGTAGAGAGGCCTTAAAATGGCGGCCAGGCGTCGTGCAGCACCGTGAGGGGACCCAGAGGTACGTTACCGCATTGAACAGATTCAGGCCCATGACTATGAGTGCGCCGAACAATATGAGCACCCGGTTTTGCACAAACAAGCTATGCTGCACAGAATAAAGCGTGGCCTGGCAACACGGTTTGGGATTCACCGCTCCACCACCCAGATAAGAAAACTGAAATTGGCAGACCTGCAGTACAGATCTCGTGACCGCCTTGCAAGGGTACGCTCACAGAGCGCATCCCATCGTGGTGAGTGTTATACCCCTACCCATACCCTGTGCAATGTTATAATGAATAATTCAACAAGGGAATAATGTAAAAGAAAATATTGCAAAATTTTTGATATACCCTAGCTTTGTAAATGTGCCTTATTATATATGGAGCATTATTTGGGCACATCATACACTGGAGCAGCATCCATGGAGCCCATCATATACTGGAGCATTATAAATGGGCCTTATTATATATGGAGCATAAGACTGTATGGAGTTATATACTGTCCTTTTTTGAGGTATTGTTGAATTTTAAACAGATATCAGTCATGTCATGTAATTAAACTTTTGATTAATCTTTATGGGGTATTCTTTTCTCCTGCACCTGCAGACCCGGAACCACAGGAAGAGGAGGAGTCAGATGATGAGCCTGAGCAACAGCAGGACATGACTTCACGACAGCCCGAGGATGCGAGAGGATTGGGGTGGGTCCGTGAGCCCATCTCCACCCGAATCGATGGAAGGCGCATCCAGTGTTGATACTCAGGAAGCACAAAACCGTAAGTGTGAAATTACTATCACATACATGTAAATTTAATCCTTGGCTAGAATTAAAAATTTAACTATCCCTTTCCTTTTAAGGAACATCTACAAAACAAGAACTTGTGGCTTCACTGGAGAGAGCAAGTTAAGCCTTGGAATATCTGAGAACGCTCCTGCTACGCTCCGTGGCTGGCCAAGAACAGGGCGGCAGCTGTTAATTTTTTTTTGTTTTTTGTTGTTCCTTTGTTTTTTGTTTACATGTCCGGGCACTGTTCAGCTCTGTTATAAAAAAAAGGTATGCTTATAAAAAAGTATACTTAAAAGATCCACTGTTGTGTTGTGTTTTTTTTTGTGGGTGTGAGGTCTCAGGAGGTGGAGGAGTAAGGGGTCACATGATCGGGGGCCTCCCTGATATAGCACATCCATTACATCAAATCTCATCCACAACAACTACGCATAAATATTAATGCACCAAGCCCATTCACCCGTCAGTTGACCTGGCAATAAGGAGCTGCTCAATTCATCAAAGCCTCATGCAAGTTATAAAGCAAAAACAATTTTTATTACATAAAAAACAAATATTTCAACCAAATCTTAAGTTAATAAAATGTGGAATGTACAATTATTTTACAATAGTACAAAAGAAGTTTTTAAAAATTGGTAAACGGCGCAACAATTCCCGGTAATGGATTTCTTCTGTCGAATAACCATGCCTGGGCGGAGAAGACATTTGTGGCAAAAAAGATTGGGAAAAAGCGGGATACTCTGGGGGTGGGGGGTAAAACCCGGTTTGGAGGATGACAAAACCTCCTCACAGGCATGCTCCGAAGTGGCTCCAGCATTTGTGTCCATGACTGTAAGGATGATGGTTGAGCACACTTCGGACAGTTGAATACTCATCCAGTTGTCCTTCTTCGGCTTTACTCAATGTTTCGAAGATCAACCTTTCGGCGTGTTTCCTTTGTCGAGCATCCAGCTTTCCAAGTCTATCCGCCGCAAAGTTTGCAAAGGTGTCCATGGTGGTCTTGGCCTGATTTGCCATAATTTGATTAGCCAAAAATAGGAGGTCGGGGGATGGTTGCATGACGGCCTTTCTTTTTCTTGAAAGCGGTTGACGACGAGGTAGAGTAGATGGTGCTGGGTCTTGACTATACCCCTCACAAGGGTCCTCCATACTGTCCTCACTACAAGTTTGTTCAGCTGTTGTTGGAGTACCAAGTTCTTGGCGATGGGGCTGCAGAAAAAGAAAATAGCGGTTAAAGAAAAAACCAAAAAAAAAACTTAAATTGCTATATTCAGGAAAGCAAACAAGAAACTTACATCTCCAACAGGGGAATCAATTTGGATCGCTGCGTCTTCATCCAAGGTCTTCCGCACCGAACATACTGTTGCCCGTGATAGCTCCTGGTCATGGGTGAGGCCAAATAAGTCATAGTACCATAACGAGGGCACATAAACCTCGTCCGTGCCGGCATCAGACTTCCTTGACTTCTCCACTTTGTGTAGCTCCTTTTTATAGACAGTGCATAGACCTTGGATTTTTTTGCGAACAACACCTTCATCCACCTTCTCGTCCGGATTATGCCGCTTGAAGAGGGCAATCATCTTCTCGTATGCCTCCCGTTTCTTTATGCGATTACTGTCATCGGCCGACTTAATTTTCCAAAGGCATGGCAGAGACCGATACAGTTCGATGAGTTCACGAATAAACTCCTCTGTATTGTAAGACATCTGAAATAAAGAATAGCATATAGTGAGCATACATGGAAAATGGGAAAAAAAAAAACGAAACATTGAAGCGCAGTACTGTTGTCGTGAAAAACTGAGTGTGCGCACACAAGACCACCTAAAATGGCTGCCCATCCACAGATAGAGCCACACCCTCATGAGCTAGGAAACCAGAGAACTTGTAGTGGTTCAATAAAATTTATAAAATGTAAAAACATTAGCGACCACAAACCTTAATTTTAGAACCCCCCAAAAAATGGAAAAAAAAATTGGAAGCACAGAACTTTGCAGCATAACACGTGTTTTCACGGGTGTGTAAACACAAGGCCAATAAAAATGGCTGACCGTGTAAAAGCATAGGGGCAAAGATAGATGCCACGCCCTCCCTCCCTCACTAACGATCACTTTTGTAAATTGGATGTTGTTTTTCAAATTTCAGCTCATTTGAGACATCAAATATACGTACAGTGCACAAAGTATAGTTGTCCAAATAATAATCGTGGGAAAAAATGGAATTCTGTTTGGAGTCCCAGCTGGAGAACGCTAGTATGATCTTGCAGGAACAAAGCTGACAGGAACAAAGAACGCTACTATGATCTGAAATACGCTGGCAGGAACAAAGAACAGAAGCACTGCGAGGTTGCCTTTTCATATGGTCAAACAAAGAAGAAATGCTCCGCCAATCAGAACGCAGTAGTGACCACCAATCGGAGATTAGGGGGCGCAGAAAAGGCAACGCTAATCCACGCCTGGGTGCCTGCAAACATCACAAAGTACTGCCCTCATCATGTACTGCATTGTCAGAACAAAAGTAGTGTGTCAGGGTTTCAACGACCGCCGAGATCTTTACAAAGGTCGCTATGGGTCGCCATATCGTTGCAACGTCGTTTGGAAGATCGGTCAGTTTGACATCTCACCAGCGATCACACAGCGATGCAACAACGATCCTTATCTGGTCGTATCGTTTGCGGGATCGCTGTAGAGTCATTATGTGTGACGGGGCCCTTAAGTGGGTTTAACACATAGCGATATCGCTAACAATATCGCTAAATCATCACCGATTTGGTGACGCAGCAGCGATATCGCTATGTGTGATACCTCCGACTGGCTCCCCCGCTGTCCATCGCTGATCGCGCAGCTCCATTTCTCGTCAGGCGCTTCCTGCTGGGCTTCCTGCTGGCGCCGACGAGCGACGCGAGGACGCGGACGGGAGGACGTCAGGATCGCCGTGTCTGAAAGGTAAGTATCGTCCGCTGTATCGCTGCTGCACCACTGTGAGATCTTCCTGTGTGGAAGCTCACTAACGATCATTTAGCGATGCACCAGCGATCGTGACCGGGTCATATCGCTGGTCGGGATCGCTGGTGCAGCGCTAAATGTAAAGGGCCTTTACAGGGATATTGGGACAATAAAACTTTCACACCACTAATCTAATCTAATTAGGGATTCAGTCTCTGAGCTCAGTTTATTTGCTTAATTAAATGTCCATTATTATGCCATGTCTCTGCTCTTTTTGCGTGTGTTTGTTATACTATTCCTGATGAGGAGACCTAAGAAGTCTCAAAAGCTTGCTTTGTAACATCACTTAAGTTATTTTTGTAAACCATTAAAAGGAATCATAGCTACAAGACTAATATTTTGTTTTTCCCATTGAGAGCAATCTTTTTTTCCTGGCTAACATGATACCAAAACCTTTTTTTCTTTCAACATTTCTGGAGAGTACACGCTTAAGCCTCAAAGACGCACCATGACAGCTCTCATCATGAAAGCCTATGAGCTGTACTTTGGAAGCAATTTAATGATCAAGAAAAAAATCCTGGCCTCCTCAAATCTGTTGTGCAAGATGTCCTGTTGGCCTTAGAGGTTGGTTGAGAGGTTCTGTCCTAATAATATGGCGGGAACAGAAAGATCATGTGACCATCTGTTACTTCTGTCTAACTAATGTCTGGGGTTGCTCTGCTAAGAATAAGAAATCCTTTGGATATCCCAAATGGCATCAGCTTTGAAACTAGTGCTTCATGTTGGCACTCTTCCACTACCAAATCTACCAAAGACATAGAGCCTACAGGAGGCAGCTGATCAAAATGTTGCAGTCCATAGGCCATAGACATGAAACGACCCTGACTTTGAGCCTTGTATGTCTGGTAATTCTCATAACCCAGCCAGAACTGAAAAATTTGGTCTGGGACTTTCAAAAGCAAATGCAGAATTACTGTCTTCAAGGCTTCAAGTGCGGCATTTGCTGTCACCTAGTACAAAAGTTTCTGTTTTTCAAAGCTGCCAAGATGATTTAATGCAGGTTTTTGAATAGGCTGACAACCCCATTGTTTCTGCACTTGTCATTAATAGATTGTTCTTAGCTTTGGATTATGAGCATGAGCCGAAACAGTGGCGTCTCTTTATTGACGCATCAGTGTTAAGCCTGAAGGTTGTCTTGTTACTAGAGTTGAGCGAAACGGGTCGAAAAAATTCAAAAGTCGCCGTCTTTTGGCAAAGTCGGGTTTCATGAAACGAAACCCGACCCTAGGATGAGGTCGGCCACGAGGTCGGCGACTTACACGCCAAAGTCGCGTTTCAAAAGTTTGTTTTGCGCTCTTTTTCATCCAATCAGGATCCACGGACACTGTGGGCAACTTGATGACATAGGCACGGGTCACTACCATCTTTCAGAAGGGCATGCAAGTGATTGGCTTGCTTTGGTGGGCGTCACAGGGGGTATAAAAGGGCGTGCACGCCGACCGCCATCTTACTTCTGCCGATCTCAGTGTAGGGAGAGGTTGCTGCTGATTCTGTAGGGAGAGCGTTAGGCAGGGAAGAAGACCAAAAAACTGCTTCTGCTGCTAGCGATTTGGCCTGCACAACACACCAGTCACTGTGTGTGCAGTGCAAGGGGAGGCTATATAGTGGTGTATCAGTGGTGTTGGTTGTTGGGCTGCCTTCTAAGGCTTCCTGACAGGCTGGCATTGCTGTTTACCCACTGCTCCGCAAACTGCTTTTTTAAAAGCAATCCAATCTCCCTTATCCTCTAGTCACTTTGGTCACAGCTGTGCCATCGAGCCTGTCACATAGCGCTCAGATACTCATTGGGCCTCAAACTGCTTTTTTAAAAGCAATCCCAATTTTTTTTTTTGTCCTGCTGAGAAGAAAAAAAAAACTGCTTCTGCTGCTGATAGCAATTTGGCCTGCACAACACACCAGTCACTGTGTGCAGTGCAAGGGGAGGCTATATAGTGGTGTATCAGTGGTGTTGGTTGTTGGGCTGCCTTTTAAGGCTTCCTGACAGGCTGGCATTGCTGTTTACCCACTGCTCCGCAAACTGCTTTTTTAAAAGCAATCCAATCTCCCTTGTCCTCTAGTCACTTAGGTCACAGCTGTGCCATCGAGCTTGTCACATAGCGCTCAGATATTCATTGGGCCTCACACAATCCAAAAGTGTCCAGTGTCCAAAAGTGTGTGCAGAGATTCAAACTCTCACTTATCATCTAGTCACTTAGGTCACAGCTGTGCCATCGAGCTTGTCACATAGCGCTCAGATATTCATTGGGCCTCACACAATCCAAAAGTGTCCAGTGTCCAAAAATGTGTGCAGAGATTCAAAATCTCACTTATTCTCTAGTCACTTAGGTCACAGCTGTGCCATCGAGCTTGTCACATAGCGCTCAGATATTCATTGGGCCTCACACAATCCAAAAGTGTCCAGTGTCCAAAAGTGTGTGCAGAGATTCAAACTCTCACTTATCCTCTAGTCACTTAGGTCACAGCTGTGCCATCGAGCTTGTCACACAGCGCTCAGATATTCATTGGGCCTCACACAATCCAAAAGTGTCCAGTGTCCAAAAGTGTGTGCAGAGATTCAAAATCTCACTTATTCTTTAGTCACTTAGGTCACAGCTGTGCCATCGAGCCTGTCACATAGCGCTCAGATATTCATTGGGCCTCACACAATCCAAAAGTGTCCAGTGTCCAAAAGTGTGTGCAGAGATTCAAAATCTCACTTATTCTCTAGTCACTTAGGTCACAGCTGTGCCATCGAGCTTGTCACATAGCGCTCAGATATTCATTGGGCCTCACACAATCCAAAAGTGTCCAGTGTCCAAAAGTGTGTGCAGAGATTCAAACTCTCACTTATCCTCTAGTCACTTAGGTCACAGCTGTGCCATCGAGCTTGTCACATAGCGCTCAGATATTCATTGGGCCTCACACAATCCAAAAGTGTCCAGTGTCCAAAAGTGTGTGCAGAGATTCAAAATCTCACTTATTCTCTAGTCACTTAGGTCACAGCTGTGCCATCGAGCCTGTCACATAGCGCTCAGATATTCATTGGGCCTCACACAATCCAAAAGTGTCCAAAAGTGTGTGCAGAGATTCAAAATCTCACTTATTCTCTAGTCACTTAGGTCACAGCTGTGCCATCGAGCTTGTCACATAGCGCTCAGATATTCATTGGGCCTCACACAATCCAAAAGTGTCCAGTGTCCAAAAGTGTGTGCAGAGATTCAAACTCTCACTTATCCTCTAGTCACTTAGGTCACAGCTGTGCCATCGAGCTTGTCACATAGCGCTCAGATATTCATTGGGCCTCACACAATCTAAAAGTGTCCAGTGTCCAAAAGTGTGTGCAGAGATTCAAACTCTCACTTATCCTCTAGTCACTTAGGTCACAGCTGTGCCATCGAGCTTGTCACATAGCGCTCAGATATTCATTGGGCCTCACACAATCCAAAAGTGTCCAGTGTCCAAAAGTGTGTGCAGAGATTCAAACTCTCACTTATCCTCTAGTCACTTAGGTCACAGCTGTGCCATCGAGCTTGTCACATAGCGCTCAGATATTCATTGGGCCTCACACAATCCAAAAGTGTCCAGTGTCCAAAAATGTGTGCAGAGATTCAAAATCTCACTTATTCTCTAGTCACTTAGGTCACAGCTGTGCCATCGAGCTTGTCACATAGCGCTCAGATATTCATTGGGCCTCACACAATCCAAAAGTGTCCAGTGTCCAAAAGTGTGTGCAGAGATTCAAACTCTCACTTATCCTCTAGTCACTTAGGTCACAGCTGTGCCATCGAGCTTGTCACATAGCACTCAGATATTCATTGGGCCTCACACAATCCAAAAGTGTCCAGTGTCCAAAAGTGTGTGCAGAGATTCAAAATCTCACTTATTCTCTAGTCACTTAGGTCACAGCTGTGCCATCGAGCCTGTCACAGAGCGCTCAGATATTCATTGGGCCTCACACAATCCAAAAGTGTCCAGTGTCCAAAAGTGTGTGCAGAGATTCAAAATCTCACTTATTCTCTAGTCACTTAGGTCACAGCTGTGCCATCGAGCTTGTCACATAGCGCTCAGATATTCATTGGGCCTCACACAATCCAAAAGTGTCCAGTGTCCAAAAGTGTGTGCAGAGATTCAAACTCTCACTTATCCTCTAGTCACTTAGGTCACAGCTGTGCCATCGAGCTTGTCACATAGCGCTCAGATATTCATTGGGCCTCACACAATCCAAAAGTGTCCAGTGTCCAAAAGTGTGTGCAGAGATTCAAACTCTCACTTATCCTCTAGTCACTTAGGTCACAGCTGTGCCATCGAGCTTGTCACATAGCGCTCAGATATTCATTGGGCCTCACACAATCCAAAAGTGTCCAGTGTCCAAAAGTGTGTGCATAGATTCAAACTCTCACTTATCCTCTAGTCACTTAGGTCACAGCTGTGCCATCGAGCTTGTCACATAGCGCTCAGATATTCATTGGGCCTCACACAATCCAAAAGTGTCCAGTGTCCAAAAGTGTGTGCAGAGATTCAAACTCTCACTTATCCTCTAGTCACTTAGGTCACAGCTGTGCCATCGAGCTTGTCACATAGCGCTCAGATATTCATTGGGCCTCACACAATCCAAAAGTGTCCAGTGTCCAAAAGTGTGTGCAGAGATTCAAAATCTCACTTATTCTCTAGTCACTTAGGTCACAGCTGTGCCATCGAGCCTGTCACATAGCGCTCAGATATCAGTGGGCCTCACACAATCCAAAAGTGTCCAGTGTCCAAAAGTGTGTGCAGAGATTCAAAATCTCACTTATTCTCTAGTCACTTAGGTCACAGCTGTGCCATCGAGCCTGTCACATAGCGCTCAGATATCAGTGGGCCTCACACAATCCAAAAGTGTCCAGTGTCCAAAAGTGTGTGCAGAAATTCAAAATCTCCCCTGTCCTATAGACACCTTGTTTTACATACTATATAGTTTGTTGGATTTTGTCTACATTTCTACCAAAAATGAGGAAGGCTGGTGGAAGAGGCCGTGGAATTGGGCGGGGGTTGGCAGCTGGTAATGATGGTGTTGGTGGTGGATCTGATGGTAGTGGCAAGAGCAAAATAGGACCGAATGCAGGAGGTGTTGAGCCTGCGTCATCGTCTGGCTACATAAGGCCTCGAACGCTTAGTTTTCTAGGAGTTGGCAAACCACTTTTAAAGCCAGAGCATCAGGAAAAAGTTTTGTCTTACATTGCTGACTCAGCCTCCAGCTCTATCGCCTCCTCTTCTTCAGTTGTAAAAAGTAAAAGCACTGAGTCGTCATTGGAGGCTCATGTTCATGAACCACACCTTTCCTTGTGTCCTTCACCCCAACCAAGATTGAAGGATGACGCAGGCCATACTACTGATTACTCCATGGAGCTGTTTTCACATACCATGCCTGGATTATCAAGTGAAATGGTGAATTACCCAGGCCAAGATGAATCTGACATGGAGTGCACTGATGCACAGCCGCTGATGGATGATTCTGCTGGTACATTCACTCAGAGCACTACATTGTCCTCGCAGTGTACAGAGCCAGATTCTGACCCTGATGAGACTCAGGTGCCCCTTCCCGCACACTATACCACCATACACGGTGACACAGAGGAAGGTGCACATGACATAGAAGAGTAGGTGATGGATGACCCAGTTGTTGACCCAGATTGGCATCCATTGGGGGAAGAGGGTGCTGCTTCCAATAGCTCAGATGAGGAGCATCCACAGCAGACATCGACATCGCAACAGCTGTTATCTGGCAGGCCCGGAGCACTCCAAAGACAGGTTCCAAACATCAAAAGAGTTGCTGGACAGCTTGTCCAGAGGGTCAAAAGATCACAGCGTGCTAGGCCGCAAAATGTCTGCCAAAGTAGGAAGAGTGCAGTGTGGCACTTTTTTGAACAAAATCCTCATGATCAGGCCAAGGTTATCTGTAAGAAGTGCGCAAAGACCTTTAGCCGAGGGAAAAATCTGAAAAATTTGAATACCAGTTGCATGCTTAGACATTTAACCAGCATGCACTTGCAAGCGTGGACACAACACCAAACCTCAAGTGCCACATGTGCAACTGATCACAACGAAGGTAGTCAGCAACGCTACATTGTTTCCCCCACTGTAAGCCCACCGGTTAGCACAGCAGCAAATGTTGAGGTGTCGTTGCAAGGCCACAGCAGTCAGGGAATCCCACTGTTATGCACACGGCTGGTAAGCGCAGACGACGCCATCCTAAGCATGAGCATCCCACTTATGCGTCTGCTCATGCAAACTTTGACGCACCTTAAGGAGCAGGCGTCTGCAGCCAATGTTGATGAGGAGGAAGAGGAGGAGGGAATCCTTGATGACATTCAGCCATTGTCTGCTCAGGGACCTCTCCTGGACGAGGTGGAGGAAGAAGAGGAGGAGGAGGAGGATGATGGGGATGATTACTTAGGGGAGGAGGATGCATCTCGTGGGGCAAGTGAAAATGTTGGCGTGGCAAGGTCTGGTACAGGGTTTGTGCGTGACTGGAGGGATGTGGATTTGCCAGAAAGTGCTCCTCCACCCAGCATTCGCAGTGCATCATTGACACCGGGAACATTGGCCCACATGTCAGATTATGCCTTGCAGATCCTAAAAAGGGACCCCCGCATTGCCAAAATGATGAACGATGACGACTACTGGTTGGCCAGCATCCTGGATCCACGCTATAAAGGCAAATTACAAAACATCATGCCACAGGAGAACCTTGACCTAATATTGGCTAATAAACAAGCAACTCTGGTAAATCGGTTGCTTGAGGCATTCCCAGCACACAGCAGCGGTGATGGTTCTCACACGAGCCGTACGGGCCGGGGGCAGCTTGGCAGAGGTGTTCGTGGTGCACACAGCAGAAGTGGCGTTGGAGACAGGGGTTTCATGACAATGTTGTGGACTGATTTTTCAAATACCGCTCACACAACTGGTAATACTGCATCGATGGAAAGTGACAGGAGACAGCAGTTGTCAACTATGGTAACAAACTACTTTTCCTCCCATATCGATGTTCTCCCACACAGGTCATTCCCCTTTGACTATTGGGCCGCTAAACTGGACACCTGGCCTGAATTGGCCCAATATGCCTTACAAGAGCTCGCTTGCCCAGCTGCAAGTGTGCTATCGGAAAGAGTCTTCAGTGCAGCTGGATCAATCCTGACAGAAAAAAGGACCCGTCTGTCAACCCAAAATGTGGATGATCTAACCTTCATTAAAATGAACCACGCATGGGTTTCCAAGGATTTTGTCCCACCTTCCCCTGATGACACATAGGGTGACAGAAAAATGGCTTGCTTTGGTCCACCTCTTCCTGGTACTTCACCTATTTCGCCTTTTGCATCAGCTGAATGTCCAACATCAACATATGCCACTTTCTAAAACTCCCTAACTGTGCTGCCTCCCCCCCCATGGCCGGGGTCACCACCTAGCGCACGACACCGTGCGAGTGCCGTTGCCCTGGACAGGTGGGTAGGCCGACTCTTGGGCGCGGGCACTGGCACAGGGTCCCTCATAGTGCAATCAAGTGTCTCTGACGGTGGTGGTGCACACCCGCCGTCAGACACACCGCTGTACTATGAGGGGCCCAGTGCCAGTACCGACGCCCACGAGTGGGCCCCCCTTGCTTGGGCAGGGCCCCAGCATTTGCAATCTTTACCTCTCCCTGCTCCTCCGCTGTGTAATCTGGGCCGTCAAATCCATACTGTGCTTGACACCGTCTGAGCCTGCCTCCTGAGACATATATTTTGAATGTGTACGCTATCCATACATGTTATCCAGGGATACGGTACCCTTTCTAACCTTTGTGCAATCACGTGCAATCCATACTGGGCCTAACACCGTCTGAGTCTGCCTCCTGAGACATATATTTTGAATGTGTACGCTATCCATACTTGTTATCCAGGGATACGGTACCCTTTCTAACCTTTGTGCAATCACGTGCGATCCATACTGGGCCTAACACCGTCTGAGCCTGCCTCCTGAGACATATATTTTGAATGTGTACGCTATCCATACATGTTATCCAGGGATACGGTACCCTTTCTAACCTTTGTGCAGTCACGTGCAATCCATACTGGGCCTAACACCGTCTGAGCCTGCCTCATGCTGTATAGACATATATTTTGAATGTGTACGCTATCCATACATATTATCCAGGGATACGGTACCCTTTCTAACCTTTGTGCAATCACGTGCAATCCATACTGGGCGTGAGAACGGCTGGCGAGCTGTTAAGCAAGCTACAGCACCTGTCCAGACAAGTACAGGGATTCCCTAGCGAGGAGACTTATTTGATTGTTTTCAATGTTGGGACAGCAATTTTTGGGGAGCACTATACTCTGGAGAATGATAGATGGGGCCCACCATACACTGGAACATTCCAAAGGTGGACATCAGACACTGGAGCAGCATTTACAGGGCCCATTATACACTAGAGCATTAGAAATGGGGCCCATTATGTTTGGAGCATTATTTGGGCCCATAAGACAGTGGAGCTTCATCCATGGGGACCAACATATGCTGTAGCATTATGTGGAGCTCATCATATACTGTTTCAAACATTATATGGGACCAATGATTCTGTATGGAGAAATAGATGGGCCTCGTCATGAGATGTAAAAAGTGAGGTATTTTTCATTGTACTATACCGCTATTTCTCTGCCGTATCGGAGCATGATGAGTTGTGGTATGTGTTAAAGGGGCGCTCTTTCGCCCAGGGCACATGAAAACCTGGAGCCAGCCCTCCCCCCCCCACAGTTTGTAGCCAAATAACCCCCATTTTTCAGTGCGTAACTTGTATTATGAAGTTAATTAAGGTTGACAAGCTTAAGAAAGAAGAATTGATGCTTTTGGCATTCAAATGGGCACTGTAGGTGTGTTTCCTGTCCTCCTCTCACTGCCGACTTTTATTCCCCATTGACTTACATTGGGTTTCGTGCTTCGGGACGACCCCGACTTTTCCCTATAATCGGACGATCTTGCTCGACCCGACTTTTGGAAAAGTCGGGTTTCACGAAACGAAACGCGACCCTAAAAAACCAAAAGTCGCTCAACTCTACTTGTTACACAAAGGTAATGTTCATCCTTCAATATTTATTGGCTAGTACTCATCAAAGAAGCATACGTGAACTTGGAACTGTAGTTACAACATATCAAGAATAGCAACTACAAGTGGAACATCTGTAGAGATTTAAAAGAAGTGCTATTGCTACTTGGACTGCACCTTGGATGTGCCAAGTACTGTTGTTTCATTTGAGAATGGGACGGTCACATTAAAGTAGAAGAAAGTCGCAAATCTGTAACCAGCTGACTCAAGGGCAGAAAAATGTCATACGCAAAGCACTTGTGAACCCAACAATTATATTTCTACCTCAACTTATCATAACACTCAGGCTCATGAAAAATGTTGTGAAATCATTCAACAAGGAAGCAGAAGGTTTTCATTATTTGAGACAAAAGATCTTGAGAATAACCAATGACAAGATTACAGAAGGCATGTTGATACACAAATCTGACAAATCATGAATGACAAGCACTTCGAAGAGCTGATGGTGGGACCTGAGAAAATAGTTTAGAAATAATTTAAGGATATTTAAGACAATTTCTGTAAGGATTCTAGACTTTCCTTTGTGCCTATTCGCCCTGATCCAAGATGGATTTTCGCATCTCCCCCTGCCATGGAACTTTCTGTCTGTCCTGATTATTTAAGTCCAGGTCATGTGTTCCTCTTTGCCTGAGTATTTTTTTGCTGTTGGCCCCTGAGCTCCTGCTGTTCAGCTGGTGGACTCCCTGCTGTTGCTGCTCCTTACTTGGTGCTCTGCCTCTCCTCGTTCTACTGCCTACAGTCCTCTAGGCATCTCCCTGCTGCTGTCTGAGCTTAACTACTGTCTGGACTGCTAATTGGAGCTATTCACCCCTGGAACTGCTGTGGCCTGTAAGGAATCCTGACATCATCTTCTCCTCTAGGTCTGTGTTTGTGTGGGCTGCTGTGCAGGACTTGTGCAGGACTTACAGCCCAAAAGGTACACATAGTGACATTTTCTTGTTAATGCCACTCCTGTATAAAGCTGGACTTCCATGTTTAAGTGCTGATTGCAATCTCACCTTTATGATTGTTGGACTTCTACACTTTAGTGCTGTGTGCGTGCTCATTCTTAATATCGCTGGACTGCCTCAATAAATGCAGTGTGCTTACTCACATACTTTCTGCTGGACTCCTAAAGGTATTGTCACACTTAGCAGTGCACCAGCGATCCCGACAACGATATGACGCGGTCAGGATCGCTGGTGCATCGCTAAGTAGTCACTAGTGAGCTGCCAAACAGGCAGATCTCACCAGCGACATAGCAGCGGTTGGCGGTCGCTACTTATCTGTCAGACGAGGTGATCCTGACGTCCTCCTGCTCGCTTCCACGCATCGCTCGTCGTCACAGCAGGAAGCCCAGCAGGAAGCTGACAACAAGAAACGGCCCAGGCCGTTCTCACGTGATCAGCGATAACCAGCGGGGGAGCCGGTCGTAGGTAAGTATCACACATAGCGATATCGCTAGCAATATCACTGCTACGTCACAAAACTAGTGACGTTATAGCGATATTGCTAGCGATATCACTTAGTGTGACGGGCCCTTAAATTTAGTGCCTTGTACACACCTGCATTGTATTACTGTGGGACTTGTTATATTAGCAGTCGTGCCCCGCTTTTCAGTTACTCTGGACATTTCAATATTGAGCTGTGTTTTCGTTAGAATTGCAGGAAGTGCTCTATTAGTTTTGCTTTAATTGCATCATTCCATATTGCGCTGTGTTTTCTTACAATTGCAGGAAGTGCTCTGTTAGTTTTGTTACACTTGTTCAGTACACTTATTTACGTCAACTTTGATCTCAGTGTCATATTATCCCACGCACGCAATCAAATCAGATTCCGTAGTACCCATATAATTGTTACAATTTTGTTGGTTACCATCGAGAACCAAACTAGATCCTTCTACAATGTGACAGCCCTTGAGATATTTGTAGACAGCTATTAAGTCTACTCTCAGTCTTCTCTTCTGCAAGCTAAACATTCCCAAATCCTGCAACCTTTCCTCATAAGACAGGGTTTGCAGACCGGTCACCATTCTGGTCGCTCTTTTCTGAACTTGCTCCTGTTTGTTGATGTCTTTTTTAAAATGTGGTGCCCAAAACTGGACACAGTATTCCAGATGAGGTCTGACCAAAGAGGAGTAGAGGGCAATAATGACTTCACGTGATCTAGACTGTATGCTTCTGTTAATACATCCTAGAATTGTACTTTTTGCTGCTGCATCACACTGTTGACTCACTGTTGATCTATTAGTATACCCAAGTTTTTTTCACATGTGCTGTTGCTTAGCCCTATTCCTCCCATTCTGTATATGCTTTTTTCATTTTTATTGCCCATCTTGGTGCAGTCACTGATGAACATGGCGAATAGTTTCACCAAGCTATTGCCTCAGTGGAAAAGCATTATCAATGCTAGCTTACTATTGCTGGACACTAATGCAAGATGTACCTGATGTTGAGTATGAACGAAAATCAGCAGCCAAGCACTTTTGCGGGTAACATTTAAAGGCTGCATCATAATCAGTAAAACCTAATCTCATGTTCCTCAAAATTTCTGTGTGATACAGACTTTCCAAAATTATATTAATGCTTAGCTCGAAAGGGTTCATCATAATCACCTCAAATTTTCAAGGAAGCAAAACTTTCGAAAACATTTATTTATTGTGCAGTTTTAACAAAATAAAAAGTGAATGGACAAAAGATAAATCTAAATAAAATCAGTATTTTGTATTACCATGCTTTGCCTTCGAAACAACATGAATTTTTCTAAGTACACTTTCATTTTGTAGGATTATTCGGGTGTATGAGTAATCAATTCTACAAAACAGGAGATATTAATCATCATCATTTTCATATGTAGGTGAAAATACAGTCATAAACTGAAACCAAAACCTCTGTGTTGGTGGCTTAAAACTGTGAGATGAACAGCCATAACCTACTTCAATCATGAGGTTGTGAAAAACAGTTTAATGCTACAGGTAATGGAGTAGAGGAAAACTGAGCACGTCAACAAAACACAAGGTAGTTATACTGCATCAGCAAGGTCTCTCCCAGGCAAAGATTTTATGGTGGACTGAACTTTCAAGTTTTGTTGTTCAAGCACTTTTCACTGAGGACTGTAGACACAGTAACTGGCCAAGGATACGTGTTGCCAGCAGATGAAAAACATGCCATGCTTAATTTTTTTTTGTAGTTGGAAGTTGTCCCATAGTGCAATCAGCTTACTACTGCCAACACCCATTGGGACCTGCTACACCCAGCTTCTGTGCAGAGAAGTCTAATCGGAAGTCATCTTCATGGATTTGAGGCAAAAAAGCCAAACCTCCTACATGGAAAGAAGGATAGCAGATTCAACTGTGCATGAAAATATAGGAACTGAAGTGCATAAAAACTTAATCAGGGACTTTGGTCTTAGGAGACAAAATATGAAAATAAGTGTGTCTGCAGGCAACAATTAATCAGGATGGAGGCTCCTTGCAAGTTTGGGGATGGAGACTTTCTCAGGTTTAATGATGTCCTCAATGCTGTGAAATCCCGGCAGATATGTATCCATCATGTAATTCCATCAGTAGGCATCTGATTGCTTCCAAATTTATTCTGCAGCAGGACAACTACCCCCAACATCCAGCCAATGTCATTAAGAAGATGAGTCCTGGAAATGATGATCCGACCCCACAGAGCCCTGTTTTCCCATCATCCAGTCTGTCCGGGATCATATGAAGAGACAGAAAGATCCGCACAAGCCTCATACACAGAAGATCTGGGGTCAGATCGCCAAGATGTTTGGAACAACCTCCTGCCAAAATCCACCATAACCTGTGTACAAGCAACAAGAACCTAGAAGAATTGATGTTGTTTGCATTTTGTTAAGTGATAAAAGTAAACTATTAAAACTTCTGTTTTTTTGAAAGTAGTCTTTTTTCACACTTGCATAAAATTTTTGCACGGCACTGAATATTTTAGAAAAGCATAACTACGCTCTTCTAGCAACGTACAGCTCTTATAATGGCACAGACGTTTGAGATGCATGTCTTCTTTAGTTCACTGTTAGACGAGATGATGTAAAGCGAGTGGAAGAAACTGGGAAAACAAATTATCATTGCGGTGGCCAATCTCAATGTTTTATGGTTGTAGAACGTGTCTAAAAAAAATAAATCCATGAATATGAGATATATGATCTGTAACACAAAGAATAAGCTCATACTCTTCGCTGCCCTGAAATGAGACTCTAAGCTTGGGCATTGAGAACTGGAACAAGAGCTCCTCATCCGTTTAATGTGCGACCAAAAAGAATAAAGTAACAGGCAGCTTGTTATACACAAGATCATAAATGGTGGAAAGGTTCCCAGGAGAAATATCAGGAGCTGTTTTGGCAAGTTTGAAGCATAAATGTGATTGTTTGAAGTTGCATTTTCCTTTGTATCATTTGCAAAATTCTTTAACTTAGAATTAAAAGAAAGAACACCAAATGAAAGACTAGAGAATGTCGAAATGACCAATGAAGCCGAGAGGAACCATGGGACTACTGTAGAAATCTTCATCTTTAAGAAAACAAAAAACTTCCAGTTGTAGTTCGTGATCTTCACACAGTAAAAAATAAAAAGAATTGTGGAAAACCAGAGATTAGTGTAATGAAGGAATTTTCCATAAATTGAAATTGTCAAAAGAACGACCTTGTCCGGCAGAAGCCAGGGGAGAAACAAAACGGGAACGAAGTAGAAGATGAAGCCGAGAAGATAGAAACTTCTGGAAATCAATAAACAGCTTAAGATCTGGTAATAAGTTGTAAGAGTTTTCAGAAGTTTCCATTTCATTATGATAGCAGCAAAAATAATCATATTTACCATGATGCCCATGAGGCATTCGGCATACAGCACCGCTGCAAATACATATTCAAGGGGAAAAGTCATCATTCCAAAAGTGAGTTTTTCGTTTATACAAGATGAAGTCTTACTTCTCCAAAGTCTTGTAAGCTTTGTGTGAGTATCAGGTCCCTTAACTTTTTTTTTTTATAGTGATGCTGTGCTTATATTTCATGGAAATTCCTGGAATATGTATCATTTCTATGCAAATCTTATTTTTACGGTACATGGCCAGATGAAAATATCATATGAAAATAGTTCAGTTATGCAAAAGGACAGAAATTATTTCCGATCTTGTGAGAAAAACTAAAAAAAATATATATATAATTTTAAAGATGCTAACTAGGACTGAACAGCTTTGCAGAATTTTCCTGAAATATTTGATTCGTAGAATCCTGCGAAACCTCTAATTGCGCTGGAAATATGTGGATAACACTGGGAGGTTTCCTACGACTGTAATGAACCCCTTTTCACCACTTTAAAGGGAATCTATCACCTATTTTTTCGCATATAAGATGCGGCCACCGCCATCAGGGGCTTATCTACAGCATTCTGTAATGTTGTATGTATGCCCCCTATGTAACCTGAAAGATAAGAAAAACGAGTTAGATTATACTCACTGGAGGGGGCGGTCCGGTCTGGTCTGGGTCCGATGGGTGTTGCGGTCTGGGTCCAGCACCTCCCATTTTCTAGCGATGACGTCCTCTTCTTTGCTTTCCGTCGTGGCTCCAACACAGGCGTACTGCTCTGCCCTGTTAAAGGCAGAGCAGAGAATTGCAGTGCGCAGGCACTGGGAAAGGTCAGAGAGGTCCGGCGCCTGCGCACTGCAGAACTCTGCTCTGCCCTCAAAAGGGCAGAGCAGTACACCTGTGCCGGAGCCGCGAAGGGAAGCAAAGAAGAAGACATCATCGTTAGAAGATGGGAGGCACCGGACCCGGACAACGACACCCATCGAACCCGGACCAGACCCCCCCCCACCCCCTGGGTGAGTATAATCTAACTCTTTTTTCTTATCTTTCAGGTTACATCGGGGGCTTATCTACAGCATTACAGAATGCTGTAAATAAGCCTCTGATGGCGGTGGCCGCATCTTATATGCGAAAAAATAGGTAACAGATTTCCTTTAATGTAAAGATATCTTTCCTCATGTCCTAATTACCTCAATGTAACTGGCTGGGAGAAAACAATTGCTAACCAACGAGAAATAGGATTTTTAACAATTCATATAAATACAGTTAGATCCAGAAATACTGGACAGTGATCGAAGCTTTGTGATTTCAGCTCTGCAGGCCACTAATTTTTATTTCAAATTACACAACTAAGTTACAGGAGGAGACTTGCAAATTTAATTAAAGGAGTTGAACCAAAATATCCTGTGAAACGTTTAGGATATGCAACCATTTTTCAACAAAGCCTCTTCATTTCAGGGGCTCAAAAGTAATTGGACAAATTAACGTTACCATAAATCAAATGTTCGTGTGTAATACTTTTTAGTGAATCCTTTTCAGGCAATGACGGCTTGAAGTCTGGGAGACATAGACGTCAAAATCGCTGGGTCTCCTCCTGTGTGAGGCTTTGCTGCCTTTACTGCAGCTGACTTTTTGCTTTAAAGGGAATCTTTCACCCTTTTTTTGGCCTATGAGCTGCTGGCATCGCCATCAGGGGCTTATCTACAGCATTCTGTAATGCTGCAGATAAGCCCCCGATGTAACCTGAAAGAGAAGAAAAAGGAGTTATATTATACTCACCAGGGGGGCGGTCCGGTCTGATGGGTGTTGTGGTCCGGTGACTCCCATCTTCTTACAATGTCATCCTCTTCTTCCCTTCCTGCTGTGGCTCCGGCGCCTGCGCACTGCAGTATTCTGCTCTGCCCTCAACAGTGCAGAGCAGTGCACTTGCGCAGGAGCCACGCTAGGAAGGAAAGAAGAGGACGGCATCGTATGAAGATGGGAGGCGCCGGGCCGACCAACGACACCCATTGGACCGGACCGGACACCGGGGTGAGTATAATCTAACGTGTTTTTCTTATCTTTCAGGTTACATCGGGTGCTTATCTACAGCATTACAGAATGCATTACAGAATGCTGTAGATAAGCCTCTGATGGTGGTGCCGGCAGCTCATAGGCCAAAAAAGGGTGACAGATTCCCTTTAAGCTTTGCATTAAGCATGTGAAATGCTGCTGGATAGGGTTAAGATCTGGTGATAGTCTCAATCATAGCAGAATATTCAACTTCTTTGCCTTAAAAAAACTTGTGGGTTGCTTTTCCAGTATGTTTTGGGTCATTGATACTGTTGAGCGATACCATCCGATATTGAGAAATATCGGATCGGATTGGATCGGCCGATACCCAAAAAGTATCGGGTATCGCCGATTCCGATACCGGAAGTCCCATTCAAGTCAACGGGACAGAAATATCGGAATTTAAAAAAACCCTTTCTGTTCTTGCACATCCTGTTCAGGAGGGGGGAAGAGTGTGGGTGGTGCGTGGGCGGACACTGTGCGTGTTTGTGTGTGCGGGCGGGGTCTGTGCGGGCTTGCCTGGGGTCTGTGCGGGCCTGCCGGGGGTCTGTATGGGCCTGCCAGGGGTCTGTGCGGACTGCCGGGGGTCTGTGCGGGCCTGCGGGGGGTCTGTGCCGGCTTCCGGGGGTCTGTGCGGACTGCCGGGGGTCTGTGCAGGCCTGCCGGGGGTCTGTGCTGGCTGCCGGGGGTCTGTACAGGCCTGCCGGGGGTCTGTGCTGGCTGCCGGGGGTCTGTGCGGACTGCTGGGGGTCTGTGCGGGCCTGCTGGGGGTCTGTGCCGGCTGCCGGGGGTCTGTGCGGACTGCCGGGGGTCTGTACGGGCCTGACGGGGGTCTGTGCCGGCTGCCGGGGGTCTTTGTGTCTGTGTGCAGGCATCGTCCGATGGGACTACAAATCCCATCGGGCTATGCCTGCTACAATGACAGTGATTGACACATTAGCCAATGATGGGACAGTAGTAGTCTCATCATCCGGCTAATGTGTTGAATGTTAAAAAAAATATATATATATACTACATTCATACAACATACATACATACTACATACATGCTACATATATACTACATTCATACAGCATACATACATACTACATACATACTACATACATACTACATAAATACTACATTCATACAACATACATACTACATACATACTACATGTATACAACACTCATACAACATACATACATACTACATACATGCTACATATATACTACATTCATACAACATACATACATACATAGTACATACTACATATATACTACATTCATACAACATGCATACATACTACATACATACTACATATATACTACATTCATACAACATGCATACATACTACATACATACTACATATATACTACATTCATACATACTACATACTACATACTACATACATACTTCATATATACTACATTCATACAACATACATACATACATACATAGTACATACTACATATATACAACATACATACAAAATGCTACAGACATACAAAATGGATACTACAGACATATTACATACATACTACATACATACTACATACATACTACATACAATACATTAATACATTCATACAATACATACATATAGACATACAGTACATATAACATAGAGTACATACTCACCATCACTTGTCACTTTGATCCCCGAAGCCAGTGTCATCTGTGAGAAAAATTAGAAAATAACAAACAACTGATATACTCCCTGATCCATAGAAATCCATGAGTGTCCCACGATGATCTCCCGTGAAGAACAGCAGCATCAGCTGATGCGACTGCTCTCTAGGGGCTCTAGGAATACAATGACAGGAGGTAGGTATCCTTCCGCACTGTATTCCTCCACCACTGTAAAAAAAAATAGTCCCTTGTCTTACTTTTGGCATTGCTGTGTGAGAAAGTTCCCACGCAGTTTTTGCCATAAAGTGAGACCAGTGAACGATAGTAACCTGTCAGTGATGCAGTGCAGAAGATCGTCGTGGGACACTCGTGGATTTCTGCATATCAGGGAGTATATTGCTTGTTTGTTATTTTCTAATTTTTCTCACAGATGACACTGGCTTCCGGGAACAAAGTGACAAGTAATGGTGAGTATGTACTCTATGTTATATGTACTGTATGTCTATATGTATGTATTGTATGAATGTATGAATGTATTGTATGTAGTATGTATGTAGTATGTATGTAGTATGTCTGTAGCATGTTGTATGTATGTTGTATGTATGTAGTAAGTATGTAGTATGTATTTTTATGTCTGTAGCATGTTGTATGTATGTTGTATGTATGTAGTAAGTATGTAGTATGTATTTTGTATGTCTGTAGCATGTTGTATGTATGTTGTATGTAGTATGTACTATGTATGTATGTATGTTGTATGAATGTAGTATATATGTAATATGTATGTAGTATGTAGTATGCATGTATGTATGTTGTATGAATGTAGTATATATGAAGTATGTATGTAGTATGTATATATGTTGTATGAATGTAGTATATATGTAGCATGTATGTAGTATGTATGTAGTATGTATGTATGTTGTATGAATGTAGTATATATGTAGTATGTATGTATGCTGTATGAATGTAGTATATATGAAATATGTATGTAGCATGAATGTATGTATGTTGTATGAATGTTGTATATATGTAGTATGAATGAAGTATGTATATTTTTTCTTTTACATTCAACACATTAGCCAGATGATGGGACTACTACTTTCCCATCATTGGCTAATGTGTCAATCACTGTCATTGTAGCAGGCATAGCCCGATGGGACTTGTAGTCCCATCGGACGATGCCTGCACACAGACACAAAGACCCCCGTCAGCCCGCACAGACCCCCGGCAGGCCCGTACAGACCCCCGGCAGTCCGCACAGACCCCCGGCATGCCCGCACAGACCCCCGGCAGTCCACACAGACCCCCGACAGCCGGCACAGACCCCCGGCAGGCCCACACAGACCCCCGGCAGTCCGAACAGACCCCCGGCTGCCGGCACAGACCCCCGGCAGGCCCACACAGACCCCCGGCAGTCCGAACAGACCCCCGGCTGCCGGCACAGACCCCCGGCAGGCCCATACAGACCCCCGGCAGGCTCGCACAGACCGCGCATCATGATGCGCACAGACCGCGCATCATGATGACATCATTTCAGCAGCCAATCACAGCCACAACAGTGGCTCATTGCATTATGGGAACTTCCGATTCTGGTATCCGATATTGTAAAAATATTGGTATTCGGTATCGGAATTCTGATACAGCGAATATCGTCCGATACCCGATATTTGCAGTATCGGAATGCTCAACACTAGTCATTGTCCATCATTCCTGCGTAAAGAAATCCAACGGATCTTGCTGCATTTTGTTGAAACTAAGCAGAAAGTCTCATCCTCTACATTGCAGAATTCATTCATCTTCAATCACATCATCAATAACCATTGGTGACCCAGTGGCATTGCAAACCAAGCATGACCGCGCCATTACATCACCTCCACCATGTTTTGCAGAGAATGTGCTGTGCTTTGAATTATGAGCAGCTCCAAGCCTTCTCCAGACTTTCTTCTTCAAGTTGATCTAAGTTTAGCTTTTACAGAACTGGACGGCTTCTTTAACCCCTTCACACCCCAAGGTGGTTTGCACGTTAATGACCATGCCAATTTTTAAAATTCTGACCAGAGTCACTTTATGCCTTAATATCTCTGGAATGCTTCAATGGTTCCCATTGATTTGAAGAAGGGTTTTTTGTGACATACTGTACTTCATTATAATCGTAAAATCTTATCTACAACTTGCAATTATTTGTGAAAAAAATGGAAATTTGGCAAACCATTTTTTTTAGGGACCACATTACGTTTGAAGTGACTTTGAGGGGTCTATATGATAGAACATGCCCAAAAGTGACACCATTCTATAAAGTCCACCTCTCAAGGTGCTCAAAACCACATTCAAGAAGTTAATTAACCCTTCAAGTGCTTCTCGGAAATTTTTGGAATGTGGAAAAAATGGGCCCCAAAATTTATTGTGCAATTCCTCCTGATCATGCTGACACCCCATATATGGGGGAAACACTGTTTGGCCAGACGGCAGAGCTCGGAAGGGAAGGAGTTCACTTTTTGACTGCAATATTTGCTGGAACTATTAGCGAACACCATGTCGTGTTTGGAGAGCCACTGATGTGCCTAAACAGTAAAAATCCCCCACAAGTTACCCAATTTTTTAAAATTGACCCCTCAGGGAACTTATCCAGATATATGGTGAGCACATTGAACCTCAGGTTCTTCACAAAAGTTTATAACTTTGAGCTGTGAATAAAAAAAATCATATTTTCCCCACAAAATTGTTTTTAGCCCCAAATTTTGCATTTTCATAAGGGTAACAAGAGACACCATGCAATTTGTATTGCAATTTCAATGCCCCATATGAGGGAGAAAACTACTGTTTGGGCGCACACCAAGGCACAGAAGGGAAGGAACGTCTTTTTACTTTTTGAGCACTAAATTCGCTGGAATTATTAGAGTATGCCATGTCTTGCTTAGAGAGCTCCTGATGAGCCTAACAAGTGTAAACCTCCACAAGTGACCCCATTTTGGAAATTAGACCAATTGGGGAATTTATTTAGATGTGTGGTGAGCACCTTGAGCTCCCAAATTCACAGAAATTTATAACATTGAGCTGAGAATATTAAAAAAAATCACATTTTCCCCACAAAAATGTTATTTTTGCCCCAATTTTTTTATTTTCACAAGGATAACAGGAGAAATTACACCATACAATTTGTTGCGCAATCTCTCCTGAGTACACCCATATGAGGGTAAAAAACTACTTTTGAGGCACAGTGCAGAGCTCAGAAGGGAAGAAGCGCCAAATTGGATTTTTTTTTATGGAATGGTTTGAGGGAGCCATACTACATTGACAGAGTCCCTGAGGTGCCAGAACAACAGGAACCCCTATATGTGACCTCATTTTACAAAAAAAACCCCATTGAATTCATCTAGGGGTGCGGTGATCATGTTGACACCACATATGCCTCACAAAATTTTATACTATTGAGCGGTGAAGAAAGAATAAATTACATTTTTACTACTAAAATGTCATTTTAGTCCCAAGTTTTTAATTATTCTAAGGGCTTATTTTATGAAAAACTGAGGTCTATTTTTTCCTGAGTGTGCCAATACCCTTTATGTAATCGGGACATACTTTTCAGGCACAGTGCAAAGTTCAGAAGGCAAGGAGCGCCATATTATAGTGCATATTTTTCTCTTATGGTTTGTGGGTGCCATGACCAACAGGGTGAGCCTCTGAGGTGCCAGCACAGCAGTACCCCCCCATTTTACAAAAATAAAACTCTCAACGAATTAATCTAGGGGTGTAGTGATCATATTGTGTCACAGAATTTTATACCATTGTCCGTAAAGAAAAAATCATTTTATTTTTACCATCCAAATTATGTTTTAGCCCCAGATTTTCACACAAGAAGTGGATAAAAATGGCTCCATAATTTATACCACAGTATCTACTGAATATAGCAATACCCCATATGAGGCTGTACAGTACTGCTTAGCCATACGGCGAGACTCGGGAGGGACTGAGCGCTATTTGCCTCCTGGAGCACAGACTTTCCTAGAATAGTATGCAGACTCCATATACAGAAGCCCTAAGCACTAGAAGAGTAGAATCCCTTCTTAAAATGAACCCATTTTGGAAATTATACCCCTTTGGTAAATTATCTACAGGTGCAGTGACGATTTTGACTCCATTGGTGTTTTCCAGAAACAAACAGCAATGAATGTTGCTGAGCTAAAATTGCAAACTGCCGTTGTAGTGACCAGTACCTTATAGTGACCTGTACATTATCCCCAGCTCTGGAGTTTTGCCCCCCCATAAATTAGGAAGGCTCTTATCTCCACATAAATGCCAAATATGTGGATGCTATATGTAATTTAGGCACACTGGGCATTTGGATTTGGGAGAGCAGAATTTGCTGAATTTCTTTTGGAGGGTGAGGAGCCATTTCACTTTTCCAGAGCCTTTGTACTACTACTCTGCAGCTTTTCACATGGAGTAGTGCAAAAACAATCCTTGTTTGAGGAATATTCACAACAGATTTGCTATTCTAATTAGGACTATCATATATACTCGTGTATAAGCCGACCCACCTAATTTTGCCACAAAAAACTGGGAAAACTTATTGACTCGCGTATAAGCCTAGGGTGGAAAATGCAGCAGCTACTGGTAAATTTCAAAAACAAAAATAGATACCAATAAAAGTAAAATTGATTGAGACATCAGTAGGTTAAATGTTTTTGAATATCCATATTGAATCAGGAGCCCCATATAATGCTCCATACAGTTCATGATGGCCCCATAAGATGCTCCATACAAAATACACCCCATATAATGCTCCATAAAGGTTAATAATGGCCCCATAAGATGCTCCATAGAATAACATGCCCCATATGCTGCTACATAAAGTTTATGGCCCCATAAGATGCTCCATAGAATATGCTGCCTCATAAGATGCTCCATAGATTATGCCCCCATAAGATGCTCCATAGAATATTATGCCCCCATAAGATGCTCCATACATTATGCCCCCATAAGGTGCTGCATAGAATAGGCCCACATAAGATGCCCCATAAAATGCTCCATAGAATATGCCCCCATAAGATGCTCCATAGAATAGGCCCCCATAAGATGCTCCATAGAATACCCCCCATAAAATTCCCCATAAAATATGCCCCCAGAAGATGCTCCATAGAATACCCCCATAAGATGCCCCATAGAATATGCCCCCATAAGATGCTCCATAGAATATGCCCCATAAGATGATCCACAGAATATGCCCCAATAAGATGCTGCACAGAATATGCCCCCATAAGATGCTCCATAGAATAATCCCCATATGCCGCTGCTGCTGCAAATGAAAAAAAATGACATACTCACTTCTCCGTCGCTGTGGGCTAGGTGCCAGTGTTGCTGCTAGCTCAGGACCCGACACCTGAGATATTCACCTGGCCCCGTTCCCACGCTGCTCGCCGCTGTCTGCCACGTTATCTCTCAGTGACATTCAGGCAGCAGAGGGCGCGGCACGCACTAACCACATCACCGCACCCTCTGACCTGAACATCACTGACAGAGGACGCGGCAGGCAGTGGCAAGCAGCGTGGGAACGGGGACAGGTGAATATAGCATATACTTACCCCCTCCTGGTGCAGTCTCTGCAGCCCTGTTCTCCCACGGTCTCCAGCGCCTGCCTTCAGCGGTCACGTGATACCACTAATTAAAGACATGAATATGCGCATATTCATGTCTTTAATGAGCGGTACCACGTGACCACTGAAGGAAGGAGCCTGAGACCAGGAGAAGCGGGGGGGCTGCAGAGACCACGCCAGGGTGGATAAGTATGATCTCTGACACCCCCGCTCCCCCTCCCTCGCCGACCCCCGGTATATGACTCGCGTATAAGCCGAGAGGGCAGCACGGTGGCTCGGTGGATAGCACTGCAGCCTTGCAGCGCTGGAGTCCTGGGTTCGAATCCCACCAAGGACAACATCTGCAAGGAGTTTGTATGTTCTCCCCGTGTTTGCGTGGGTTTCCTCCGGGTACTCCGGTTTCCTCCCACATTCCAAAGACATACTGGTAGGGAATTTAGATTGTGAGCCCCAATGGGGACAGTGATGATAATGTGTGCAATCTGTAAAGTGCTGCGGAATATGTTAGCGCTATATAAAGATTATTATTATTATTATAAGAGGGGGACTTTCAGCCCAAAAAATGAGCTGAAAATCTCGGCTTATACGCAAGTATATATGGTAATTTCAAAGGCTTTTTATGAAGTCATCCAAAATCAAATCATTTTTATTAAGGAGCAAGAAGAACAGGATAACTGGTCTCAGAATGAAGAAAAAAAGATCGTCGTCATTAAAAAAAAAATTTAGAAAGCTATTTCATGTTTGTGTACCCTCAAGACAGTGTTTTACGAAACATTAATAAAACTTAGCACATGGGACTCAAATATGATGCCGACAAAGCAATTTCTTATGGCCTGCAGTCAAGGATGGATTATAATGAGGGCAATCTGGGTTAGCCCCCAGAGGCTGAGATGAAAGTATAGTTTCAAGTTCAAATTCAACGGCTTTGTCAAAATTTTTGAACGATTCACATTTATTTGCCACAAATCTCAATATTGCAAAGCATCTAATTATCCAGAAAATATATGTATGATATTGGGCGGCTTCTTAGGATGAAAGCAAATGTATTTAATGCAAACACAGTCTCATTAATGTACAAATGACACCAACCTAATTATCTAGGTGGAAAATGGATGCTAACCAGTAGTAAACTGGCTATGTAACAACACCCTGCTGTTTCAGAGTACTAAGTTAGGATACTTTAATTTGAAAAATGGTACATACATTATCTCTTTGTGGTGGTAGATGTTTGCCTTGCTGGAGTTTACATTTTTGCCATCATTGATGAGCAGAGAGCATTCTTGCAGCTTCACATCAGGCATCATTTACCATATCCCTGGTGCGAAGAGGATGAAAGTGGAGCCAGGGAAGAATGGTATGGAGAGGTTAGTAATTCCTTACTTTTATTTTAGCATAGTGTGGGAAAGCACAGGTTCATACTAAGAGTAGCCATCATTTATTTGCTCATTTTATATGGAGATTGCTCCTCTTAGTAAGCACCTATTCACACCAGATCTTTGTTTGGAAATTTCGGTCAGTCTTTGATATTTGTATACATAGGCTCTTTGACTGAGCACTCAACCCATCAGCCTATGGCAGTTTTAATCACAGTAGTATCCTACTATCCCATATAAATGTAGGATATCAGCCCAGGAGAAGATTCACATTAGGTTAGTTTGCCAGCAAAGAAGGTCGCCTAGTTGATGGCCGTTGGGCACAAATGAATTGGAAAATTTAAGCTCTAACTACCTTCAGTTTAACTTTTGTCTAAGTCAGTAATGCTATTCCAATTTTATTTATTTCATGTTTTCTCGTTATAGCGTTCAGAGTGCAACTTTATTTGTTATATATGAAGAAGACTACTCTTAGTATGCACCTGTTCACATCTGTTCTTTGCTTGGAAGTGACGGTCAGTCTTTGATATTTGTATATTGTTTTGGCTATAACCACTGCCATTCTAAAGCATGTACTGTATATGTGCAAAAGAAATCTTTCACTATTAAAGTCAGGATCTGGGCCATGCTTGGAGCTTGTGTTATTTTACCTGACAGTAAGGCAGCTAGAATGCTCTGGTGTTATGAGTTCATTTTCCCCTTCACCATTGAGGTCTGATGAACTCCCTCTTCTGGTGAAGGAAGGTAGTGAGGCTGATTACCAAGCACCTGAGCTGGGAGAGGATGACTGGGCGACGGGGATCTCTGACTGGATATAAGGCAGCCGACGCCCTTCTGCCTCGCTGGTGATTTCTCTGTGGAATTCTAGGAGACCAGTCTGATTCCTGCTCCTCAAAAGCTAAGTTTTCTGCTTTGCCTTTTTGCATTTGTGTTTTGGTTTTAGTTTGCCTTGCTTTTCTGGATTCTGCCATTCCCTGCTGAGGTGAGCTGAATTTTTTTTTTTTTTGAATTTCAAAAATAATTGTAAATTATTTTTTGCCTTGAAGCCTAACTCGTCAGGGAGCTCCGCGCAGCAGGTTAAAATTGTCATCTCTTTGCTGCATGGCGATCCCCAGGATTGGGCGTTTTCTTTGAAACCTGATGATACTAGTCTGACTAATGTGAACCCATTTTTTCAAGCCTTGGGGTTGTTGTATGACGAACCTAATGCTATTGATCAGGCTGAAAAGACCCTGTTGGCAATGAGCCAGCGTCGAGATTCTGCAGAATTGTACTGTCAAAAATTCCGAAAGTGGGCGGTCCTTACTGCCTGGAATGATAATGCTTGGCAGCTCTCTTTCGGAAGGGTTTGTCAGAAGCCGTAAAAGATACTATGGTGGGATTTCCTGTTCCCTCTGGTCTGGACGATTCTATGTCATTAGCCATTCAGGTTGATCGGCGTTTACGTGAACGCAGGACTGCACGAGAGGTGTTGCCACCTGTTGAACAAGTGTCTGAACCTATGCAATGTGATAGAGTTTTGCCCAGGGAGCAACGTCAGGAGTTCAGAAAGCGTAATAAGCTGTGTTATTTTTGTGGAGATGCCTCGCATATTATTTCTGTCTGTCCTAAACGAGAGAAATGTTTTGCACACACGTTTTCTGTGGGTGGTGTTCAACCTAAGTTTCTTCTGGCAATTACTCTGATCTGCTCCCTGTCCACATTTTCCGCCAAGGCTTTTGTGGATTCGGGAGCAGCTCTGAACCTAATGGACTTGGATTTTGCTAAACATTGTGGATTTCCTATGACACCTCTGCGGATGTCTATCCCTTTGAGGGGGATTGATGCTACTCCTTTGGCAAAAAATAAACCTCAGTTTTGGACCCAGGTGGTAATGCGGGTCGCCCCAGACCATCAAGAAAATTGCAGATTTTTGGAGTTGCATAATTTGCATGATACCATTGTTCTGGGGTTTCCCTGGTTGCAAATTCATAATCCAGTTTTGGACTGGAAATCTGTGTCTGTGGTGAGTTGGGGTTGTCGGTGTGCCCTTAGTGAGGCTCCGGTTTTTTCCACCTCTCCTCAGTCGCATGATGTTCCTGACTATTTGGCGGACTTTTATGATGTATTTAGTGAGAATGAGTCTGCGTCTTTGCCTCCTCATAGGAGTTATGACTGTGCAATTGAACTGAGCCTGGGGTGTAAATTTCCCAAGGGTCGGCTCTTCAATTTATCTGTACCCGAGCACGAGGCTATGCGATCCTATATTAAGGAGGCGTTGGAGAAGGGTCATATTAGACCATCCTCTTCACCATTAGGTGCTGTGTTTTTTTTTCGTGGCCAAAAAGGATGGTTCATTAAGGCCTTGTATTGATTATCGTGCCCTCAACAAAATTACTATTAAATATCAGTTTCCGTTACCCCTGATTTCGGATCTATTCTCCAGAGTTAAAGGTGCTTGCTAGTTTACCAAGCTTGACCTCAGGGGGGCGTATAATATTATCCGCATTAAGCATGGGGATGAATGGAAGATGGTGTTTAATACTCCAGAGGGACATTTTGAGTACCTGGTGATGTCTTTTGGGCTCACTAATGCCCCTTCTGTCTTCCAGTGCTTCATGAACGACATTTTCCGAGACTTTGTGGATTAATTTTTGATTATCTATCTGGATGATATTTTGATCTTCTCCAAGGATTGGGATTCTCATGTGGAACATGTTCGGACTGTGTTCCGGATCTTGAGGGAGAATTCCCTGTATTTCAAAGGATCGAAATGCCTTTTTGGGGTACAGAGGATTTCATTTTTGGGATTTATATTGTCTCCGTCAACTATTGAAATGGATCCGGCCAAGGTACAGGCCATTTATGATTGGGTTCAGCCCACTTCTTTGAAGGCCCTTCAGAAGTTTTTGGGTTTTGCTAATTTTTATCGGAAATTTATAGCAAAATTTTCTAGTATTGCCAAGCCATAAGCCATTGACTGATCTGACTAAGAAGGGTGCTGATGTGTTGAATTGGTCTCCGGAGGCTGTTTCTTCCTTTCAGGAGCTGAAGCGAAGATTCACTTCTGCCCCGGTTTTGCGGCAACCTGATGTCTCACTCCCGTTCCAGGTAGAGGTGGACGCTTCTGAGATTGGTGCAGGAGCTGTTTTGTCCCAAAAGGATCCTGTAACATCTAAAATAAATCCCTGTGCTTTCTTTTCCCGAAAGTTCTCCCCATCTGAACGTAACTATGATGTGGGGAATCGGGAACTGTTGGCCATGAAATGGGCATTTGAGGAGTGGAGACATTGGTTGGAGGGAGCTAAACATCAAGTCGTGGTCCTCACTGACCACAAGAATTTGATTTACCTGGAGTCGGCCAAGCGCTTGAACCCTAGACAGGCTAGATGGGCCTTGTTTTTTACACATTTTGATTTTGTGGTCTCTTTTCTTCCTGGCACTCCTCTTTCTAGGAGCTTCTTTGCTGATTCTCCTGTGGTGACCAAGCATGCTACCATCTTAGGCGAAGGGGTAGTTCTTTCTGCCATCTCGCCCGATTTGAGACGTGCTCTGGAAGAGTTCCAGGAGGACAAACCTGAGCGTTGTCCCAGTGGGAAGTTGTATGTTCCTGACCAGTGGAAGAAGAGAGTGATGTCTGAAGTTCATTGCTCTGCATTGGCTGGTCATCCAGGTATTTTTGGTACTAGAGATCTGGTGAATCGGTCTTTTTGGTGGCCCGCCTTGTCTCGTGATGTCAGGAATTTTGTGCAGTCCTGTGGGACTTGCTCCCAGTCTAAACCTTGTTCTCGCTCTAGTGGGTTGTTGATGCCTTTGCCGGTCCCCAGGAAGCCATGGACCCATATTTCAATGGATTTCATCTCTGATATGCCTGTCTCTCAGAGAATGACTGTTATTTGGGTGATTTGTGATAGGTTCTCTAAGATGGTTCATCTTGTACCACTTCCTAAGTTGCCATCTTCTTCTGAGTTGGTGCCCCTGTTTTTGCAACAGGTGGTTCGCTTGCACGGGATTCCTGAGAACATTGTATCTGACAGAGGAGTTCAGTTTGTGTCTAGATTTTGGAGGACGTTCTGTTCCAAGCTGGGAATTCAGTTGTCCTTCTCCTCTGCGTTTCACCCTCAGACCAATGGGCAGACGGAGAGAACAAACCAGACCTTGGAGTCGTATTTGAGATGTTTTATTTCCACTGATCAGGGTGATTGGGTTTCATTTTTGTCCTTGGCCGAATTTGGTTTAAATAATAGAACTAGTTCTGCCACTTTGATGTCACCTTTTTTTTGTAACTTTGGGTTTCATCCTCGATTTTCTTCAGGGCAGGTGGAGCCTTCTGCCTGCCCAGGTGTTGACACTGTGGTGGAGAGAATGCACCAGAACTGGGACCAAGTGGTGGATAAGTTATCTCTCTCCCTGGAAAAGGCCCAATGGTTTTCCAACCGACATAGGACCGTTGGTCCCCAGTTTAAGGTGGGTGATATGGTTTGGTTATCATCAAAAAATATCGCTATGAAGGTAGCTTCTCCTAAGTTTAAGCCTAGATTTATTGGGCCTTACAAAATTTTGGAGATCATTAATCCAATCTCTTTTCGGTTGGCTCTTCCTGTCACATTTAAAATCCATAATGTGTTTCATAAGTCCTTGTTGAAGAGGTTTGTTAAACCAGTAGTTCCTGGGGTGGCACCTCCGGACCCTGTATTGGTTGAAGGTAACATGGAATATGAGGTAGAGAAGATACTGGATTCCCGTCTGGCTAGATGGAGACTCCAGTATTTGGTTAAGTGGAAGGGTTATGGTCAGGAGGATAATTCCTGGGTCTCTGCCTCTGATATTCATGCCAAAAGATTTGTGCGTGCCTTTCATCGGGCTCACCCTGATCGCCCTGGTGGCATGGATGAGGGTTCGGTGACCCCTCCTCAAGGGGGAGGTACTGTTATGAGTTCATTTTCCCCCTCACCATTGAGGTCTGATGAACTCCCTCTTCTGGTGAAGGAAGGTAGTGAGGCTGATTACCAAGCACCTGAGCTGGGAGAGGATGACTGGGCGACGGGGATCTCTGACTGGATATAAGGCAGCCGACGCCCTTCTGCCTCGCTGGTGATTTCACTGTGGAATTCTAGGAGACCAGTCTGATTCCTGCTCCTCAAAAGCTAAGTTTTCTGCTTTGCCTTTTTGCATTTGTGTTTTGGTTTTAGTTTGCCTTGCTTTTCTGGATTCTGCCATTCCCTGCTGGGGTGAGCTGAGTTCCTTTTTTGTCGGTTTGCTCTGTCTTCAGAAAATACCTGAGTACTGACATAGTCTTTTTGAAGCCTAGCGTCTTCAGGGCCATTTTCCCTGTCAGTCTGTTGGCTCTTATTTTTATAGGGTTTTTCGCGGATTGCAGACAGCAGCTTTCCAATCCTGTCCTATCTAGTTAGCTTGGGCCCCATCATTTGCTCAGTCTATCTTTCTATCTGTGTTAGTGTTTTTTCTTCTTGCTTCACCGTCATTATATGTTGGGGGCTGCCTTTTGCTTTGGGGTCTGCTCTGGGGCAGTTTAGATTTCCCTTTCTGTCTTTAGGCTAGGCAGTTCTCCAGCTGTGATCGAGGGGTCTAGGGCATTGTAGGAACCCCCCACGGCTACTGCTAGTTGTTGTTGATAGGTTCAGGGGTCTGCAATCCGATAGCTGCCAACTTCTCTGGTTTTCTGGACTTAGCTAGCATTTCTGTTTTTGCCTCCTACGGTGACTCTTTCATAACACTCTGGACACTGTTGATCATTATGATTCCAAGTTGAAGTTCATGGGGATACAGCCAGTAGGAGAGCTGCCTTTTGAAACATAGACTTTCGAGCTGTAAAACTGTTTGGCAGTGCTTTTCCCTGGAAAAGAATAAGGGCATTCTGAGGAAGCAATAATGTGGCCTGCACTTTTTGGAGATGAGGTTATGTCACTTGACCAGGGTCTAGAGGAGGTGTAGAAGATGACAGATACCCACCACCTTGCGATGGAACCAGACATTGCTCCCCATTGCAGAGGCCTTTCCACATGTCCCAATAGCCAGGAAAATCATAAATAAATATATATATATATACAGTATATATATATATATATATATATCGATCATATAATGGTAGCAGTTAGAGTTGAGCGACTTTGGTCGGATCGGGTTTCATGAAGCAAAATTTGTTTCAGATGAATCTGGTCCGACTGAAGCAAAAAAAGTCGGAGTTTCGTCCGAAACCCGACCCCAATGCAAGTCAATGTGGAATAAAAGTCGGCATTGAGTGGATGGCATCCATCCTCTCAATGTCGACTTTTATTCCCCATTGACTTGCATTGGGGTCGGGTTTCGGACAAAACTCCGACTTTTTTTGCCCCTAGTTGGACCAGTTTCATCTGAAACAAATTTTGTTTCATGAAACCCGATCCGACCAAAGTCGCTCAACTCTAGTAGCAGTGATTCCCATTGAATACTTAGTATATCATGATCACTGCAAAGTATTCAGTAGAAAGCATTACTACCGAAAACTCATCACATCAACGATCATTTTTTAATTTTTCCTTTCTTTTTTGCTTAGTGTGAGGATCAGGTCGCCTTGATTTCTTTTCAGTGATACTACGCCCATTGCTCATGTAAATTCTCTAGATTCTCTAGGCAAATGTTTTTTTCCAGTAATTTGGTTGATGATATGACAGTATAAATAACCAGTTGATGACAGGAGTCTACCGCACCCATCATACAGTGTAACCTCTTAAAGAGCCAATTAACATTTTTTTTATTTATTTTTTTCTTTCCATTCCCAGATTCATATTTTTTGTTATTTTTTTCCAATTACATGATGGAGTAAGGGTTCTACTTTCTATCGGATGAGTTTTAGTTTTAACAGTATACATTGCAGGATTTAGGTAACTCCATTTTTCCCAAAAATATTTAATTGTACATTGCTGTGGGCTTTAGGAATGTGGCCAGCGAAGGAGACGCATGTGCAAATTGAATTCTCAGCTTGTCATTGTGGCCTCGCTCCACTGGCAGTATTCCCCTCCAGATAAGGCCTGTTTCACACATATGTTTTTTCGATCAGTTGCAACCCGCGAAAATGGCGGGACACGGATCCGTAACAGTGATTATACCAACGTGTGGTACCGGACCGTTTCATAGACGGATCCGGCGAAGGCTGAAATTTAAAGGAACCCATGCCGGGGAAGAGAGAGAGAGAATTTCTCAGCCGCCAGAACAGGATTTAGGGTTAAATTTCCGGCAAAGGCAATTCTTCCGGGCATATGCGGATCCGGCCAGCAAAAAAATGTTTCACTGTCCGTCCAGTCATGTCAGCGGACGCCAAAATTTTGGCGGATCCGTGAAAAAACTGATCCTACGGATGACCATCTGTCAAGATCCGCCAATAATGCAAGTCAATGGGAAGAAAAACGGATCCGCCAAGAAAAATGGCGGATCCGTTTTTTTGCAAAACGGCGGATTTTGACTGTTGGGGACAGACGGATGTGTGAAAGAGGCCTAAGCTACATTCAGACTTTAAGCTGTAAATTTTGGGGGAAAAAGTGAGTCTATTAGTCCACAAAATACAATATACAGTTGTGCTCAAAAGTTTACATACCCAGCAGAATTATTACTTTCTTTCTTGGCCTTTTTCAGAGAATATGAATGATAACACCAAAACTTTTTCTCCACTCATGGTTAGTGGTTGGGTGAAGCCATTTATTGTCAAACTACTATGCTTCTCTTTTTTAAATCATAATGACAGCCCAAAACATCCAAATGACCCTGATCAAAACTTTACACACCCTGGTGATTTTGGCCTGATAACATGCACAGAATTTGACACAAATGGGTTTGACTGGCTACTAAAGGAAACAACTTCACCTATGACCTCTTTGCTGGTAATCAGTGTGTGCATAAAAGCTGAGTGAGTTTCTTGGATCCAGGCAGACTTTTGCATCTTTCATCCAGCCACTGATGTTTCTGGATTGTGAGTCATGGGGAAAGCAAAAGAATTGTCAACGGATCTATGGAAAAAGGTAATTGAACTGTATAAAACAGGAAGGGGATACAAAAAGATATCCAAGGAATTGATAAGGCCAGTCAGCAGCATTCAAACTGTGATTAACAAATGGAAAATTAGAGGTTCTTTAAAAACAAAACCATGGTCAGGTAGACCAACAAAAATTTCATCCACTACTGCCAGAAAAATTGTTCAGGATGCAAAGAAAAACTCACAAATAATATGAGCTGAAATACTGGACTCTGAAAACAAGCTGTGTGGCTGTTTTAAGATGTAAAATAAGGAGGTGTTTGAAGAAAAATGGTCTGCATGCTCGAGTCGCCAGAAGAAAGCCATTACTGTGCAAATGCCACAAAGTATCTCACCTAGAATACGCAAAACAGCACAGAGACAAGTCTCAAAACATCTGGAACAAGGTAATTTGGAGTGATGAGACCAAAATTGAACTTCTTGGCCACAACCATAAACGTTACATTTGGAGAGAGGTCAACAAGGCCTATGATGAAAGGAACACCATTCCTACTGTAAAGCATGGAGGTTGATCACTGATGTTTTGGAGATCTATGAGCTACAAAGGCACAGGAAACTTGGTCAAAATTGAACGAAAGATGAATGCAGCACGTTATCAGCAAATACTGGAGGCAAATTTGCAATCATCAGCCAGGAAGCTACGTATGGGACGTACTTGGACGTTCCTACATGACAAAAATCCAAAACACATGGCCAAGTCGACCTGTCATTTATTTACAGCAGAACAAAGTGAAGGTTCTGGAGAGGCAATCTCAGTCTCCTGACCTCAATATCATTGAGTCACTCTGGGGAGATCTCAAGCACGCAGTTGATGCTAGATAGCTCAGGAATTTACAGGAACTGGAGGCTTTTTGCCAAGAAGAGTGGACAGCTTTATCATCTGAGAAAATAAAGAACCACATCCACAACTACCACAAAAGATTTCATGCTGTCATTGATGTTAGAGGGGCTATACACGGTATTAAGAAATGAGGTATATAAACTTTTGATCAGGGTCATTTTGATTTTTTGGGTTGTCATTATGATTTAAAAGAGAAAACACAGTAGTTTTGAGAAAAAGTTTGGGTGCTATTGTAAGGCGGCCAGGGTGGTAGTCGTGGAAACAGGCTGTACTGTTCCCACACCCTGGCGCCCCATAGATAAAACACAATGTCCCTTCTGCTGCACATGCAGCGTGTGCAGAGAACACTCACAGTTACTTTCAGAGTTCCTTCCAGCTCTGTCACTCCAGCTCCTGATTTCCCAATTAAACAAAACACTTCAGAGTCACAGTGTTTTTCCAACAGTTCAACTTTACTCATCAACAGGGCACTCATCACCTTGGCAGTACAGTTCACACAGAGCCACATATCCTGTGCTTCCTCTGCCTTTTGGGTAGGCTCTATTCTTCCTGCAATCTCTCTTTCTTTTCTCCCGGTGTTCACGGCCATACCTCTAGTCAGACCCTATTCTGTCCGTGCCTTTCCCCTGCCATCTGGGCAGTATCTTTGGACAGTCCGTGTCCCATCTGTGCCTTCCACATCACCAGCTCCCTGTCAGCCCCTCATCCTGTTCCAAGTGGGAAAAGTGCTGGGAATGCCATCTCAGCTGTTTCTGCTCTGGTGTTAGACCCCGGATCCTTCCTGTGGATCGTCCTGTTGAGCTGCTGTCCGACTGCACTATTCTCCAGCCTGGGGCTGCCATCCGCAGCTTTATCCCCATGGCCTGTAACTGTCTCCTGCACTGCATGCACCCTGCCCTTGGGCAGGCTGCCGGGCTCCTTCTGCCTCTAATTAGCAAGTGCCTGTCCTATACCTCTCTGCTTTGTGCTGCTCTGCTCTAACTCCTCCCCTCTGAATAACACCTTGCTGCCTGTGCCTAAACTAACACTATTATCCATTCTATTCTCTTTCTCTAATGTGCCCCTCTCTATTCTAACCCCGCTATTACTCTACGCTAACTTCTATCCCTAATCCTAAATATATACAGAGTGCATGGCAGATACATGACATCATAGTACATAAACATTAATAACAATGAGTTGACCCATGTATTCGCCTGAACAGTGTCCACTGTCCAGGGGAGAGGAGGCATATGAGGTTCCCCACCACCTCTTTATACTCCTCCCTCCTAGAATATGGTTGCCCCCGACCATGGCGACACCTGACAATTTACAACTGTTAGGATTTAAAAAATAAAAAACATACACTACCGTTCAAAAGTTTAGGGTCACTTAGAAATGTCCTTATTTTTGAAAGAAAAGCACAGTTTTTTCCAATGAAGCTAACATTTAATGATTCAGAAATACACTCTATACATTGTTAATGTAGTAAATGACTATTCTAGCTGCAAACGTCTGGTTTGTAATGCAATATCTTCATAAGTGTATAGAGGCCCTTTTCCAACAACCATCACTCCAGTGTTCTTATGGTACTTTGTGTTTGCTAACTGTGTAAGAAGGCTAATGGATGGTTAGAATACCCTTGAATACCCTTGTGCAAGTATGTTAGCACAGCTGAAAACAATTTGGCTGATTAGAGAAGCTATAAACCTGACCTTCCTTTGAATTAGTTGAGAATCTGGAGCACTGCATTTGTTGGTTCCATTAAACTTTTGGCCAGAAAAAAAGAACTTTCATGTGAAACTCGACAGTCTATTCTTAGAAATGAAGGCTATTCCATGTGAGAAATTACCAAGAAACTGAAGATTTCCTACAACAGTGTGTACTACTCCCTTCAGAGGAGAGCACAAACAGGCTCTAGCCAGAGTAGAAAGAGAAGTAGGAGGCCCGCTGCACAACTGAGCAACAAGACAAGCACATTAGAGTCTGCAGTTTGAGAAATCGATGCCTCACAGGTCCTCAACTGGTAGCTTCATTAAATATTACACACAAAACGCCAGTGTCAACATCTACAGTGTAGAGGCGACTCCGGGATGCTGGCCTTCAGGGCAGAGTGGCAATGAAAAAGCCATATCTGAGACTGGCTAATAAAAGGAAAAGATTAATATGGTCAAAAGAACACAGATATTGGATAGAGGAAGATTGGTAAAAAGTGGACAGATGAATCCAAGTCTGAGGTGTTTGGATCACACAGAAGAACATTTGTGAGACACAGAACAACTTAAAAGATGCTGGAAGAGTGCATGACGCCATCTGTCAAGCATGGTGGAAGTAATGTGATGGTCTGGGGTTGCTTTGGTGCTGGTAAAGTGGGAGATTTGTACAAGGTAAAAGGGATTTTGAATAAGGAAGGATATCACTCCATTTTGCAACACCATGCCATACCCTGTGGACAGCGCTTGATTGGAGCCAATTTCATCCTATAACAGGACAAAGACCCAAAGCACACCTCCAAATTATGCAAGAACTATTTAGGGAAGAAGCAGGCAGCTGGTGTTCTATCTGTAATGGAGTGGCCAGCGCAGTCACCAGATTTCAACCCCATTGAGCTGTTGTGGGAGCAGCTTGACCGTATGGTACGTAAAAAGGAGCCCATCAAGCCAAACCAACTTGTGAGAGGGGCTTCTGGAAGAATGGGGTAAAATTTCTCCAGATTACCTTAGCAAATTAACTGCCAGAATGCCAAGGTCTGCAATGATGTAATTGCTGCAAAGGGAGCATTCTTTGACGAAAGCAAAGTTTGAAGAAGAAAATTATTATTTTAAAGTAGCTGAAGAGCCCGGCGCTGCCTGAGCATAGTAACTAACTGTGGTTAGTTATAGCAAATTATAATTATCCTCCATCCCATAGTCCCGTGCCCATATACCCATCATACATATCCACGATCCCATAGGCCCGTGCCCATATACCCATCATACATATTCGCCATCCCATAGTCGAGTGCCCATATACCTATCACTAGAGTTGAGCGAAACGGGTCGAAAAAAATTCAAAAGTCGCCGACTTTTGGCAAAGTCGGGTTTCATGAAACGAAACCCGACCCTAGGATGAGGTCGGCCACGAGGTCGGCGACTTACGCGCCAAAGTCGCGTTTCAAAAGTTTGTTTTGCACTCTTTTTCAGCCAATCAGGATCCACGGACACTGTGGGCAACGTGATGACCTAGGCACGGGTCACCACCATCTTTCAGAAGGGCATGCAAGTGATTGGCTTGCTTTGGTGGGCGTCACAGGGGGTATAAAAGGGCGTGCACGCCGACCGCCATCTTACTTCTGCCGATCTTAGTATAGGGAGAGGTTGCTGCTGATTCTGTAGGGAGAGCGTTAGGCAGGGAAGAAGACAAAAAAACTGCTTCTGCTGCTAGCGATTTGGCCTGCACAACACACAAGTCACTGTGTGTGCAGTGCAAGGGGAGGCTATATTGTGGTGTATCAGTGGTGTTGGTTGTTGGGCTGCCTTTTAAGGCTTCCTGACACGCTGGCATTGCTGTTTACCCACTGCTCCGCAAACTGCTTTTTTAAAAGCAATCCAATCTCCCTTATCCTCTAGTCACTTTTGTCACAGCTGTGCCATCGAGCGTGTCACATAGCGCTCAGATATCAGTGGGCCTCACACAATCCACAAGTGTCCAGTGTCCAAAAGTGTGCGCAGAGATTCAAAATCTCCATTATCCTCTCGTCACTTTGGTCACAGGCAGCTGTGCCATCGAGCGTGTCACATAGCGCTCAGATATCAGTGGGCCTCACACAATCCACAAGTGTCCAGTGTCCAAAAGTGTGCGCAGAGATTCAAAATCTCCATTATCCTCTCGTCACTTTGGTCACAGGCAGCTGTGCCATCGAGCGTGTCACATAGCGCTCAGATATCAGTGGGCCTCACACAATCCACAAGTGTCCAGTGTCCAAAAGTGTGCGCAGAGATTCAAAATCTCCATTATCCTCTCGTCACTTTGGTCACAGGCAGCTGTGCCATCGAGCCTGTCACATAGCGCTCAGATATCAGTGGGCCTCACACAATCCACAAGTGTCCAGTGTCCAAAAGTGTGCGCAGAGATTCAAAATCTCCATTATCCTCTCGTCACTTTGGTCACAGGCAGCTGTGTCATCGAGCGTGTCACATAGCGCTCAGATATCAGTGGGCCTCACACAATCCACAAGTGTCCAGTGTCCAAAAGTGTGCGCAGAGATTCAAAATCTCCATTATCCTCTCGTCACTTTGGTCACAGCTGTGCCATCGAGCCTGTCACATAGCGCTCAGATATCAGTGGGCCTCACACAATCCACAAGTGTCCAGTGTCCAAAAGTGTGCGCAGAGATTCAAAATCTCCATTATCCTCTCGTCACTTTTGTCACAGGCAGCTGTGCCATCGAGCCTGTCACATAGCGCTCAGATATCAGTGGGCCTCACACAATCCACAAGTGTCCAGTGTCCAAAAGTGTGCGCAGAGATTCAAAATCTCCATTATCCTCTCGTCACTTTGGTCACAGCTGTGCCATCGAGCCTGTCACATAGCGCTCAGATATCAGTGGGCCTCACACAATCCACAAGTGTCCAGTGTCCAAAAGTGTGCGCAGAGATTCAAAATCTCCATTATCCTCTCGTCACTTTGGTCACAGCTGTGCCATCGAGCCTGTCACATAGCGCTCAGATATCAGTGGGCTTCACACAATCCACAAGTGTCCAGTGTCCAAAAGTGTGCGCAGAGATTCAAAATCTCCATTATCCTCTCGTCACTTTGGTCACAGGCAGCTGTGCCATCGAGCGTGTCACATAGCGCTCAGATATCAGTGGGCCTCACACAATCCACAAGTGTCCAGTGTCCAAAAGTGTGCGCAGAGATTCAAAATCTCCATTATCCTCTCGTCACTTTGGTCACAGCTGTGCCATCGAGCCTGTCACATAGCGCTCAGATATCAGTGGGCCTCACACAATCCACAAGTGTCCAGTGTCCAAAAGTGTGCGCAGAGATTCAAAATCTCCATTATCCTCTCGTCACTTTGGTCACAGGCAGCTGTGCCATCGAGCCTGTCACATAGCGCTCAGATATCAGTGGGCCTCACACAATCCACAAGTGTCCAGTGTCCAAAAGTGTGCGCAGAGATTCAAAATCTCCATTATCCTCTCGTCACTTTGGTCACAGGCAGCTGTGCCATCGAGCCTGTCACATAGCGCTCAGATATCAGTGGGCCTCACACAATCCAAAAGTGTCCACTGTCCACAAGTGTGTGCAGAAATTCTAAATCTCCCCTGTCCTATAGACACCTTGTACCTTGTTTTACATTACTATATAGTTTGTTGGATTTTGTCTACATTTCTACCAAAAATGAGGAAGGCTGGTGGAAGAGGCCGTGGAATTGGGCGGGGGTTGGCAGCTGGTAATGATGGTGTTGGTGGTGGATCTGATGGTAGTGGCAAGAGCAAAATAGGACCGAATGCAGGAGGTGCTGACCCTGCGTCATCGTCTGGCTACATAAGGCCTTGAACGCTTAGTTTTCTAGGAGTTGGCAAACCGCTTTTAAAGGCAGAGCATCAGGAAAAAGTTTTGTCTTACATTGCTGACTCAGCCTCCAGCTCTATCGCCTCTTCTTCTTCAGTTGTAAAAAGTAAAAGCACTGAGTCGTCATTGGAGGCTCATGTTCATGAACCACACCTTTCCTTGTGTCCTTCACCCCAACCAAGATTGAAGGATGACGCAGGCCATACTACTGATTACTCCATGGAGCTGTTTTCACATACCATGCCTGGATTATCAAGTGAAATGGTGAATTACCCAGGCCAAGATGAATCTGACATGGAGTGCACTGATGCACAGCCACTGATGGATGATTCTGCTGGTACATTCACTCAGAGCACTACATTGTCCTCGCAGTGTACAGAGCCAGATTTTGACCCTGATGAGACTCAGGTGCCCCTTCCCGCACACTATACCACCATACACGGTGACACAGAGAAAGGTGCACATGACATAGAAGAGGAGGTGATGGATGACCCAGTTGTTGACCCAGATTGGCATCCATTGGGGGAAGAGGGTGCTGCTTCCAATAGCTCAGATGAGGAGCATCCACAGCAGACATCGACATTGCAACAGCTGTTATCTGGCAGGCCCGGAGCACTCCAAAGACAGGTTCCAAACATCAAAAGAGTTGCTGGACAGCTTGTCCAGAGGGTCAAAAGATCACAACGTGCTAGGCCGCAAAATGTCTGCCAAAGTAGGAAGAGTGCAGTGTGGCACTTTTTTGAACAAAATCCTCATGATCAGGCCAAGGTTATCTGTAAGAAGTGCGCAAAGACCTTTAGCCGAGGGAAAAATCTGAAAAATTTGAATACCAGTTGCATGCTTAGACATTTAACCAGCATGCACTTGCAAGCGTGGACACAACACCAAACCTCAAGTGCCACATGTGCAACTGATCACAACGAAGGTAGTCATCAACGCTACATTGTTTCCCCCACTGTAAGCCCACCGGTTAGCACAGCAGCAAATGTTGAGGTGTCGTTGCAAGACCACAGCAGTCAGGGAATCCCACTGTTATATCAACGAAAGACTGATTCTAGGCCATCAGAAAGAACACCAACTCCATCACCATCATCAACCCTCTCTCAGTCCGCCCTGTCCACCGCTACTTCCACCATATGCAGCTCTCAAGTCCAGCTCACCCTCCCAGACACTATGAGTAGGTCAAGAAAGTACTCAGTCTCTCATCCGCGTACACTAGGGTTGAACGCCCACATTGCCAAACTAATCTCGTTTGAGATGATGCCCTTTCGGTTGGTGGAAAGCACAGCTTTCCGCGAACTCATGGCCTATGCAGTACCACGCTATGACCTACCCAGTCGCCACTTCTTCTCTCGCAAAGCCATCCCAGCCCTCCACCATCATGTGAAAGACCGCATTGTCCATGCACTCAAGCAGTCAGTGAACGGAAAGGTGCACCTCACAACTGATGCATGGTCCAGTCGGCATGGCCAGGGCCGTTACGTGTCCATCACTGCGCACTGGGTTAATGTGGTGGATGCAGGGTCCACAGGGGACAGTGGTGGTGGGACAGTGCTGCCTAGCCCACGGTATAGGAAACAGTTGGCTGTAGGCGTTCGACCCTCCTCCTCCTCCTCCTCCTTCTCCAGAAGCGAAAGCTCGTCCACAGAGCGCAGTCGTACGAGCACTCCTTCTGCAGCTGCCACTGTTGCACACGATGTGTCCCCCTATCGAGCAGCTAGTGGAAAGCGTCAGCAGGCTGTGTTGCAGATGATGTGTTTGGGCGACAGACACACCGCCGAGGTGCTGGCCGAGTACTTGAAGCGACAAACTGAGTCATGGCTGGGCAGTGTACATCTTGATGCAGGCAAGGTAGTTAGTGATAACGGCCGTAATTTTGTGGCAGCCATAGCCCTTTCAAAACTCAGCCACATACCTTGCTTGGCTCACAACTTGAACCTGGTGGTGCAGTGCTTCCTCAAAAATTATCCGGAGTTAACAGCCCTGCTCCAGAAGGTGCGAAGACTGTGCGCGCACATCCGCCGGTCGCCTGTACACTCCGTTCGTATGCAGAAGCTGCAGCGATTGCTCCACCTTCCCAACCACCGCCTCATTATCGATATTGCAACAAGGTGGAACTCCACCCTGCACATGGTGGAGCGGCTGTGCGAGCAGAGGCAGGCCATAATGCATTTGTGGGAGGATACACGGCCAGGCACTTTGAGAGCAGACATGGAGTTGACAGGCGTGCAGTGGTCGAAGCTGAAAGACCTTTGTAAAGTCCTTCAGTGTTTTGAGGAATGCACACGGCTGGTAAGCGCAGACGACGCCATCCTAAGCATGAGCATCCCACTTATGCGTCTGCTCATGCAAACTTTGATGCACCTTAAGGAGCAGGCGTCTGCAGCCAATGTTGATGAGGAGGAAGAGGAGGAGGGAATCCTTGATGACATTCAGCCATTGTCTGCTCAGGGACCTCTCCTGGACGAGGTGGAGGAAGAAGAGGAGGAGGAGGAGGATGATGGGGATGATTACTTAGGGGAGGAGGATGCATCTCGTGGGGCAAGTGAAAATGTTGGCGTGGCAAGGTCTGGTACAGGGATTGTGCGTGACTGGAGGGATGTGGATTTCCAAGAAAGTGCTCCTCCACCCAGCACTCGCAGTGCATCATTGACACCGGGAACATTGGCCCACATGTCAGATTATGCCTTGCGGATCCTAAAAAGGGACCCCCGCATTGCCAAAATGATGAACGATGACGACTACTGGTTGGCCAGCATCCTGTATCCACGCTATAAAGGCAAATTACAAAACATCATGCCACAGGAGAACATTGACCTAATATTGGCTAATAAGCAATCAACTCTGGTAAATCGGTTGCTTGAGGCATTCCCAGCACACAGCAGCGGTGATGGTTCTCACACGAGCCGTACGGGCTGGGGGCAGCTTGGCAGAGGTGTTCGTGGTGCACACAGCAGAAGTGGCGTTGGAGACAGGGGTTTCATGACAATGTTGTGGACTGATTTTTCAAATACCGCTCACACAACTGGTAATACTGCATCGATGGAAAGTGACAGGAGACAGCAGTTGTCAACTATGGTTACAAACTACTTTTCCTCCCATATCGATGTTCTCCCACACAGGTCATTCCCCTTTGACTATTGGGCCGCTAAACTGGACACCTGGCCTGAATTGGCACAATATGCCTTATAAGAGCTCGCTTGCCCAGCTGCAAGTGTGCTATCGGAAAGAGTCTTCAGTGCAGCTGGATCAATCCTGACAGAAAAAAGGACCCGTCTGTCAACCCAAAATGTGGATGATCTAACCTTCATTAAAATGAACCACGCATGGGTTTCCAAGGATTTTGTCCCACCTTCCCCTGATGACACATAGGGTGACAGAAAAATGGCTTGCTTTGGTCCACCTCTTCCTGGTACTTCACCTATTTCGCCTTTTGCATCAGCTGAATGTCCAACATCAACATATGCCACTTTCTAAAACTCCCTAACTGTGCTGCCTCCCCCCCCATGGCTGGGGTCACCACCTACCGCACGACACCGTGCGAGTGCCGTTGCCCTGGACAGGTGGGTAGGCCGACTCTTGGGCGCGGGCACTGGCACAGGGTCCCTCATAGTGCAATCAAGTGTCTCTGACGGTGGTGGTGCACACCCGCCGTCAGACACACCGCTGTACTATGAGGGGCCCAGTGCCAGTACTGACGCCCACGAGTGGGCCCCCCTTGCTTGGGCAGGGCCCCAGCATTTGCAATCTTTACCTCTCCCTGCTCCTCCGCTGTGTAATCTGGGCCGTCAAATCCATACTGTGCCTGACACCGTCTGAGCCTGCCTCCTGAGACATATATTTTGAATGTGTACGCTATCCATACATGTTATCCGGGGATACGGTACCCTTTCTAACCTTTGTGCAATCACGTGCAATCCATACTGTGCCTGACACCGTCTGAGCCTGCCTCCTGAGACATATATTTTGAATGTGTACGCTATCCATACATGTTATCCAGGGATACGGTACCCTTTCTAACCTTTGTGCAATCACGTGCAATCCATACTGTGCCTGACACCGTCTGAGCCTGCCTCCTGAGACATATATTTTGAATGTGTACGCTATCCATACATGTTATCCAGGGATACGGTACCCTTTCTAACCTTTGTGCAATCACGTGCAATCCATACTGGGCCTAACACCGTCTGAGCCTGCCTCCTGAGACATATATTTTGAATGTGTACGCTATCCATACATGTTATCCGGGGATACGGTACCCTTTCTAACCTTTGTGCAATGACGTGCAATCCATACTGGGCCTAACACCGTCTGAGCCTGCCTCCTGAGACATATATTTTGAATGTGTACGCTATCCATACATGTTATCCGGGGATACGGTACCCTTTCTAACCTTTGTGCAATCACGTGCAATCCATACTGTGCCTGACACCGTCTGAGCCTGCCTCCTGAGACATATATTTTGAATGTGTACGCTATCCATACATGTTATCCAGGGATACGGTACCCTTTCTAACCTTTGTGCAATCACGTGCAATCCATACTGGGCCTGACACCGTCTGAGCCTGCCTCCTGAGACATATATTTTGAATGTGTACGCTATCCATACATGTTATCCAGGGATACGGTACCCTTTCTAACCTTTGTGCAATCATGTGCAATCCATACTGGGCGTGAGAACGGCTGGCGAGCTGTTAAGCAAGCTACAGCACCTGTCTAGACAAGTACAGGGATTCCCTAGCGAGGAGACTTATTTGATTGTTTTCAATGTTGGGACAGCAATTTTTGGGGAGCACTATACTCTGGAGAATGATAGATGGGGCCCACCATACACTGGAACATTCCAAAGGTGGACATCAGACACTGGAGCAGCATTTACAGGGCCCATTATACACTAGAGCATTAGAAATTGGGGCCCATTATGTTTGGAGCATTATTTGGGCCCATAAGACAGTGGAGCTTCATCCATGGGGACCAACATATACTGTAGCATTATGTGGAGCTCATCATATACTGTTTCAAACATTATATGGGACCAATGATTCTGTATGGAGAAATAGATGGGCCTCGTCATGAGATGTAAAAAGTGAGGTATTTTTCATTGTACTATACCGCTATTTATCTGCCGTATCGGAGCATGATGAGTTGTGGTATGTGTTAAAGGGGCGCTCTTTCGCCCAGGGCACATGAAAACCTGCAGCCAGCCCTCCCCCCACAACTTTAGCCAAATAACCCCCATTTTTCAGTGCGTAACTTGTATTATGAAGTTAATTAAGGTTGACAAGCTTAAGTAAGAAGAATTGATGCTTTTGGCATTCAAATGGGCACTGTAGGTGTGTTTCCTGTCCTCCTCTCACTGCCGACTTTTATTCCCCATTGACTTACATTGGGTTTCATGTTTCAGGACGACCCCGACTTTTCCCTATAATCGGACGATCTTGCTCGACCCGACTTTTGGAAAAGTCGGGTTTCACGAAACGAAACGCGACCCTAAAAAACCAAAAGTCGCTCAACTCTACCTATCACACATCCTTCATCTCATAGTCCCATGCCTATATACCCATCATACATATCCTCCATCCCATAGTCATGTGCCCATATACCCATCATACATATCCGCCATCCCATAGTCCCGTGCCCATATACCCGTCATACATATCCTCCATCCCATAGTCCAGTGCCCATATACCCATCATACATATCCTTCAACCCATAGTCCCGTGCCCATATACCCGTCATACATATCCTTCATCTCATAGTCCCGTGCCCATATACCCATCATACATATCCGCCATCCCATAGTCCCGTGCCCATATACCCGTCATACATATCCTTCATCCCATAGTCCCGTGCCCATATACCCATCATACATATCCGCCGTAGCATAGTCCAGTGCCCATATACCCATCACACATCCTCCATCCCATAGTCAACCATTATGACATCATAATGAGCGGCGGGGCTTGCAACCTATGATGACATCAGCGTAGCCATGGCAACCATTGTGACATCATAACGAGGGGCGGGGCTTGATATGCACACACTTTTTCCCCAGTATGTAGATAGGGGCAAAATTGTTTGGTGAATTGGAACGTGCGGGGTTAAAATTTCACCTCACAACATAGCTTAGGACGCTCTCGGGGTCCAGACGTGTGACTGTGCCAAATTTTGTGGCTGTAGCTGCGACGGTGCGGATGCCAATCCCGGACATACACACATACACACATACACACATACACACATACATACATACATACATACATACACACACTTGAGCTTTATATATTAGAGAAAAATCTTTTTTTCGAACCTTGTCAATGTCTGGACTAGATTTTAAATTCATATCGCAACTCATTCGATTAATAAAAGTACGAGTTTTCATGGAACATTTCATGTACATCCTCCAATGTCGTGTACATGATACAATGTAAAAGGTGCAATACAGGGACATACATAGGAGAAACTAAACAAAATCTTCAAACAAGGATGAATCTGCATAGACATACGATAAAAAATGAGCTGGACACACCTGTAGGAATACACTTCTCTAGACCTGGACACAGCTTGACAGATCTAAACGTCCTAATATTGAAAGGTCATTTTAATAGTGACAGAGAAAGAAAAATTTGGGAGTTCAAATTTATAAATATGTTTCAATCCCTAACAATAGGATCTCTAATAGAACATTTCCACCTCATTTACATGTGTAACAAAAACCTTAATTTGATTTCCTTGGCCTGTATCACCTCATGTCCTGTTGTAATTCCTATTTTAAATGTTGCCATCTCTTCTCAGTAATTCACTTGTAATCAAGCCTGATGAAGAGGCCTTCTGAGCCCTGAAAGCTTGCTTGCAAATATAATTTCCCTGTTTAGCCAATAAAGGTATCACTCCTTGAATACTTTTCTCAGTTTTTTTGGGGACATAAGTATTTACATGCATGGAAAACACAAAATTGTCTCGGTGACCGCAAACTTTTGAACGGTAGTGTATATACAATTAAAACAATGTTTATCTTGTGGGCCAACCGTGACCCCAGCTACACTCGGTTGGAGCCCTGGAACAAAGAGCCCAAGTACTTTTAACTCGGGTGGACATACAATGTCGAACAACAACAGTTCAGGCCCATGGGCCAATCCTTTCCTGTTCCGGGTAGCCAAATACAGGAAATTACTTTAACCCCTTCACCCCCAAGGGTGGTTTGCACGTTCATGACGGGGCCAATTTTTACAATTCTGACCACTGTACCTTTATGAGGTCATAACTCTGGAACGCTTCCATGGATCCCGGTGATTCTGACATTGTTTTCTCGTGACATATTGTACTTCATGTTAGTGGTAAAATTTCATTCAAATAACTTGCGTTTATTTGTGAAAAAAATGGAAATTTGGCAAAAATTTTGAAAATTTCGCAATTTTCCAACTTTGAATTTTTATGCCCTTAAATCACAGAGATACGGCACACAAAAAACTTGATAAGTAACATTTCCCACATGTTTACTTTACATCAGCACAATTTTGGAACCAAAATTTTTTTTTGTTAGGAAGTTATAAGGGTTAAAAGTTGACCAGCGATTTCTCATTTTTACAACACCATTTTATTTTTAGGACCACATCACATTTGAAGCCACTTTGAGGGGTCTATATGATAGAAAATACCCAAAAGTGACACCATTCTAAAAACTGAACCCCTTAAGGTGCTCAAAACCACATTCAAGAAGTTTATTAACCCATTAGGTGCGTCACAGGAATTTTTTTTAATGTTTAAAAAGAAATGAACATCTACCTTTTTTTCACAAAAAAAATACTTCAGGTTCAATTTTTTTTATTTTACCAAGGGTAACAGGAGAAATTGGACTGCAAAAGTTATTGTGCAATTTGTCCTGAGTACGCTGATACCTGATATGTGGGGGGAACCACTGTTTCGGCGCATGGCAGAGCTCAGAATGGAAGGAGCGCCGTTTGACTTTTTCAATGCAAAATTGGCTGGAATTCAGATTGGACGCCATGTCACGTTTGGAGAGTCCCTGATGTACCTAAACAGTGGAAACCCCCTACAAGTGTCTCCATTTTGGAAACTAGACCCCCCAAAGAACTTATCTAGATATGTGGTGAGAACTTTGAACCCACAAGGGCTTTACAGAAGTTTATAACGTACAGCGGTACAATTAAAAAATCATATTTTTTCCACAAAAATGATCTTTTCACCCCAATTTTTATTTTCCCAAGGGTAACAGGACCCTAAAAGTTATTGTGCAATTTGTCCTGAGTATGCTGATATTCCACATGTGGGGGTAAACCACTATTTGGGCGCATGGCAGAGCTCGGAAGGGAAGCAGCGCCATTTGACGTTTTTGGCTGGAATTGAGATCGGACATCATGTCGCGATTGGAAAACCCCTGATGTATCAAAACAGTGGAAACCACCCACAAATGACACCATTTTGGAAACTAGACCCCCCAAGGAACTTATCTAGATGTGTGGTGAGAACTTTGAACCCCCAAGGGCTTCACAGAAGTTTATAACATAAAGCCGTACAATTAAAAATCATATTTTTTCCACAAAAATGATCTTTTCACCCTCAATTCTTATTTTTCCAAGGGTAACAGCACCCTAAAAGTTATTGTGCAATTTGTCCTGAGTACGCTGATACCCCACATGTGGGGGTAAACCACTATTTGGGCGCATGGCAGAACTTATCTAGATGTGTGGTGAGCACTTTGAACCCCCAAGTGCTTCACAGAAGTTTATAATGCTCGGACGTGAAAATAAAAAAATCATTTTTTTCCACAAAAATGATATTTTTGCCCCCAATTTTTTATTTTCCTAAGGGTAACAGGAGAAATTGGACCCCAAAAATTGTTTTGCAATTTGTCCTGAGTAGGCTGATACCCTACATGTGGGGGTAAAACACTGTTTGGGCGCATGGCAGAGCTTGGAGGGGAAGGAGCACCATATGACTTTTTCAACTCAGAATTGGCCGAAATTGAGATCAGACGCAATGTTGCATTTGGAGAGCCCCTGATGTGCCCAAACAGTGGAAACCCCAATTCTAACTCCAACCCGAACCCCAACACACCCCTAACCCTAATCTCAGCCCTAACCCTAACCCTAGCCCTAACCCTAGCCCTAACCCTAACCCTAACCCTAACCCTAGCTCTAACCCTAGCCCTAACCCTAACCCTAGCCCTAACCCTAACCCTAACCCTAGCCCTAATGGAAAAATGGAAATAAATACATTTTTTTTTATTTTATTATTTTTCCCTAACTAAGGGGGTGATATTGGGGGGTTTGATTTACTATTTATGACAATTTTTATGTTTGGCAGCTGTCGCAGTCTTGAGAGCTATAATTTTTCCGTATTTTGACCCACCGAGTCATGTCAGGTCTTATTTTTTGCAAGACGAGTTGACGTTTTTATCGGTACCATTTTCGGGCACGTGACATTTTTTGATCGCTTTTTATTCCGATTTTTGGGACGCAGAATAAACAAAAACCAGCGTTTCATGAATTTCTTTTGGGGGGGTGCGTTTACACCGTTCCGCGTGCGGTAAAATTGATAAAGCGGTTTTATTCTTCGGGTCAGTACGGTTACAGCGATACCTGATTTAGGTCGTTTTTTTATGTTTTGTCGGTTTTATGCAATGAAAACTATTTTATATAAAAAATAATTATTTTTGCATCGCTTTATTCTGCGAGCTATAACTTTTTTATTTTTTCGCTGATGATGCTGTGTGGTGGCTCGTTTTTTGCGGGACAAGATGACATTTTCAGCGGTACCATGGATATTTATATGTGTCTTTTTGATCGCGCGTTATTACAATTTTTGTTTGGCGGTATGATAATAAATCATTATTTTCTGCTTCGTTTTTTATTTTTATTTTTTAAGGGCTTCGCTAAAGGGGTTAACTAATGGAACAGTTTTATAGGGCAGGTCGTTACGGACGCGGCGATACCTAATATGTGTACTTTTATTGTTTTTTTTTATTATTTTCAAAAAATGAATTTATTGGGGAAAATTTTTTTTTTTTTTTACTAATTTATTTGGCGATTTTTTTTATTTATTTTTACATTTTTTTATTTTTTTTTTTACTTTATTACATAGTCCCAGGTGGGACATCACTGTCCTGTGACAGATCGCTGATCTGTCACATCACAGATCACTGTGACAGATCAGCGATCTGTCACAGGCAGTGCCGAAGGCTTCCTCATGCCTGCGCTTTGAAGCCAGCTTCCTCAGGCCCCCGAAGGCCCCCGTCGCCATCTTGGATTCGGGGGCCTGGAGGAAAGGAGCCCCCCGCAGCAGCGCTGCACATTGCGCTGCCGTGGGGGGCTCAGGGAAGCACGGAGGGAGCCCCCTCCCTGCCGATGCTTCCCTTTAACTCCCGGTACACCGCGATCATGTTTGATCGCGGTGTGCAAGGGGTTAACATGTCGGGGGCGGTCCGTGACCGCCCCTGACACATTGTGCCTGGTGTCAGCTGTGATAATCAGCTGACACCCGGCCGCGATCAGCGGCGCTCACCACGTGGGCGCCGCTGATTGCGGTAGACGTACTATCCCGTCCACGGTCATACGGGCCCGGGTACCGTGGACGGGATAGTACGTCGGATGTCAGGAAGGGGTTAAACACATGTACCAGCAGCCCTCTCAGAAACAGTCCATTTAGTCGTAACCCGACTTGCTTCTCGGGTCCTCCGGCACAGGTTCTCCCCCTCCCTCCTTTTAGTGGAGTGCGGTCCCCTAACCCCTTTCTGCCAGCTGAAGTACTATGTGACCCGGCACAATTTGACCATTTACGGTATAGTACATCATAGCCATCGGCCGTGCACAGAGGTGGTATGCGGCCGGGTGTCAGCTGATTCTCACCGGTGGCACCCAGCAGTAAGTGCCAGGAGCCATCACAGACCACTCCCAGCAATTTAACCCCCGAAATGCTGCGATCGAATATGATCACCGCATTCCTGGAGCAGGCAGAGGGCTGACAGCCCCTCTGCCTTTGAATTGGAGACCCCACAGCGTGACTGGTTGCCAGAGCTAAGAAACTTCCTGTCATGTGCAGTGCATGATCAGGAAGTCCGTCATGTCAGTGCGCAGTAAGTGCAGAGCTGACAACTTCTATAGCATGCAGATGCTGCTTCAGCTGCATGCTATAAAAGCGATCAGCCTTCAAAAAGTGATTGTCACATAGTGGGATAAAGTGTAAAATTCAGAATGAAGAAAAAAAATGTTTTACATAATTGTAGAAATATTTAAAAAACAATAAAAAATATAAAAAAATCAATATTTATTCTATCACTAAATAAGTATTTGAATGAAAAAAATCTAAACAATAAAAGTACACATATTTGGTATTGCCGCGTCTCCAACGACCCGACCTATAAAACTGTCCCACTAATTAACCCCTTTAGTGAACACCATAAAAAACAAGAAAAAAAACAATGCTTTATCATCATATCGCCGAACAAAAAGTGGAATAACACACAATCAAATAAACATGGTACTAATGAATACGTCATCTTGTCCCACAAAAAATGAGCCACCATTCATCTCCATCAGCAAAAAAAAAAAAGTTATAGCTGTCAGAATAAAGTGATGCAAAAACAATTATTTTTTTCTATAAAATAGTTTTCATTAAATAAAAGCGTCAAAACATAAAAAAAAATAAATGAGGTATTGCTGTCATCGTGCTGACCTGAAGAATAAAATTACCTTATCAATTTTACCACACGCGGAACAGTGTAAACGCACCCCTCAAGAAAAGAAATTCATGAATTGCAGGTTTTTGCTCATTCTGGCTCCCAAAAATTGTAATAAAAAGTTATCAAAAAAGTTATGTGCCCGAAAATTATACCAGTAAAAACGGCAGCTCATACCGCAAAAAAGACCTCACATGACTCTGTAGGCCAAAATATGGAAAAATTATAGCTCTCAAAATGTGGTGATGCAAAAACTAATTTTTGCAATAAAAAGTGTCTTTTAAAGTATGACAGCTGCCAAACATAAAGCACGCTATAAGGCTTCATTCACACGTCCTGATATTTCTGGTACCGGAGATGTCAGTGTCCGTGTGTGTAATACTTGCAGCACACGTGTGGCATGTGTGTGCCGCATCAGTACCACACAGACGGTCGACAGGGAAGAAGCGTTGCAGTAAGTGCTGTTCCCCGGCGCCAGGTGCTGAACATGGCCCTCATCATTCACCCCTGCTCTGCCGGCTCTTTCCAAAATGGTGTCACTTGTGGGGGTTTTCCACTGTTTAGGCACATCAGGGGCTCTCCAAACGTGACATGGCGTCCGATCTTAATTCCAGCCAATTTTGCTTTGAAAAAGTCAAACGGTGCTCCTTCCCTTCCGAGGGGAGAATGATAAGAGTTACATTTAACTCGTTAACGACCACCGATACGCCTTTTAATGGCAGCAGTTAACGGTACTTAAACCACAGCGCCGTTTTTTTAACGACGCTGAGGTTCAAAGTTATAGCGCCCCCCAGAGTCGTAGTTTCTCCTGGGTCTCGGCTGCCGGGGGTAGCCAAGACCTCAGAGAACATGACTTTGGTCGGTTTTTACCGACCACGGTGTTGCGATCGCTGTTATTAATGATATAATGGCGACTGCAAAAAAGTTTGATTTTCCATCTAATTTTGAAATAGGGTCCCCGGTCCCCCGATCACCTTCATTGTCCTGCCAGGCCCCCCTGAAGTCCTTCGTGCCGCACTTCTTCCGGGAGAAAATGGCTGGCACATGCGCAGTGCACCTGCCTGTCTCCTCCATACATCTGTGTCCTTGTCTCCCATTACTTACCAACACGCAACCTCCATTCCTCACAAGATCTCCATCTCTACTCCCCTCTTATCTCCTCTTCCCACAATCGCATACAAGCTTTCTCCTGCGCATCCCCCCTACTCTGGAACTTTCTATACTCCAACACATGAGACTCTCACCTACAGTGGAAAACTTCAAAAGAAACCTGAAGACCTACCTCTTCCGACAAGCCTACAACCTGCAGTAACCACCGATCCACCAAACCGCTGCACGACCAGCTCTACCCTCGCCTACTGTATCCTCACCCATCCCTTGTAGATTGTGAGCCCTCGCGGGCAGGGTCCTCTCTCCTCCTGTACCAGTCGTGACTTGTATTGTTTAAGATTACTGTACTTGTATGTATTATGTTTACCCCTCCTTACATGTAAATATACAAAAAAAGAGAAAGGGACTATGCATAAATGTGGGATCACCACGCCAAAAACCAAATATTTGTAAAAATGTAGTTTTTATTATGAAATACACAAAAGGCAGCAAGAAAGCAGCAAAAGACACCACACATAAAAACAATTAAAATAATCTGATCAACATGTAGACCGCTGGCTGCAGAATGTGAAGGCACCAATATAGAACAATAACGTTCTCAATGTCATAACATATAATACAGACAAAATGATGGGGACAAAAAAACACTAATGACTGGACAATTCAATAAGATCCTATACCAACATATAAAGTGCATAGCACATGACACAGAATATCAATCAATATTTCCTGAGAAGAGCCCTGCAATGCTTGAAAAATATCTACTATGAGGAGTATAAATGACAGGTATAACTCCCCATGGAATAAAGTCAGTAGCCCAAAAAAAAGTAGAAAAGGGCTAGTAATGTATGGCAGTTGAAGATCCCAAACAGGAATAAAATACATCACCCAAAGGCACAACAGTCAGTAAGTCCAGTCAGAGGTCGCCCCAGCGTCTGTGTATAGTGCCAGCAGCCACCGCGGGATACAAGGACCCACGCGTTCCGACACCGCTAGGTGTCTTTCTCAAGGTGAGTGCTATTGCAGCCTCTGAGCGCCGCTTATTAAAGTCACAAATCACAAATAAATCCAAACCAGGTGACGGCTGGTGGCATGCAGGGAGAATCATGGAGGCGGATATGACCTCACAGCTTGACACATATCTATTGCGCAGGCGTCGTCGCGCGGCAACCAGAGCACATAGGTTGAAGTCTCGTGAGATTAGAGTATCCCGCGCCTGCGCAATACGGCCGAACGGGTAGCCACAACCAACCTTGTGAGCGCTGTCGGCGTCCATCAAGGATCAACGTCTCATATGATTAACGAGTCACACGCATGCGCGATTCGACCCTCAGATGGCCATGGCGAGAGGGCGGGCATAGTATCAAACATACATATGTGTAAACACCCTTCCAGCATGATGGATAAATATTAGAATAATACACGCTCAAAACCTGTGTGAGATGTATATCCCACAGATGCACACTAAAGCCCAATGGGCACTAAGTTAGCTATTTGTTGGTAATTGCATTTGTAATTGTGACAGCAATTTATTGAAAAACAGGTACCCACACCTGTTTGGTAAAACACACGCATGCACAATCCCCCACAAAAAGGTTTGTCAAGGCAATAAAGACAGATACTGTCCCATAAACCAGATCCATATTTAATGTGGGCTAAACCATTTTACAAGCAACATGAGTCATAGTAGCTAAGCGCTAATCAGGGCTAATTTTATACTGTATATTTCATGTTTGCATGCCAAAGTGTTGCAGAGTGCAACTTTATTTGTTACTTGCAGGTTATTATCTTATGGTAGATAATTTGATGTGTTTAACCCCTTCCCGACATCCGACGTACTATCCCGTCCATGGGACCCGGGCCTGTATGACCGTGGACGGGATAGTACGTCTACCGCGATCAGCGGCGCCCACGTGGTGAGCGCCGCTGATCGCGGCCGGGTGTCAGCTGATTATCACAGCTGACACCCGGCACAATGTGTCAGGGGCGGTCACGGACCGCCCCCAAAACGTTAACCCCTTGTACACCGCGATCAAACATGATCGCGGTGTACCGAGAGTTAAAGGGAAGCATCGGCAGGGAGGGGGCTCCCTCTGTGCTTCCCTGAGCCCCCCACGGCAGCGCAATGTGCAGCGCTGCTGCGGAGGGCTCCTTTCCTCCAGGACCCCGAATCCAAGATGGCGACGGGGGCCTTCGGGGGCCTGAGGAAGCTGGCTTCCTCATGCCTGCAAAGCGCAGGCATGAGGAAGCCTTTTGCAGTGCCTGTGTCAGATCGCTGATCAGCGATCTGTCACAGGACAGAGATGTCCCACCTGGGACTATTTAGTAAAGTAAAAAAAAAAATAAAAAAAAGTGTTAAAATAAAAAATCGCCAAATAAATTAGAAAAAAAAAAAAAATATTCCCCCAATAAATCCATTTTTTGGAAATAATAAAAAAAAAAACCAATAAAAGTACACATATTAGGTATCGCCGCGTCCGTAATGACCCGCCCTATAAAACTGTCCCATTAGTTAACCCTTTTAGAGAACCCCTTAAAAAATAAAAATAAAAAACGAAGCAAAAAATAATGATTTATTATCATACCGCCAAACAAAAAGTGTAATAACGCGCGATCAAAAAGACGCATATAAATATCCATGGTACCGCTGAAAACGTCATCTTGCCCCGCAAAAAACGAGCTGCCACACAGCATCATGAGCAAAAAAATAAAAAAGTTATAGCTCGCAGAATAAAGCGATGCAAAAATAATTATTTTTTATATAAAATAGTTTTCATTGCATAAAACCGACAAAAACATAAAAAAAGACCTAAATGAGGTATCGATGTAACCGTACTGACCCGGAGAATAAAACCGCTTTATCAATTTTACCGCACGTGGAACGGTGTAAACGCACCCCCCCAAAAGAAATTCATGAAACGCTGGTTTTTGTTCATTCTGCGTCCCAAAAATAGGAATAAAAAGCGATCAAAAAATGTCACGTGCCCGAAAATGGTACCAATAAAAACATCAACTCGTCCCGCAAAAAATAAGACCTCACATGACTCAGTGGGTCAAAATACGGAAAAATTATAGCTCTCAAAATGTGGTGAGGCAAAAACTATTTTACAATAAAAAGCGTCTTTTAGCGTATGACAGCTGCCAAACATAAAAACCGCCATAAATAGTAAATCAAACCCCCCGATATCACCCCCTTAGGTAGGGAAAAATAATAAAATTTAAAAAAAAGTATTTATCTCCATTTTCCCGTTAGGGTAAGGCTGTCTGCACACGCTGCGGATTAGGTGCGGATTCATCCGTGCGGATTTTGTAAAATCCGCAGGTGAAACCGCAGGTCAAAAGACCTGCGGTTTTACCTGCGGATTGCTCTGCGGTTTTGTCCTGCGGTTTTTCATCTCCTCAATAGAGGAGATGGCAAACCGCAGGAGAATCCGCAGAAAGAATTGACATGTCAATTCTTTCTGCGGATTGAAAACCGCAGATAATCCGCGTGGAAAATTCCGCACCGTCTGCACTTCGGTTTTTGATTCCCATAGGGAATCATGGTACTGTACACCGCAGCAGAAACTGCTGCGGGTCCGCAGCAGCCAAAACCGCTGCGGAACCGCAGCAAAATCCGCAGCGTGTGCACACAGCCTTAGGGTTAGGGCTAGGGTTAGGGCTAGGGTTAGGGCTAGGGTTAGGGCTCAGATTAGGGTTAGGGGTGTGTTGGGGTTAGGGTTGGAGTTATAATTGGGGGTTTCCACTGTTTGGGCACATCAGGGGCTCTCCAAATGCAACATGGCGTCTGATCTCAATTCCAGCCAATTCTGAGTTGAAAAAGTCAAATGGTGCTCCTTCCCTTCCAAGCTCTGCCATGCGCCCAAACAGTGTTTTACCCCCACATGTAGGGTATCAGCCTACTCAGGACAAATTGCAAAACAATTTTTGGGGTCCAATTTCTCCTGTTACCCTTAGGAAAATAAAAAATTGGGGGCAAAAATATCATTTTTGTGGAAAAAAATGATTTTTTTATTTTCACATCCGAGTGTTATAAACTTCTGTGAAGCACTTGGGGGTTCAAAGTGCTCACCACACATCTAGATAAGTTCCGTGGGGGGTCTAGTGTCCAAAATGGGGTCACTTGTGGGGAGTTTCAATAGTTTAGGTACATCAGGGGCTCTCCAAACGCACATGACACCCGCAGACCATTCCATCAAAGTCTGCATTCCAAAACGTCACTACTTCCCTTCCGAGCCCCGACGTGTGTCCATACAGTAGTTTTCTCCCACATATGGGGTGTCAGCGTACTCAGGCCAAATTGGACAACAACTTTTGGGGGTCCAATTTCTCCTGTTACCCTTGGGAAAATGAAAAAATTGGGGACTAATTGATCATGTTTCTGGAAAAAATACGATTTTTTTATTTTCATGCCCTGGCATTATAAACTTCAGTGAAGCCCTTGGGGGTTCAAAGTGCTCACCTCACATCTAGATAAGTTCCTTAGTGGGTCTAGTTTTCAAAATGGGGTCATTTGTGGGGGGTTTCCACTGTTTAGGTACATTAGGGGCTCTCCAAAGGCAACATGACACCCGCAGACCATTCCATCAAAGTCTGCATTCCAAAACGTCACTACTTCCCTTCCGCGCCCCGACGTGTGCCCATACAGTAGTTTTCTCCCACATATGGGGTATCAGCATACTCAGGACAAATTGGACAACAACTTTTGGGGTCCAATTTCTCCTGGTACCCTTGGGAAAATAAAAAAATGGTGACTAAAAGATCATGTTTGTGGAAAAAATACGAATTTTTTATTTTCACGCCCGGGCATTATAAACTTCTGTGAAGCACTGGGGGGGTCAAAGTGCTCACCACACATCTAGATAAGTTCCTTAGGGGGTCTAGTTTCCAAAATGGTGTCATTTGTGGGGGGTTTCCACTGTTTTGGTACATCAGGAGTTTTCCAAACGCGACATGGTGTCCCATCTCAATTCCAGCCAAAAATGTCAAATGGCGCTGCTTCCCTTCCGAGCTCTGCCATGCGCCCAAATAGTGGTTTACCCCCACATGTGGGGTATCAGCGTACTCAGAACAACTTGCACAATAACTTTTACAGTCCTGTTACCCTTGGAAAAATAAGAATTGAGGGTGAAAAGATCATTTTTGTGGAAAAAATATGATTTTTTAATTGTATGGCTTTACGTTATAAACTTCTGTGAAGCCCATGGGGGTTCAAAGTTCTCACCACACATCTAGATAAGTTCCTTATGGGGTCTAGTTTCCAAAATGGTGTCATTTTTGGGGGATTTCCACTGTTTTGGTACATCAGGGGTTTTCCAAACGCGACATGGTGTCCGATCTCAATTCCAGCCAAAAACGTCAAATGGCGCTGCTTCCCTTCCGAGCTCTGCCATGCGCCCAAATAGTGGTTTACCCCCACATGTGGGGTATCAGCGTACTCAGGACAAATTGCACAATAACTTTTAGGGTCCTGTTACCCTTGGAAAAATAAGAATTGAGGGTGAAAAGATCATTTTTGTGGAAAAAATATGATTTTTTAATTGTATGGCTTTATGTTATAAACTTCTGTAAAGCCCTTGTGGGTTCAAAGTTCTCACCACATATCTAGATAAGTTCCTTGGGGGGTCTAGTTTCCAAAATGGGGTCACTTGTAGGGGGTTTCCACTGTTTAGGTACATCAGGGACTCTCCAAACGTGACATGGCGTCCAATCTGAATTCCAGCCAATTTTGCATTGAAAAAGTCAAACGGCGCTCCTTCCATTCTGAGCTCTGCCATGCACCGAAACAGTGGTTCCCTCCCACATATCCAGTATCTGCGTACTCAGGACAAATTGCACAATAACTTTTGCAGTCCAATTTCTCCTGTTACCCTTGGTAAAATAAAAAAAATTGAACCTGAAGTATTTTTTTTATGAAAAAAGTTAGATGTTCATTTTTTTTTAAATATTCAAAAAAATTCCTGTGACGCACCTAATGGGTTAATAAACTTCTTGAATGTGGTTTTTAGCACTTTAAGGGGTGCAGTTTTTAGAATGGTGTCACTTTTGGGTATTTTCTATCATATAGACCCCTCAAAGTGGCTTCAAATGTGATGTGGTCCTAAAAATAAAATGGTGTTGTAAAAATGAGAAATCGCTGGTCAACTTTTAACCCTTATAACTTCCTAACCCAAAAAAATTTTGGTTCCAAAATTGTGCTGATGTAAAGTAAACATGTGGGAAATGTTAGATATCAAGTTTTTTGTGTGCCGTATCTCTGTGATTTAAGGGCATAAAAATTCAAAGTTGGAAAATTGCGAAATTTTCAAAATTTTCACCAAATTTCCGTTTTTCTCACAAATAAACGCAAGTTATTTGAATGAAATTTTACCACTAACATGAAGTACAATATGTCACGAGAAAAAAATGTCAGAATCACCGGGATCCATGGAAGCGTTCCAGAGTTATGACCTCATAAAGGTACAGTGGTCAGAATTGTAAAAATTGGCCCGGTCATGAACGTGCAAACCACCCTTGGGGGTGAAGGGGTTAATATAAATAATAATGTGTAATATTACCATATATGTACAAGATAATAAGATTTTTATTTTCCAAAACTTATTCTTAACAAGAAATATTTTAGGTGCGTTTATAACTGGATTCAGAATATAATAATTGCAGAAGTCCATGTTTAAGAGAAATCTTCACTGTATTACAGTAGAGTCTTCATTGTAAATACGGAGAGGTTGAAATCAAAATGAACAAAACTCATACACAGGAGTAAGGTGTATGTGTAAAGGGTTCTCTAAACTTTATTGAGTTACATAGCAAAGACGTCAAACAACTAATATAATGAATGATGCACATATGCAAATAAATCAACTTCAGTTGGTGAATCTAAAGGGTGGGCCATTTATATGGACACACCAAAATAAAATGGGAATGGTTGGTGATATCAAATTCCTGTTTGTGGCACATTAGTATATGGAATGGGGAAACTTTAAGATGGGTGGTGACCATGGTGGCCATTTTGAAGTCGGCCATTTTGGACGCAACTTGATTTTTTTTCAATGGGAAGATGGTCATGTGACACATCAAACTTATTGAGAATTTCACAAGAAAAACAATGGTGTGCTTGGTCTTAATGTAACTTTATTCTTTCATGAGTTATTTACAAGTTTATGACCACTTATAAAATGTGTTCAAAGTGCTGCCCATTGTGTGGGATTGTCAATGATACCCTCTTCTCCCACTCATAACACACTGATAGCAACACCGCAGAAGAAATGCTAGCACAGGCTTCCAGTATCCGTTGTTTCAGATGCTGCACATCTCGTATCTTCACAGTATAGACAATTGCCTTCAGATGACCCCAAAGATAAAAGTCTAAGGGGGTCAGATTGGGAGACCTTGGTGGCCATTCAACTGGCCCACGACGACCAATCCATTATCCAGGAAACTGTTCATGTAGAAATGCTGGGACCTGACACCCATAATTGATGGTATGGTGTGGTATATGGGGTACAAAGATAGTGGGGCCATTCTTCATCAATGGAAACCTCAATGCCACTGGATATCTGAAATTGCTACATGATGATGTGTTGCCCTCTTTATGCACTGAAGATGGCACATTCTCTGAGTTTTTCCAGCAAGATGGTGCATCACCACATTATGGGTGTCAGGTCCGAGCATTCCTACAAGGAATCTGACCCCCTTAGACTAGTATTTCTTCTGAGGTGTTGCTATCAGTGTGTCAAGAGTGGGTGAAGAGGGTTGCATTGACACACAACACAACACAATGGGCAGCACTTTGAACACATCTTATAAGTGGTCATAAACTTGAAAATAACTCATGACAGAATAAAGTTACATTAAAACCAAGCACACCATTGTTTTTCTTGTGAAATTCTCAATAAGTTTGATGTGTCACATGTCCCTCTTCCCATTGGAAAAAATAAAGTTGGATCCAAAATGGCTGAATTCAAAATGGCCGCTTGTTGTGAGTTCATTTTCCCCTTCACAGTTGATGTCTGATGAACTCCCTCTGCCTGGTGAAGAGAGGTAGTGAAATTGATTGGGTTGAGAAGAACCTGTCATCTGAACAGGTGGAGGCTGATTGGACACCCGGAATCACTGAGTGGATATAAGGCAGCCGACGCCCTACAGGGGTTGCTGGTGATCCTTTCTGCTCTGAGCTCTTGCAACCAGTTAGTCCTGTCTACTGAAAGCTAAGTTTTTGCTCTCTTATTTTTCCATGAGATTTTGTCTGTTTGCTTCGTGTTTTGTGTTCAGCCTGCCTTTGTTGGGACGGGTTGAGCTCCATTTTTGTCTCTGATCAGTTAATCTCTTTGCTCTGTTTTCAGAATATACCTGAGTGCTGATATAGTGATTTTGAAGTCTAGCGACTTCAGGGCCTTTTGCCCTATCAGACAGTTGGGACATTTTTGGTAGGGTTTTTTGCGGATTGCAGCCAGCATCTTTTCTGTCCTTTCCTATTTAGTTAGTTGGGCCCCATCGTTTGCTCAACCTGTCTTTCTGTCTGTGTTTGTGTTTTCATCTGTTTTTCACCGACAATACATGTTGGGGGCTGTCTATTGCTTTGGGGTCTGCTCTGGGGCAGTTTAGACTTCCTCTTTCTTTCTTTAGACTTATTTAGTTCTCCGGCTGTGAACGAGGGGTCTAGGGCACCGTAGGAACCCCCCACGGCTACTGTTAGTTGTGGTGAATAGGATCAGGGGTCTGCAATCTGATAGCTACCAACCTCTCCGGTTTTCTGGACTTAGCTTGTATTTTTGTTTTTTCCTCCTTCGGTGACTCATTCATAACAGAATCACCAGCCATAAAAAAACAAAAAGTAAGCTAAGCCCAGAAAACTGGAGAGATTGGTAACTAGCGGATTGCAGACCCCTGATCCTATCCACAACAACTAGCAGTAGCCGTGGAGTGTGCCTACGGTGGTCCTAGACGCATTGTCATGGCCAGAGAACTAAATAAGCCTAAAGAAAGAAAGGGAAAATCTAAACTGCCCCAGAGCAGACCCCAAAGCAATAGACAGCCCCCAACATGTATTGTCGGTGAAACAAGATGAAAACACAGACACAGGTAGAAAGATAGGCTGAGCAAATGATGGGGCCCTCGCTAACTAGAAAGGACAGGAAAGAAAAGCTGCTGTCTGCAATCACGCAAAAAAACCCTGCCAAAAAGAATGTCCAACACGTCTGATAGAGAAAGGCCCTGAAGTTGCTAGACTTCAAATCACTATATCAGCACTCAGGTATATTCTGAAGACAGAGCAAAAGAGATCAACTGATCAGAGACAAAATGGGGATTCAGCCCAGTACCAGCCAGGGCTGGCTGAGCACAAAAGCTAAGTAAACCAGACAAAAACTCATATGAACAATAGCAGAGAAAACTTAGCTTTAGGAAGGCAGGAACCAAACTGGAAACCAGGAGCCACAGTCAGGAAAAATCACCAGCAAGAAACTAGGTAGTCGGCTGCCTTAAATCCAATCAGAAACTCCTGATGTCCAATCACAGTCCTCTTCCTCAGGTGGCCGGTCTCTGCCATTTAGATCAGCTTCATTATCTCCCTTCACCAACAGAGGGAGTCCAGATAGAGAACTCACTACTCCTCTGTCAGCACAGCCAGCTCCATAACCCTCACCAGAAGCTAGAGGCAAACCCGAAAATGAGCTCACAACAGGCCGCCATGGTCACCATCCATATTGAAAAGTTTTCCCCCTCCCATATACTAATGTGCCACAAACAGGAAGTTGATATCACCAACCATTCCCATTTTATTTAGGTGTATCCATACTATTTCAGCTATCCAGATAGTGCCACACAAGCATGAGTCCAAACCGATTTAATTTAGTTCTTGAAATATGAAAGTGAGCAGATTCTCAAAATATAACATTCTGGGCATTATGCCAAGAAAAGCTTTGCACTAATAAAAAGACAGCATAATAATCTGAAAATATGCAAAATGGAGTGAGAAAGCATAAAAAACGGTGAACACTCTAGCATGTTTTATGCCTTTCATACAGATAGGACTAGCATATTTAAATGGATAAGTGAGCAAGGCAATGAACTGCTTGCGCTACTTGCTGTAACACTACCATAGTCGCCGCTTCCTCCCACTAATACAGGAAGCTCAGTGATACAGATGCATACCACTCACTGTCCCTGTAAAAGTTGTATGGCACTATATACATTTTTTCCCTGAGTGGTGACTGCAGACTGAGACCATTGCCAAATATATTGTATTGCAAAATATGTATTGCATAAAAAACAACAGATAATTTTATAGATATGTAAATCGAGTCTGGCATTAAAGCTAAAAACGCATCAAATATTTGGCTGTCTCTAATAATAAAATGCTTAGTCTTTTCTACCATTTCAAGAAAAAACAAGAACAAGTTTAGATTCTAAAGCACATTTCATACCACATTAAAACATTGACAAAGTAGGATTGAAAAAGCCAGCTGGATCACTGCCTGCACCCCTTGAAGCAGGTTATCTGATGGAGAGCAGACATGGAGTGTGAACACAGAGTAATTAACTGGTAGCTGTCAATGTTGGAATCATTTCGGCCAGCAGATGTGTTCCTGTATGCCTCCACTTGCACATAGATGTTAAAAGCAGGGTCATCAATGCTTTCATCCTTGTGCAGCTGCTCTGTCTGTACTGAATATGCGGGACATGGTAAAATAATATTTTAAAGTTTTTGTATTATAATTCTCATTTTGCAGAATCCTAGATATATCCATGAACAGGGAGGATATTTGCATCTGTGGATAAAATTCCAAAACAATTTGTAGCTGGAAACCCACAGGAGCATGATATGTCCCTGACTTATGGATATATCATATTCACGTGTGGCATATATAGAATGCTTGAAGGATGTTCCGAAAGATGACGGCCATATTGTTTCTATAGGAAGTTCATGTGGAAAATATAACCAGCAGCAGAAATGAAAGCTAAAGTCAAGCTGGAATCAAATCTCTTCAGCCGTCCCCATCTTGCCTCAGTGGAGGGAGGACTGAGAAGTCTGATGAGACCACTTATAACATCCCCCTACCGAATATCATTGTCAGACCACAGGAGAAGCAACATGTACTGTATTTCAGATCTGCCCATATATTTTACAACCTTCTCCTCCATCAGAAATGCTCACAGATCCGATTTATAAGGCTTAGCTGTAAACGTAACCTCAAACCCTGAAAAAAGCAAGGATAGCCTAGTTGTGTTACCCTGTATATGCTAGAGTGCAAAGAGATTACCTACCAGGTGCCCAGGAAAGACGGCTGGCATGTGTGCTAATGTGTGACCCAGGGCAGACGTCTCGCTGATCTATCAAAATGGCAAGTTATGACAGAGAAAAGTGGGGTGGATCTGAGAACTGGCTGTGGTGTTCACTTAACTCATTGTTAGCCTATTGGGATAGGTGAGAGGATGATTGAGCGCGAGAATCAGAATCCTGGTTTTTCGTAGCATCTATGACACATGTGTCGTGAGCAAGTGGTGTTCATCATAAGTAATTGTTGGCAGCAGAAGTGGTGTTTCTGACCCCAACCATTCACAAAAGTCCATGAAATTCCCCTGGAGTAAAAGAATCGCCCCCTATTAGGCAAAAGTTATTTGTGCTCATCTTATCCTAAAAAGAGACAAAAATGGCTATACAACTAAAAGAGATTAAAGAGAACTTGTCATGTCCCAAAACACCACATGGAGTTAATCAGCAGGTTAATAGCTTTCTGAAGCCATGCAGACACTGTACTGAAAGTCCAGCTACCAGGAGAGAAAAAAAACGTTCTACCTCCCGGCAGCCCACGGCTTTCAGTCTTAGAGCTCCGTCAAGAGAGCAGACCGAATGAGGAGCAGTTGCTCTTTTAAGGTCAAACAAAGGAGTAGAATTGCTGACAGGAGTGGTCCCAGACCTGTCTGTAAGATCTTAGTACATCTTCTAGAAAAAAATACAAAAGTCCTGGATAACCCCTTCAATAATGAATACAATTAATTAGAGAAGGAATTTACTCTTGTGTAAAACAATTCTACCATTGGGCGCCTCTTGCAAGAGCTTGGACCATTGATATACATGTCTTCTTTAGGTCACTGTTAGAAAGGATGTAGAGTGAGTGGAATAATGAGGGGGAACAATTTATAATTGAACCGATCAATCTCCAAACTTTAGTGCTGTTTAGCTTACCAGAAGAGACCAAATTCATAACTATAAAATACATAATCTGTAACACAAAGAAGAGGCTCATACTCTTCGCAGCACTAAAAAGGGGCTCTAAGTTTGGGTTTCGAAAACTGGACCCCGAGGCTCGCATCTGTCTGGTGTGCATCCAAAGAGAATGGAGTAACAAGCACATTGCGATACAAAATATTAGAAATGGTGGACAGGATCCGAGGAGAGAAATATGGAATTGTTTTTGCAGGTTTACATAAAGTTTATTATTGTATGGATTTGCTTTTTCCATTGCAGAGGTAGTAAAATTCATTGGCTCAAAGTCATACATAGAAAATCCAAACAGGATACTACAAGAGAGTGAAATGATGATCGAAACTATGAGGAACAATTGGATTCCGATAGAGAGCTTTGTCTTCAAGAATGTCAAGAACTTCCACTCGTAGCTTGTGATCTTCACACAGTAAAAGATACAAAGGACGGTGGCAAACCAGAAATTGGTGTAGGTAAAAAATATCAACATGAGTCTCACTGCCATTACAGTAACAAAATCTTGCAGAATCCATGGACAGCACACAAAAACAATGAAAGTGAAGAATACACAAAAAAGACACCAGCTCCTCGACACTGATAAACAACCCAGGATCTTGTGATAGGTATTCAGAGATCTCGAAAGTTTCCATTTCTGAAGGACAGCGACCAAAATGATCATATTCACTGTGATCCCCGCAAAGCATTCAGCATACAGCACCACTGTCAATGCAAGTTCAAGTTGAAAATTCATTATATTAATGATGTAATTTTTTTCCTCCGATATTAGATACTTGATCTGAAGTTGTTTTGCAAGCTATGTGTGAGGATCCAGATCTGATGGCTTTTTTTTATAGTGACGCTATGTCTATCATTTATGAAAATTTATAGATTGCTTTGGTTCTGTAGGCAAATCTTTTATCCTGTAAGTTAGCTGATGAAAATATGATAGTATAAATAGCCAGTTGTTAAAAGGAGAGTGCCAGTCCAATAGACAGTTTAACCCCTTAAGGGGGCAGCCAATTTTCATTTTTACTATTTCATTTTTTCTTTTTTTTTTCCAAGAGTCAAATATGTTTTTTTCCATAAAAATATCTGTCATTGTCTGATCCACTAGACCGCAAAGCAGACACCTTCCTCAGACGGTCGTGTGAAGCGTGCATAGGGGCCTTTAAACCAGCTATAGCAGCCACTTGCACAGCAAGGTCCATGATAGTATGGTTGGACGAGCTGGAGGATAAAATAAAGAGCGGAGCATCTAGAGATAAACTTCTTTCCTCCATTCCCCTAATTAAGGGGGCAGCCGCCATCTTATCCGACGCCTCAGCTGACTCCCTCCGTCTATCTGCCAGAACGGCAGGTTTAACCAACACAACCCGAAGGGCCCTATGGTTGAAGGGTTGGAGAGGTGACGTACAAACTAAAACCAAACTCTGTACTATGCCGTGTCAGGGTAAGTACCTGTTTGGCACACAGTTGGATGACATCCTAGCAAAAGCGGGTTGAGAGGAAGAAAGGATTCCCTAACCCATACATTCCCTTTAACAGGAGAGACTTCAGGAAGCCTCCATTTGGGAAGAAAAAGGATTTCAGATCCCAGGAACGTTGGGGTAATAAAGATGCCAAATCGAGAGGCAACTTATTCGGAAAGCGTCCCTTTAGGCCAGGGGACAGGTTCCGGTAGCGATAAAACACTGGTAGGTAGTGTTGAGCTTTCTGATACCGCAAGTATCGGGTATCGGACAATATTAGCTGTATCGGAATTCCGATACTGACTTCCGATACTTTTTTCATATCGAATACCGGAATCGGAAGTTCCCATAATGCTATCATTCCGCTCGCTTTGATTCAGCCAATGGGAATCCTCAGAAGTGTGGGCACATCCTGTTAGGCATGTAGGCATGTTAACTATTGGCATGGCTGTGATTGGCTGCTGAAATGATGTCATGATGCACTATAAAAGCCACGGCCGCCGCCATTTCTGGTCACTCTGCTGTGAATTCAGTTAGGGACAGGCTGCTGTTGAAGACTGTGAGGGACAGTTAGAAACAGCGATTCTCAAAACAATATTGTGCTTTACCCAGGCTACATAAACCACCACTGTAGCTTGCTTTTCCCTAGCAGCAGTGTTCACAGCTGTCTGCAAGGGCTGTGTGAGTGCAGCTCACGCTGTGGAGTGGGTCCTGCAGCCACGTCTGGTTGTAGGCCGTGCCTCACTGCTGCTTAATACATATTTTTCTTTTTGAGCTGCTTGTTTTTAAAAAATTCTATCTAGTGTGCTTCCATCCGTATCCATATACGTTGGTTGCAAACACTAGTAGTAGACAGCGGAGCCTTTCTGCAGCCTTTCAGTGCTAGTGCCCACTTAGCTGCACTGTTCACGGCTGTCTGAGTGGTCTCTGACAGTGTGTGAGTGCAGCTCACGCTGAGTAGTGTGTCCTGCAGCTACGTCTGGTTGTAGGCCGCTCAGCGTGTCACTGCCTCACACATTTTTCTTTTATTGCAGCTCATTTTTTCTCCTATTAGTGTGCATCCATCCGTATCCATCTACGGTGGTTGCAAACACTCTAGGAGTACATAGCGGAGCCTTTTTGCAGCCTGTCAGTGCTAGTGCCCACTTAGCTGCACTGTTCACGGCTGTCTGAGAGGTCTCTGACTGTGTGTGAGTGCAGCTCACGCTGAGTAGTGTGTCCTGCAGCTATGTCTGGTTGTAGGCCGCTCAGCGTGCGTCACTGCCTCACACATATTTTTCTTTAATTGAAGCTCATTTTTTCTTCTCCTATTAGTGTGCATCCATCCATATCCATCTACATTGGTTGGTTGCAAACACTATATAGGAGTAGATAGAGGAGCCTTTTTTCTGGCTTGTGCCCTTCAGCTGCAGCCAGATTAGTATTACCCAATTTTTTTGGAGCCTCATCTTTTGCATTGTAGGTTACCTGCCTGCATTGTAATAGCTCCAGAAAGTTGGTGATACTCTGACTTTTAAATCTTTGGTCACATACTTTTAGTTTCCCCCCCCCCAAAAAAAAACAACAAAGTTCACCAAACCCTACATCTGAAAGTTGTGTAGGCCACATAAGCTCCCATTAAAGTGTAGTCGACACACACACTTCATAAAATTAGTGTTTCTTATACCTGTAACCAGCTGTTCAGGAATAAGCACACTAAGGCCCACCTTTGTACTTTTCTGCCTATCTTTCTCAGTCTAGCAAGATGAAGAAGGCAGGGAGTAAGGCACGTGGCCGTGGGCGTGGAGTTTCAGCAGGGAAAGGACGTGGGGATTCAGCAGGGAGAGGACGTGGGGATTCTGTGCCTGCTGTTGGCACCAGTGGATCAGCATCCCGCAGTTTTAGCAGGCAACAGTCCTTTATGCGCAGCTTTGTAGGACCTCACCGTACCCCACTGCTGCGGGAGGAACAAATTGAAGCCGTTGTCGGATGGATGGCAGCTAACGCATCGACTTCAATTACTTCTACATCCTCTCAGGGCCAGAGCACCGAAGAGCAACCATCTGTCTCTTCACCACCTGCCAAAGTGCCCAGGCAGTCAGAGAGCCCTGGACAGGAGCCATCACAGTCTCTACTTCTGTTCTTGGAATCTGTTGGTTTGGAAAGAGGGGGCCAGCCAAGCAGCATTCCAGAATGTGAAGAAGAGGGAGTATGCAGTGATGAGCAACTTCTTTGTCCCTCTGAATCTGAAGAGGTGGGTGGGCCAGTGCCTATGGTCAGCACACCTCAGTATGCATCAGATGATGACGAGACTCAGTTACCACTTTCTGGTGCGTACGGTGCTGGCGAGACAACCCAGGAGAAGCAGGTGTTTGAAGAGGGGAGTGTAGATGATGAGGTCCTTGACCCATCATGGCGTGAGGAACAGGAAGGTGGTGGGAGCAGCTCTGAGGAAGAGATTCCCCGAACAGCCAAAACCGGGGGGAGAGGGAGGGGGCAGACTTGGTTGTCTGTAGCCCCCACTTCGGCACCCGTTAGGAGCATTCCACTTTCAAAAGGCAAAACGGGCGCTCCCAAGACTTGCAGTGCGTGGTCCTTTTTTGACACAGTTGCAGATGACATTTGCTTTGTCAAATGCAAGCTGTGTCATCAGAGAGTCAAAAGAGGGAAAAATGTCAGCCACCTCAATACCACTAATATGTGGAAACATGTGCGGACCAAGCATGAGCTGGAGTTACACAGACAAACTGAAGACGTAGGCCAACGTACAGCACCACCTACCACCTCTTCAGCTCGTGTTGGGACCTCTTCCTCCAGCTCACACACAGCTGGTTCGGCTTCCTCACAGGATCGCCAAGGAAGAACCTCTGGCACTGTTGTCCGGAGACCCTGTGACATTCCACCCACAGCACCACGTTCCCAGTCATCCTCACACTCCCAGGCCACTCGGCAGCCATCGGTAGCACAGGCATGGGAGAAAAGATGGCCATACTCGGCAAACCATCCCCGAGCACAGGCTCTGAATGCTGGCATTGCCAAACTACTGGCCCTTGAGATGCTGTCATTCAGGCTGGTGGAGACTGACACCTTCTGGGACTTCATGGCATTGGCAGTCCCACAATATACCGTGCCGAGCCGCTTTTATTTCAGCAGGCGAGCCGTCCCTGCCCTGCAGAAACATGTGGAGGCAAGCATAAAACATGCGCTACTAAACGCCGTCAGTAGCAAGGTCCACCTGACCACTGATGCGTCCAGTAACCATGGACAGGGACGATACCTTTCCCTCACTGCCCATTGGGTCAATGTTGTGGAGCCGGGTACAGGTCTGGAGAGTGGCGATCTACGTGTTCTGCCAACTCCACGGATTGCAGGAATCCAGTCTGTACATATTGACTCCTCCTCCTACTCCAGTTCCTCTGAAACAGCGCAGCAGGAGCCTGTTACGACTGATATGAGCACAGCCGTGGCCAAACGTCAACAGGCTGTACTGAAATTAATTTCATTGGGGAATCGAAGCCACACAGCGCAGGAGCTCTGGAATGCCATCAAGCAGAAGAGCGACATGTGGTTTGTGCCAGCGAATCTCCAGCCAGGCTTGGTAGTGTGTGACAATGGCCGAAATCTGGTGGCAGCTCTTGGCCTAGGCAACCTCACTCACATCCCATGTCTGGCACATGTGCTCAACTTGGTCGTGCAGAGCTTTCTGAGGGACTATCTGGATCTTGATGCACTGCTGCACAAGGTCTGCATAGAGTGCGCTCACTTGCGTCGTTCCAGCACGGCAAGATCGCGCCTTGCTGCTCTGCAGTGCCGATTACGCCTTCCGGAACATCGCATCATATGTGACCTACCCACCAGGTGGAATTCAACGTTACATATGTTGGAGCGGTTGTGTGAGCAGCAGGCAGCAGTCATGGAGTACCAGCTGCATCAGGTGCAAACAAGTCGCAATGTGCGCCGGTCACACTTCAGCACCACTGAGTGGGCCTCTATGAAGGACATCTGCTTCGTTTTGCGTGCCTTCGATGATTCCACGTGGATGGCGAGTGCAGATGATGCACTAGTCAGCATGACTGTCCCCCTTATCTGCATGCTTCAAAAAACACTGCAAGCACTAAGGGAGGAGGTTTTGGAAGAGGTGGAGGATGAGGAGTCCCAAATGCCATCTGCTTCTGGACAGTCTGCGCTACGTGCTTCCTCACAAAGGCCTAGGCAGGGGACACTTTGTGAGGAGGATGAGGAGGAGTCGATGGAGGAGGAAGACATCTCTCCACAGGAGGGAGGTACACAAAGCTCTAGTCAGTATGTACAGCGAGGGTGGGGTGATGCAGAGCAGGCAGAGATCACGCCTCAAGCAGGGGACAGTGGTTCTTTGGCAGTTGGGAGTCTGCAGCACATGGTTGACTTCATGCTGCAGTGCCTGAGAAACGACCGCCGCATCGCCCACATTCTCTACACGGCTGATTATTGGGTGTACACCCTCCTAGATCCTCGCTACCGGGACAACTTGCAAATCCTCATACTAACGTTGAACCGGGAGCGTAAACTGCGGGAGTACCAAGACACACTGGTGCAGTCCGTCATGTTTTCCATTCCACCCGACAGCAGTGGTGCTAGTGCTTTACAAAGCACCTCTGTGCGTCGAGCCAGTGGAGGAAACTCGGCACAAAGGGGAGCAGAGGCAGCGCCTCAGCACAAGGCAAGACCACTATGGCCCAAATGTGGCAAAGTTTTGTGTGTCCGCCACAATTGTCTACACCATCACTGACGGCTCCAGTCAGCAGGCGGCAACGTTTCCGTCAGATGGTGACAGACTACATGTCTTGCCCTGTGACTGTACTCCGAGATGGCTCTTCCCCCTTCAAGTTTTGGGTTTCTAAGCTGGATACATGGCCAGAGCTTAGCCAGTATGCATTGGAGGTGCTGGCTTGCCCTCCTGCCAGTGTATTATCGGAACGCGTCTTTAGTGCCACAGGTGATGTACTAACAGACCGTCGCACGCGACTTTCTTCCGATAACGTCGACCGGCTTACTTTTCTGAAAATGAACAAGGCCTGGATCTCCCCAGAATTTGCCAGAATTGGTTGGCAACTGTATCCAGGTCTCCTGTTGTGTTCATGTTTCTACCACCTGAACCATAATCCCTGGGCTTCAACACAGCCAGTTGTCGCTCAGATGTGTCGTCTGCACAGAGAAAAACACTAGCTCCTGTGTTAGTGGGGTTCAGTAACGCCAGCTGCTCCCCTGCTGTGTGGACGGCAAAGTCTCCTGCTCCATCCACATTCAAACTACTACTGATTTTTAACCCTGCTCCACTTAGGCCTCTGGCTCCACTGTCTCTAGTATTTCCCCTGGCCTCCAACCCCGCCAGTGACAGCTCTTAAGTGGCGTCTGCATAATCCACACTTGTTCCAGTGTTACTTGGCCTCAGTCACGTCAGTTGATCCCCTGATGTGTGTCCGGCAAGGTCTCCTGCTCTGTCCACATTCCCATTACTAGTGGTGTGAATGAGGACAGAGCAGGAGACCTTGCCGGACACACATCAAGGGATCAACAGACAGGACTGAGCCACAGTTACACAGGAACAAGTGTGGATTGTGCTGACGCCACTTCAGAGCTGTCACTGGCGGGGTTGGAGGCCAGGGGAAATACTAGAGACAGTGGAGCCGGAGGCCATAGTGGAGCACGGTTACAATCAGTTGTAGTCTACTACCTCTATAAAACGTGCTGCAAGTTGGCCTCAGCCAGTTCCATGCCTCATCCTGGGCTCCAACAACGTCAGTTGGTGTTCAGAAGTGCCGTCTTCACAGAGAAAAACACACTCGCTCCTGTGTCAGTGGGGTTCAGTAATGCCAGCTGTTCCCCTGCTGTGTAGACGGCAAAGTCTCCTGCTGCCTCCACATGCCAACACCATCAGGCCTCAGCCTGCTCCATGCCTCATCCTGGGCTCCAACAACGCTAGTTGGTGTTCAGAAGTGCCGTCTTCACAGAGAAAAACACACTAGCTCCTGTGTCAGTGGGGTTCAGTAATGCCAGGTGTTCCCCTGCTGTGTAGACGGCAAAGTCTCCTGCTGCCTCCACATGCCAACACCATCAGGCCTCAGCCTGCTCCATGCCTCATCCTGGGCTCCAACAACGCCAGTTGGTGTTCAGAAGTGCCGTCTTCACAGAGAAAAACACACTCGCTCCTGTGTCAGTGGGGTTCAGTAATGCCAGCTGTTCCCCTGCTGTGTAGACGGCAAAGTCTCCTGCTGCCTCCACTTGCCAACACCATCAAGCCTCAGCCTGCTCCATGCCTCATCCTGGGCTCCAACAACGCCAGTTGGTGTTCAGAAGTGCCGTCTTCACAGAGAAAAACACACTAGCTCCTGTGTCAGTGGGGTTCAGTAATGCCAGGTGTTCCCCTGCTGTGTAGACGGCAAAGTCTCCTGCTGCCTCCACATGCCAACACCATAAGGCCTCAGCCTGCTCCATGCCTCATCCTGGGCTCCAACAACGCCAGTTGGTGTTCAGAAGTGCCGTCTTCACAGAGAAAAACACACTGGCTCCTGTGTCAGTGGGGTTCAGTAATGCCAGCTGTTCCCCTGCTGTGTAGACGGCAAAGTCTCCTGCTGCCTCCACATGCCAACACCATCAGGCCTCAGCCTGCTCCATGCCTCATCCTGGGCTCCAACAACGCCAGTTGGTGTTCAGAAGTGCCATCTTCACAGAGAAAAACACACTCGCTCCTGTGTCAGTGGGGTTCAGTAATGCCAGCTGTTCCCCTGCTGTGTAGATGGCAAAGTCTCCTGCTGCCTCCACATGCCAACACCATCAGGCCTCAGCCTGCTCCATGCCTCATCCTGGGCTCCAGCAACGCTAGTTGGTGTTCAGAAGTGTCGTCTTCACAGAGAAAAACACACTAGCTCCTGTGTCAGTGGGATTCAGTAATGCCAGCTGTTCCCCTGCTGTGTAGACGGCAAAGTCTCCTGCTGCCTCCACATGCCAACACCATCAGGCCTCAGCCTGCTCCATGCCTCATCCTGGGCTCCAACAACGCCAGTTGGTGTTCAGAAGTGCCGTCTTCACAGAGAAAAACACACTCGCTGCTGTGTCTGTGGGGTTCAGTAATGCCAGCTGTTCCCCTGCTGTGTAGACGGCAATGTCTCCTGCTCCGTCCACATGCAAACTACTACAGATTTGTAACTTTGGTCAACTTAGGCCTCTGGCTCCACTGTCTCTAGTATTTCCCCTGGCCAACAACCACACCAGTTACAGCTGTGAAGTGGCGTCTACACAATCCACACTTGTTCCTGAGTTACTGTGGCTCAGTCCCGTCAGTTGATCTCCTGATGTGTGTCCGGCAAGGTCTCCTGCTCTGTCCACATTCACATTACTAGTAGTGTGAATGAGGACTGAGCAGGAGAGCTTGCCAGACACACATCAGGGGATCAACAGACGGGACTGAGCCACAGTTACACAGGAATAAGAGTGGATTGTGCAAATGCCACTTCAGAGCTGTAACTGGCGGGGTTGTTGGCCAGGGGAAATACTAGAGACAGTGGAGCCGGAGGCCATAGTGGAGCACGGTGACAATCAGTAGTAGTCTACAACCTCTATAAAACCAGCTGCAAGTTGTCCTCCGCCTGCTGCATGCTTCATCCTGGGCTACAACACAGCCAGTTGTAGCCTGGAAGTGCCGTCCGCACAGATATAAACACTCGCTCCTGTGTCTGTGGGGTTCAGTAACGCCAGCTGTTCCCCTGCTGTGTGGACGGCAAAGTCTCCAGCTGCCTCCAAACTCACACTACAACGCTTTTTCTCCTCGCTCCAAGTAGGCCTCAGCCTGCTCGAAGCATTGATCCTGGGTTACAACACAGACAGTTGTAGCCTGGAAGTGCCGTCCGCACAGATATAAACACTCGCTCCTGTGTCTGTGGGGTTCAGTAACGCCAGCTGTTCCCCTGCTGTGTGGGCGGCAAAGTCTCCAGCTGCCTCCAAACTCACACTACAATGCTTTTTCTCCTCGCTCCAAGTAGGCCTCAGCCTGCTTGGAGCATTGATCCTGGGCTACAACACAGCCAGTTGTAGCCTGGAAGTGCAGTCCGCACAGATATAAACACTCACTCCTGTGTTAGTGGGGTTCAGTAATGCCAGCTGCTCCCCTGCTGTGTGGACGGCAAAGTCTCCTGATCCATCCACATTCAAACTACTACTGATTTTTAACCCTGCTCCACTTAGGCCTCTGGCTCCACTGTCTCTAGTATTTCCCCTAGCCTCCAACCCCGCCAGTGACAGCTCTGAAGTGGCGTCTGCACAATCCACACTTGTTCCAGTGTTACTTGACCTCAGTCACGTCAGTTGATCCCCTGATGTGTGTCCGGCAAGGTCTCCTGCTCTGTCCACATTCCCATTACTAGTAGTGTGAATGAGGACAGAGCAGGAGACCTTGCCGGACACACATCGGGGGATCAACTGACGGGACTGAGGCCAAGTAACACAGGAACAAGTGTGGATTGTGCTGACGCCACTTCAGAGCTGTCACTGGTGGGGTTGGGAGGCCAGGGGAAATACTAGAGACAGTGGAGCCAGAGGCCTAAGTGGAGCACGGTTACAATCAGTAGTCTACAACCTCTATAAAACGTGCTGCAAGTTGGCCTCAGCCAACTCCATGCCTCATCCTGGGCTCCAACAATGCCAGTTGGTGTTCAGAAGTGCCGTCTTAACAGAGAAACACACACTAGCTCCTGTGTTAGTGGGGTTCAGTAATGCCAGCTATTCCCCTGCTGTGCGAATGGCAAAGTCTCCTGCAGCCTCCAACATCACACTACATGTTATTTTCCACTTGCTCCAAGTAGGCCTCAGCCTGCTCGGAGCATTGATCCTGGGCTTCAACACAGCCAGTTGTAGCTTGGAAGTGCTGTCCGCACAGATAGAAACACTCGCTCCAACAACACACTACTACTGACTTTTAACCGTGGTCCACTTAGGCCTCTGGCTGTACTGTCTCTAGTATTTCCCCTGGCCTCCAACCCCGCCAGTCGCTGCTCTGATGTGCCGTCTGCACAATCCACACTTGTTCCTGTGTTACTGGGGCTCAGTCACGTCAGTTGATCCCCTGATGTGTGTCCGGCAATGTCTCCTGCTCTGTCCCCATTCCCATTAATAGTTGTGGGAATGTGGACAGAGCAGGACACCTTGACGGACACATATCAGGGGATCAACTGACGTGACTGAGTCCCAGTAACTCAGGAACAAGTGTGGATTGTGCAGACAACTCTGCAGAGCAGCAACTGCCGTGGTTGGAGGCCAGGGGATATACTAGAGACAGTAGAGCCAGAGCCAAAAGTGGAGCACGGTTACAATCAGTAGTTGTGTACAACCAATAAAAAATTCGCTCCAAGTTTGCCTCAGCCTGCTGCATGATTGACCCCTGGGCTTCAACATCGAATGTTGCTGCTCAGAAGTGTGTTTGCCACGGGTACTCCCTCCTGCCCAGCCGGGTTCCAGCACCGTCAGCTGTTTCTCGGCAGAGCCTTTGGCCTAGGTGCCTCCTTCTTGGTATCCGAGTTTCAGCAATGTCTGCTGGTCCTTGGTAGTGCTTTTTAGCACAGATACGTCCTGCTTAGAAACCGTGTTCCAGCACCGTCAGCTGGTCCATGGTTGTGCCATTGGCTCTTGTTCCTTTTGCTGCCCCTCCGGGTTCCATCACCATCAGCTGGATCTCGGTAGTTCCATTGACTCTTGTAGCTAATGCTACCCATCCGGGTTCCAGCACCGTCAGCTGGTTCTCGGAAGTGTCTTTGGCACGGGCACTCCCTCCTGCTCAGCCTGGTTCCAGCACGCCTGCTGTTTCCGGGTAGTGTCAACGTCACTTTGCCACTGATACGTTGTCCTGTCATGTTGCGGTCGGGTTAGCCGAGTCTATGGTGCCTGCAGTTTCGGTGCTTCCTATGTGGGCTGCGGGTTCTGGCAACAAAGGCTGGTTCCATAGTGCCAATAGGACAAGCACTCCCTGTAGGACTGTGGGTTTCGGTAACTGCGGCCGGCTCGCGGCCTTGCAACTTTGTTTTTCATGGGTACCTTCTGCTACCCATCTGGGTTCTAGCACCGTCAGCTGGTTCTCGGCAGTGCCTTTGGCTGAGGTGCCTCCTTGTCGGTATCCGAGTTCAAGCAACGTCTGCTGGTCCTTGGTAGTGCTTTTTAGCACAGTTACGTCCTGCTTAGAAACCGTGTTCCAGCACCGTCAGCTGGTCCACGGTTGTGCCATTGGCTCTTGTTCCTTTTGCTGCCCCTCCGGGTTCCAGCACCATCAGCTGGTTCTCGGCAGTGTCTTTGGCACGGGTACTCCCTCCTGCCCAGCCTGGTTACAGCACGCCTGCTGTTTCCGGGTAGTGTCAACGTCACTTTGCCACTGATACGTTGTCCTGTCGTGTTGCGGTCGGGTTAGCCGAGTCTATGGTGCCTGCAGTTTCGGTGCTTCCTATGTGGGCTGCGGGTTCTGGTAACAAAGGCTGGTTCCATAGTGCCAATAGGAAAAGCACCCCCTGTAGGACTGTGGGTTTCGGTAACTGCGGCCTGCTCGCGGACGCGACACTTTGTTAATCATGGGTACCTTCTGCTACCCATCCGGGTTCCAGCACCGTCAGCTGTTTCTTGGCAGAGCCTTTGGCCTAGGTGCCTCCTTCTTGTTATCCGAGTTCCAGCAACGTCTCCTGGTCCTTGGTAGTACTTTGTAGCACAGGTACCTCCTGATTAGAAACTGTGTTACAGCACCGTCAGCTGGTCCACGGTTCTCCCATTGGCTCTTGTTCCTTCTGCTGCCCCACCGGGTTTCAGCACCGTCAGCTGGTCCTCGCTAGTGTCATTTGCTCTTGCAGCTTCTGCCACCCATCCGGGTTCCAGCACCGTCAGCTGGTTCTCGGCAGTGCCTTTGGCCTAGGTGCCTCCTTCTTGGTATCCGAGTTCCAGCAACGTCTGCTGGTCCTTGGTAGTGCTTTGGAGCACAGGTACCTCCTGCTTAGTAACCGTGTTCCAGCAACGTCAGCTGGTCCACGGTTGTGCCATTGGCTCTTGTTCATTCTGCTGCCCCTCCGGATTCCAGTACCGTCAGCTGGTTCTCGGCAGTTCCTCAGCCTTCTTGTACCTTCTGCTACTTTTCCAAGTTCAAGCTTGTGGAAATGGTTTTTGATTCTCACTCTGGATCTCCCTGACAATGACCCTGAAGACGACGACCCTGAAGACCACACAGAAGAATATCTAAAAGATGACCCTGAAGAAGATGACCAAGAGGACAAAGAACAGGAAGACAACCACCAAGATGCAGAACAACAAGAGACAGAAGACCAAGAAGCATAAAAACCAAAAGCTGAAGAACATGAAGCATAAGACTAAAAATCAGAGCAAATTATATTATCTAATTTATAAGCAGAAGAAGACTAAGCAGTGTATGGGAGTGAGTCCGTTCCTCCTCGTGGTGCCCCTGGAAAAGGCCTGCTGCTGCAGGCCAAACTGAACGCGGACTAATCCTGTTGTAAATCTTTTGTGACAGGCTGAACGGAAGGTGTAATCTTCAAACTTTTATAGATAACAACTACAGGAATGCCTGACACAAATAAGAATATGATGAAGAAGAATAGGAAGAAGATGAAGAAGTAGAATATGAAGAAGAAGAAAAGAAGAAGAAGAAAAGAAGAAGAAGAAAAGAAGAAGAATAAAAGAAAAAGAAGAAGAAGAAGAAGAAGATACTGCTGCTGCTGAAGATGATGAAGGAGAAAGTGTGGGAGAAGTAAAAAAGAAGGTGAAGAGCATGGAAGTAGTGAAACATACATATCTGACAAAAAATTAAAGACTTTAACATAGTCAATATCTTTGTAACTACGAGCGTCTTTAAAAAAAAAAATCCTGCTATTCCATTTGATTGGGCTAAAGCTCTATGGCTTTAATGTCTCCTACACCTCCCACAATACATTCTACATTATTATTAGTTGTTTTTCTCCATGTAGAATTAACCAACAGGGAAAGAAAGGGTTTTTTTTAATTCCGATAATTTCTGTTCCATTGACTTGAATGGGACTTCCGGGATCGGAATCGGCGATACCCGATACTTTTTTAGATCGGCCGATCCATTCCGATACAATATTTTTCAGTATCGGGTGGTATCGCTCAACACTACCGGTAAGTGGCATGCTACTAAAATATGGTCGTCAGTGGCAGAAAATAACATCGAACTCTTGGGCAATTAATATCGTGTCATCGGGTCTAAGGCTAGAGTTTGTTCGGTGCCCACCGAACTCCTTCCTATTGACTTCCCTGAAGTCCCAAGCGCAACAGCAAGCCTTGGAAATAGAGATAACGGGCTCTTGTCTAAACAGGTTCTGATAGAAGTGCCAAAAGAAGAGTGGGGAATGGGATTCTATTCTCCCCTATTCTTAGTACCTAAGCCGGATGGTTCCTTTAGAATGATAATTAATTTAAAAAAGCTTAATTCATTTCTAAGGCTGCGGGCCTTTAAAATGGAATCGATACGCTCAGCAATTAAGAACCTGTTTCCTAGGTGCTATATGGCAGTATTGGACCTAAAAGATGCCTATTATCATCTCCCCATATACAGAGAGCACCAGAAGTTCCTTCGGGTGGCAGTCTTGATAAAGGGCCAGATTCGACACTTCCAGTTCACGGCGATGCCGTTCGGATTATCCATGGCACCCCGCGATTTTACCAAGCTGATGCTAGAGGTGATGTCTAACTTAAAGCTAAGTGACAGCTTGATAATCCCGCACTTGGATGACCTGCTTATAGTGGGAGATTCGGTATCCCAATGCGAAGCAAGAGTAGCTAACATAATCTCATCCCTGCAGACACTAGGCTGGCTGATCAATTGGGGAAAGTCCAGACTGCAACCGGTAACCTGTCAGACGTTCCTAGGCCATCAAGTAGACTCTGTCAGAGATGTTTCCTACCAGAAATAAAAACACGAACCTTGATTAACAAAGTACGGAGGGTGTGCGATAAGAGCTCAATGACCTTGCGAAAGGACATGTCCTTATTAGGCTCCCTAATATCATGCTTTCTGGCGGTACAATGGGCCCAATTCCATTCCAGAAAATTGCAGTGGACCATTTTACGGGAAACAGAGAGGCTACACGGGCAGCTGAATACTAGAATATCTCTATCAATGGAGGTAATCAGCTCTTTAAAGTAGTGGTTAAACCATAACAATCTAACAGGAGGTGTTCCATGGTGGATTACCCCCTCTAGAGTGGTTACCACGGATGCTAGCCCTTCGGGATGGGGAGCCCATCTAGGAGAAAACAAGGTGCAGGGTCGGTGGTCAGAACTCGAAACAGAGAGCTTGTCTAATATAAGAGAGTTAAAAGCGATATATATTGCTATATCTAGATTTCTTCCGCAGCTAAAACGTACCCACACGAGAATCCGCACAGACAACATCACATCGGTGGCATACATAAACCGGCAAGGAGGTACGCGATCAGGACCGCTCATGTCTATCGCGGAGGATATTCTAGAGATGGCCGAATTACATCTCCACTCTTATCCACCACCCACATCAGAGGAATAGGCAATTCCAGAGCGGACTACTCAGTCGCCAAACTTTACACCAAGGAGAGTGGGTTCTCAACCAACACATCTTCAAAATGATAACTGCCAAATGGGGCAAGCCAAACATAGATCTGTTCGCGACAAGAGCCAACAGAAGCGTAGAAAAGTTCACTTCACTGTACAGGGAGAACAATCCAGACATCCTCGATGCCCTACAGATACCCTGGACATTTCAACAGGTCTACGCCTTCCCCCCTATGATATTGCTATCGACAGTGATCAGGAAGATAAGGGAAGAGGGGGCAAGGGTAATCCTAATAACCCCTTTTTGGCCCAAGAGGCCGTGGTTTTCATGGTTGAGAGCGATGTCGATAACCGACCCTTGGATCCTCCCACTACGTCGGGATCTTCTCTCCCAGGGACCCTGCGACCATCCCCAAGTCAAATCCTTGCACCTAGTGGCATGGAATTTGAAAGGAGGCTATTAAAATTTAGAGGAGTCTCAAATAATCTTGTTAATACGCTACTAGAGAGTAGAAAGGAGTCCACAACAAAAATTTACGTAAAAATATGGAAGAAATTCTTAACCTTTCACACTGCAAAGCTCTCCAGTGAGGTGCCCATTAGGGCTATTCTAGAATTCCTGCAGAAGCACCGTGAGCTAAGACTCTCGGTTAACACCCTGAAAGTTCACGTATCTGCTCTAGGGCCTTTATATAATCATAATGTGGCAGGCAATAGATGGGTAGCCCAGTTTATTTCAGCTTGTCAGAGGGCAACTCCAGTCCACATCCCTCAAGTGCCTACGTGGGACCTTAACTTGGTCTTAGATGCATTAACTCAGGCCCCTTTTGAACCTATGCACCTGACATCATTAAAATACCTTTAATTTAAAACTGCCCTACTGGTAGCCCTAGTCTCGGCGAGAAGGGTAGGGGATCTGCAGGCACTATCGGTAGATCCCCCATTCCTGTCAGTGAGTCATGACAAACTGGTGTTAAAAACAGACCCGTCCTATCTCCCCAAACGTGCTACTAAATTTCATAGAGCCCAAGAGGTCTGCCTTCCCTCCTTCTATGAGAACCCAGGGACACCAGAAGAAGCTAGATTTCACACACTAGATGTCAGAAGAGCAGTCCTAACCTACTTAGATAGAACCAGCCCCTGGAGGCAGAGTAGGTCTCTTTATGTTTCCTTCCAGGGTAACAAGAAAGGGTCTGGAGTGACGAAAAGCACGCTGTCCAGGTGGATCAGAGATGCGATCGCGATGGAATATTCAGCAAGGGGAGAAGACCTTCCACGGGGAGTAAAAGCGCATTCTACCCAAGCCATATCATCCTCCTGGGCAGAGAGAGCAGGCGTTCCAATTGAGCTAATATGTAAGGCTGCAACTTCGTCTTCTCCATCTACATTTTATAACCATTATAGACTAGACTTATCATCCTCTGACGACTTAAACTTCGGTAGAGCAGTCCTTAGCACGGTGTACCCTCCCAAATGACTATCTCTGAAAGTCTCTCAGAGGGTGCTGTCGTGGCGAAGAGAAAAAAACAGATTACTTACCGGTAATGCTCTTTTGTAGAGTCCTCGACAGCACCCCTCCCTTAATTTAGAACTCACACATGGTTCTCCTTGGTGGTGGAAAAAAAAAAAAAAAAGAGAAAAGATAAGGGATTTCTTAGGTTGTAGAGCAATAGATTGTTTATAAGTGTCAACTATTTGGCTACCAAATTGACTAAAACATGTATGGCGGTTCCTCTTGGTTCTCTGTAATCCAAACTGAGGGAGCGAGGGGGACCGCCCCATTTATCTCTCTGTAGGTTTCCTGTTCCTGGGGCGGATCCCCTCTCTCAGTGGGTGCTGTCATGGACTCTACAAAAGAGCATTACCGGTAAGTAATCCGGTTTTTTCCTTGCTATAAATTTGGCATGAATATGGCACATTTGGATTCGTGATCGGAAACACAAGCAAAATGTTACAAAATCTGGAAAAATCGGTACCATTCGGTAAAAAGTGTGGGAAAATATTTGCCTTGCCACTAAAGTATTTTGAGCCCTTTTCTAGGATAATGGTGGTGTATGATGAGCATGGGGCATTGATTTTGATGAGGGTAGGGGTTGGCAAGAGCTGCTAAATGTGATACAGGAGGTATATCCCACCTTGTCATTTAGTGGCGGTGATATTGTTCTGTGTTCAGAGCTGTTGCACAGTAAAAAAATATATATTTTTGCAGTTGCTAACATGATTCAGCATGCCCTATATCACCCTGTTATTTAGTAGTGGTGAAATTCATCTTTCTGTACAGCTGTTGTGCAGCAAAAAAAAAAATTCTGTAGTTGAATGTGATTCAGCACGGCATATCTCACCTTGACATTTATTGGCGGTGAAATTCAGCTTTGTGCAGAGCTCATGCAGAGTAAAAAAAAAACAATTTTTTGTGGTTACAAACGTGATACAGCACTCCTTATCCCACCTTGTTATTTAGTGGCGGTGAAACTGCTCTGTGATTTGACCTCTTGCACAGTAAAAAAAAATTTGGCAGTTGCTAATGTGACTCAGCACGCCATATCTCACTTTGTCATTTAGTGGGGATGAAATTAATCTTTCTGAATAGCTGTTGCACAGTAAAAAAAAATTCTTTAGCTAAACACGAAACAGCCCCCCATATCCCCACCTGGTAATTTAGTGGCGGTGAAATTCACCTTGTTGCACAGTAAAAAAAAAATTATGTTGCTAAACGTGATGCCGCCATATCCCACCTTCCCATTTAGGGGTCTGTGAAATTGTTCTGTCTTTAGAGCTGTTGCACATAAAAAAAAAAAACAACATTTTTATTGCAATTGCTATCGTGATTCAGCAAGCCATATCTCACCTTGTCATTTATTGGCAGTGCATTTCAGCTTTGTGCATAGCTGTTTTACAGCAAGATAAAATATTTTTTGCAATTGCTAATGTGATTCAGGACACCATAATGTGATACAGCAGGCTAGAGTTTGAAAATGTATGGAGAATTTCTTCTAGGTTACACAGGACTCATCCACACTAAAAAAAATACTTGATTCTGTTACTAATGTGATACAGTAAGGGAGGTCTCAGCTTTAAATTGTTGGAACATATCTTCTTTGTTATACAGGCCTCATCCACACTGAAACAATTCTTTCTTCTGTTACTAGCATCATACAGTACTGGAGATCTCAGTTTGAATTGTTTTGAGCATATCTTCTTTGTTTTACAGGCATATTCACACTGAAATAATTGTTTATTCTGTTACTAACGTGATACAGTAGGTGAGATCCCAATTGGAAATTATTTGGAGCATGTAGTCTACGGTATACAGGCCTCATTCACACACAAAAAAAATTTTCTTCTGTTACTAACGTGATACAGTAGGGGAGATTTCAGTTGGAAATTGTTTGGAGCATATAGTCTATGTCATACTGGCCTCATTCACACACAAAAAAAGTCTTCTGCTACTAACGTGATACAGTAGGGGAGATTTCAGTTGGAAATTGTTTGTAGCATATAGTCTATGTCATACTGGCCTCATTCACACACAAAAAAAGTCTTCTGCTACTAACGTGTTACAGTAGGGGAGATTTCAGTTTGAAATTGTTTGGAGAATATCATCTTTGTCATACAGGCTTCATCCACACTGAAATAATTCTGTCTTCTCTTACTAACGTCATGTAGGGGAGATGTCATTTTTATAATTGTTTGGGGCATATCTTCTTTGTTAGACAGGTCTCATTCACACTGAAACAATTCTTTCTTCTGTGACTAATGTCATACATTAGGGGATATCTCAAATTGAAATTGTTTGGAGCATATCTTCTTTGTCATAAAGGCCTTATCCACACTGTACCAATTCTTTCTTCTGTTAATAACGTGATACAGAAGGTAGATCTCTTTTTTATAATTGTTTGGAGCAGGCCTCATCCAAAGTTTAATAATTCTTTCTTCTGTGACTAACGCAATTCAGCATGCCATATTTCACCTTCTCATTTAGTTCCACTGAAGTTCAACTGTGTGTAGAGCTACTTCAGAGCAAAAAAATCTATTTTTTGTTCCTGATACTGTACTCTTACCACACTATCTGAGCAACATGCGTGGGAAAAAGTGAGGTCATGGTAGAAACGGGATTAGGCTGTTCAAAGTGTACATGGAGTAGGTGGTAATGTTAGTGAAAGTACTAGTGAACCAACAATGTCACATCCTATGCAAGCACAACTTCTGATACTGGCCACGCTACTCCACTCCCTTCCTTTGACAGCCACAAAGCAGTACACCTTGTTGATGAGGCCCAGAAACAGCATGTGCTTGAGTGAATCGCAAGTGCAGCTTCAAGTGGCCTCTCCTCCTCTTCCTTCACCTCAAAATCACTCCCAGTAGTCCACAGAGGTAGCACCCCAATTACCCTTGCTTTCCCTCAATGTCACAACTCTCCAACCGCCCAACTGACTGTAGAGAACCACAGAAGGGTTAGTCTACAGAGCTCTTCACACATTCTATACAATGGGCATCAGAAGTGTGCTCCAAAGATTCACAGGGTCAAGACGAGAAAATCATCTGCACCGATGCCCAAAATTTTTGTAGCTCCGTTCGATGGCATGAAGTTGGGTCCAAGCAGCTACCTGACCCTCTTCAACATATGTTAACCCCCCAGTGGGAGGGGATCCTGATGAGACTCAAATATATGAGGTTCATGCGGACTGTACTGTGCTGTCAGGGCAGAAAAAGGAGGAGGGTGACTCTCAGGGCTAGGGATGTTATAAAACAGAGGATGATGATGAGATTTTAGATCCCTCTTGGCGTCAATACAGAGACAAGCAGCTGATTAGGCCATCTGAGATGGAGGAAGATGAAGAGGATATGTTGTGCCATACGACACAGACAAGGAGTGATACAGCCATGATGAGCACTCCAGCCTCAGCCACAAATGTGGCAAGCAGCATTCGCGGGTCTGCAGCTCACAGGGGCAGCAAGGGTTGCCTATCCTGGGCCTTTTTTGACACCACAAAGGATATGCCAACTCACCTTATCAGCCAACTTTGCAAAAAAACTGGGAAAAAGTGCAATAATTTGATTACTACATGCATGAACCTTCACCTGCGCAATCAACATGCGTTACTCTGACAATCACACTGCGATAAAATGCTGACCAGTGGACCTAAACAACCATCAGATGCCCCATCAACTGCATCTGCTGCTTCTTTCTCCTCCTCTGTTACCGTGCCAAGTATTGTCACTTCTGGTCTCCGACTGCAGAACCTCAGGTTCTTTACCCTTTCCAGGCAGGCTGAGTGAGAGTCCACCATCAGCTGAACAGAAGTAGACATGCCTGCTGTTTTTGATCGATCTCAGAGAACGAGCACACTACAACTGTAATGAATAGAAGCGGAGTCACAGATGTTGTAGTGCACATTCGTTTATTGCTATCTTTGTGGAACTCCGAGACCACAGACCGGGGGGCTCTGAAGGGGGCGTGATTATGCGAACCCAGGACACCTGTAGTAAGACCCCTCAAACAGGATCAGATTGGAGTGTTCAGGGGACACAGGTGCTACCTCCAGTTAGACCCCGGACATGTGGAAGCTGGCCCAGCAGAACAGGTGATCAGTAGAGTTGAGCGATACCGTCCGATACTTCAAATTATCGTATCGGATGGTATCGGCCGATCTTTAAAAAAAGTATCGGTATCGCCGATTCCGATACCGGAAGTCCCATTCAAGTCTATGGGACTTCCGGTATCGGAATAAGAAAAACCCTTTCCTGCCCTTGTACAGCCTCTCTGGGGTCTGTACGGGCCTTTCGGGGGGCTGTGCCGGCCTGCCAGGGGGTCTGTGCAGGCTCCGGTGGTCTGTGCCGGCCTGCCGGTGGTCTGTGCAGGCTCCGGGGGGCTGTGCCGGCCTGCCGGGGGGCTGTGCCGGCCTGCCGGGGGCTGTGCCGGCTCCGGGGGGCTGTGCCGGCCTGCCGGTGGTCTGTGCAGGCATCGTCCGATGGGACTACAAGTCCCATCGGGCGATGCCTGCTACCATGACAGTGATTGACACATTAGCCAATGATGGGACAGTAGTAGTCCCATCATCCGGCTAATGTGTTAAATGTAAAAAAAAAAAAAAAAAAATACTACATACATACTACATGCATACTACATACATACTACATTCATACTACATACTACATACATGCTACATTCATACTACATAAATACTACATGCAACATACATACTACATATATACTACATGCATGCTACATACATACTGCATGCTACATACATACCACATATATACTACATACATACTACATGCATGCTACATGCATGCTACATGCTACATACATAACACATATATACTACATGCATGCTACATACATACTACATGCTACATACATACCACATACATACTACATACATGCTACATATATACTACATGCATGCTACATACATACTACATATATACTACATGCATGCTACATACATACTACATGCTACATGCATGCTACATACATACTACATACATACTACATGCTACATACATACCACATATATACTACATACATACAATACATTCATACAATACATACATAGACATACAGTACATATAACATAGAGTAACATACTTACCAATACTTGTCACATTGTTCCCCGAAGCCATTGTCTTTTCCGGAATAAATATTAACATAACAAACCACAAAAATACTCACCCACGATCCGAAGCAGTCCACGAGTGTGTCCCACGACGATCTTGGGTAGAGAACTGCAGCATCAGCTGTTGCTGCCGTTCTCTACGGGCTGCAGGAATCCATTGACGGAAGGTAGGTATCCTTCCGCACTGTATTCCTCTGCCACTTAAAAAAAAAAAAAGTCCCTAGTCTCACTTTATGCCATTGCTGTGTGGGAATTTCCCACGCAGCAATGGCATAAAGTGAGACTAGGGACTTTTTTTTTTTTAAGTGGCGGAGGAATACAGTGCGGAAGGATACCTACCTTCCGTCATTGGATTCCTGCAGCCCGTAGAGAACGGCAGCAACAGCTGATGCTGCAGTTCTCTACCCAAGATCGTCGTGGGACACACTCGTGGACTGCTTCGGATCGTGGGTGAGTATTTTTGTGGTTTGTTATGTTAATATTTATTCCGGAAAAGACAATGGCTTCGGGGAACAATGTGACAAGTATTGGTAAGTATGTTACTCTATGTTATATGTACTGTATGTCTATGTATGTATTGTATGAATGTATTGTATGTATGTAGTATATATGTGGTATGTATGTAGCATGTAGTATGTATGTAGTATGTATGTAGCATGCATGTAGCATGTAGTGTGTATGTAGCATGCATGTAGTATATATGTAGTATGTATGTAGCATGCATGTAGTATATATGTAGCATGTATGTAGTATGTATGTGGTATGTATGATGCATGTAGTATGTATGTAGCATGCATGTAGTATATATGTAGTATGTATGTAGCATGCATGTAGTATATATGTAGCATGTATGTAGTATGTATGTGGTATGTATGTAGCATGTAGTATGTATGTAGCATGCATGTAGTATATATGTAGTATGTATGTAGCATGCATGTAGTATATATGTAGCATGTATGTAGTATGTATGTGGTATGTATGTAGCATGTAGTATGTATGTAGCATGCATGTAGTATATATGTAGTATGTATGTAGCATGCATGTAGTATATATGTAGCATGTATGTAGTATATATGTAGTATGTATGTAGCATGTAGTATGTATGTAGTATGTATGTAGTATGTATGTGGTATGTATGTGGCATGTAGTATGTATGTAGTATGTATGTAGCATGCATGTAGCATGTAGTATGTATGTAGCATGCATGTAGTATATATGTAGTATGTATGTAGCATGCATGTAGTATATATGTAGCATGTATGTAGTATATATGTAGTATGTATGTAGCATGTAGTATGTATGTAGTATGTATGTAGTATGTATGTGGCATGTAGTATGTATGTAGCATGCATGTAGTATGTATGTAGCATGCATGTAGTATGTATGTAGTATGTATGTAGTATGTAGCATGTATGTAGTATGTATGTGGTATGTATGTAGCATGTAGTATGTATGTAGCATGCATGTAGTATATATGTAGTATGTAGTATGTATGTAGCATGCATGTGGTATGTATGTAGCATGTAGTATGTATGTAGCATGCATGTAGCATGCATGTAGTATGTATGTAGCATGCATGTAGTATGTATGTAGTATGTATGTAGTATGTATGTAGCATGCAGTATGTATGTAGCATGTATGTAGTATGTATGTAGTATATATGTAGTATGTATGTAGTATATATGTAGTATGTATGTAGCATGTAGTATGTATGTAGCATGCATGTAGTATGTATGTAGCATGTAGTATGTATGTAGCATGCATGTAGTATGTATGTAGTATATATGTAGTATGCATGTAGCATGTAGTATGTATGTAGCATGCATGTAGTATGTATGTAGTATTTTTTTTTTTTTTTTTTTAACATTTAACACATTAGCCGGATGATGGGACTACTACTGTCCCATCATTGGCTAATGTGTCAATCACTGTCATGGTAGCAGGCATCGCCCGATGGGACTTGTAGTCCCATCGGACGATGCTTGCACAGACCCCCGGACATCAGCACAGCCCCCCGGCAGGCCGGCACAGCCCCCCGGCAGGCCGGTACAGACCCCCACAGGGTGCACAGACCACCGGCAGGCCGGCACAGCCCCCCGGCAGGCCGGTACAGACCCCCACAGGGTGCACAGACCACCGGCAGGCCGGCACAGCCCCCCGGCAGGCCGGTACAGACCCCCACAGGGTGCACAGACCACCGGCAGGCCGGCACAGCCCCCCGGCAGGCCGGTACAGACCCCGGGCAGTCCACACAGCCCCCCGGCAGGCCGGCACAGCCCCCCGGCAGGCCGGCAGAGACCCCCGGAAGGCCCGAAATGACGGCGCATCATGATGCGCACACACCGCGCATCATGATGACGTCAGTCTGTCAATCAACTTTGAACTTCCGATTCCGATGCCGAATTCCGATATTGAAAAAATATCGGAAGTCGGTATCGGAATTCCGATACAGCAAGTATCGGCCGATACCCGATACTTGCGGTATCGGAATGCTCAACACTAGTGATCAGGCATGGATAACAGGTTGTGCTGAACTTGACAGGCGGGAAGAGGAAGCACGGGACAGAGCTGGCACCAGCAATACAGACGTCATCCAGGGAAATGGAGTGACAGATGGCTGAGCAGAATGGCACTTGCAAAGGCAGCACTGGTATCATCTTGGGTACAAAGTAGAGAGCCGCTGGTAGTCTGAGAAGACACACAGTATTAGCTGGGTACTGGCAGGACACAAGCGGTACTTTAGACAGAATACAGGCACAACAGTACAGGAACCGGAACTAGCAACAGGAAACACTTGTTGCTCTGGTGCCCTCTCTATAGCAGATGGGCCAGAAATAGAACACACTATTACACCATTGGTTGGAAGCATATTCAAAAAATGCACGCTGTCTCTATAAGAGACTGAGAGCGCACATGCGCGCGACCTCAATGTCATCCCAGGAAATCTGCTGGCCACATGCCAGGAGCAGGAGAGCTACCAGGAGACTGGACTGAGCAGCAGGGAGCAGAGTGAGAGCGAGGACCCCGATGGAGACCTCAAGGAGGTATTGATACAAATGTAACAACAACTTTATCAATCCACTGTAACATCTCAGCCTGCACCTCACTCATGGTCCAGCAGTTTGGTTTGGTTGGTTCACCATACTCTGCCATCTCTGAGCACTTCAGCCAGTCCATGGTCCCGCAGTTGTGGTCATGTAAAACATTGCTTCTTCCTACATATGACAAAGCTAAAAGGTTGAACTTCATCATCTCCAATCTGTTGGCCACAGAAATGCTGCCTTCCCTCCTGGTAGATACAGACAGTTTCCAAATGCTGATGGCCGTCGCAGTCCTCCAGTATCAGCTGCCCAGTCACCATTACTTCTTTAAGAAAGCTGTGCCTGCGCTACACCAATATGTCACAGACAACATCACCCATTCCTTGACTAAATCTATGTCTGTCAAGGTGAATTTCACCACAGACACTTGGATGAATAAGCATGGCCAAGGGCATTACATCTCACTGAATGGGCACTAGGTGACTTTGGTGGCTATGGGGGCAGGTGGAGAAGGGGCTGCTCCGCAAGTCTTGGAATCCCAAAGGCTTGCAGGACAAACCTCTGTATTTCACAATTCCTCTACTGCTTCTGCCTTCTCCTCTTCCTCCTCTAGGGCATCGACCTGCGCCCTCAACCTCTGCCTTAATGCGACGTGCTTCCCAACAGTGCTGATCGAATCCCCAACAACAGGGCCATGGCTCACATCAATCAGACAGTGTTAAAATTGAAATGCCTTGGAGATCGCAGTCATACAGCTGAATATTTGTGGACAGTTCTCCAGGCCGAGTTTGAGCAATGGCTGTCTCAGCTGAACCTGGATCCAGGGACAGCCATGTCCGATACCAGAGTGAACCTGGTGGCGGCCCTATGCTAAGGCATGCTCACACATGTGCCTTGCATGGCTCATGTCCTCAACCTGGTGGTACATGATTTCTCTGCCACTATCCTTGCCTGGCTGAGCTGCTATAGAAAAACAGAAGCTGTGTGCTCACTTTTGCCATTCGCACCTCTCAGGTCATCGACTTGCATCAATACAGAGGTCTTTATCCATGACAGTTAACAGGTTGATATGCGATGTGCCGACATGGTGCAATTCCAGTCCTCACATTTTGCAGCGACTGTGGCAGCAGCAACGAGCCCTGATGCAGTATCTCAGGTCGTATAGCTTGGGCCAATGCAGTATGTACATGGCGCATATCACGTTTGTGAAGTGGACACAAAATAAAGACCTCTGTACCCTTCTGCACAGTTTTAAAATGGCTACTAAGATGATTAGTGCTGATGATGCCATCATCAGCATCACTTTTCCAGTCATCTACATGCTGGAGTAGACTTTGAATAGCCTGCGGGAGTAGGTGGTGGTCCCAGAGGAAGAGGAGGAAGCAGAAGAAAATGTGGAAGGAATAACATTGTCTCAAAGCTCCAGATTTTTGTCACACAGGTGGGTGCCAAGGAAAGGTGGATTACGGCGATCAAGGGGGGCTGGTGAAACCAGGCAAACTGTTAGTGAAGGTGCAAGAGCCGAGGAACTAATGGAGGTGATTGGCAAGCAACTGTCAGAAGATGAAGAGGATAGTCACCCCTCTCTGTTGTTCGTGGTTGGTGAGAGGGGATGGAGGAAACAAACATCAGTGTTATCCAGCCACCAATATAGCAAGGGCTTTGACTTTATGGAAGAGCCCGACAAATAAGTGGCTTCTTTCTGCACTACCTGCAACATGATACCCATATAGTTATGATTCGAAATATGGCTGAATACTCGGTTTCCACTCTGTTAGATCCACGTTATAAGACAAAATTTTGACAGATGCTTCCCACTCTGGAAAGGGACCCGTGAATGCTGGTTTATCGAAACATGCTTTAACACAACTTTAAGAGAGGTTTTCCCTGAGATAGTGAGGCACACAGTGCATCACAGCTCTAGATATCCAACCTCCCAGGGCCGGTTTTAGGCAAAGTGGGGCCCTAGGCAAAGTTTAAAATGGGGCCCCAAATGCTAACATATTGCACATCATACAGAAGCATTTCTGGTGTATTTACATGCGCTGAGTTCAGGTCGCTAAATGAGTGTGATCGACAATATTGAAATCATTGTTTCTCAGCCTCGATCCACCATCTGAGGAAGACTGATGGGGACAGAACAATCACTAATGGATCACCATACAGTATCATGTTATCAGCAGCACATCTACAGTTTAAACCCAATAGTCCTCCATATAATGTGGCCCATAGTCCTCCATATTGTATAATACACGCCTCATAGTCCTCCATATATTAAGATACACTGCTCATTCCTCCATATAGTATAATACACTCCTCATAGTTCTCCATATAGTATAATGCACCGCCATAGTCATCCATGTAGTACAATTAATTTCCCATAGTATAAAGCACACCATAGTTTTTCATATAATGTATTCCCCATAGTCCTCGATACAGAATAATGCAACCAACATATAGTATAATGCAGCCACCCCATAGAGCATAATGCAGCCACCACACAGAGTATAATGTAACCCCCATAGACTATAATGCAGCCGTCCTCTTATAGTATAATGCAGCCACCCCTTAGAGAATAATGCAGCTACCCCACAGAGTATAATGCAAACACTCCACAGAATATAATGTAATCCCCCATAGAATATAATGCAGCCCCCCTCATATAGTATAATGTAGCCCCTCCATAGAATACAATGTAGCCCTCCTCATACAGTAAAATGCAGCCCCCATAGAATATAATGTAACCCCCTCATAAAGTATAATGAAGCCCCCATACAATATAATGCAGCCCCACATAGAATACAATGTAGCCTCCTCATATAGTATAATGCAGCCTACTCATAGTGTATGATGCAATCACCCCCCATAGAATATAATAAATATAATACAGCCCCCTCATAGAATATAATGTTGCCCCAAATAGAATATAATACAGCCCACCTCCCCATAGAATATAATGTAGCCCCCCCACATTATAGAACACAGCCTCTACCATAGAATATAATGCAAAATGTACCCCCCCATGGTATATAGCAGCACAGCCCACCATGGTATATAGCAGTACAGCGCACCATGGTATATAGCAACACAGCCCACCATGGTATATAGCAACGCAGCCCACCATGGTATATAGCAGTACAGCCCACCATGGTATATAGCAACACAGCCCACCATGGTATATAGCAGCACAGCCCACCATGGTGTATAGCAGCACAGCCTACCATGGTATTTTGCAGCACAGCCCACCATGGTATATAGCAACACAGCCCACCATGGTATATAGCAGCACAGTCCACCATGGTATATAGCAGCACAGCCCACCATGGTGTATAGCAGCACAGCCTACCATGGTATTTTGCAGCACAGCCCACCATGGTATATAGCAGCACAGCCCACCATGGTATATAGCAGCACAGCCCCACCAGAGTATATAGAGCCCCCCCCGAGAATGGCCCCACAGTCCAGTACTCACACTGATATATTTAAAAAAAAAACACTCCTCACCTTCTCCTCATGCCCGTGCTGCTGGCTGATGGCTGCTCCCGGCTTCTGGCTGCTTCCGGCTTCTGGCTGCTCCCGGCTCCTGTCTCATACTCTGCCTGGCACACAGTGAGTGCGCTGACGTCATTGCGCACCCGCTGTGTCAGAGGCAGAGCAGGGAATGATGGGAGAGGGAGCCTCAGCTGATGCTCTCTCCTCCATCATTGCAGCGGCAGGGAGAGTTGGCGCAGGGGGCTGGCGGCGGCGGGGGCAGTCGACGCTGGGGCCAGGCGGGCCCCCCTGCCTCACAGGGGCCCCATAGTGGTGGCATGATGTGCCGCTAGCTGGGGGCCCCTGGTGGAGCGGGGGCCCTAGGCAGCTGCCTGGTCTGCCTGCCCCTAATACCAGCCTTGCAACCTCCGGCACGTCAATTCGTCAGCGCCAAAAAATTTGCAGTAGCAGCAGCAGTAGTGTAAGTGGCAGAAGTAATTTCTGTGAGTCCTTTGACACATTTTTTAGACCAGCTCGTGCACCAGCACAACAAGTCTGACACGTGGTGAACGAATGGAGAAGATGGTGCAGAAGTATCAAGAACTGAATATCAATACCATCAGGGAGGTTTTGGACCCTTTAAAATTTTAGTCTTCAGACAAGGATGAGTGGCCTGAACTCACCTCTCACGCCTTGGAGGTTCTATAGTGCCCAACAGCCAGCATTCTCTCAGAACGTGTCTTGATGGTTGCTGGTGGTATGCTGATAGATAAGCACAAAAAGCTGTCTACTGAAAGTGTAGACCACCTTACTTTCATCAAGATGAACAAATCAGCTAATTGTTTGAAATGTGAACACTCCCAGTTGGGTGTCCATCTGCTTTGCAGGCTGTAATGGAAGAGATGTCGCTCCCCATTACATTATACTATTTCTACTGTGGTGAAACTGATGCCACTTTAGTGGTGTCTGCCCCTAATTATTTTAAATGTGAAGACTCCTGATTGAGTCCCCATCTACTGGGTTGGCTGTAGTGGAAAACATGTCGGTTCCTATAATACTGTTTCTACTCTGGTGAAATTTATGCCATTTTGTTCATGTCTGCCACAAATTTTTGGAAATGTGTACACTCCTGGTTGATCTCCATCTGCTGGATTGGCTGTAGTGGAAGATGTGTCAGTCCTCATTATTCTAGCTCTATTGTATTGAAATTGATGCCACTTTGGTGGTGTCTGCCAGTAATTTTTGGAAATGTAGTCTCCTTGTTGGGTCTCCTTCATGTGCGTTGCCTGTAGCAGTAGGCCTCTGTTCACTTTTAGTCAACTACCGTGTTACTATCCTTAACATTATCCTTTTTCTGACAATAGTAGCTTACAAAGCTGATATTTGTGCCACCTGAGTGTGGCTGAGCATCAAAGCAGGTTGAGTTTTTGCATGTGGTATCAGGTCTCCCCCACATATCAGGTCTACACCGATCCCTCACCCACCTTGTCTTAATTTGAAGTTCAATTCAAAGCTGTAAATGCTGGCCCAGACCATGTTACCTCGTGCATGGCTGATTGCTGCCATGCCATTCTAAAATTTGTACTGTGGGTAAATTGAGGCCACTTTCCTGGTGTCTGCCCCATAATATGATGTGTTTTGGCAGCTTTTGGGAAAGTTTGAAAGTATTGTGTATGCTTTTGTTTTTACCTCCCATTGACTTCAATGGCAGTCGACTATGTTCGATGAATAATTGACAAATAAATTGGCGAATATTGCAAAATTGGCAATCATCATCCGAACCGAACATTTAAATATTCGCTCATCCTTACTTAAGTGCTTGTGTCCTCGTAAGAAGCGCCGCACCAGCTCTGAAGGCGAATATTCCACTGCTGGGAGCACAGGAACTCCTCTGCCAGACAGACTTTTTGTGAGTTGAAGATCTCTCTGTCTCCTCGAGAACTCACATAAAGTCTGGCTGACAGAGGAGTCCCTGCGCTCCCAATCAGGGGAATATCTGGCTTTAGTGTGGCGCACTGCTCAAATTTTCCATTCACATTTATTATGCTCGCTTCTCGAGTCATGAGGGTCCGAGCCCCCTACGTGCTCGATTTGAGTACCAAGCACTCAAGTATTCCAGTACTCAATCAACACTATTTGCTATATAATGCATGGTAAAAAAAAAACAAGGAGGCAAAATGGTGAAAAGATTCAAATTCACCATTTTTTTTGTTACCCCATTAATTGTGCAGTAAAAATTATCTGACAATTTCTATCTTTAGTTCAGTATAATAATGGCAATGCAAAACTTCTACTGAGATGAGCATATAGATCCATTGACGATCACAATCAAGTTTCAAGAGTCAAGTTTCCTGACTCATGGTCCCACATGAATTCACTTTGAAATTTGATTCTCTTTACACTGATAAAGCATCAAAGAGCAAGATAATTTAGTATTGTGCAGCCGAGCATGCTTACCCATAATTAGAGATGAGTGAACTCGAACTGTAAAGTTCGGGGTTCGTACCGGACTCCAAACACTGACTTTTAACTGGAAGTCCAGTTCAGTGTTCAGGTTCAGTGCCAAATAAAGTTTGCTGAAAGGCTGCATTGTTGGCAATCAACAAGCTTTTAGGCTGGGGGCCCTTCTGGAGCCATCACAGCAATGTCAAGTATTGGCATGGCTGTAATTTGCCGATGCACCATGTGAACCAACCTGTACAAATGCCGGATCACGAGTGACACCGCCATTCTGCGCTAATTAGCTCATGGACAGGATGCAGCTGGATTGAGTGACAGTGTTAGGTTCTGTGTGTGCATGTACACTGCTAAAAAGCCTGTATATACTTTGCACCCGTGTCTGTGGGAGTCCTGTGCCTAAAAAAATTCTACTCTGCATCTGTGTATGTGGGGGTAGTGTGCATAAAAGCAGTTTTTTCTACTCTGACCCTGTGTCTGTGGGAGTAGTGTGCCTTAAAAAAAATTCTACTCTGCACCCTTGTCTGTGGGAGTAGTGTGCCTAAAAACAAATTGTCCTAATCTGAACCAATGTCCGTAGGAATAGTGTGCCCAAAAACAAATTGTCCTAATCTGAACCAATGTCCGTAGGAATAGTGTGCCCAAAAACAAATTGTCCTAATCTGAACCAATGTCCGTAGGAATAGTGTGCCCAAAAACAAATTGTCCTAATCTGCACCAATGTCTGTGGGAATAGTGTGCCCAAAAACAAACTGTCCTACTCTGCAGTCTGGGGGAGGTGTGTTTAAAAAGAAATGTTTCTGTTCTCTACCTGTGTCTGTGGGAGTAATGTGCATAAAAATAAATTAATTGTACTCTGCACCTTTGTCTGTGGGAGTAGTGTGCCTAAAAACAAATTTAATTTTTACACTCTGCACCTGTGTCTGGGAGCAGTGTGTGTAAAAACAAATTGTTGTACTCTGCACCGTTGTCTGTAGGGGTAGTGTGATAAGTAAATCTATTTTTTTACTCACCATCTGTTTCTGTGGGAGTAGTGTGCCTAAAAACAAATAGATGATGTACTCTGCACCCGTATCTGTAGGAGTATTGTGTGTAAAAACAAATTTCTTTACTCTGTCTGTGGGAGTAGTGTGTGTAAAAACAAATGCTTCTATTCTTTACCTGTGTCTGTGGGGGTAGTGTGTGTAAAAACAAATGCTTCTATTCTTTACCTGTGTCTGTGGGAGTAGTGTCCATAAAAATAAGTTAATTGTACTCTGCACCCATGTCTGTGGGAGTAGTGTGCGTAAAAATACATTTTTCTACTCTGCACCTTTGTCTGTGACAGTAATGTATCTAAAAACAAATTGATCTAATTTTTAGCCATGTCTATGTCAGTATTGTGCGTAAAAACAATTTTTTCACTCTGCACCTGTGTCTGGGAGCAGTGTATGTAAAAACAAATTGTTGTTCTCTGCACCCTTGTCTGTAGGGTAAACGCAAATTTTTCTAATCTGCAGCCATGTCTGTGATAGTACTGTAGTTAAAATCTATTATTTTACTAGCCATCCGTTTCTGTGGGAGTAGACTGCATTAAAACAAATTTTTATAATGTGCACCCATGTCTGTGGGACTATTGTGCTTAAAAACAAATTGTTTTACTCTGCATCCATGTCTGTGGGATTAGTGTGTGTAAAAACAAATGTTTCTACCCTGCACCTTTGTTTGTGATAGTTCTGCGTGAGCAAAAACAAAGTTTTCAATTCTTCACCCATGCCTGTGGGAGTAGTGTGAAAACAAATTTTTTAATCTGCACTGGTGTCTGTGGAAGATTTGTGTAAAAACAAATTAGTGCTGTGGGTAAAAACATTTTTTTTCTACTCTGCACCTGTGTATGTGAGAGAAGTGTGCCTAAAACAATTTTTTTGCTTTGTTTACCACATTAGTTGTGCAGTAAAAATTAGCTTGCAATTTCTTTCATTAGTTTAGCATAATAATGGCAATGCAAAACTTTTATTGAGATGAGCATTGATGGATCAAGTTTCCTGAAATGTGTTGTTCCACATGAATTCAAACACTTTGAAATTTGATTCACTTTACACTGGTAAAGCATTGTAGAGTATGATAATTTAGTTTTGCACAACCAAGCATGTTTGCCCAAAACTAGGGATGAGCGAACCCGAACTATAATGTTCAGATTACATACTGGACACCAGTGGCAGTATTGGGCGTAAAAACAAATTGTAGTACAAAGCACCCATGTCTGTGGGAGTAGTGTACGTAAAAACATTTTTTACTCTGCATCTGTGTCTGTGGGAGTACTGTGCATAAAAACAAATTGTTGTACTGTGCACCCATGTCTGTGGGAGTAGTGTGCTTTTAAACCATTCTTTTTACTCTGCACCTGTGTCTGTGGGAGTAGTGTGATTTTAAGTCTTTTTTTACTCTACAGCGGTGACTGTGGGAGTAATGTGCTAAAAACCCACTTTTTGTCCCTGCTCCTATGTTTGAGGGAGTACTGTGTGAAAAACAAATTGTTCTGCTCTGCACCCATGTCTGTGAGAGTTATGTGCTTTCAAGCCACTTTATTTTTACTCCACTGCCATGTCTGTGGGAGTACTGTGCCTAAAAAACACTTCTTTCTACCCTGCATGCGATGGAAATGAGTGTTCCTTATGGTCACATAGATCTCCTCCACAGACTACAACATGCTAGCTAACATAATCTTTGAAAATTCTTGGAGAACAGGAGAAGTCCCAGAAGACTGGAGAAGAGAAAATGTTGTTCCTATCTTCAAAAAGGAGAAGAAGGTGGACCCAAGGAACTATAGGCCAGTGAGTCTGACTTCTATACCAGGAAAGATCTTTGAACAAATTATTATGTATGTTAGTACCTGGATAAGAATGAAGTGATTAAACAGAGTTAGCATGCGTTTGTAACTAACAAGTCATGTCAGACTAACTTAATTTCTTTCTATGACAGAATCTCTGACTGGGTGGATCAGGGAAATGCTGTAGATCTAGTATATCTTAACTTAAGCAAAACATTTGACAAAGTATCTCACACAATCCTTATTGAAAAAATAACTAAGTATGGAATGGACAAGGCATCTGCTAGTTGAATTCATAACTGGCTTAGTGATCAGACATAAAACATAACTTTTAATAATAGATGTAAAAGCTACCAAAGATAGTAGTGCAAGTGAATCACTAAATCAAAAACCACAAATAATAAAGGAGGTAACTGTATGAATCTCTATAACAGATTACTACCAATATATACATGTGGCTATTCCAAGTCCAAAATTTTTGAGAGATTGGACCAGAAAAATACTTGGACTGAACCAGTGCAAAAAAGGCCAAGTAAAAAATGAACAGTTTCCTTATCAGAGGAACTAAAGAGGCCTCTACCCTGTAAAGGTTATCAAGGAATATGCCTATTCATGTATATAAAAAGGACATCATAATAAACCCATCAACAAAAAAAATGTGAAAAGGAAAGATCTCACCACATGAAGATGGAGGATGTCCAGGATCAGATGTCCCATCAGAGTCATATCAGGTCAGGAAAAAAGGGGAGTTCACCCTATACAAGCCCTGTTTGAACTACAACTGACACCCATGACTCCCGCCCTAACAAGGGCAGTCCACATCTAATCCCTATAAACCATAGCCCTACAAAGTCCCTGTGCATCCCGACGCGTTTCGTCACTAAATGACTCTTCAGGGGACATATTAGCACAAACTGGGCATCATCACAGAATATACAGGCTGCCTCCTAAGATGAAAATGGAGTGAGGCAGACTAATGAGGAGGGCACTTAAATAAACTGCCAATCAAATAGAACACATCCACCTGAGATGACTTGGAACGCACGCCGTCCACCATTGGTCCCTGTGGGACGCAGGCACATGATGAGTGTATCAATGGAAAACGCCCACCTTCCAAACCATGCAATAGTGTATAAACGCCGGCGTGTCCCGCGGCAAAGGCCGCCCTGTTTCCGGTTGCGTCATACCGCCCAAAAGCAAAATGGCCGCCGCACTTCCGGTCATGCGCACTCATCGGTGCCAGCAGAAAAAATGGCCGCCACACTTCCGGTCATGCACACTCATGTTAAAGCAGCGCCAACAGAACGGAAGTAAAGCATGCGACAAAGGTCGCAATGCTGCTAGAAGGCAATATCGTCATGCGCACTTAAAACAGTCCATAAGCCAATATTGCAAGCGAATAGACAGATCATGCATCTCTAAAAGGCCTCAATCACAAAATGATTGCCAAAAATAAATATTAATCCAATCAGAGGCCTGAAGAGAGCATTACCAGAATCAAAATAAAGCAAGATGGAAAATGACAAAAATTCAAACTCAGAATAAAAGGTAGCAAAAACATGTAAAAAAGAGGGATATTTTACAGTATATACAAAGGAAATATTAAAACACATATATCAAACCCTAGATATAGCAGCCAAAATTGAGTTGGTCATTAAGCCCTCTTGGGGTCATGGTGTTCAAACAAAAGATCCACTTAGTCTCTTTTTGTAGAATGATGCGATCCCAATTACCACCTCTTGGTGGTTTTTTTACCCTTTCAATCCCCAGAAATTGAATGGAATTAACATTCCCTCCTTGGCACTGATTAATATGACGTGAAATAGGGGTATCTCTCTTATGGATAATGTCTCCAATGTGTTCCCCAATCCTACGTTTGAATTCTCTAATGGTTTTACCCACATATTCTATGCCACATGTACATGTGGCCTTATAAATGACTCCCTTGCTGCTACAGTTAATAAATTCCCTAATTTGATATACCTGTCCTGTAACATTACTGATAAAGCCAGCACCAGGAGAAATGTGGGAACAAGCAACGCAGTGGCCACATCTAAAGCAACCATTCACGTTGGTGGGCAACCAAGTGGTACGGGAAGGTCTGGTGAAATGACTGTTGACCAGCCGATCCCTTAATGAACGGCCTTTCTTGTACGTGATTAAAGGTCGTGTCGAAAGTACTCCTCCAACATCCTTATCCATTAATAACACAGGCCAATGTTTGGCCAGGATAGCACGTACATCACTTGCTCCATTATCAAAAGTGGTAATCAACCTCATTTCACCTTTATTTTCAACTCTGGGTCTGGGTCTAAGGAGTTCCACTCTACTTTTACCCTTAGCATGTTTATAGGCACGTTTCAAAACATCAAGAGGATAACCCCTATCCAAAAATCTGTCTCTCAGTTCTCTCGCCTGTCTCTCAAAAGATTCATCTGTAGAGCAATTTCTACGTATCCTGAGATATTGACCCTTGGGTACTACACGTTTAAGATGTATAGGGTGGCTGCTGTCCCACCTCAACAAAGAATTAGTAGCCGTGGGTTTCCTGTAAGTACAGGTGGTAATAGTACCATCATTTTTCCTCTCAATCAATATATCAAGAAAGGACAATGAAAATGGGTCAATCACAGAAGTAAAAAATAAACCACAATCATTATGATTCAGAGTGTCTACAAAAACAGAAAAACTATCCTTCGAACCCTTCCACAAAATCAGGATGTCATCAATATATCGAACCCACAGCTCGATTCGTTCCATAACGTCCAAGCCACTCCTGAAGACCTGGGTCTCCTCCCACCAGCCCAGGAACAAATTTGCATACGCCGGGGCACATGGACTCCCCATAGCGGTGCCCCTGAGCTGGTGGTAGATCTTATGATCAAACAAGAAAAAATTCTTAGTGAGACAGAAACGAAGTAGCTTGATGACAAACTCGCTGTGGGTTCGATACTGACATCCTCTAGTGTTCAGAAAATATAACACAGCTTCAAGCCCCTTATCGTGAGGTATGGAGGTGTAAAGCGCCTCCACATCAATACTGCCCAAATTAACCTCGGGATCAACACATAATCCCTCTATTCTCCGAAGAAGGTCAGGGGTATCCTGCACGAAGGATCGTAATGAGGCGACAAAAGGTTTCAAGACACGATCTAAATAAATGCCAATGTTGTGGCTAATACTGCCCATTCCTGACACAATAGGTCTCCCCTTTAAAGGGGAAAGACCCTTGTGTAATTTCGGTAGGCAGTAAAAGGTAGCAACTATTGAATCTTTAGGCATTAGAAAATCAAATTCAGATTTGTCAATAACTCTCATGGATAAACCTTCATCCAGGATACTTTTGAGTTCAGACAAATAATCAGAGGTAGGGTTATGATCCAAAATCTCATAACTCACTCTGTCCTCAAGGAGGGTCTCACACATTTTAGAATATTGTATAGAGTCAAGGATGACCACATTACCACCCTTATCTGAGGGTTTAATGACAATGCGGTCATCCTGCTCAAGCTTATTGATAACTGCCATTTCTGTTTTCGTACAATTATATCTGGAAAAGATCTTCTTTCCTTGTAAGGATTTCAGGTCTTCTGTAACCAAGTTTTCAAAAATATCTATAGCAGACACATCTCCAATAGGAGGAGGCATTTTAGTGCTCCTATTTTTTAATTCAGTGAAGGGACCCCTTCCAAGATCGTTGGGGTTCATTACACCAATACTAGATAACAAGCGTACGTCTGGCAACAAATCAACAGGAATCCCCATATCCATACAGGTACGATTATCCTGTTGCAGAAAAAACTTTCTCCAACGTACCTTACGTAAAAACAAATTAAGATCTTTTATAGACCGAAACAGATCAAAGTCTGTACTGGGGACAAATGTGAGACCCTTTTGCAAAACCTGTAGTTCTTCACGGTTGAGCACCCTAGAGGACAGATTAACCACTTGTATACCGTTAGTGACCAATGAAGATACTGAATTAGGGACACGACTAATAGGTAAAGTGATATTAGAATAGTTATTCCCAGGAACAGTTCTTATTTCCGTACCGGATGTTGACGGTTCCTTAAAGGATAACTCTGATCTAAAAAATGCGATCCTGTAGTAGTATCGGATCTATCCTGAGGACCACGATGACCACGGCCTCTAACTTTACCTCTATTCCTCCCCCTATTGCTTCTACCCCTTCCCTCAGTATCAGAGAAGTCAGTATCTGTAGAAGACAAATCAGTTTCAAGATCAATGTTGTTATTACGATTACCAATAACCAAATAGGCCTTGTTATCCTTAAAATCTTGAGCGTCCCTCAAATATTGGCGATGTTTACGCTCCTTAAGATGATATTGGAAACGCTCCAGATTAGTTTCTAACTTACTTTCCTTTAAGGAAAAGTCAGTCTCCGTAGAGAATTTCTTGGTAACTTCAATTTGATCTCTCAAATGGTCATTCAAAAGACTCAAAGTTTTCTTTTCCTCCTCCAAGAGGAGTTGCATCAGACCCAAAGAGTTGTCGTAAATGGCTGCACATCCAGTTGTAAGAATGTCTCAAGTGAGGTACCACAGGGCTCTGTTCTGGGCCCTGTATTGTTCAACATCTTTATCAATGACTTAGATGAAGGAATTGAGGGTAAACTTATTAATTTTGCTGATGACACAAAGCTAGGAGGGATAGCTAATACTAGAGAAGAGAGAGAGGATTCAAAAAGATATAAATAAACTTTAGCAGTAGGCAGCAACTAACAGAATGGTTTTTAACAGGGAAAAATGTAAAGTACTACATCTGGGCAATAAAAATGAAAAAAATGATACATAATGGGAGGAATAGGGCTAAGCAACAGCACCTGTGAAAAAGACTTGGGTATACTAATAGATCACAGACTGAATTTGAGTCAACAGTGTGATGCAGCAGCAAAAAAGGCAAATGCAACTCTAGGATGTATTAACAGAAGCATACAGTCTAGATCATGTGAAGTCATTATTTCGCTCTACTCCTCTTTGGTCAGACTTCATCTGGAATACTGTGTCCAGTTTTGGGCTCCACATTTTAAAAAAGACATCAACAAACTGGAGCAAGTCCAGAGAAGAGCGACCAGAATGGAGACTGGTCTGTAAACCATGTCCTATGAGGAATGGTTACAGGATTTGGAATTTTTAGCTTGCAAAAAAGATGACTAGTTTGTAAAAAAGAAGAGATTTATGTCACGCTGTTCCGACATACTCACCCGGCATCAGCTCCCACGCCGTCTCTGTATACTCACCTGGCCATCGCTCCCACGCCGCAGCCCCCCGCCGCCCGACAGCAACGGCGGTCACCTCTGACAGGCGCGCAGCCGACGGCATCTCTGCATGCAATGCGCATGCACCATTGGCCGCGGCCACGCCTCCCTTCTGCTTCTTGTGCTCCGGCTATGCCCTGACCCGGAAGCACCCCTGACTAATGGCAGACCAGACAGGGGCATATCAGGCTGCTTCCCCCTGAGGGAGGCGCCTGATCGTTGTGTTTCCTAGCACACTGGGCCTCGCTTCTTCGTGTGCTCTCTGCAGTCTCACTGTCCCATTCTCGTGTGCTCCCTGCAGCAGCCTCGCAGTCCTGCTATCCGTGTCCCCTGCTGTACTCCGCAGTGCAACTCCAGTCCTGCCTCCGGTGTTCCTGTTCCATCCTGCTCCAGTCCTTCCGTCCTACTCCAGTCCTGCCTCCGTTGTTCCTGCTCCATCCTGCCCCAGTCCTTCCGTCCTACTCCAGTCCTGCCTCCGGTGTTCCTGTTCCATCCTGCTCCAGTCCTTCCGTCCTACTCCAGTCCTGCCTCCGGTGTTCCTGTTCCATCCTGCTCCAGTCCTTCCGTCCTACTCCAGTCCTGCCTCCGGTGTTCCTGTTCCATCCTGCTCCAGTCCTTCCATCCTACTCCAATCCTGTCTCCTGTGTTCCTGCTCCAGCCATCCCTCCACGTTCCAGTCTACAGTCTTACTCCACTCCTGTCTCCTGTGTTCCAGCTTTGTCCTGTCATCTACACTTCAGTCCCACACTCCTACTCCAGTCCATCCTGAGCCGCCCCTCTCGGTACCGGCTACCGTGGTACTCGAACCCCTGGGCCTGCTCCTAACGGTCCCTGTATAGTTTACGGCTCCAGACCACCCACACTAACAATTTAATAGTTGTCTTCAAATATCTCAAGTGCTGTCACATTGTAGAAGGATCATCTTTATTCTCATTTGCACAAGGAAAGGAAATATGGCTAAGCAGTGTTGTACAGCCACATATGGGGTAATTCTACATTCAGCAGAGATTATAAGACACATTTTGGTGCCATTTTTACCATTTTCCCAGTAATAAAATGTAAAATTTGGGGCTAACACAATTTTGGTGGTAAAAATGTAAATTTTTTTTCTTCACTGCCCAATGGTATAAAGGTTTGTGACACACCTGTGGAGTCAACATAATCACTGTACCCCTACATGAATTCATTGAGAGGTTTAGTTTGTAAAATGGGGTCACTTATAGGGGGTTCTGCTGTTCTGGAACCTCAGAGGTTCTGCCAAATTGGCATGGCACCCTTAAACCAGTAATATGGCTCTACTTCCCTTCTGAACTTTGCACTGAAGGTAGTTTTCAACCACATACGACATATCAGTGAACTCAGGAGAAGTTGAAAAACATTTTTTGGGGTCCATTTTCTCCTCTTACCCTTGTAAAAATACAAAATTTTGAGCTAAAAAGATTTTTGAAATAAAAAATGTGATATTTTTATTTTCATGGCTCTTCGTTATAAGCTTCTGTGAAGCACCTGGTGGTTCAAGGTGTTCAATACACATCTAGACAAGTTTCCAAAGGGGTCTAGTTTCCAAAATAGTGTCACTTGTTGGGGGTTTCCACTGTATTGGTACATCAGGGGCTCTTAAAACAGGACATGGCATCCGCTAATTATTCCAACAAATTTTACATTCAAAAAGTGAAATGGTGCTCCTTTCCTTCTGAGCGCTGCCGTGCGCCCAGACAGTTGTTTTCCTCTACATATTGTGTATCTGTGCACTCATGTTAAATTGCTCAACAAGTTTTATGGAGCAATTTCTCCTTTTACTTTTATGAAAATGCAAAATTTGGAGCTAAAAAAGATTTATCTGAGACAATGCGATTTTTTTTATTTTCATGGCTCTACGTCAAACTTCTGTGAAGCACCTATACACATATAGATAAGTTCCTTAAGGAGTCTAGCTTTCAAAATTCTTTCACTTGTGGGGGTTTCCACTCTTTAGGCACATCAGGGACTCTCCAAACGTTACATGGCATATTCCAGTACATATTACTTTCAAAAAGTCAAATGGTGCTTCTTCTCTTCCAAACCCAGACCGGCGGCGTAAGTGGAGTAATTTTGTCGAGTAAAAATGTAAATGATTCCTCAGACATCCGCAGATAATTGTGGAAATCATGCGGATTATTTTCCTGAAGCTCCTTCACCAACTGCATGTGGGACAATTCGGATCTCCTCTGCAGCCATTCTCTTGTCCACATGCGACGCTTTCTTTTTGAACGCCTCTCCTGCATCCAAGATTCTTCTTGACGCCGATGTTCCTCAACAAGTAATGCAGCAACCACGACAGAACACTCTGCATTATTCATGATGGTGCAAACTGAAACCAAAAAAACAAAAAAAATACATTAGTTGATTTGTTGGGGGTTGGATGCGTGCACACAAGACCACCTAAAATGGCTGACCAGGTATTAAATATACGCACAGACAAAGAAACCACACCCTCCCTCCAACAAGAGCAATGAAAGCAGATAATTGGTAACTTCTATAAAGTTGTGAAAATGGAAACACAGTTGAGACCCCAAATGAAACCTACTGTGATCAGGAGAACCGTTGATAAATAGAAATATCACTGTGGAATCGCAGCTGGAGGATGCTAATTCGATATGTGACCAGCAAGAAGGTGCAAACTGGGGAAAAAAAATATAAAGGTACAATAGTTGTTTTGTTGGGGGTTGGGTGCGTGCACATAAGGTCACCTAAAATGGCCGACCAGACATTAAACATACACGCACAGACAATGAAACCACACCCTCCCTCCAGAAAGAACTATGAAAGCAGGTAATTGGTAACTGTTCTATAAAGTTGTGAAAATGGAAACGCAGTTGAGACCCCAAATGATACCTACTGTGATCAGGAGAACCAGTGATGAATAGATATAGCAGTGTGGAATCGCAGCCGGAAAACGCTAATTCGATGTGTGACCAGAAGGAATGGACAAAGAACACAAACGCTGCTATGCTGCCTTCTTCACGGGGTCAGGAATAAAGAAGAAAAGCGCCACTGGGTTACATTCTTTAAGGGCAAGGACACCAATCAGAACGCAGTAGCGACCACCAATTGGAGCTGAGGGGCGCGGAAAAGGCACCGCTTAAACACGCCTATGTTTCTCGTTTCAAATCGCTAGCTAGGTAGCTGGTTTGGTGTCAAACAGAACGATGCATGCTACCCAGTGGGGCCTCAACGACCAAAAAATGTCCAGACTATTCTGAAACGACCAGCGATCTCACAGCGGGGGCCTGGTCGCTGCTACATGTCACACGTAGGGAGATCGCTTGTAAGGTCGCTGTTGCATCACTAAAACTTGTGACTCAGCAGCGATCTTGCTAGCGAGCTCACTGTGTGTGACGGTGCCCTAACTCTGCCTCACTATAGTGAATGTATCCATCGAAGGTTTCATTGGAATCACGTCACTCAGAGATTAAAATGGAAACCACAAAGTAAGTGCGTAGCGCAGAGTGACGGATAAATGTGTTGAAAAAATTAGAAATCGCTGGTCAAATTTTAACCCTTATAACTTCCTAACAAAAAAAATTTTGGTTTGATGTAAAGTAGACATATGGGAAATGCTATCTATTAACTATTTTGTGTGCCATATCTCTGTGACTTAAGGGCATACAAATTGAAAGTTTGAAAATTGCAAAATTTTCAAAATTTTCGCCAAATTTCTGTTTTTTTCACAAATAAACGCAAGTCATATTGAAGAAATTTTACCTCTATCGTAAAGTACAATATGTCATGAGAAAACACTCAGAATCACCAGGATCCGTTAAAGCGTTCCAGAGTTATTGCCTCATAAAAGGACAGTGGTCAGAATTGTAAAAATTGGCTGGGTCAGAAAGGTGAAAACAAGCTAGGTCACAAAGGGGTTAAGGGAGTTATACGGCCATAGTCGGTGCCAACACTGATCATGGCTGATGCAGCAAGTTGTCAACTATAATGTACAGCTGATAGCTGATGGATTATCACCCTTCAGAGGATGCTAAGCTGTTATATCGCAGGTCAGTTTTAAGTCTTATTGTTGGTCATTAAAGGGTTAAACAATGTTTCTGTTTGTTTTCATTCTCACCCACATAGTACTTCACTTCCAACTAACTCCCATAATCCCTACACCTAGTAATGAATTGATCATCTCAGATACATCATCATCATCATTCCTAGGAAAAGAGGTGTTATCGGATTTCTTTGATACATTGACATCACCATCAGCATCATTCCTGGGGAGAGAATGGTTATTAGTTGCATCATTACTCATCAAGGCATTAGCAGATAACACATTCAGTTTCCCATCATCATGATCATCATCATCATGGTTAACGTTACCCTTATTATCAGATTGGGGAAGGGCGTCAGGGACATAGTAGGGCAGGTTTTCAGACACTCCCACTTACCTCAAACACTAATCAGAAAAAAATCCATAAAAAATCATTTGAAAGGTAACTCACCAAACCCTGACTGATGCACTGGCAGGACGCAGCAGAGCCCCATTGATAAAGGTTTAGGCAGCACAGGTGCACTCCACTGATCAGGACAGCCAGTAACCATTTGTGGTCTGGCTGCCCAGTGGAAATGCACACAGATGAGGCTTGCATAAGGCATAAGTCACACTGATAAATGTGATGCAAAAGTGTCTGAGCAGCCTATTGATCACGCCCATAGTATTAGCAGGCGGGCTGCTCTACACTATAGATACATGCAACACACAAGGAACCAAGCCAAATATAAAGGGCTCTAGCTGCATCCTGCTGAAAAGTGCAAAAAAGATATGGGGTATTGGTTACTATGCACTGGCAGGACGCAGCAGAACCCCATTGATAAAGGTTTAGGCAGCACAGGCGCACTCCACTGATCAGGACAGCCAGTAACCATTTGTGGTCCGGCTGCCCAGTGGAAATGCACACAGATGAGGCTTGCACAAGGCATAAGTCACACTGATAAATGTGATGCAAAAGTGTCTGAGCAGCCTATTGATCACGCCCATAGTATTAGCAGGCGGACTGCTCTGCACTATAGATACATGCAACACACAAAGAACCAAGCCAAATATAGAGGGTTCTAGCTGTATCCTGCTGAAAAGTGCAAAAAAGATAAATAGATATGGGGTATTGGTTACTATTTTGGCCAAAGCAGATAAGCTCACAACCCAACGTCAAGGGTCCCCAGATATTGTGAGTCCCTAACACTAAATATATAAACAAACACTAATCAGAAAAAAATCCATAAAAAATCATTTGAAAGGTAACTCACCAAACCCTGACTGATGCACTGGCAGGACGCAGCAGAGCCCCATTGATAAAGGTTTAGGCAGCACAGGTGCACTCCACTGATCAGGACAGCCAGTAACCATTTGTGGTCTGGCTGCCCAGTGGAAATGCACACAGATGAGGCTTGCATAAGGCATAAGTCACACTGATAAATGTGATGCAAAAGTGTCTGAGCAGCCTATTGATCACGCCCATAGTATTAGCAGGCGGGCTGCTCTACACTATAGATACATGCAACACACAAGGAACCAAGCCAAATATAAAGGGCTCTAGCTGCATCCTGCTGAAAAGTGCAAAAAAGATATGGGGTATTGGTTACTATGCACTGGCAGGACGCAGCAGAATCTTCCATCTCACTGCACAGTATTTCAACCTTGCAAGTGCTGTGATCCTGAGCAAGCAGGGGGGGCCCACTCGTGGGTGACGGCACTGGCACAGGGCCCCTGATAGTACGGTGGTGTGTCTGATGGCGGGTGGGCCGAACCTGCACTTTCATCTGCAGCTTCCTCTTTGTCACCGTGTAAGATGGAACTGTATATGGGAAGGGTAACCTGAGTTTCATCAGGGTCAGATTCAGGCCGGGTAGCGTGCGAGGGGAATGTAGTGGTCTGGGTCAATGTACCAGCAGATTCATCGAGCAGTGGCTGGGCATCAGTGCACTTGTGTCGCCCCCAGGAGTACGGTCGCCACAGTGGCATTACCTTCCTCCTAGGGAGTGTGATGTCATGCTTGGGAGCAACGAAGGATCTCTCTAGCAGGTTAACTGATTGGGCGGCGTTATTCCCATGACTCATGACCCTCTAAACAATGTTCATGAAGGCAAAGTGTTTGTTTTACGTGGGCAGTATGGTTGCAAAGCTGAACCTTAAAGGAATGTCCAGAAGGGCACCACCAGGAGTGGAGCCTACGGTTAAATTCGACTCCTCCTGGGAAACCTCAACCATGCCAGCTACAGAACAGATGCACACATTGCAAGCTTAATTCCGTTAACGAACGAGACTCCGTCATGCCCCGCGGTCCGAGTGCGGCTTACTAGAGGGACACGTGAGGCTCTGGCACATGAGATTGGCCAATAACTGGTGTGTCATGCCCTTACATGTCCGTGGCTGCATGTGCGCTACACTGAAAAGGCCAGCGTTTGTCGCTTACAGGTGCAGATAACCCGCTGAACAACGTTAGTGATGGGGATCACTGATTACAATTATTACCCCCGAACGATGATTTCCCAGTAAGTGCAGGTCAACCGCAGTTCCGGAATTAGGCCTAACCGTCATTCCTGAAAAAATGAAAAACTTACGTGTGCAAACCACAGGTGCTGTAGCTTGCTTAACAGCTCGCCAGCCGTTCTCACGCCCAGTATGGATTACACGTGATTGCACAAAGGTGAGAAAGGGTACCGTATCCCCGGATAACATGTATGGATAGCGTACACATTCAAAATATATGTCTGTACATCAGGAGGCAGGCTCAGACGGTGTCAGGCACAGTATGGCTTGCACGTGATTGCACAAAGGTGAGAAAGGGTACCGTATCCCCGGATAACATGTATGGATAGCGTACACATTCAAAATATATGTCTATACATCAGGAGGCAGGCTCAGACGGTGTTAGGCCCAGTATGGATTGCACGTGAATGCACAAAGGTGAGAAAGGGTACCGTATCCCCGGATAACATGTATGGATAGCGTACACATTCAAAATATATGTCTATACATCAGGAGGCAGGCTCAGACGGTGTCAGGCACAGTATGGATTTGACGGCCCAGACTACACAGCGGAGGAGCAGGGAGAGGAAAAGATTGCAAATGCTGGGGCCCTGCCCAAGCAAGGGGGGCCCACTCGTGGGCCTCGGCACTGGCACTGGACCCCTCATAGTACGGCGGTGTGTCTGACGGCGGGTGTGCACCACCATCGTCAGAGACACTTGATTGCACTATGAGGGACCCTGTGCCAGTGCCCGCGCCCAAGAGTCGGCCTACCCACCTGTCCAGGGCAACGGCACTCGCACGGTGTCGTGCGCTAGGTGGTGACCCCGGCCATGGGGGGGGGAGGCAGCACAGTTAGGGAGTTTTAGAAAGTGGCATATGTTGATGTTGGACATTCAGCTGATGCAAAAGGCAAAATAGGTCAAGTCCCAGGAAGAGGTGGACCAAAGCAAGCCATTTTTCTGTCACCCTATGTGTCATCAGGGGAAGGTGGGACAAAATCCTTGGAAACCCATGCATGGTTCATTTTAATGAAGGTTAGATCATCCACATTTTGGGTTGACAGACGGGTCCTTTTTCCTGTCAGGATTGATCCAGCTGCACTGAAGACTCTTTCCGATAGCACACTTGCAGCTGGGCAAGCGAGCTCTTGTAAAGCATATTGTGCCAATTCAGGCCAGGTGTCCAGTTTAGCGGCCCAATAGTCAAAGGGGAATGACCTGTGTGGGAGAACATCGATAAGGGAGGAAAAGTAGTTTGTAACCATAGTTGACAACTGCTGTCTCCTGTCACTTTCCATTGATGCAGTATTACCAGTTGTGTGAGCGGTATTTGAAAAATCAGTCCACAACATTGTCATGAAACCCCTGTCTCCAACGCCACTTCTGCTGTGTGCACCATGAACACCTCTGCCAAGCTGCCCCCGGCCCGTACGGCTCGTGTGAGAACCATCACCGCTGCTGTGTGCTGGGAATGCCTCAAACAACCGATTTACCAGAGTTGCTTGTTTATTAGCCAATATTAGGTCAAGGTTCTCCTGTGGCATGATGTTTTGTAATTTGCCTTTATAGCGTGGATCCAGGATGCTGGCCAACCAGTAGTCGTCATCGTTCATCATTTTGGCAATGCGGGGGTCCCTTTTTAGGATCTGCAAGGCACAATCTGACATGTGGGCCAATGTTCCGGTGTCAATGATGCACTGCGAGTGCTGGTTGGAGGAGCACTTTCTGGCAAATCCACATCCCTCCAGTCACGCACAAACCCTGTACCAGACCTTGCCACGCCAACATTTTCACTTGCCCCACGAGATGCATCCTCCTCCCCAAAGTAATCATCCCCATCATCATCCTCCTACTCCTCTTCTTCCTCCACCTCGTCCAGGAGAGGTCCCTGAGCAGACAATGGCTGAATGTCATCAAGGATTCCCTCCTCCTCTTCCTCCTCATCAACATTGGCTGCAGACGCCTGCTCCTTAAGGTGCATCAAAGTTTGCATGAGCAGACGCATAAGTGGGATGCTCATGCTTAGGATGGCGTCGTCTGCGCTTACCAGCCGTGTGCATTCCTCAAAACACTGAAGGACTTTACAGAGGTCTTTCAGCTTCGACCACTGCACACCTGTCAACTCCATGTCTGCTCTCAAAGTGCCTGGCCGTGTATCCTCCCACAAATGCATTATGGCCTGCCTCTGCTCGCACAGCCGCTCCACCATGTGCAGGGTGGAGTTCCACCTTGTTGCAATGTCGATAATGAGGCGGTGGTTGGGAAGGTGGAGCAATCGCTGAAGCTTCTGCATATGAACGGAGTGTACAGGCGACCGGCGGATGTGCGCGCACAGTCTTCGCACCTTCTGGAGCAGGGCTGTTAACTCCAGATAATTTTTGAGGAAGCACTGCACCACCAGGTTCAAGGTGTGAGCCAAGCAAGGTATGTGGCTGAGTTTTGAAAGGGCTATGGCTGCCACAAAATTACGGCCGTTATCACTAACTACCTTGCCTGCCTCAAGATGTACACTGCCCAGCCATGACTCAGTTTGTCGCTTCAAGTACTCGGCCAGCACCTCGGCGGTGTGTCTGTCGCCCAAACACATCATCTGCAACACAGCCTGCTGACGCTTTCCACTAGCTGCTCGATAGGGGGACACCTCGTGTGCAAAAGTGGCAGCTGCAGATGGAGTGCTCGTACGACTGCGCTCTGTGGACGAGCTTTCGCTTCTGGAGGAGGAGGAGGAGGAGGGTGGAACGCCTACAGCCAACTGTTTCCTATACCGTGGGCTAGGCAGCACTGTCCCACCACCGCTGTCCCCTGTGGACCCTGCATCCACAACATTAACCCAGTGCGCAGTGATGGACACGTAACGGCCCTGGCCATGCCGACTGGACCATGCATCAGTTGTGAGGTGCACCTTTCCACTCACTGACTGCTTGAGTGCATGGACAATGCGGTCTTTTACATGATGGTGGAGGGCTGGGATGGCTTTGCGAAAGAAGAAGTGGCAACTGGGTAGGTCATAGCGTTGTACTGCATAGGCCATGAGTTCGCGGAAAGCTGCGCTTTCCACCAACCCATAGGGCATCATCTCAAACGAGATTAGTTTGGCAATGTGGGCGTTCAAACCCAGTGTACGCGGATGAGAGACTGAGTACTTTCTTGACCTACTCATAGTGTCTGGGAGGGTGAGCTGGACTTGAGAGCTGCATATGGTGGAAGTAGCGGTGGACAGGGCGGACTGAGAGAGGGTTGATGATGGTGATGGAGTTGGTGTTCTTTCTGATGGCCTAGATTCAGTATTTCGTTGATATAACAGTGGGATTCCCTGACTGCTGTGGCCTTGCAACGACACCTCAACATTTGCTGCTGTGCTAACCGGTGGGCTTACAGTGGGGGAAACAATGTAGCGTTGTTGACTACCTTCTTTGTGATCAGTTGCACATGTGGCACTTGAGGTTTGGTGTTGTGTGCACGCTTGCAAATGCATGCTGGTTAAATGTCTAAGCATGCAACTGGTATTCAAATTTTTCAGATTTTTCCCTCGGCTAAAGGTCTTTGTGCACTTCTTACAGATAACCTTGGCCTGATCATGAGGATTTTGTTCAAAAAAGTGCCACACTGCACTCTTCCTACTTTGGCAGACATTTTGCGGCCTAGCACGCTGTGATCTTTTGACCGTCTGGACAAGCTGTCCAGCAACTCTTTTGATTTTTGGAACCTGTCTTTGGAGTGCTCCGGGCCTGCCAGATAACAACTGTTGCGATGTTGATGTCTGCTGTGGATGCTCCTCCTCATCTGAGCTATTGGAAGCAGCACCCTCTTCCCCCAATGGATGCCAATCTGGGTCAACAACTGGGTCATCCATCACCTCCTCTTCAATGTCATGTGCACCTTCCTCTGTGTCACCGTGTATGGTGGTATAGTGTGCGGGAAGTGGCACCTGAGTCTCATCAGGGTCAGAATCTGGCTCTGTACACTGCGAGGACAATGTAGTGCTTTGAGTGAATGTACCAGCAGAATCATCTATCAGCGGCTGTGCATCAGTGCACTCCATGTCAGATTCATCTTGGCCTGGGTAATTCACCATTTCACTTGATAATCCAGGCATGGTATGTGAAAACAGCTCCATGGAGTAATCAGTAGTATGGCCTGCGTCATCCTTCAATCTTGGTTGGGGTGAAGGACACAAGGAAAGGTGTGGTTCATGAACATGAGCCTCCAATGACGACTCAGTGCTTTTACTTTTTACAACTTCAGAAGAGGAGGCGATAGAGCTGGAGGCTGAGTCAGCAATGTAAGACAAAACTTTTTCCTGATGCTCTGGCGTTAAAAGCGGTTTGCCAACTCCTAGAAAACTAAGCCTTCGAAGCCTTATGGAGCCAGACGATGACGCAGGCTCAACACCTCCTGCATTCGGTCCTATTTTGCTCTTGCCACTACCATCAGATCCACCACCAACACCATCATTACCAGCTGCCAACCCCCGCCCAATTCCACGGCCTCTTCCACCAGCCTTCCTCATTTTTTGTAGAAATGTAGACAAAATCCAACAAACTATATGGTAATGTAAAACAAGGTACAAGGTGTCTGCAGACACTAGTGGACACTGGACACTTTTGGATTTTGTGAGGCCCACTGAATATCAGAGCACTATGTCACAGGCTCGATGGCACAGGTGTGAAAAAAGTGACTACAGGATAAGGGAGATTTTGAATTTCTGCAGACACTAGTGGACACTGGACACTTTTGGATTGTGTGAGGCCCACTGAATATCAGAGCGCTATGTCACAGGCTCGATGGCACAGGTGTGAAAAAATGACTACAGGATAATGGAGATTTTGAATTTCTGCAGACACTTGTGGACACTGGACACTTTTGGATTGTGTGAGGCCCACTGAATATCAGAGCGCTACGTCACAGGCTCGATGGCACAGGTGTGAAAAAAGTGACTACAGGATAAGGGAGATTTTGAATTTCTGCAGACACTTGTGGACACTGGACACTTTTGGATTGTGTGAGGCCCACTGAATATCAGAGCGCTATGTCTCAGGCTCGATGGCACAGGTGTGAAAAAAGTGACTACAGGATAAGGGAGATTTTGAATTTCTGCAGACACTTGTGGACACTGGACACTTTTGGCTTGTGTGAGGCCCACTGAATATCAGAGCGCTATGTCACAGGCTCGATGGCACAGGTGTGAAAAAAGTGACTACAGGATAAGGGAGATTTTGAATTTCTGCAGACACTAGTGGACACTGGACACTTTTGGATTGTGTGAGGCCCACTGAATATCAGAGCGCTATGTCACAGGCTCGATGGTACAGGTGTGAAAAAAGTGACTACAGGATAAGGGAGATTTTGAATTTCTGCAGACACTAGTGGACACTGGACACTTTTGGATTGTGTGAGGCCCACTGAATATCAGAGCGCTATGTCACAGGCTCGATGGCACAGGTGTGAAAAAAGTGACTACAGGATAAGGGAGATTTTGAATTTCTGCAGACACTTGTGGACACTGGACACTTTTGGATTGTGTGAGGCCCACTGAATATCAGAGCGCTATGTCACAGGCTCGATGGCACAGGTGTGAAAAAAGTGACTACAGGATAAGGGAGATTTTGAATTTCTGCAGACACTAGTGGACACTGGACACTTTTGGATTGTGTGAGGCCCACTGAATATCAGAGCGCTATGTCACAGGCTCGATGGCACAGGTGTGAAAAAAGTGACTACAGGATAAGGGAGATTTTGAATTTCTGCAGACACTTGTGGACACTGGACACTTTTGGATTGTGTGAGGCCCACTGAATATCAGAGCGCTATGTCACAGGCTCGATGGCACAGGTGTGAAAAAAGTGACTACAGGATAAGGGAGATTTTGTATTTCTGCAGACACTAGTGGACACTGGACACTTTTGGATTGTGTGAGGCCCACTGAATATCAGAGCGCTATGTCACAGGCTCGATGGCACAGGTGTGAAAAAAGTGACTACAGGATAAGGGAAATTTTGAATTTCTGCAGACACTAGTGGACACTGGACACTTTTGGATTGTGTGAGGCCCACTGAATATCAGAGCGCTATGTCACAGGCTCGATGGCACAGGTGTGAAAAAAGTGACTACAGGATAAGGGATATTTTGAATTTCTGCAGACACTAGTGGACACTGGACACTTTTGGATTGTGTGAGGCCCACTGAATATCAGAGCGCTATGTCACAGGCTCCATGGCATAGGTGTGAAAAAAGTGACTACAGGATAAGGGAGATTTTGAATTTCTGCAGACACTTGTGGACACTGGACACTTTTGGATTGTGTGAGGCCCACTGAATATCAGAGCGCTATGTCACAGGCTCGATGGCACAGGTGTGAAAAAAGTGACTACAGGATAAGGGAGATTTTGAATTTCTGCAGACACTAGTGGACACTGGACACTTTTGGATTGTGTGAGGCCCACTGAATATCAGAGCGCTATGTCACAGGCTCGATGGCACAGGTGTGAAAAAAGTGACTACAGGATAAGGGAGATTTTGAATTTCTGCAGACACTAGTGGACACTGGACACTTTTGGATTGTGTGAGGCCCACTGAATATCAGAGCGCTATGTCACAGGCTCGATGGCACAGGTGTGAAAAAAGTGACTACAGGATAAGGGAGATTTTGAATTTCTGCAGACACTAGTGGACACTGAACACTTTTGGATTGTGTGAGGCCCACTGACGCTGTATGGTGTGAAAAAATGCACGCTCAGTACCTCAGCAGGACAAAAAAAAATTGGGATTGCTTTTAAAAAAGCAGTTTGCGGAGCAGTGGGTAAACAGCAATGCAGCTGTCAGGAAGCCTTAGAAGGCAGCCTAACAACCAACACCGCTGATCCACCACAATATAGCCTCCCCTTGCACTGCACACACAGTGACTGGTGTGTTGTACAGGCAAAATCGCTAGTAGCAGAAGCAGTTTTTTTTTCTTCTTCCCTGCCTAACGCGCTCCCTACAGAATCAGCAGCAGCAACCTCTCCCTATGCTAAGATCGGCAGAAGTAAGATGGCGGTCGGCGTGCACGCCCTTTTATAACCCCTGTGATGCCCACCAAAGCAAGCCAATCACTTGCATGCCCTTCTGAAAGATGGTGGTGACCCCTGTCTATGTCATCACGTTGCCCACAGTGTCCGTGGATCCTGATTGGCTGAAAAAGAGCGCAAAACAAACTTTTGAAACGCGACTTTGGCGCGTAAGTCGTCGACCTCGTGGCCGACCTCATCCTAGGGTTGGGTTTCGTTTCATGAAACCCGACTTTGCCAAAAGTCAGCGACTTTTGAAATTTTTCGACCTGTTTCGCTCAACTCTAGCTATCATGTGGGCCACGTTGGAGGTTCCAGAACCTCTTTCAGTATACCTCAGGTGTCAGCCGGTACTTGGCGATAAGGGTCTGCTTGATGGCATCATAGTTGTTATCTTCTTCTGGCCGGAGGGAAACAAACGCCTCCAGGGCTTTGCCTTTTAGCCATGGGGTTAAGTATCTGGCCTGCAGGCTTTCTCAAAGGCCCGCAGAAACGTGTCCAAGTCTCTGTCCTTTTTCATCATGGGAAAATGTTCTGGCCAGGGCTTCAGACTCTGAGTGCTGTTGGGCTCACTGCTCCAGGCAGTGGAGGGTGTTCCCCCTTGCCGGAGCATCTCAAGTTCAAGGGCTCTCTCGGACTCCCACTCGGCTCTCTCAGCCTGTGTTTGGAGCTCAGCTCTTTCCACCTCCCGCTTGGCTAGCTGCTCCACACTTTCCTGAGCTTGCTGGATCAGCTTCAGATGTCCATCACGGTCATCAAGAGAGAGTTCGTCCAAGGCCGCTTGCAGGTAGGTGTCCAACCTGGCCTGGTTGCATGAGGGGCCAGCATACGGTGTTTGGACCTCAGCTGCAGCGCCATCTCAGCTTGGGCCAGCTTCTGTGCTCTCTGGGCTCTGGGCATTGTCCAGCTGCACCAGAGCTGCGATCAGTTGGTCTTTGTTTTTGCTCATGGCATCAAGGCCCCGGTACGTGCATATTCCAGCAAGAGTTTCCTTTCTCTGCTGCTTATACCACTCTGCTCCCATTGTAGCCATGGCTGCCAAATAAAAGATAGGATAGAAAAACAAAGAGAAGGGAGGGGATACTTGCAAGTACACACAGTTGTCTCAGGACTAGTAAACACTGAGTCTGATCTCCAAAGCCTATGATGCAGGATTCCCGCAGGAACCACGCAGGTTTATAGTGAGAGGAATGATTGCTCAAACCAGATCACTAATGCTCTATGATTATCCCACCGCTCTGCCACCAATATGTCACGATCCCACCGCTATGTCATGGACAGAGGGGCGCAACGTACTGCCGACACACAGCTATCACAGGCACAGGGGGCTTATCTTAGGTATCCCACTGCTGGCACCTTGTGATAAAAAACAACAATCTATTCTTGCCCTAACAATTTATCGCAGGGGGGTTATTTTTGCTGTCCCACCACTGCCCACAATACTTCACGAAACTTTTCAGTTCCACTTTGGAACTCGCAGCTCTCTGGCGCCCCCCTTACCCTCAGGTCAGTCAGGGAACTACACCTGGGATAATTGGTCGCCGGCTGGCTGCTTCAATGAGGACTGGCCACCTGGCATGCTGGAGTGAGGGAATTATAAAATGCTCTGGCCGCAGCCACCCAATTAGCTTATAAACTCCCTTCCGTCACTCTCAGCAGTGCCCAGGGCCCAGATCACACTTTGCCGCCACCAGCTCCAGAGTTTCTCTGATTAAGTTATAAATCTAATAAAGGTGTTCAAAGCCAACCCAATTCAGTAGCAATTATCTTAAGGGCACGAAAGTTCGTTTTTTAGAGCACGAAGACAGACTAATAAGTTTTATAGTTTATTCCCAAAAAAGCGAGCAGTGATTACACAGCTAAGAGATGTTACAAAGTTGAGACATTAGATATGTACAATGCAAATATAAAATAAAAGGAATTAACATAGAGATTCAACACTTACAGTTGCTTAGATGGTCTTTAGGCTAATCATGTGGGGGGAGGAGGCGGAGCCACACGTCTCCCTGCATCTGGGGTCCTTTTGGCATGAAACCTCCAGCTCGAATGACCAATTTTAGGGAGGGAATGCTTTATAGCTTTGGGTCTGTGACATCACAAAAGGAGCAGACTGGGGATGTTCCTCCCCCTGCTATAGGAGTACAATTCTGACTACAAAACTTATAATGACTATATCTTGCAGAGGGTACCTCGTAAAAACACGCACATGGTATCATTTTTTTTAGCCTGTTGCAGACAATAATTAAAGACCAAACATGCAGTAATTATGTCCCACCATTTATGAGAAATCCAGTTCTCGGTTTCTGTGGGTGCTGGAACCATGAAAATTATGGGCCAGAATGCTGGGTTCGTGTCCTACGCAGATATGTGATTTTTATATCTCAGTCGCGTATCATTTTCGTGATCCAGTCTCTTTAATATTACTTATATCCAGCCGCGTGGTAGGGAACAAAGGGACCTTCTTTTCACTTAGCTAATTAACATTCCTTAGCTGTGGAGAGAAGAATGATTGCACAGGAAGTGTCTGGTGTAGGGTTACCAATGCAGCCACCAGCTGCAATGTGTGTAGAGCTGGGGGAGAAAGGAGGGGTTGCAGCTTTGTGACATGCAGAAGTCTCATCTGTAGTGTAAAAAATGGGAGATTCTGGAATGTTCCAGAGAAGTCATATCTTACTTATCATTACTCTGCTTAAAAATATGGAATGTCCTTCATAAGTAGCTTTCCTTTAATTCAGGTCCACATGGCAAACTAATTATCACAGGTGTTTGAGATTGAGTTCAGTGATCCAAAGAACCCGAGACACAAGCCATCCATGTTCTTATGGGAAAAATAAAAAATTACATCTTTATGACTCTTAAATCCAATTTGCATAATAACTTGAAACGCAGGATAGATAGATAGATAGATAGATAATAGATAGATAGAGGATAGATAGATAGATAGATAATAAATAGATAGATAGATAGATAGATAGATAGATAGATAATAGATTAATAGATATATAAAATATGATAGATAAAAGATAAATAGACAGCTAAATAGATAATAGATAGATAGATAATAGCTAGATAGATAATTGATAGATAGATAACAGATAGATAGATTTAATACTAAAATGTATGAAGATTACAATAAAAAATATTTTTGTATGCCTGATCACAACACCATGGATATGAAATTACTGGTATTGAAAAGTAACTTCACATCTCAGAGAGAGAGAAGAATTTGGGAGTACAAGTTCATGATGACCTTTGACACTCTCAGTGCTGGAATGAATGTGTCACATAGATTTATGTCTTTTTACATCAATTAAGGAATTTGCTCCTCAGATCTTGTGGGGGTGTGGGGAAGGTGACTTGACGGACAGACTTGTCTGGAAGTAGGAGGGGACAATTTGTGCACTACAGATGAAGATTGGCAATGACAGATAGGTAACAGCAGGGAGAGACAGAAAAGGGAGTGCAGTACAGAAATTTGACCACAAGATGGCAGGGGGGAGTGTAGTTCAGGACTTAACATCAGCTTACGCCTATAGAAACTGCTTAGTCATGGGGGGCGGGGAGATAGGAACCCAGGAGGGGAATTCCCAGTGAGAGAGGATATAAATAGGACTGGTTGGGGTTCCAGGCAGGTTAGTTCTGGGAGGAGCTCAGCAGAGGAAGACTCAGGACAGAAGACGGAGAACGGTGAAGAGCTCGACCAGGGGACTGACAGGAGAAGACAGTCAGGGGGGTGGCCCTGACACGACGTACCGCAGGACAGTCAAGGCCCCGGGAGTTCCGACTAGACGATGACCTCGGGCAGGTGAAGCGCTGGCGGTAGATTGGTCTAGGACAGCCCGAGCAAAAGATCTGCAAGGGACGTCATCACGACTAAAAGAAAGGTGAAAGGTACCCGGGCCTGGAAGCAGAGAGCTGTAAAGGAACTGCGGTGCATGGCTAAGGTCGTCAGGAGGACAGCCAATAAACCCGGATCTGTTACAACTGAATTCTGCCTCCGTCTCGTCTTTGCCATGTCCGGTCGTGGTAAGCAGTGGACCACCCCCCAATCCGGCCCCCTACCACATTTGGCGTAGTCGGCAGGATCGCCGCCGCTAATACGACATCTTCCGCAGCAGGCCTGCGCCAGGAGGACTCCAAAAGAACTGTTCACCTGTGGATTAAAAATACCTGTGGATTACAAGACTGCTCACCAGTGGATTATAATTTGGAGACTTTGTTCTGGATCATCGCTTGTCATCAGAGAATCTGGGGCGGTACCAGAAGCCGACCAACATGGCTGTGGCACTCCAACACCAGGAAGAGGCCCTGGCATTTGCAGTTATTCTGAACGGACTGGGGCCATCTCCAACTTACCCCTGGGGGAGCGGTGTATGTCTGGAGACCGCCGCCCCCTCATACTGGACCCGGGGAGATGGGTGGAGAAGCCGACCATCGCTCCACCCAGGAGCGGGAGTGGCCTGGGTGGGAAGACCGGCTGCGGCTGTTTGGCGCCATTCGACTGCTGTACACCGGATGGGATGCGATGCTGTAGCTGCCGTGGCCTCGGATGCCTGGAATGGCGGTGGCGTCAAGAGGTCGGATCTCGCTGAGAGACCTGCTTTCTGGAGCCAAGGACAGCCCCCGGACATCGGACAGACAGGAGGAGCGACTGCGGACCCTGCGGGAGTAGCCGCTGAAGACATCACCTGGGAGCCTCCCTGCGGGACCCACGAGCCTGGAGGCTAGCCCTGCCGGACGGCGGGGTGAGGATCGGAGGTTGCGACAGGAGTCGCGGGGTGGCATGTCAGAGGCCATGGCGCCGGGAATGGTGAGAGGCCCCCGGCCCAGCCGGTGGCTCCACGGCCAGCCCCCACCACCTGGCCTCCCCGCGCGGCCTTCTGCATTGCTGTAGACCCGGATGCGGAGGGCTCTGCGGCCTCCGTTGGGCCGATCGACGCTCTCACCCACCACCCTGAGCCACCCCACCGGTGCGGAACCAGCCCGTGGCCGACGCTGCTGTGTTCCCCCTGGCAGCAGCGGTTTACCACCCAAAGCCTGCCACCACTCTGGCCTCCCCTGCGGCCTCCTCACCAGTGCTGGCCGCCACTCCAGCCCGGTCTGCGACTCCGGTTGCGGCCTGCTCCGTGGCCGCCTCTGGTTCGATTGCGGCGCTGGCCGCGGCCTACCTGGCCAGCGCACTCTATACCGCGGCTGCAGCCTGCCTATCAAGTTCCGCGGATGCTCCGGCCCTGCTCCAGATTGCTGCTTCGGCCGGGTCATTGGGCTCTGCAGCCTCTGCGGAGCTGTCTGCCATCCACACTAGCAGGCCCCAGCTTCACCGCTCCACTTCTCACCGGTCAATGACCCTGGTCCCTCACCTGCGGTTGCGACTGCAGGACCTGGGGGCCGGATGGAGCAAAGCCACCACGTCAACAGAAATGAGCGCGTCCACGCCACCACCGGTGGTGGACTGCCGGTTCCAAAGCAGAGAACTGGCGCGGAGCGCGCGCCGTGGAACCACCTTCGGCCCCTTCTACCCCTTTTGATGCATCCTGAGTCCTGGGCAAAGAGAACAGTCGGGGCCCAGGAAAGTCGAGTCACCCCAGGAGCTCCATGGCTGTGGAGTTCCCTGCTGATTTGGCGTAACATCGGCGGTCAGGAGATGGCCCGGACTACCGGGATATCACTGCACCATTGTGCAGGCCTAAAAGGACAGTTATGCATCCAAGTTAAGGAAAATGTTTTATTGGTTATTGTTTTCTCCTGATATATCGGGGGTGCGAAGGAGGAAGTACTAATGCTAAAGGAAGGGAGAGTATTTATTCTCTGTTTTAAAATATTGTGTTGAAAAAAAGAAAAAAAACAAAGAGAAAGGGGTTTCTCCGGCTTCACGTCACATGTCTTATCTATTGCATTATCTCTGTGCTGTGTTGTATAAATATGTGATTCTTCAGATTTTGTATTAGTCAATGTCTGGTGAAGAGACCTGAGTAGTCTCGGAATCTTGCATTTTTCAGTTAGCCATTAAAAGGTATCAACCACTGAGGACTCTCAATTCTGAATATTTTTCTACAAAAAAAATATAAATTTGAAAATATATGTTACAGTTACTGTCCTTGACCACAACATGTAGGAACATGAAGTAATGAAATAAATGTCTGTCTTAGTTCACTGTTGGAACGTATGATATACAGGGAGTGCAGAGTGGGAGGGCTGCAGATCACAATTGAAATAATCAAAAATTCTGTTTCACTGTCGTACATCTTACCCCGAAGAAACAGACTGGAACAAATATAGTATATCATGTTTAACACTAAGAAGAGGCTCATACTCTTTATGGCACTGAAGTGAGACTCCAAGTTGGGGCTTCGAAATCCTGATCCAGAGCTCTTCATATGCCTGGTGTGCATCCAAAGAGAATGAATCAACAGGCACTCTGCAACCAAAAATATTAGGAATGGTGGACAAGAGCCTACAAGGAACAGCAGAAACATGTTTTGATGATTTCCATATGCCCCAACTTTGGGTAAAGTCATATTTTCCATTGAAAGATTTGTTGGACTCTGTATCTGAATTTCATAAACGCACCAGCCAAATGGAAGACTGGAAGAGACAGAAATCAGTAGAGAAGCCAGGAGCAATCTTGGGAACAAGGTGGAGACCTTGGTCTTCAGCAAGATGAAGAACTTCCAGTTGTAGCTCATAATCTTCACACAGTAGAAGATGCAAAGGACGGTGGCGAACCAGAGATTGGTAGAATGGAGAAACACTGTGACTACTGATACTGTAGACATGAATTCAAGATTTTTGTTTATCCAGAAATCAAATAGAGGAGGAAGGCTAGTCACAAAGAAATTGAAGAGGAACAAGGTTCTGGAAGTGGCCAAAGAGCTCAGGATTTTATCACCAATATGAAGAGATTTCACGGTTTTCCATTTCATGAAATTAGCAGCCACAATGAAGAGATTCATTATGATCCCGAGAATGCACTCAATATACAGGACGGATGCCAAAATATATCGTAGAGCGGGTGTCTTCATAGTCATCGTAAACTTTCTCCTGAGTTAGATACTACGGTGCGTCTCGTCAGCAGGGTAGAAGCCTTTGTGTAATGATTTGGTCGTACATCTACTTTATACAGATTTCATGTCTATTTCACATGTAAATTCCATGTAAATTCTTTTTCATTTCCATGCAAATTTGTGATCCGGCAGGATGACTATGAAAACATTTCTAGAGATGGTTTTACACAGAATCACTTACAAACCATTGGAAGAGGGGACATTTGGTTTAGCCTGGGATGACATGATTTTTAATTCTTTGTTTTTTATATTTTTCCTTTTTCCCTTTCTTACAAAGTTTATTTTCTTAATGGATCAGTTAACATTTTGAATGACACCTTTCATATTTCCATATAATGCGCTAAAAAAATGGGGCAAAAATTCTGCAAGCTGAAAGAGTGAAAAAAAAACTCAAATCCGGCATTAGTTTCTGGGTTTCATTTCTATTCATTTTTGTGATGCTAATTGTGCAGTCAGAATTAACTGTTAACAACTTAATGCGTTTTTATTTTGTGCTCCCCATCTTCTCAGAGCCATAATTTTTTTATCCATCAAAATGGCCAGATGAGGACTTATATTTTGCGGGACAAGTTGTATTTTTGAACTACACCATTGCTTTTACCATATCATGTACTGGAAAATGTGAAAAAAATTCCAAGTGCAATTCCATAGTTGTTTTTTTATTTTTTTTACCATGGTCATTAAATGCTAAAACTGGCCTACCATTATGATTCTCCAGGTCATTACGAGTTCACAGACACCAAATATGTCTAGGTTCCTTCTTATTTAAGTGGTGAAAAAAATCCAAAATTTGGTTAAAAAAATGCTCCCATTTTCCGAGACCCATAGCGGTTCCATTTTTCATGATCTTGGTCTTCTGGGTGAGGGCTTTTTTTTGCACCAAGTTGATGTTTTTTTGACCCCACTTTAGTGTAGATACAATCATTTGATTGCCCATTGTTACATATTATTGCGATGTAGCGGCTACAAAAAAAAAATGTAATTCTGACGTTTTGAATTTTTTTCTCGTTACGCCATTTAACGATCGGGTTAATTTTTTTTATATTGATAAATCAGGCAATTCTGAACGCGCAGACACCAAATATGTGTATATTTGATTTTTTTATTGATTTGTTTTGAATGGGGTGAATGGGGGGTGATTTGAAATTTTATATTTAAAAAAAATATTTAAATATTTTTAAAAACATTTTTCATTTTTTTGTACTTTTTGCATGCCTCAATAGAAGCTAGACTAGAAGCTGCCATAACCTGATCATCTCTGCTACACACAGGCGATAATCAGATCTCCTGTGTGTACAGAAATGCTCACTTGCTATGAGGGCCGACCACAGGTGGTGCTCACAGCAACCTGGCAACGACAACCATAGAGGTTTGCTGCAGACCTCCACTTGGCATGCCAACCCATGGATAATCAGTGATCATGTGACGGGATCACTGATGGGCGGGATTAGTAACGCACTTCTTGTAAGCACAAGTTAAATACCGCTGTCAGAGATTGACAGCTGCAATTAACTGGTTAACAGACACAGGTGGATTGCGATTCTACCCGCAGCTGTTACAGGCACATGTTAGCTGTATAGATCAGCTGTTATGTGCCTGGAAAGGTGCAGGCTCAGCGCCGAAGCCTGCACCAAATAGGGGGAGTCTGGCATCGGCATACTATTATGCCCAATGTCTGAAAGGGATTAATATCTCCAGCGACCAACCATAACAGTGACACTAAACTCAAGTGCTTTTCCTGATGTATAGTTTTATCTTTGTCGCAAGTGACTAGAGTTGAGCGAAACGGGTCGAAAAAATTCAAAAGTCGCCGACTTTTGGCAAAGTCGGGTTTCATGAAACGAAACCCGACCCTAGGATGAGGTCGGCCACGAGGTCGGCGACTTACGCGCCAAAGTCGCGTTTCAAAAGTTTGTTTTGCGCTCTTTTTCAGCCAATCAGGATCCACGGACACTGTGGGCAACGTGATGACATAGGCACGGGTCACCACCATCTTTCAGAAGGGCATGCAAGTGATTGGCTTGCTTTGGTGGGCGTCACAGGGGGTATAAAAGGGCGTGCACGCCGACCGCCATCTTACTTCTGCCGATCTTAGTATAGGGAGAGGTTGCTGCTGATTCTGTAGGGAGAGCGTTAGGCAGGGAAGAAGACAAAAAAACTGGTTCTGCTGCTAGCGATTTGGCCTGCACAACACACCAGTCACTGTGTGTGCAGTGCAAAGGGAGGCTATATAGTGGTGTATCAGTGGTGTTGGTTGTTGGGCTGCCTTTTAAGGCTTCCTGACAGGCTGGCATTGCTGTTTACCAACTGCTCTGCAAACTGCTTTTTTAAAAGCAATCCCAATTTTTTTTTTTTGTCCTGCTGAGAAAAAAAAAAAACTGCTTCTGCTGCTAGCAATTTGGCCTGCACAACACACCAGTCACTGTGTGTGCAGTGCAAGGGGAGGCTATATAGTGGTGTATCAGTGGTGTTGGTTGTTGGGCTGCCTTCTAAGGCTTCCTGACAGGCTGGCATTGCTGTTTACCCACTGCTCCGCAAACTGCTTTTTTAAAAGCAATCCAATCTCCCTTATCCTCTAGTCACTTTTGTCACAGCTGTGCCATCAAGCCTGTCACATAGCGCTCAGATATTCATTGGGCCTCACACAATCCAAAAGTGTCCAGTGTCCAAAAGTGTGTGCAGAGATTCAAAATCTCCCTTATCCTCTAGTCACTTTTGTCACAGCAGTGCCATCGAGCCTGTCACATAGCGCTCAGATATCAGTGGGCCTCACACAATCCAAAAGTGTCCAGTGTCCAAAAGTGTGTGCAGATATTCAAAATCTCCCTTATCCTCTAGTCACTTTTGTCACAGCAGTGCCATCGAGCCTGTCACATAGCGCTCAGATATCAGTGGGCCTCACACAATCCAAAAGTGTCCAGTGTCCAAAAGTGTGTGCAGATATTCAAAATCTCCCTTATCCTCTAGTCACTTTTGTCACAGCAGTGCCATCGAGCCTGTCACATAGCGCTCAGATATCAGTGGGCCTCACACAATCCAAAAGTGTCCAGTGTCCAAAAGTGTGTGCAGATATTCAAAATCTCCCTTATCCTCTAGTCACTTTTGTCACAGCAGTGCCATCGAGCCTGTCACATAGCGCTCAGATATCAGTGGGCCTCACACAATCCAAAAGTGTCCAGTGTCCAAAAGTGTGTGCAGATATTCAAAATCTCCCTTATCCTCTAGTCACTTTTGTCACAGCAGTGCCATCGAGCCTGTCACATAGCGCTCAGATATCAGTGGGCCTCACACAATCCAAAAGTGTCCAGTGTCCAAAAGTGTGTGCAGATATTCAAAATCTCCCTTATCCTCTAGTCACTTTTGTCACAGCAGTGCCATCGAGCCTGTCACATAGCGCTCAGATATCAGTGGGCCTCACACAATCCAAAAGTGTCCAGTGTCCAAAAGTGTGTGCAGATATTCAAAATCTCCCTTATCCTCTAGTCACTTTTGTTACAGCAGTGCCATCGAGCCTGTCACATAGCGCTCAGATATCAGTGGGCCTCACACAATCCAAAAGTGTCCAGTGTCCAAAAGTGTGTGCAGATATTCAAAATCTCCCTTATCCTCTAGTCACTTTTGTCACAGCAGTGCCATCGAGCCTGTCACATAGCGCTCAGATATCAGTGGGCCTCACACAATCCAAAAGTGTCCAGTGTCCAAAAGTGTGTGCAGATATTCAAAATCTCCCTTATCCTCTAGTCACTTTTGTCACAGCAGTGCCATCAAGCCTGTCACATAGCGCTCAGATATCAGTGGGCCTCACACAATCCAAAAGTGTCCAGTGTCCAAAAGTGTGTGCAGATATTCAAAATCTCCCTTATCCTCTAGTCACTTTTGTCACAGCAGTGCCATCGAGCCTGTCACATAGCGCTCAGATATCAGTGGGCCTCACACAATCCAAAAGTGTCCACTGTCCACAAGTGTGTGCAGAAATTCAAAATCTCCCTTATCCTCTAGTCACTTTTGTCACAGCTGTGCCATCGAGCCTGTCACATAGCGCTCAGATATCAGTGGGCCTCACACAATCCAAAAGTGTCCAGTGTCCAAAAGTGTGTGCAAATATTCAAAATCTCCCTTATCCTCTAGTCACTTTTGTCACAGCAGTGCCATCGAGCCTGTCACATAGCGCTCAGATATCAGTGGGCCTCACACAATCCAAAAGTGTCCAGTGTCCAAAAGTGTGTGCAGATATTCAAAATCTCCCTTATCCTCTAGTCACTTTTGTCACAGCAGTGCCATCGAGCCTGTCACATAGCGCTCAGATATCAGTGGGCCTCACTCAATCCAAAAGTGTCCACTGTCCACAAGTGTGTGCAGAAATTCAAAATCTCCCCTGCCCTATAGACACCTTGTACCTTGTTTTACATTACTATATAGTTTGTTGGATTTTGTCTACATTTCTACCAAAAATGAGGAAGGCTGGTGGAAGAGGCCGTGGAATTGGGCGGGGGTTGGCTGCTGGTAATGATGGTGTTGGTGGTGGATCTGATGGTAGTGGCAAGAGCAAAATAGGACCGAATGCAGGAGGTGCTGATCCTGCGTCATCGTCTGGCTACATAAGGCCTCGAACGCTTAGTTTTCTAGGAGTTGGCAAACCGCTTTTAAAGCCAGAGCATCAGGTAAAAGTTTTGTCTTACATTGCTGACTCAGCCTCCAGCTCTATCGCCTCCTCTTCTTCAGTTGTAAAAAGTAAAAGCACTGAGTCGTCATTGGAGGCTCATGTTCATGAACCACACCTTTCCTTGTGTCCTTCACCCCAACCAAGATTGAAGGATGACGCAGGCCATACTACTGATTACTCCATGGAGCTGTTTTCACATACCATGCCTGGATTATCAAGTCAAATGGTGAATTTCCCAGGCCAAGATGAATCTGACATGGAGTGCACTGATGCACAGCCGCTGATGGATGATTCTGCTGGTACATTCACTCAGAGCACTACATTGTCCTCGCAGTGTACAGAGCCAGATTCTGACCCTGATGAGACTCAGGTGCCCCTTCCCGCACACTATACCACCATACACGGTGACACAGAGGAAGGTGCACATGACATAGAAGAGGAGGTGATGGATGACCCAGTTGTTGACCCAGATTGGCATCCATTGGGGGAAGAGGGTGCTGCTTCCAATAGCTCAGATGAGGAGCATCCACAGCAGACATCGACATCGCAACAGCTGTTATCTGGCAGGCCCGGAGCACTCCAAAGACAGGTTCCAAACATCAAAAGAGTTGCTGGACAGCTTGTCCAGAGGGTCAAAAGATCACAACGTGCTAGGCCGCAAAATGTCTGCCAAAGTAGGAAGAGTGCAGTGTGGCACTTTTTTGAACAAAATCCTCATGATCAGGCCAAGGTTATCTGTAAGAAGTGCGCAAAGACCTTTAGCCGAGGGAAAAATCTGAAAAATTTGAATACCAGTTGCATGCTTAGACATTTAACCAGCATGCACTTGCAAGCGTGGACACAACACCAAACCTCAAGTGCCACATGTGCAACTGATCACAACGAAGGTAGTCAGCAACGCTACATTGTTTCCCCCACTGTAAGCCCACCGGTTAGCACAGCAGCAAATGTTGAGGTGTCGTTGCAAGACCACAGCAGTCAGGGAATCCCACTGTTATATCAACAAAATACTGATTCTAGGCCATCAGAAAGAACACCAACTCCATCACCATCATCAACCCTCTCTCAGTCCGCCCTGTCCACCGCTACTTCCACCATATGCAGCTCTCAAGTCCAGCTCACCCTCCCAGACACTATGAGTAGGTCAAGAAAGTACTCAGTCTCTCATCTGCGTACACTGGATTTGAACGCCCACATTGCCAAACTAATCTCATTTGAGATGATGCCCTTTCGGTTGGTGGAAAGCACAGCTTTCCGCGAACTCATGGCCTATGCAGTACCACGCTATGACCTACCCAGTCGCCACTTCTGCTCTCGCAAAGCCATCCCAGCCCTCCACCATCATGTGAAAGACCGCATTGTCCATGCACTCAAGCAGTCAGTGAGTGGAAAGGTGCACCTCACAACTGATGCATGGTCCAGTCGGCATGGCCAGGGCCGTTACGTGTCCATCATTGTGCACTGGGTTAATGTGGTGGATGCAGGGTCCACAGGGGACAGCGGTGGTGGGACAGTGCTGCTTAGCCCACGGTATAGGAAACAGTTGGCTGTAGGCGTTCGACCTTCCTCCTCCTCCACCTCCTCCAGAAGCGAAAGCTCGTCCACAGAGCGCAGTCGTACGAGCACTCCATCTGCAGCTGCCACTGTTGCACACGATGTGTCCCCCTATCGAGCAGCTAGTGGAAAGCGTCAGCAGGCTGTGTTGCAGATGATGTGTTTGGGCGACAGACACACCGCCGAGGTGCTGGCCGAGTACTTGAAGCGACAAACTGAGTCATGGCTGGGCAGTGTACATCTTGAGGCAGGCAAGGTAGTTAGTGATAACGGCCGTAATTTTGTGGCAGCCATAGCCCTTTTAAAACTCAGCCACATACCTTGCTTGGCTCACACCTTGAACCTGGTGGTGCAGTGCTTCCTCAAAAATTATCTGGAGTTAACAGCCCTGCTCCAGAAGGTGCGAAGACTGTGCGCGCACATCCGCCGGTCGCCTGTACACTCCGTTCGTATGCAGAAGCTGCAGCGATTGCTCCACCTTCCCAACCACCGCCTCATTATCGACATTGCAACAAGGTGGAACTCCACCCTGCACATGGTGGAGCGGCTGTGCGAGCAGAGGCAGGCCATAATGCATTTGTGGGAGGATACACGGCCAGGCACTTTGAGAGCAGACATGGAGTTGACAGGTGTGCAGTGGTCGAAGCTGAAAGACCTTTGTAAAGTCCTTCAGTGTTTTGAGGAATGCACACGGCTGGTAAGCGCAGACGACGCCATCCTAAGCATGAGCATCCCACTTATGCGTCTGCTCATGCAAACTTTGACGCACCTTAAGGAGCAGGCGTCTGCAGCCAATGTTGATGAGGAGGAAGAGGAGGAGGGAATCCTTGATGACATTCAGCCATTGTCTGCTCAGGGAAGAAGAGGAGGAGGAGGAGGATGATGGGGATGATTACTTAGGGGAGGAGGATGCATCTCGTGGGGCAAGTGAAAATGTTGGCGTGGCAAGGTCTGGTACAGGGTTTGTGCGTGACTGGAGGGATGTGGATTTGCCAGAAAGTGCTCCTCCAACCAGCGCTCGCAGTGCATCATTGACACCGGGAACATTGGCCCACATGTCAGATTATGCCTTGCGGATCCTAAAAAGGGACCCCCGCATTGCCAAAATGATGAACGATGACGACTACTGGTTGACAAGCATCCTGGATCCACGCTATAAAGGCAAATTAAAAAACATCATGCCACAGGAGAACCTTGACCTAATATTGGCTAATAAACAAGCAACTCTGCTAAATCGGTTGCTTGAGGCATTCCCAGCACACAGCAGCGGTGATGGTTCTCACACGAGCCGTACGGGCCAGGGGCAGCTTGGCAGAGGTGTTCATGGTGCACACAGCAGAAGTGGCATTGGAGACAGGGGTTTTATGACAATGTTGTGGACTGATTTTTCAAATACCGCTCACACAACTGGTAATACTGCATCGATGGAAAGTGACAGGAGACAGCAGTTGTCAACTATGGTAACAAACTACTTTTCCTCCCATATCGATGTTCTCCCACACAGGTCATTCCCCTTTGACTATTGGGCCGCTAAACTGGACACCTGGCCTGAAATGGCCCAATATGCCTTACAGGAGTTCGCTTGCCCAGCTGCAAGTGTGCTATCGGAAAGAGTCTTCAGTGCAGCTGGATCAATCCTGACAGAAAAAAGGACCCGTCTGTCAACCCAAAATGTGGATGATCTAACCTTCATTAAAATGAACCACGCATGGGTTTCCAAGGATTTTGTCCCACCTTCCCCTGATGACACATAGGGTGACAGAAAAATGGCTTGCTTTGGTCCACCTCTTCCTGGTACTTCACCTATTTTGCCTTTTGCATCAGCTGAATGTCCAACATCAACATATGCCACTTTCTAAAACTTCCTAACTGTGCTGCCTCCCCCCCATGGCCGGGGTCACCACCTACCGCACGACACCGTGCGAGTGCCGTTGCCCTGGACAGGTGGGTAGGCCGACTCTTGGGTGCGGGCACTGGCACAGGGTCCCTCATAGTGCAATCAAGTGTCTCTGACGGTGGTGGTGCACACCCGCCGTCAGACACACCGCTGTACTATGAGGGGCCCAGTGGCAGTACCGACGCCAACGAGTGGGCCCCCCTTGCTTGGGCAGGGCCCCAGCATTTGCAATCTTTACCTCTCCCTGCTCCTCCGCTGTGTAATCTGGGCCGTCAAATCCATACTGTGCCTGACACCATCTGAGCCTGCCTCCTGAGACATATATTTTGAATGTGTACGCTATCCATACATGTTATCCAGGGATACGGTACCCTTTCTAACCTTTGTGCAATCACGTGCAATCCATACTGGGCCTAACACCGTCTGAGCCTGCCTCCTGAGACATATATTTTGAATGTGTACGCTATCCATACATGTTATCCATGGATACGGTACCCTTTCTAACCTTTGTGCAATCACGTGCAATCCACACTGGGCCTAACACCGTCTGAGCCTGCCTCATGCTGTATAGACATATATTTTGAATGTGTACGCTATCCATACATGTTATCCGGGGATACGGTACCCTTTCTAACCTTTGTGCAATCACGTGCAATCCATACTGGGCCTAACACCGTCTGAGCCTGCCTCCTGAGACATATATTTTGAATGTGTACGCTATCCATACATGTTATCCGGGGATACGGTACCCTTTCTAACCTTTGTGCAATCACGTGCAATCCATACTGGGCCTAACACCGTCTGAGCCTGCCTCCTGAGACATATATTTTGAATGTGTACGCTATCCATACATGTTATCCAGGGATACGGTACCCTTTCTAACCTTTGTGCAATCACGTGCAATCCATACTGGACCTAACACCGTCTGAGCCTGCCTCATGCTGTATAGACATATATTTTGAATGTGTACGCTATCCATACATGTTATCCAGGGATACGGTACCCTTTCTAACCTTTGTTCAATCACGTGCAATCCATACTGGGCCTAACACCGTCTGAGCCTGCCTCATGCTGTATAGACATATATTTTGAATGTGTACGCTATCCATACATGTTATCCGGGGATACGGTACCCTTTCTAACCTTTGTGCAATCACGTGCAATCCATACTGGGCCTAACACCGTCTGAGCCTGCCTCCTGAGACATATATTTTGAATGTGTACGCTATCCATACATGTTATCCGGGGATATGGTACCCTTTCTAACCTTTGTGCAATCACGTGCAATCCATACTGGGCCTAACACCGTCTGAGCCTGCCTCCTGAGACATATATTTTGAATGTGTACACTATCCATACATGTTATCCAGGGATACGGTACCCTTTCTAACCTTTGTGCAATCACGTGCAATCCATACTGGGCCTAACACCGTCTGAGCCTGCCTCATGCTGTATAGACATATATTTTGAATGTGTACGCTATCCATACATGTTATCCAGGGATACGGTACCCTTTCTAACCTTTGTGCAATCACGTGCAATCCATACTGGGCCTAACACCGTCTGAGCCTGCCTCATGCTGTATAGACATATATTTTGAATGTGTACGCTATCCATACATGTTATCCAGGGATACGGTACCCTTTCTAACCTTTGTGCAATCACGTGCAATCCATACTGGGCCTAACACCGTCTGAGCCTGCCTCATGCTGTATAGACATATATTTTGAATGTGTACGCTATCCATACATGTTATCCGGGGATACGGTACCCTTTCTAACCTTTGTGCAATCACGTGCAATCCATACTGGGCCTAACACCGTCTGAGCCTGCCTCCTGAGACATATATTTAGAATGTGTACGCTATCCATACATGTTATCCAGGGATACGGTACCCTTTCTAACCTTTGTGCAATCACGTGCAATCCATACTGGACCTAACACCGTCTGAGCCTGCCTCATGCTGTATAGACATATATTTTGAATGTGTACGCTATCCATACATGTTATCCAGGGATACGGTACCCTTTCTAACCTTTGTTCAATCACGTGCAATCCATACTGGGCCTAACACCGTCTGAGCCTGCCTCATGCTGTATAGACATATATTTTGAATGTGTACGCTATCCATACATGTTATCCGGGGATACGGTACCCTTTCTAACCTTTGTGCAATCACGTGCAATCCATACTGGGCCTAACACCGTCTGAGCCTGCCTCCTGAGACATATATTTTGAATGTGTACGCTATCCATACATGTTATCCGGGGATATGGTACCCTTTCTAACCTTTGTGCAATCACGTGCAATCCATACTGGGCCTAACACCGTCTGAGCCTGCCTCCTGAGACATATATTTTGAATGTGTACACTATCCATACATGTTATCCAGGGATACGGTACCCTTTCTAACCTTTGTGCAATCACGTGCAATCCATACTGGGCCTAACACCGTCTGAGCCTGCCTCATGCTGTATAGACATATATTTTGAATGTGTACGCTATCCATACATGTTATCCAGGGATACGTTACCCTTTCTAACCTTTGTGCAATCACGTGCAATCCATACTGGGCCTAACACCGTCTGAGCCTGCCTCATGCTGTATAGACATATATTTTGAATGTGTATGCTATCCATACATGTTATCCAGGGATACGGTACCCTTTCTAACCTTTGTGCAATCACGTGCAATCCATACTGGGCCTAACACCGTCTGAGCCTGCCTCATGCTGTATAGACATATATTTTGAATGTGTACGCTATCCATACATGTTATCCGGGGATACGGTACCCTTTCTAACCTTTGTGCAATCACGTGCAATCCATACTGGGCCTAACACCGTCTGAGCCTGCCTCCTGAGACATATATTTAGAATGTGTACGCTATCCATACATGTTATCCAGGGATACGGTACCCTTTCTAACCTTTGTGCAATCACGTGCAATCCATACTGGACCTAACACCGTCTGAGCCTGCCTCATGCTGTATAGACATATATTTTGAATGTGTACGCTATCCATACATGTTATCCAGGGATACGGTACCCTTTCTAACCTTTGTTCAATCACGTGCAATCCATACTGGGCCTAACACCGTCTGAGCCTGCCTCATGCTGTATAGACATATATTTTGAATGTGTACGCTATCCATACATGTTATCCGGGGATACGGTACCCTTTCTAACCTTTGTGCAATCACGTGCAATCCATACTGGGCCTAACACCGTCTGAGCCTGCCTCCTGAGACATATATTTTGAATGTGTACGCTATCCATACATGTTATCCGGGGATATGGTACCCTTTCTAACCTTTGTGCAATCACGTGCAATCCATACTGGGCCTAACACCGTCTGAGCCTGCCTCCTGAGACATATATTTTGAATGTGTACACTATCCATACATGTTATCCAGGGATACGGTACCCTTTCTAACCTTTGTGCAATCACGTGCAATCCATACTGGGCCTAACACCGTCTGAGCCTGCCTCATGCTGTATAGACATATATTTTGAATGTGTACGCTATCCATACATGTTATCCAGGGATACGGTACCCTTTCTAACCTTTGTGCAATCACGTGCAATCCATACTGGGCCTAACACCGTCTGAGCCTGCCTCATGCTGTATAGACATATATTTTGAATGTGTACGCTATCCATACATGTTATCCAGGGATATGGTACCCTTTCTAACCTTTGTGCAATCACGTGCAATCCATACTGGGCCTAACACCGTCTGAGCCTGCCTCATGCTGTATAGACATATATTTTGAATGTGTACGCTATCCATACATGTTATCCGGGGATACGGTACCCTTTCTAACCTTTGTGCAATCACGTGCAATCCATACTGGGCCTAACACCGTCTGAGCCTGCCTCCTGAGACATATATTTTGAATGTGTACGCTATCCATACATGTTATCTGGGGATACGGTACCCTTTCTCACCTTTGTGCAATCACGTGTAATCCATACTGGGCGTGAGAACGGCTGGCGAGCTGTTAAGCAAGCTACAGCACCTGTCCAGACAAGTACAGGGATTCCCTAGCGAGGAGACTTATTTGATTGTTTTCAATGTTGGGACAGCAATTTTTGGGGAGCACTATACTCTGGAGAATGATAGATGGGGCCCACCATACACTGGAACATTCCAAAGGTGGACATCAGACACAGGAGCAGCATTTACAGGGCCCATTATACACTAGAGCATTAGAAATGGGGCCCATTATGTTTGGAGCATTATTTGGGCCCATAAGACAGTGGAGCTTCATCCATGGGGACCAACATATACTGTAGCATTATGTGGAGCTCATCATATACTGTTTCAAACATTATATGGGACCAATGATTTTGTATGGAGAAATAGATGGGCCTCGTCATGAGATGTAAAAAGTGAGGTATTTTTCATTGTACTATACCGCTATTTCTCTGCCGTATCGGAGCATGATGAGTTGTGGTATGTGTTAAAGGGGCGCTCTTTCGCCCAGGGCACATGAAAACCTGGAGCCAGCCCTCCCCCCCACAGTTTGTAGCCAAATAACCCCCATTTTTCAGTGCGTAACTTGTATTATGAAGTTAATTAAGGTTGACAAGCTTAAGAAAGAATAATTGATGCTTTTGGCATTCAAATGGGCACTGTAGGTGTGTTTCCTGTCCTCCTCTCACTGCCGACTTTTATTCCCCATTGACTTACATTGGGTTTCGTGTTTCGGGACGACCCCGACTTTTCCCTATAATCGGACGATCTTGCTCGACCCGACTTTTGGAAAAGTCGGGTTTCACGAAACGAAACGCGACCCTAAAAAACCAAAAGTCGCTCAACTCTACAAGTGACCATTAGTGTTGAGCATTCCAATATTGCAAATATCGGGTATCAGACGATATTCGCTGTATCGGAATTCCGATACCGAGTACCGATATTTTTTCAATATCGGAATCGGAAGTTCCCATAATGCAATGAGCCACTGTTGTGGCTCTGATTGGCTGCCGAAATGACGTCATCATGATGCGCGGTCTGTGCGCATCATGATGCACCATCAGTTCGGGCCTTCCGGGGGGTCTGTGCGGACTGCCCGGGGGTCTGTACCAGCCTGCCGGGGGTCTGTGCCGACTGCCCAGGGGTCTGTGCCGACTGCCCGGGGGTCTGTGCGGACTGCCGGGGGTCTGTACCGGCCTGCCGGGGGGCTGTGCCGGCCTGCCGGTGGTCTGTGCCGACTGTCCGGGGGTCTGTGCAGGCTGAGGGGGTCTGTGCAGGCATCGTCCGATGGGACTGCAAGTCCCATCGTGCGATGCCTGCTACCATGACGGTGATTGACACATTAGCCAATGATGGGACAGTAGTAGTCCCATCATCCGGCTAATGTGTTGAATGTAAAAAAAAAAAAAATACATGCTACATACATACTACATATATACTACATGCATGCAACATACATACTACATATATACCACATATATACTACATGCATGAAACATACATATATATAACATATATACTACATGCAACATACATATATAATACATGCAACATGCAAACTACATATATACCACATATATACTACATGCATACTACATATATACCACATGCATGCAACATGCATACTACATATATACCACATATACTACATGCATGCAACATACATATATACTACATGCAACATGCATACTACATATATACCACATATATACTACATGCATACTACATATATACCACATGCATGCAACATGCATATATACTGCATGCAACATGCATACTACATACAGCCGTGGCCAAAAGTATTGACACCCCTGCAATTCTGTCAGATAATATTCAGTTTCTTCCTGAAAATTATTGCAATCACAAATTCTTTGTTATTATTATCTTCATTTAATTTGTCTTAAATGAAAAAACACAAAAAGAATTGTCCTAAAGCCAAATTGGATATAATTCCACACCAAACATAAAAAAGGGGGTGGACAAAAGTATTGGCACTGTTCGAAAAATCATGTGATGCTTCTCTAATTTGTGTAATTAACAGCACCTGTAACTTACCTGTGGCACCTAACAGGAGTTGGCAATAACTAAATCACACTTGCAGCCAGTTGACATGGATTAAAGTTGACTCAACCTCTGTCCTGTGTCCTTGTGTGTATCACATTGAGCATGGAGAAAAGAAAGAAGACCAAAGAACTGTCTGAGGACTTGAGAAACCAAATTGTGAGGAAGCATGAGCAATCTCAAGGCTACAAGTCCATCTCCAAAGACCTGAATGTTCCTGTGTCTACCGTGCGCAGTGTCATCAAGAAGTTTAAAGCCCATGGCACTGTGGCTAACCTCCCTAGATGTGGACAGTAAAGAAAAATTGACAAGAGATTTCAACGCAAGATTGTGCGGATGTTGGATAAAGAACCTCGACTAACATCCAAACAAGTTCAAGCTGCCCTGCAGTCCGAGGGTACAACAGTGTCAACCCATACTATCCGTGGGTGTCTGAATGAAAAGGGACTTTATGGTTGGAGACCCAGGAAGACCCCACTTCTTACCCCGAGACATAAAAAAGCCAGGCTGGAGTTTGCCAAAACTTACCTGAAAAAGCCTAAAACGTTTTGGAAGAATGTTCTCTGGTCAGATGAGACAAAAGTAGAGCTTTTTGGGCAAAGGCATCAACATAGAGTTTACAGGAGAAAAAAAGAGGCATTCAAAGAAAACAACACAGTCCCTACAGTCAAACATGGCGGAGGTTCACTAATGGACAAAAAACACACCGGCGCTGCAAATGCACAGTCAATGGATATGCTGCTGGCACACCTGGCAAATTAAGTGTGCTATCTGCCACTGGAAGAAACAACTACAATGAAACTGAAGGTGGCCGCGCTTATAACGCTGTGTAATGAATGTATCACCCAAACTGAAAGTAGCAGTCAAACTTTAAAACAGGCACTACTCACTGTTGCGAAGACTAGTTATAGCTGATCATGTCGATCTTGTATTCACAATAATTGGAAAGGAAAAATTCCTGAACTGAAGCAAAAACAGGGAGCGTCCTCCCGTTTGCAAAAAGGAACAGCTCCCCGCAAGAGAGCACGTCCCCCTGGCGGCAGACAGCCACGGCCGATTGCGCCGCCGAACAGTAGCGTGGTGAGCAGGGGGCGTGACTGGCGGGGGGCGTGAATTGTGGGTGGTGACGTCACCGTGCAAGAACCAATCCTGACGCGTTTCGGGGAAGCCGTCCCCCTTCCTCAAAGGTATTCCCCGAAACGCGTCAGGATTGGTTCTTGCACGGTGACGTCACCACCCACAATGCACGCCCCCCGCCAGTCACGCCCCCTGCTCACCACGCTACTGTTCGGCGGCGCCATCGGCCGTGGCTGTCTGCCGCCAGGGGGACGCGCTCTCTTGCGGGGAGCTGTTCCTTTTTGCAAACGGGAGGACGCTCCCTGTTTTTGCTTCAGTTCAGGAATTTTTCCTTTCCAATTATTGTGAATACAAGATCGACATGATCAGCTATAACTAGTCTTCGCAACAGTGAGTAGTGCCTGTTTTAAAGTTTGACTGCTACTTTCAGTTTGGGTGATACATTCATTACACAGCGTTATAAGCGCGGCCACCTTCAGTTTCATTGAGGAGGTTCCCTGATGTTTTGGGGTTGCTTTGCTGCCTCTGGCACTGGACTGCTTGACCATGTGCATGGCATTATGAAGTCTAAAGACTACCAACAAATTTTGCAGCATAATGTAGGGCCCAATGTGAGAAAGCTGGGTCTCCCTCAGAGGTCATGGGTCTTCCAGCAGGACAATGACCCAAAACACACTTCAAAAAGCACTAGAAAATGGTTTGAGAGAAAGCACTGGAGACTTCTAAGGTGGCCAGCAATGAGTCCAAACCTGAATCCCATAGAACACCTGTGGAGAGATCTAAAAATGGCAGTTTGGAGAAGGCACCCTTCAAATATCAGGGACCTGGAGCAGTTTGCCAAAGAAGAATGGTCTGAAATTCCAGCAGAGCATTGTAAGAAACTCATTGATGGTTACCGGAAGCGGTTGGTCACAGTTATTTTGGCTAAAGGTTGTGCAACCAAGTATTAGGCTGAGGGTGCCAAAACTTTTGTCTGGCCCATTTTTGGAGTTTTGTGTGAAATGATCAATGTTTTGCTTTTTGCTTCATTCTCTTTTGTGTTTTTTCATTTAAGACAACTTAAATGAAGATAATAATACCAAAGAATTTGTGTTTGCAATCATTTTCAAGAAGAAACTGAGTATTATCTGACAGAATTGCAGGGGTGTCAATACTTTTGGCCACAACTGTATATACCACATATATACTACATGCATACTACATATATACCACATGCATGCAACATACATATATACAACATATATACTACATGCAACATAAATACAACATATATACTACATGCATGCAACATGCATACTACATGCATGCAATATACATATATACTACATGCAACATGTATACTACATATATACCACATATATACTACATGCATACTACATATATACCACATGCATGCAACATACATATACACCACATATATACTACATGCAACATACATACTACATATATACTACATGCATGCAACATACATACTACATACATACTACATATATACAACATGCATGCAACATGCATACTACATATATACAACATACATACTACATGCATGCAACATACATATATACAACATATATACTACATGCAACATACATACTACATATATACTACATGCATGCAACATACATATATACCACATATATACTACATGCTACATACATACTACATACATACTACATATATACTACATGCATGCAACATACATATATACAACATATATACTACATGCATGCAACATGCATACTACATATATACTACATATATACTACATGCATGCGACATACATATATACAACATACATACTACATGCAACATACATACTACATATATACCACATGCATGCAACATGCATGCTACATATATACTACATGCATGCAACATACATATATACTACATACAATGCATACATATAGACATACAGTACATATAACATAGAGTACATACTCACCATCACTTGTCACTTTGATTCCTGAAGCCATTGTAATCTGTGGAATAAATATTAAAATAACAAACCATCAATATACTTACCCCTGATCCGCAGAAGTCCATGAGTGTCCCACGACGATCTTGCGTGGAGAACAGCATCATCAGCTGATGCTACCATTCTCTACGGGCTCCAGGAATCCAATGACGGGAGGTAGGTATCCTTCTGCACTGTATTCCTCCCCCACTGTAAAAAAAAAGTCCCTAGTTTCACTTTATGGCAAAAGCTGTGTGGGAAATTTCTCACACAGCAATGCCATAAAATGAAACTAGGGACTTTTTTTTTACAGTGGCGGAGGAATACAGTGCGGAAGAACACCTACCTCCCGTCATTGGATTCCTGGAGCCCGTAGAGAACGGTACCATCAGCTGATGCTGCTGTTCTCCATGCAAGATCATCGTGGGACACTCGTGGACTTCTGTGGATCAGGGGTAAGTATATTGGTGGTTTGTTATTTTAATATTTATTCCACAGATGACAATGGCTTCAGGGATCAAAGTGACAAGTGATGGTGAGTATGTACTATATGTTATATGTACTGTATGTCTATATGTATGTATTGTATGAATGTATTGTATGTAGTATATATGTATGTTGCATGCATGTAGTATATATGTAGTATGTATGTAGTATGCATGTTGCATGCATGTGGTATATATGTAGTATGTATGTTGCATGCATGTAGTATATATGTAGTATGTATGTAGCATGTATGTTGCATGTAGTATATATGTTGTATATATGTATTTTGCATGCATGCAGTATATATGTGGTATATATGTAGTATATATGTATGTTGCATGTAGTATATATGTGGTATTTATGTAGTATGTATGTTGCATGCATGTAGTATATATGTAGTATGCATGTTGCATGCATGTAGTATATATGTAGTATATATGTAGTATGTAAGTTGCATGCATGTAGTATATATGTTGCATATATGTATGTTGCATGCATGTGGTATATATGTAGTATGCATGTAGTATATATGTAGTATGTATGTATGTTGCATACATGTAGTATATATGTTGTATATATATCTATATCTATATATATATATATATATATGTTGCATGTAGTATATATGTGGTATATATGTAGTATGTATGTTGCATGTAGTATATATGTAGTATGTATGTTGCATGTACTATATATGTAGTATATATGTATGTTGCATGCATGTAGTATATATGTTGTATATATGTAGTATGCATGTTGCATGTAGTATATGAAGTATATATGTATGTTGCATGCATGTATTATATATGTGGTATATATGTAGTATGCATGTTGCATGCATGTATTATATATGTTGTATGTTACATGCATGTAGTATATATGTGGTATATATGTAGTATGCATGTTGCATGCATGTAGTATATATGTTATATATATGTATGTTGCATGCATGTGGTATATATGTAGTATACATGTAGTATATATGTAGTATGTATGTTGCATGCATGTAGTATATATGTAGTATATATGTATGTTGCATGCATGTAGTATATATGTGGTATATATGTAGTATGCATGTAGTATATATGTTGTATATATGTATGTTGCATGCATGTAGTATATATGTTGTATATATGTATGTTGCATGCATTTGGTATATATGTAGTATGCATGTAGTATATATGTAGTATGTATGTTGCATGCATGTAGTATATGTGGTATATATGTAGTATGCATGTTGCATGCATGTAGTATATATGTTGTATATGTGGATGTTGCATGCATGTGGTATATATGTAGTATGCATGTTGCATATAGTATATATGTAGTATATATATGTTGCATGCATGTCGTATATATGTAGTATGCATGTTGCATGCATGTGGTATATATGTAGTATGTATATAGTATGTATGTTGCATGTAGTATATATATGTATGTTGCATGCATGTAGTATATATGCGGTATATGTAGTATGCATGTTGCATGCATGTAGTATATATGTTGTATATATGCATGTTGCATGCATGTAGTATATATGTTGTATATATGTATGTTGCATGCATGTGGTATATGTGTGGTATGCATGTAGTATATATGTGGTATATATGTAGTATGTATGTATGTTGCATGCATGCAGTATATATGTAGTATGTATGTTGCATGTGGTATATATGTAGTATATATGTATGTTGCATGCATGTACTATATATGTGGAATATATGAAGTATGCATGTTGCATGCATGTAGTATATATGTTGTATATATTTATGTTGCATGCATGTAGTTTGAGTGTAGTATATATGTAGTATGTATGTAATATGTAGTATGTATGTATGTTGCATGCATGTAGTATATATGTAGTATATATGTTTGTTGCATGCATGTAGTATGTATGTTGCATGTAGTATATATGTTGTACTGTATATATGCATGTTGCATGCATGTAGTATATATGTTGTATATATGTAGTATGCATGTTGCATGCATGTAGTATATATGTTGTATAAACGTATGTTGCATGCATGTAGTATGCGTGTAGTATATATGTAGCATGTATGTAATATGTAGTACGTATGTATGTTGCATGCATGTAGTATATATGTAGTATGTATGTTGCAAGTAGTATATATGTAGTATATATGTATGTTGCATGCATGTAGTATGTATGTTGCATGTAGTATATATGCAGTATATATGTAGTATGTATGTTGCATGTAGTATATATGTTGTATATATGTAGTATGCATGTTGCATGCATGTAGTATGTATGTTGAATTCATGTAGTATATATGTGGTGTATATGTAGTATGCATGTTACATGCATGTGGTATATATGTAGTATGCATGTATGTTGCATGCAGGTAGTATATATGTAGTATGCATGTTGCATGTAGTATATGTAGTATATATATGTTGCATGCATGTAGTATATATGTGGTATATATGTAGTATGCATGTTGCATGCATGTAGTATATATGTTGTATGTATGTATGTTGCATGCATGTAGTATATATGTGGTATGCATGTTGCATGCAAGTAGTATATATGTTGTATATATGTATGTTGCATGCATGTGGTATATATGTAGTATGCATGTAGTATATATGTGGTATATATGTAGTATGCATGTAGTATATATGTAGTATATATGTATGTTGCATGCATGTAGTATATATGTTGTATATATGTATGTTGCATGCATGTGGTATATATGTAGTATGCATGTTGCATGCATGTAGTATATATGTGGTATATATGTAGTATGTATGTTGCATGCATGTGGTATATATGTAGTATGCATGTTGCATGCATGTAGTATATATGTTGTATATATGTATGTTGCATGCACGTGGTATATATGTGGTATGTATGTAGTATGTATGTAGCATGTATGTATGTTGCATGCATGTAGTATATATGTAGTATATATGTATGTTGTATGCATGTAGTATATATGTAGTATATATGTAGTATGTATGTTGCCTGTAGTATATATGTAGTATATATGTATGTTGTATGCATGTAGTATATATGTAGTATGTATGTTGCATGCATGTAGTATATATGTAGTATGTATGTAGTATGTATGTATGGATGTTGCATGCATGTAGTATTTATGTAGTATGTATGTGGTATATATGTAGTATGCATGTTGCATGCATGTAGTAAATATGTAGTATGTGTGTAGCATGTATGTAGTATGTATTTAGCATGTATGTAGTATGTATGTAGCATGTAGTATGTATGTAGTATGTATTTTTTTTGTGTACATTCAACACATTAGCCGGATGATGGGACTACTACTGTCCCATCATTGGCTAATGTCAATCACCGTCATGGTAGCAGGTATCGCCCGATGGGACTTGTAGTCCCATCAGACGAGCCAGCACAGCCCCCGGCAGGCCGGTACAGACCACCGGCAGTCCGCACAGACCCTCGGACAGTCGGCACAAACCCCCGGCAGTCCGCACAGACCCCCGGACAGTCGGCACAGACCCCCGGCAGGCCGGCACAGACCCCCGCAGCCTGCACAGACCCCCGGACAGTCGGTACAGACAACTGGCAGGCCGGCACAGCCCCCCGGCAGGCCGGTACAGACCACCGGAAGGTCCGTACACCCCCCCGAAAGGCTGTACAAGGACAGAAAAGGGTTTTTCTTATTCCGATACCGAAAGTCCCATAGACTTGAATGGGACTTCCGGTATCAGAATCGGCGATACCCGATACTTTTTTCGTATCGGGCCGATACCATCCGATCCGATATTTTAGGGTATCGGATGGTATCGTTCAACACTAATGACCATTCATCAGACAGAGGACAAATAGGGCTGAACCAGAAAAGTGCAAAGCACAATTGGAGCGCCCCACAGGGCCTTAGGTTACTCGGTACCGGGCCAGTCAGGTTCTTTAAAAGGCGATGTGTCACGGTGGCAGTGAGCTGGTCCGTGGCCCTGGGCGTCCAATTGTAAAATCATTGTTAACTAGAGGATGATCATGGGGTGACGGTAAAGATAAAGGGGTGTGGTTTGAAAGGGGGAGTTGTCGTTACGCCACCAGTGGTATTCGGCAAGGGTAGCCGACGCTGCAATGCAGATCCTCTGGGATGTGTTAGGGCAGCAATGATGGTTAAGCTCTCCATGGGCAAAGCTGTTTCCAAGGGCAGCAAAGATGTTATCTGTTGAGTCGGTGACGGTGGTGGTGGTGAGTGCGGTGTAGGACAGGTGAGATGTAAATGACAAAAGGGACACAAGGGACACAGCGGGGTGCAGTTTCACAGTATTTACTCAGTTTTAGTACGGTTACCCGCTTGGCACTGCGTCCTCCAGGTCAGGGGGGCCAGCAAACTCCCAGGTAGTTTGGGAAAGCACGTCTCCAGGACTCCCTTTTGTGTTCACCTTAACGGGCCATCTCACTGTGCTGATCTATATCTCTTCTGCCCTGCGCCTTTACAATCAGTGTCCCTAAGCCAGCAGCCGCAGACCTTGCCGGGCGACGTGTATCAGGCCCCGGGATCCTATATGGCTGCCTTTTTAAGGAATGAATGTGGCTGCGGCTGAGGCACTTAAAGTTACCTCAGCCTCCGGCTTGCTAGCTGAGCCTGATTCTTTTTCACTAGTCTCAGCGGCCGGCTCCCTCACTGCGACTTGGTCCTTCCTATACTGGATACAGGCCCTGCGGGTGGCTTTCGCACTACACATGCCCCTAGGACCCCTTCTGTCCTTCCGGAAGCTTCCTTCAGCTCTCCTCACTCCTCTCTCCTGGATCTGACTGACCCCTCCTCTCTATCCTCACCAGCCGACTGACTCCTCCGCTCTATCCTCACCAACCGACTGACTGGATCTTTCCAGAACAATCATTTACCTCAGACTTAACTCCTCCCACTAAAAGTCACTGATTGGATGTCATGTCTCACATCACTCACTAAGCTCCACCCCTTCTCTACCTTTCCCACTCACCTACCAACCCCTTTCCTAGCCAGCCTGGGATGAGGCCATCCTCCCGCAGGGTACACCCAGATGCCCTGACTGAACTAGCGTGTGTGACGTGCAAATGTTGGAGTCCCGGGTGGTGCTCCCTCCTTACCTGAGGGTGGGATACCACACCTCTGGATGAGGTACAGTACCTCTGTGGTGTTTGGACCCACAGGGGCGCCACATTACCCCCCGATAAACACAGCACATCAGTCTGCTGGAACAGAGCAAAACAGGTGTTACAAGAAATATACAAAATTTTCTGTGATGCATCACAACAGGTAAATACAGTAACACAACTTCCCTTTATGGGAGGCACTTTTTCTTTAATGTTACAATTATCTTCTTTCTTATAAAGATATATTTTATAAATATAAATTAGCGAGCACATTAAATATAATATAAACATTAAATATGCATGTAAATCATTTGCATTACAGTATCCACACCATTAAACATTTTAAATCAGGTGCGACAAAGTTCAGTACATCCCGAACAGGGGTATTTTCCTTTTTTGGGCAATATGGGGGACCCGTCTCAAACCTCAAACATAGGCCTTGGGCGGGCTACAAGGCATGGTTGGTCTCTACTTTGGACCACGTCTTCGGCCACGCCAAACGGGTTTTTTTCTGTGGTCTCTTAAGGCAAGTGAACTTTTACTTTTAAAGGTGATATGTAAAACCAAGAAGGAGCACCTTAAGAAGTGCTAACTATATACAATAAAAGTTTTGATCACCCATAGTTCAGTGACCCAATTGTCTCTTTAAAATTTTAAGAAATATCAACGAACACATTTAATCAGGTGAACTTTATAAAAAATCAAGACATTTTAGCAAACATGTTCAACCAGGCAACTTTGTAAAAATCAAGAAATGTTAACAGACATACCTGTTATGAATGAGTCACCGTAGGAGGCAAAAACAGAAGTACTAGCTAAGTCCAGAAAACCAGAGAAGTTGGCAGCTATCAGATTACAGACCCCTGAACCTATCAACAACAACTAGCAGTAGCCGTGGGGGGTTCCTACGGTGCCCTAGACCCCTTGATCACAGCCGGAGAACTATATAGCCTAAAGACAGAAAAGGAAATCTAAACTGCCCCAGAGCAGACCCCAAAGCAATAGGCAGCCCCCAACATATAATGACGGTGAAACATGATGAAAAAACACTCACACAGATAGAAAGATAGGCTGAGCAAACGATGGGGCCCAAGCTAACTAAATAGGACAAGATAGAAAAGCTGCTGTCTGTAATCCGCCAAAACCCTATCAAAACAAGAGCCAACAGCTGATAGGGAAAAAAGCCCTGAAGACGCTAGGCTTCAAAAAGACTATATCAGTACTCAGGTATTTTCTGAAGACAGAGCAAAAAGGAATTCAGCACACCCCAGCAGGGAATGGCAGAAATCCAGAAAAACAAGGAAAAACAAAACCAAAACACTAATGCAAAAAGGAAAGCAGAAAACTTAGCTTTTGAGGAGCAGGAATCAGACTGGTCTCCTAGAATCCCTCAGAGAGATCACCAGCAAGGCAGAAGGGCGTCGGCTGCCTTAAATCCAGTCAGCAATTCCCGTCACCCAGTCATCATCATCCTGCCCAGATGCTTGGTAATCAGCCTCACTACCTTCCTTCACCAGAAGAGGGAGTTCATCAGACCTCAATGGTGAAGGGGAAAATGAACTCACAACAGTACCTCCCCCTTGAGGAGGGGTCACCGAACCCTCATCCACGCCACCAGGGCGATCAGGGTGAGCCCGATGAAAGGCACGCACCAATCTTTTGGCATGAATATCAGAGGCAGCGACCCAGGAATTATCCTCCTGACCATAACCCTTCCACTAAACCAAATACTGGAGTCTTCGTCTAGCCAGATGGGAATCCAGTATCTTCTCTACCTCATATTCCATGCTACCTTCAACCAATACAGGGTCCGGAGGTGCCACCCCAGGAACTACTGGTTCAACAAACCTCTTCAACAAGGACTTATGGAACACATTATGAATTTTAAAAGTGACAGGAAGAGCCAACCGAAAAGAGACCGGATTAATAGTCTCCAAAATCTTGTAAGGTCCAATAAATCTAGGCTTAAACTTAGGAGAAGCCACCTTCATAGCGATATTTTTTGATGATAACCAAACCATATCACCAACCTTAAACTGGGGACCAATGGTCCTATGTCGGTTGGAAAACCGCTGGGCCTTTTCCTGGGAGAGAGATAACTTATACACCACTTGGTCCCAGATCTGGTGCATTCTCTCCACCACAGTGTCAACACCTGGGCAGGCAGAAGGCTCCACCTGCCCTGAAGAAAATCGAGGATGAAACCCAAAGTTACAAAAAAAAGGTGACATCAAAGTGGCAGAACTAGCTCTATTATTTAAAGCAAATTCGGCCATGGGCAAAAATGAAACCCAATCATCCTGATCAGCAGAAATAAAACATCTCAAATACGATTCCAAGGTCTGGTTTGTTCTCTCTGTCTGCCCATTGGTCTGGGGGTGAAAAGCAGAGGAGAAGGACAACTGAATTCCCAGCTTGGAACAGAAAGTCCTCCAAAATCTAGACACAAACTGAACTCCTCTGTCAGATACAATGTTCTCAGGAATCCCGTGTAAGCGAACCACCTGTTGCAAAAACAGGGGCACCAACTCAGTGGAAGATGGCAACTTAGGGAGTGGTACAAGATGAACCATCTTAGAGAACCTATCACAAATCACACAAATAACAGTCATTCTTTGAGAGACCGGCATATCAGAGATGAAATCCATTGAAATATGGGTCCATGGCCTCCTGGGGACCGGCAAAGGCATCAACAACCCACTAGAGCTAGAACAAGGTTTAGACCGGGAGCAAGTCCCACAGGACTGCACAAAATTCCTGACATCACGAGACAAGGCGGGCCACCAAAAAGACCGACTCACCAGATCTCTAGTACCAAAAATACCTGGATGACCAGCCAATGCAGAGCAATGAACTTCAGACATCACTCTCTTCTTCCACTGGTCAGGAACATACAACTTCCCACTGGGACAACGCTCAGGTTTGTCCTCCTGGAACTCTTCCAGAGCACGTCTCAAATCGGGCGAGATGGCAGAAAGAACTACCCCTTCGCCTAAGATGGCAGCAGGCTTGGTCACCACAGGAGAATCAGCAAAGAAGTTCCTAGAGAGAGCATCAGCCTTGACATTCTTAGTGCCAGGAAGAAAAGAGACCACAAAATCAAAACGTGTAAAAAACAAGGCCCACCTAGCCTGTCTAGGGTTCAAGCGTTTGGCCGACTCCAGGTAAATCAAATTCTTGTGGTCAGTGAGGACCACGACTTGATGTTTAGCTCCCTCCAACCAATGTCTCCACTCCTCAAATGCCCATTTCATGGCTAACAGTTCCCGATTCCCCACATCATAGTTACGTTCAGATGGAGAGAACTTTCGGGAAAAGAAAGCACAGGGATTCATTTTAGATGTTACAGGATCCTTTTGGGACAAAAGAGCTCCTGCACCAATCTCAGAAGCGTCCACCTCTACCTGGAACGGCAGTGAGAAATCAGGTTGCCGCAAAACCGGGGCAGAAGTGAATCTTCGCTTCAGCTCCTGAAAGGAAGAAACAGCCTCCGGAGACCAATTCAACACATCAGCACCCTTCTTAGTCAGGTCAGTCAATGGCTTGGCAATACAAGAAAAATTTGCTATAAATTTCTGATAAAAATTAGCAAAACCCAAAAACTTCTGGAGGGCCTTCAAAGAAGTGGGCTGAACCCAATCATAAATGGCCTGTACCTTGGCCGGGTCCATTTCAGTAGTTGACGGAGACAAAATAAATCCCAAAAAAGAAATCCTCTGTACCCCAAAAAGGCATTTCGATCCTTTGACATACAGGGAATTCTCCCTCAAGATCCGGAACACAGTCCGAACATGTTCCACATGAGAATCCCAATCCTTGGAGAAGATCAAAATATCATCCAGATAGATAATCAAAAATGTATCCACAAAGCCTCGGAAAATATCGTTTATGAAGCACTGGAAGACAGAAGGGGCATTAGTGAGCCCAAAAGGCATCACCAGGTACTCAAAATGTCCCTCCGGAGTATTAAACGCCGTCTTCCATTCATCCCCCTGCTTAATGCGGATAAGATTATACGCCCCCCTGAGGTCAAGCTTGGTAAACCAACAAGCACCTTTAACTCTGGAGAATAGATCTGAAATCAGGGGTAACGGATACTGATATTTAATAGTAATTTTGTTGAGGGCACGATAATCAATACAAGGCCTTAATGAACCATCCTTTTTGGCCACGAAAAAAAAACAGCACCTAAGGGTGAAGAGGATGGTCTAATATGACCCTTCTCCAATGCCTCCTTAATATAGGATCGCGTAGCCTCGTGCTCGGGTACAGATAAATTGAAGAGCCAAGCCTTGGGAAATTTACACCCCGGGCTCAGTTCAATTGCACAGTCATAACTCCTATGAGGAGGCAAAGACGCAGACTCATTCTCACTAAATACATCATAAAAATCCGCCAAATAGTCAGGAACATCATGCGACTGAAGTGAGGGGGAAAAAACCGGAGCCTCACTAAGGGCACACCGACAACCCCAACTCACCACAGACACTGATTTCCAATCCAAAACTGGATTTTGAATTTGCAACCAGGGAAACCCCAGAACAATGGTATCATGCAAATTATGCAACACCAAAAATCTGCAATTTTCTTGATGGTCTGGGGCGACCCGCATTACCACCTGGGTCCAAAACTGAGGTTTATTTTTCGCCAAAGGAGTAGCATCAATCCCCCTCAAAGGGATAGGCGTCCGCAGAGGTGTCATCGGAAATCCACAACGTTTAGCAAAATCCAAGTCCATTAGGTTCAGGGATGCTCCCAAATCCACAAAAGCCTTGGCGGAAAATGTGGACAGGGAGCAGGTCAGAGTAATTGCCAGAAGAAACTTAGGTTGAACACCACCAACAGAAAACGTGTGTGCAAAGCGTTTCTCTCGTTTAGGACAAACAGAAATAATATGCGAGGCATCTCCACAAAAAAAACACAGCTTATTACGCCTTCTGAACTCCTGACGTTGTGCCTTAGACAAAACTCTATCACATTGCATAGGTTCAGACGTCTGTTCAACCGGTGGCAACACCTCTCGTGCAATCCTGCGTTCACGCAAACGCCGACCAACCTGAATGGCTAATGACATAGAATCGTCCAGACCAGAAAGAACAGGAAATCCCACCATAGTATCTTTTACGGCTTATGACAAACCCTTCCGAAAGAGAGCAGCCAAGGCATTATCATTCCAGGTAGTGAGGACCGCCCACTTTTGGAATTTTTGACAGTACAATTCTGCAGAATCTCGACCCTGGCTCAATGCCAACAGGGTCTTTTCAGCCTGATCAATAGCATTAGGTTCGTCATACAACAACCCCAAAGCTTGAAAAAATGCGTTCACATTAGTCAGAATAGGATCATCTGGTTTCAAAGAAAACGCCCAATCCTGGGGATCGCCACACAGCAAAGAGATGACGATTATAACCTGCTGCGCGGAGCTCCCTGATGAGTTAGGCTTCAAGGCAAAAAATAATTTACAATTATTTTTGAAACTCAAAAATTTAGATCGATCCCCAAAAAATACATCAGGTGTAGGGATCTCTGGTTCAACAGCATGCGAATGAGCAAGGTAGGCGGAAATTCCCCGCACTTCTGCAGCGAGCTGCTCCACACGATCAGACTATTGCTTTATCTCCATTGAGAGGAAAAAAAATTCCCTCTACGGCCTCAGAGATATAGAGGAAAAAATATACACTTTTTTTTTTCTTTTTTTTACAATTCTTTCCTGCTATTGAGTAGCCTAGGATCTGCGGTATGGCCGGTGATTCTGTTATGAATGAGTCACCGTAGGAGGCAAAAACAGAAATACTTGCTAAGTCCAGAAAACCAGAGAAGTTGGCAGCTATTGGATTGCAGACCCCTGAACCTATCAACAACAACTAGCAGTGGTCGTGGGGGGTTCCTACGGTGCCCTAGACCCCTCGATCACAGCCGGAGAACTACATAGCCTAAAGACAGAAAGGGAAATCTAAACTGCCCCAGAGCAGACCCCAAAGCAATAGGCAGCCCCCAACATATAATGACAGTGAAGCAAGTCTATCTTTCTGTCTGTGTTAGTGTTTTCATCTTGCTTCACTGTCATTATATGTTGGGGGCTGCCTATTGCTTTGGGGTCTGCTCTGGGGCAGTTTAGATTTCCCCTATCTTTCTTTAGGCCTATTTAATTCTCCAGCTGTGATTGAGGGGTCTAGGGCATCGTAGGAACCCCCCACGGCTACTGCTAGTTGTGTTGATAGGTTCAGGTGTCTGCAATCCGATAGCTGCCAACTTCTAAGGTTTTCTGGACTTCGCTAGCATTTCTGTTTTTGCCTCCTACAGTGACTCAATCATAACACAGAAGGGCGTCGGCTGCCTTATATCCAGTCAGCAATTCCCGTCACCCAGTCATCATCATCCTGCCCAGATGCTTGGTAATCAGCCTCACTACCTTCCTTCACCAGAAGAGGGAGTTCATCAGACCTCAATGGTGAAGGGGAAAATGAACTCACAACACATACCTAACCAGGTAACTTTGTATACTATATACAGTCATAAACATTATACTCTTATTTTTGTTTCCAGGGTAGTACCTGGGACTGGCCACTCCCTGGCAGGGACAGTTCTTGCTGCATGACGACACCTGCAATCACCAGCTGTTCAGGTCCTGTTACCAGGGTTTGGGTTGCCTGATGGCGTACTGCAGTTCTGGTTGGCACAGGTGGAACCGGTCCCGCTTCTGGTATGGGTGGACTTGTGGCACAGACCGGTGCAGCTTTTGTTACTGTGGGTTTTGGTGAACAGGTTGTTCTTCCTGTTCGCCCCTGACTTCTTCCAGGGGCTGGGTTTCCTCTGTGCTTTATGCCTATCAAAGTATTGCAGGAGGTGGGTCTTTCTTCCTGACAGACACCTTTGCATCACATGATGACGTTGGTGGTGGGCGGGCATCATCCTTGCAGTCACTCTCTGGCCCCGCCCACCTCAGCTCATTCCTCTCAGCTCGTGTTCATTCCTCAACACAGATATGGCAGTTATCTTCAGCGCTTGAGTGCGCTCACCATGTGACGCAGTCATGGCTGTAATTTGACAAGCCCACACCACCTGTGACGCAGCTGTTTGTGGTCTGATAGGTGCGCGCACCCTGTGGTGCAGTTATGGAGATTGTTCACCAGCTCACTAAAATCTCTAGTACACCATAAAGTCTCTAACAATACAAATAAGTCTTTGTCACACAATATATTAAAGTCTCTAGCTCACAATATATTAGTCTCTGGCACACAGTACCCAGCTTTGCCGGGGTCCAAGTACCCAGCTTTGCCAGATGTGCACAGTATAATGAAGTCACTGGCTCACAATATATTAACCACTTACCAACCACCGATACGCCTTTTAACGGCGGTCATTAAGGGTACTTAAACCACAACGCCGTTAATTAACAGCGCTGTGGAGAAAGTGAATAGCGCCCCCCAGCGTCGGTTTTTACCTACCCCGCTTTTGCAATCGCCATTATTAACCCTATAACAGAGATCGTAAAAAAATCCATGATTTTTCATTAAATTTCTCTCTCCTCTGATGTGATCGCACATCAGAGAAGAGAGAAATAGAGTCCCCAGTCCCCCCCGATACCTCCCGGTGGTCCTGGGTCCTCTTTGGGTGGTGCCACCATCTTTTAAAATGGCGGGCGCATGCGCAGTGCTCCTGCCTCGAACATGCCAAGCGGCAGATTCCATTCATTCATTTTGATCACTGTGATAAACTATCACAGTGATCAAAATAAAAAAATAGTAAGAAAAAAAACCTGTTTATCAGCCCCGTATATATATATATATATATATATATATAATAAAATACAGAAAAATCTTTTTCTCAATTTTCCATTAGGGCTAGGGTTAGGGTTAGAATTAGGGTTCGGGTTGGAATTAGGGTTAGGGTTGGAATTAGGGTTAGAATTAGGGTTAGCGTAAGGCTAGTTTCACACTAGCATACGGGTGAGGTGCAGAGGGCCGCAGACTTCCTCTGTGCAGCTCCGTCCACGGCCGCACCTCCTTCCGTTAGTTCTGTCTACCTCAGCATGCGGCATGCATACCTTATCTTTTCCATTGGGTACGCAGGCTGTGCCGATGTATGCGCATGCATCCACAAGCGTCATTTTGAGGGTGCAGCGACCGCACCAAAATGCAACACGTTGCGTTCGGCGAGGGTCGCCGCACCGTCAAAATGATGCATGCAGAGGCATCCGCATACATCGACACGGCTTGCGTACCTAATGGAAAAGATAGGGTACTCACACGCCACATGCCGAGGTAGGCGGAGCTGATGGGAGGAGGTGCAGCCGTGGGTTATTTTCATGACTCTGCGTTATAAACTTCTGTGAAGCACTTGGGGGTTCAAAGTGCTCACCACACATCTTGATAAGCTCCTTGGGGGGTCTAGTTTCCAAAATGGGGTCACTTGTGGAGGTTTCTACTGTTTAGGCACATCTGGGGCTCGGCAAACGCAAAATGACGCCCGCAGAACATTCCATTAGTCTGCATTCCAAAATGGCGTTTCTTCCCTTCCTCTCCCATGTGCCCAAACAATGGTTTCCCCCACATATGGGGTATCAGCGTACTCAGTACAAATTGCACAACTTTGGGGGTCCAATTTCTCTTGTTACCCTTGGGAAAATAAAAAATTGGGGGCTAAAAATGATTTTGGAGGAAAAAAAATGATTTTTTATTTTCACGGCTCTGCATTATAAACTTCTATGAAGCACTTGGGGGATCACAGTGCTCACCACACATCTAGATAAGCTCCTTCGGGGGTCTAGTTTCCAAAATGGTGTCACTTGTGGGGGGTTTTCACTGTTTAGGCACATCAGGGGCTCTCCAAATGTGTCATGTCCTCCAATCTCAATTCCAGCCAATTCTGCATTGAAAAAGTCAAACGGTGCTCCTTCCCTTCTGAGCTCTGCTGTGCGCCCAAACAGTGGTTTACCCCCACATTTTGGGTAAGGGCGTACTCAGGACAAATTTCTCAACAACTTGGGGGGTCTAATTTCATATCGTAAAAATCTTACCACAAACAAGAAGTACAATATGTCATGAAAAAACATTCTCAGAATCACTGGGATCCATTGAAGCGTTCCAGAGTTATAACCGCATAAAGTGACAGTGTTCATAATTGTAAAAATTTGCCTGGTCATTGAGCCTGGTCATTAAAGGGGGATGTGTCACGGTAACAGAGACCCGGTCCGTGGCCCTTGGCATTCAGTAAAGAAGGATGGTTGTTAAAGGATGATGATAGTAAGGCTGAGTTCACACGTGGCGTTTTTTTCGCGTTTCCGCGGCGCTTTTAACCGCGCGATTTTGCCGCGAAAACGTGAAAAATAAGCATCCCATGCATTCCTATGGGATTCCGCAATGCTGTGCTAATGCTGCGGTTTTTACCGCGGCGGAATCGCTTCGCGGTAAAAACCGCAGCATGCTCATTAATTTGCGGAATCGCGGCGATCCCGCACCCATAGGAATGCATTGTTCCGCTTACTTTCCGCATGTGGCTGTGCACACCATGCGGAAAGTAAGCAGAACAATTGCGGATGGTACCCACGGTCCGGGGGAGAGGAGACTGTCCTCCGGGCTTTGGGTACCATATCCCTGTAAAAAATAGAATTTAAAAATAAAAAATATTGTTATTCTCACCCTCCGACGTCCCGCGCAGCCTTCCCGCTTCTCTTCACGCTCTCGTTCCCAGTAGTCCTTTGCGAAAATGCCCGCGATGGCGTCCGTTCTCGCGGGATCGCGAAGTCTCGCGGTCATTCGTGCGACGTCATCGCGAATTACCGCGAGATGTCGCGATCCCGCGAGAACTGACGTCATCGCGGGCATTTTCACAAAGGATTACTGGGAACGGATGCGCGGGACGTCGGAGGGTAAGAATAACACCATTTTTTATTTTTTTTTTACATTCTATCTTTTACTACTGATGCTGCATAGGCGGCCTCAGTAGTAAAAAGTTGGTCACACTTGTCAAACACTATGTTTGACGAGTGTGACCAACCTGTCAATCAGTTCTCCAAGCGATGCTACAGATCGCTTGGAGAACGCTAGCATTTTGCAAGCTAAATACGCTTGCAAAATGCTAGTTTTTCCGCGGGAAAATCACGGGAATTTAAAATGCGATTTTCCCGCGGACTGGAATTCCGGAATTCTCGCGGTAATTTCCGCGAGAGTTCCGGTACGTGTGCACTTAGCCTAGTGGGGAAAATTATGGGGAAATGGTAGAGAAAGGGAGTCATGACGCCACCTGTGGTTCCCGGTCAGAGGTGACCAGTAGAGATGAGTCACTTTGCCTTTTTTCGGGTCGAGTCGGGTTTCATGAAACCCGACTTTCTCAAAAGTCGGGTCGAACGAAATCGGCCGATTATCGTGAAAAGTCGAAGACCGACTGAAACACGAAACCCAATGCAAGTCAATGGGGATCCAAGGTCGGCAGGGAGTGGAGGACAGGAAACACACCTACAGTGCCCATTTTAATGCCAAAAACATCAATTGTTATTACTTAAGCTTGTCAACCTTAATTTAGTTTATAATAATAGTTAGGCATTGAAAACTGTTGGTTATTTGGCTAAAGTTGTGGGGAGGAGTAGGGCTGGCTCCAGATTTTCGTGGGCCCAGGGCCAAAGAGTGTCAATGGGCTCCTTTAACACATGCCACAATTCATGATCCTCTGATACGGCAGAGAAATAGCGGTATAGTACAATGAAAAATACTTCACTTCTTACATCACATGACTGATATCTAGAGTTGAGCGACTTTTGGTTTTTTAGGGTCGCGTTTCGTTTCGTGAAACCCGACTTTTCCAAAAGTCGGGTCGAGCAAGATCGTCCGATTATAGGGAAAAGTCGGGGTCGTCCCGAAACACGAAACCCAATGTAAGTCAATGGGGAATAAAAGTCGGCAGTGAGAGGAGGACAGGAAACACACCTACAGTGCCCATTTGAATGCCAAAAGCATCAATTCTTACTTAAGCTTGTCAACCTTAATTAACTTCACAATACAAGTTACGCACTGAAAAATGGGGGTTATTTGGCTAAAGTTGTGGGGGGATAGGGCTGGCTCCAGGTTTTCATGTGCCCTGGGCGAAAGAGCGCCCCTTTAACACATACCACAACTCATCATGCTCCGATACGGCAGAGAAATAGCGGTATAGTACAATGAAAAATACCTCACTTTTTACATCTCATGACGAGGCCCATCTATTTCTCCATACAGAATCATTGGTCCCATATAATGTTTGAAACAGTATATGATGAGCTCCACATAATGCTACAGTATATGTTGGTCCCCATGGATGAAGCTCCACTGTCTTATGGGCCCAAATAATGCTCCAAACATAATGGGCCCCATTTCTACTGCTCTAGTGTATAATGGGTCCTGTAAATGCTGCTCCAGTGTCTGATGTCCACCTTTGGAATGTTCCAGTGTATGGTGGGCACCATCTATCATTCTCCAGAGTATAGTGCTCCCCAAAAATTGCTGTCCCAACATTGAAAACAATCAAATAAGTCTCCTCGCTAGGGAATCCCTGTACTTGTCAGGACTCCTCGTCGTCCCCATCTTCCATCTCACTGCACAGTATTTCAACTTTGCAAGTGCTGTGATCCTGAGCAAGCAGGGGGGGGCCCACTCGTTGGCGACGGCACTGGCACAGGGCCCCTGATAGTACGGTGGTGTGTCTGATGGCGGGTGGGCCGAACCTGCACTTTCATCTGCAGCTTCCTCTTTGTCACCGTGTAAGATGGAACTGTATATGGGAAAGGTAACCTGAGTTTCATCAGGGTCAGATTCAGGCCGAGTAGCGTGCGAGGGGAATGTAGTGGTCTGGGTCAATGTACCAGCAGATTCATCGAGCAGTGGCTGGGCATCAGTGCACTTGTGTCGCCCCCAGGAGTACGGTCGCCACAGTGGCATTACCTTCTTCCTAGGGAGTGTGATGTCATGCTTGGGAGCAACGAACGATTTCTCTAGCAGGTTAACTGATTGGGCGGCGTTATTCCCACGAGTCATGACCCTCCAAACAGCGTTCATGAAGGCAAAGTGTTTGTTTTACGTGGGCAGTATGGTTGCAAAGCTGAACCTTAAAGGAATGTCCAGAAGGGCACCACCAGGAGTGGAGCCTATGGTTAAATTCGACTCCACCTGGGAAACCTCAACCATGCCAGCTACAGAACAGATGCACACATTGAAAGCTTAATTCCGTTAACGAACGAGACTCCGTCATGCCCCGCGGTCCGAGTCCGGCTTACTAGAGGGACACGTGAGGCTCTGGCACATGAGATTGGCCAATAACTGGTGTGTCATGCCATTACATGTCCGTGGCTGCATGTGCGCTACACTGAAAAGGCCAGCGTTTGTCGCTTACAGGTGCAGATAACCCGCTGAACAACGTTAGTGATGGGGATCACTGATGACAATTATTACCCGCGAACAATGATTTCCCAGTAAGTGCAGGTCAACCGCAGTTCCGGAATTAGGCCTAACCGTCATTCCTGAAAAAATGAAAAACTTACGTGTGCAAACCAAAGGTGCTGTAGCTTGCTTAACAGCTCGCCAGCCGTTCTCACGCCCAGTATGGATTGCACATGATTGCACAAAGGTTAGAAAGGGTACCGTATCCCCAGATAACATGTATGGATAGCGTACACATTCAAAATATATGTCTATTCATCAGGAGGCAGGCTCATAGGGTGTTAGGCCCAGTATGGATTGCACGTGATTGCACAAAGGTTAGAAAGGGTACCGTATCCCCGGATAACATGTATGGATAGCGTACACATTCAAAATATATGTCTGTACATCAGGAGGCAGGCTCAGACGGTGTTAGGCCCAGTATGGATTGCACGTGATTGCACAAAGGTTAGAAAGGGTACCGTATCCCCGGATAACATGTATGGATAGCGTACACATTCAAAATATATGTCTATACATCAGGAGGCAGGCTCAGACGGTGTTAGGCCCAGTATGGATTGCACGTGATTGCACAAAGGTTAGAAAGGGTACCATATCCCCGGATAACATGTATGGATAGCGTACACATTCAAAATATATGTTTATACATCAGGAGGCAGGCTCAGACGGTGTTAGGAGCAGTATGGATTGCACGTGATTGCACAAAGGTTAGAAAGGGTACCGTATCCCCGGATAACATGTATGGATAGCGAACACATTCAAAATATATGGCTGTACATCAGGAGGCAGGCTCAGACGGTGTTAGGCCCAGTATGGATTGCACGTGATTGCACAAAGGTTAGAAAGGGTACCGTATCCCCGGATAACATGTATGGATAGCGTACACATTCAAAATATATGTCTATACATCAGGAGGCAGGCTCAGACGGTGTTAGGCCCAGTATGGATTGCACGTGATTGCACAAAGGTTAGAAAGGGTACCGTATCCCCGGATAACATGTATGGATAGCGTACACATTCAAAATATATGTCTGTACATCAAAAGGCAGGCTCAGACGGTGTTAGGCCCAGTATGGATTGCACGTGATTGCACAAAGGTTAGAAAGGGTACCGTATCCATGGATAACATGTATGGATAGCGTACACATTCAAAATATATGTCTGTACATCAGGAGGCAGGCTCAGACGGTGTTAGGCCCAGTATGGATTGCACGTGATTGCACAAAGGTGAGAAAGGGTACCGTATCCCCAGATAACATGTATGGATAGCGTACACATTCAAAATATATGTCTATACATCAGGAGGCAGGCTCAGACGGTGTCAGGCACAGTATGGATTTGACGGCCCAGATTACACAGCGGAGGAGCAGGGAGAGGTAAAGATTGCAAATGCTGGGGCCCTGCCCAAGCAAGGGGGGCCCACTCGTGGGCGTCGGTACTGGCACTGGGCCCCTCATAGTACGTCGGTGTGTCTGACGGCGGGTGTGCACCACCACCGTCAGAGACACTTGATTGCACTATGAGGGACCCTGTGCCAGTGCCCGCACCCAAGAATCGGCCTACCCACCTGTCCAGGGCAACGGCACTCGCACGGTGTCGTGCTCTAAGTGGTGACCCCGGCCATGGGGGGGGGCAGCACAGTTAGGGAGTTTTAGAAAGTGGCATATGTTGATGTTGGACATTCAGCTGATGCAAAAGGCGAAATAGGTGAAGTCCCAGGAAGAGGTGGACCAAAGCAAGCCATTTTTCTGTCACCCTATGTGTCATCAGGGGAAGGTGGGACAAAATCCTTGGAAACCCATGCATGGTTCATTTTAATGAAGGTTAGATCATCCACATTTTGGGTTGACAGACGGGTCCTTTTTTCTGTCAGGATTGATCCAGCTGCACTGAAGACTCTTTCCGATAGCACACTTGCAGCTGGGCAAGCGAGCTCCTGTAAGGCATATTGGGCCAATTCAGGCCAGGTGTCCAGTTTAGCGGCCCAATAGTCAAAGGGGAATGACCTGTGTGGGAGAACATCGATATGGGAGGAAAAGTAGTTTGTAACCATAGTTGACAACTGCTGTCTCCTGTCACTTTCCATTGATGCTGTATTACCAGTTGTGTCAGCGGTATTTGAAAAATCAGTCCACAACATTGTCATGAAACCCCTGTCTCCAACGCCACTTCTGCTGTGTGCACCACGAACACCTCTGCCAAGCTGCCCCCGGCCCGTACGGCTCGTGTGAGAACCATCACCGCTGCTGTGTGCTGGGAATGCCTCAAGCAACCGATTTACCAGAGTTGCTTGTTTTTTAGCCAATATTAGGTCAAGGTTCTCCTGTGGCATGATGTTTTGTAATTTGCCTTTATAGCGTGGATCCAGGATGCTGGCCAACCAGTAGTCGTCATCGTTCATCATTTTGGCAATGCGGGGGTCCCTTTTTAGGATCTGCAAGGCATAATCTGACATGTGGGCCAATGTTCCCGGTGTCAATGATGCACTGCGAGTGCTGGGTGGAGGAGCACTTTCTGGCAAATCCACATCCCTTCAGTCACGCACAAACCCTGTACCAGACTTGCCACGCCAACATTTTCACTTGCCTCACGAGATGCATCCTCCTCCCCTAAGTAATCATCCCCATCATCCTCCTCCTCCTCCTCTTCTTCCTCCACCTCGTCCAGGAGAGGTCCCTGAGCAGACAATGGCTGAATGTCATCAAGGATTCCCTCCTCCTCTTCCTCCTCATCAACATTGGCTGCAGACGCCTGCTCCTTAAGGTGCGTCAAAGTTTGCATGAGCAGACGCATAAGTGGGATGCTCATGCTTAGGATGGCGTCGTCTGCACTTACCAGCCGTGTGCATTCCTCAAAACACTGAAGGACTTTACAGAGGTCTTTCAGCTTCGACCACTGCACACCTGTCAACTCCATGTCTGCTCTCAAAGTGCCTGGCCGTGTATCCTCCCACAAATGCATTATGGCCTGCCTCTGCTCGCACAGCCGCTCCACCATGTGCAGGGTGGAGTTCCACCTTGTTGCAATGTCGATAATGAGGCAGTGGTTGGGAAGGTGGAGCAATCGCTGCAGCTTCTGCATACGAACGGAGTGTACAGGCGACCGGCGGATGTGCGCGCACAGTCTTCGCACCTTCTGGAGCAGGGCTGTTAACTCCGGATAATTTTTGAGGAAGCACTGCACCACCAGGTTCAAGGTGTGAGCCAAGCAAGGTATATGGCTGAGTTTTGAAAGGGCTATGGCTGCCACAAAATTACGGCCGTTATCACTAACTACCTTGCCTGTCTCAAGATGTACACTGCCCAGCCATGACTCAGTTTGTCGCTTCAAGTACTCGGCCAGCACCTCGGCGGTGTGTCTGTTGCCCAAACACATCATCTGCAACACAGCCTGCTGACGCTTTCCACTAGCTGCTCGATAGGGGGACACATCGTGAGCAACAGTGGCAGCTGCAGATGGAGAGCTCGTACGACTGCGCTCTGTGGACGAGCTTTCGCTTCTGGAGGAGGAGGAGGAGGAGGAGGGTCGAACGCCTACAGCCAACTGTTTCCTATACCGTAAGCTAGGCAGCACTGTCCCACCACCGCTGTCCCCTGTGGACCCTGCATCCACCACATTAACCCAGTGCGCACTGATGGACACGTAACGGCCCTGGCCATGCCGACTGGACCATGCATCAGTTGTGAGGTGCACCTTTCCGCTCACTGACTGCTTGAGTGCATGGACAATGTGGTCTTTCACATGATGGTGGAGGGCTGGGATGGCTTTGCGAGAGAAGAAGTGGTGACTGGGTAGGTCATAGCGTGGTACTGCATAGGCCATGAGTTCGCGGAAAGCTGCGCTTTCCACCAACCGAAAGGGCATCATCTCAAACGAGATTAGTTTGGCAATGTGGGCGTTCAAACCCAGTGTACGCGGATGAGAGACTGAGTACTTTCTTGACCTACTCATAGTGTCTGGGAGGGTGAGCTGGACTTGAGAGCTGCATATGGTGGAAGTAGCGGTGGACAGGGCGGACTGAGAGAGGGTTGATGATGGTGATGGAGTTGGTGTTCTTTCTGATGGCCTAGAATCAGTCTTTCGTTGATATAACAGTGGGATTCCCTGACTGCTGTGGCCTTGCAACGACACCTCAACATTTGCTGCTGTGCTAACCGGTGGGCTTACAGTGGGGGAAACAATGTAGCGTTGCTGACTACCTTCGTTGTGATCAGTTGCACATGTGGCACTTGAGGTTTGGTGTTGTGTCCACGCTTGCAAGTGCATGCTGGTTAAATGTCTAAGCATGCAACTGGTATTCAAATTTTTCAGATTTTTCCCTCGGCTAAAGGTCTTTCTGCACTTCTTACAGATATCCTTGGCCTGATCATGAGGATTTTGGTCAAAAAAGTGCCACACTGCACTCTTCCTACTTTGGCAGACATTTTGCGGCCTAGCACGCTGTGATCTTTTGACCCTCTCTACAAGCTGTCCAGCAACTCTTTTGATGTTTGGAACCTGTCTTTGGAGTGCTCCGGGCCTGCCAGATAACAGCTGTTGCGATGTCGATGTCTGCTGTGGATGCTCCTCATCTGAGCTATTGGAAGCAGCACCCTCTTCCCCCAATGGATGCCAATCTGGGTCAACAACTGGGTCATCCATCACCTCCTCTTCTATGTCATGTGCACCTTCCTTTGTGTCACCGTGTATGGTGGTATAGTGTGCGGGAAGGGGCACCTGAGTCTCATCAGGGTCAGAATCTGGCTCTGTACACTGCGAGGACAATGTAGTGCTCTGAGTGAATGTACCAGCAGAATCATCCATCAGCGGCTGTGCATCAGTGCACTCCATGTCAGATTCATCTTGGCCTGGGTAATTCACCATTTCACTTGATAATCCAGGCATGGTATGTGAAAACAGCTCCATGGAGTAATCAGTAGTATGGCCTGCGTCATCCTTCAATCTTGGTTGGGGTGAAGGACACAAGGAAAGGTGTGGTTCATGAACATGAGCCTCCAATGACGACTCAGTGCTTTTACTTTTTACAACTGAAGAAGAGGAGGCGATAGAGCTGGAGGCTGAGTCAGCAATGTAAGACAAAACTTTTTCCTGATGCTCTGGCTTTAAAAGCGGTTTGCCAACTCCTAGAAAACTAAGCGTTCGAGGCCTTATGTAGCCAGACGATGACGTAGGCTCAACACCTCCTGCATTCGGTCCTATTTTGCTCTTGCCACTACCATCAGATCCACCATCAACACCATCATTACCAGCTGCCAACCCCCGCCCAATTCCACGGCCTCTTCCACCAGCCTTCCTCATTTTTGGTAGAAATGTAGACAAAATCCAACAAACTATATAGTAATGTAAAACAAGGTACAAGGTGTCTATAGGACAGGGGAGATTTTGAATTTCTGCAGACACTTGTGGACACTGGACACTTTTGGATTGTGTGAGGCCCACTGATATCTGAGCGCTATGTCACAGGCTCGATGGCACAGCTGTGACAAAAGTGACGAGAGGATAAGGGAGATTTTGAATTTCTGCAAACACTTGTGGACACTGGACACTTTTGGATTGTGTGAGGCCCACTGATATCTGAGCGCTATGTGACAGGCTCGATGGCACAGCTGTGACAAAAGTGACTAGAGGATAAGGGAGATTTTGAATTTCTGCACACACTTGTGGACACTGGACACTTTTGGATTGTGTGAGGCCCACTGATATCTGAGCGCTATGTGACAGGCTCGATGGCACAGCTGTGACCAAAGTGACTAAAGGATAAAGGAGATTTTGAATTTCTGCACACACTTGTGGACACTGGACACTTTTGGATTGTGTGAGGCCCAATGAATATCTGAGCGCTATGTGACAGGCTCGATGGCACAGCTGTGACCAAAGTGACTAGAGGATAAAGGAGATTTTGAATTTCTGCACACACTTGTGGACACTGGACACTTTTGGATTGTGTGAGGCCCAATGAATATCTGAGCGCTATGTGACAGGCTCGATGGCACAGCTGTGACCAAAGTGACTAGAGGATAAGGGAGATTTTGAATTTCTGCACACACTTGTGGACACTGGACACTTTTGGATTGTGTGAGGCCCACTGATATCTGAGCGCTATGTCACAGGCTCGATGGCACAGCTGTGACAAAAGTGACGAGAGGATAAGGGAGATTTTGAATTTCTGCACACACTTGTGGACACTGGACACTTTTGGATTGTGTGAGGCCCAATGAATATCTGAGCGCTATGTGACAGGCTCGATGGCACAGCTGTGACCAAAGTGACTAGAGGATAAAGGAGATTTTGAATTTCTGCACACACTTGTGGACACTGGACACTTTTGGATTGTGTGAGGCCCACTGATATCTGAGCGCTATGTCACAGGCTCGATGGCACAGCTGTGACAAAAGTGACTAGAGGATAAGGGAGATTGGATTGCTTTTAAAAAAGCAGTTTGCAGAGCAGTGGGTAAACAGCAATGCCAGCCTGTCAGGAAGCCTTAAAAGGCAGCCCAACAACCAACACCACTGATACACCACAATATAGCCTCCCCTTGCACTGCACACACAGTGACTGGTGTGTTGTGCAGGCCAAATCGCTAGCAGCAGCAGCAGTTTTTTTTTCTTCTCAGCAGGACAAAAAAAAAAAAAATGGGATTGCTTTTAAAAAAGCAGTTTGCGGAGCAGTGGGTAAACAGCAATGCAGGAATGTCAGGAAGCCTTAGAAGGCAGCCCAACAACCAACACCACTGATACACCACTATATAGCCTCCCCTTGCACTGCACACACAGTGACTGGTGTGTTGTACAGGCCAAATCGCTAGCAGCAGAAGCAGTTTTTTTTTCTTCTCAGCAGGACAAAAAAAAAAATTGGGATTGCTTTTAAAAAAGCAGTTTGCGGAGCAGTGGGTAAACAGCAATGCAGGAATGTCAGGAAGCCTTAGAAGGCAGCCCAACAACCAACACCACTGATACACCACTATATAGCCTCCCCTTGCACTGCACACACAGTGACTGGTGTGTTGTACAGGCCAAATCGCTAGCAGCAGAAGCAGTTTTTTTTTCTTCTCAGCAGGACAAAAAAAAAAAATTGGGATTGCTTTTAAAAAAGCAGTTTGCGGAGCAGTGGGTACACAGCAATGCAGGAATGTCAGGAAGCCTTAGAAGGCAGCCCAACAACCAACACCACTGATACACCACAATATAGCCTCCCCTTGCACTGCACACACAGTGACTGGTGTGTTGTGCAGGCCAAATCGCTAGCAGCAGAAGCAGTTTTTTTGTCTTCTTCCCTGCCTAACGCTCTCCCTACAGAATCAGCAGCAACCTCTCCCTATACTGAGATCAGCAGAAGTAAGATGGCGGTCGGCGTGCACGCCCTTTTATACCCCCTGTGACGCCCACCAAAGCAAGCCAATCACTTGCATGCCCTTCTGAAAGATGGTGGTGACCCCTGCCTATGTCATCACGTTGCCCACAGTGTCCGTGGATCCTGATTGGCTGAAAAAGAGCGCAAAACAAACTTTTGAAACGCGACTTTGGCGTGTAAGTCGCCGACCTCGTGGCCGACCTCATCCTAGGGTCGGGTTTCATTTCATGAAACCCGACTTTGCCAAAAGTCGGCGACTTTTGAAATTTTTCGACCTGTTTCGCTCAACTCTACTGATATCCATTTTAAATTCTCCAATAGCTTCAAAAACAGACAGTATATTACTCCATACAGTATTATGGCCATCGCATAGTGCGCTATACAGAGTTATGAGGCCCATATATTTCTCCATACAGAATCATTGGTCCCATATAATGTTTGAAACAGTATATGATGAGCACCACATAATGCTACAGTATATGTTGGTCCCCATGGATGAAGCTCCACTGTGTTATGGGCCCAAATAATGCTCCATATATAATGGGCCCCATTTATAATGCTCCAGTGAATAATGGGCCCTGTAAATGCTGCTCCAGTGTCTGATGTCCACCTTTGGAATGCTCCAGTGTATGGTGGGCCTCATATATCATTCTCCAGAGTATAGTGCTCCCCAAAAATAGCTGTCCCAACATTGAAAACAATTAAATAAGTCTCCTTGCTAGAGAATCCCTGTACTAGTCTGGACTCCTCGTCATCCCCATCTTCCATTTCACTGCACTTGGACTGTTTAGGCAGAGGGTGTACAGACGTGATGTCATCGCGCTCTCTGACCAGAATGTCACTGTCAGGAAACGCGGAAGACGTCACGGCGGAGGAGTGCTGTGACCCTGAGCAAGCAGGGGGGGGCCCACTCATTGACGACGGCACTGGCACAGGGCCCCTCATAGTACGCCGGTGTGTCTGACGGAGAGTGAGCACCCCCACCGTCAGAGACACTTGATTCTACTATGAGGGACCTTGTGCCACTGCCGCTGCCAAAGAGTGTGCCCACCCACCTGTCCAGGGCAACGGCACTCGCACGGGTGCGTGCACCAGGTGGTGACCCCGGCCCTGTGGGGGGGAGGCAGCCCAGTTAGGGAGGTGGAAAAATTGGCATTTGTTGATGTTGGACATTCATCAGCTGCAAATGGAGTAATTGGAGAAGTCCGCGGAAGAGGAGGACAAAAGCAATCCATTTTTCTGGCAACCTACGTGTCAGCAGGGGAGGATGGGACAAAATCCTTTGAAACCCATGCATGGTTCATTTTAAGGATTGATCCAGCAGCACTGAAGACTCGTTCAGATAACACACTAGCAGCAGGGCAAGCGAGCTCCTGTAAGGCATATTGTGCCAATTCAGGCCGGGTGTCCAGTTTAGCGGCCCAATAGTCAAAGGGGAATGACCGGTGAGGGAGAACATCGATATGGGAGGAGAAGTAGTTTGTTACCATAGTTGACAAATGCTGTCTCCTGTCACTTTCGATCGATGCAGTATTACCAGTCGTGTGAGCGGTACTTGAAAAATCAGTCCACAACATGGTCATGAAACCCCTGTGTCCAACGCCACTTCGGCTGTGTGCACCATGAACACCTCTTCCATGTTGCCCCCTACGGCTCATTGGAAAAACATCACCGCCGCTGTATGCTGGGAATGCCTCAAACAAACGTTTTACCAGAGTTGCTTGCTTGTTAGCCAATATTAGCTTTAGGTTCTCCTGTGGCATGATGTTTTGGAATTTGCCTTTATAGCGTGGATCCAGGATGCTGGCCAACCAGTAGTCGTCATCGTTCATCATTTTGGCAATGCGGCGGTCCCTTTTTAGGATCTGCAAGGCATAATCAGACATGTGGGCCAATGTTCCAGGTATCAATGATGCACTGCGAGTGCTGGGTGGAGGAGCACTTTCTGGCAAATCCACATCCCTCCAGTCACGCACAAACCCTGTACCTGACCTTGCCAATCCAACATTTTTTCTTGCCCCTGAGAAGCATCCTCCTCCCCAAAATAATCATCCCCATCATCCTCCTCCTCCTCTTCCTCTTCTTCCTCCACCTCGTCCATGAGACTTCCCTGAGCAGACAATGGCTGACTGTCATCAATGCTTCCCCATCCTCTTCCTCCTCGGCTGCAGACGCCTGCTCCTTAATGTGCGTCAAAGCAGACGCATAAGTGGGATGCTCATGCTTATGATGGCGTCGTCTGCTCTTACCAGCCGTGTGCATTCCTCAAAACACTGAAGGACTTTACAGAGGTCTTTCAGCTTCGACCACTGCACACCAGACAACTCCATGTCTGACTGCAAACTGCCTGCCCATGTATCCTCCCACAAATGAATTAAATCCTGCCTCTGTTCGCACAGCCTCTGAACCATGTGCAGGGTGGAGTTCCACCTTGTTGCAACATCGATAATTAGGTGGTGCTTGGGAAGGTGGAGGAATCACTGCAGCTTCGGCATACGACTGGAGTGTATGGGCGACTGGCGGATGTGCGAGCACAGTCTTCGCACCTTATGGAGCAGGGGTGTTAACTCTGGATATTTATTGAGGAAGCACTGCACCACCAGGTTCAAGGTGTGAGCCAGGCAAGGTATGTGTCTGAGTTTTGAAAGGGCTATGGCTGCCACAAAATTCTGGCCGTTATCATTAACTACCTTGCCTGCCTCAAGATATAGACTGCCCAGCCATGACTCAGTTTGTCGCTGCAAGTAGTCGGCCAGTACCTCCGCAGTATGTCTGTTGTCGCCCAAACACATCATCTTCAACACAGTCTGCTGATGCTTACCACTAGCTGTTCGATAGTGGGACACCTCGTGTGCAACACTGGCAGCTGCGGATGGAGTGCTCGTGCGACTGCGCTCTGTGGACGAGCTTTCACTTCTGGAGGAGGAGGGTCGAACGCCTACAGCCAACTGTTTCCTATACCGTGGGCTAGGCAGCACTGTCCCACCGCCGCTGTCCCCTGTGGACCCTGCATCCACCACATTAACCCAGTGCGCAGTGATGGACACGTAACGGCCCTGGCCATGCCTACTGGACCATACATCTGTTGTGAGGTGTGTTATGAATGAGTCACCGAAGAGGAAAAAACAAAAAGCAAGCTAAGCCCAGAAAACCAGAGAGGTTGGTAACTAGTGGATTGCAGACCCCTGATCCTATCCACAACAACTAACAGTAGCCGTGGAGCGTGCCTACGGTGGTCTTAGACACCTCATCACGGCCGGAGAACTAGATAAGCCTAAAGAAAGAAAGGGAAAATCTAAACTGCCCCAGAGCAGACCCCAAAGCAATAGACAGCCCCCAACATGTATTGTCGGTGAAACAAGATGAAAACACAGACACAGGTAGAAAGATAGGCTGAGCAAACGATGGAGCCCTCGCTAACTAGAAAGGACAGGAAATAAAAGCTGCTGTCTGCAATCACGCAAAAAACCCTGCCAAAATGAATGTCCAACACATCTGATAGAAAAAGGCCCTGAAGTCGATAGACTTCAAATCACTATATCAGCACTCAGGTATATTCTGAAGACAGAGCTAAAGAGATCAACTGATCAGAGACAAAAATGGGAATTCAGCCCAGTCCCAGCCAGGGCTGGCTGAACACAAAAACTAAGTAAACCAGACAAAAACTCATATGAACAATAGCAGAGAAAACTTAGCTTTAGGAAGGCAGGAACCAAACTGGAAGCCAGGAGCCACAGTCAGGAAAAATCACCAGCAAGAAACTAGGGAGTCGGCTGCCTTAAATCCAATCAGAAACTCCTGATGTCCAATCGCAGTCCTCTTCCTCAGCTGGCCGGTCTCTGCCATTTAGATCAGCTTCATTACCTCCCTTCATCCCTTCACCAACAGAGGGAGTCCAGATAGAGAACTCATGACTCCTCTGTCAGCACAGCAAGCTCCATAACCCTCACCAGAAGCCAGAGGCAAACCCGAAAATGAGCTCACATCAGAGGTGCACCTTTCCACTCACTGATTGCTTGAGTGCATGGACAATGCGGTCTTCCACATGCACGTGGAGGGCTGGGATGGCTTGTGAGAAAAGAAGTGCCGACTGGGTGGTACTGCATAAGCCATGAGTTCGCAGAAAGCTTTGCTTTCAACCAGCCGGTAGGGCATCATCTCTAACAAGATTAGTTTGGCAATGTGGGCGTTCAAAGCCAGTGTACGTGGATGAGAGGATGAGTACTTTCTTGTCCTACTCAGAAATCTCTGGTAGGGTGAGCTGGGCTTGAGAGCTGCATATGGTGGAACTAGCAGTGGACATGGCGGACTGAGAGAGGGTTGGTGATGTTGATGGTGTTGGTGGTGTTGCTGATGGCCTAGATTCAGTCTTTCGTAGCAATAACATTGTGATTCCATGACTGCTTTGCTCTTGCGACAACACCTGAGAGGGTTGGTGATGGTGATGGTGTTGGTGGTGTTGCTGATGGCCTAGATTCAGTCTTTTGTACCAATAACATTGTGATTCCATGACTGCTTTGCTCTTGCGGCAACACCTCGACATTTGCTGCTGGTGGTGTGCTAACTGGTGGGCTTATAGTGGAGGAAATGATGTAGCGTTGCTGACTACCTTCATTCGGGGTAGTGTGTTGAGCATTCCGATACTGCAAATATCGGGTATCGGCCAATATTCGCTGTATCGTAGTTCCGATACGAGTACCGATATTTTTACAATATCGAATACCGGAATTGGAAATTCCCATAATGCAATGAGCCAGTTGTGTTAGCCATATTAACTAATGGCATGGCTGTGATTGGCTGCTGAAATGATGTCATCATGATGCGCGATCTGTGCGGGCCTGCTGGGAGTCTGTGCGGGCCTGCCGGGGGTCTGTACGGGCCTGCCAGGGGTCTGTGCGGGCTGCTGGGGGTCTGTGCAGGCCTGCCGGGGGTCTGTACGGGCCTGCCAGGGGTTGTGTGTGTGTCCCATCGGGCTATGCCTGCTACAATGACAGTGATTGACACATTAGCCAATGATGGGACAGTAGTAGCCCCATCATCCGGCTAATGTGTTGAATGTAAAAAAAAACAAAATAAAAAAAACATACATACTACATACATACTACATATATACAACATTCATACAACATACATACTACATACTACATACATACTTCATATATACTACATTCATACAACATACATACATACATGCTACATACATACTACATATATACTACAATCCTACAACATACATACATACATACTACCTACTACATACATACTTCATATATACTACATTCATACAACATACATACATACATACTACATACATACTACATATATACTACATTCATACAACATACATACTACATAATACATACATACTACATATATACTACATTCCTACAACATACATACATACATACATACTACCTACTACATACATACTACATATATACTACATTCATACAACATACATACATGCTACATATATACTACATTCATACAACATACATACATACTACATACATACTACATATATACTACATTCATACAATATACTGTACATACATACTACATACTTATTACATACATACAACATACATACAACATGCTACATACATACAACATACATACTACATACGTACTACATACATACTACATACAATACATTCATACATTCATACAATACATGCATATAGACATACAGTACATATAACATAGAGTACATACTCACCATCACTTGTCACTTTGATTCCCAAAGCCAGTGTCATTTCACTGTAAAAAATATTGAAATAACAACCAATATACTCCCTGATCCGCAGAAATCCACGAGTGTCCCTCTATGATCTCCTGCAGTGTATCACTGAGAGGTTACTATAGTTCACTGGTCTCACTTTCTGGCAAAAGCTGCATGGGAACTTTCTCACACAGCAATGCCACAAGTGAGACTAGGGACTATTTTTTTACAGTGGCGGAGGAATACAGTGCAGAAGGATACCTACCTCCCGTCATTGTATTCCTGGTGCCCCTAGAGAGTGGTTGCATCAGCTGATGCTGCTGTTCTCCACGGGAGATCGTCGTGGGACACTCGTGGATTTCTGCGGATCAGGGAGTATATTGGTTGTTTGTTATTTTAATATTTTTTACAGATGACACTGGCTTCGGTGATCAAAGTGACAAGTGATGGTGAGTATGTACTCTATGTTATATGTGCTGTATGTCTATATGTATGTTTTGTATGAATGTATGAATGTATTGTATGTAGTATGTAGCATGTATGTAATATGTATGTTGTATCTCTGTAGCATGTTTTATGTATGTTGTCTGTCTGTAGTATGTATGTAGTATGCACTATGTATGTATGTTGTATGAATGTAGTATATATGTAGTATGTATGCATGTATGTTGTATGAATGTAGTATATATGTAGTATGTATGTAGTATGTATGCATGTTGTATGAATGTAGTATATATGTAGTATGTATGTAGTATGTATGTGTGTTGTATGAATGTAGTATATATGATGTATGTATGTATTATGTAGTATGTATGCATGTTGTATATATGTAGTATGTATGTAGTATGTATGTATGTATGTTGTATGAATGTAGTATATATGTAGTATGTATGTAGTATGTACAGTATGTATGTTGTGTGAATGTAGTATATAAGAAGTATGTATGTAGTATGGATGTATGTTGTATATATGTAGTATGTATGTAGTATGTATGTATGTATGTTGTATGAATGTAGTATATATGTAGTATGTATGTATTATGTAGTATGTATGTATGTTGTATGAATGTAGTATAAATGTAGTATGTATGTATGTATGTATGTATGTTGTATGAATGTAGTATATATGAAGTTTGTATGTAGTATGTAGCATGCATGTATGTTGTATATATGTAGTATGTATGTATGTATGCTGTATGAATGTAGTAAATATGGAGTATGTATGTAGTATGTATGTATGTTTGCTGTATGAATGTAGTATATATGTAGTATATATGTATTATGTAGTATGTATGTATGTTGTATGAATGTAGTATATATGAGGTATATATGTAGTATGTATGTATGTATGTATGTTGTATGAATGTAGTATGTATGTAATATGTAGTATGTATGCTTTTTTTTGTTTTTTTTACATTCAACACATTAACCAGATGATGGGACTATTACTGTCCCATCATTGGCTAATGTGTCAATCACTGTCATTGTAGCAGGCATAGCCTGATGGGACTTGTAGTCCCATCGGACGATGCCTGCACACACACACAACCCCCGGTAGGCCCGCACAGACCCCCGGCAGGCCCGCACAAGGCCCTGGCAGCCCGCACAGACCCCCGGCTGGCCCGTACAGTCCACCCGGCAGGCCCGCACAGACCCCCGAGAGGCCCGTACAGACCCCGCCCGCACACAAAGACACGCACAGTGTCCACCCACGCACCGCCCACACTCTTCCCCACTCGCGACCTGGATGTGCAAGTAAAGAAAGGGTTTATTTTCATTCCTATATTTGTGCCCCATTGACTTGCATGGGTTTCCGGTATCGGAATCAGCGATACCCGATATTTTTGGGTAGAGTTGAGCGACTTTGGTCGGATCGGGTTTCGTGAAACCCGAGTGAAACAAAATTTGAGTCGGATGAAACTGGTCCAGCTAGAGCAAAAAAAGTCAGTTTCGTCCGAAACCCGACCCCAATGCAAGTCAATGGGGAAAAAAAGTCGGCATTGAGTGGATGAAACCGACTTTTTTTGCCCTAGTCGGACCAGTTTCATCCGACTCAAAATTTGTTTCATTTGGGTTTCACGAAACCCGATCCGACCAAAGTCGCTCAACTCTATTTTTGGGGTATCGGTCCGATCCAATCCGATCTGATATTTCTCGAAATCATTAGGTATCACTCAACACTACTTATCAGTTCAGGCTCTTCCCAACCCGTTGCGAGTGACCGCTGTTGATGGCCAGTCTCTGACTGAACCCGTCCAGTTCCAGACTGAGCCAGTGGAACTCTGGGTAGGTCTTATGCATTCTGAAAGAATCAGTTTTTATGTGTAATCTGGTTTGTCTCATCCCTTGCTTCTAGGTTTGCCTTGGTTTCAGAAACACGAACCAGTCCTTAAATGGAGAACAGGTGAAATTCTACGTTGGGGAGATTCCTGCTGGGACCGTTGTTTATCCCGGATTGAACCAGCTTCACCCCCGGTCCAACCTGCTACCCTGCCTGGATTACCATCCACTTACTGGTCCTTCTCAGATGTCTTCGGGAAAAAGGAGGCTGAAAAACTTCCCCCCCACAGGTCGTATGACTGTCCAACAGACCTTCTTCCTGGAACATCTCCTCCCCGTGGAAGAGTTTACCCTCTTTCCCAGGCAGAGACTCAGGCTATGTCGGACTACATCCTGGAGAACTTGGCCAAAGACTTTATCCAAAAATCATTGTCACCGGCAGGAGCAGGCTTCTTCTTCGTGAAGAAAAAAGACGCATCCCTGCGGCCCTGTATCGACTACCGAGGGCTGAACCAGATCACGGTAAAAAACAGGTACCCTTTGCCTCTAATTTCAGAACTATTTGACCGTCTCTGAGGGGCCAGGCTCTTCACCAAGCTGGATCTCAGAGGTGCTTACAATTTGATCCGAATCAGAGATGGAGACGAATGGAAAACAGCCTTCAACACCCGTGATGGCCACTACCAGTACCTGGTAATGCCGTTTGGTCTAAGCAATGCACCTGCTGTTTTCCAAGAGTTCGTCAGTGACATTTTCAGGGACCTTCTTTACACCTGTGTTGTTGTCTCCTAGACAACATTCTGATTTTTTCTACTGTCTCGCATCGCAGACAAGTGCGCCTGGTCTTACAGAGGCTCAGGGAGAACAGACTGTACGCCAAGTTTGAAAAGGGACTCTTTGAACAATCTTCTTTGCCTTTCCTCGGTTACATTGTTTCCTCCACAGGATTAAAAATGGATCCAGAGAAGTTATCAGCTGTACTCAAGTGGCCTCGTCCGTCTGGGTTGAAGGCCATACAGTGATTCCTGGGCTTCGCCAACTACTACAGGCAATTCATTCCTAACTTCTCCACCCGAGTGGCGCCCATCTCAGCTCTAACCCGGAAATGTACAAATCCGAAGGATTGGCCTTCTGAGGCTGAGCAGGCCTTTGTTTCTCTCAAAAAGGCCTTTGCAGTCGCACCTGTTCTTCATCGTTATAACTCCAATGAACAATTTTTTCTTGAGGTCGATGCCTCTTCAGTAGAGCCGTGCTAACCCAGAAATCCGGGCGAATACATTCCTGTGGTTTTCTTTCCAAGGTTTTTTCTTCCGCAGAGAGGAATTATTCTGTTGGGGATCGGGAGTTGTTGGCTATTAAATTGGCTCTGCAGGAGTGGAGGCATCTTGTAGAAGGAGCTCTTCATCAGGTAGTCGTATACACCGAGCACAAGAACCTTGCTTACCTCCAAGCTGCACAAAGGCTGAATCCTCGTCAAGCCCGATGGGCTTTGTTTTTTTCTCGTTTTAACTTTGTTCTTCATTTTTGCCCAGCTGACAAAAATGTCAAAGGAGACGCACTTTCCAGAGCCTTTCTACCTCCTGATCAAGAAGAACGGCAGCACATCATTGAACCCTCAAGGTTAGTCACAGTCGCTTCTACTGATCTTGCCCAGCTGCCTCCGGGAAGACTTTTGTGTCAGCTTCTGAGCGTACTCGTGTTCTTCGGTGGGGTCACTCATCCAAGTTGGCTGGGCAGGCCGGCCAGAGAAAGACTCTGCAACTCATCTCCCGGTACTACTGGTGGCCTGCCATGACTAAGGACATTCTGGAGTACGTCACAGCCTGTCCTTCCTGTGCTCGTAACAAGATGGCCAAGCATCTACCCGCAGGTAGGCTTCAGCCTCTTCCAATTCCTTCTGCTCCCTGGCAACATATCGCGATGGACTTCATCACAGATCTCCCGATCTCATCTGGCTGTTCTGTGGTGTGGGTAGTGGTGGATCGCTTCTCTAAAATGGCTCACTTCATTCCACTACCCGGTCTTCCAACTGCTCCTGAGTTGGAGGACCTGTTCATTCGGCACATCTTCCGTCTCCATGGTTTCCTTCTCCACATCGTGTCCGACAGAGGAGTCCAGTTCACCTTAAGATTCTGGAGAGCAGTTTGTAAACTGTTAAGAATTGAACTGGATTTTTTCTCAGCGTACCATCGCCAGTCCAATGGACAAGTGGAGAGGACAAATCAAATCTTGGCTGGATTCCTGCGTCACTTTGTTAACGTCCATCATGACGACTGGGTAGACTTACTGTCCTGGGCCGAATTTTCTTACAACAATCAAGTAAGTGAATCTTCTGGAAAGTCTCCCTTTCAGATTGTCTTCGGATTGCAACCCGGAGTACCTCTTCCCATCTCCGGATCATCTGGCGTTCCAGCTGCCGATACCTTCTCCGAAGATTTCTCTAAGGTCTGGAGGGATACCAAAACTGCTCTGGGGAAAGCCTCCCAGCGTATGAAAAGGCATGCGGACAAGAGACGCTTGGATGCACCTATCTTTCTCCCCAGAGACAAGGTATGGCTCTCTTCTAAGTACATCCGGTTAAAGATGCCATCCTACAAATTGGGTCCCTGGTTCATCGGACCGTTTGAGATCTTGAGACAGATCAATCCAGTCTTGTACAAACTGAAGTTGCCCACTTCTCTACATGTGCCTAACTCCTTTCATGTTTCTCTCCTCAAACCAGTAGTTTTGAGTCCCTTCTGACTTTATTCTACCACTGGCATCCATATACTCACTCTTCGACACAGACAGTGCCACTGCTTTCTACAATGCCATTCTCGCATCAGCTATTGATGCGGTTGACCCTCTCATTCATGACAGAATGCGACATATCAGCAGACAACCCAGGCACTATAACACCACTAAAAAGCTCCAACAAGTGTCCAGGATTGCAGAGCGGCGCTGGAAGAAAACAAATTCGCAAGATGACTTCAACGCATTCAAACAGGCAACACTCGCTTTCAAATCTGCCCTCACCTCTGCTAAACAGGCCTACTTCACAACCCTCGTATCTTCCCTATCTTACAACCCCAAGCAGTTATTCAAAACTTTTAACTCCCTCCTCCGCCCACCACTGCCCCCTCCAACCTCCCTCATCTCTGCCGAGGACTTTGCCACACACTTCAAAAATAAGATTGACCAAACAAGGCAAGTCTTCAACATTCAACCACCGGAACCCCTTTGTATACCAGACCAATGCCCAAACCCCATAACCTCACTCTCCAACATCACTGAAGGGGAGTTTAATTGTTTCTTCTCCAAATCGCACCTCATAACCTGTGCACTCGACCCCATCCCATCCCACCTCCTCCCCAACCTCACCACCACACTTGTCCCATCCCTAACCCACCTCTTCAACCTATCACTAACGTCCGGTACCTTCCCTTCTGCTTTCAAACATGCCACAATCACGCCAATCCTTAAAATGCCAACCCTCGACACAACCGCTATGTCCAGCCATCGCCCAATATCGTTGCTCCCATTCGCTTCCAAACTCCTGGAGCAGCACGTCCACTCTGAACTTTCCTCCCACCTATCATCTAACTTGCTCTTAGACAAACGACAATCTGGTTTCCGCCCCCATCAATCCACTGAGACAGCCCTGACCAAAATTACTGATGACCTACTTACAGCCAAATCAAATAGACAATACTCTATACTCCTGCTTCTAGACCTGTCCTATGCATTTGACACAGTTGACCACTGCCTCCTACTAAAGATCCTCTCCTCCTTCAGCATCAAAGACCTCGCCCTATCCTGGATCTCCTCATACCTTTCCAACCGCAAATTCAGAGTCTCCTGTTGTGAGTTCATTTTTCCCTTCACCAGTGAGGTCTGATGAACTCCCTCTTCTGGCGAAGGAAGGTAGTGAGGCTGATTACCAAACAGCTGAGCAGGTAGATGATGACTGGGTCACAGGAACTGATGACTGGATATAAGGCAGCCGACGCCCTGCTGCCTTGCCGGTGATTTTCCTGCTGGATTCTTGGAGACCAGTCTGATTTCTGCTTCTCAAAGCTAAGTTTTGCTCTGCCTTTTGTACACTTTAGTTCTGGTTTTGTTTGCCTTGTTATTTGGAGTTCTGCCATCCCCGGCCGGGGGTGAGCTGAATTCCATTTTTGTCTCTGATCTGTTGATCTCTGGCTCTGTCTTCAGAATATACCTGAGTGCTGATATAGTCTTTTGAAGCCTAGCTACTTCAGGGCCTGTTTCTCCTATCAGTCTGTTGGTTCATTTTTGGATAGGGTTTTTGCGGATTGCAGACAGCAGCTTTTCTATCCTGTCCTATTTAGTTAGCTTGGGCCCCATCATTTGCTCAACCTATCTTTCTATTTGTGTTAGTGTTTTTCATCTTGCTTCACAGTCATTATATGTTGGGGGCTGCCTATTGCTTTGGGGTCTGCTCTGGGGCAGTTTAGATTTCCCCTTTCTGTCTTTAGGCTAATTTAGTTCTCCGCCTGTGATCGAGGGGTCTAGGGCACCGTAGGAACCCCCCACGGCTACCGCTAGTTGTTGTGGATAGGTTCAGGGGTCTGCAATTTGATAGCTGCCAACTTCTCTGGTTTTCTGGACTTAGCTATTATTTTTGTTTTTTCCTCCTTCGGTGACTCATCCATAACAGAATCACCAGCCATACCGCAGATCCTAGGGTACTCAATAGCAGGAAAGAATTGTAAAAAAAAAAAAAGGTGTCAGAATTTCTTTGTGTATATTTTTTCCTCTATATCTCTGAGGCCGTAGGGGGAATTTTTTTTCTCTCAATGGAGATGAAGCAATTGTCTGATCGTTTGGAGCAGCTCGCTGTGGAAGTGCGGGGAATTTCCACCTATCTTACTCATTCACATGCTGCTGAACCAAAGATCCCTACTCCTGATGTGTTTTTTGGGGATCGGTCTAAATTTTTGAATTTCAAGAATAATTGTAAATTATTTTTTGCCTTGAAGCCTAACTCGTCGGGGAGCTCCGCGCAGCGGGTTAAAATTGTCATCTCTTTGCTGCGCAGCGATCCCCAGGATTGGGCGTTTTCTTTGAAACCTGATGATCCTATTCTAAATAATGTGGATGCATTTTTTCAAGCCTTGGGGTTGTTGTATGATGAACCTAATGCTATTGATCAGGCTGAAAAGGCCCTGTTGGCATTGAGCCAAGGTCGGGATTCTGCAGAGTTGTACTGTCAAAAATTCCGAAAGTGGGCGGTCCTTACTACCTGGAATGATGATGCCTTGGCAGCTCTCTTTCGGAAAGGTTTGTCAGAAACCGTAAAAGATACTATGGTGGGATTTCCTGTTCCCTCTGGTCTTGACGATTCTATGTCATTAGCCATTCAGGTTGATCGGCGTTTGCGTGAACGCAAGACCACACGAGAGGTGTTGCCACCTGTTGAACAAATGTCTGAACCTATGCAACGTGATAGAGTTTTGTTCAGGGCGCAACGTCAGGAGTTCAGAAGGCATAATAAGCTGTGTTTTTTTTGTGGAGATGCCTCGCATATTATTTCTGTCTGCCCTAAACGAGAGAAACGTTGTGCTCACACGTTTTCTGTGGGTGGTGTTCAACCTAAGTTTCTTCTGGCAATTAGTCTGATCTGCTCCCTGTCCACATTTTCCGCCAAGGCTTTTGTGGATTCGGGAGCAGCTCTGAACCTAATGGACTTGGATTTTGATAAACGTTGTGGATTTCCTATGACGTCTTTGCGGACGCCTATCCCTTTGAGGGGTATTGATGCGACTCCTTTGGTGAAAAATAAACCTCAGTTTTGGACCCAGGTGGTAATGCGGGTCGCCCCAGACCATCAAGAAAATTGCAGATTTTTGGTGTTGCATAATTTGCATGATACCATTGTTCTGGGGTTTCCCTGGTTGCAAATCCATAATCCAGTTTTGGATTGGAAATCTGTGTCTGTGGTGAGTTGGGGTTGTCAGTGTGCCCTTAGTGATGCTCCTGTTTTCTCCACCTCTCCCCAGTCGCATGATGTTCCTGACTATTTGGCTGACTTTTATGATGTATTTAGTGAGAATGAGTCTGCGTCTTTGCCTCCTCATAGGAGTTATGACTGTGCAATTGAGCTGAGCCCGGGGTGTAAATTTTCCAAGGGTCGGCTTTTCAATTTATCTGTACCCGAGCACGAGGCTATGCGAGCCTATATTAAGGAATCGTTGGAGAAGGGTCATATTAGACCATCCTCTTCACCCTTAGGTGCTTTTTTTTTTGTGGCTAAAAAAGATGGTTCATTAAGGCCTTGCATTGACTATCGTGCCCTCAACAAAATTACTGATAAATATCAGTATCCGTTACCCCTGATTTCTGATCTATTCTCCAGAGTTAAAGGTGCTTGCTGGTTTACCAAGCTTGACCTCAGGGGGGCGTATAATCTTATTCGCATTAAGCAGGGGGATGAATGGAAGACGGCGTTTAATACTCCGGAGGGACTTTTTGAGTACCTGGTGATGCCTTTTGGGCTCACTAATGCCCCTTCTGTCTTCCAATCCTTCATGAACGATATTTTCTGAGACTTTGTGGATAAATTTTTGATTATCTATTTGGATGATATTTTGATCTTTTCCAAGGATTGGGACTCCCATGTGGAACATGTTCGGACTGTGTTCTGGATTTTGAGGGAGAATTCCCTGTATGTCAAGGGATCGAAATGCCTTTTTGGGGTACAGAGGATTTCAGTTTTGGGATTCATTTTGTCTCCGTCAACTATTGAAATGGACCCGGCCAAGGTACAGGCCATTTATGATTGGGTTCAGCCCACTTCTTTGAAGGTCCTCCAGAAGTTTTTGGGTTTTGCTAATTTTTATCGGAAATTTATAGCTAATTTTTCTAGTATTGCCAAGACATTGACTGATTTGACTAAGAAGGGTGCTGATGTGCTGAATTGGTCTCCGGAGGCTGTTTCTTCCTTTCAGGAGCTGAAGCGAAGATTCACTTCTGCTCCGGTTCTGCGGCATCCTGATGTCTCACTCCCGTTTCAGGTAGAGGTGGACGCCTCTGAGATTGGTGCAGGAGCTGTTTTGTCCCAAAAAGATCCTGTGACATCTAAAATGAATCCCTGTGCTTTCTTTTCCCTAAAGTTCACCCCATCCGAACGTAACTATGATGTGGGGAATCGGGAACTGTTGGCCATGAAATGGGCATTTGAGGAGTGGAGACATTGGTTGGAGGGAGCTAAACACCAGGTCATGGTCCTTACTGACCACAAGAATTTGATTTACCTGGAGTCGGCCAAACGCTTGAATCCTAGATAGGCTAGGTGGGCCTTGTTTTTCACACATTTTGATTTTGTGGTCTCTTTTCTTCCTGGCACTAAGAATGTCAAGGCAGACGCCCTCTCTAGGAGTTTCTTTGCTGATTCTCCTGTTGTGACCAAGCCTGCTACCATCTTAGGCGAGGGGGTAGTTCTTTCTGCCATCTCTCCCGATTTGAGATGTGCTCTGGAAGAGTTTCATGAGGATAAACCTGAGCGTTGTCCCAGTGGAAAGTTGTATGTTCCTGACCAGTGGAGGAAGAGAGTGATGTCTGAAGTTCATTGCTCTGCATTGGCTGGTCATCCAGGTATTTTTGGTACTAGAGATCTGGTGAGTCGGTCTTTTTGGTGGCCCGCTTTGTCTCGTGATGTCAGGAATTTTGTGCAGTCCTGTGGGACTTGCTCCCTGTCAAAACCTTGTTCTCGCTCTAGTGGGTTGTTGATGCCTTTGCCGGTGCCCAAGAGGCCATGGACCCATATTTCAATGGATTTTATCTCTGATATGCCTGTCTCTCAGAGAATGACCGTTATTTGGATGATTTGTGATAGATTCTCTAAGATAGTCCATCTTGTACCACTCCCTAAGTTGCCATCTTCCTCTGAGTTGGTGCCCTTGTTTTTGCAACAGGTAGTTCGCTTGCACGGGATTCCTGAGAACATTGTGTCTGACAGAGGAGTTCAGTTTGTGTCTAGATTTTGGAGGACTTTCTGTTCCATGCTGGGAATTCAGTAGTCCTTCTCCTCTGCGTTTCACCCTCAGACCAACGGGAAGACGGAGAGTACAAACCAGACTTTGGAGTCGTATTTGAGATGTTTTATTTCGGCTGATCAGGATGATTGGGTTTCATTTTTGCCCTTGGCCGAATTTGCTTTAAATAATAGAGCTAGTTCTGCCACTTTGATGTCACCTTTTTTTTGTAACTTTGGGTTTCATCCTCGATTTTCTTCAGGGCAGGTGGAGCCTTCTGCCTGCCCAGGTGTTGACATTGTGGTGGAGAGAATGCACCAGATCTGGGACCAAGTGGTGGATAAGTTGTCTCTCTCCCAGGAAAAGGCCCAGCGGTTTTCCAACCGGCATAGGACCATTGGTCCCCAGTTTAAGGTGGGTGATATGGTTTGGTTGTCATCAAAAAATATCGCTATGAAGGTGGCTTCTCCTAAGTTTATGCCTAGATTTATTGGACCTTACAAGGTTTTGGAGATTATTAATCCAGTCTCTTTTTGGTTGGCTCTTCCTGTCACGTTTAAGATTCATAATGTGTTCCATAAGTCCTTGTTGAAGAGGTTTGTTGAACCAGTAGATCCTGGGGTGGCACATCCTGACTCTGTATTGGTTGAAGGCAACATGAGTATGAGGTAGAGAAGATACTGGATTCCCGTCTGGCTAGACGGAGACTCCAGTATTTGGTTAAGTGGAAGGGTTATGGTCAGGAGGATAATTCCTGGGTCTCTGCCTCTGATATTCATGTCGAAAGATTGGTGTGTGCCTTTCATCGGGCTCACCCTGATTGCCCTGGTGGCATGGATGAGGGTTCGGTGACCTCTCCTCAAGGGGGAGGTACTGTTGTGAGTTCATTTTTACCTTCACCAGTGAGGCCTCTTCTGGCGAAGGAAGGTAGTGAGGCTGATTACCAAACAGCTGAGCAGGTAGATGATGACTGGGTCACAGGAACTGATGACTGGATATAAGGCAGCCGCTGCCCTGCTGCCTTGGCGGTGATTTTCCTGCTGGATTCTTGGAGACCAGTCTGATTTCTGCTTCTCAAAGCTAAGTTTTGCTCTGCCTATTGTACACTTTAGTTCTGGTTTTGTTTGCCTTGTTTTTTTGGAGTTCAGCCATCCCCGGCCAGGGGTGAGCTGAATTCCATTTTTGTCTCTGATCTATTGATCTCTGGCTCTGTCTTCAGAATATACCTGAGTGCTGATATAGTCTTTTGAAGTCTAGCTACTTCAGGGCCTGTTTCTCCTATCAGTCTGTTGGTTCATTTTTGGATAGGGGTTTTGCGGATTGCAGACAGCAGCTTTTCTATCCTGTCCTATTTAGTTAGCTTGGGCCTAATCATTTGCTCAACCTATCTTTCTATTTGTGTTAGTGTTTTTCATCTTGCTTCACAGTCATTATATGTTGGGGGCTGCCTATTGCTTTGGGGTCTGCTCTGGGGCAGTTAAGATTTCCCCTTTCTGTCTTTAGGCTAACTTAGTTCTCTGCCTGTGATTGAGGGGTCTAGGGCACCGTAGGAACCCCCCACGGCTACTGCTAGTTGTTGTGGATAGGTTCAGGGGTCTGCAATTCGATAGCTGCCAACTTCTCTGGTTTTCTGGACTTAGCTATTATTTTTGTTTTTTCCTCCTTTGGTGACTCATCCATAACAGAATCACTGGCCATACCGCAGATCCTAGGGTACTTAATAGCAGGAAAGAATTGTAAAAAAAAAAAAAAAAGGTGTCAGAATTTCTTTGTGTATATTTTTTCCTCTATATCTCTGAGGCCGAAGGGGGAATTTTTTTTCTCTCAATGGAGATGAAGCAATTGTCTGATCGTGTGGAGCAGCTCGATGCGGAAGTTCGGGGAATTTCCGCCTACCTTGCTCATTCACATGCTGCTGAACCAAAGATCCCTATTCCTGATGTATTTTTTGGGGATCGGTCTAAATTTTTGAATTTCAAGAATAATTGTAAATTATGTTTTGCCTTGAAGCCTAACTCGTCGGGGAGCTCCACGCAGCGGGTTAAAATTGTCATCGCTTTGCTGCACAGCGATCCCCAGGATTGGGCGTTTTCTTTGAAACCTGATGATCCTATTCTAAATAATGTGGATGCATTTTTTCAAGCCTTGGGGTTGTTGTATGATGAACCTAATGCTATTGATCAGGCTGAAAAGGCCCTGTTGGCATTGAGCCAAGGTCGGGATTCTGCAGAGTTGTACTGTCAAAAATTCCGAAAGTGGGCGGTCCTTACTACCTGGAATGATGATGCCTTGGCAGCTCTCTTTCGGAAAGGTTTGTCAGAAACCGTAAAAGATACTATGGTGGGATTTCCTGTTCCCTCTGGTCTTGACGATTCTATGTCATTAGCCATTCAGGTTGATCGGCGTTTGCGTGAACGCATGACCACACGAGAGGTGTTGCCACCTGTTGAACAAATGTCTGAACCTATGCAATGTGATAGAGTTTTGTCCAGGGCGCAACGTCAGGAGTTCAGAAGGCATAATAAGCTGTGTTTTTTTTGTGGAGATGCCTCGCATATTATTTCTGTCTGCCCTAAACGAGAGAAACGTTGTGCTCACACGTTTTCTGTGGGTGGTGTTCAACCTAAGTTTCTTCTGGCAATTATTCTGATCTGCTCCCTGTCCACATTTTCCGCCAAAGCTTTTGTGGATTCGGGAGCAGCTCTGAACCTGATGGACTTGGATTTTGCTAAACTTTGTGGATTTCCTATGACGCCTTTGCGGATGCCTTTCCCTTTGAGGGGTATTGATGCGACTCCTTTGGCGAAAAATAAACCTCAGTTTTGGACCCAGGTGGTAATGCGGGTCACCCCAGACCATCAAGAAAATTGCAGATTTTTGGTGTTGCATAATTTGCATGATACCATTGTTCTGGGGTTTCCCTGGTTGCAAATCCATAATCCAGTTTTGGATTGGAAATCTGTGTCTGTGGTGAGTTGGGGTTGTCACCCCCCACGGCTACTGCTAGTTGTTGTGGATAGGCTGAGGGGTCTTCAATTCGATAGCTGCCAACTTCTCTGGTTTTCTGGACTTAGCTATTATTTTTGTTTTTTCCTCCTTCGGTGACTCATCCATAACAGTCTCCCACTCCCACACCACCTCCTCATCCCACCCTCTCTGTGTTGGAGTCCCCCAAGGCTCTCTTTAAGGACCCCTACTCTTCTCAATCTATACACTTGGTCTGCGGCAACTCATAAAGTCCCATGGATTCCAGTACCACCTTTATGCTGATGACAATCAGATCTACCTCTCTGGCCCAGACGTCACCTCTCTGCTGTCCAGAATCCCAGAGTGTCTATCAGCCATATCCTCCTCCTTCTTCTCCTCTCGCTTCCTCATGCTCAATATGGACAAATCTGAACTCATGATCTTTCCTCCATCTCACAGATCTTCCTTACCTGGCCGAGCTATAACATTTAATGACAGCACGCTTTCCCCAGTACCAGAAGTCCGCTGCCTCGGAGTAACCTTCGACTCTGCCCTGTCCTTCAAACCGCACATCTAAGCTCTTTCTACCTCCTGTCGCTTCCAGCTCAAAAATATTTCCAGAATCCATCCTTTCCTCAATCCTCAATCTACTAAAATGCTTGTGCATTCCCTCATCATCTCCAGTCTCGACTACTGAAACATCTTTTTCTGTGGTCTCCCTGCTAACACCCTCACACCTCTCCAGTCCATACTTAACTCTGCTGCCCGACTAATTCATCTCTCTCCTCGCTACTCCTCCGCTTCTCCCCTATGCAAATCTCTTCACTGGCTTCCATTCCCTCAGCATATTCAGTTCAAATTACTAATACTGACCTACAAAGCCATCTATAACCTGTCTCCCCCATATGTCTCTGAACTAATCTCCCGATACCTTCCCTCACGTAATCTCCCAAGACCTCCTTCTCTCCTCCACACTTATTCGCTCCTCACCCAACCGCCTCCAAGACTTCTCCCGAATTGCCCCTATTCTCTGGAATTCTTTGCCCCAACAAGTCGAACTATCAACCACATTTGGATCCTTCAGACGGAACCTGAAAACCCACCTCTTCAAGAAAGCCTACAACCTGCAATGACCCCGCTACCTCCTTCTCTCTCACCACTACCAGAGATATCACCTCAACCAACACCGGAACTGCTGCAACCCCCCCAACCTACTATCTCCTTCCCTACCATCCTGTAGCATGTAAGCCCGAAAGGGCAGGGTCTTCTCACCTCTGTATCAGTCTGTCATTGTTAGTTAGTTTACTGTAAGTGATATCTGTAATTTGTATGTAACCCCTTCTCATGTACAGCACCATGGAACCAATGGTGCTATAGAAATAAATTATAATAATTTGTTACTGTGGTATTGTTATTTTTATTCAATGTTATATAGCGGTATTTTTAGAAATATTGGAAAACGTGATTTCTTCCAGGCATGGTAACATTAGTAATAAATATCCCCATCTGAGGCTCGAGGGCAGGGACAGCATGGGCTTGTGTACTTTAAAATGCCAGGGCTGAATTACAGTCCCAGTCCGTCCCTGGACACGACATATGTCATAACTTTACATCTTATGCCGTGAAGGGGTTAATAATACAAGGATAAACAGTCCAGTTTCCACCTACATAGTGGGAAAAGTGCACATCGTGTATATGGGTCCAGAAAATGCAGGGACTGAAATTCAGCTTGAGAAAACACATTAATTTGACAATAAATGGCTTCATCCAACCAGTGGGTTTGACTAGAGAAAAAGCTTTGGTTTTATCATTCATATTATCTGAAAAAAGGCCAAGAAAGCAAAAATTCTGCCAGGGTATGTAAACTTTTGATCACAACTGTAAGTGGCAGAGAAGGCATCCAATGACCCTACAGTGGTTCACTGTATTTGTATCATCAGGACGCAGATGCTGCTAAAAATGTATCTTGTCATGTGGTCCATTCTACTGGACCAGAACATCTGGCATTTGCCAGAATTGCTTCATGACCTGTTCGACCCAAATAAAATGTATCGAATTTTGCACATATACCATGATAATCTGTTACAATCCTTGCCTTTTGATTTCTCTGAATTCTATGGCTGGATAAGGTTATGACATGTGACTGGACCTTTGATGTTATAGATTCTTTATTTACACATTAGAATGAACAAAAATTGGAACTGATGTACAGAGTTCTTCCAGGACTACAAAACTGAAGGCCTGCCCTTAGGATCGGATATCATTATCAGACTTGTGGGGGGGTCCACATTTTGGTTCTCTGCCAATCTGCTGTATAAAGAGGATGTGGCATTTGCTAGTACTACACCCTCTTTCAAGTGAATTGGACTGAGATACAATACCAGGCAGTGCCGGTACCAAAACTATCGAGCTGTACAAAAGCCAACAAGAAAAGCTACAGGGCAGGCCATAAATTTCGTAAACCTGAAGAACATCTACAAAAATAAAAAGCTTTATTCTTGAGTACAATGACTCAATTGTATAAAATATATTATGTTTTGAAAATCAACACCCTTACTCTACGTAAATGACGTAGAGATTGAAAAACAATTCCATCAAATCATTTTATAAGACTTAGTGTAATGACCAGGCCGAACGTTCCCTGCTATCCACCCCCACACAGTGTCCGCAGCCGATGGAATTATGACACACACCGGTCTCGGGGATAACAGTTGCGGGAATTGTAACTTGGAACAAATAAGGAACAGTCTCCTCATGGTGGGTAGTCCATGGCAATTAGAGTTCACACTTAGATGCTGAGATGTGATTGGGGTCTGGAGCTTTAAGAGCACTGGACAATGTCTTTCAGTATTTTACAGAAGGAGGTAGACACAGCAATTAGAGGATACCGACCAGTACTCGGGGTTAACTCCACAGTGTGTCACGGCACGTGCACAAATACTCATAATCCTGTCAGAAAGGCTTTAGATGTGGTGAATCCTGTCATAAAGACTTTAGAATGATGTCTGTACTGGTTAGAGAGGGAACCCAGGCTTTTATGCCTGCAGGATATCTTGAGGTAAACACATCCTCCACGTGTGTGCTCTGCTCTCCCTGAAGACATCCCACAGACTAAAGAACATTCTAGACTTGCCTGGAAAACAGCTCCTCCTATTGACCATGTGACTAGGAGCTGGCCAATGGGAGACCGAATTCACATCTCAGATCGTTACATAACAATAATTATGAGTCATTGTACACTTTCACCATTAGATGGCGCCAGAACACAGCAAATGAGAAATGCATCTAAAATGGAGGTGACTAGAAATGGGCAATTACAGATCCCATAGAGGGGCAGTTAGAGAGTGAGCAGTAGTGTACTGAAGCTACTCACAGTCCAGGATCACTTAAAGGGACGGACACACTCTGGACTGGGTCACTACATACTTCCCCTCTGAAGATTAGTCATCCTCGGCGACTGCGTGAGTGGAGGACTACTAAAGAAGGAAATATACAGGTAATGTAAAGCTACACCAAGGCAAGCATGCTCAGATATATGGGAGAACAATATGCAATAAACATCTGCAAAACATGAAGGTGGAAGTGCCAGTGTGAAATAGTCTCTTTCCGCAATATACTATCGTCCATATCAAAGGCTTTGGAAAGGCAATTTAGTGGCAACCACTAGAGTTGAGCGATACCGTCCGATACTTCAAAGTATCGTATCGGATGGTATCGGCCGATCTTTAAAAAAAGTATCGGTATCGCCGATTCCGATACCGGAAGTCCCATTCAAGTCTATGGGACTTCCGGTATCGGAATAAGAAAAACCCTTTCCTGCCCTTGTACAGCCTCTCTGGGGTCTGTACGGGCCTTTCGGGGGGCTGTGCCGGCCTGCCAGGGGGTCTGTGCAGGCTCCGGTGGTCTGTGCCGGCCTGCCGGGGGGCTGTGCAGGCTCCGGGGGGCTGTGCCGGCCTGCCGGGGGGCTGTGCAGGCTCCGGTGGGCTGTGCCGGCCTGCCGGGGGGCTGTGCCGGCCTGCCGGGGGGCTGTGCAGGCTCCGGGGGGCTGTGCCGGCCTGCCGGGGGGCTGTGCCGGCCTGCCGGGGGGCTGTGCAGGCTCCGGGGGGCTGTGCCGGCCTGCCGGGGGGCTGTGCCGGCCTGCCGGGGGGCTGTGCCGGCTTCGGGGGTCTGTGCAGGCATCGTCCGATGGGACTACAAGTCCCATCGGGCGATGCCTGCTACCATGACAGTGATTGACACATTAGCCAATGATGGGACAGTAGTAGTCCCATCATCCGGCTAATGTGTTAAATGTAAAAAAAAAAAAAAAAAAATTACATGCTACATACATACAACATGCATACTACATTCATACTACATACTACATACATGCTACATTCATACTACATAAATACTACATGCAACATACATACTACATATATACTACATACATACTACATATATACTACATGCATGCTACATACATACTACATGCTACATACTACATACATACTACATGCATGCTACATACATACTACATGCTACATACATACTACATATATACTACATGCATGCTACATACATACTGCATGCTACATACATACTACATATATACTACATGCATGCTACATACATACTACATGCTACATACATACTACATGCTACATACATACTACATATATACTACATACATACTACATACTACATACATGCTACATTCATACTACATAAATACTACATGCAACATACATACTACATATATACTACATACATACTACATATATACTACATGCATGCTACATACATACTACATGCTACATACTACATACATACTACATGCATGCTACATACATACTGCATGCTACATACATACTACATATATACTACATGCATGCTACATACATACTGCATGCTACATACATACTACATATATACTACATGCATGCTACATACTACATGCTACATACATACTGCATGCTACATGCATGCTACATACATACTACATACATACATACCACATATATACTACATACATACAATACATTCATACAATACATACATAGACATACAGTACATATAACATAGAGTAACATACTTACCAATACTTGTCACATTGTTCCCCGAAGCCATTGTCGTCTACGGAATAAATATTAACATAACAAACCACAAAAATACTCACCCACGATCCGAAGCAGTCCACGAGTGTGTCCCACGACGATCTTGGGTAGAGAACTGCAGCATCAGATGATGCTGCCGTTCTCTACGGGCTGCAGGAATCCAATGACGGAAGGTAGGTATCCTTCCGCACTGTATTCCTCCGCCACTTAAAAAAAAAAAGTCCCTAGTCTCACTTTATGCCATTGCTGTGTGGGAATTTCCCACGCAGCAATGGCATAAAGTGAGACTAGGGACTTTTTTTTTTTTTAAGTGGCGGAGGAATACAGTGCGGAAGGATACCTACCTTCCGTCATTGGATTCCTGCAGCCCGTAGAGAACGGCAGCATCATCTGATGCTGCAGTTCTCTACCCAAGATCGTCGTGGGACACACTCGTGGACTGCTTCGGATCGTGGGTGAGTATTTTTGTGGTTTGTTATGTTAATATTTATTCCGTAGACGACAATGGCTTCGGGGAACAATGTGACAAGTATTGGTAAGTATGTTACTCTATGTTATATGTACTGTATGTCTATGTATGTATTGTATGAATGTATTGTATGTATGTAGTATGTATGTGGTATGTATGTAGCATGTAGTATGTATGTAGCATGCATGTAGTATGTATGTAGCATGCATGTAGTATGTATGTAGTATGTATGTAGCATGCATGTAGCATGTATGTAGTATGTATGTAGTATGTATGTAGTATGTAGCATGTATGTAGTATGTATGTGGTATGTATGTAGCATGTAGTATGTATGTAGCATGCATGTAGTATATATGTAGTATGTAGTATGTATGTGGTATGTATGTAGCATGCAGTATGTATGTAGCATGTATGTATGTAGTATATATGTAGTATGTATGTAGCATGTAGTATGTATGTAGCATGCATGTAGTATGTATGTAGTATGTATGTAGCATGCAGTATGTATGTAGCATGTAGTATGTATGTAGCATGCATGTAGTATGTATGTAGTATTTTTTTTTTTTTTTTTTTTTAACATTTAACACATTAGCCGGATGATGGGACTACTACTGTCCCATCATTGGCTAATGTGTCAATCACTGTCATGGTAGCAGGCATCGCCCGATGGGACTTGTAGTCCCATCGGACGATGCCTGCACAGACCCCCGAAGCCTGCACAGCCCCCCGGCAGGCCGGCACAGCCCCCCGGCAGGCCGGCACAGCCCCCCGGAGCCTGCACAGCCCCCCGGCAGGCCGGCACAGCCCCCCACAGGGTGCACAGACCACCGGCAGGCCGGCACAGACCCCCGGCAGGCCGGTACAGACCCCGGGCAGTCCACACAGCCCCCCCGGCAGGCCGGCACAGCCCCCCGGCAGGCCGGCAGAGACCCCCGGAAGGCCCGAAATGACGGCGCATCATGATGCGCACACACCGCGCATCATGATGACGTCAGTCTGTCAATCAACTTTGAACTTCCGATTCCGATGCCGAATTCCGATATTGAAAAAATATCGGAAGTCGGTATCGGAATTCCGATACAGCAAGTATCGGCCGATACCCGATACTTGCGGTATCGGAATGCTCAACACTAGCAACCACCAGTCCATAATAAGTCCACAGCTGCATAGGAAAATAATGCAAACAATAAGCAAAGTGCATGGTATTACCCAGGCGCAGAGGTGTAAATGTTACTAAACTGACTAGCTAACTAAATATACATATGAAACAGGATACTATTTTTTTTTGTCTCTGTAGCGGGCTGGAAGTGTTCCATTTGTGCTTCGCTCTGAACACCTCAACCTTTCATCTTCCTCTTGAGCAGGAATGAAACAGTCAGGCTGGTTCAGGTGGGATCGGCAAAGGAGCAACAACTAGAGCAGGAATCGAGACGGGGACATATTGATAGCAAGGGAGGATAAATTGATAGTTGAAAGGATACTCTTCCACCGTGGGTTGCCTGGGTGGTGGCTCCAAGGTAGGATTTGGTGTGCAGACCGGCATGACTTGTGGAGGAGGTGAGGACATCGCCAGTGGATCCTCTTTGGTACATAACTTCATGCGGTTTCTGTGCACGGTCTGTGGGGCCATTCTGGGTCTCTTCACTTCATGTACATCGGACTCCGGATATATGACAGCTGTAATTGTGTAGGGTTCTGTTTCCCAGAGTGAATCGAGTTTCTCTGTATGGTGGCACTTCTTTAGCCACAATATACACAGATAGCAGAAAGACCAGCTGGCAATGATGCGATCTGCATTCAGCACCTGGCACCTGACTGCTTTTCCCACGGCCTGTGTGACAAACCTGGCATGTACTCACCACCATTGAATACAATGGTTATGCCTATATTTGAGATCCTTAAAAAAATGACCACATGTGGACATAAAAAACAGACGTGTGAAGGGGGCCTTATTTACATGGGAAAATGTCTCACTATCTTTTTTGTATTAGAATTGTCTGGAGTGCTGCCTATGATAGATAGATAGATAGATAGATAGATAGATAGATAGATAGATAGATAGATTCTACATAAAGCCAAAGCCAGATTCATACTAAAATCTACTAAAATTACATTCAAAAATATCATTTAGAAAATGCAATTCCTGTTTTTGACCTCAGCATGAAAAAATATGGAACAATGAAGTAAATGTTTTTCTTAGTTCACTGTTGGAAGAGATGATGTACAAAGAGTGCAGAGCGGGAGGGCTGCAGATCACAGTTGCACTGATCCAGAATTCAGATTCACTTTTGTACACTTTACCCGAAAAATTCATACTCATAAAAACGAAGTATATTATGTGTAACACCAAGAAACAGCTCACACTCTTTACAGCGCTAATGTGAGATTCCAAGTTTGGGCTTCGAAATCCTGATCCAGATCTCCTCATCCGCCTGGTGTGCATCCAAAGAGAATGAATCAACAGGCAATCTGCAACCAAAAATATTAGGAATGGTGGAAAGGAGACTACAACGAACAGCAGGAACATGTTAAGATGCTTTTCATAAACCCCAACTTTGGGAAGAGTTATATTATCCATTACAAAATTACTTGCATTCTGTATCTGTATTTCATAAACGCACCAGCCAAATGGAAGACTGGAAGATATAGAAATCACTAGAGAAGCCAGGAGCAATCTTGGGAACAAGGTGGAGATCTTGGTCTTCAGCAAGATGAAGAACTTCCAGTTGTAGCTCGTAATCTTCACACAGTAGAAGACACAAAGGACGGTGGTGAACCAGAGATTGGTAGAATGAAGAAACACTGAAACTGCTGACAATGTAGACAAGACTTGAAGGTTTCGGTTTACCCAAACAACATGTATCGGAGGAAGATAAGTCACAAAGACCTTGAACAGGAACAAGCTTCTGGAAGTGGCCAAAGAGCTCAGGATTTTATCACCAATATGAAGAGATTTCATGGATTTCCTTCTCATCAAATTAGCAGCCACAATGAAGAGATTTATTATGACCCCGACAATGCACTCACTATACAGGACAAATCCAAAAATATACTGTAGAGCGGGTGTCTTCATTGTCATGGTGATATTTCTCCTGAGTTAGATACTACGGTGCGTCTCATCAGCAGGGTAGAAGCCTTTGTGTAATGATTTGGTCGTACATCTACTTTATACAGATTTCATGTCTATTTAACATGTAAATTCCCGGCATCTTTTTCATTTCCATGCAAATTTGTGATTTGGCAGGATGACTATGAAAACGTTTCTGGAGATGGTTTTACATAGAATCACTTGCAAACCATTGGGGGAGCGGGTATTTTGTTTAGCCTGAGATGACATGATTTTTTAATTTTTTGCTTTTTAAATTTTTTCCTTTCCTCCTACTTTACGAAGCATGATTTCTTGCTAGATGAGTTGACATTTTGAATAGCAATGCTAATTTACCATATGTGATATATTAAAAAGAGCTTTTACTTCTTTTGAGTGATTTTCCTCACAATATGCTTTTAGGCTACTTTCACACTAGCGTTTTTTTGCTCTGCGTTTGGAGCGCACATGAAACGCATGTCAAAAGCGCATGCAAACGCTGGCAAATGCTGCGTTATTTTGTAGCATTATTGTGCGCATAACAACAAAAAATCGCAGCGTCTTTATGCATTTGCATTTTTTATGCGCAATAAACTGGAGAAAAAATCCTTGAAAAATTCTTGCAACACACTCCACCAATGGGACACCAGTGGGCGTGTCTATGGAAATTCTTTATATAGCCCCTGTTTACAGCTAAATTCTTCACATTTGCTTGCATTTGCCTTGATAAACATGGATCTGCGCTGGAAGAGCTTTGACTTTGACTTGGATCTGGACATGAAGACGGCTCAGGCTTATGCCGTTGCTTGCCATGAACAGAGGGAGAGAGAGAGGCAGCGAAGACGGCAGCGGCGGCGTATGTGGATACATCCCATTATTGAACTCCGGGAGAGCCGTGGAGCGTACCACACCCTCTACAGCGAGCTCCAGGCAAACCCGGAGAAATTTACGGGTTATACCCGGATGACACAAGAAATTTTTCACTATTTGCTTGTTCGGGTAAAAGAAGTCATCCGGAGACAGGACACACAGCTCCGGCGTGCGATTACTCCTGAGGAACGGCTACTGGTCACATTAAGGTACGTAGCTTTGCTAAACCAATGTCTGCTGAATTTTCTTGCTTGTGACATGTACTCTTCCAAATCTGGCAGAATTACAGTTCTGCCATGTCGGTAACTACAAGCTGCGTTAATTTTTTGATGCCATGTATTGAACCAAAGGCTGCAGAATTTTTTTTTTTTTATTTTTTTTTTTAATGTAACGTGTGTAAAAAAATTACATAAACACAAATATTGATTTTTGTTGTTTTCTTTCTGTCACAGATTCCTGGCTACTGGAGAGACCCTCTCCACACTGCACTTCCAGTACCGGATTGGAATCTCCACCCTGTCTGGAATAGTAGCGGACACCTGCCGGGCTCTCTGGAATGTTCTTTGTCCCGAATTCATGCCCATGCCAACCGCAGAAAAGTGGTTGGAAATCGCCGAAAGATTCTGCACTGTATGAAATTTCCCTAACTGTTTGGGAGCGTTGGATGGGAAACACATCCGGATTATCAAGCCCAAAAGAACAGGCTCTGAGTTCTTTAACTACAAAAAGTACTTTTCTACTATACTGATGGCCATTGCGGATGCAGACTGTATGTTTATTGCAGTGGACAATGGGGCATTTGGCCATGGTAATGACTCCCAGGCTTTTAAGACATCGGACATGGGTAGGAGGTTGTATGGCAACAACTTCAATTTCCCCATGCCACGGCCTCTTCCCAACACCGAAGGTCCGCCACAGCCATTTGTAATGGTTGGTGATGAAGCGTTCCAGATGTGCCAACACCTCCTCAAACCCTACTCCTGCCGGGACTTGGACCTACATAAAAGAATTTTCAATTACAGGCTCACCAGGGCCAGGAGAACAGTAGAGTGTGCCTTCGGTATACTTGTATCTAGATGGCGCATTCTTGGCACAGCTATTAATCTGAACCTGGAAACAGTGGATGAGGTGGTCAAGGCCTGTGTTGTTCTACATAATTTTGTACTTTCTCGAGAGCACCCGAACTTTGATCTTGCTGATGTTGATCCTAATCCATTGCCTGAATTTACACAGCATCCTCTCAGGTCATCTGTTGAAGTTGGCCAAATGAGGGACCAATTTGCGGCATACTTCAACTCAGATGTAGGACGGGTGGAATGGCAAGAGCAAATGGTTTAAAAAATTTGTCTTGCATGTTGTTTGTATGTTAATAAAAAAAAATGTTTTGATACCTGTACTGAGTGCATTCTCTGTTTTTACACTCCCAATACCATTACCAAGTAGCCATGTGTATCAGTGAATTTATAATGCTGTGTTTTGTGCAGCATGAATTCACTAATACTCCTGAGTTGGTGACTATATAGATTATGTGGTTATTTACAAGGTATATCTATAGTTCCTTGCATTTTTTAAATTAGAACAATAGATATACCTTGCACTACACACCATCCTCTATAGCAAGGGTTTTAAAACTTTACTCCTAATGTCAACCAACGTATCATGTTTAAATTTTTTTTTTTAACTCCAATGTAATTACTAAAAACATGCTATGTTGGTTTGGTTTGAACACTGTAGTTAGGGAAACCAACTCTATTCAGTTTGCAATACACCAGATGTCTCGATTACCGACGTTTCTTGTGTCAGTCTTGGAGATATGTTTTGTCAACTAAACCAATCTACATCGTCACCAACTCCACAAGGTTCAACAACAGATCATGTTGTAATGAAATCCATAGTTGCTAAAAAAATTTCAAACAGAGGATTCCATACAACATGATCTTTTGTTGGACCTTGAGGAATGGAGTTGGGGAACCCTGCTGGATCGAGTGCAATATTTCTAGAATGTAAAGACTGTTTTGGAAAAGGAAAGTCATGTAGATTTGGTTTGTAGACAACACATATCTCCAAGACTGACACAAGAAACAAGTGTCACACAAGAAACAGTAATGGAGATATATGTTTTTGCTAAAACCCTAAGTGTATGGCGCAGTGTGTGTAGTCGGCGATAGACACAGTAAACCAATACCAATTTTTTGAAAGCACAAGTGCACATTTTTTTTAAACCAAAAGAAACCAGAAAAATTTTATTATGAAAGACGTTTGGAGGAAGATTGGGATACTTTGGGTGTGTGGAGAGACGAGGAACGACTGGAGGTAGAGGAAGGGGTTCTAGGAGAAGGGGCTACAAAAGTACTCGGGGAAGGGAGCTCTGGAATGGACATTGAGGCAGGTTGAGACACATTAGGAGGAGACGGTGGATGGACAAACAAAGTTTTTTTTTCTTCTTTTTTGACACAGGCATATCCTGCCCCGACCTACTCGCAGCCTTTGACCGCTTTCTTTTGTAGACCGTCTGGTGACTGTGGAGTGTGGCATTGCCCTGTAAAATAGGGAATGCGGATCACCCCTTAGCTGCTCTGTGGTGGTGGTGGCGGTGCTGCTCAAAGTGGCAGTGGCGGTGCTCCAGGGGAGCATGTTGGGTCGGTGCTACGTGAAGGAGGCTGCGTATCACGTATCTCAGCCAAAGTTCTTGGGGGACTACGAGGAGGAGAATTGGTGGTGGTGCTCTGAAGATGAGGAGTGGTGGCGGTGCTCCTTTGATGAGGAGTGCTGGTCGTGCTCCTTTGATGAGGAGTGCTGGTGGTGCTCCTTTGATGAGAAGGGCTGATGGTGCTCCTTTGATGAGGAGTGCTGGCGGTGCTCCTTTGATGACGATTGCTGGCGGTGCTCCTTTGATGAGGAGTGCTGGCGGTGCTCTGTTGCTGAGGAATGCTGGTGGTGCTCTGTTGCTGAGGAGTGCTGGCGGTGCTCTGTTGCTGAGGAGTTCTGGCGGTGCTCCTTTGCTGTTGACTGCTGGTGTCGGTGGCCAAGCAGGTTCTGTGGTGGTTTGGCTTCAAGCTGGTGGTGCTGTGGTGATGGTGCATGAGCAGCGCTTGCCATAGTGGTGGTGGTAGAGGAGTGTCCAGCAGCACTCAGACTTGAGGTGGTGTAGTCATGTCTGGCTTCGCTGGGAATGCAGGTGGCCGTGCTGTGGTATGCAGCAGAAGTCGGTAGTGTGGTTAAGCGAGTCATTGGTGGAACTGTTGGAAATGACAACACTGACTGCTGAACATATCGATTCTGCTGCATAGCCTGCAAGTAAGCAGTGTTGCAGGCCTGTAACACACTCAGCTGTTGCTCAGGACTAAGGTGTTCCGCCATGCCCTGTTCAATTTTACTGAAAAAATGGTGCGCTGGTCTGTTGAGGTCGGCCTCCAGACGGTCAAGGCGCTGGTCGACAGAGTGGAAGTGGTGTTCCATGTGGTTAAAACCACGCTCCATCAGGGAAAAACCGCTTTCCATTCTGGCGGACAGCGCCTTAAGGCTGGCCTTAAAGGCCTCGCTCAAGTGCATGAACTCGGGCATGACATTCCAGTCCAAGGCCCTCTGCCGCTGGCGGGTAGTGCCCGCATAACCAGTGACAGAGACCTGGGACAGGGGAACACCTGATGGACCAGCTTCCTGGTCACCAGCTGTCTGTGTTGCTGACCTGCAAGCTGCTTCCTGGCTGTCGGATGGCTGGGACGGGTCCGAGGTCGATCGATGAAGAACCGCTCCCGGGACAGGGTCAGGATGCAGGGTGCTGCTCCAAGTGCTGTGGAAAGAAAGGGAAAACATGAGTATCATGCATTTACAAGAAGCATCACCTGTGGAATAGAAAAGCACATAGCAATAACAAACCCCCAAAAAAAAACAAAAAACTTACGCTCTGCTAGCAAGGACCGGTCTCAGGAAAGCCAACTCGCGATGGTAACGGTACTTTCTTCTGCGCCTTGCAGGAGAACCACTCCGAACCTGTCCCTCAGCACGAACATCAGTGTTGAAGCGGTCCTTCATCGAGCACCAACGTGTGCAGATTTTTTGCACTTTTGGCACAAAAATTTTTTTAAAAATGCACTACTTTAACGTCATTCTCACCACACACACCTGACTGAACTTTGAAAACAGTCAATGCTGCAGCACCAATAAAATTCTAGACACAATGCGTAACTGTTGAGACGGAGTACACTTATGTTTCCTGCTACAATATATGTATCAGCGAAAACAACAGTATCATCAGGAACAAGAGTGAAAACAGGATCAAGACAGCAGTTGAAAAATCAGTCACAGTTCTCAACAAGGCATTGGTGCTTTTCATCAAGAATATATCTTGCCCAAAAAACACCACCACCGTCAGGTCCACAAAACAATGCAGCAGTTGAAGACACAAATCAATCACAGTTTTCAACAAGGCATTGGTGTGTTTAAAGCAAGAATATATCTTGCAAAAAACACATCAGCACCATCAGGTCCAAAAATAAATGCTGTATCACAGAGCATCTTTATACTTACTGAACACCCTTTTTGAAGCTGCAGAGGCGCTGCCCAGCCATCTATCATTGCTGCAGCCACCTCATTCCAGAGCTGCCGGGTCACCACTGTGTCTTTGTACTGCTGGTCACGGCTGTCCCACAACGGGATGCGCTCCTCAACGAGGTGGATGAGGTGCTCGTTGTCGATGTAGACTTCGTCATCCCGCTTTGGAACCTAGAAAAAAATATATAGAATGTTTAGAAGTATGGAAAAGATACAAAAAGAAACAGAAAAGAAGCAAAAGAAAGAAAGACAGAAAAAAAAAAATATACTGTATATATACTCACATTTCGTCTCCTCACCACGACTTGACTACGCTGCTCCCGCTCAGAATCCTCAGACGGCTCCCGCTCAGACCGCTCCCGCTCAGACCGCTCCCGCACTCCATCTTCACTGCCCGTGTCCGATGTCTGTAAAGAAAGAAAAATTTAAAACACATTTCTAGAGGCAGCTATACTTACCAAAAGGCAGCAACATCCTCACCTCACGATCAGCTTGGGCCAGTTCTTGCCGAGACGGCGAACAGACCGATCCAAAAGAAGACATGCTGAAATGAAAACAGAAAATACATTAGTACATTATAAATGTTACAGGACACACAGACATTATATTGAAGAATACTCACATTTTGGCTCCTGAAGCTTGAATCCACACTTGTAAAGGCTCTTGTTGGTGCTTGTCTGGTCTCTGCAAGGCTGTCTGTAGAGCAATTGTCTGACCCTGAAGACACCTTCTTTTATGTACACTCCTCCAAAACAATGTTGCTTGTTTAGGGGGATTTCTAGACAAGTGTCTAGACATTGTTTACTCAAATAAAGTGCGCGCAAAAGGTGCTGACGTGTGCGGAGCCAAGCGCTCATCAGCAACCACATAGACTGTAATGCTATTTTTGTGCGCACACCGAGTGCACACGTGCTCCTGTGATTTTTTTAACAATGCCGCCGGAAAAAAAAATGCAGCATGTAGTGTACGGCGCGTCTCGGCGCACACCTGTAAAATGCGCAGTGCACGCTAAATGCTGAAGAGTGCGTACATTCGCAAGACCCTGCGATCACCATGTTAAAGATAGGGGGACATTGCGCGTGAGCCCGATAGCGCACGATGTGCTGCGCGATCGAACGCTAGTGTGAAACCAGCCTTACTCCCTGACAAAGCAGAGACGAAATGCACTTTGGAGTGATGTCAAGGGGTTGTGGTGTGTAGAAATGAGCAAACCTTTCAAGGTTCGGTCCGATTCACCGAACGATTAGACATTCGCCGAACGTGTTCATCGAACAGTTCGACAAATATACCCAAACTCCATTAGATTCAATGGGTGGCCAAATCAAAAGTATACACAACACCTTAAAAGGGTGGCAACAAGCTTCCCAAACAGCTAAAATTAGGCGCAGACACCACAAATAGTGGCATAAATTGACCCACAGTAGAAATTTGTAAATGACACAGCAGCAGTCAGCCATGCATGAGGTATATTGTTCTGGCTCAGCATTTACAGCTTGGAATTGAAGTTTTAATGAGGACCTGGTGGTTAATGGAGCGGTGTAAGCCTTCTTAACTGAGAGACCTCACACCTCATGTAACACCTCCAATTTCTTTTTTATTCCAGCCACACTCAGATGGCACAAATATCAGTTATAGGCTACTATTGATAGAAAAATGTAAGAGTAGAAACACAGGTAGTTGACTGATCAAATGATCCACAGTAGAACGTGCTATAATGGAACAGCAGCAATCAACCATGGGCCATGCATGAGGTATCAGGCTCTGGCCCAGCGTTCACAGATTGGAATTGAAGTTTTAACGAGGACCTGGTGGCTAAAGTAGCGGTGTAAGCCTTCTTATCTGGGAAACCTGATACCTCATGCAACAGCTCAGGAAACGTGGCATAAATTTACCTACAGAAGTTAATGGCACATGCATAAGTCAGCCATGTGCCATGCATGAGGTATCAGGGTCTGGGCTTGCGCTCTCGCTTTGAATTGAAGTTTCAATTAAGACATAGTTGCTAATGGAGCGATGTAAGCCTTCTTATCTGGGAGACTTCATACCTCATGAAACACCTTTTCTTTTGCCAGAGGGCACAAACATCAGATTCATACAATACTATTGGTGCAAAAATGTAAGGGAAGTAACACAGGTAGTCGAATGAAAATGAGTGCAGGGCCGCCTGTGTGGAAGCCCTACTTACACAGGCAACCCATCAGATGGAGACTCAACTTAGAGTCTGCACGTTTAAAACAAATATTGTCACACACTACTAAAGTGGCATCAATTTCCACAGAATAGAAACAGTATGATAGGCTTCTGACACACCTTCTACTATAGGCAACTCACCAGATGGAAACCCAACTTGGAGTCTCCACATTTAAAAAATTGTTTGTAACATCAGCAGCAGCAGCAACAGCAGGCACAGAAGACTCCACAAAGATGACACAGACTGCAATAATGTGTGATCAATACATGACACTAAAAACTATATCATCACCTAGCCTGCCAATCTACGACTGTGGTGCAAAAGTCATTGGAGAACCATGACTTGTTCATTTTGATGAAAGTTAGAAGGTCTACACTTTCATTAGACAGCCAGATGTGCTTATCCATCAAGACACCTCTAGCAGCTCTGAAGACACCTTGTGAGAGAACGCTGCCTGCTAGGCACGACAAAACTTCCAAGGCATGACAGGTGAGCCCAGGCCACTCTTCCATTCCTGAAGGAAAAAATGGAAAAGGACCCAAACTCCCCTGATGGCATTGACATTGAGCTCCAGATACTTCTGCACCATCGTCTCCAGTCATTCACAACATTTTAGACTTGTACTCAGTTTTGCTGGTGCACGGGCTGGTCTAAAAAATGTGTTAAACAACTCACAGAAATTGCTTATGCAACTTACACTGCTGCTTCTGCTGCTAATTTATTTGTGATGACGCCTTGATGTTTACAAGGTTGGATGTCTAGAACTGGGATGCACACTGTATGCCTCACTGCAGTTTTGAGCAAAACTGCTATTAAGGTTGTCTGCAAGCATATCTCGATACTCAAGCACGCATGCATTCCTTTCCAGTGGAGTTAGCATCTGGCTAAATTTACTCTTTTATTGTGGATTTAATAGAGTGCAACCCAGTAGTCTTCACTATTTCTAACCCTGTGTTGAAGATAGTGCAGCAAGAAGGCGCTGTGTCAGGCGCTTCCATGAGATCTAAGTCTATAGTTTGTTGGTGGCGGGGTCACACTCAAGGTTGCATTCTTCATCCGCCCAGCCAACCACAAACAACAGAGAGTGAATCATTATCCTCTTCATCTCCTGACTGTTTCACGTCCATCACCTCGTCCTCCTCCATTTGTTTGTCGGCTCCTGCATCTTCACTAACAATTTGTCTTGTACCATGAGCCCCCCTTGATCGCTGTAAGACACCCTCCCATGGCAACCATGTTTGTGACGATGGTCCAGAAATTTGAGATATTGTTATCCCTTCCGCATTTTCCTCTGCTTACACCTCTTCTTCTGGAACCATCACATAAACTATTGAAAGTATGGTCCAGCATGTAGATGACCGTAATAGTAATGCTGATGATGACATCGTCAGCGCTAACATCTTAGTAGCCATTTCAAAACTGTATGGAAGGGTGCAAAGGTCCTTCATCTGTGTCCATTGGGAGCCAGTGGAGGGATTTGCAGGAAGCAGGGGAGTAGTGATGAGAGAGGTGGATTAGTCGGTCAGCAGAGTGGAGGACAGACTGGAGTGGTGCAAGAGAGTTGGCAAGGAGGGTGTTTCAGTAATCAAGGTGGGAGATAATGAGGGCATGCACAAGAGTTTTAGTAGATTGAGGGCTGAGGAAGGGATGGATTCTGGAAATATTTTTGAGTTGGAGGTGACAGGAGGTGGCAAGAGATTGGACGTGTGGTTTGAGGGACAGGACAGAGTCGTGAGTTACTCCGTGGCAGCGGATTTCAGGTGCAGGAGAGAGCGAAAGCGTTTACCATAATAGATAGACCGAGTAGGGAAGATATGTGAGATGGAGGAAAGATGATGAGTTCGGTTTTGTCTGCATTGAGTTTTAAGAAGCGAGAGGTGAAGAAGGAGGATATGGCTAATAGTCACTCCGGGATTTAGGACAGCAGAGAGGTGATATCTGGGCCACAAAGGTAAATCTGAGTGTTGTCCGCATACAGGTGGTACTGGAAGCCATGGGACTTTATGAGTTGTCCTAGGCCAAGGGTATATATGGAAAAAAGTAGGGGCCCCAGAACTGAGCCTTGAGGGACTATAACAGAGAGAGGCCGGGATGAGGAGGTAGTGTAGAAATGGGAAATGCTAAAAGTGAGGTCAGAAAGGTAAGAGGCGATCAAGGACAGGGCAGGGTCTTTGATGTCAAGGGAAAAAAGAATCTCTAGCAGTAGGCAGTGGTCGCCCGCGTCGAAGGCAGAGGACAGGTCGAGAAGGAGGAGGATGGAGAACTGTCTGTTAGCTTTGGCTGTGAGTATGTCATTAGTAATTTTGGTGAGGGCAGTTTCGGTGGAGTGGTGGGGGCGTAAGCCAGATTGGAGGTTGTCAAGGAGAGAGTTAGACGAGAGGTGGGAGGAAAATTGAGCATGGCCATGCTGCTCAAGGAGTTTGGAAATAAACAGGAGCAGTGATATGGGGCGATAGCTGGGCATAGCAGTTGGGTCAAGGTTTGTTTTTTTGAGGATGGGTGTGATGGTGGCATGTTAGAAGGCAGAGGGGAAGGTACTAGAAGATAGCAATAGGTTGAAGAGATTGATTAGGGCTGGAATGAGCGTGTTAGTGAGATTGGTGGAGTAGGTGGGAAGGGATGGGGTCAAGTGCATAGGTGGTGAGGTGTTATTTGCTCACTATCTAACCTCTCTAACTCACCTCTTCCTCTTTTTCACCTCAACCTACTTACATTCTCTTCCCTCTCCTCTCCAGGTCCACAATCCCCACCCCACAAACTTGCACATCCTCGCAGAAATCTTAAACACCTTGATCTACACTCACTGTCAGAATCACTTCTCCCTCTTACAGACATAAGTTCCCTACACAATGCGGATGCTGCTGCCACTCTATATAACACCACAATAGCGGTAGCTTTGGAATCGGTTGCCCCTCTCACACATACCAAAGCTCGCAAAATAAATAGGCAGCTCTGGCACATCAGGCAAAGAACTAAGATGTTCTTCCAGGGCTGCTGAGCGGAGATGGAAAAGATCCCACTCCAGCGAGGACTTCATCGCTTTCAAACAGTCCCTCACTACTTTCAAGGCCACACTCACCACACCTAAACAAACCTACTTCTCATCTCTCATATACTCCTTGTCTCACAACTCTAAACAGCTGTTCAACACCTTCAATTCTCTCCTCCCTCCCCCAGCACCTCCTCCCTCTCCACTCATCTCATTTGAAGACTTTTCCTCATTTTTCAATCACAAGATTGATAACATCAGATAAAGTTTTTTTCGACAACCCCAGAGCTCTTCCTCCTAACTGCCCAGCCCTCCTCCTTCAAAACCAACTTCTCCACAATTACAGTTAGACTCTCCACTCTACTCTCAACATCACATTTCACCACCTGTGCACTTGACCTGATCCCATCCCACTTCATCCCAAACTTCACCACAGTCTTCATCCCAACCCTATCCCATCTCTTCAACCTATCACTAACAACTGGTGTTTTCCCCGCAAGCTTTAAGCATGCCTCAATCACACCTATCCTCAAAAAGCCCTCTCTTGACCCATCCTCTGTATCTAGCTATCGCCCCATATCACTTCTCCCTTATGCCTCAAAACTACTGGAACAACAAGTCCATCTTGAACTGTCCTCTCACCTCTCTTCTTGCTCAGTCTTCGACCACTTACAATCTGGCTTCCGGCCACACCACTCCACTGAAACTGCCCTAACTAAGGTCCTATGACCTAATAACCACCAAGACCTCCTCCTCCTGGACCTGTCTCTGCCTTTGACACAGTGGATGATTCCCTATTACTACAGACCCTCATCTCTTGGCTTCACAGACTTGGCCATATCTTGGATCGCATCATACCTAACAGAACGGGCATTCAGCGTCTCCCACTCGCACACCACCTCCTCACTGCGCCCCCTTATCTTTCAGAGTCCCACAAGGTTCAGTCCTAAAGCTCTTGCTTGTCACGAAGTGACTGGCCCAGTGTGACTCGACCCACCAATTGGTCGGTCACTAAATGGCAAAACAAACACACCAAGAAACACCAGCGAAAATTTTAACAGTGGTGGGCCTTGCGATAGGGAACAAGGAAAATTGACACCTCCTGCACTCACCTGAGGAAGTGCCCAGATCTTACTGTCATCCATATTCATGTTCTTTCAATTGGTCACCGAGCAGGATACCAAAGCCCTCGCTTGCCATGCTCCTATCCCTAAGTAGGGAATTGGCAAGTGAAGACACTGGTCCCACCACTACACTAATACAACACAAGATAAGGTAATACAAATAGCAAAAGGAACAGGGTAGCAAAAATGCAACACTTAGCTTTCTGCTGTAAAGCACTGCACAGCAGGATCACGACACCAGATACACCATAAATAGATGTAACACCAATGCTCCCAGCAAGCTCCTTCCTCCAGCTAAGTCGCTGTAGCATGAACTCTAACACTGATAGTCAGCAGATGCATCAAGTGACCACTTGAAGGATGGTGGGAGTGGTCAACACCCACATCAGCTAACCCAGAAGAAATGCAGTTACACCAGCAGACCAGTGGGGAAAAAACTGCATTAATCCCTGATGGCCTGAAAGAAAAAAAGTTTATATGTGAGAATCCAAATCTGCCACTGATCAAAAAATGGATCGTGACACTGCTCTTCTCAATTTACACCTTCGGACTCTCATGGCTTTCAGTATCACCTCTATGCGGATTACACACAGAACTACATCTCTGGATCAGATATCACCAGCCTACTAACCTGAAACCCTCAATGTCTGCTTGCTATTTCATCCTTCTTCTCCGCTAGATTTCTAAAACTTAATATAGACAAAACAGAACTCATCATCTTTCCCCCATTTCACTCGACCCCCCCAACGGACCTATCCATTAAAGTAAACGCCTGCCCACTCACCCCAGTCCCACAAGCTCGCTGCCTCGAGGTTATGCTTGACACTGATCTCTCTTTCAAACCATATATACAAGCCCTTTCCACTTCCTGCCAACTGCAACTCAAAAATATTTCCCAGATCCATACATTCCTCCACCAAGAATCTGCAAAAACCTTAGTCCATGCCCTCATCATCTCCTGCCTTGACTACTCTAACCTCCTGCTCTGTGGCCTCCCCTCTAACACTCTCGCACCCCTCCAATCTATTCTAAACTCTGCTGCCCAACTAATTCATCTGCCCCCCCACTATTCCCCAGCCTCTCCCCTCTTTCAATCCCTGCACTGCCTCCCCATTACCCAAAGACTCCAGTTCAAAGCCCTAACCATGACATACAAAGCAATCGACAACCTGTGCCCTCCATACATCTGTGACCTCGTCTCCCGGTACTTACCTGCACGCAACCTCCGATCCTCACAAGATCTCCTTCTCTACTCCCCTCTTATCTACTCTTCCCACAATCGCAAACAAGATTTCTCCCGCGCATCCACCTTACTCTGGAACTCTCTACCACAACATATCAGACTCTCGCCTACCATCGAAACCGTCAAAAGGAACCTGAAAACCTACCTCTTCTGACAAGTCTACAGCCTGCAGTAACCACCAATCGACCAAGCCACTGCATGACCAGCTCTAATCTAACTTACTGTATCCTCACCCATCCCTTGTAGATTGTGAGCCCTCGCAGGCATGATCCTCTCTCATCCTGTACCAGTCGTGACTTGTACTGTTTAAGAATACTGTGCTTGTTTTTATTATGCATACCCCTCCTCATATGTAAAGTGCCATGGAATAAATGGAGCTATAATAATAAATAATAATAATAATTTGGAAAGGAGATGAGTAAGCTCTCTTTCAGTGATGTTGGAGAGGGAGGTTATTAGGGAAGGCCAGAGGTCTGGTATATGGAGTGGTTGGGGTGGTGGAACAGAAATGGTTTGCCTTGTTTGGTCGATCTTGTTTTTGAAGTAGGTGGCAAAATCTTCGGCAGAGATGAGGGGAGTTGCAGGTGCAGTGGTGGGTAGAGGAGAGAGTTGAATTTGCTGAATAGTTGTTTTGGGTTGTAGGATAATGAAGATACAAGGTTTTTGAAATAGGTCTGTTTAAAAGAGGTGAGGGCTAAATTGAAGGCAAGTGTAGCTTGTTTGAAAGCAGTGAAGTCATCTGGAAGGCATGTTTTCTTCCAACGCCACTCAGTGACCCTAGATGATTGTCGAAGTTTTTTGGTGAAATTGTCATGCCAGGGTTGCCTATTGATTTTCTGCACTTTGTCATGCGTGAGAGGGGCAACTGAGTCTATTAATGATGTGAGGGTGGCATTGTAGAGAGCGGTGGCGATGTCCGTGTCATGAATTGAAGATACGGAGGACAGAGGTAGAAGAGAGTCTAAGAGTCAGTGAACGTCTAGGTGTGCAAGGTTTCTGCGAGGATGTGCTAGTGGCTGGACATGGGGGGCAGGTGAGGAAGACAGGGATGAGAAGGTGAGTAGGTGGTCAGATAGGGGGAGGGGAGAGGTTGTGAGATTAGATAGGGAACAGAAACAGGTGAAGATGACGTCTAATGTATGTCCATCTGTGTGGGTGGCTGTGGAGGACCACTGAGTAAGTCCAACGTAAGTGACAGGAGTTTGGAGGCTGCTAGCTGGCGGGTGTCAGTAGGGATATTAAAGTCACCCATGATGATGGTGAAGATGACAGCAAAGAGGAAGTGAAGAAGCCAGGTGGAGAATTGGTCGATGAAGGCAGTGGCTGAGCCTGGTGGTCAGTATATGACAGCCATTTGGAGATTATGTTCAATGTATGTATTGGAGTACTTCACACATAGCAAGATCGTTAGTGAGATCGCTGAAACGTCACAGGTTTTGTGATGCAATAGCGACCTCGCCAGCGATCTCGCTACGTGTGTCACATTGCGGTGACCGGCCCCTGCTGCGATATCGCTGATCCTTGATGTCCCACTGGCCAGCATGCATCGCTGTGTTTGACGCCATAACAATGACGAGCAACCTCGTTGGCGACTCAGAATTCAGGGACGCAGGCGTGATTTTGCTTTTTCTTTTCAACGCCCCCTCAGCTCCGATTGGTGGCCACAACTGCGCTATCATTCTCTGATTGGGCGACCACGTCATAAAAGACAACGTAGTAGTGCTTCCATCCTTTGTTCCTTAGCGCTGTGGATCGTTTTATACGGTTTTCCTTCAGCGTCCCTGTCTGAGTCACTAGTGCGTTATTTTTCGTGGATCCACAGTCACTGACACGGGGTCACTACGTGGTTTTCTTCAGTGTCCTTGTCTGAGTCGCTGAAGCAAACCGCGTAGTAATAGCGCAGTAGTGGCCACTAATCGGAGCAGAGGGGTGTGAAAAAGGCAATGCTGAAGCACGTCTATCAAGGTCTGAGTCGTCAGAATAGCTGCTGTGAGACAAGTTCCCAACGACCGTCAAGGTCGTTATATGGATCGCCGTGTCGTTGCTGCGACATTGAGGAGATCTGCCTGTTTGACATTTTATTAGCGACCATGTAGCGACGTACCAGCGATCCTTACAAGGTCGTATCGTTGTCGGGATCGCTGGAGCATCGCTATGTGTAACGGGACCCTTACTCTGCACAATATTTATCTCACTGTAATTATATCACTGTTAGGCTATGTTCACACGTCGCGGTTTTTCAACGTTTTCGCGGCGGTTTTAAACGCGCGATTTTGCCACGAAAACGCGAAAAATAAGCATCCCATGCATTCCTATGGGATTCCACAATGCTGTGCTAATGCTGCGGTTTTTTCCGCGATGGAATCGCTTCGCCGTAAAAAACCCAGCATGCTCATTAATTTAGCGGAATAACGGCGATCCTGCACCCATAGGAATGCATTGTTCTGCTTACTTTCCGCATGTGGCTGTGCACACCATGCGAAAAGTAAGCAGAACATTTGCGGATGGTACCCACGAACCGTAGGAGAGGAGACTGTCTTCGGGGCTGTGGGTACCATATCCCTGTAAAAAATAGGATTAAAATAAAAAATATTGTTATTCTCACCTTCTGGCGTCCCGCGCAGCCTTCCCGCCTCTCTCCACGCTCCCAGTCCCAGTAATCCTTTGCGAGAATGACCGCGATGACGTCGCAATCTTGCGGGAGCACGACGTCTCGCAGTCATTCGCGATGACGTCGCGGGAGCGTGAAGTATCGCGGTCATTCTCGCAAAGGATTACTGGGACCGGGAGCGTGGAGAGAGGCAGGAAGGCTGCGCGGGACGCCGGAATGTGAGGATAATAATATTTTTTATTTTTTTTTATTTTTTTTTACATTTTATCTTTTACTACTGATGCTGCATAGGCGGCCTCAATAGTAAAAAGATGGTCACTCGTCAAGCACTATGTTTGACGAGTGTGACCAACCTGTCAATCAGTTCTCCAAGCGATGCTATAAATGGCTTGGAAAACGCTAGCATTCTGCAAACTAATTACGCTTGCAAAACGCTAGTTTTTCTGCTGGAAAATCGCATTTAAACTCCCGGAATCCGGAATTCTCGCGGTATTTTCTGCGAGAGTTCCGCTACGTGTGCACATAGCCTTATACATAACTAACTGATGCATTTATATATATTTGCATGCTAACTAAGCAATGCCGATATAAATAACTGTTTTCACCATGTTGTTACTTCACAAAGGCTCAATTGTTAATGAGCCAAAACGTTGCAATTATGCACATGGGCAAGTGTATGAGCGGGGTTTTTTATCAAATTGGCTAGAGTGCAAATATTGAAATATTGAAATAAATGTATTTTTTTGTTCACTGTTGGAACACATGATTATTATTATTATTATTATTATTATTATTATTATTTATATAGCACCATTGATTCCATGGTGCTGTACATGAGAAGGGGTTACATACAAATTACAGATATCACTTACAGTAAACAAACTAACAATGACAGACTGATACAGAAGGGGGGAGAGGACCCTGCCCTTTCGGGCTTACATGCTACAGGATGGTGGGGAAGGAGACAGTAGGTTGGTGGCTTGCAGCAGTTCCGGTGTTGGTTGAGATGATATCACCGGTAGTGGTGAGAGAGAAGGAGGTAGCTGTGTCATTGCAGGCTGTGGCCTTTCTTGAAGAGGTGGGTTTTCAGGTTCCGTCTGAAGGATCCAAATGTGGTTGATAGTCGGACTTGTTGGGGCAAAGAATTCCAGAGAATAGGGGCTATTCGGGAGAAGTCTTGGAGGTGGTTGGGTGAGAAGCGAATAAGTGTGGAGGAGAGAAGGAGGTCTTGGGAGGACCGGAGATTACGTGAGGGAAGGTATCGAGAGATTAGTTCAGAGACATATGGGGGAGACAGGTTATAGATGGCCTTGTAGGTCAGTATTAGTAATTTGAACTGGATACACTGAGGGAATGGGAGCCAGTGAAGAGATTTGCAGAGGGGAGAAGCGGAGGAGTAGTGAGGAGAGAGATGAATTAGTCGGGCGGCAGAGTTAAGGATGGACTGGAGGGGTGCGAGGGTGTTAGCAGGGAGTCCACAGAAAAGGATGTTGCAGTAGTCGAGGCGGGAGATGATGAGGGCATGCACCAGCATTTTAGTAGATTGAGGGATGAGGAAAGGACGGATTCTGAAAATATTTTTGAGCTGGAGGCGACAGGAGGTGGAAAGAGCTTGGATGTGCGGTTTGAAGGACAGGGCAGAGTCAAAGGTTACTCCAAGGCAGCGGACTTCTGGTACGGGGGAAAGTGTGATGTCATTAATTGTTATAGCTAGGTCGGGTAAGGAAGATCTGTGAGATGGAGGAAAGATGATGAGTTCAGATTTGTCCACATTGAGCTTGAGGAAGCGAGAGAAGAAGAAGGAGGATATGGCTGATAATCACTCTGGGATTTTGGAAAGCAGAGAGGTGACGTCTGGGCCAGAGAGGTAGAGCTGAGTGTCATCAGCATAAAGGTGGTAGTGGAATCCGTGGGACTTTATGAGTTTCCCCAGGCCAAGCGTATAGATTGAGAAGAGTAGGGGTCCTAAAACAGAGCCTTGGGGGACTCCAACAGAGAGAGGGTGGGATGAGGAGGTGGTGTGGGAGTGGGAGACGCTGAATGTGCGGTTGGAAAGGTATGAGGAGATCCAGGATAGGGCAAGGCCTTTGATGCCGAAGGAGGAGAGGATCTGTTGTAGGAGGCAGTGGTCAACTGTGTCGAATGCAGAGGACAGGTCTAGAAGCAGGAGTATAGAGTATTGTCTATTTGATTTGGCTGTAAGTAGGTCGTTAGTAATTTTGGTCAGGGCTGTCTCAGTGGAGTGATGGGGGCGGAAACCAGATTGTAGATTGTCAAAGATCAAGTTAGATGATAGATGGGAGGAAAGTTCAGCGTGGACGGGCTGTTCCAGGAGTTTGGAAGCGAATGGAAGCAATGATATTGGGCGATAGCTGGACATAGCGGTTGGGTCGAGGGTTGGCTTTTTAAGGATAGGCGTGATTGTGGCATGCTTGAAAGCAGAAGGGAAGGTACCGGACGTTAGTGATAGGTTGAAGAGGTGGGTTAGGGATGGGATAAGTGTGGTGGTGAGGTTGGAGAGGAGGTGGGATGGGATGGGGTCGAGTGCACAGGTTGTGAGGTGCGATATGGAGAAGAGATGATTAAGCTCCCCTTCAGTGATGTTGGAGAGTGAGGTTATGGGGTTTGGGCATTGGTCTGGTATACAAAGGGGTTGTGGTGGTTGAGTGATGAAGACTTGCCTTGTTTGGTCAATCTTGTTTTTGAAGTGTGTGGCAAAGTCCTCGGCAGAGATGAGGGAGGTTGGAGGAGGCAGTGGTGGGCGGAGGAGGGAGTTAAAAGTTTTGAATAACTGTTTTGGGTTGTAAGATAGGGAAGATACGAGGGTTGTGAAGTAGGCCTGTTTAGCAGAGGTGAGGGCAGATTTGAAATCGAGTGTTGCCTGTTTGAATGTGGTGAAGTCATCTTGCAAATTTGTTTTCTTCCAGCGCCGCTCTGCAATCCTAGACACTTGCCGGAGCTTTTTAGTGGTGTTATTGTGCCAGGGTTGTCTGTTAGTACGTCACATTCTGCCATGAACGAGAGGGGCAACCGCGTCAATAGCAAGATGCGAGAGTGGCATTGTAGAAAGCAGTGGCACCGTCTGTGTCATGGAGTGAGGATATGGATGCCAGTGGTAGAATAGAGTCAGAGAGCGCGTGGGTGTCTAGGTGTGCAAGGTTTCTGCGGGGGTGTGCGTGTTGCTGGACATGGGTGCCAGGTGAGGAGGACAGGGATGAGAAAGTGAGTAGATGATGGTCAGATAGAGGGAGAGGGGAGGTGGTGAAGTTAGAAAGAGAGCAGAGATGGGTGAAGACCAGGTCTAATGTGTGTCCATCTATGTGGGTGGCTGAGGAGGACCACTGAGTAAGTCCAAAGGATGAAGTAAGGGACAGGAGTTTGGAGGCTGCTGACTGAAGGGTATCAGTGGGGATGTTGAAGTCACCCATGATGATAGTGGGGGTGTCAGTTGAAAGAAAATGAAGAAGCCAGGTAGAGAATTGGTCAATGAAGGCAGTGGTCGGGCCTGGAGGTCGGTATATGACGGCCACTTGGAGGTTGGAGGGAGAGTAGATGCGGACAGAGTGGACTTCAAAAGAGGGGAGGATTAGGGAGGGAAGAGGTGGGATTGGGTTGAAGGTGCAGTTGGAAGAAAGGAGAAGACCCACTCCTCCACCGTGTCTGTTGCCAGGGCGAGGAGTGTGGGTAAAGTGGAGGCTGCAGATCACAATCAAACTAATCAAAAATTCAGATCTACTGATGCTATCATACCTGAAAAATACATACTTGTACAAATAAAGTACATAATTTGTAGCACTAAGAAGAGGCTCATACAATGCTGAGTGGGACTCTAAATATGGGCTTCAAAATCCTAATCCAGAGTTCCTCATCCACCTGGTGTGCATCCAAAGAGAATGTATCAACAGGCACTCAGCAACCAAAATATTAGGAATGGTGGACAAAAGCCCATGAAGAAGAGGAGGAACATGCTCTGATAATTTTTCATATAACTCAGCTTTGGGTGGAGTCATATTTGTTGGATTCTGTGTTTTAAAAATGCACCAGCCAAATGGAAGACTTGAAAATACATAAGTAAATAAATAATCTTCACACAGTAGAACACATCTATATTGAATAGATAATACTGGTTTCAGATTTAAATTATTGGAGGGACATGATCTAGAAACAATTCAATCAGAACGCTTTTTATTGTGTACAATCGGAGTTGCTCTATCCAGAGACCATTTGGGATAACCCCATAACTTCAATTTATGAGAACATGTCTCAATATCCTTACTCAAAATGGATTCATCTTTACAATTTCTCATTATTTTCATAAGTTCACCTACAGGGATAGACCTGATAGTATGATGAGGATGACTGCTGGTGGCATGTAAAATACAGTTGCCCGATAATGGTTTTGAAGTTGGCAACCGAAGGTGAGTGCTTACCGCCCATTGATAATAAAAACTTGGATATACCAATACATTAATCAATCATTATCCCTGTGTCTCCCCTTTGCTGGAAGTTTTGCCTTGTCTTTTCATATTTTTGTGTTTTTATTTTGTTTACTCAATAAACATATTTTCTATTAATGCTGGAATCTCTTTCTATATCCCTCAGCATATTTATTGACTAATAGGCATACCGGTTGTATAAATATTACAAACTGTATATCATTATATTATTAAAAATAATACATTTTATTTCTATAGCGTCGACATATTCCGCAGCACTTTACATTTCAGAGGGGATTTGAACAGATGATAGACATTACAGCATAACAATAATCACATAGATTATAACAAATATCAAGAGGAATGAGGGTTCTGCTCGCAAGCTTACAGTCTAGGAGGAAATAGGGGAGACACGAAAGGTGGGAATTGCTTTTGCTGTTCGAACCAGCCAAAGTGTAAAGAATCGGGTGTTCATGTAATGCTGCATGAACCGGTTATCAGCCTAAGTATGTAACAGTACAGACACAGAGGGCTATGAAATACAAATAGCATGTGAGGACATTATTCCATATGTGACAAGTAGTGATGGACGAGCACTAAAATACTCGGGTTGAGCAAATTGGGTGCTCGACCCAAGCAACGAGCCTAATGTAAGTCTATGGGAAACTCGAGCATTTTCCCGGCAGCTCCCCCCCGGCGGTCTTTAGAGGGGCTAGAAATTGTGGAAATCGATGGAAACACTGCTCAAATGACATGGGAACAGCATGGGGAAGACCCATGGAAGCATTTCTCACTCCTAGGTCACAGCTGTAAGCAATGTTGTCAGAGTCTTATGCCATTTTTACAGGCTCACCAAAAAACATACAAAAACAAAACCCAATTGGATTTTCCTGGGAAATATGATAAAGAACATCATTTCCAGGGTAATGACTTGTATATAAGGCAAAATAAGTAACCAAAAACACAAATGCTCCTCTACACCTTGGGCTAGGTTCGCATGTAGTGTTTTTGATGCATTTTTAACTTTAGTATTGCTTTCAACTAAGACAAATGCATTCACTGGGAAATGTCCTTTTAACATTTTACAACCTTATCTGGCCATGTGGTGTGTGACACATCAGCAGACACATGCTGTTTCATTTATGAAGGAGGGACTCTGGAAGTCACAAAGTCTATTTTTATAGGGCCATCAGGCGGCCTTTACTCTTCTTAGAGAGCCATCAGCCGGCTATGCTTTGTTGTTCTGATTATTAAACAGTGAGTCTCCTATACTGTTATTGCCTATGCAGTGAGTGGCAGGGCTGCCCAAAATTTGGACGCACTCCAACACCCTTTTGAAGAGATGTACAGGAGGGCCTCCCATTGTTCCCATTATTAGGAAGTGGGTCTCCCATACTGTTTGCCTATGCAGTGAATGCAAGGGCTACCAAAAATTTGGAGACACTCCAATGCCCCTTTGAAGAGATATAGAGAAGGGTCTCATGAAAAAATATTCCCATTAGAAAGGAGTGGGTCTCCTACACAATGGGGGAAAAAGTATTTAGTCAGCCACCAATTGTGCAAGTTGTCCCATTTAAAATATGAGAGAGGCCTGTAATTGACATCATAGGTAGACCACAACTATGAGAGTCAAAATGAGAAAACAAATCCAGAAAATCACCTTGTCTGATTTGGAAAGTTTTATTTTGCAAATTATGGTGGAAAATTAGTATTTAGTCACCTAAAAACATGAACATGAAAGATTTCTGGCTCTCACAGACCTGTAGTTTCTTTTTTAGGAGGATCCTCTGTCCTCCACTCATTACCTGTAGTAATGGCACTTGTTTAAACTTGTTATCAGTATAAAAGATGCCTATCCACAACCTCACACAGTCACACTCCAAACTCCACTATGGTGAAGACCAAAGAGCTGTTGAAAGACACCAGAAACAAAATTGTAGCCCTGCACCAGGCTGGGAAGACTGAATCTGCAATAGGCAACCAGCTTGGAGTGATGAAATCAACTGTGGGAGCAATAATAAAAAAATGGAAGACTTGCAAGACTATTTCCCTCGATCTGGTGTTACATGCAAAATCTCACCCCGTGGGTCAAAATAATCACAAGAATGGTGAGCAAAAATCCCAGAACCACACAGGGGGACCTAGTGAATGACCTGCATGGAGCTTGGACCACCGTAACAAAGGCTACCATCGGTAACACACTACACTGCCAGGGACTCAGATCCTGCAGTACCAGACGTGCCCCCCTGCTTAAGGCAGTACATGTCTGAAGTTTGCTAGAGAGCATTTGGATTATCCAGAAGAGTATTGGGAGAATGTCATATGGTCTGATGAAATCAAAGTAGAACTGTTTGGTAGAAACAAAACTCATGTCTGGAGGAGACAGAATTCTGTGTTGCATCCAAAGAACACCATACCTACTGTGAAGCATGAGGTGGCAGCAACATGCTATGGGGCTGTTTCTCTGCATAGGGACTAGAATGACTGATCCTTGTACATGACAGAATGAATGGGGCCATGTATCGTGAGATTTTGAGTGCAAACCTCCTTCCATCAGCAAGGGCATTGAAGATGATACATGGATGGGTCTTTCATCATGATAATTATCCAAAAGTACACCACCAGGGCAACAAAGGAGTGGATTTGTAAGAAGCATATGAAGGTACTGGAGTGGCCTAGCCAGTCTCCAGATCTCAACCCTACAGAAAACATTTGGAGGGAATTGAAAGTCTGTGTTGCCCAATGACAGGCCCAAAACATCACTGCTGTAGAGGAGATCTGCATGGAGAAATGGGCCAACATACCACCAACAGTGTGTGCCAACCTTGTGAAGACTTACAGAAAACGTTTGACCTCTGTCTTTGTCAAGAAAGGATTTATAACAAAATATTAAGATGAACTTTTGTTAATGGCAAAATATTTATTTTCCACCATAATTTGCAAAATAAATCTTACCAAATCAGACAAGGTGATTTTCTGGATTTGTTTTCTCATTTTCACTCTCATAGTTGTGATCTACCTATGATGTCAATTACAGGCCTCTCATCTTTTTAAGTGGGAGAACTTGCACAATTGGTGGCTGACTAAATACTTTTTTCCCCACTGTACTTGTATACCCATGCAATAAGTGTATGGGCTGACAAACATTTACCCCTGGGGGGGCCCAATCCAGCCCTTGTTCATTTTTATAAGAGTCAGCCTGTCAGCATTTTCAGTTGTCAGGCTGATGCACTTATCATTTATAATTCCACCAGCAGCACTAAAAACCCACTCTGACTAAACGCTAGCCACAGGCGAGGACCTCCAAGGCGTAGAGAGCCAGTTCATGCCATGTGTCCAGCTTGGATACCCAAAAATTATAGGCACACAGAAATCACGGAGGACGTTAGTACGGTCAGCAAGGTACACCCTCAGCATTTTCCCAAACTTTGCACTCCTTGTGAGAGTACCCTAAGTCTCAAGGCCTGTGCAATGGGAGGGACTGAGAAAACTCTCCCAGACTTTTTACAGTGTTCCCCTGCCTCTGCTGGATTGGAGTTGTGTCTCTCTCGCCTGTACTCCTTGGTTGTCCAACGAACTGTGACCTCTGCCGCCAACGTTTTCAGATGGGAATTTTTTTAATAATACCGCAACAAGGGCCTTCTGGTACTTCCCCATTTTAGTAGATCTGTCCACCTCAGTAATAAGAGATAGAAAGTTCTCCTTGTAGCGTGGGTCTAGAAGTGTCACCAACCAGTAATGACTGTCACACAAAATTTTGAGAATGTGAGGGTCACGGGAAAGGTAGCGTAACATAAACTCAGCCATGCGTGCCAGACTGCTAACATGCAAGACTTCCGTGTCCTCACCAAGAGGACAACTATCCATGCTCTCCTCCTCCTCCTCCCTGTCCTCAGGCCATCCGCGCTGAACAAATGGTATGACAGTTGTGCAGGTAGTACTGTCTGTAGCGCATGAAACTAGCTTATGTTCTTCCTCCTTCTCCTCCTCCTCCTCCTCTTCCTCATTGTCACCCAATCCATGTTGGGATAAGATGAGGCTGGGCTTTGTGTAATCGCTCTGTATGGTTCCTTGCTCCATCTAATCATGCTCCACCTGCAATGCATCCTTTTTGATTGTGAGCAGAGATCATTTCAGAACACAGAGAAGTGGGATGGTGATGATAATTATAATGTCATCGCCACTCACCATCTTGGTGGAATCCTCAAAGTTTTAGAGGATATTACATATGTCTGACATCCATGTTCACTCCTGAGGTCTTATTTGTGGATTCTGAACTGAACACCGATGGCCTTGTTGATGCTGGTAGTCAAAAACTGCCCTCCTCTGCTCACAAACATCTGCAGTGTAGAGTTCCAACACATTGGGACATCACACACCAGTCGGTGAGCCAGAAGCTGCAAACGATGCTGAAGCATGGCAAGGGCGGCGGAAGCTGTACCTGACTTTCTAAAATGAGAACACAAGCGGCGTACTTTGACAAGCAGATCCAGCAGGCCTGGGTAGGTTTTGATAAACCGCTGAACTACGAGGTTAAGCACATGGGACAGATATGGTACCTATGTGAGCTTGCCTTGCCTCAGAGCTGCCACCAGGTTACCGCCATTGTCACAAACCATCATGCCTGTCTGTAGGTTCAGCGGTGTAAGCCACAGATCTGCCTGCTCTTTCAGAGCTGTCCACAACTCTTCAGCATTGTGTGGTTTGTCATCTAAGCATATTAGCTTCAGCACAGCCTGTTGTCGCTTGGCTAAGGCTGTGCTGCAATGCTTTCAGCTGGTGAATGATGTGATCATTTCGGAGATGGAGGCTGAAAAGGAGGAGGAGGAGCTGAAGACTGTGGGGGCAGCCCTGGTTAACCTATGGCCCACAATCCTCGGTGTCAAAAGGATGTTTTCCATCCCAACATCCAACTGAGTCCCGGCTTCCACTATGTTAGCACAGTGTGCCATCAGCGAGATGTACCGTTCCTGCGCACAAGCACTTGTACACGTGTCCATAGTTAGGTGGACTTTCCCAGTAACTTCATTGTTGAGGGCATGGCTAATGTTGTGGGACATGTGCTAGTGTAATGCAGGGACGGGACTCATGGAGAAATAGTGGCGGCTAGGGACCAAGTACTGAGGGACTGCCACCGACATTAGGTTGCGGAAAGCTTCCGTCTCCATGAGCCTAAAAGGAAACACTTCAAGTGCAAGGAGTCGCAAAATGAGGGAATTTAGTAGTGTGGACTGTGGGGCGTTGGCTGCATATTTGTGCTTGCATTCCAAGAACTGGGGTATGGACAACTGAACGCTGCGCTGGGCAAAGGACGTGGACGTGCTTGCTGTTAGTGCTAATTGAATGTGTGCAACGGCAGATGCAGGGCAGGAGGCATCTTCGCATGCACCATGGACAGGGGATTGGCTTGCATGCACAACAGCGTAAGAAGCTGTGGTTTCACCTGCAGACACTGTTCTTGGACCCTGGGATTCGACCCAAAAAGTCAGGTGTTTTGCTGCCGTGTTCCTGATCATGCTGGTGGAGGTCAGGCTCGTAGTTTTGCTACCCCTGCTGATATTGGCTTGGCAGGCGATGCAAATGGCCTTTTTGGGGTTATTGGCAGAGTCTTTAAAAAACAACCAGACCTGGGAAGACCTAACAGTTGCACTGGCAACTTCCGTCATGTTGGTGTTACTGGGAACGGTTGCCTGCCTTCTGTCTGCAGCCACCACACTGCTTCTTCCTGTCTGTTGGGGTGCTACACCTCCCTTCCCTTGTGTGCTGCTGTCCTTGCTCTGCATGTCCTCCTGCAAGGTTGGGTCAGTTGCTATATCATCCACCACCTTGTCTTCCACCTCCAAATTCTGGTCCTTTTCCTGGTCCTCCTCTTGTGACACTTTCCCACCATCGCCTTCCTGTGACCGTGGCTGCTCAAATATGCGGTCCAGACTCACAGCTATTGAGACTTGACCATGTGGCAGACAGGGTGGTGGTGGTGGTGGCAAAGTGACTGGAAGCATTATCCGCTTTCCAACCAACAACCTTTGACACTGCTTTGTGCTCGGTAGTTGTGTGCTGCGGTCCCGTAGTAATTGGGACAGGAAGGTCGGGCGAGAAGTTGTGGGTGTTTGTTTGTGGCTAGGGATGAGCTTTCCGATATTGAAATATCGGAAATCGGCCCGATATTTGCGATATCGGAATTCCGATTCCGATATTTTTTCAAATCGGAAATCGGAAATCCCATAATCCTTCAGCCTCTGAGCGCTCCGTGGAGCCAATCAGGAGCTGAAGAATTGCTGACAACATTGTGTAACTCCCCTAAGCTTGGTAGGAGGCGTCCAAACGTGCTAGCTAGGGGCTGCGCTGCGATTGGCTGGCTGGATGGTGTGATCAGGCAGTATAAAAGGCTGCGCCTGCCATTTTAGCCTCACTCTACTGTGAAAGCAGATAGGGATAGGTTGCTGTTGGAGATAGGGAGAGATCTCGGATCTAATAGCGATAGAAATTGTTTTTCAGCGACTGTAGCAGCCCCTGTGTGTTACAGAAGCAGTCTTTTTCCTCACTGACCCCGCTCAGTTTCATTTTTTGTGCTGTGCAGGCTCTCAGTGAGGTGCTTAGTGAGACAGTGCAGAGCACATTCACTGCAGCTGCTGCAGCTCCTGTTGCTGCAGCACTGTGTGGTGTGTGTCTCACTGCCTTTTCTTTTCATCCCTTAAATCCCCTTCCTCTATTTTTTCCTAAAAGTTAAACACTATATAGGGATTGTGCTGTGAGGGACCCAAACAACCTCTGTGGCTGGTTCCACATAGCACCTGGCCCAGTCCCGGAGAATCCTTTTTTTTTGGTGTCACAGCAGTGTCATTTACTGCGCTGTGACATCCGACCGTAACGTGTACACCAATACCACAAACACACGTTACTCTTTGTGTAGGCCACACTAGATTCAAATAAAGTGTAGCAGACGCACCATCATCATACAGTGCCATTAGTGTTTCTTATACCTGTTTGAAGTCCTACAGGGATAAGCACACTAATTCCTAATAATTACTTTCTTGCCGTTCTGAATCCATCGATAGAGATGAAGAAGGCAGGGAGTAAGGGACGTCCCCGCGGCGGCCGCGGAAGAGGTGCATCAGCAGCTAGACATGGTGCACATCCAGAGCAAGCAGCAGACCCAAGTCACTCAGCACCTACTTTCACCCGGCAGCAGCTTGTTAGGAGCGCAGGGCCATAGGCTGATAAGAGCGGATCAAGTAGAAACCGTTGTTGGTTGGATGGCAGCTGAGGAATCCACCTCAATGAGCACAGCATCCTCCCAGGACCTCTCCACCACATCAGGTCAGGCCACTGAAGAGCAGCACCCATCTGCTTCTTCACCGCACACTAAATTGCCCAGACATTCAGAGGGCCAGGAGCCAACCTTAATCCTCTTCTCAGAATCTGTTGGCTTGGAATCTGTGTGCCATCCAGACAGCATTCCTGCAGCTGAAGAAGAGGTAGTGTGCACAGATGCGCAACCACTGTGTCCATCTGAGGAAGAAGTGGAGGGTGGGCCAGTAACCACAGTGACCAGACCCCAGTCAGCAGATGATGATGAAACTCAGCTGTCAGTTTCTGCTGACGAAAGTGTATTGGATGACGAGGTCCTTGACCCATCAAGGCATGCTGAGGGGCAGCAAGCAAGTGGGGATAGCTCAGAGGAAGAGCTTGCAGGTGTGGCGCAGCGTGGCCGTCCACGTGGGAGAGGAAGAGGGAAAAATTGGTTGTCGGCTCCCTCAACTTCAGCACCCGTTAGGAGCAGGGCTCTTTTAAAGAACACAAGGGGTGCGCCCAAGAGTTGTGGTGCATGGGCCTTTTTCGACCAAGTTGCAGATGACGTTACAGTAGTCAGATGCAAGCTTTGTCGACAAACTGTGCAGAGAGGGAAGAACGTCAGCAACCTTAATACCACCAATATGTTGAAGCATTTCAGGAAGAGGCACCCTGTGGAGTGGCAGCATCACACCCAAGATGATATGCCACCTGCAGCTGGTTCCCCACCTTCCACCTCTTCAGCCACAGCGGCCACCTCTTACTCCAGCTCGCAAACAGCTGCTCCTGCTTCCTCGCCAGAATGCCAGGGTGCATCTGCATGCAGTGTTGTACGGTGGTACACTATCTGTACTTCGTCAGCATCAGCATCCCAATCGCTGACATCCTCACATTCCCAGTCCAGTGTGCAGCCATCTGTCACACAGGTGTGGGAGAAAAGGCGCCCGTACTCGGCAAACTACCCACGAGCACAGGGCATGAATTCTCGCATTGCCAAACTGCTTGCAGTGGAAATGCTACCATTCTGGCTGGTGAGCAAGCCAGCCTTTATCGATATGGTGGGGTTTGCAATCCCACAGTACAGCGTTCCCAGCCACTTCTACTTCAGCAGGTAAGCCGTCCCCGCCCTGCCACAGCATGTGGAGCGTAAAATTAAGCATGCGCTACAAAATGCAGTTAGTAGCAAGGTCCACCTGACCACAGACGCGGGGACCAGTCAGCATGGCCAGGGACGCTACATTTTCATCACCGCCCATTGCGTAAATGTAGTTCAGCCTGGAACTGAAGTAGACAGTGCAAGTGCGCGGGTCCTGCCAACTCCACGGATTGCAGGCCTCTCCGTACAAATTGACTCCTCCTCATACTCCTCGTCAGACTCGCCTGCACCCAGACGTACCACAGCAACCGATTTCAGCACTGCATCGGCCAAACATCAACAGGCCGTGTTGAAATTGGTATATATGGGTGATGTTAGCCACCACACTGCAACCGAGCTGTGGAACACACTCAAAGAGCAGAGCGACATGTGGCTTGCGCCGCTCAACCTTCAGCCAGGTATGGTGGTGTGTGACAATGGCCGAAACCTGGTCGCGGCTCTGGGCCTAGGTGGTCTGACTCACATTCCATGCCTTGCCCATGTCCTAAACTTGGTGGTGCAAAGTTTCCTTAGGAACTATGCTGACCTTGAGGAGCTGCTGCACAAAGTCAGATACGAGTGCCCTCATTTGCGGCGTTCAAGCATGGCTGCATCGCGCCTTTCAGCCATGCAGCGCAGATTGGGCCTGCCCGAGCACGGCATCATTGTTGACCTCCCCACCAGGTGGAATTCGACTTTGCATATGCTGCAGAGGTTGTGTGAGCAGCAACCTGCAATTATGGAGTTGCAGCTGCAGCAGGCGCAAAGTAGGCGACACACATCTCAGCCCTCCCACTTTACAACCGCAGAGTGGGCATCCATGAAGGACATATGCACCATTTTGAAGTGCTTCGAGGACTCCACTCTGATGGTGAGCGCGGATGCTGCCCTGCTCAGCCTGACTATTCCCCTTATATGCCTTCTAGAATCATCACTTAAAGGACTAAGGGATGAGGTTTCTCTGGAGGAGGAGGAGGAGTATGATGAGACACTTGCATCAACCAGGCAATCTTCATCGGCCCGGTTGGTACAAAGCTCTGTGGGTGCCTCACAAAGGTCCAGGCAGGACACAGCAAGCGAGGAGGATGAGGAGGACTATGAGGATGAGCCAAAGGAGGAAAGTACACAGCGCTCTACTAGTAGTCACCAGATAGAGCGTGGATGTGGTGATGCAGAGCAGACAGAGCACATTCCTCCAGCTGGTGACAGCGATGCATGGCCAGTTGGCAGCCTTCAGCACATGAGTGACTTCATGCTGCAGTGTCTGAGAAACGACCCACGCATGGCTCGTATTCTCCACACAAATGACTACTGGGTGGTCACCCTCTTAGATCCACGTTACCGGGACAGCCTTCAAAGCCTAATTACACCGTTGAACCAGGCGCGTAAAATGCAGGAGTACCAAGATGCACTGGTTAGTTCACTCATGTACTCTTTTCCACTGCATAGCAGTGATGCGCGTGCACTAGCAGGCATCTCAGTGCGTCCTGGGCCCAGCGGAATCCGTTCAGAAGCTGGTAGCAGAAGCAGTACATCTGCTACTGACAGGTTCAGTATACCCAACCTGTTCCAATGGTTTCTGAACCCGCAAACAGTTTGGGCACCATCAGCACAGATAGTGCAGTGAGCTTAGCCGAGCATGGCCCGAGCTTAGCCAGTATGCCTTGGAGGTCCTGGCTTGTCCTGGTGCTCTGAACGTGTCATAAGTGCAGCTGGCAATGTACTAACAGACCAACGTACCAGACTATCCGCTGCAAATGTGGACCGGCTTACATTCCTAAAAATGAACCAGGCCTGGATTTCTGGTGACTTTTGCTGCCCTGGGCCAGAGTAGACAGGTTACATGCATGGTTGGTAGCAGTATGCATGCTCTGTCATGTGCCTATGTTGCACACAGAGTCATCTGTTATGCCAGTGCTCTGGCCTCTACTACCAACATCTAGCACCTGGTTCTGTGACTGACTCTTTCACCTCATACTGTTTTCCATGGGCTCTAGTGTGGCGCCCCTGAGACTTCTCCTAAGGTGTAGTGCCCCACCATCCAGGTAAAGTGGGAACTCCTTTCCACACTCCAACACCTGCACCCCACACACAGGATAGTTCAGTGGAACCACCTAACAGCTTCATGCTGGGGGTTAGCAGAGCACCCCTCGTGGAACCCTGCTTCATAACACGAGATGTGCTGGGAGGCGGGTGGAGTTAGTATAAAAGAAGGGGAAGGTCAGGAAGAAGGGGGATAAAGTGAGAGAGAGAGAAGGAGAGAAGATGGATGTCTGAAGGATGTGCTGCAGCAGGTCCCAGTGATCTGGGCTGCTGGCACGAGAAAGACAGAGAAAGAGATTGATAAGATTGATAGCCTAACCTTCCAGAAGAGAGAGAGAACAGATCGGAATGAAGGAGAATAGAAGGACGGTGGGAAGTAGGTTGAGAGAGAAAGAACCCTTCCAGTCCAGAGCGCAAAGGCCGGGACCCGGTCCCCGAGGTTGAATGGATCTTTATGTCCAGCAACAGACACCGGTGGAGTAGTGAGCCGCTAACGCCTTGCTCCCCTCATAGACTTGGGACACAACAGCACTTGGATAGTGAGCTGGGACGCAGTGGAGTCCCCGAAGCAGGCTACAGCTGTCTGTCATACAAGTAGAGACTAGGAACACCTAGAGAGAGGCATTCCAGGGTAACTAAGTACTGGAGTGCTTCGCACCTAAAGGCGCATTGGAGGAGTCGTTCAGACAGGTACATGTTGGCGGAGTGTTGGAGAGGAGACCCTATCTTGCCTGGAGGTTGGCTGGAGTCCGGACCTGGAGAACACAGTGCGGAGGCCGGCGTGTGTGTGAACTGCAAACAGTGAGTAAAGCCTTGGAACCGCACACCCTGGTGTCCTCCAGTTATTCCGCACCGCTACATCTGAGTACCTGTACGTACACCATCTACGCCTTCCCGCCATCATTCCATCTACACTGCCCTGGGACTACAGCTCCGCCTGTGGGGAGCTTCACCATCTATGCTGCACACACCATCAGTCCCAGTGCATCTGCCTGCAGCGTTGGCCCAACACCACACTTGCCGAGCACCACAGGTGGCGTCACGAACTATTCTACCATTAATTACATCTCCCCATTACTTGGGCGCCCAGGGCCATGGACCGGGTCACTGCTGCTGTGACACATTCCCCTGACACCGGCCCGGTACCGAGTACCCCACAGCCCTGGGAGGGCGAGCCAATTGTACCGCCAGCTAGTGCCCATTTCTGTGACTGCTGATTTCACAGCATGCCGTGTTTATGGGCTCTAGTACCACCAGCTAGTGCCCATTTCTGTGACTGCCACTTTCACAGCATGCTGTGTTTCTGGGCAACAGTAACGCCAGCTGTACCTCGTTAGACCAAAGTGGAAAAAAGGACGACAGATGCCAAACACCTATAGGCAGAAGCACAAGAGGCGGGATCCAGCCACGCCAGCTGTTTCCTGGCAGTGAAGTGCGGACACAGGTGCCTCCCTGAGGGGTAAACCGAGTTCCAGCATCGCCAGCTGGTTCTCGGGAGTGCCCAAGGGCACGGCTACCTCCTGCTCCAAACCGTGTTTCGTCAACGCTCGCCATTACACGGTTGTGTCCGCCGCACTGTTCCACGCCCCCACCGTACATCATTCCGGCTCAGTTTGCTGTTATCCGTGGTGTCAGCAGTGTAGGAGCCCCCTACGTGGACTCCGGGACCTTGCGCTCAAGGCTGGTCTCGACAGTGCCAGTAGGCCCTCATCCTCCCCTGCTGCGACTGCGGAGTAAAGAAGACTGTGTCTGGGTTGCGGGGGCAAATGTGGCTCTTGCACCTTCTGCCGAGAAGACATTACTCCGGTAGAAGGCCCAAGACAGGAAGACAGATGCAGAAGACCCAAGACATGAAGACAGATGCAGAAGACCCAAGACAAGAAGACAGATGGAGATGTCCCCGGACTCCTGTCTTTTTGCTCTTGAACTTGCGTCTTTGTGGGGGTTTTTTGGGCTTCTCGGCAGTGCTTTTGGCTTATGTCACTACTATATTGTGGTATCCGGGCTACAGTAATGTCATCTGTTGCCCAGTACAGCCTCTGGCACTTTTACCATCTGCTGCTTATCTGGGTTCCAGTAACGTCAGCTGGTTCTCAGTAGAGTCAATGGCTTAGGTCCCTCCTTTGTGGTATCCGAGTTCCAGTAACGTCTGCTGGTCCTTGGTAGTGCATTCTGGCACAGGTTACCTCCTGCTTAGTATCGGCCTCCGGTAATGTCAGCTGGTGCCCGTTAGTTCCATTGGCTCTTATGCTGATTTCTGCTGCCTATACGGGTTCCAGACTCGCCAGCTGGTTCTCTCAAGTTCCTGTGCCTACTGTTACTTCTGCGTATTTCCTCTGGGTTTGGGACATTCTGCGACCAGCCAATAGCAGAACAACCATAGACAGAGGTTTAGGAAGCAGTAGGAGCAGATGAACATGAACCAAAAGCAGAATATCAATATGCAGAATTACTGAATAACAGCAATATAATCAGCAGAAGAAGACTAAGCATGGTTTAAAGGGAGTTCCTCCACGTGGTGCTCCTGTAAACTCCCTGTAAAGCAAGGTGAGCTGAACGCGGACACATGTCAGTCAAAGGGCATATTGACACCACCACCGGCAGTTTTAATTTAATAATGTAAAATCACTAACCCTAACCCTAACTATCCCTAACCCCTAACCCTTACCCTAACCCTTACCCTACTAACCATAAACCCTAACCCTTCCCCAACTAATCCTAACCCAAAGAAAAAACACCGCTGTTAAGAAGATGTTTTCCTGCTACAGCTTTCGCATTTTTCTAGCGATTTTTTTGCTCCTCTGCAAACTCCTTCCCCATTATCCTGAGGTGTTTCCCCTCCATTTTATCCATAATATAACACTGTAGTGGTCATTTTGTAATTCTGATTTTTTTTTCTCCCATTGACTTGCATTGATATCGGAAATCAGAAATTCCGATATCCGATATTTTTTCAATATCGAAAATCGGAATTCCGATACGATATCGGGCAATATCGCTCATCCCTATTTGTGGCACAATTTCAGCTTGCCCAAGGCCTCGGCTTCTGCCTCTTCATGCAACATCACTATCGCGTCCAATTCCGCTTCCCTTGCCATTTACCTTGCCCATTTTAAATGGAAGACAATATTTTCCATGGTCACTACAAATGGCTGAATTTGGAGCGAACTTATATGTGATCCGTGTGACGGACAAACCACAGTTTTAAATAGATGGTGTGTAGGTAACTTTTTCACAGCAAACTGGTGTCAATAACTTCGCTAACACACTGCAACAAAATTTAAATGCAGGCCACAAATGGCAGAATTTTAGCGCACTTATATGTGATCCATGTGACGGACAAACCACAGTTTTAAATCTCTGGCCTGTTGGTAACTATTTTTAGCAGCAAACTGGTTCAATAACTTTGCTAACACAATACAACAAAATTTAAATGGAGGCCAGAGAGGGCAGAATTTGAAGCGCACTTACAGTATTTGTTATCCGTGAGATGGACAAACCACAGTTTTAAATAGCTGGCCTATAGGTAACTAATTTTCACAGCAAATTGGTGTCAGTAACTTCGCTAATGCACTGCAGCAAAATTTAAATTGAGGCCAGAAATGGCTGAATTTTGAGCGCACTTATATGTGATCCGTGTGACAGACAAATCACAGTTTTAAATAGCTGACCTGTAGGTAATTATTTTAGCAGCAAACTGGGGTCAATAACTTTGCAAACACACTGCAACAAAATTTAAATGGAGGCCAGAAATGGCAGAATTTGGAGCGCACTTAAATGTGATACGTGTGACAGACAAATCACAGTTTTAAATAGCTGGCCTGTAGGTAATTATTTTAGCAGCAAACTGGTGTCAATAACTTCGCTAACACACTGCAACAAAATTTAAATGCAGCAGCAGACAGAACTGCAATGGACCCTTTTGCTATATGTGTGGGGAGGTTGACCTGACAGAGGCACTCAGATCAACAAAGAGGGTGCCGTACTGAGAGTGACCGCTAGAGGGCAGTGGGGAGCTTGTAAAGGGTAGTTATATAACTGCCATGAGAGAGGTTATGTAACTGCCAGAGGTCAAGGTCACTCTCATTGGTCAGAGGTGACTGTCAGGTGACAGTGGGCGGGGCTACCTAGGCTGTGAGCATAAAGACTGAGGTAAGCTTCTAGAAGCTTCAGTCAGCAAGGGGAGCTTGCTAGTAAGGAGGGTCTGTTCCTCAGTGGAGAGCCCTCAGAGAGCACCAGACAGTGGAGACGGTCACAGGGGGTGACCCAGGCACACAGGAGCATCAGACGGAGACATTCTGAGCAGAATAGGTACCGGTGTACTCTGATCGGGGAAACGCTGTGGTGGAAGTGCCTAGGGCAGCCACAGTGAGGAGAACAGCAAAGGACACCACGACGGTGACACAGAACAAGTACAGGTCTGTGTGAGAAGAAAATTGACAAAGTCCTCTCATGAACTGTAGAGGTCAGGAACAGCATCCGTATCCAGGTGAAAAAATTGTTGAAGCTTTATTCTGCCATCATCAGATACAACGTTTCAACCCAATTGTGGTCTTTATCAAGTACAAATCATGACAAAGGGGGCGGCCAAATATAGTGTGGAAAGACCAATCACCATTATGGTTACGCCCCTGCATACAAAGTACATAAAAAATGGTCAAATAAGACATCAGACATATAAAATAAAAATGCATACAAAACAATGTATAAATGCATACATACAAAAATTTATTATACAGAAATGAGCACCAATACTTGTAAACAAAACCATGTATTAATGGTCCAATCACCTTATTGTGTAAGGAACAATACACATACTGCTCCTCAAATACCGCCATGTGGATGTTCGCATAAGTGGGGGTCACGTTGGACCCCATGGAGAATGGTTGAATCTCTACCTTGGAGTCAGATGTTGCGTGTTAGGAGAATTGTGAAAGATGAAGATAAAATTAACTCCAGACTTGAAGAGATGTGTGACAAATTTATTAAAAGGGGGTATCCAATGAAGAGTGTCAAGCGCTATAAAGAACAAGCTTTGACGTTGACACATGACAAGGTTTGCCATAAACAGGACAGAGGGACCATCAAACGTGTCCCGTTTGTATCTACCTTTTGTCCGGTGAGCAATAAGATTGGTAATATCTTAAATAGGCACTGGAATCTTTTACAAAAGGGTCTACCACAAGTTATTGAGTTCAATAATAGACCAATTCTTTCCTATAGACGGGGCCGTAATTTGAAAGATAAACTTGTTAAATCGGATGTGGGTCCTACTAGAAGTCTGGTTCAGCAGACACTCTGTCCACCAAGATTGGGAAACTTCCCGTGCTTGGGATGTGCTTGTTGTGGTAACATGTTGAAGGGAGACAGATTTAGTCATCCACGGTCGGGTAAGAAGTTCTTTATAAACGAGAGATATACCTGTTCTTCTAGTTTTGTTATTTATTTAATTACTTGCCCCTGTGGGCTTTTGTATGTGGGTGAGACGTCCATGGAGATCAGGGCAAGGATTAGTAAGCACAAAAGTACCATTAGAACTAGACTTCTTGATTTACCTGTGCCTAAGCATTTTATTGAATGTAAACATTTAGTCAATCAACTGCGCTTTAGAGTGATCGATGGAGTCCCGTTGTTGAGGCGTGGAGGAGATAGGGTTAAACTTTTGAAACAGAAGGAATTAAGGTGGATATCTACATCGGACACATTACAGCCGAGAGGCTTGAATGTGGATTATAATTTGCATATCTGTACCCGTTAAATCCTCTTGGTCCTCTTATTACATTGACATCTTCCTCTTATGGTCAAGTGTATATAATTTTTGTTTTTTAATCATATTTTTGTTTTTTAATTATAGGTGGTGTTTGGGGAACGACTGGAGGTCAAAGGGACTGAACAGCCCCAGAAGCACTTATATTTTATGTGATTTATTGCTCTGTCCGATCCCTGTGCCCTCTCCTTTTTCCCTATATACCACTATTGTTAGAGCTGCTATAATATAAATTATGAAATTTTCTGTATATCAGATATATAATGCTGTTCTTGGTATTTATGTGTCTAGCCCTTATGTTGCCATGGATTTGGCTATATTTTGTCTATATACTCTGTCTGGCCTCTGATGGTGGTGTCCGGTCGGCGGTGGGATGTTTTGTTTACATGGCAGGTCATGTGACCTGTCGTGTGACGTGCTCCCTCCTCTGATTGGCCCCTATTGTTAGGCCGGTGTGTTTGAGTCATGGACTGGGCTTATCGTTGGCTTGTGGGCTCCTGCGCATGCGCCATCATGGGAGAATGGGGCTGGACTTTGTCTCTGCTGATGTTGTCCCATCGGCATTGCCGCGCACAGGAGCGGGATTTCCGGCGTTGATACATCGCGGGATTTCGCCCGGTCTCCGCCTCCCTTGTGGCCGCGCGGCGCCGTTGCAATCCAGGCGTGAGTAAGCATGTAGAAACCTGATTGGCTATTGCGATCTACACCGTCTGTAATGTAGGAGGTTAATGGCTATTGTTTTGGCACAAACGCCATATAGCGCTTTCATTGGCCTAGTGCAGACACCATCACATGTTTCTCAACACAGTGATTCTAGAGCAATTGCGTTGAGAAACATATGATGGTGTCTCCGCAGTGTTGGATGTTGATCTCCATGAGTTCATTCATCCTCATTTTTCACAGTCTTCTACTAGGCATTGCTCCTACTGGCCAGTTTCTTACTCCACACTGATGAGGGGCAATACCCTGAAACAGCTGTCTGTGGATGGATACCATGTTGTGGCATAGGTGGTTTCCTTCTTTGGAGACTGCCCTTCCCGTGGTTGTTCCTTCCCGGGGAAAGACCTGGCTAGTCATTGCTTGCGTTGAGAAACATGTGATGGTGTCTCCGCGGCTTGTGTTTTGCATATTTTTACATATTTCCCATAAGGGATGGGGGCATTGCTCTAGAATCACTGTGTTGAGAAACACGTGATGGTGTCTCCCCAGTGTTGGATGTTGATCTCCATGAGTTCATTCATCCTCATTTTTCATATACTTAAAGTGGGTCTTCAATATAACTCCAACTGAACGGTATAACACATTTACAGTGAACCCTAGAGATAAGCTGGTGAGCTGATAAAGAGAATGTAAGAGCTTCTGATACTTTATAAGACATTGCTTGCTCAGTGTCGGCTGTGAACGAATCAATATAACTGATTAGTGAGAGGCTAATAGATAGTGAGAGATCAGCTGTCCTGATGTCTAGTGAAATCCATCCCTAAAGAGATATTACCACTATTTATACACAAGACAGCACAGAAATAAATAATGCAATAGATAAGATTCATCTTTCATCCAGGGATGAATTCTCACCACCACACAGTAAGAGAAAAAAGAATGGATCTACCTGTGGCCAAACATTTTTGTCTCCCTGATCACAGCACCATCGACATGAAATTACTTGTATTGAAAGGTAACTTCAAATCTCAGAGAGACAGAAGAGCCTGGCAATATACACTAATGACAACCTTTGACACACTCAGTGCTGGAATGAATGTGTCACAGGGATTTATGTATTTTTACATCAATTAAGGAATTTGCTCTTAAGACCTTGTGGGGGCATCACAACACATTGGGAGACCCCAATCAGAGGACAATAAAACATCCAGACTCCTTATCTATGAACTGTTCCAATATTTACGGGCATAACTGTTTATCACTCTCCCATAATGATAGTTTTGCTTCACGTCACTTGTCTTATCTATTGCGTTATTTCTGTGCTGTGTTGTGTATAAATATGTGACTTCAGATGTTGCATTAGTCTTTGCCTGATGAAGAGACCTGAGTAGTCTCGAAAGCTGAGATTTGTTACCATCTTTTCAGTTATCCATGAAAAGGTATCAACCACTGAGGACTCTCAATTCTGAATATTTTTCTATCACATTAGGACAAACTTTGCGATACAGAATAGGAAAACTTGGCGGAGAAGTTTTCCTTCTGCTAAACGCTCTGTAGGAACACATCATTATTTTATAGTTAGTAAATGGATAGAAATATTTTTGTAATAAAACAAATTTTTATCACCCTCATATTGAGCGTAGGAGCATATCTTCACTGTGAATCGTAAATGAGTAGCCAAGTAGCATTTATGAAAATTTATTTTGTAACAGATTTAGGTTATATTCTCTACCACAACATATCAGACTTTTACCTACCATGGAAACCTTCAAAAAGAATCGGAAGACCTACCTCTTCCGACAACCTACAACCTGCAGTAACCACCGATCCACCAAACCGCTGCACGACCAGCTCTACCTTCACCTACTGTATCCTCACCCATCCCTTGTAGATTGTGAGCCCTCGCGGGCAGGGTCCTCGCTCCTCATGGACCAGTCGTGACTTGTATTGTTTAAGATCACTGTACTTGTATGTATTATGTATACCCCTCCTTACATGTAAAGCGCCATGAAATAAATGGTGGTATATTAATAAATGATAATAATATTGATATGGGAGACATATTTTTGGCATTGTGGCGCATTCACTTGTATTGCTGAGTGGACTACTTATTAGGCCAGATTTGGTATCGACCCCTGGAAGAAGCATTCAGTGTGAAATGCGCGTCAGGTGCGGTGAGACTCTCCTCTTTACCTTGTCTTGCTTTCGGGTACTTATTGTAGGTGACTTTTATATGGCTTTACTATAGATACAGTGAGGAAAAAAAGTATTTAGTCAGTCAGCAATAGTGCAAGTTCCACCACTTAAAAAGATGAGAGGCGTCTGTTATTTACATCATAGGTAGACCTCAACTGTGGGAGACAAACTGAGAAAAAAAAATCCAGAAAATCACATTGTCTGTTTTTTTTTCATTTTATTTGCATATTATGGTGGAAAATAAGTATTTGGTCAGAAACAAAATTTCATCTCAATACTTTGTGATATATCCTTTGTTGGCAATGACAGTGGTCAAACGTTTTCTGTAAGTCTTCACAAGGTTGCCACACACTGTTGTTGGTATGTTGGCCCATTCCTCCATGCAGATCTCCTCTAGAGCAGTGATGTTTTTGGCTTTTCGCTTGGCAACACGGACTTTCAACTCCCTCCAAAGGTTTTCTATAGGGTTGAGATCTGGAGACTGGCTAGGCCACTCCAGGACCTTGAAATGCTTCTTACGAAGCCACTCCTTCGTTGCCCTGGCGGTGTGCTTTGTATCATTGTCATGTTGAAAGACCCAGCCACGTTTCATCTTCAATGCCCTTGCTGATGGAAGGAGGTTTGCACTCAAAATCTCACGATACATGGCCCCATTCATTCTTTCATGTACCCGGATCAGTCGTCCTGGCCCCTTTGCAGAGAAACAGCCCCAAAGCATGATGTTTACACCACCATGCTTTACAGTAGGTATGGTGTTTGATGGATGCAACTCAGTATTCTTTTTCCTCCAAACACGACAAGTTGTGTTTCTACCAAACAGTTCCAGTTTAGTTTCATCAGACCATAGGACATTCTCCCAAAACTCCTCTAGATCATCCAAATGCTCTCTAGCAAACTTCAGACGGGCCCGGACATGTACAGGCTTAAGCAGTGGGACACGTCTGGCACTGCAGGATCTGAGTCCATGGTGGCGTAATGTGTTACTTATGGTAGGCCTTGTTACATTGGTCCCAACTCTCTGCAGTTCATTCACTAGGTCCCCCCGCGTGGTTCTGGGATTTTTGCTCACCGTTCTTGTGATCATTCTGACCCCATGGGGTGGGATTTTGCGTGGAGCACCAGATCGAGGGAGATTATCAGTGGTCTTGTATGTCTTCCATTTTCTAATTATTGCTCCCACAGTTGATTTCTTCACTCCAAGCTGGTTGGCTATTGCAGATTCAGTCTTCCCAGCCTGGTGCAGGGCTACAATTTTGTTTCTGGTGTCCTTTGACAGCCCTTTGGTCTTCACCATAGTGGAGTTTGGAGTCAGACTGTTTGAGGGTGTGCACAGGTGTCTTTTTATACTGATAACAAGTTTAAACAGGTGCCATTACTACAGGTAATGAGTGGAGGAAAGAGGAGACTCTTAAAGAAGAAGTTACAGGTCTGTGAGAGCCAGAAATCTTGATTGCTTGTTTCTGACCAAATACTTATTTTCCACCATAATATGCAAATAAAATGAAAAAAAACAGACAATGTGATTTTCTTGATTTTTTTTTCTCAGTTTGTCTCCCATAGTTGAGGTCTACCTATGATGTAAATTACAGACGCCTCTCATCTTTTTAAGTGGTGGAACTTGCACTATTGCTGACTGACTAAATACTTTTTTTCCCCACTGTATGGGTGTTCTTTTGAGAGGCTTACTCAGATGTAACAAGATTGATTGCTTTACTTCCTAAATTATTCACCCGTTCTTACATTTTTGTTACTCACAATGAGGAATTTCTCTTTTAATGTATAATCTAGCAAGATCCCCACTATGTCCCCGTTTTTTATTTGTTTTTTTTTTAATCCTCGTGATCTCACTGACAATTTAAGAGCAAAGCATATGATAGTTCATAACTTTAGTTGACTAACACTTATTGATAATGAGATTACAATAGAAAAGAGCAATTAGAAAATGCAAAATGGTAAGATGCCCATACACATTTGACACAACTCAATCAAACATTATCTATTATGTTAAAGAGAATCCCCAATCTGATGTTGAGTGTTGGGGACAGAAGTATTGGATTTCAGCATGACCAATCCTTGGGTTACACAGGACTTAACCCTTCCCCCGAGGAGTCTGTAAATAGCATAATCATCTCTTTCTGTTGTAAACTCAAGAATATTCATTAAAGTCTGACGCACATGTGTTTAGGACAATGGGAGGAAAAGATATCAGCAGAACAAATGCTTAGCCAACAAACATTTAAGACATATGGCCACATTTACCATCCCTATCCTTATACAATGTATAGAAGTGCATGGAACATTGAGATAAATGTTGTCTTTAGTTCACTGTTGGAACAGATGGTATATAGGGAGTGGAGAAAAGATGGGCTGCATGTGACAATTGACATGATCCAAAATTCAATTGTGCTTGTCAGCACAATACCAGATGAATACATGACCATACAAATAAAGTATATGACATGTAACACTAAGAAGAGGCTCACACTCTTTACAGCTCTGTAGTGAGACTCTAAGGCTTCGAAATCCTGATCCAGAGCTCCTCATCCGCCTGGTGTGCATCCAAAGAGAATGAATCAATAGGCAATCTGCAGCCAAAAATATTAGGAATGGTGGACAGGAGCCTATGATAAAAAGCAGGAACATCTTATGAGAAGTTTCAAACACCAAAGCATTTCTTAAAGTTATATTTTCTATTGAAGTATTTTTTGATTTCCATTTTATTCTTTCACAAATGTCCCAACCATATGGAAGACTAAATGGTAACGAAATGAGTAGAGTAGCCAGAAGAAATTGCGGCACTAGCGTGGAGATCTTGGTCTTGAGGAAGATGAAGAACTTCCAATTGTAGTTTGTAACCTTCACACAGTAGAAGGCACAGAGAACAGCGGAGAACCAAAGGTCAGTATAGTGCAGGCACCTTATCACTACTACTATTGTAAACATAGCCTCAAGATGTTTCCTTACCCAAAAATCAAAAAATGGAGAAAGGAAAACTATGAAGACGTTGAAGAGGAACAAGCTTCTGGAAGTGGCCAAAGAGCTCAAGATTTTATCACCAATATGAAGAGATTTCATGGTTTTCCATCTCATGAAATTAGCAGCCACAATGAAGAGATTTATTATGATCCCGACAATGCACTCAGTATACAGGACAGATGCCAAAATATACCGGAGAGCTGGTGTCTTCATAGTCATCGTAATCTTTATTCTGAGATAGATATTACAGTGCGTCTCCTCAGCAAGGTAGAAGCCTCTGTGTAAAGATCAGGTCATTCAACCGTCTAAAGATTTCATGTCTCTTTTTTATGTAAATTCCAGACATCTGTTTCATTTCCATGCAAATCTATGATCTGGCAGGATGTCTATGAAAAATACCTGCACATCGTTCTATACAGAACCACTCACAAGACCAAATTCAAATGAGGAGAACATTGGCTAAACATGGAACCATGGGAGAGTTTGATTGCAGTTTTAGAAAAATATGTCAAATATGTAAAAAAAAAAATAGTTGTCTCTAAACTTTAACACTCTACTACAGTGACTATATATGAAAAAATATACGTGAACTAAAACATAAAATTGGAGGGGAACCCACAACCCATCTGAGAGATTCCTGAGTTGCTTCCAGGCTAGCCTGCTCCTGTGCCACCTGTAATCAGGACCCTGGACTGCGTTTGCCAAGTAAAGGTAAAGAAACTGCACTCTGTTGTGTCCTTGCCTCCTTCCTGCAACATCCTCAGCACTGCTACATCTCTGTGCCAAACACTACACCTTCTTCCTAACCCTTTATCTACTCTGCCCTGGGACTACAGCCCTGCCTGTGGAGGGCTACACCATCATTGCTGCACCACACCATCTGTCCCAGAGGATCTGTCCGCAGCGTCGGCTTAACATCTCCCTTGCCGAACACCACAGGTGGCGTCACAAATCACTTATAAAGTTTATTCCCATCTCAACCATTTTTTACATGGGCTCCCAGGGCCACGGACCGGGTCACCACTGCTGTGACAATCCCCTCTGAGAGACCGGCCCGGTACCGAGTACCCCACAGCCCTGGGAGGGCGACCCATCCTTTCTTGTTCCTCCTGCCATAAATCGTCTTTGATGTTTTGCAAACAGTAGCAACATTCCTTTTTAACGCCTAATCAAAAATAGTTATGCTTAGACTGAATAATACCTATACGTCCAAAAGATTGGTAACTATTATAGACTTCAAACAATATAAATCAAAAATTGTCCATTGCTGCCAAGTTGCCACTAGACCAGAAGAGATTCCAGCAAGTGAGATAAAAAATATATATTTTATTAATAACAAGTTTAAAATTGTAAATGGATACTAAAAATAGACAGGGCTGAAACCTCCAAAGGAGGAAGAGACACACCACAAGGGCACATCAAAATGGTATTGATCAGTATCAGAACCGACAGAGTCATATATATAAATATATATACATATATATATATACATGATCGGACTACAAAGCAAAGGGATGTTCCATAGTAAGGATAGGCATAGTGCAGGAAAGTAAATGTGCAAATATATTATTCCCTAAGCAGTGGCTATCCACTGGTTAGCAGTGATACCTGGTAAGTCTAAGAATTTTTTGCCATAATATCTCGGTAAATGAGGCTAAAAAGTATGCACCCTATAATACATTTATTACCTGGGTAGAGCTAGTGGGTAAACTGTGTGGCTAGTAGTGCTGGCCAAGGAGGAATGGTGTAGCAAATTTGTGCTCTCCCTCCCTACCAAGGGGCACCATTTCGCTGCTCGCTTCTTCAGAAATAGATGGTAACATTCTGTAAAAGATAGAATAAAAGCTGGCAATTTGTGTGCCATGTTCAGTAAAATCACAGCGTGACAGGTTAGAATAGAATAGATGTATACACATTGCATACATAGATATATAGATTTCAATGACACACACATATACATATATATATATATACTGTATATATATATATTTATATATTAGATAGAAGAAAAGCCGGCAATTCATCTGTCATGTACTGTAAAATCACTGCAGGAGCTGACAGGATAGAAGAGATGGATTACATACAGTAAATACAAAAAGAATAGGTATTTGTCTGTGACAAATACAATTAGTGCAGTGTTCGTGCAGCTTACTGTACATGTATTTAATTAACAAAAATTATTTTTCTGAAAAAAATGGCGTAGGCTCCCTTGTAATTTTCGTAACTAGCAGAGGGAAAGACGACAGCTGGTGGCCTTTTTTGATAGCCTGGGAAGGGGGTAATACCCATGGAGCTTCCCAGGCTATTAATATCAGCTCACAACTGTTTACTTAGCCTTTACTGGCTATTAAAATGGGGGATCCTAAAAAATGACGTAGGGTCCCCCTATAATTAATAACCAGCAAAGGCTATGCAAACAGCTGCAGGCTGATATTAATAGCCTTGGAAGGGACCGTGGATACTGGCTCCCCATGCTAAAAACATCAGCTCTCAGCTTCCCCAGAAAAGGCTCCGCTCTAAGATGCGCCAATTCTGGCACTTATCCTCGCTCTTCCCACTTACTCTGTAGCGATGGCAAGTGGGGTGATAGTTGAAGGGAGGATTCCTGTCACCTTTGTATTGTCGGGTGACATCAAGTCCCAAGGTTAGTAATGTAGAGGTGTCAATAAGACACCCCATTACAAACCCCATAGTCACATTGTATGAAAACACAGAAACCCAGAAAAAAGTCATTTAATTGAAAGAAAGACTCCTTTAATAATCTTAAATAAACCATACTTATGACCTTGCCTATTCCGCTGATGCACTCGTCATCTGCAAAAGAGGTAAAAAACAAACAATATTCCTCACCTTTCCTCAGAGATGCTTTTAATCCATTTGTTCCACGATGGGTCTATCTCTGCTACATCTAGATGGCAGGCTGCATGGTTGCATGATGTGACCATGGAGCCTGTCATCCAGTAGACCCTGAGCACTGTGCCCTGAGAATACCAGCCCTCAGCTGTCTGCTTTATCAAGGCTGGTTGTCAAAAATGGGGGGACCTCACATTGTTTTTTTAATTATTTATTTCAATAATTAAAAAACACGGTATGGGGACCCCTTTTTTTCTTGTTAACCACCCTTGCTTAAGCTGACATTTGAGGGTTGTGAGCTTTGCTTGGCTGGTTATCAAAAATACAGGGAAACTCACATAGGGTTTTTTTTTAATTATTTATTTACAGCGCTGGAGCAGCTGATGAATAAACCCATCTGCCGCTCCTGATCTAACTGTTATTAGTGGCAGCAGGTGTCAGCTGATGGGAGCTGTAGTCCCATCAGCAGACACTAGTATCCGGAGGTAGCCTTGATGATGTCACCGCCGGTCACTGACGCTGCACTTGCAGCAGCACAGTCACTAGTGGTTCTTAGCCTGGATGGTCACATCTTGGCACTAGTATCCACCAGACATGGATTACAGCATGGGACAGAATGACGGAGAGATGAGGGATATTGTTGTTTTTTTATATTATTTTTATTACAGGAGAATGAGGGCTTCGGTGGAATTAGGCGCTAGGTGAGTATAACTGTTTGTTATATTTAAATAAGATGGAAAACTGTGTTTAGTTTTATTTCTAATAAAGGACTTCATTCTGGGTGTGTCTTTATTTTTCATACAACTATAGGATTAGTAATGGATATGTGCCTTATAGACACTTCTCCATTACTAATCCGTGGACTTGATGTCACCTGACAATACGAAGGTGACATCAACCCCACAAATATGAACCCCACTTGCCACTGCTGCAAGGTAAGTGGGAAGAGCTGGACAGAGCACTAGAATTGGCGCATGTAAAAGATGTGCCTTTTCTTGGCAGCGGCAGGCTGCTGTTTTTAGGCTTGGGGGACAATATCCATGGCCCCTTACCAGCCTGAGAATACCATCCCCCCAGGTTTGAGATTTAGCAAGACTAGTTGTCAAAAATAGGGGGACCCCACACTGTTTTTTTATTTTTTTTTATTTAAATAATTACAAATACGGCTCGGGGACTCCATTATTCTTAATTACCAACCTTGTTGAAGCTGACAGCTATCAAAAATACAGGGAAACCCACGCAGGTTTTTTTTAATTATTTATTTATGGTGCAGGAGTGGCTGATGAATACTTCCATCCACCGCTCCTGCTCTCACTGTTATTAGCAGCAGCAGGCGGAATCTGATGGGAGCTGTAGTCCCATCGGCTGACAGCCTGACACCAGTGACCGGAGGTAAACTGTATACCTTTGATCACTGCTGAACGCTCACTCTGTCTTTTGACAGCTTGGGAACCGCAGCTCTCTGACCGACAGGAATGATTTCTCTGCCAATCAGAAGTGCTATGCCGATGTTTCCCACGCTTGTAAGTCGAACCGAACATTGAAATAATCGCTCATCTCTAACCACTTCCTGTCTGTGATGTATGGCTCAATGCAATCTCCTCACTTTTCTCCTCAGATGACCTACTCAGCTGTGTGCCTCTGTGTTCATGCCAACTGGGATCTACCACCTCATCATCATCATCCTCTGTGTTATCACATTCCTCACCCATAGGGCAGGAAGAGAAGGGGGGTGACTCTGCCAGAACAGTACAGTCTGCATGAGGCTCTGATATCTGAATCTCATCATGATCACCTACCCCCGGTGGTTAACATCTGGTCACAAGGGTCAGGATGCTACTCGGACCCTATTTCTTCCTGCCCCTTATCCAAGCTAAAAGAAAATTTGGGGCATCGGTGCAGATTTCCTCCTCTTGACTCTTTGAAGCTTTTCAGTACACTTCTGATGGCCATGGCATAGAATGTGTGAACAGCTCTTCAGACTCACCTATCTGTGGTTCCCCACAGTCAGTTGGGCATTGGAGAGTTTTGACGCAGGGGGAAGCAAGGGTATTTTGGCTGCCACCTCTGTGGACTGTACTGGGTGTGATGTTGAGATGGAGGAAGAAAAGGAGAGGTCACTTGAAGCTGCATTTGCCATCCACTCAAGCACATGCTCTTTTTGGACATCATCAACAAGGCATGCTGCTGTGCATCTGCCAAAATGAGGTAGTGGAGTAGCCCGTCCTGTAAAAGAAGTTGTCAGTTGTCTTCGTATAGGACGCGATGTTGTTGATTCACTAGTGCTTTCACAAACATTACCACCTACACCACATACACCTTGAACACCAAGCCTAATCCCTTTTCCACCACAACCTCACTTTTTCCCAGTCATGTTGCTCAGACAGTGTGGTAGGAGCACAGTATTAGCAACAAAAAATTGATTTTAACCTCTGCACCAGCTCAGCAAACAGGTGAATTTCAGCGGCAATAAATGACAAGGTGAAATACGGTGTGCTGTATTGTGTTAGTCACAGAAGAAAGAATTGTTTGAGTGTGGATGAGGCCTGTATGACAAAGAAGATATGCTCCAAACAATTTTAAAATTAGATTTCTCTACTGTGTGATGTTAGTAACACAAGAATTTTTGGGGGACCTGTGGATGAGGCCTCTAAAACATAGACTAGATGCTACAAACAATTTGAAAATGGGATGTCCCCTATTGTATGACTTTAGTAACAGAAGAATTTTTGGCCCCGTGGATGAGGCCTGTATAACATAGACTAGATGTTATAAACAATTTGAAAGTGAGATGTTCCCTACTGTATTACGTAACAGGAGAATTTTTGGGGACTGTGGATAAGGCCTCTATAACATAGACTAGATGCTACATACAATTTCAAAGTGAAATCTCCCCTACAGTACAACGTTAGTAACTGACCAATTTTTTTTTATTGTTGATGACGCCTTTGTAAACCCCATGTTTCTTACGCCCTGATTGGCTATCCACAATGTGCACACATAAAGTAAAAAAAAAAGTGACAGTTTACAAGAACGCCGTGCCTCTGGGCTCTGCAAACCCCCTCCACTCATCAAACACGTGCTAAATGCTAATGATACACCATCATTATCACAGCAAAAGTGCTGAAAATACTTTAGCGGCAACGCAAATTTTTTTTCTGCACTTTTACCAAATGTTACCGATTTTTCCCCATTTTATAAAATATTCTCGTGTTTCTGATCACAAATCCGAATGTGCCATATTAGTGCTGAATTTATGTTTGGTGATCATTTTTCGAACAAATTCGCTCATCACTAGTTAAGATCTCGGACAAAAAACGAAGGCAACACATCAGTTCAGGGTGAAAAAATATGGCTATTTAATTGCCCCAAATGGCGACGTTTCGGGCTCAGAATTGTGAGCCTTTCTCAAGCTAAGTTAAAATCTCAATGAATTCTAGCTAATTATACATTTTTGTGCAAACTAATTTGTTACATATATTTCATACCACAAAAATACCATATACATAATTGATTTCCATTCAACCCTAGTAACTTTAAAAATACAATAATTCTGCTATAAAACGTGACAGCTAAAAGCATTAAAATGAGTTAAAAAAAAAAAAAACAAATAATAAAATTACTACAATGAAAATAAAAGTGAATCACAAAAAAATAAAGCCTCGTACAGTGTGATGATTAGAAGTAGAGAAGAAGCCTTATAAGAACCAAAATAAAATTGCATCTCTTTGTTTGATAAAACATAAAGTAACTAAGAAATTATCTTAAATATATTGGTAGATAATGACTTGTGCAATGTATTTAACATTAGTTTCTTTCATTATATTTTGGGCTTTAATCTAATAATGTGTTTGTTATTTTGATTAAAAATTGTACACATTCATATGTTATTTTCAAGAGCCATTTCTGTATTGTGTCTATACACTGCATTCTGTAGAGCTGTGTAAACTGTAGGGACATAGAAAAGAGATTACGATCAAAAAAGCTCACTTATTTAATAAAGATCAAAATTTATTATTGTTACATCAAAAAAGAACGAACACATGGGAGAGACATAAAGTGCAATTGTGCATGACAAACAAAATACCAAAAGGGTACAGATCTACACAGGGCATCAGAGAATATTAAGCACATCAATATCCATATAAACAATGCTTATTCAATGCGCCAACCCATATATGAAAAATATTAAGTATAGAGTATATACATATAATAACCATGGGAGCGCCGCAGCACAGCTGATCTTACCAAAGTAATAGTAATGATGCCCTGGGACCTGCACCCACCCCCAGGGACTAAGTCCTGCTTTTCTCCATCTGAGCATGCCCGTGAGACGACTGCTCATTGGTGGTCGGAGGTCCCATGCTCAGATCCTCAAGCAGCTCGGACTGGGCCATCAGGAAGGTCCCGGAAGGCTGCGGTTATAGAAGGATCGCATGGCCACACGGCCATGCGCTAGTATAGATTATATGGAGTGAGTGTTGCATGTACGTATGAATGTCTCTGGTGAATGACTCATTATGAAACCCCTACCCTTGGTATGCATGTGTTGTTCAGCCTTGCCAGTTAGTGCCCAGGCTGATAATGCATGTAGGAGGCAGAGTCAGGGCCTAGCTTCAGCACCAAGTAGTGGCTTTGCCTGTACGCCACTGTGCACTTGGTCTGCACTCCACAGTAGCCAGAGTCTATTAGTGGCATTTGCAGGTGCGACGCCGTGCGCCTAGTGGGTCTAGAGAGGCTCACACCCTGCATCCTTGGGACAGAGTCTTGTGGCCGTACACTAGCGCTGACTCAACTGTGCCCTGTGACAGTTAACAGGGTATGGAATCTTTGTTATGCAGTACCTTGGCTCTGTGAAGCAACAGAGCCCGTCGCTACTACATAAGGGTGGCGTCTAGCCCACGTGCGTCCAGTGCGATACCGCCATTTAGTACACCATTACCGAGCAGGAGTCAACATCTCTGGACGGTAGACCCCGGGCTGTGGACGCACCTTTTTAACATCTTTTTATTTTTTGGTGCGTTCTGCCATCCCTAACATTATACTAGCGCCAGGGTCTGGCTAGTAATGGCGGACAAATATTGACTACAACTGTACATCCAGCAGCTGGAGGGAAGGTTGTCAGCTCTTGAGCGTACAACCTCAGCTGTGGATGTTACCGCAGTAGCTGTACAGGCTGCTAGTGTGGCTGCAGCCAGTTTGTCCACTGCCACCCCTGTTCCGACTTTATCCCATGTCCCGCTGCGAGATAAGTTTTCTGGTAATAGCAAGTCATGTAGGGGATTTGTGAGCCAGTGTGCTATACACCTTGAGCTCCTGGCTGCATGTTTCCCCTCAAAGTGGGCCAAGGTGGGATTCATATTATCCCTCCTGTCGGACAGGGAGTGGGCAACGCCGCTGTGGGAGCGTGACAACCATGTGGTACAGAGTGCTCCGTGGTTCCTGAGCACTCTGAAACAGGTCATTTTGGGGCCTCGATTCACCCATGATATGGCGCTCCAACTGCTGTCACTGACAGAGGGCTCATCCATGGTCAGCCATTTTGCCGGCCACTTCTGGACTTTAGCATCTGAGCTAGAGTGGCCGGACAAAGTCCTTATCCCTGTATTTTGTAGGGGACTGGCTGACCATGTGAAAGATGCTTTGGCAGCTAGGGAGATTCCCGCCACACTGGAGGAGCTAATAGCAGTGTCAACTCGCATCGACCTTTGTTTTAATGAGCAGAGGTTGGAACGAGCCCAGTGTAGGCAGAGGTTTCGGCTGGCTCCCACCTTCGTCAAACCTCTGGAATCTCCGGTCCAGGCGCCACATGAGGCCATGGAGATGTCACGAGCGATATCTAAGTCCTGTACCGCTTGTGCACTCAAGGTCTGTCATGTCTGCCAGCAGTCAGGACATCTTGCCTCCAGATGTCCTCAGCGGTTGGGAGAGCGTCCCCGTTTAGTGACCGTAGGAGATGGTTCACTAGACGCAGCGACACTTTCGTTCAAACTGTCCTTCAAGGGGACAATTACCATTGGCCCGTCCACCCATACAGTAGAGCTTTGCGTGGATTCCGGGGTGGAGGGCAACTTTATGTTTTCTGCCTTCGCCCGACGGCACACATTTCCTCTGGTGCACCAAACCAGTGACCATACGGGTGATAAATGGGTCAACACTGCCCTCACAGATAACTCATCAGAGCATCCCATTTACTCTATCCATGTCTCCATCCCATCAGGAGATCATCTCCCTGCTAGTTATTCCTGAGGAAATTGATGAGGTCCTCTTAGGGATACAATAGCTGCGCTACCACTCCCCTCATATAGAGTGGTCCTCAGGGAGAATTCTGGGATGGAGTAAATTCTGTGACGGTAGATATCAGAGGGAGTGCATTCAGGTTGCTACTACAGAGGTACCCGCAGATCTTTCCTCTCTCCCCAAATACTATTGGCCCTATGGCCTATGCGGACGTGTTCTCCAAAGAGGCTGCGGAAACCCGTCCGCCTCACCGCCCCTATGACTGCCCTTTTGACCTCTTGCCTGGTGCTGAGCCTCCCCGGGGTCGAGTTTATCCTCTATCTCTCCCAGAGACAGAGGCAATGACTCAGTACATCCAGGAGAATCTGGCAAGAGGATTGATTAGGAAGTCAGTGTCACCTGCAAGGGGGGTTCTTCTTCGTGCAGAAGAAGAATGGAGAACTACGTCCATGCATAGACTACAGGGGTCTTCACACCATCATCATTAAGAACAAGTCCCCTCTGCCACTGATATCTGAGCTATTTGATAGGTTGTGGGGAGCAAGGGTTTTTACCAAACTTGATTTGCGGGGTGCTTACAACCTGATTCGCATCTATGAGGGGGAAGAATTGAAGACGGCATTTAACACCAGGGATGGACACTATGAATACCTGATGATGCCCTTCGTGCTCTGTAATGCCCCTGATGTCTTCCAAGACATTGTGAACGATATCTTCTGGGATATGCTCATCACCTCGGTCGTAGTCTATCTGGATGATATTCTCATCTACTCTCCAGATATAGACTCCCACCAGAGAGATGTTTGCAAAGTGTTCGACCTCCTATGGGCAAACTCCCTCTCTGCCAAGTTGGAGAAGTATGTGTTTGAGCAGGAGTCCTTGCCTTTCCTGGGCTATATCATCTCTGCCCAGTTATTGGCCATGGATCCTGCCAAGCTACATGTGGTGATGGATTGGCAAGAGCACTATTCCCTCAAAGCGGTGCAGCACTTTATGGGGATCATTAACTATTATCGCCAATTCATTCCCCAGTTCGCAACTTTGGTAGCTCCCTTGGTTGCCCACACCAAGAAGGGAGAAAATCCCAAATTGTGGTCGGAGGAGGTCTCCAAAGCTTTCCTCTGTATTAAGTCACACTTCGCTAGCACTCTCATCTTACATCGCCTCGATAAACCATGTAATATGGAAGTGGATGCCTCATCCATCGATGCTGGAGCAGTCCTATTCCAAAAGGATGCTCAAGGATGGAAGCATCCTTGCTTCTTCTTTTCTAAGACCTTCTCATCGGCGGGGAGGAATTTGAGAGGAACTATTCCATCGGGGACAGGGAGTTGCTAGCAATGAAGTTGGCCTTTTCAGAGTGGAGACATCTCATGGAAGTGGCTCACTATCCCTTCCAAGTGTACACTGACCACAAAAATTTTCTTTATTTGCCAACTGCCCAGCGGCTAAATTCTCGCCAGGCTAGATGGTCCTTGTTCTTCTCCCGGTTCCACTTCACCTTCCACTTTCTTTCCAGGGAGAAGAACATTCGTGCCGATGCTCTCTCCCACTCCATAGTGTCATCAGAGGAGGAGGAGCCTCTGCTAATTGTCCCTAATGCCATACGTCTGGTTGCTGCTGCCACCCCAGGATCAGCTGTAGCATCCAGCATTAGTCAGCGGTGAGCAGACACTCCTGGGACTAAGTCCTGCTTTTCTCCATCTGAGCATGCCCGTGAGATGACCGGTCATTGGTGGTCGGAGGTCACATGCTCAGGTCCTCAAGCAGCTCAGATTGGGCCATCAGGAAGGTCCCGGAAGGCTGCGGTTATAAAAGAATCGCATGGCCTCACGGCCGTACGCTAGTATAGACAATATGGAGTGAGTGTTGTATGCACATATGAATGTCTCTGGTGACTGACTCATTATGAAACCCCTACCCTTGGTACGCATGTGTTGATCAGCCTTGCCAGGTAGTTCCTGTACACGTATGAGGCAGAGTCAGGGCCTAGCTACAGCACCAAGTAGTGGCTTTGCCTGTACGCCACTGTGCACTTGGTCTGCACTCCACAGTAGCCAGCGTCTATTAGTGGCGTTCACAGATGCGACGCCGTGCGCCTAGTGGGTCTAGAGAGGCTCTCACCTTGCGTCCTTGGGGCAGAGTCTTGTGACCGTACAATAGCGCTGACTCAGCTGTGACATGTGACAGTTAACAGGGTATGGCATCTGTGTTATGCGCCGTGTGCCTAGTGGGTCTAGAGAGGATCTCACCTTGCGTCCTTGGGGCAGAGTCTTGTGACCGTACACTAGCGCTGACTCAGCTGTGCCCTGTGACAGTTAACAGGGTATGGCATCTGTGTTATGCGCCGTACGCCGAGTGGGTCTAGAGAGGCTCTCACCTTGCGTCCTTGGGGAAGAGTCTTGTGACCATACACTAGTGCTGACTCAGCTGTGCCCTGTGACAGTTAACAGGGTATGGCATCTGTGTTATGCGATACCGTGGCTCTGTGAAAGCAACAGAGTCCGTCGCTACTACATACTGGGTGGCGTCTAACCCACGTGTGTCTAGTGCAATACCGCCATTTAGTGTACGCCATTACCAAGCAGCAGTAAAAACATCTCTGCACGGTGGACCCCGGGCTGCGAACGCACCTTATTACCATCTTTTTATTATTTGATGCATTCCGCAGCCCTAACAGAGTGCGTGTTTTGTGGAAGCTGCAAAGAGCAAGAGTAAATTGATGAGAAATGTAAAAAAAATTACTTTATGCAGACAATAAAATGAAAGAACCCATCTCAGAGTCCAGCAAGTGATAGGGCATACCCTAACTTATCTGTGTTTATAGCGTATAGTGCTATTTTAAAGTCACTGGAGCTGTCATTAAGTCAACAAACAACTAATGAAAATGAGCTGACTCTGCACACCATGCCCCAGCCTATACAGCAAAGCTATCAGGAAATATGAGCTCTTGTGGACATTTGGTTAGTTGAAAAGAAAGTAACATAAAACCCACCACATTAAAATCTTTAAAACTGCATGATTTTAATTGATTCCTCCACTTAACTTTATCTTCTCTACTATAATTGTTTAAATTATTACAACGAGCATACGTTCAATATTGGCATCATTACAATAATTGTTCCTACACCAAGTTTAAAAGTAGTAAAGGGTACATTAAGAACATTTGATAACATTGGGGCATTTTGAGATAAGCAGCTTCTGTAGTTCACTGCTGGAATAGATCATATACAAGGAATGGAGCAATGGGGAGCTACATAGTATTATCCAACGAATCAAAATTGAATATTTGAAATGAAATGTACCAGAAGCAAAAAGGCTCATATATATGAAAAACAGTATCTGCAGCATTAAAAATAAGCTCATGCTTTTCAAAGTACCAAAATGAGAGCTTAAGTTAAAGTTTTGAATTTGGGACCCAACGCTCCTCATCCGTCTGGTGTGCATTAGCAGGAAGTGAATTAATATGATGATGGCAGCACAAAATATAATTAATGGAGGAACAGAGCCTATCGTGAATATCAGGAACCGGTTTTTAAAGTTTTGATCAATAATAAGTTTGTTCTCTGCTATATTTTCAGTGGAAACATTTAATGAACTTTGCAGTTTTAAGTCATAACCAAACCAAATAAATGGAAGGCTGGAAATCAGGGAAATTAGCAGAGCGGAAGCAATCAACTTTGGGACCATGGTGGAGATCCTGGTCTTCAGGAAGACGAAGAACTTATAGTTGTAGGTTACAATTTTCACGCAGTAGAAGACACAGAGGATGGTGGCAAACCAGTGACTGGCATAGTACATGAACATAGTCACAACATAGAGGGTTGATGCTACAATATACTTTTTCATTAGCCATGGAAAAAAATGAAAAATAGAGGTCCGCAAAATGATGATGAAAAAATACAATGCTCTAGAAATTGCCAAGGAACTCAAGATCTTATCATAGGTCTGAAGAGACTTCAGGTTTTTCCGTTTCATGAAATGAGCAGGAACAATAATCAGATTTACTGTGAATCCTATGAAACATTTCAGGTAGAGCACAGCTATGAGAATATATTGGCTAAATATTTCCATAATCACCAATGAGAATATTCCTTTCCGTACATACAGTCTCTGCTGTACAGACAAGTCTTGGGTTTAGTATACAGAACATGACTTCTTTATAGCAGTTGATTCTATTACTCATGTAAATTCCTTGAGCATGATTGATTTCCATGCAAAACTTGAATCTGTTCTGTATCTGGTTGCAAATACATGTGCTCAGCAGAGCAAACAGCATGCAAATGAGGAAAGACTAAAAGTGCTCTCTTGTTTCACCTTAAATTAAATGTCAATATTTGCAGCATAGATCCAATAATGTGGAATGTTAGTACATAGCTAGCTATTATTATTATTGTTATTATTATTTATTATTATTATAGCACAATGTATTCCAAGGTGCTTTACATGTGAAAAGGGGTAGACATAATAAAAAAAACAAGTACAATAGTCCCCCCATTTTTGACAACCAGCCGTGATAAAGCAGACAGCTGGGGGTTGGCATTCTCAGGCTGGTAAGGAGCCATGGATATTGGCCCCCCCCAGCCTAAAAATATCAGCTAGCAGCCACCCAGAAAAGGTGCATCTATTAGATGCGCCAATTCTGGAGCTTTGCCCAGTTCTTCCCACTTGCCCTGTAGTGGTAGCAAGTGGGGTTAATATTTGTGGGGTTGATGTCACCTTTGTATTGTCACTTGACATCAAGCCTATGGCTTAGTAATGGAGAGGAATCTATAAGACACCTATCCATTACTGATCCTATAGTTGTTTGGCAAATAAAGACACAGCCAGAATAAAGTCTTTTTTATGAAATAAAACAAAACACATTGTTAGGGTTGACGGATTGCACTAAATTAAAATAAATTATAAAGTGCAACCTCAACTCGGGGTCCACCGTACAGAGATGTGAAACTGCTGCGTGTCGGCAGAGACCCTCATTCTCTCCTTAGAAATCTTGATGGCATCCGGTGTGCGGTCCCAAATGTCACGATCCTCCACTGCCCAGTCCACCACCCTAGGGTCAGAAGTCAAGAAGGGCATGGTCACAGGAACCCGCGGATGCTGACCAATCCATAGTTTAGGAGAAACAGCGTCTGCCCTGTGGAGTCAGAAACGGCATTATTCAGACCAAACTCTACCCAAGGCAGCAAGGACGCCCAGTTGTCATGCCTGGCAGGCACAAAATGCCACAAATATGTGACCAACAGCCAATTCGTCTCATGAAGGTATGTAAAAGAGAGATTGAGCTCTATGCTCAGCAGCCGACGAAGCTCTCTCCACGACCGAGACGCGAACTGAGGAGCCCGGTCACTGACAATCTTGTCAGGCATCCCATGAAGGCAGAAACTATGCTTAACCAATAGTACCGCCAAGGCTCGTGCAGATGATGCGTGTGGAGGGGGAACCAGATGCACCATTTTGGAAAAATGGTCAGTGATTACCCAAATAACCCTATTGTTATGGGACTTAGGCAAGTCCACAACAAAGTTCATCCCAACAATCTCCCAGATCCTATCTGCCACTGGCAAGGGATGAAGCAAGTCCACGGGTCTCAGCCTGGAAGGCCGATTCCTGGCACATGAGACACAAGCTTGAACGTAGTCCTTCACATCACGCGCTATCCAAGGCCAGCAATAAGACCTTGCCAAAAGCTCAGTGGTCCTCTTGATGCTGAAATGCCCTCCTCGGCTTTCTTAGAGAACACATCAGCATATTGCCAGTAGTGCTTAGGAAGAGAGGTTAGATATGAAATGACCTTGTGGCGCCCCTGAGGCTCAGCCGCCACAGAGGTACTGCACCTCCTCCTGAGGTGTGGTGCCCCACCATCCAGGTAAGTTGGGGGCTCCTGACCACGCTCCAACACTCGCACCCCACACAACACAGTAGTTCAGCAAAGCCACATTGCGGCTCCTTGCTTAGAGAGTAGCAGAGCACCTTTGGTGGTTCCCTGCTTGGAACACGAAACGTGCTGGGAGGCGGGTGGAGTTGAGAATACATAAAAGAGGGGGAAGGTTTAGGATTACAGGTCAGTCTGCGAGAGGGAGCCACTCAGAGAGGAGGGAGGAAAGAAGATCCCTGAGAGAGGGATGGAGGAAGGAGGTGCTGCAGCAGACCTCAGTGACCTGGGTCTGCTGGCACGGGAAAGGAAAGAAGGAAAAAGACATTGAACCGAAACCTGATCTTCCATAAGAGAGAGAGCTTAGTACGGAAAGAAGGAGTAAAAGGGAACAGAGGACGTGGGTTAGGAGAGAACCCTGCCTAGAAGTTCTAAGTGCAAGGCCGGGGCCCGGTCCCCACGGTTGTATGGATGCTAATGGTCCTGCAGCAGACACCGGTGGTGTAGTGGGCTGTAAATGCACTGCTCCCATCTAAGATTTGGGGGCACAACAGCAACTTGGATAGTGAGCCGGGACTCAGGAGTAGGGAGTCCCTGAAGCAGGCTACAGCTGTCTGCCATACAATTAGAGTTCTTGGGAACATCTGTCAGGAGGAACTCCAGTGTAACTCAGTACTAGGAGATCTTCACACTTAAAGGCACTATAAGAAGAGACGTTCAGAAAGGCACATGTTGGTGGAGCGTTGGAAGGGAGCACTCCATCGGACCGGGAGGTTGGTTGAGCCTCTGACCCGGAGGACACAGTACGGAGGCGGGCACCTGTGTGTATTACAGACTGTGAGTAAAGCTTTGGAACAACAAGCCCTGGTGTCCTCCATTGATTCTTGCGCCAACACACCCAGCACTGCTACCTTTGGGTACCAGCTTATACACCGTTTGTGCCTCTCCTCTAACTCCACATCTACACTGCCCTGGGGCTACAGCTCCACCTATGGGGAGCTTCACCATCTTGGCTGCAACACACTCCCAGCCCCAGAGGAACTGCAAGCAGCGTCGGCTTAACATCTCACTTGCCGAACACCACAGGTGGCGTCACGAACTATTCACATTTCACCATTCAATCTCCCCTATTAATTGGGCACCCAGGGCCACGGACCTGGTCACCGCTGCTGTGACAATCCCCTCTGAGAGAGACTGGCCCGGTACCGAGTACCCCACGGCCCTGGGAGGGCAACCCAACCTCAGATGACCCAAACAGAACTTGGGTCCTAAGACACTGCCCCTCACATGACCTACTCCATCTCAGTATGCTCACAGTAGCCCAATCTATGTGAGGTGAATGGCGGCGCAACCAAGATATGCCAAACAGTACCTCATCAATACCCTAGGGGATGACCAACAAGGAAATTATCTCCTGATGTTTTGGAGAGCTTATGAGTGTAAGAGGAATGGTTTTTATGAGTGATTTGGGAAAATAGAGTGGACCCATTAATCACCCGGATGGTGATTGGCTTTGGGAGCATCACTAGCGGTATTGCGTGCCGTCGGGCGAAGATGGAAGACAGAAAATTGCCCTCAGCCCCCGAATACATGCAAGCTTCAGTAATGTGAGTAGTCGACCTATATGATAGAGCCACCTTGAAGGTTAATTTTGGAGAACACAGCTGCCATGTCTAGTGAGGCTCCTCCAATAGCCAATAGGCATGGTCGTTTCCCTGCCACCTGGAACACTTGTCAGTGTAATGACCTGCCTGCCTACAAGCAAAGCAGGTCGGCCATGGACGAACGGAACGGGACCTAGGTTCCTCTCGAGATACCTCCATGGCCTCCACTGGCTCCCTCGTCTGAGCCAAAGACTCCAAAGGATTGGTAAATCTTGGGGCCAACTGAATCCTTTGTCTACAGTGAGCTCGCTCCAATCTTCATTCAACATGCTGAAAATCGATACGAGTGGACACCGATATTATGTCCTCCAGTGTAGTAGGTCAGCAAGGCCCCTCCAGAAAATGGGAATCAAGACCTTATCTGACAACTCCAACTCGGACCCTAAAATCCAAAACTGGATGGCAAAATGGCTGACCAAAGAAGAGCCCTAGGTTAACGCCAAGAGACTGGCCCCTGACAAGCTACCTTGTGTGGTGACATGTGTCAGCCATTTCCACAACCCACACCAGCTGACATGTGCCCTTTATAGGCAGGACTTCTGGCATGCTCCACTTCCTTATGGAGAGATATTACTCCGTTTGCCACTTTGGGGCCAATATACAGTATCATTATAGGATTCTTCTGGGCTAATTGTCTATGGCTCTTGGCCCTCTCTGTCTATAGGTGATATTTTGGTATTTGTAGGTAGGCAATGAATTTTTTACCTTGTCTTTGCCTTTGTCATTTTTGTGCAGCATTTCTCACACACCGTATTTAGCAGTTTTTCTGTTTTCTTGATTTATTCAGGATCTGGATTAACTAATTATGATATTTTAATATCTATATTTAATTACAAAATCAGCTTACTGGCACAGGATGTATTGCTTGCCTTTATTGACTACTTGTATTTAATATAGGCACATGTCCACTTGCAAGCATTTAATTTCGCTGTTTATGTCACATGTGTGACTTTTTTAAATGTTTTTAATGTGTGGGGTTTTTTTTCTGTTTTTTGTTCTCAATAAAAACATTTTCTATTACTGTATATATTTTGTGGTGATCCCCGTTCACATGGTCTATAGCTTTCTCTTTTTCCATTTACAGCATTAATTTGTGTCACCATCCCTCCTTCACCTGATGATACTGTACAAATGTGTTGTTAGTCGAGGGTCTTCTGAAGGCTCCCATCACAGCCATTTTTGCATTCCTGTAAAAACAAGCCACAGTCTTGCCTCACAGTAAACTACAATACATTAATATTGCAGCAAAGAGTACAGATGATCAAGTCATCTAAAAACCACCAACAAATACAGTTAAAAGGAAACAAAATAAAAGTAAAAATATAATTTAAAAGCAAAAAATATGTTTGTTCAATCAAAAACAAATACATTAAAAAACGTAGGTGGAGATTCAGCAACAAGGATAAGAGACTATGAGAAGCTGGTAATGAGGCAGCAGCACAGAAGAGGGACACTAAGGAGCTGTCAATCAGGCTGGGTAGACAGAGATTCAGCAGCAAGGAGAAGGGACACTGAGGAGCTCTCAATTATTGGAGTAGTGACAGTCACAACCCTTTCAATTCCATAACACCCTTCTCATCTGTACCGTTCAATATCAGCCTCTGTGCGCCACTCCCCACACATCTTTTTTAATCGAGCTGGGTCGGTAGAGATTCAGCAGCAGGGAGAAGGGTCGCTGAGGAGCTGTAAATCAGGCTGGGTAAGCAGTAGAGATGAGCGAATATTTCAATGTTCCTTTTGGCCCATGATCGTCGAATTTGCCATATTTGCCAATTTAATCGTTGATTTAATCGCCGAATATAGCCAAACATGCACAGCACAAAAGCCGGTGCTTCCCGCGCTTTATGACAGCGTAGGAAACACCTGCGTAGTGCTTCTGATCGGCGGTGAAATCATCCCCGTTGGTCAGAGAGCCACGGTTCCCATGCTGTCCAAACACAGTGTGAGCGTCCAGCTGTGATCAGAGGTATAATGTTTACCTCATTGGTGTCAGCTGATGGGACTAGGGATGAGAGACTTTGCCTTTTTTCGGGTCGAGTCGGGTTTCATGAAACCCGACTTTCTCAAAAGTCCAGTCGAACGAAATCGGCAGATTATATGGAAAAGTAGGGGGTCCGACTGAAACACGAAACCCAGTGCAAGTCAATCTAATATATAAAGCTCAAGTGTGTGTATGTATGTGTGTATGTCCAGGATTGGCATCCGCACCGTCGCAGCTACAGCCACAAAATTTGGCACAGTCACATGTCTGGACCCCGAGAGTGTCCTAGGCTATGTTGTGAGGCGAAATTTTAACCCCTGTAAACAAAAAAGAAAGAATAAGGAGCATCTAATACCATATGCAAATAGTATTTTATTGAATATATTCATAAGTTATAAAAAAAGACTTTTATTTATTATTATTTTTATAAAAATTTTATTTATTTAAAAATGTAAAGGACACAAGATATAAGGTCCGACACAGTTACTATAATTACAGATCAGGGAGACAACCATATAATATCTTCACATATACCAAAGGTACCAGACATATAGAGTCATTTATGCCACTTTACATATACATATATATACATATAGCATATGCCAAACTAGTATCCACACACAATCTATTTGAACAATCTGAATAGTATAAAAGGTCTTACCCGAAAATATCTGTGTAACCGGTCACACCAAGCAGCCCCAACGTGCGTTTCGCTTGGGCTTCCTCACCAAGCAGCCCCCTGAAGAAGCCCAAGCGAAACGCGCATTGGGGCTGCTTGGTGTGACCGGTTACACAGATATTTTTAAATAAAATTTTTATATAAATAATAATAAATAAAAATCTTTTTTTTATAAATTATGAATATATTCAATAAAATGCTATTTGCATATGGTATTAGATGCTCCCTATTCTTTCTTTTTTGTTTCCAAGTTTTATTGGAGTATACCTTTTATTATTTTTATCATCTAGTTTTAACTCCTTTTTCTGGGATTTTTTTAATTGAAATTTTATCCCCGCGCGTTCCAATTCACCAAACAATTTTGCCCCTATCTACATAATGGGGAAAAAGTGTGTGTGTATCAAGCCCCACCCCTCACTATGATGTCATAATGGTTGCCATGGTGACACTGATGTCATCATAGGTTGCAAGCCCCGCCGCTCATTATAATGTCATAATGTTGACTATGGGATGGAGGATGTGTGATGGGTTTATGGGCACTGGACTATGGGATGGAGGATATGTATGATGGGTATATGGGCACGGGCCTATGGGATCATGGATATGAATGATGGGTATATGGGCATGGGACTATGAGATGAAGGATGTGTGATGGGTTTATGGGCACTCGACTATGGGATGGCGAATATGTATGATGGGTATATGGGCATGGGACTATGGGATGGAGGATATGTATGATGGGTATATGGGCACCGGACTATGGGATGGAGGATGTGTGATGGGTATATGGGCATGGGACTATGGGATGGAGGATATGTATAATGGGTATATGAGCACGGGCCTATGGGATGGAGGATATGTATGACGGGTATATGGGCACGGGACTATGGGATGGAGGATAATTATAATTTGCTATAACTAACCACAGCACAGTTAGTTACTAAGCCCAGGCAGCGCCGGGCTCTTCAGCTAGTGGGGAATAAAAGTCGGCAGTGAGTGGAGGACAGTAAACATACCTACATGCCGAGCCGCTTTTTTAAAGTGTGCATGCCCGGAAGGTTTTCGCTGGCATGAATTTTAACCCTAGAGGCGGCGAAATCTCTCTCTCTCTCCAGAACGCCTCACATGTCATCTCGTTGCCCACAGTGTACATCCTTGCTCATTGGCTGAAAAAAAAGTCACGTGCAGGCATTCTGGGATAACCGACTTTGGAGCTCGGATCGACGACCGCATAGCTGACTTCACGCTGTGGTCGGATTTTGCTTCGTGAAACCCGACTTTTGCATTAGTCGGTGACTTATGAATCTTCCTGACCAGTTTCGCTCAACTCTAGATGGGGCTACAGCTCTCATCATCCGACACCTACTGCTACTGCTAATAACAGCGAGAGCAGAAGCGGCTGATGGGTGTATTCATTAGCCGGCTCCTGCGCTATAAATAAATAATTTTAAAAAAGGCATGGGTTCCCCTGTATTTTTGATAACCAGCCAGGCAAAACTCACAGCTAGGGGTTGCAACCATCAGCTGTCAGATTCAGCAAGGTTGGTTATCAAGTATAAAATAAATAAATAATTAAAAAAAAAGAGTGGGGTCACACCCATTTTTTGACATCCAGCCTTTCTAAAGCATACAGCTGGGGGGTTAATTCTCAGGCTGTTAGGGGCCATGGATATTGGCCCCTTAGCCTAAAAATTGCAGCCCGCAGCCACCCACAAAAGGCACATCTATTAGATGCACCAATTCTGGTGCTGTGCCCAGCTCTTCCCACTTGCCCTGTAGCAGTGGCAAGTGGGGTTCATATTTGTGGGGTTGATGTCACCTTTGCATTGTCCGGTTAAACAGTTTTCAACCTGGACGGAGCCAAGATGTGAAGGTCAAGGCTGAGAACCACTGGTGACTAAGCTGCTGCAAGCATAGCGTCAGTGACCGGTGGTGACGTCATCGAGGTTACTTCCTGTCACTGGTGTCAGCTGATGGGACTTCAGCTGACACCTGCTGCCGCTAATAACAGTGAGAGGAGGAGCGACAGATGGGAGGATTCATCAGCTCCTCCTGAGCTGTAAATAAATAATTTTAAAAAAAAATTGCGTGGGTTCCCCTGTATTTTTGATAACCAGCCAAGCAAAACTCTGAGATGGGTGCTGCAACCCTCAGCTGTCAGCTTCAGCAAGGTTAGTTATCAAGAATAGAGGGGTCCCCTTGCCGTATTTTTTAGTTATTTAATTAAATAGTTAACCAGCCTTGCTAAAGCAGACAGCTGGGGGCTGGTATTCTCAGGCTGGTAAGGGGCCATGGATATTGATAACTTGATAACCAGCCTTGTTGAAGCTGATAGCTGAGGGTTGCAACTCCCAGCTGTGAGTTTTGCCTTGCTTGTTATCAAAAATACAGGGGAAGCCATACTGTTTTTTTATTATTTATTTACAGCACAGGAGCCAGCCAATGCATACACCCATCAGCCGATGCTTTCACTGTTATTAGGAGTTGCAGCTGTCGAATGATAGGAGCTGTAGTCCAACCAGCTGACACCAGTGACCGGAGGTAATATGTATACCTCCGATCACAGCTGAGCGCTCACGCTGTCTTTTGGCAGCATGGGAACCATGGCTCTCTGATGATTTCACTGACGATCAGAAGCGGTGCTTGCTGTACTGTCATGCGCATGACGTGGCAAACACTGGATGTTCGGGCCCCCCATTCAAGTGAATGGGTTTCAGGTAAGAGTACTGTTCAGGTAGCCGAACCCAAACTTTTTGTAAATGTTCTGCCGAACCCATTGAACCCGAACATCCAGGAGTCTGCCCATCTCTACTCAAAAGGTGTCATTTCTGAAATAGGGTCACATGTGGTTGTTTCTGCTGTTAGTAGGCAATAACAGCTCTTCAAATGTGACATGGAGGTCTATTCCTACCAAACCTGGACTCGAAAAGTCATATAGTGATTCTACCCTGTCGAGCCCTGCCATGTGCTAAACAGCTGTTTCCTCCACTATAGGACATTGGCATACTCATGAGAAATTCCAGAACAAAATGGGTTCAATTTCCCCTGTTACCCTTGTGAACATAAGGCTACTTTCACACATCAGGTTTTCGGCGTCAGGCGCGATCCGGCGTCGTGCCGGAATGCCGGATCCGGCAAATGTATTGTAAAACCTGATGTGCCGGATCCGGTTTTCTGCCGGATCCGTCTTGTTCTTGACAGACAAAACCGGATCCGTCTCATCCGGTTCATCCGTTTTTCTATCCGTTTTTCGATGGATTACGCCGGATCTGGTTTTTAAAATTGACCCTTGTGGCCTTCCGAACGGGATTGGCTACTGGAAAACTATATATAGCGTGTTCCTACAGCCCTTCTTTGACAGGTTGTAGAGGAGAAAGTGCAGGTTGGAGAGAAGAGCAAGTTACTGGCGAAGATGGATGTTGTCATTGGAAATATTACCACTAGAAGTTCTGTGACGGTTTCAGTAATGAGGGACAATTTTGCACTATACTTTATGTCACCTCAAGGCAGAGTACACTGGCAGGATGACAGAGTGTGAAAGATTTGTGCCCTAACCAAACTTGTGTACCTTCTGGACCAACAGTATATACCTTTGCCAACTAAAGTTGGCTATCTTGTCATGGTCTTACTATTTTTAGCTTTAGGCCACAGGTGTGTACCTGGTTGTGTTTTATGCAAAGTATTTCACCTTTTAACAAAAGTTGTGTACATTGGTAGGAAATCACCAACAATAAACACAACTTTTTAGGTGAAATACTTTGCTTCAAACACAACCAGGAACACAACTGTGGCAAAAAGCTAAAATTTACCCACAGTTATATACCTGGTTTTGAATACCTTTTTACCTTTTAAATACCCTGTATTTAACCTTTTTTTTTAAACATATTTCGCCGCAGAAAGAAATGACAGACAACCATTGTGAAACGATAATTTAACTTTTATTTAAAATATTTTTTTTTTGTAAACTGTTTTTAAAGTTAAAAAGACTTTTTTAATAAAGGTTTGAAACCAACCAAATGGGCATTTTTATTACAAAACACATCATAAATCTGTGTAGTGTGGGGTGGAAATACTGCTGGAGGGGCTGCGGGACACTTCGACAATGGGAGTGTGGAGAGAGGACTGGGATCGTGGTGGGGAAGGAACAGTTAGAGGTGATGGTGTGGAAAAAGCTACAGAATGGGTGGACATGTGGGAGGCAGAAGAGGTGGTGGGCGGTGGAGTGGAGGGTTGGGCAGGGACTGTAGGAGCAGATGATGTTGATGGAAAGTTGTATGGGGAAGGAGTTTGGAACGGGGAAGGAGTTTGGTACGGGGAAGGAGTTTGGTACGGGGCAGGTTGCTGGAAGTGGGGAGATGTCTGGTACTGGGAAGGTTGCTGGTACTGGTGAGGTTGCTGGTATGTAATAGGAGGGGGAGGATGGAAAGTGGCTGGAGGGGGTGCAGATGTAATAGGAGGGGGAGGATGGAAAGTGGCTGGAGGGGGTGCAGATGTAATAGGAGGGGGAGGATGGAAAGTGGCTGGAGGGGGTGCAGATGTAATAGGAGGGGGAGGATGGAAAGTGGCTGGAGGGGGTGCAGGTGGAGGAACTACAGTGGTGGGAGGTGGAGGTTGGGAGGTAACCTGCTGTAGAGCACCGTGGCACGAATGCATTACATGCATCTGCTGGGTAGGAGATAGTGTTGCCATGCGCTCCACAACAGACCTGAAAAAGGTGTGGTTTGGCGAAGATCTTGCTTCTGAATGCATGGTTTGCAGAAGTGTCTTCACCTCCAGAATGCTGGAGTTGATCTGCTGAAAGCCTGCGGAGATTTGCTCTGACAAGACTTTTAGACAGTTCTGGAAAGATGCATTCAGATGTAAGAACTCTGGCGCATAACTCTTTTCCTGACCCCTCTGCCGCTGCCGCCCAGTACCCGCAGGTGTACTAGAGGTGGCAGGGGCAGAAGGGTGGGGTAAAGGGAAAGCGATCTCCTCACCAGCAGCTTCATGTAATGTAGCCGGCCACGATGCTCCTGTGCTGGTGGATGGGACAGATGGGTCGAATGTGTGGGAAGGCTGGGAAGGTGCAGATGTACCGGGGCGGTCGTAGTGTCCCTCGGTGCCGGTCTCCTCAGGGATCGCCTCAGAAGGGTCCAATCGTGCAGGCTCCCGAGTGCTGCTCACCGTGCTGTGGAATAAAGAGAAAAAAAAAAAATTAAAATACTGACATGGTATGGCTCTGGCTGAAAAAAAAAAGTTACATCTAACATTTTTTTTCACATGTGGTGTGTAATATTTACCTTCTAGTGACCATTGTTTCCCGGAGGAACGACAGGGCTTGTGCGTACTTGTACTTGCTCCTGCGTCCTCCAGATCCACTCGGGGCCCGCATCTCTTTATTGAACTCCTTGAAACGATCCCTCACAGACCGCCACCGATTCACAATTCTGTTCCCTGAAACGAGAAAGGAGTGGTTAGTATACAACATCAGTGTTTCACAAACTCCAGTCCTCATGGTCCCCAGGGGTCATGTTTTCAGGATTTCCATAGTAAATAGAAATCCTGAACACATGATCCGTGGGGACCACGAGGACTGGAGTTCGGGAAACACTGGTTTACATCAAGCAACCGGTACTGTATATACTTACGCTCTTTAATCTGGGCCCGAACATCGAGGTCCTCCCAGCGGCCCACAAGGAGCGAACAGATTTCCTCCCAGAGTCGTCGGGTAACGATAAGGTCAGCGTGGCAGCGGTCAGCCATATTCCAGAGCGGCTCCCTTTCTCTGACGAGATCGATGAGGTGGTCCACATCGAGTCCTCCATCCTCACCGTCAGAGTCGGGAGCACGCTGTGAAGGCTGTTAAAGAAAAAGACAAAATAACATAATTAGCCTCCACAAAAGAAATGAAAAAGTGCAAAAAAACAAAGCAAAAATATTTATACTTACACGCTGGTGACCGCCGCGTTGCTGTCGCCGACGACCCTGGGAGGCACTGCGAGGACCTCTTGGCCGAGCACCAGATTGGGAAGACTAGAGAAGAAAACAAAAAATGTTATGTCTTTGGATGTAGGCATTTGTTTGCTGTGTGTGGTCTGCAGAACATTGTTTTCTATGTGTTGTGTGTAGTGTGATGTTGTGTTTCTGCGTTTGATGCAAAAAACTTACCAATTGTGAGCCCACTCCAAGTGTCTGTCCACCCCTTCCTTCTTCTTCTGGGAGCTCCTCTTCATCTTGTGAATCCTGTTTTGAAATAAAAGGCAATGAATAGACATATATTACAGAGATGATGGATTTTGGAAATAAAAACTTACCGTCAAACGCTGACGATGCGAGGGAGGGCTCCCAGAAGATGATGTGCTGTCTTCCTGGTGGCCACACTCCATGCCTGTGGGTGGTGTTTCAGCTGCTGCCATTGCTGCTGCTGCTGCATCTATTGGGCGGCTGTTGAATAAAGAGAAACAAAGGGCCAATGAATATCTTGATATTCAATAGCCCTAGTTTGGAGGAATGGGGGATTTGATAATTACCGTCTCTCATCTGCTGCTGGCCTCCCCTCCTCAGCATGTTCCATTTGCTGCTCCATTTGGGGTGGTGGTGGTGCTGATGGTGCTGCAGTGGTCTCCTGCCTTCTCCTGCTGCGCTTGGTTGCTTTCTTGGGTGGCATGTTGGGTGTGGCTGTGGGTCCCACTGTCTTGCTTTTATATATGTCTTGTGGGCAGAGCTACTGAGCATGCTCAGACCAAAAAAAACGGATCCGGACACCGGATCCGGCTTTCACCGGATCAGGCGCATTGCGGCGCTCATAGGCTTTCATTGTGTGAAAAAGCCGGACGCGCCGGATCCGGCGTGTCCGGCTTTTTCGCCGGAGACAAAAAACGTTACAGTAGCCGTTTTTTCCAGACGCCGGATCGCGACACATTGCCGGATCCGGCGAAAACCGGATGAAACGCATGGCCATCCGGCGCGATCCGGCGCAAATGCAAGTCAATGGGGGGGAAACCGGATCCGGCATTGCATTTCGCCGGATCCGGTTTCTGTCAAAAGCGCCGGATCGCGCCTGACGGCGAAAACCTGATGTGTGAAAGAGGCCTAAAACATTTGGGGCTAAAACAACATTTTTTAGGAAAAAAACAGTTTTTCATGTTCATTGTTCTACCCATTTTGTGCAGCTAGATATTTTTAAGTGCTGTTACAGCTATGGCCATTAGGTGTCATAAGTTGGCCCTCTCTTTTATTCCTGTGTTTGGAATTTTGTGTTCCCCAAATGGTTAATTGTTCTGAACCGCCCCTTCTAGTCTTGGCCAACAACATGTAACCATTCTCCAGCCGTCTCCTGAGCAGCCCACATGTGTTTAGCTCAGCACTTTGCAAAACCATTGCTATAACAAGCGGATTCTGGTAAGGATAATGCAATTATTAGTTATGCATCTGTGTTAGCAGCCATAATGCAGCACCCTATGATGTTTGCATTGCATGCTTAGCTCCTGTGATGTTATTTCACTGCATGTTTGTTATAAGCATCCTCTAGTTGAGCATCCTCTGTTCACTGAGTGTAAAGCTGGCAGCCATTAGTGTGTTAGTTATCTTTCTCCTTTGCTGCTGTGTATGTTATATTGCCCAGCTCGTATGTAATGCATGATAACAGCATCCTGTATCATTGCTTCTGTGTGATAATACCCTGCATTGCTATTACCTGCCAGTATTTGTGTATTGTATGCTGTCTCCCAGTACTGACATGCTGCATTATCTGTCTCTTGTAGTTTTTACCTGAATCATCCACACTTTGTACAACAACCTCTGTTCCCATCTACTACTGTGTTCTACTATACCATCTGTTATCATCAACCATTGTTGTCCGTATCATCCCAATAAATACTAGACTTAAGCACCCATACAGTCTTGTTTCTGGGAGTGGATGAAAGGTTAAGCCGCATGCTGGAATCCACACAGCGTCATACGTGGACGAAGGCAGAACAGCCATGTTCCAATGTTTTGAAATTCTGTGTAGCACTCAATCGTTTAAAATGTACATCAAACTCCTAGATATATTTTTAAGGAGTGCAGTTTTCAAAATGTGGTCACATGTGGAAAGTTTATGCTGCTTTGACATTTTGGGGGCTCTTCAAAAGTAACATGTCATCCGCATTCAAAAAATATGTGCTCGAAAAGTCAAATAGTGTACCTTCCCTTTTCGAACACTGCTGTGTGCTCAAAGTGTAGATTCTGACTCACATATTAAGTAGAGTCATACTCAGGTAGTTGGACAAAAAATTTTGCAGCCCATTTTCTTCTGTTATTTTTTTTTTTTAAATGAAATATTTGGGACTAAATTATTTTTTGTGCAACACACATAATTTTTTCATTTTTACAGTCCAAAATTTTAAAATTCCAAGAAGCCCTTGTGGGTTCAAGATGGTTTCCAAACATGTGCATGAATTTCTTGAGGGGTGTAGTTTTCAAAATATTGTTACTTTTGGGTGTTTTTCTGCTGTTTTGGCACTATAACGACCCTTCAAATGCGACAAGGTGTCCAGAAAATCTGTGCTCAAAAAAGTCGAATAGCGCTCCTTCCCTTCTGAGCCCTGCTGTGTACCCAAACAATAGTTTTTCTACATATATCGGGGACCAACATATTGAGAAAACTATGAACCACCCAGTTTGTTGTGCAATTTCTCCTTTTATGTAGCAGAAACCCTAAAGTGACACTGGTCAGAATTGAAAGATTTGGCCTGATCAGGAAGATGTAAATAGGCTGTTATGTAAATATTAATATATATATATATATTTTGTTGTTGTTTTTGTTTTCTTTTTTCTTTTATTTTTTTCATTTATTTATTTATTTATGTCTGTTTTTTTGTTTTTTTTGTTCAACATATTCTGACCTCTGTAACTTTTTTTCTGTTGATAGAGCTTTAAACTTATTTTTTTTTACCGGACAAACTGGTCCTATTTTGGGTACATACAAATTTTGGTAGAAGGCATGAACAAAAAAATTCATCAAATAAGTAATTATTTTTAAGTAATATTTATTTATCATTTTTTCCAGGGTTCACTGTGCAGTAAAATTAAAATTTTAGCTTTCTTCTAAGAGTTCATACAATTATGTTGATACTCAATTTAAACCATCTTTTTATGATTTATTGCTACTTTCTACAAAGAAAAATCACTTGAAAACATGTTTTGTCAGATTTTTAGAGGCCTAAGGCTACTTTCACACTTGCTTTTTTTTGCAGCGCGTTTTTCCCGCAAAAAAAGCATGGAAAAAAACTCATACAAACGCATACAAATGCTGCGTTTTCTTCAAGCGTTTTTATGCGTTTGTATGCATTTTTAATGCGTTTTTACCGCGTTTGCATTTTTTTCCAACATTAGTTGGCCTCACCAAAAAAATCAAGATAGGGTTAGGATTAACACTAAACCAAACCATGACTTTACTAACCCTAACCCTTAACCAAACCATACTAACCCTATCCCTAACCCTTAACCAAACCATACTAACCCTAACCCTAACCCTTAACCAAACCCTACTAACCCTAACCCAAACCCTAACCCTAACCCTAACCCTAAACCCTATCTAAACCTAAACCCTAACCCTTAACCAAACCATGCTAACCCTAACCCAAACCCTAACCCTAAACCCTAAACCCCTTAACTATCCCTAACTCTAACCCAAACCCCTAATTTCCATTGTCTAACCAATGGTCAACAAAAAAAGCATGCGCAAAAAAACGCATACATGAGCATGCCAATGCGCACGTATGCGCACCCATAGACTTACAATGGGTGTCTTGCTGTAAAAAAAATGCATTGCGCGCGCATGCGTTTTTTGGAGGCAAGTCGGACGCCCAAAAAATGCAACAGGATGCATTTTGTGCACCCGAGCGCACATCACAAAAAAACGCATGCTCATAAGAACGCATACAAACGCATGTGTATGTGCACAAAAGCGCATCCCATGCAAAATATAGGGGAAAAAAGCGCATGCGTTTTTTAGTGCTAAAATACAGCGCAAAAAACGCAAGTGTGAAACCAGCCTAACTTCCTTATTTTCCATCTTACATTTTTCATTTTATTTGTATGCCAGTTTAGCATGCAAATAACTTTTTCATCACTTTTTATTTATTTTTTTGGGCAAGATTTAGTAAGACAGCAATTATAGCAAAGTTTTTCTTATTCTTTGCATAGCTTTACAGTACTGATTGTTATTTATGTGAAGAAAAGTTAGATGTTCATTTTTTTTTAAATATTCAAAAAAATTCCTGTGACGCACCTAAAGGGTTAATAAACTTCTTGAATGTGGTTTTGAGCACCTTAAGGGGTGCAGCTTTTAGAATGGTGTCACTTTTGGGTATTTTCTATCATATAGACCCCACAAAGTGGCTTCAAATGTGATGTGGTCCATAAAAATAAAATGGTGTTGCAAAAATGAGAAATCGCTGGTCAACTTTTAACCCTTATAACTTCCTAACAAAGAAAAATTTTGGTTCCAAAATTGTGCTGATGTAAAGTAAACATGTGGAAAATGTTACTTATTAAGCTTTCTGTGTGCCGTATCTCTGTGATTTAAGGGCATAAAAATTCAAATTTGGAAAATTGCGAAATTTTCGCCAAATTTCCGTTTTTTTCACAAATAAACGCAAGTTATATGAATGAAATTTTACCACTAACATGAAGTACAATATGTCACGAGAAAACAATCACCGGGATCCATGGACGCGTTCCAGAGTTATTACCTCATAAAGGGACAGTGGTCAGAATTGTAAAAATTGGCCCGGTCATGAACGTGCAAACCACCCTTGGGGTTAAGAGGTTAAAGTATTAAATGTACCAGGGGAAAATTTATTAGCTAATGTCATTGATTTCCTAGCTACAAATCTAACTCCTCCACTCAACACAGACGCCAGTTTTTTATCCTGTTGTAATATCATAGCCTATTTTTCCTCTATCTAAAGACACCATTTTGCTGGTGACTGGACTTCCTTCCTTTTTCGCATATGGTTTATTCACCTGGGAGCTGGCTCAGGATCTCCATGTCCGTGCACTGCACCTAACTAACTCCGGAGTAACCTCAATGGGATGAATGGTTGGTGAACTGAAATACTTTCTGTTTTTTGCATTGTTATGCCATGTGAACCATTCAGTCAGCTGCAGTACGGTCACTACTTCTGTTTGTCCAAGGGTTGCCTGATAGTGTGAACCTTGGACAAATAGAAGAAGTGAGAGTGCAGCTGCCATTAGCGGCCGCCGATTGGCTGAATGGCTTACATGGCATAACAATATCAGGTGAGACCAGAAAGACACATCAGCGACATCACTTCAATGGTGTCAGCACAGAAGGTGAGTATAAGGTAATTCTATTAACGTATATACTCGAGTATAAGCCGACCCAAGTATAAGCTGAGGCCCCTAATTTTTCCACAGAAAACTGGGTAAGTTTATTGACTTGAGTATAAGCCAGGTTTGCATTGTCCCCTCATCCCTGTCCTACTCTGTGTGGCTTTCCCCTCTCCCAGTATGCATGACTCAGCCCCCCCGTCCCATCCTTCTATGTATGGCTCAGCTCCCTGTCCTCCCCCATGCTCCCCTGCCTCCTCAGTGCTCTCCTGTCCTCCTCCATGCTCCCCAGTGCACCCCGTCTTCCTCTGTGCTCCCCACATACTCCTCTGTTCTCCCCATCCTGCTCCGTGCTCCTCTGTGCTCCTCTGTGCTCCCCTATCCTGCTCTGTGCTCCCCTGTCCTCCTCCATTCTTTCCCCATTCTCCTCTGTGCTCCCCCATCCTGCTCCGTGCTTCCCCTGTCCTCCTCCATGCTCCCAACGTTCTTCTCCATCATACTCACCCTCCTGTGCCATGGCTGAACGTCCACTGCATCCCCCGCTGTCCCAGGGCTGGCAGCTTCCTGTATTGAGAGGTCACATGGTACCGCTCATTAAGGTAATGAATATGCCTCCACGCCTATGGGAGTGGAGTTGCACCCATATTCATGACCTTAATGAGTGGTACCATGTGACTGCCCAACACAGGAAGCTGCCGGCCCTGGGACAACGGAGGATGCAGGGATGTTCAGCGATGGCACAGGAGGGTGAGTATGATGTCCCAGCCATCGTCTCCTACCACCGCTCCCCCTCCCCCCTGGTTTCTGCACAATGACTCGAGTATAAGCCGAGGGGGCATTTTTAGCACAAAAAAATGTGCTGAAAATCTCGGCTTATACACGAGTATATACGGTATATAAAAGGGAGTACTTTATATAAAAAGGGTTGTCCAGGTAATGAATAAACTCTTTAACTTTTATATTGATTAGTGTACTGTAATTGTAATTACTGCATATAAACCAGATAAGAAACAAGTAAAGGGTCATTCAAGAACATCCCATACGACCTAGACACTTTAAGATAAACAGCTTCCTTATCTCACTGCTGGAACAGATTATGTACAAGGAATGGAACAACGAGGAGCTACATAGAATTATGCAGAAAGTATAAAATGAATATTTGAAATGATAAAATATTCCAGATGCAAAAAGACTCATACATGTAAAAAACATTATCTGTAGTACCAAAAATAAACTCATACTTTTCAAAGCACAAAAGTGATATTTCAAGTTTGGGCTCTGATTATGTGACCCAACGCCGCTCATCCTTCTGATGTGAATAAGGAGAAAATGAATTAAAAGAAAGTTGGCAAAACAAAATATTATTAAAGTTGGAAAGGAGCCGACAATGAAGACCAAGAACTGATTAAAGCTGTAATCCATAATATTTTCATCCTTTGTCATATTTTTGGTAGAAACATTTGATGAATTCTGTAGCTTCAAGTCACAACCAACCAAATCAATTGGAAGGCTGGAAATCAGAGAAATCAGCAGAGAGGCGAGAATTATCCAGGGGACCATGGTGGAGATCCTGGTCTTCATGTAGACAAAGAACTTACAGTTGTAGGTTACAATTTTCACGCAGTAGAAGACACAGAGGATGGTGGCAAACCAGTGACTGGTATAGTACATGAACATAGTCAGAGAATATAGGGCTAATGATGCGATCTTCTTTTGCAGTAGCCATGGAAACAATTTAAAGAGAAAGTTTCGACAAATGATATTGAAAATGAACAAAATTCTGGAAATTGCCAAGAAGCTGATGATCTTATCACAGGTCTGGAGAGAACGCAGGCGTTTCCATTTCAAGAAATTTGCAGCCACAAGAATCAGATTAACTGAGAAACCTACAAGACATGTCACATGGAACCAAACTGTGAGAATCCATCCGACTGAATCTGCCATCATTGTAAGAGAGAATCTTTCCAGGACATACAGTGCTTCTTGTCCAATCTTGTCTCAGGTTTTCTGAGACCAGATCTTCCCAGCATTTTATAGTAGTCTTGTGTCCATTCTTAATGGAAATTATTTGAGCATGATTGATTTCCATGCAAAGCTTTAATTCGGCCTGTAGCTGCTTAGATATATTTGTGCAAATGTAAATGCAAATGAGGAAAATCAAAATCTTCTTTCACCTCAATCAAATGTCAGTTTACATAGCTTAGATGTGATCAAATGGAATGTTGCTTCAGAACTGGCTGAAAAAGGCAAGATAAATAGTGGTGGTTAAGAAAATAATGCAATAATACACAAAAATCCTTGCTGAGATCAGTCCAATTGACTAATGAAAAAAATAATGTCTCTGACTCCCTGACTCTTAGGTTACGTCTTTCAAATGGTAAGAACCTAGATTTAAATTTTGTAATTTTCAGTAATTTTGGTTGATCGCGTCTGACATAAAATACTTTTTCTTGGAAATAAATTAATTAAAATTTGTTACCTTTCGATATTGGGTTATCTTCCTCTGATGGAATCTTTGGCAAGCATTGCAGTTTGCCAAATCCTAACAATGTATAATGCACCCACCATTAGGATTTGGCTCTGCTTATGGTCTGGAAGCGCAAATTAGATATTGCAGTCACCTGATACCAGCAAGCAGAGCCTAATCCTAATGGTGGGTGCACTACAAATCATTAGGATTCAGCAAATTGCAAAGCTTGGGTGGACAACTCCTTTAAGTATTCTTCTCTCACATTTTTCCAATTGTTTCAGATCTTGAGCTAATCACTCATCCCTATCCTGGTATGCATGCCTCCTCATCCTCATACTGTTATGCATGGCCTCCTCATCCCTATCCTGGTATGCATGCCTCCTCATCCTCATACTGTTATGCATGGCCTCCTCATCCCTATCCTGGTATGCATGGCCCCCTCATCCTCATACTGTTATGCATGGCTTCCTCATCCCTATCCTGGTAGGCATAGCCCCCTTATCCCTATCTTGGTAGGCATGCCAGCACCCTCATCCATATCCTGGCACAGGAGTAAGCCGTATCCACTTGCTCCTGCCTCCTGTGACCCATTGTTCCACCGCTGCCACTCTCCCAGCTCCTCACCACAGCCAGAGAGGTACATCCGCACTATAAGATGCACCCCTCATTTTCCTCCACAATTTTAGAGGAAAAAGGTGCATTTTACACTCCAAAAAATGCGATAATAATCATGTCAAGCTAAGAAGCGAAGGGTTGGACAGGAAGAAAGCGAGAGCAGAGCAGTCTTTCATATCTTCTAGTATCACATTTTATATCAGTATCTCTTAGGGATGAATGCACTGCACCTGCATATGGTCTCTCAATGGGTCTGAGGATCACATCCTGATACATAATGGCAGTCAGGGTACCTCTGGCCCTCCAAAGAAATGCCTTCCTACACCATTACTGAGCCATCTCCAAACCGATAATGTTGGAAGAGATAGCAGGCAGTAATGTTTTCCAAAGTGTCTCCAGACTCTGTCAAGTCTGTCACATGTTCAGTGTGAACCTGCTCTCATCCGTGAGCACATGGCACCAATTTGGAATCTTGGTGTTCTCTGGCAAATGCCATTCACCCTGCATGGTGTTGGGCTCTAAGCACAACACCCACATTTGGATGTCGAGGCCTCATATCAGCCTCATGAAGTCTGTTTCTGACAGTTTGAGCAAGCACATGGATGTTAGTGGCCTGCTAGAGGTCATTTTGCAGGGCTCCGGCATTGCTCCTCCTTGCACAAAAGAGGAGGTAGCAGTCATGCTGCTGGGTTGTTGCCCTCCTATGGCTCCCTCTACATCTCCTGGGTGTACTGCCTGTCTACTGGTATCTGCTCCACGCTCTGGACACTGTACTGACAGACATAGTTACTCTTCTTGATCACATTGATGTGCCATCCTGAATGAGCTGTACTACGTGAGCAATTTCTGTGGGTTGTAGACACTGCCTCATACCACTGTACAATACCTATAGGGATGAGAGCAATGACAAAATGCAAAAGTGACCAAAGGAACAGCCAAAAAAGGATGAGAATACAGAAATGGTCTGTGGTCACTGCCTGCAGAACTACTCCTTTATAAATGTTGTCTTGCTAATTGCCTATCTTTTCTACCTGTTGTATGTTCCTTTTGCACAACAGCAGGATATCCAAGAAGTATTGTTTCTCCTTGCGGAGATTGACATGCTAAGCATGCCGAGATGAGGAGACTTAAAGCCGCAATGCTCCTCTGGGAAATATGCAAATTGTCTCTTCAGAGAGGAGACTAGAACTCCAGTGCCACCTATTGGAAGTAGCAATCCTAAAACTCAATGTCAACCCTTTAACAAGCCTTGTTGTTAGGGCCGGCGGAACGCACCAAATAATAAAATAATAGTAAGGTGCGTTCGCAGCCCGGGGTCCACCGTGTAGGGGTGGTAAACTGCTGCTTAGTAATGGCGGAAGTATAAAGCGGTGTACAAAAGGTCACACGTGGGTTAACGTCACCCAGTGTCAACAGAAGCGAACTCTGTTAACTCACAGAGCCGCGCTACCGCAGAACATAAATGCCGGTGCCTGTTTAGCTCACAGAACCCGGCCACAGAGCGCACAGGAAACGGTCACAGAACTCTGCCCTAAGGACACGGATTCAGAGTCCCTCTAGACCTTCTGAGCGCGCGGCGTCGCACCTGCAGAAGCCACTATAGACGCTGACTATGGAGTATCGAGCACGTGCACCGTGTCGTGCCTAGCCACCGGTGGACACTGATGCCTGTCTCAGACTCTGTCCTCCCTACACCTAAGCCTGGGCGCTTAACAGGCTAGGCTGCATAACACATGCATACCAAGGGTAGGGGTTTCCAATGAGTCATTCACCAGAGACATTCATACATGCATACTACACTCACTCCTCATAGTCTGATAATGCAGTCTATACTAGCGCATGGCCGAGCGGCCATGCGAACCTTTTATAGCAGTGTCTTTCCAGGACCTTCCTGACCTTTCTGATGGTCCAATCCGAGCTGGAGAAGGACCGGAGCATGTGACCTCTGATCTCCAATGAGAGATCGTTCCACGGGCATGCTCAGTGGACCGAAAGGAGGACTTAGTCCCTGGAGTAGCTCGCTGCTGACCACCATGCATTGCTATAGCTGGACCAGAGGTGGCAGCAGCAACCAAGCCCACAGAGCTGATCTGAGCAGAGCGCCAGGATCGACGAGTCTGCTGAGCAGGGTCCTCTGTGCCCGAAGGGGAATGGGAGACCACCGAATGCAAGGATCGGGATTCCTGCTGTGCAGCGGCAGGAACCCAACGCCTAACACTTGTCTCATGACTTAGGACAAAAGCCAAACCAGAATATCAATTTGCACACACTTTGTTTCGGGGTACTGTCCCTCATCAGTGCAAAGTGAGAGATCTGGTTTGGCTGTGTGAGAGGTGTCTGACCAATATCCAAGAAGTATCATTTCTCCTTGCGGAAATTGACATTGTTACCATGACTGGTCAGGAGACAAATCTCCAGGAGTGCACCCTCTGGACCGTGGCACCGAGGGGCCCCGGGCGAGCTGCCATGTGGAGCCGACCCCTCTACAGTGATTGTTAGGAGCAGGCCCAGGGGTTAGGGTACCACTATAGCCGATACCGAGAGGGGCGGCTCAGGACAGACTGGAGTAGGAGTGCGGGACTGAAGCGTAGACAGCAGAGTGGGATCACTGGAGACTGGACCGGAGTAGAACTGCAGGACTGAAGCATAGACAACAGGACGGAGCAGGAACACGGGAGGCAGGACTGGAGTAGGACTGTAGGTCTGGAGTGTGGATAGCAGGATGGAGCAGGAACACCGGAGGCAGGACTGGAGTAGGACTGAAGGACTGGAGTGTGGATAGCAGGATGGAGCAGGAACACCGGTGACAGGACTGGAGTATAGATAGCTGGACCCACGGAGCACCGGACTGTGGGGCTACTGCAGGGACAACGGAAGGCAGGACTGTGAGGCTACTGGAGGAATCACTGAAGACAGGACTGCGAGACTGCAGAGAGCACACGAGGAAGCAGGGCCCAGTGTGCTAGCAAACACAATGATCAGGCGCCTCCCTCAGGGAGGAACGGCCTGATATGGCCCTGTCAGGTTTGCCATTGGTCCGTAGGTGCTTCCCGGTCAGGGCATTGCCGGAGCACAATTAACAGGAGGGAGGCGCGGCCGCGGCCTATGGCGCATGCGCATTGCATGCAGAGACCCCGTCGGCCACGAGCCTGTCAGAAGGGACCACCGTGGCTGTCGGGTGGCGGGGGGCTGCGGCATGGGAGCGGAGGCCGGGTGAGTATGCGGAGGCGGCGTGACAGACATGCTAAGGATGCCGAGATGAAGAGACTTAAAGCCGCAATGCTCCTCTGGAAAATAGCATGTCTCAACCATGCAGCCCATTTTTTCTCAAGTGCCTCCTTATTCTACATCTTGAAACAGCCACACCGCTAGTTTTCAGAGAGACCAATATTTCAGCTGATGTTATTTGTGTATTTTTCTTTGCATCTCGAGCAATTTTCCTGGCATTTGTCACTGATCACAGGTGAGGATGTCACCTTTAGTTAGCCATTAAAACCCATTTGTGTCAACTTCTGTGCATGTTATGAGGCCAAAATCACCAGGGTATATAAACTTTTGATCAGGGTCCTTTGGATGTTTTATGTTGTCATTATGATTTAAAAAGAGAAAACGCAGTAATTAGACAATAAATGGCTTCACCCAACCACTAACCATGAGCGAAGAAAAAGTTTTGGTGTTATCACTCATATTCTCTTAAAAAAAAGGCCAAGAAAGCAAAAATTCTGACTGTGGGTAAGTAAACTTTTGAGCACAACTGAATGCAGCTCCTGTTCACAGACAGTGAGCGCTGACATAGACAATCGACTGGGGTTGCGCAAAGCTATTCGCTCACTCTAACGTCCACCCATACCCCCAAGTATTTTTCAGTAAGGCCTCTTTCACACATCAGGTTTTCGCCGTCAGGCGCGATCCGGCGCTTTTGACAGAAACCGGATCCGGCGAAATGCAATGCCGGATCCGGTTTCCCCCCCATTGACTTGCATTTGCGCCGGATCGCGCCGGATGGCCATGCGTTTCATCCGGTTTTCGCCGGATCCGGCAATGTGTCGCGATCCGGCGTCTGGAAAAAACGGTGACTGTAACGTTTTTTGTCTCCGTCGAAAAAGCCGGACACGCCGGATCCGGCGCGTCCGGCTTTTTCACACAATGAAAGCCTATGAGCGCCGCAATGCGCCGGATCCGGCGAAAGCCGGATCCGTCGGCCGGATCCGTTTTTTTGGTCTGAGCATGCTCAGTAGCTCTGCCCACAAGACATATATAAAAGCAAGACAGTTGGACCCACAGCCACACCCAACATGCCACCCAAGACAGCAACCAGGCGCAGGAGAAGGCAGGAGACCACTGCAGCACCATCCGCACCACCACCACCCCAAATGGAGCAGCAAATAGAACATGCTGAGGAGGGGAGGCCAGCAGCAGATGAGAGACGGTAATTATCAAATCCCCCATTCCTCCAAACTAGGGCTATTGAATATCAAGATATTCATTGGCCCTTTGTTTCTCTTTATTCAACAGCCGCCCAAGAGATGCAGCAGCAGCAGCAGCAGCACTGGCTTCACTGGCAGCAGCTGTAACACCACCCACAGCCATGGAGTCTGGCCAGCAAGAGGACAGCACATCTTCTGGGAGCCCTCCCTCGCATCGTCAGCGTTTGACGGTAAGTTTTTATTTCCAAAATCCATCTTCTCTGTAATATATGTCTATTCATTGCCTTTTATTTCAAAACAGGAATCACAAGATGAAGAGGAGCTCCCAGAAGAAGAAGGAAGGGGTGGACAGACACTTGGAGTGGGCTCACAATTCGTAAGTTTTTTGCATCAAACGCAGAAACACAACATCACACTACACACAACACATAGAAAACAATGTTCTGCAGACCACACACAGCAAACAAATGCCTACATCCAAAGACATAACTTTTTTGTTTTCTTCTCTAGTCTTCCCAATCTGGTGCTTGGCCAAGAGGTCCTCGCAGTGCCTCCCAGGGTCGTCGGCGACAGCAACGCGGCGGTCACCAGCGTGTAAGTATAAATATTTTTGCTTTGTTTTTTTGCACTTTTTATTTCATTTCTTTTGTGGAGGCTAATTATGTTATTTTTGTCTTTTTCTTTAACAGCCTTCACAGCGTGCTCCCGACTCTGACGGTGAGGATGGAGGGATTGATGTGGACCGCCTCATCGATCTCGTCAGAGAAAGGGAGCCGCTCTGGAATATGGCTGACCGCCGCCACGCTGACCTGATTGTTACCCGACGACTCTGGGAGGAAATCTGTTCTCTCCTTGTGGGCCGCTGGGAGGACCTCGAAGCTCGGGCCCAGATTAAAGAGCGTAAGTATATACAGTACCGGTTGCTTGATGTAAACCAGTGTTTCCCGAACTCCAGTCCTCGTGGTCCCCACGGATCATGTGTTCAGGATTTCTATTTACTATAGAAATCATGAAAACATGACCCCTGGGGACCATGAGGACTGGAGTTTGGGAAACACTGATGTTGTATACTAACCACTCCTTTCTTGTTTCAGGGAACAGAATTGTGAATCGGTGGCGGTCTGTGAGGGATCGTTTCAAGAAGGAGTTCAATAAAGAGATGCGGGCCCCGAGTGGATCTGGAGGACGCAGGAGCAAGTACAAGTACGCAGAAGCCCTGTCGTTCCTCCGGGAAACAATGGTCACCAGAAGGTAAATATTACACACCACATGTGAAAAAAAATGTTATATGTAAAAAAAATTTTCAGCCAGGGCCATACCATGTCAGTATTTTAATTGTTTTTTTTTCTCTTTATTCCACAGCACGGTGAGCAGCACTCGGGAGCCGGCACGATTGGACCCTTCTGAGGCGATCCCTGAGGAGACCGGCACCGAGGGACACTTCGACCGCCCCGGTACATCTGCACCTTCCCAGCCTTCCCACACATTCGACCCATCTGTCCCATCCACCAGCACAGGAGCATCGTGGCCGCCTACATTACATGAAGCTGCTGGTGAGGAGATCGCTTTCCCTTTACCCCACCCTTCTGCCCCTGCCACCTCTAGTACACCTGCGGGTACTGGGCGGCAGCGGCAGAGGGGTCAGGAAAAGACTTATGCGCCAGAGTTCTTGCATCTGAATGCATCTTTCCAGAACTGTCTCAAAGTCTTGTCAGAGCAAATATCCGCAGGCTATCAGCAGATCAACTCCAGCATTCTGGAGGTGAAGACACTTCTGCAAACCATGCATTCAGAAGCAAGATCTTCGCCAAACCACACCTTTTTCAGGTCTGTTGTGGAGCGCATGGAAACGCTCTCTCCTGCCCAGCAGATGCATGTAATGCATTCATGCCACGCTGCTCTCCAGCAAGTTACCTCCCAACCTCCTCCTCCTCCCACCACAGTAGTTCCTCCACCTGCACCCCCTCCAGCCACTTTCCATCCTCCCCCTCCTATTACATCTACACCCCCTCCAGCCACTTTCCATCCTCCCCCTCCTATTACATCTACACCCCCTCCAGCCACTTTCAATCCTCCCCCTCCTATTACATACCATCCACCTCCAGCCACTTTCCATCCTCCCCCTCCTATTACATACCATCCACCTCCCCAGCACCATCCACCTCCCCAGCACCATCCACCTCCCCAGCACCATCCACCTCCCCAGCACCATCCACCTCCCCAGCACCAGCAACCTCCCCAGCACCAGCAACCTCCCCAGCACCAGCAACCTCACCAGTACCAGCAACCTCCACAGTACCTGCAAACTCCCCAGTACCAGCAACCTCCCCAGTACCAGACATCTCCCCACTTCCAGCAACCTGCCCCGTACCAGACATCTCCCCACTTCCAGCAACCTGCCCCGTACCAGACATCTCCCCACTTCCAGCAACCTGCCCCGTACCAGACATCTCCCCACTTCCAGCAACCTGCCCCGTACCAAACTCCTTCCCCATACAACTTGCCATCAACATCATCTGCTCCTACAGTCCCTGCCCAACCCTCCACTCCACCACCCACCACCTCTTCTGCTTCCCACATGTCCACCCATTCTGTAGTTTTTTCCACACCTTCACCTCTAACTGTTCCTTCCCCACCACGATCCCAGTCCTCTCTCCACACTCCCAGTGTCGAAGTGTCCCGCAGCCCCTACAGCAGTATTTCCACCACACACTACACAGAATTATAATGTGTGTATTTAAATAAAAATGACCAGTTTTATGGTTTCAGTTTTATAGTTTCAAAGTTTTATTAAACAAGTTTATTAAAATTTTAAAAAAGTTTACTAAAAAAAACATTTTTCAATAAAAGTTAAATTATTTTACACTGGTTGTCTGTCATTTCTTTCTGCGGCGAAAAAGGTTAAATACAGGGTATTTAAAAGGTGAAATGGTATTCAAAACTAGGTATATAACTGTGGGTAAATTTTAGCTTTTTGCCACAGTTGTGTTCCTGGTTGTGTTTGAAGCAAAGTATTTCACCTAAAAAGTTGTGTTTATTGTTGGTGATTTCCTAACAATGTACACAACTTTTGTTAAAAGGTGAAATACTTTGCATAAAACACAACCAGGTACACACCTGTGGCCTAAAGCTAAAAATAGAGACCATGACAAGATAGCCAACTTTGGTTGGCAAAGGTATATACTGTTGGTCCAGAAGGTACACAAGTTTGGTTAGGGCACAAATCTTTCACACTCTGTCATCCTGCCAGTGTACTCTGCCTTGAGGTGACATAAAGTATAGTGCAAAATTGTCCCTCATTACTGAAACCGTCACAGAACTTCTAGTGGTAATGTCATGGTAATCTTGCAAGGTGGTTTCTTCAGAGGTGTCCTCAATGGAAATGGGTTCCTTGCAGTTAACAAAATTGTGGAGTACCACGCACGCTTTGATCACCTCGTCCACAGTTTCTGTCTTGAGGTTGATCGCAGTCAATAGGACCCGCCATTTGGCTGTCAGAATACCAAAGGTACATTCAACCATTCTTCTTGCTCTTGTGAGGCGGTAATTAAAAATGCGTTTTGGTCTTGTCAATCCTCTGCTAGAGTACGGTTTCAAAAGGTGTTCTGACAGCTGGAAGGCTTCATCCCCTACACAGACAAATGGCATAGGTGGACCAGATGTTTGCGGCAGCGGTCTAGGTGGTGGGAACTGGAAGGTGTTTCCATACAGTTTACGCCCCATGGCAGACAGTTTGAAAACTTGAGAGTCATTGGAGCGGCCATAGGCCCCAATATCAACCGCAATAAATTTGTATTCCGCGTCAGCGATGGCCATGAGGACAATTGAAAAATATTTCTTGTAATTGAAATATTCCGATCCCGATCCAGCTGGCTTTACAATGCGGATATGTTTCCCGTCCACAGCGCCCAAGCAGTTTGGAAACTGACATATCTGTTGAAACTTGTCAGCAATTTCAATCCACCTCTCTGTTGTGGGCTCTGGTAAAAACTCTTCAGCTAAGGAGTCCCACAGTGCACGGCATGTGTACTTCACAATTCCAGATATGGTGGAAATCCCGAGTCTGTACTGGAAATGCAGTGACGAAAGGGATTCTCCAGTTGCAAGAAATCTGTGGGGAATTAAAAAACAATAAATTAGTTTTAAATCACAGCATTACATACCAAAACTGACCTATAACACTTGGAGATACAAATTACCACCAACAAGATTGCAGTGAAAGTGTGCTCTGATGCGATCATATCCAATAAATGTGGCTTACCTTAAAGTCACCATCAGACGCTCTGCGGGTGAAACAGAGAAGCGGCAATAGGTGTCCGCTTTTCTTATGAGGTGTGCAATGCGCTCCACCAAGTAATCAAAATTCTCCATTTTCATCCTAACATATCCAAAAAATTTATCCGGGTTTCGTCGAAGGTCCATGCATAGTGTAGAATAGACCCCACGCGTCATTCTCTTGGCTGTGATGGGGTGGATCCACAAACGTTGTCTACGATGCCTGATGCGCTGCTGTCTCGCTCTCTCCTTCTCCAGAACAATCACCCTCAAACGATTCGCCTCCGCTGTAAAATCCACCAAATTCTTCAAAATATTTCCAATCACAACATCCATCTTCGCCAGTAACTTGCTCTTCTCTCCAACCTGCACTTTCTCCTCTACAACCTGTCAAAGAAGGGCTGTAGGAACACGCTATATATAGTTTTCCAGTAGCCAATCCCGTTCGGAAGGCCACAAGGGTCAATTTTAAAAACCGGATCCGGCGTAATCCGTCGAAAAAACGGATAGAAAAACGGATGAACCGGATGAGACGGATCCGGTTTTGTCTGTCCAGAAACATTTGCCGGATCCGGCGTTCCGGCACGACGCCGGATCGCGCCTGACGCCGAAAACCTGATGTGTGAAAGTAGCCTAACAGTTTTACCCAGTCTTTTAACATTTAGGGAATGATTATATATTAATTTCCTCTGCACAGCTGCATGACCTTACATTTATCTACATTTCACTTCAATTGACTTTTCTCAGCCCAAGCGTCCAGCTTGCATAAATTCCTCAGTAATGTTAAATATCCTTCTCTCCATTGATTACCTTGCAAATATTGAAATACTACTCTGCTTGCACGCTACAAGATCATTACTAAATATATTAAATGTAGAGGGTCCAATACTGACCCCTGTAATTCCCCATCAGATTATTTTCACAGGACCAACCCTTCTTGAACTCATGTTCTTGTGGGGTCATGAGTAGATCTGAGCTAATTTTTTGACGTTTGAAATCTCCAAATTTCTTGAATTTTCCCCCAAAATTTTATTCACGTCAAATAAACTTGTGCAAAATTCAATACTGGAATGATTGTAATTGCTCTAAAAATACATGTGTACAATTGAAGGAGACAGAGGCTCTACGGACCACAAGAGCTCACGTTTTAGAGGTGAGAAGGACTCTGATGAACACAAGAGCTTGCACTTTAAAGGCAAAAGAGAGAGAAAGGACCAAGCTGATCAGTGTCTCTGGATATAGAAAATGACCCTGCCATAAAAATTTGTGCTTGGCTGGTAATCAGTGATTTCAGATGGCCTGTCATGGGGTTACCACGACAAAGAGGAGACAGAATACTACAGCGTCAGATTTCTCCTGCTCCTGCACTAATTAGAAGCACTTCACTTTCTTATTAAATGGTGTAAATTTCTTTTGGTAATACAGGGGTTAATCGGCCATATTGAGAGCTCTGGGAGCAGGGCTCTCAGCTGAGCATGTGTAGCCACTCCTTTCCCCTAAATATTCTGGGTGCTGACTTGCACACATCGTCAGAGTAGCTTTTGCTGCATGGCTCAGAGGATAGAAGTTAGTGGTTATATGTAGAGACGAGTGAACATGTTCAGGTCCCTCCTTATACGGCAAGCTATAGCGCTTACCAAATAAGCTGCAGAGAGAACCCGGCTACCTGGATTGCTCCTGCTGATAAGCTGTCCGGCGCCGCAGCTGAATGTGTCACGGCTGTTTCACTGTCACAACACATGCTTGAAGAACCTTTTTGTTTGGCTCTCCATGCATGTGTTGTGACCAGTGGCGTAGCGTGAGGTGGGCGGGGGGGCGGTCCGCCCCAGGCGGCACATGTGGGGGCGGCGCAGCAGCAGCAATTTCTCTCTGTGGGAGAAGCGCGGAGGCAGTGAGGCACAGTGCAGTGCAGCGGCGGGCAGGGAGCAATCACAGCAGCTCCGCTGCCTGCAAGCGGGAATAGCAGAACCCGAGCTGCAAGGGTCCGTCCTGCTTCCTGCCCGGTGGCCGCGCTTCCTGTCTGGAGGCCGCGCTTCCTGTTTGACACAGAAGCGCCGCTGAATGACATCATCATTCAGCGGCCGCTGCTGTGTGAGCGAGGAAGAGCGGGCGATGCTGCAGACAGGTGAGAGGGGAGAGGTGGTGTCTGTGTGTATGTCTGTCTGTCTGTGTGTATGTGTGTGTGTGTCTGTATGTATGTCTGTGTGTGTGTATGTCTGTCTGTGTGTGTGTGTGTCTGTGTGTGTGTAGGTTAGCCTGGCCCTGGAGGAGATGGGGACATGAGAAGACTGTGATGGGGAGAGAGAAGGCCATAATGCCTGGGCCTGGGGTGATGGGAGAAGGCCATGAGGGGGTAATGGGAGAAGGCCATGATGGGGGTGATGCAGAGAAGGCAATGATAGGAGTGATGGAGCAAGCAATGATGGGAGTGATGGGGAGAAGGCAGTGATGGGGTGAAGGAGAAGGCAATGATGGGAGTGATGGAGCAGGCAATGATGGGGGTGATGGAGCAGACAATGATGGGAGTGATGGGGTGATGGAGCAGGCAATGATGGGAGTCATGGGGAGAAGGCAGTGATGGGGTGATGGAGAAGGCAATGATGGGAGTGATGGGGAGAAGACAATGATGGGGTGATGGAGAAGGCAATGATGGGAGTGATGGGGAGAAGACAATGATGGGGTGACGGAGCAGGCAATGATGGGAGTGATGGGGAGAAGGCAGTGATGGGGTGAAGGAGAAGGCAATGATGGGAGTGATGGAGCAGGCAATGATGGGGGTGATGGAGCAGACAATGGTGGGAGTGATGGGGTGATGGAGCAGGCAATGATGGGAGTGATGGGGTGATGGAGAAGGCAATGATGGGAGTGATGGGGAGAAGACAATGATGGGGGTGATGGAGCAGGCAATGATGGGAGTGATGGGGAGAAGACAATGATGGGGTGATGGAGCAGGCAATGATGGGAGTGATGGGGAGAAGGCAGTGATAGGGTGAAGGAGAAGGCAATGATGGGGAGAAGGCAAGGGTGGGGGTGATGGGGAGAAGGCAATGATGGGGGTGATGGAGAGGGCAATGATGGGGTGGTGGGGGAAAAATAAATGATGATGGGGTGGTGGGGGAGAATGCAATGACAGTGGTGGTGGAAAGGGCAATAAATGGGGGTGGTGGAGGAGGAGGAAATGATGGAGGTGGTGGAATGGGCAATGATGGGAGTGGTGGGGGAGAAAGCAAAGATAGTGGTGGGGGAGAAGAAAATGATGGAGGTGGTGAAGAGGGCAATGATGGGGTGAGGGAGAGGACAATAATGGGATGTGAGGGGAGGAGGACAATGAGGGGTGTGGGGGATTGGGATGGGAGGAAGGGGGACTTATAATGGCCTTAGGAACAGGGGGAGGTGGAGGAAGACATTATCGTTTATTATGTCTAACACAGTCCCTTAGTATATAGTGTACTCACTAATTCTGTATAACACCATCCTTAGTTACATAGTTTCCTCTTTTATTATGTATAACACCATCCCTTATTACGTACCATCCTCTCTAGTTATATATGATGCCGTCCCTTATTATATAGCTTCCTCTGCTGTTATGTATAGTGCTGTCTCTTACATAGTGTATTCTTGTTAATTTTGTTATTTACAGCGCCCTCTTTTATTACATAGTCCCCTCTCTTTTTAGATATAAAATGACTGCTGATCGAGGAGCCGGTGACCAAACTACCAGTACATCAGCTCCTCCATTAGAAAGGAAGCTTTCCCATGCTCCATCAGCCATCATTGCATTATACAGCTAACAAGACAGGACGGTATGTAATAAATAACAGGGCTCTATATTATCCAATATGTAAGGTCTGTCACATTATTAAAAATTATTATTAAAAAGCCATTAGGTCTTCATCCAGCATCATCAAGCTAATACATACAGTACATATATATAGAGAACTGCAAGAAGATGAAAGTCTAGAAATAATAACAGCAGAGTTAGTAGCAGACTAAAAATTAGATCTTTGAGTGTAGTGTGGGCTCTTTGGATGCTTCCGGATTATCAACGACCAAAGGGGCGGCAAATTTTTCGACCGCCCCGGGCGTCACAAACAGTAGCTACGCCACTGGTTGTGACAGTGAAGCAGACGCGAAACATGCAGCTGTGGCACTGGATAGCTGATCAGTAGGAGCGATCCAGGTAGCCGGGTTCCCTCTGCAGCTTATTTGGTAAGCACTAGAGTTGAGCGAAACGGGTCGGTCAAATTCAAAAATCGCTGACTTTCGCCACAGTCGGGTTTCATGAAACGAAACCCGACCATAGCGTGAGGTCGGCTATGTAGTCGCCTATCCGCGCGCTAAAGTCGCGTTTCAAATGATGCTTCCAGCCCCTTTTTGCAGCCAATGATGGAGGACGCACACTGTGGACAATGCAATGACATGGGCAGCGGCCACCACCATCTTAGTGAAGGGCATTGAAGTGATTGGCTGGCTTTGTGTGGCATCACAGGGGCTACAAAAAGGCCGTGACCGCCGACCGCCATCTTTCTTCTGCCGATCTTAGAACAAGGAGAGGTGCTGCTTTTGATTCTGAATAGGGAGAGCGTTAGGCAGGGGAGAAGAAAAAAAAATCTGCTTCTGCTGATAGCGCTTTTCACTGTACAGTTAGTGTGCAGTGAAAGTGGAGGATTTTAGTTGTGTGCAGCAGCGCTGGTGGTGATTAGGCTGCCTTTTAAAGCTACCTGATAGCTGCATTGATGTGTGTGTGGCGCCCCCAGGAGTACGGTCGCCACACTGGCTTTGCCCTCCTCCAGGGGAGGGTAATGCCAGGCTTGGAGGCAATGATGGGTCTCTCTCACAGTCAATCCATGCATACAACACAGTTCCCCTCCTGACCAGCAGGGGGAGCTCTGACCCAGGATTGAGGGGAGGAGTGATCCCTGAGGGCCAGGAGGAAGTAAGTTCAGTTAGTCTGCAGATGGTGAAGTGTGCAGGCGGGGAATGCGAAGCTGGAGGTTGAGCTGCAGCTGGCGAGCTCCCTCAGCTTGAGAGCGCACAGAACTGGAGTCGGGTCTCCACGGTGGTACGGGTACTAACGGCCCTGCCACAGATACCCAAGGAGTAGGAGGCTGTAGATGCCCTGCTCCCCTAGAAGACTTGAGGCACAACAGCAAAACGAATAGAGAGTCGGGGATTCGGAGAGTGAGACGAGTCCCAGAGAGAGAGGCTACAGCTGTCTGCCGTGCAAGTGGAAGTCTAGGAACATTTGACAGGAGGAACTACAGAGTAACTAAGGACTGGAGTGCCTCACACACACAGCGCTTTTAGGGAGACTGCACAGCCCGTCTGAGAGAAAGAATCCCTGAGTTGCTTCCAGGCTAGCCTGCTCCAATACCATCTGTGATCAGGACCCTGGACTGCAGTTACCAAGTAAAGGTACAGAAATTGCACCCCGCTGTGTTGCGTCTGCTTCCTAACCTGTCGGCACTGCTACATCCCTGTGCCCATCACTTATACACTGCCCTGGGGTTACAGCTTCACCTGTGGGGAGCTACACCATCTAAGCTGCGACACACCATCAGCCCCAGAGGATCTGCACGCAGCGTTGGCTAACACCTCACTTGCCAAATACCACGGGTGGCGTCAAAAACTTTATATTACAACCAAACACCACCGCCATTGATATTGGGGCCCAGGGCCACGGAACGGGTCACCGCTGCTGTGACACATCATCCCCCTGACACCAGCCCGGTACTGAGTACCCCACAGCCCTGGGTGAAGCCAGCGGGGGCGACCCATGTGCAACTGCTGTTCAAACTGCTTTTTTCAAAGCACTCCAACTTTTATTATTTTGTTCTGTTCAGTTACCGAGCATTAATTTTTTCACACACCGTATAGCGGTGTACGCTCCTCACACTACCGTGTACCGGCTGGTATCACGGACAAATAGAAGCTATCTGTATGTGACTCTGGAAAAAAAAACGAGTAGATTTTCCATTTTTTCAGACCTGCACCGTATAGAGCTGTCGGTTTTTCAAGCAGTGAAGCTATCTGTGTGTGACTCTGGAAAAAAAAGCCGACGAGATTTTCCATTTTTCCAGACCTACACCGTATAGAGCTGTCGGCTTTTCAAACAGTTTAGTATATCTGCTGTTTGATTACGGTCCAAACTATACAGAGACAGCGTGTGTCACTCCGTATAAACATAGCCTGAGATTTACAATTTTCCATACAGACACCGTATAGCGGTGTACGCTCCTCACACACTACCGTGTACCAGCTGGTATCATTACAGTCACATCTATACAGAGTCAGCGCGTGTGTGTGACACTCTGTAAATACATATACAGAGATTGTTAGTTAAACAAAAAAACATATCCAGCTGTACACTTCTGATACAGTACCGTATATCTGCTTGTTGTATTACGGTCAAATACATACTGTGAGAGTGTCTGTGACTAACAAAAAATATACGTAGATTTAATTTTTTTAATACACCTTACACAGCTGGATGCTTCTCATACAGTACCATCTCTCTGCTGGTATTTTGGGTACATTTTCCCAAACATGAGGAAGTATGATGGAAGAGGCCGTGGACGTGGGCAGGGGTGCGCCGCTGGTACTGATGGTGGTCGTGCATCGGCTGGTTCTGGCAAAAGCACAACAGCAGCTAAGGCAGGAGGTGTTGAGCCTGCATCATCATCTGGCCCAAGAAGGCCTGTAAGGTTCCCTTTTCTTGGAGTAGGAAAACCGCTTTTAAAGCCAAAGCATCAGGAACAGGTTTTGGCGTACATTGCCGAAGCAGCCACCAGCTCTATTGCCTCCTCTTCTGAACCTTCCAAACCTGCAAGCACGGAGTAGTCAGTGCAGGGTTCTGATCAGGAAAAACACCTTTCCTTGTGTCCTTCACCCCCACCAAAAGTGAAGGATGCGGCAGCCAACACTTCAGATTACTCTATGGAGCTCTTTTCACATACCATGCCTGGGTTATCCAATCAAATCCTGAATTCCCCAGTCCAAGATGAATCTGATATGGAGTGCACTGATGCACAGCCACTGCTAGATGATTCTGCTGGTACATTGACCCAGTGCACTACATTGCCCTCGCTGTCCAATGAGCCAGAATCTGACACAGATGAAGCTCAGGTTCCCCTTCCCGCATACTACACCACCTTACACGGTGAAACAGAGGAAGGTAAAGAGGAAGGTACAGATGACTTTGAAGAGGAGGTGATGGATGATCCAGTTCTTGACCCGGATTGGCATCCATTGGGGGAGGAGAGTGGCGCTGGCAATAGTTCAGATAAGGAGAAGGATCCGCAGCAGGCATTGACATTGCAGCAGCGGTTATCTGGCAGGCCCGTAGCTGTCCAAAAACGAGGACCAAAAAATAAAAGAATTGCAGGACAGCTTGGCCAGATGGTCAAGTTAGCAGAGCGTGCAAGGCCAGAAAATGTCTACCATAGTAGGAAGAGTGCAGTGTGGCACTTCTTTGTCCAAAATCCTACTGATGAGGCAAAGGTTACCTGTAAGAAGTGCGGAAGGACCTTTAGCCGAGATAAACAACTCATAAATTTGAATACCAGTTGCATGCTTAGACATTTAACCAACATGCACTTGCAAGCGTGGATCGACTGCAAAACGTCAGGTAGCACATGTGCACCTGCTCCGACTGAAGGTAGCCAGCAGCGCTCCATCACTTCCCCCACTGTAACACCACTGCCACCGTTAAGCACACCACCACCACTAAATGTTGAGGTGTCGTTGCAAGGCCAAAGCACTCAGGGAATCACAATGGTTTTGCAACACAACACTGAATCTAGGCCATCACCACCAATACCATCACCAACGCCCTCTCACTTCATCCGGACCACCGCTAGTTCCCCCATATTCAACTCTCCAGTACAGATCACCCTACCAGACACTCTGAGTAGGACAACAAAGTACTCATCCTCTCATCCGCGTACACTGTGTTTGAACGCCTACATTGCCAAACTAATCTCATTAGAGATGATGCCCTACCGTTTGGTTGAAAGCGAAGTTTTCTGTGAGCTCATGGTCTGCGCTGTCCCACGCTATGACCTACCCAGTCGGCACTTCTTTTCTCGAAAAGTCATCCCAGCCCTCCACCTGCATGTGAAAGACCGCATTGTCCATTCACTCAAGCAATCAGTGAGTGGAAAGGTGCACCTCACAACAGATGCATGGTCCAGTAGGCATGGCCAGGACCGTTATGTGTCCATCACTGCACACTGGGTTAATGTGGTGGATGCAGGCTATACAGGGCACAGCGGCAGTGGAACAGTGCTGCCTAGCCCACGGTATAGAAAACAGTTGCCTGTAGGCTTTCGAGCCTCCTCCTCCTCCTCGATAAGCGAAAGCTCGTCCACAGAGCGCAGTTGCACAAGCGCTCCATTGACACCTTGAACATTGGCCCACATGTGCGATTATGCCTTGCGGATCCTAAAAAGGGACCCCAGCATTGCCAAAATGATGAAGGATGATGACTACTGGCTGGCCAGCATCCTCGATCCACGCTTCAAAGGCAAATTACACAACATCATGCCACAGGATAATCTAGAGATAATATTGGCTAGCAAACAAGCAGCTCTGGTAAACCAATTGTTTGAGGCTTTTCAAGGACACAGCAGCGGTGCTGATTTTTCTCACGAGCCATAGTGGGCACAATGGAAGAGGTGTTCGTGGTGCACACACCCGAAGTGGCATTGGAGACAAGGGTTTCATGACCATGTTGTGGACTGATTTCTCAAGTACCGCTCACACGACTGCTAATTCTGCATCGATTAAAAGTGACAGGAGACAGCAGTTGGCAACTATGGTTACAAACTACTTGTCCTCCCATATCGATGTTCTCCCTCACCGGTCATTCCCATTTGACTATTGGACCAGTAAACTTGACACCTGGCCTGAATTGGCACAATATGCCTTACATGAGCTCACTTGCCCTGCTGCTAGTGTGTTATCTGAAAGAGTCTTCAGTGCTGCTGGATCAATCCTGACTGAAAAAAGGACCCATCTGTCGACCCAAAATGTTGATGATCTAACCTTCATTAAAATGAACCATGCATGGGTTTCCAAGGATTTTGTCCCACCTTCCCCTGATGACACCTAGATTTCCAGAAAACTGCCTCGCTTTTGTTCTCCACGTCCTCTGACTTACACAATTCCGTCCTTTACAGCTGCTAAATGTCCATACTACATATCAACATATGCCATTTTTTAAACCTCCCTAACTGGGCTGCCCACCCCCCCCCAAGGTCTGGGGTCAACACCTGGTGCACCCGGGCAAGTGTCATTGCTCTGAACAGGTGGATGGGCCCACTGATGGCCGACTGCACTGGCACAGGGCCCCTCATAGTACAACACAGTGTCTCTGACGGTTGGGGGGGCCCACTCGCCATCAGACACACCAGCGTACTATGAGGGGCCCTGTGCCAGTACCGTTGCCCATGAGTGTGCCCCCCCCTGCTTGGTCATTGCCAAAGCACTTGCAAGTTGCAATACTCACCTCTCTGTGCTAGACCGCTGTGTAGTCTGGGCAGTTAAGTCCTTCACAGGGACAGCCAATAGAAATTTGGTGTATTGATCAATGATGGTTAAGATGTAGCTATGGCCTGTCCTGCTGGCCTCTACCTTCAGATGATCAATGGCTACCATTTGTAATGAACATCAACTTACAAGCGGATGCAGTGGTGCTTTATGATCACCTTTCACTGTTGTGATAGTCACAAATGTGTGACATTCCTGCCACCATTTTTCAATGCCTCCTCTCATGCCAATCCAATAGCATCGCCTACGGCCTGTGGCTTCTGTCTTTTGCCCACCAAAATGCCCAGACACATCATGATAGGCAGTCAGGACCATGTCTACATCTTTCCCTGTGATCACAATTTGATCGAGACGAGTAACGGTGATGTGATCCACGCTACTGCGATAAAGCTATCATTTCTTCACAAAGAACCGTTTTCGCAGTCTCCACAGACACAGTAATTGAGGGTCTGCATTGCCTCTGCAACATCTACCGTGAGGTTTTCCCGCGATGAGTAATTCCCAAATTTCTGCAAACACTCAACTTTCCGTCTGTACTTGTATCCATGTAGTTTCCAGTAGCGGAGAGTCTGGACTGGCTTACTGAAATTGAAATATATACGTATGATTTAAAAGTACCACAACACTGTATACTGGTGTACGCCTCGAATACCTTTCCCTTTTTCTACTTTTTAAATTCTGGTGTAATACATAGTGAGCCTCTGAGTGTCTGTGTCTGACTCCGGAAGAGTGGACGGAAATTTACAATTACCCCTAAACTGGATACACCTGGTATGTGCTGATACAGTACCTTTGTTCAAAATTTTTTATTAAGGTATCAACCATAGTGAGTGAGCGTGTGTGGTTTCCGCCTTCTATATAGACAGTGAATCGAAGATACCAATTTTTACTCTATACTCAATACAGCTTGTATCTTGTTATACAGTACCTTTGGTCGACATTTAGTGTTACGGTCACATCCATACTGAGTAAGCGTCTGAGAGTGACTACGGGACTATGTATACGGAGATTTTAATTCTACCCTATAATATATATACTTGCTATTTTGTTATCCAGTACCTTTTTAACAACATTTTTTATTATGGTCAAACCCAGACTGAGTGAGCGTGTGAGGGTGACTCCGGAAATATATACGCAGATTTCAAATTTGGCCAACACTGATTACAGCAGTGCGCTTCTGATACAGTAGGCTTTTTTGCTATTTAGATTCAGGTGTAATCCATATTGAGCCTGTGAACGTCTGTCTGTTACTTCGGAAATATATTTGGAGATTTAATATTACCCCAACACTGTATACAGCTGTATGCTTGTGTTACATTACCCATTTACAGCTTTTCATATTCTTGTGTAATCCATACTGGACCTGAGAGCATTTGTGTCTGCCCCTTGAAATATATACGGAGATTCAGAATGTTTACACTATACTATATATACCTTGTATCTGGTGATACTGAACCCGTTTTCAACGTTTTATTTTATTGTGTAATCCATACTGAGCCTGTGAGCGTCTGTGTATGACTCATGAAATATATACGGAGATTTACTGTTATCCCTAGACTGTATAGAGCTGTACGCTTCTGATACAGTACCATATATCTGCTGGTATTTTGGGTCCATTTTTCAAAACATGAGGAAGTATGGTGGAAGAGGACGCGGATGTGAGGGGCCACCTGTTAGTGATGGTGGTGGTGGCGATCTGCTGGTAGTGCCAAAAACACAATAGCAGCTAGGGCAGGAGGTGTTGAGCCTGCGTCATGGTGTAGCTCCGGAAGGCCTGTAAGGCTCCCTTTTCTGGGAGTAGGTAGACTGCTTTTAAAGCCGGAGCATCAGGAACTGGTGTTGCCTTACATTGCTAAAACAGCCTCCAGCTCTATCGCCTACTCTTCTGAAGTTTAAAAAAATACAAGCACTGAGTCGTCAGTGCAGGCTTCTGGTCAGGAGCAACCCCTTTCCTTGTGTCCTTCACCCACATCAAAAGTGAAGGATGCGGCAGCACACACTTAAGATAACTCCATGGAGCTCTTTTCACATACCATGCCTCGGTTCATTAAAAATGGGGCCCATCATATACTGGAGCATTCCAAATGGGGGACATCAGACACTGGAGCAGCATTTACGGGGCCCATTATACACTGGAGCATTAGAAATGGAGCTACTATATATGGAGCATTATTAGGATCCATCATACACTGGAGCATCATCCATGAGGCCCATCAGATACTGGAGCATTCCAAATGGGGGACATCAGACACTGGAGCAGCATTTACAGGGCCCATTATACACTGGAGCATTAGAAATGGAGCCCACTATATATGGAGCATTATTAGGGCCCATCATACACTGGAGCATCGTCCATAGGGACCATCATATACTGTAGCATTATGTGGAGCTCATCATATACTGTATGGAACATTATATGTGACCAATAATTCTGTATGGAGAAATATATGGGGCTCATTATTCTGTATGGCGCACTATGCGGGGGCCATAATACTGTCTGGAGTTATATACTGTCCTTTTTTTGTGCTATTGTAGAATTTAAAATAGATCAGTCATGTCATGTAAGCATTGAAGTATTTTCATTGTACTATACCTATATTTCTGTGCCATATCAGTAGCGCTGTACCACCGAGCTATACATTTTAATTTTCACGTCATCGGGGATGTCACGGCATTGTAAAACAGCACTAATTTCATCATCAAGGAGACTAATAACACTCTCATGCGTATGATATCTGTAGTAGGGAGTCTTAGTTTAACTAGATCCTGTTTGGGGACTAGATACATTTCCTTTGTATGCTCCATTATTTGCCCATGAGCAGACTTGTTATTATTGGTATTGCAAAACCTAAAAGAGGTCCTATAAACCCGCCGGTCTGCTTTAGTAGCTGCTTCATTTTCTTTATGGGCTGTGACCTATCAGTCAGGGTTCTTATAGCTTTTTGCCACTTCTTTAGTATGCCTTTTTTGTCGTTCTTTCAGCGGAATCCGACCTTTTAAGATGTTTAAAGCAATTTCACCTTTGGCTGTAATTAAATCGTTGCTTGCATTGTGCAGAATAGATTTTCTGACAGCGGGTGTTGCTTTCAACAGGGTTTTTAAGAGAGCCCAGTTACGATGGATTCTCTCAGGCATCTTTACATCCAAGCACACAGCGTAGAATGTCTGACATCACGTAAAATTCACTTTTTAGAAGTGTCTTTCTTTTGAACATAGACAACTGGTAATGCTGGTGGAAACCACCCTGTCCTTAAGCAAAGATCCTCTATAAATCTCTCAAACCTACCAGCAAATACCCATAAGGCTCCTGTGTAGCATCTTCAAAAGCTTCTAGGAAAAATGTGTTTTTCTGGGATACTTCTGACGAGCTAGAGTTAAAATTTGTAATTTATCTCGTGGATTATTAAACAGCACCATGTACTTTGTGTTTAAATTTATTGTGCGACTTTTCTTACCCTGGCAAAATATGTTTTGTGCCAGGTTGAAAATGCTGAGATTTCTGTGATGCACGTGCTTGGTAAATAACTTTTCTATCTCACAGTTTCCGCTGGCACTCTCCATGAGATCATCAACAATAGTCAAGTTCACCTTGTTTGGAGGGAATAAATCGTCATCTATGAATGTATTTGGCAGAACTTCTACAAATCTGGTGTTGGGAAAAGAGAGAGAGATTTCATCATATAGTTTTATGTTATGAATGAGTCACCGTAGGAGGCAAAAACAGAAATACTAGCTAAGTCCAGAAAACCAGAGAAGTTGGCAGCTATCGGATTGCAGACCCCTGAACCTATCACAAACAACTAGCAGTAGCCGTGGGGGGATCCTACGGTGCCATAGACCCCTAGATCACAGCCGTAGAACTAAATAGCCTAAAGACAGAAAGGGAAAACTAAACTTCCCCAGAGCAGACCCCAAAGCAATAGGCAGCCCCCAACATATAATGACGGTGAAGCAAGATGAAAAAACACTCACACAGATAGAAAGATAGGCTGAGCAAATGATGGGGCCCAAGCTAACTAAATAGGACAGGATAGAAAAGCTGCTGTCTGCAATCCGCCAAAACCCTATCAAAACAAGAGCCAACAGGGCGATAGGGAAAAAATCCCTGAAGACGCTAGGCTTCAAAAAGACTATATCAGTACTCAGGTATTTTCTGAAGACAGAGCAAAAAGGAATTCAGCTCACCCCAGCAAGGAATGGCAGAAATCCAGAAAAACAAGGCAAAACAAAACCAAAACACAAATGCAAAAAGCAGAGCAGAAAACTTAGCTTTTGAGGAGCAGGAATCAGACTGGTCTCCTAGAATCCCTCAGAGAGATCACCAGCAAGGCAGAAGGGCATCGGCTGCCTTATATCCAGTCAGCAATTCCCGTCACCCAGTCATCATCATTCAGCTCAGGTGCTTGGTAATCAGCCTCACTACCTTCCTTCACCAGAAGAGGGAGTTTATCAGACCTCAATGGTGAAGGGGAAAATGAACTCACAACAGTTTAACCAGCATGAATAAAACCAAACAATATTATTGGGCTTGTAAGAAAAATGAGTTTCACTATTATATAGTAGTTGCTTTACAAAATAGCTCTTTCCAGAATTAGACGGTCCTGCTAGAATGCACGAGAATGGGTGTTGTAGTCACGGATCCATCAAATACACCGCTAATAGCCAAATGGCAAGGTGGTGAAATCGTCAAATAGCTGCCGCTTTGTGCAAAAGCACTTTTGTGTTTTGCTTAACGGCCGTGTTTCGATGTTCCAGTACTTTTTACTTCTCACACTGCCCGGCTGCTGTACGACAATATGCTTCTGCTTTTCTCTGTCAGAATTACGCGGGTAGTCCAGAACTAGATCTTTCAGACTGCTAAAATTAATAATTGAGTGTTACCGACATTTAGTGTTATTCCCTTAACTGTTAAGACCGTTTCACCAGTGTTGAGTTTGTATCTGTAAGTTTTGGGGCCCGCAGATACAAATTCTGTGATGTGGGTGCCATCACGTATTTCACTGGTCAATTCCCCCAGGTAATCACCTAAAGGCGGCTGCCATGCACCTTCCCTATGCGCCAAAATAACTGAATCTGTGTCGTGATAAAGGCACCTCTCCTGCAACCGGTCCAGCAGCAAAATAGAGCTGTTGTAAAACACGCTATAAAAATGTTTTGTGTTTTTGTTGACGGTGTGGTGCCTGTTGCATATTTCCAGTTAATGGTTGAGGTCTCATCATTAAGGAAATGTAACATCGAAATGTCATAGTAAGGTAGGAACAAATACTTAAAAATTACCTTTTCTTGGTTCCATCAGTGCACCAGCTATCATAACCCAAGGCCTCCAGCTTATCCCTTAGATGTAATTTAATGTAGGGGCAAAACAGATCATCAGTGGTGTTAGGAAAATGCCATATTTCATAGAGGTGTGCGAGCCAATACCCTTTTTCTCCCGCCATCCCGAGCTCTGTAGTGCACCAGGAGCCTGTGAGCATGCGTTTTTCATCACTATGGGAATAAATATCTGTCTGTGAATTTACAGCGAATGTGTAGCAAAGGGAAAACAGTAATTTTTTGTTGAGTTTTACCTGTAGAACAGGAAAAAATAAATCTCTCAGTGGATAGATCTTGACTTTAACAATGCCGAAGTATTTTTTAATGAATCCAAAATTGTCGTAGATGATGTCTGGGTGGCCTACAGGGTATGTTTTAGTTTTGTTTACAAAGGGGTACAGACTGATGAAATCATAATAATGTAAAGTTTCACCATCTTCCAGATGGTGATACAGCTTAATGGCATTAGTTCGGCCCCCATAAAGCGCATCACGGGGTCTAAAGGAACTGGAAATTCCATTTGGAGGAGAAATGTTCGAAGTTTAGATTCATTGTCAACCATTTCATTCCACTCATGATCCCAGAGCACTCTTACTGTGTACCCCGCAGCACTACAAGTAAAGCTTTTTAGCTAAAAAGGCATAATATAATTGGCCGTAGGAAGTGTTTGTGACTTCGTGTCATTTTCATTATAGCACAAGGGGCACCCGTGGTAAAAAAAATACCCCTGAAATTCAAAGGCTATGTGTTGGCTGTTAACACAGGCATAGCCATCTAGAAAATATTTCCCGATTTGTTTTTCACCTTCTATCAAAGCATGATGAATGTCGATGTTCTCGGAGTGCACTACATAGATGAGCCATTGAATAGCGGGTGACGAGTAGCGTTTTTTTGCTTTGTGATAATTATCATCAGGCAAAAGGCGATGGTCTTTTTTTGAAGAAATTTAAACCGGTACATTGTCATACATACCGAGGCCAGGGTGATGAGCTGAAAAGGATAAACACATCTGCTCACTACAATCATTTGCTTTTGAGGTTTAGAGTATTTTTTAGTCCCAGCAGAAAAGCAAACAGATGAACGGCAAACTAGGGCAGACAAATCACCACATTAACAGACGGAGCTATTTATCTGAAGTATTGCGGTAAGCAGTTCAGCCAAAAAACGGAGGAGCTTGCATGAACAAACATGAATCATTCAATGTATAGTCGAAGAAGAAAAAATGCAGCACTCACCAGTTGAACTGAAAAACCGTGCGTCTTTTATTTCACATAAATTCCATCGACAGGTTTATGGACATGCAGGACACTAGAGGAATGCTGGGGGAGGGAGGTGCCAGACAACGGCCGTTTTGCAATTACTCACTTCTACGGGTCCAGGTTCAGTTCAACTGGTGAGTGCTGCATTTTTACAGTATTTTTTAACATTTTTCTGTGTCATATCCATAATACGCTCTCTATAGAACTCGTAGGAGCGTATCAAAATTTCAACATTCTGCTTGCGTAAGATTTTAGCTCAGACTTGAAGTCAAAAACTGTTTCTGTCTCTCATACCACTCCATGAACTCTACCTTCTCACCAGATGACAATTACTCTGCCCCATAATTTTTTTTTCAACAGGTATGGGGCCTACATAGTCTTTGTTTTCTCTGGTATTAAAAAAGTATGGAAAATGGCCTTTGCTGCCTGAAAAAAAAAACATTTAGAGAGTCTATGAACCTTATAGCCAAATCGGGCTGTGTCACACACAAGAGACGATAGCCTTGGGTTACCAACTTCACCTGTAGTTTTCAAAAATCAGTTCCTTAACAATAAAGCTAGAATTGTAGCATCCTGCATTGTGGGCTATAAATTTGGAAAACTGAAAATTTCCCACTGGCAAAGAACTGTACAAAGTTGCGAGTACAGTCATCACCTTCAAAATCGTGGCATACAGGGCAGTGCAGACCATTAAATTTATGCTCAGTCTCACTATTTCTGAACACAAAATGGTTGTATTCATCACAAAATGTTTTAAGCCTGCAGAATGCTTGAAAATCTAAGCACTCGCTCGAGCGACAATACTCCCGGCAAATAGGGCTTCAGGGTTTTAGTGCGCCAGTGCTTTCTACACAATTCTGTCTTTGACAGGCTTTACAAAAATACTGGCAGGAATGGTTGTTCTTGTAACACTGGCGGTCACAAAAGTAAGATGCACCGATAAAACTCTTCATATTTTTAATACGGTAGTAGTGGTTATCATCCAACAATATGAACACGGTTTTAGCATTAGCTGTATTACGGGTCTGAAAGTAACGCCAATCACCCTCCTGAGTGTGGTACAGGACTTTAATGGTGACCCCCAAATGTTTTTCAGCAAAACTCACTAATTGATCATCAGGTATGCCCAGAGCTGTGCGTATGTTTTTAGAGCGGCTCAGAAAACAGCATCATTGACATCTGTGCCATCTATCAAGGTGCACACACTAGCAGCCTGAACATTCTATCCAGTAATGACTGAATGCTGTCATGAACACTGTTCACGGCCTCTACAAATGATTGTTCATGCTCCAAATGTACAAATCCAAAATGATCGGTATGTATGTGCGCGTTGAAATTGCGGAGGGCCCTTTGATGATGATGGTTGTGCTGTAAAAATACTGTATGATCTGCGCCCCGTACATTATTATCAGCGACAGCTGCACCGTCTGAGGCTTGTGAATTTTGTGTAGCTGTCAGAAAACATAAGAAGGAGCAGCATCCGTTCCAGGTGAAGAAAAATCTTTAGTTTTATTCTGCCATCAATAGATACAACGTTTCGACCATAGCATGGTCTTTATCAAGTACTTGATAAAACTAAAGATTTTTCTTCACCTGGAACGGATGCTGCTCCTTCTTATGTTTTCTGTGAGCTGTTGATCCCATTGGGTCCTGGGATCCTTGGGGCGTGCATTCTACAAGTCCGTGTGCTGTTGGCTGTAACCTTTTTGCTCTACTTTTGTGTAGCTGTGTGACTGGCATTTGCAGTTATCTTTGCAATGTGAAAGTTGGCCTGTTGTTGTAGCATCAACAGGGGGACCTGTAGAACTATTGCAAGACACGTACCCCCATGACGCCTCCTAGCGCATAGCGAGCGTTTAGCTCTGACCTGCAGATTTAGAGCTCGCTTTATAACGCTAGACCTATTATACCTGGGTAATATGATTTTAGCTGTTTTATGCAGCTCATAACCGATCATATTGAGTCATAATGGGTTACCTGCATTTGCCTCATTATCATAGAATCATAGAATCGTAGAGTTGGAAGGGACCTCCTGGGCCATCTGGTCCAACCCCCTGCTCAAAGCAGGATTCGCTAAATCATCCCAGTTAGATGTCTGTCCAGCCTCTGTTTGAAGACTTCCATTGAAGGAGAACTCACCACTTCTCGTGGCAGCCTGTTCCACTCATTGATCATTCTAACTGTCAAAAAGTTTTTTCTAACATCTAATCTGTGTCTCCTCCCATTCAGTGTCATCCCATTGCTTCTAGTCTTTCCTTGTGCAAATGAGAATAAAGTTGATCCTTCTACAATGTGACAGCCCTTTAGATATTTGTAGACAGCTATTAAGTCTCCTCTCAGTCTTCTCTTTTGCAAACTAAACAATCCCAAATCCTGCAACCTTTCCTCATAAGACAGGGTTTGCAGACCGGTCACCATTCTGGTCGCTCTTTTCTGAACTTGCTCCAGTTTGTTGATGTCTTTTTTAAAATGTGGTGCCCAAAACTGGACACAATATTCCAGATGAGGTCTGACCAAAGAGGAGTAGAGGGAAATAATGACTTCACGTGATCTAGACTGTATGCTTCTGTTAATACATCCTAGAATTGCATTTGCCTTTTTTGCTGCTGCATCACACATCATTAACCACCTGTAGTTTCCGGAGTGCGCATAGTTCGGCCTTATTATCATGTGATGGGTTTGGTGTTGATAATAATTTTTCAAAAGTATTATACAAAAATGTATTTTGGGTGACCAGATTTTATATCGTAAGTAGCGGGCAAACTGTTCCTTAAACACAGCTGATTCATCAGCTCCCCACCCGATGAACTCATGGAGCGATTCTGTATCTGGTGCCGATACTGATTCAGTATCGGTAGCAGGTACTGACACCGCTGCATGGATCCTCAGCTTTTTACACACATTAACCACTGCCTCTTTAACCGTTTCACAACATTAACTGAATTAGATCCACCACATTGAGATGTGCTACCCAAATTAGAGGCGCCTGACAGTTTGGCACCAGAGGAATTAGCAGGTACAGTTAAAGATGCTGATGACTTCTGTATAGGGTGAGGCACCCACATAATGATTGGGTCTATGGTGGGTTGCTTACCATCTGCGAGCTGATCACTCTCACGTTCAAGCGCTTCATGAGTGTCATGCTGTGTTGTTCACAGCGTAGGTCATGCTTGTTGGTGGCTCTGAAGTACCCTTTGTTTTTCGCTTTTGTTTTCGGGGTGGTGCTGTCACTTCCTGGTATAGCTGTGTTGTGCCATTCACATGGCTGATTGAAGGCGGGACAGCATTTTTATGGGGCATTTCATGCTGGACCGCTGACACAGTGCTTCCACCGCGTTGCACCACACAGATCGGTGATAGCGGCTGTGCTCTAACAGCCCCATTAGCAGCCTGTATCGGCTCCCAAGTTGCATCTGTGTTATTCTCAGAGAGCTGTAGAGGCTGTAAAGCTGCTGAAGGTGCTTTTCTCCTGACACGGCATTTAGCAGCATGGATTGGCCGACTTGCGAGGTGGATTGGCCGACTGTAGTGTTGGCTTCAGGGACACCTATAATGTTCTCAAAGTCCAGGGGTATATTCTCTTTTGAAAATATAATTCTCCTAGGCTTCAGTTTACAATCTATAAATAAAAATATAGTCATTAGTAGAGGTGACCGCAATTTTCTCCTGGTGGTTTTCCAAAAACTAGTTTTCATACGCTGGGTACCTTTACCTTTCTTGTTCGACGCCTTTCGTGGTTCTCGGTGAGGTGGCAGGGTACAGCATGACTTCTGCGACCACCTGATTGTTTTCCAACGTATCGGGCTCCTGAACTAGCTCGACATCTGTAAAAGAATTAATATTTATTTTCAAGTTTAAATACATGTGCTTAAAAGAGAAAGATATATATATATATATATATATACACTCACTGGCCACTTTATTAGGTACACCATGCCAGTAAGGGGTTGGACCCCCTTTTGCCTTCAGAACTGCCTCAATTCTTCGTGGCAGAGATTCAACAAGGTGCTGGAAGCATTCCTCAGAGATTTTGGACCATATTGACATGATGGCATCACACAGTTGGCGCAGATTTGTCGGCTGCACATCCCTGATGCGAATCTCCCGTTCCACCTCATCCCAAAGATGCTCTATTGGATTGAGATCTGGTGACTGAGGAGGCCATTTGAGTACAGTGAACTCATTGTCATGTTCAAGAAACCAATCTGAGATGATTCGAGCTTTATGACATGGCGCATTATCCTGCTGAAAGTAGCCATCAGATGTTGGGTACATTGTGGTCATAAAGGGATGGACATGGTCAGCAACAATACTCAGGTAGGCTGTGGCGTTGCAACGATGCTCAATTGGTACCAAGGGGCCCAAAGAGTGCCAAGAAAAAATTCCCCACACCATGACACCACCACCACCAGCCTGAACCGTTGATACAAGGCAGGATGGATCCATGCTTTCATGTTGTTTACGCCAAATTCTGACCCTACCATCCGAATGTCGCAGCAGAAATCGAGACTCATCAGACCAGGCAACGTTTTTCCAATCTTCTACTGTCCAATTTCGATGAGCTTGTGCAAATTGTAGCCTCAGTTTCCTGTTCTTAGCTGAGAGGAGTGGTACCCAGTGTGGTCTTCTGCTGCTGTAGCCCATCTGCCTCAAAGTTCGACGCACTGTGCGTTCAGAGATGCTCTTCTGCCTACCTTGGTTGTAACGGTGGCAATTTGAGTCACTGTTGCCTTTCTATCAGCTCGAACCAGTCTGCCCATTCTCCTCTGACCTCTGGCATCAACAAGGCATTTCCGGCCACAGAACTGCCGCTCACTGTTTTTTTTTTCTTTTTCGGACCATTCTCTGTAAACCCTAGAGATGGTTGTGCGTGAAAATCCCAGTAGATCAGCAGTTTCTGAAATACTCAGACCAGCCCTTCTGCCACCAACAATCATGCCACGTTCAAAGGCACTCAAATCACCTTTCTTCCCCATACTGATGCTCGGTTTGAACTGCAGGAGATTGTCTTGACCATGTCTACATGCCTAAATGCACTGAGTTGCCGCCATGTGATTGGGTGATTAGAAATTAAGTCTTAACACACAGTTGGACAGGTGTACCTAATAAAGTGGCCAGTGAGTGTATATATATATATATACAGTTAGGTCCATATATATTTGGACAGAGATTTTGCCACTCCTAATGTTGTAGCAATTTCTCGGATGGGTTTTTTCTGTTTTTGCAGCTTAACCCCTTACCTACAAATGACGTAATATTCCGTCCATGTGACCATGGACCTAATTACCATGGACGGAATATTACGTCATCGCGATCAGCGGCGCCCACGTGGTGAGCGCCGCTGATCGCGGCCGAGTGTCAGCTAATTATCATAGCTGACACCCGACACAATGTGTCAGGGGCGGTCACGGACCGCCCCCGACACGTTAACCCCTTGCACACCGCGATCAAACACGATCGCGGTGTACCGGGGGTTAAAGGGAAGCATCGGCAGGGAGGGGGCTCCCTCCGTGCTTCCCTGAGCCCCCCACAGCAGCGCAATGTGCAGCGCTGCTGCGGGGGGCTCCTTTCCTGCAGGTCCCCGGATCCAAGATGGCGACGGGGACCTCCGGGGGCCTGCAGGAAGCTGGCTTCCTCAGTGCCTGCAAAGCGCAGGCATGAGGAAGCCTGTGCAGTGCCTGTGACAGATTGCTGATCTGTCACAGTGATCTGTGATGTGACAGATCAGCGATCTGTCACAGGACAGTGATGTCCCCCCTGGGACATTGTAATAAAGTAAAAAAAAAATTAAAAAAAAAGTGTTAAAATAATTTAAAAAAAATCGCCAAATAAATAAAAAAAAAAAAAAAAAATATTCCCCAATAAATTCATTTTTTGGAAATAAAAAAAACAAAAACACAATAAAAGTACACATATTTGGTATCGCCGTGTCCGTAACGAGCGGCCCTATAAAACTGTCCCAATAGTTAACCCCTTAAGCGAACACCTTAAAAAATAAAAATAAAAAACGAAGCAAAAAATAATGATTTATTATCATACCACCGAACAAAAAGTGCAATAACGCACGATCAAAAAGACGCATATAAATATCCATGGTACCGCTGAAAATGTCATCTTGTCCCGCAAAAAACGAGCTGCCATACAGCATCATCAGCAAAAAAATAAAAAAGTTATAGCTCGCAGAATAAAGTGATGCAAAAATAATTATTTTTTATATAAAATTGTTTTCATTGCATAAAAGCGCCAAAACATAAAAAAACGACCTAAATGGGGTATCGCTGTAACCGTACTGACCCGAAGAATAAAACCGCCTTATAAATTTTACTGCACCCGGAACGGCGTAAATGCACCACCCAAAAGAAATTCATGAAACGCTGGTTTTTGTAAATTCTGCATCCCAAAAAACGAAATAAAAAGCGATCAAAAAATGTCACATGCCCGAACATGATACCAATAAAAGCGTCAACTCGTCCCGCAAAAAATAAGACCTCACATGACTCGGTGGGTCAAAATATGGAAAAATTATAGCTCTCAATATGTGGTGATGCAAAAACTATTTTTACAATAAAAAGCATCTTTTAGCGTGCGACAGCTGCCAAACATAAAAACCGCCATAAATAGTAAATCAAACCCCCCATTATCACCCTCCTTAGTTAGGGAAAAATAATAAAATTAAAAAAATGTATTTATTTCCATTTTCCCATTAGGGTTAGGGCTAGGGTTAGGGCTAGGGCTAGGGTTAGGGCTAGGGTTAGGGTTAGGGCTAGGGTTAGGGTTAGGGCTAGGGTTAGAATTGGGGGTTTCCACTATTTGCGCACATCAGGTGCTCTCCAAACGCAACATGGCATCTGATCTCAATTCCAGCCAATTCTGCGTTGAAAAAGTCAAATGGTGCTCCTTCCCTTCCAAGCTCTGCCATGCACCCAAACAGTGTTTTACCCCCTCATATGGGGCATCAGCCTACTCAGGACAATTTGCAAAACAACTTTTGGGGTCCTATTTCTCCTGTTGCCCTTAGGAAAATAAAAATTTTGGGGCAAAAATATCATTTTTGTGGAAAAAAAAATGTTTGTTATTTTCACGCCTGGGCGTTATAAACTTCTGTGAAGCACTTGGGGGTTCAAAGTTCTCACCACACATCTAGATAAGTTCCTTGGGGGGTCTAGTTTCCAAAATGGGGTCATTTGTGGGGGGTTTCCACTGTTTTGGTACATCAGGGGCTTTCCAAACGCGACATGGTGTCTGATCTCAATTCCAGCCAAAAAAGTCAAATGGCGCTGCTTGCCTTCCAAGCTCTGCCATGTGCCCAAATAGTCATTTACACCCACATATGGGGTATCAGCGTACTCAGGACAAATTGCACAATAACTTTTAGGGTCCTGTTACCCTTGGGAAAATAAAAATTGGGGGTGAAAAGATCATTTTGTGGAAAAAATATGATTTTTTAATTGTACCGCTGTACGTTATAAACTTCTGTGAAGCCCTTGTGGGTTCAAAGTTCTCACCACATATCTAGATAAGTTCCTTAGGGGGTCTAGTTTCAAAAATGGGGTCACTTGTGGGGGGTTTCCACTGTTTAGGTACATCAGGGGCTCTCCAAACGCGACATGGCGTCCGATCAGAATTCCAGCCAATTTTGCATTGAAAAAGTCAAACGGCGCTCCTTCCCTTCTGAGCTCTGCCATGCGCCGAAACAGTGGTTCCCCCCCACATATCAGGTATCAGCGTGCTCAGGACAAATTGCATAATAATTTTTGCAGTCCAATTTCTCCTGTTACCCTTGGTAAAATAAAAAAAATTGAACCTGAATTAATTTTTGTGTGAAAAAAAGTTAAATGTTAATTTTTTTTAAATATTCAAAAAATTCCTGTGACGCACCTGAAGGGTTAATAAACTCCTTGAATGTGGTTTTAAGCACCTTAAGCGGTGCAGTTTTTAGAATGGTGTCACTTTTGGGTATTTTCTATCATATAGACCCCTCAAAGTGGCTTTAAATGTGATGTGGTCCGTAAAAATAAAATGGTGTTGCAAAAATGAGAGATCGCTGGTCAACTTTTAACCCTTATATCTTACTAACAAATAAAAATTTTGGTTCCAAAATTGTGCTGATGTAAAGTAAACATGTGGCAAATGTTACTTATTAACATTTTTGGGTGCCATATCTCTGTGATTTTAGGGCATAAAAATTCAAAGTTGGAAAATTGCGGAATTTTCAAAATTTTTGTCAAATTTCCATTTTTCTCATAAATAAATGCAAGTTATATGAATGAAATTTTACCACTAACATGAAGTACAATATGTCACGAGAAAACAATGTCAGAATCACCGGGATCCACGGAAGCGTTTCAGAGTTATGACCTCATAAAGGGACAGTGGTCAGAATTGTAAAAATTGGCCCGGTAGTTAACGTGCAAACCACCCTTGGTAGTGAAGGGGTTAAGGATGGCTTGTTTCCCCTGCATGGAGAGCTCCTTTGACCGCATGTTTCCTTCACAGAAAAACCTTCCAAATGCAAGCACCACACCTCAAATCAACTCCAGGCCTTTTATCTGCTTAATTGAGAATGACATAACGAAGGGATTGCCCACACCTGTCCATGAAATGGCCTTGGAGTCAATTGTCCAATTACTTTTGGTCCCTTTAAAAACAGGGTGGCACATGTTAAGGAGCTGAAACTCCTAAACCCTTCATCTGATTTTAATGTGGATACCCTCAAATGAAAGCTGAAAGTCTGAACTTCAACTGCATCTGAATTGTTTTGTTTAAAACTCACTGTGGTAATGTCTAGAACCAAAATTAGAAAAATGTTGTCTCTGTCCAAATATATATGGACCTAACTGTATATATACACAAACAACGTACCGATGATGTCTTGCGCTAAATTAACTTCCACGGTTTCCGCTTCATTAGTATTACTACACCCCGCTCCAGGTAAAAATCCACTCTTGAGTTGAGTCATACTCAAGGCGGCTAAAAACTCATCAGAGACATCACAGTTCATCATACATGCCGCCTAAACAAGAAAGAATAAAACAATATAAAAATAATATACAAAACGGCACTTAATCAGAATATCACACTAGCAATTGTGTTTGTATAAGACATAAAGCATACCTAATTGCAAATCTGTAAATGTGCCTTAAAAATGATCCATAAAATTTTGGCCTTCCATCTAAAATAAAATTAACTTTGTGAATTTTCTGTATTAAATCTATACCACAGACAAATACGTTATATATATTATATGGCACCCCAACTAAATTAGTGCCTATTGCATAAATATGATGATATTAAGCAAGACAAAAGTAATACAGAATAAAGTCTTTCTATACTAAATCTATACCACAGACAGACATAGTTTCTATAACGACTATAAATATAATACATTTTCTATAATAAATATATCTATAAAAGTTCTAGATTATACGACACATCAACTAAAAAGCCAGATGTAATACAGAATAAAGTCCTTATACAGGTCTAAACACACATTAACAACTATTAACTAATGTGTTACATAAATTGTAGCATGATGAATATACGGCTAAATTATTTAAAACAAATAATGTCTAGAACTATGCATAGCTAAATATAATTAAACAATTAAGCATAATGATAAGACAAAATAAATAAAACAATGTAGAGTTGGGTGTTTATACTTACATCCTACATAATATTTGCCAGTTGGAACTTCCGGATGCTGTCCCCGAACCCCATAAGGACAAGCGGCGGACGCTGCATCTTCCTCCAGGCACATGCACACATCCAGGTCCCCTGGCTTACTTACCATTGGGATTTTTCCTCTTTAACGCCCCACACTCTTGTGAAAGTGACCATACCGAGACGTGCCTCACTAAATATCCACAGGATTCCCACGAATCCCTGACACTCTTGAATAGTTTGTAATTGATAAAGGCCAAATGTGGCTGAAACGTTTTGACTTGACTACATTAAAAAGTTAAAAAATTCATCTTTAAGTTGAGTGCCTAGTTTATTTTTATTACCCGAATTCCATAAGGCACCGCGGCAGTGTCACTCTGTGCAAGTGACATACATGTCTCCACTAGAGATGAGCGACTTTTGTCTTTTTAGGGTCGAGTCGGGTTTCATGAAACCCGACTTTCTCAAAAGTCGGGTCGACCAAAATCGGCCGACTTTCATGAGAAGTCAGCGAAACAAGTTGTGAAACACGAAACCCAATGCAAGTCAATGGAGAAGAAAAGTCGGTAGGACTGTAAACACACCTGGCATGACTTTTAACCCTTCTTGAAGAAGAAGAAGAAGATGATGAAGAAGAAGAAGATGATGGAGAAGATGAAGAAGAAGAAGAAGATGAAAAAGAAGAAAAAGAAGATGGAGAAGAAGATGAAGAAGATGAAGTAGAAGAAGAAGATGGAGAAGATGAAGAAGAAGATGGGGAAAATGAAGAAGATGGAGAAGAAGGAGAAGAAGAAGAAGATGAAGAAGATGATGAAGAAGAAGAAGAAGAAGAAGAAGAAGAAGATGATGAAGAAGAAGAAGAAGATGGAGAAGATGGAGAAGAAGAAGATGAAGAAGATGATGAAGAAGATGGAGAAGATGAAGAAGATGGAGAAGATGAAGAAGAAGAAGAAGAAGATGAAGAAGATGATGAAGAAGATGGAGAAGATGAAGAAGATGGAGAAGATGAAGAAGAAGAAGAAGAAGATGAAGAAGATGATGAAGAAGATGGAGAAGATGAAGAAGATGATGAAGAAGATGGAGAAGATGATGAAGAAGATGGAGAAGAAGAAAAAGATGAAGAAGAAGAAGAAGAAGAAGATGGAGAAGAAGATGGAGAAGATGGAGAAGATGAAGAAGATGAAGAAGAAGATGGAGAAGATGAAGAAGAAGAAGATGGAGAAGATGAAGAAGAAGATGAAGAAGATGATGAAGAAGAAGAAGAAGATGGAGAAGATGAAGAAGATGGAGAAGATGGAGAAGATGAAGAAGATGAAGAAGATGATGAAGAAGAAGAAGATGGAGAAGAAGGAGGAGAAGAAGAAGATGGAAAAGATGGAGAAGATGGAGAAGATGAAGAAGATGAAGAAGAAGATGGAGAAGATGAAGAAGAAGATGGAGAAGATGAAGAAGATGAAGAAGAAGATGGAGAAGATGGAGAAGATGAAGAAGATGATGAAGAAGAAGAAGATGGAGAAGATGGAGGAGAAGAAGAAGAAGAAGAAGAAGATGAAGAAGATGATGAAAAAGGTGGAGAAGATGAAGAAGATGATGAAGATGGAGAAGATGTTGAAGAAGAAGAAGATGGAGAAGAAGAAAAAGAAGAAGAAGATGGAGAAGATAAAGAAGAAGAAGAAGATGAAGACGATGATGATGAAGAAGAAGAAGATGGAGAAGAAGTAGAAGAAGAAGATGAAGAAGATGATGAAGAAGATGGAGAAGATGATGAAGAAGATGGAGAAGATGAAGAAGATGATGAAGAAGATGGAGAAGATGGAGAAGATGAAGAATAAGATGGAGAAGATGGAGGAGAAGAAGAAGAAGAAGAAGAAGAAGATGGAGAAGATGAAGAAGAAGAAGATGAAGAAGATGATGAAGAAGACGAAGAAGATGGAGAAGATGGAGAAGAAGGAGAAGAAGAAGATGAAGAAGATGATGATGAAGAAGAAGAAGATGGAGAAGATGGAGAAGATGAAGAAGATGATAATGGAGAAGATGAATAAGAATAAGATGAAGAAGTATTCTTCTTCTTCATCTTCTCCATCTTCATCTTCTCCATCTTCTTCATCTTCTCCATCTTCTTCTTCTTCATCTTCTCCATCTTCTTCTTCTTCTCCATCTTCTCCATCTTCTTCTTCTCCATCTTCTCCATCTTCTTCTTCTTCTCCATCTTCTCCATCTTCTTCTTCTCCATCTTCTCCATCTTCTTCTTCTTCTTCTTCTCTATCTTCTTCTTCTTCTCCATCTTCTTCATCTTCTTCTCCATCTTCTTCTCCATCTTCTCCATCTTCTTCTTCTTCTTCATATTCTTCTCTTTCTTCTCCATCTTCTTCATCTTCTTCTCCATCTTCTCCATCTTCTTCTCCATCTTCTCCATCTTCTTCATCATCTTCTTCATCTTCTTCTTCTTCTTCTCCTTCTTTTTCATCTTCTCCATCATCTTCTACTACTTCTACTTCATCATCTTCTTCTTCTTCTCCTCCTTCTTCTTCTTCTTCAGTTCGGCGAAACCCGACTTTGGCCCTAGGGTCGCCGACCACATGGCCGACCTGACCCCAAGGTCGGGTTTCGTTTCATGAAACCCGACTTTGCCAAAAGTCGGCGACTTTTGAATTTTTTTGACCCGTTTCGCTCAACTCTAGTCTCCACTATTCCCACACAGGCGCAGTAACAGCTAGCAGAGCCTAGACCAAACCAATTCCAGCATCTCAGAAATATCCTAAACTACAAATAGGCCCGATGCTATCGCATCGGGAGTGCGGTGAAGTTTAGGCGACTCCGCTATTCCCCACGCAGGCGCAGTAACAGCCACGTCATTACCGCGCATGTGCACGTAGAGCAGGTAGAGAGCGCAGTTGTGGCTGTTACTACGCATATGCGGGAATAGTGGTGATGTGTATGTCACTTGCGCGGGTGCAGTTCATGGTCGCAAGTGACATTCACGTCACTGCTATTCCCGCGCATGAGCAGTAACAGCCACAACTGCGTGCTCTACCCGCTCTACCTGCGCATGCGTGGTAACGACGTGGCTGTTACTGCGCCGGCGTGGGGAATAGCGGTGTCGTCTAAATTTCACCGCACTCCCGATGCGATCGCATCGGGCCTATTTGTAGTTTAGAATATTTCTGAGATGCTGGAATTGGTCTGGTCTAGGCTCTGGCAGCTGAGTGTTGTAGTGACAGACTGTAAAAACACATGAATATAAAGGAGTCTATTAGAAAAACACGCCTTCTGTTAACACCCACAAACAAATCCCCAGTTACGCCTCTTCACAATTATTGATTGTTTTAACTCAATCATGACATAGCTGGATTAAAACCTGTGGAATATTTTACACAGTTGTATTTCTGATAGAGGGATGCGAGTGTTGATCAACGCCACACAGTCATTTATTCAATCGTGTCGACTAATTTCACATGAAAATGATGGTATCAAATACCTTCTGACGGTGATAGATGCTCTCTCAAAATATTCCTGGTGTGGCTCGTTCATTCGAATTAATATTTGAAAATGACCGGCGTGTCCCGCAGAAATTATAGATGGATCAGGACAAAGAATTTGTGAATAGTGCTGTGAAGCGTGTTTGTAAAACGCATAAAATACACACAATACAGTAAAAGTGTCCATTACTGAACAATTTAATCGCACGCTGAAAACCTTGATGTGGCGCTATCTTACCAAGCATAATACCTTTAGGTATATTGATATTTTACCTGATCTGGTGCACAGCTACAATCATACCTACCACACTACAATTCGCTGCAGACCAACTGATGTGACAAAACATAACGCGCTACAAATCTGGCAAAATATTTATAGTTCTAGTATGACTGTTAAACCTATTAAGCCCTCTTTAAAAATTGGCGATCATGTGTGGGTGTCACGATATAAAGGAGCTTTTTCTAAGGGTTAAGAATGCAAATGTAGGGAGGAGGACCCCCGTAGAGTGTCTAGGCTGGAACCAAGGGGACCGCCATCTGGGTTCCTAGAGAAATGGTACCCGGGGTACAACGGAGGAGAGCGAGCTACTGAAAGTGACAGGTCAGCAAGGGATGGGGTGAGTATAAAGGGGGCAGGGAGTGCGCCGGGAAGTCAGTTGGTAGTACGCCAGACACAGAGAAAGAGATTGTGGGGGTGTGACAGAGCCAGAGTGACTGACGGCAACCAGAGGAGAGATCAGCAGCAGAGAGGAGATCTACGGCGGCCTTCAGAGAGGAGGTACCGAGCTTACCAGCAAGAGACTGTCGCCCCTCTACAAATTGGGCCCGCGACCTGCCCACCGTTGTCCTCAGCTGCTGCCGCTGCACTCCAGCTCGTTGCGGCCTGCCCGGTGTCTTCCGCGGCCGCTGACACGCCACTTCAGCCTGTGGCTGCAGCCTGTCCACTGCCGCCCCGCTTACGTCCTTGGTTGCGGCCTGTTCATCACCGACCACAGCTGCCATTACCCCGCTGCAGTTGGCAGTTGGGGCCTGCTCCTCGCCTACGGAGAGACTCTTTGAACAGGCCCAGTCCATGCGCGTGGCCTACCAACCACCACTCTTCTAGACTACGTCACTACCCTGATTGGGGGGACTGGAGTCCCCGTGGACTCGCTAACGAACTGGACCCTGCTGTGGCTACAGGGGGTTACCGCAATGAAAGATTTCCTTAGGGCCTGTTGGGCCCCAACTTCTCCTGGGTGCTGAGACGCCTGAAGACTACTACAGTTTTACAACAGCTGGGCCCAGCGGCTGTGACATCAAAGCAGCCACATCAGCAACACCAAAGCAGCCACACCAGCGCCACGAGGGACGTCAGGAAGGATAAGTTGACTTTAGGAAATAAGGACCTGTGGTTGGCCGTTTCGTGGCCCCATAATATCCGGCCTTGCCGGGTCAGTCACATTCTCGTTAAAAGAAAAGTGTTGTTATTGTTGTTGAGTCCCTGTGAGGACAATTAGTGTTACCCCTTTCTGTTTGTTCAGTATAGCCCCAGCGGCTCCAGTTCATAAATGTTACTTTCCAAAACAACACTCAGTCTCGTGTCTCGTCACTGCATCCTGTGAACCTGCTGTTACCTACATTTGGCGTAGTCGGCAGGATGCAGTCTCCGAGCGCAGACAATGGTGCCCCAGACCAGGGCAGGGCTGTGAACTCTGCAGATAATGAGGGCCCCCGTTCCAGCATTTTGTTGGGGGCTATGCTGGGGGTTCTGCCAACTCGTGGCCTCGGTTCACACGGGATGCATTCTAGTTGGCACTGTGCAGCCCCCTATATGGTGTTACTAAGAGGTTGTGAACCAGAAGCCCTGCATTCCCTGTGTGAACACTGACACATGCGGATTATTTCTTCTGCACTGGTGTAACACACGGCCAATCCCTGATTGTAGGCTGGCTGTTTCATTTGGTATTTATGCACCTGTTCAGCTGCCATTTTACTTGGGTCCGCTGCACCCTGTATTAGTGCAGATGCATTTAGGCCTGTCTGGTTTGTATGCTGAACAACCTGCCTAGGTTTTCCGGCTCCAATACTATGCTATGGAGCTGGACAGAGCGGATGCGGGGACTCTTTCGGATGCAACCAATGACTCCTTAGACTTGATACTTGTCTATTGCACTTAAACACACGGGCTGATGACCGGATCATGCAGCTTTATATGAAAATCCCTATTATAATTGCCAGACCTGAATTAACAAGCATTTCTCACCTACTGTGTCCCCCCATTTCCTTGTAGATTGTAAGCTTGCGAGCAGGGACCTCACTCCTAATGTCACTGTTTGAATTGTCTTAACTTGTATTGAATTTATTGTCTGTACATGTCCCCGCTTAATTGTAAAGTGCTGCGGAATATGTTGGCGCTATATAAATAAAAATTATTATTATTATTACTCCTGACCTGGAAGCCGAAGTAGCTCTCATGGCATTAGACGGGGAGGTTCGGAGGTCAGTGATGTTGAGGCCCCCGGGACACTGCAACACCTTTGATAAAGTTTTGCAGATAGTAGAACAGACCAATGGGGACCCAACTAATGTGGGAGAATTAAGGACCCGGTTGTTCAGTCGAATAAAGGGAGAGGGGGAGACTATCACCCAGTATATGAATGTCCTCCAAGAATTGCATACGGCTATTGAAAGAAAGGATGGAGTAGGGGTAGAACCTATTGACTTTACCCTACACGACCTACTGGTGACTGGACTGCGAGACCCGTTAATAAAACAGGCATTACGGGAGCAGATCAGAATGAATCCCTGTATAGACTTTTCAGAGGTGGGAAGTCAAGCATGGGCTCGAGAGCAAGAGCAGGAGATGGCAGTCCACGTGGGGAAGGTCCGGAGTGTGGAGGCTTCCATGAACACAGTTGAGGAGCCTCAATGGGTGGAAGAGATGAAACAAGAGTTGAGGAACATCAAGGGTGAGTTGGCCTAAGTGAAGAGAAGGACCGAGTCCAGGATTGGACGGCCTAGTTTTAATCCTGGCCTCTGGGGGTCCCGCTCCCCGCGGGGCGGTTGGTCTGCGCAGGCCCGCTGCTATGAGTGCGGAGAACCAGGCCACTTCACCTGAGAGTGCCCGCGGCGTGGGAAATACCCACCTTGGCGGCCATTAAACTAGAGGGCTCCAGGCTGGGGGGACGCCACTCGGAGCCAAAAACCACAACTAGGGGTGGTGGAAGTCCCGAAGATTTGGTCGCAAAATGTCCGGTGGTTTGGGCAGAGGTGGAGGGCCGGGCCGTCCGGTGCCTGGTGGACACGGGGTCACAAGTAACCACGATGCCCGCAACTTATTTTCGACAACATTTCCCTGAGGCAGCGAGACCCCAGTGGGGGCCCGTGATCAGAATAGTAGCCGCCAATCAACTACCGATCCCGGTTGCCGGGGTGGTGTGGGTACAGGTGACGTTGTGCGGTAAATCCCTTGGTCGAAGAGGGGTGATACTGACTCAAGGAGAAACTGATAAGCAGCATCCTGTCATCCTAGGTATGAACATACTATGGGAGTTCGGCAACCTGCTCCTCAATGATCCTACGCATAAGATCCTGAAGCAGTGGGGTTCTCGCATTGCCCAGGGACAGGTGTTCCAGCAGTTGGTGCGGGAAGCGTGGGTACATCAGGACTGCCAGGAAGGTGAGGCTCTGGGCAAAGTCATCGCGCCAGCGGCTCCCCTGCTTGTGCTGCCTCCCGGGCAGACTGTGATGGCCCTGCCAATTCGAGCCTCGATACCCTTGGAGGGCGTGGAAATGCAGGTGGAGCCATTCTACTCAGAGTGCTTTTCTCCTGGCATACTGGTGGCCCGTTCCCTGACTACAGTGCAAAAAAGGGACCACCCTGGTCCGCTGGGTCAACCTCGAAGACCGAGACATCGTCCTGAAAATGCGGACCGAACTGGCCAAGCTAGTAAGGCCTTTAGAGGAAGTGCTGCCGGCTCCTGCGGTTCAATTGGGAGTACAATCCAAGAATCCTTGGGAAGTAACGATTCGAACTCTATAGGCCACCAAAGTCTCGGCTCAGGAGAAGGGTCGAAGCATCCTGGAACAGATGCGGGCTGAGCTCTCCGGGTTAACTCCAGCCCAGCTCTCACAGATAAAAACGTTGCTTGGACAGTACCATGAGGTATTTGCTAGCCATGAGGAAGATTTTGGGTATACCACCGCCATCACTCATGAAATCCCAAAGGCAGGGGCGGCCCCCATCCGAGAGCATTATCGACAGATTCCTCCACAACTTTATCAAGAGGTGAAAACTTTGCTGGCGCAAATGTTGCGAAAGGGGGTGATACGGGAAAGCCAAAGCCCTTGGGCGGCCCCTATTGTGTTGGTCCATAAAAAAGATGGTACATTACGATTCTGTGTGGATTATCGAAAGCTGAATGCTTGCACTATTAAAGACTCATACCCACTGCCCCGCGTAGAAGAATCCTTGTCCGCCTTGGGAAAGGCGACATATTTTTTGACTCTGGACCTGGCCAGTGGGTACTGGCAGGTGCCCATGTCAGAAGAAGATAGGGCCAAGACGGCGTTCATACTGCCTATGGGACTATTTGAGTTCAATCAAATGCCGTTTGGACTGGCCAACGCCCAGGGAACCTTTCAGCGGTTGATGGAGCGGTGTCTGGGAGATCTCAATTTTGAGGCCACGTTGATATACCTGGACGATATCGTCTATGCTGCCACATTTGAGGACCACCTAAAGCGGTTGGGACAGGTGCTCGGCCGGTTGCAAAAGTACGGGTTGAAGGTAAAACCCCAAAAATGCCACCTATTTCGCTCCCAGATTGAGTATCTGGGCCATGTCGTCTCGGCAGAGGGTGTGAGGCCATCTCGGGAAAAGGTTTCTGTTATTCAGGGATGGCCTACCCCCGAGACGATAAAAGACGTGCGGCATTCCTGGGGTTGGCAGGATACTACCGTCGTTTCGTAAAGAATTTTGCATGTCGAGCTCGAGCCCTGCACGACCTGCTGAAGGGGGATCCCGCTGGGGCAAATGAACGAAAAATCCAGTGGCAACAACCTCAGGAAGAGGCCTTCTGAGACCTCAAGGCTGCGCTTTCGGATGCTCCGGTGTTGGCCTATGCGGATTTCTCGCAACCGTTCATCCTACACACTGACGGGAGTCTTCACGGGCTGGGGGCTGTGTTGTCACAAATTCAAGATGGCCGGGAGAGAATGATCGCCTATGGAAGCCGCTCACTCTATGACTCCGAGCGCAACCCTGACAATTACAGCTCCTTTAAGCTCGAGCTCCTCGCAGTGGTGTGGGCTATGACGGAGCAGTTCGCAGAGTACCTAGCGGGCTCTGAGGTAGTGGTGTGGATTGACAACAACCCGCTGGCCCATTTGGAAAATGCCAAATTGGGAGCTCTGGAACAACGATGGGTGGCCCGGATGGCGAAGTTCAACAATAAAATCATCTGCAAAAGAGGGGCCAAGAATGTCCATGCTGACGCCCTCTCCAGGATTCGACATACAGCCCCAGGAAAGAATCGAGACGACGAATTAGAAGGGGAAGAGATACCGTTCGTCCACACCACTGCCGTGCTCACAGCTGCCATCCAAAAAGTATCTTCCCCAGAGAACCCAAGGGGCATACTAGAACAATCTCGGGATAAGTTGATGCAACAACAACAAGAAGACGAAGAAGTTGGACTTCTCCAGACGTGGGTCGCCGCTGGCCAACTACCCACTGATTCCCAACGACAAACTTTGACTCACGACATGTCACTGATGTTGCGACAATGGGACAGGTTGGTTATCCGAATGGGACTATTGTACCGTAAAATAACATCACAAACAACCTTCATGACGTTTTGGCAGGTGGTTACGCCCGGCGCCCAACTCTACGAACTGGCTCGAGAGGCCCACGAAAAAGGGGCTCATTTCGGAGCTAAAAAGACTTTGCAATGGTTGCAACAGAGAGTTTACCACCCACGCTTGCCGGTTGTTGTGGACGAAATTTGCCGGACCTGTCGCCTATGTGAATTAGCCAAACCGCCCGCTCAGCGAGCCTCAGTACAGACAATCGTGACCTCAGCACCCCTCGAGCTCCTGACGGTAGATTACCTGACCATTGGTCCCGCATTTCAGGGGTACGAACACTGCCTCGTCATGGTGGATCATTTCATTAAGTTCGTTGTGGTCACCCCCACTCGAGACCAGACCGCGGAGTTGGCCGCCTCCGCAATTTGCAGAAACTTCATACAAGTATACGGCTGCCCCCAACGAATACATTCCGATCAGGGAGCATGTTTTTTGGGAAAAATTATGGAGGAACTACACCATCTCTATGGGATTGACAAATCCCGAACCACACCATACCACCTGCAAGGAAACGGAGCCTGTGAACGATTTAATCGGACATTAATTCAAATGTTGCGTACTCTGGAGAGTGACAAGAAGGCCTGTTGGCCCAAATATGTTCCTGAATTAGTATGGGTCTATTTAAAACCGAGTACATCGAGTTACCGGCTACACCCCCTACTCTCTGCTGTTCGGACGAGAGGGCAAAGGAATCACGGAGGTAGAGTTGGACCCCGAGGGGCCTCAGCCCTGGACTGGAGTATCATCCTGTGTCCAAAATCATCATCACCGGCTGCAAACTCTTCATCGAATCGTACATACTAAACTCCGAGATTTGGAACACCCGAGAAAGAACTCCACATCCCAACCTCCAAAGCGGGGACCGTGTACTTGTACTAGATCAACGCCCCCAGAACAAACTGGAACCGCGCTGGGAAGAGAGGCCCTATCAGGTCAAACGCCGTATCAATCCTGAAAGACCTGTGTGCGAAATAAGACCTGAGAAAGATGAAACGCTGCCTACCGGCATTGTGCATCGTAATATGTTACGCCCGTGTATTTCCACCGACCCAAATCAACCGGAACTTGTCCTTCCGGCCTCTGAACCGCTACCCGTGTTTTGGGACCCGGACGACGATGAAGACTCCTCCAACTTCCAGAGGCCCTCCACTCAATGACGAGCCAACTGACACAATTAACCTACCACCGTCCACCACCCCAGAAGACCTCACCCCAGTTGAACTAAGACGCTCCGAGCGATCAACAGCCGGCAAACCTCCCGAACGATACGAACAAGACCAGTTCATATGGCAACAAAAATTGATGCCCCTACAGACCAATCCCAATATACTGAGGCCCTCGCCCGAGGACTGGTGAGCTTACAGGATGGGGGAGTGTAGGGAGGAGGAACCCCGTAGAGTGTCTATGCCAGAACCAAGGGGACCGCCATCTGGGTTCCTAGAGAAACCGTACCCGGGGGACAATGGAGGAGACAGTGACAGGTCAGCAAGGGGCGGGGTGAGTATAAAGGGGGCAGGGAGTGCGCCGGAAAGTCAGTTGGTAGTACGCCAGACACAGAGAAAGAGACTGTGGGGGTGTGACAGAGCCAGAGTGACTGACGGCGACCAGAGGAGAGATCAGCAGCAGAGAGGAGATCTACGGCGGCCTTCAGAGAGGAGGTACCGAGCTTACCGGCAAGAGAGTGTCGCCCCTCTCCAAATTGGACTCGCGACCTGCCCACGGTTGTCCTCAGCCGCTGCCGCTGCACTCCAGCCCGTTGCGGCCTGCCCGGTGTCTCCCATGGCCGCTGACACACCACTTCAGCCAGTGGTTGCGGCCTGCCCGCTGCCGCCCCGCCTCCATCCTTGGTTGCGGCCTGTTCATTCCCGCCCACAGCTGCCATTACCCTACTGCAGTTGGCAGTTGGGGCCTGCTCCTCACCTATGGAGAGACTCTTTGCACAGGCCTAGTCCGTGCGCGTGGCCTACCAACCGCCACTCTTCTAGACTACGTCGCTACCCTGCTTGGGGGGACTGGAGTGCCCGTGGATAAGCTAACGAATGGGACCCTGCTGTGGCTACAGGGGGTTACCGCAACGAAAGACTTCCTTAGGGCCTGTTGTGCCCCAACTTCTCCTGGGTGCTGAGACGCCTGAAGACTACTACAGTTTTACAACAGCTGGGCCCAGCGGCTGTGAGATCAAAGCAGCCACATCAGCGGCACCAAAGCAGCCACATCAGCGACACCAAAGCAGCCACACCAGCGCCACCGAGGGACGTCAGGAAGGATAAGTTAACTTTTGGAAATAAGGACCTGCGGTTGGCCGTTTCGTGGCCCCATAATAGCCGGCCTTGCCGGGTCAGTTACATTCTCGTTAAAAGAAAAGTGTTGTTATTGTTGTTGAGTCCCTGCGAGGACAATTAGTGATACCCCTTTCTGGTTGTTCAGTACAGCCCCAGCGGCTCCAGTTCATAAACGTTACTTTCCAAAACAACACTCAGTCTCGTGTCTCGTCACTGCATCCTTTGAAACTGCTGTTACCTACACAAACGTACACTGATGAGATATTTATCATTAGCGCTATCAGTGTTCCAAAAACGCTCTAAAAAATTACTGGTTTGAGTGGTAAGGCTGTAGAGGGCTTGTTTTATAAGGAAGAGCTGCAAAAAATACCTTTGGATGACAATCGTGTCTACAGAGTAGAAAAGATATTAAGAACTAAACGTGTCAGGGGTAAGAACCAGTGCTTTGTCAAATGGTGGGGGTTTCTCTCGAAATTTAATAGTTGGTTTCCCGCGTCGGACCTAACAGATATATAGCCGTGGAAGCTGTATCATTTTATATAACACTACCATGCAACGCATCTTCCAAAATATACCCCGAAAATACAATTTCATCGTAGGCCACTAAATTATCTAAGCCTGTTCACCTTTCAGGCCCCTATGAAGTCGCGCTCACTGATATTCAATATCCGCATACATGGTACACATGAGAACAGAATGACGGGAATTTCTATATAGGAAAACGTAGAGATGTGCTAAAGGAATATTACGTAAAGTCAAGGTTTTATTCAACAATCACAGACCTCATACATGCGATTAATGAGAGAATTGATATCTTGAAAATTTCTGGTGACGGCTTTAAGCTGCTTTATGATGCTGTGCAGAGAAGTGTTACCCTAATCGATTCGCTTGTGGGGGACAGCTATGTCCAACATCTGAGAACTGCTCAGGTAACCGGCAAAAGCGGTGAGATTATAACTCTTCAGCACACAAGACCGGATGACGTGCCCTTATGCAAGCAACATTTTGATTCTGTGACAATCTCTATCTTATCAGACCAAGGCACCCCATCTAAATACAAGTACGGAAAAAGTATTGTGTGATTACATTTTACACTGCAACAGTGTGGACACGATAAAATGGTGTCTCAAAGGGCATATGGAGACCCCGCCATTTATGCTCGCTACTTTATTGCCCAGTCAGGGCACGGTTTAGAGGGTTTCACCGGTTTCGGATAGGCTGACATATTTAAAGTTTTATTTCGTTGTGCCGTACCCTTTTTCCGAAAAGGCTTAGAATTAGTAAAACCACATGTGAAGATGGCTGTCAGAAACATTGCTAAAGATGCTGTCACTATTGTATCATCAGCCCTTATGGATAGGAAAAATACACAGCCGCAGCAGCAGGAGGGATCTGGGATAGTTTATGTTGCTAACAAATCACAAAAAAGAAAGAGACACACGAGGCAACCTTTACCGCCAATGCTCATGAATAAAAATACAACCAAGAGACGAATCCATCAGAAAAGAGTAAGACGCTTTGTGGATGACACCTTCTAATCAAATATCATGGCTTTTCTGCATGATGCTTCTGTAGATTCCACAAAATCTGAACTGGATATTTTTGACATACCACCGACACAAACAAGTATAGGGAAATCTCTATTTGTAGAAGTAAAACCTGTTGCTGCTCTGTCAGACAATGAGCCACTGGAATTTTTCATATCTGGGAGCGGGGATTATTATTATGATCTGAACAACACTCTGCTGTACATAAATTGTCGCATAGACAAGTAAGATTATTCGGCTATCGGTATTTTAGCGCGTGTGGCGCTCATAAACAACCCTCTAGCCACTCTTTTTAATCAGGTCGATATTACTTTGGGAGATCGATTTATCTCACAATCTCTACAGCTATAGAGCCTACATAGAGACCCTTTTAAATTACAGCTTGCAGACCCCGTCAACACGATTTACTGCCAGTTTGTTCTATAAAGAAACTGCAAGCCGTCATAATGATTGGAGCTTGGATGGCGCAAATGCCGGCTTTGTCAAAAGAGCCAATGCAACGTCTTACTCCAAGCCTGTCGATCTCTTGGGCCCCATTTTTGGAGATATATTTAATCAACCAAAGCTATTATTGAATGGTTTTGACCTTAAGGTCAAGTTGACAAGAAATAAGGATGCTTTCTGTCTGATGTCATCAGAAGCCAACCTACTGAAAGTACAAATCTTACAAGAGTCTCTCTATGTATAGAGAGTGCAGGTATCTCCAGCACTCTGAGCAGTCTGAATAGGTCACAGTCTCTTATCCGCAACAACCAAGTATACTATTGACTGACCATGCATGAAAGTGTACAGCATCGCTGCCGGAACACGGATCATGAACCACGAGAATCTCTTCCTAGGACAGATCCCTAAAACTGTTATATTTGGCTTTATAGATAATGAAGCATTTAGCGGTTCTTATGCTAAAAACCCTTTGCTGTTCTATCATTACAACGTCAGTAAAACGGCGTTATATCTGGATGGCCAACAGATTCCCACGAGACCTTAGCATTTTAATTTTACTGTTGATTTAGCCATCAGAGAGTATTGTCCATATATCTGGTAAGCAAAACGCTGATTGTGCCACGGCAATAGATCGTGAAGAATTTATGGACGGGTTCACTTTGTTTGCGTTTAATTTATCGCTTGATCAAGAACCTGGAGGGCATTTCTCGCTCATTAAAACTGGTAACCTGCGCGTTCAAGTCTGATTTGCTCTACTGATGCCCCACACGATAAATATGCTTGTTTTTGCAATCGATTCCAGCATTCTGGAAATTAATGATAGGCGAGAGATCTTGTACGATTTTAGCTAATGATGGATAATTTACAACTCACAGCGCTGCTGAAGGCCAATCTCTATACAGAACGCATATTCGCCAGTGTGGTTCCGTGTGGTTTGCTACACAGAGTAAAGCAAAGACCGGCATTGTGAACACAGACAGTGCAGCCCAGCCCGGACGGCACTGGATATTGATCATACTCTGCGATGATAAGATGGCCATATTTTTGATAGCCAAGGCTTTTATCCGGATAACATTATCTTTCCAAGCGAATTTGTAACATTCCTGAACAAGAATTGTGAATATTATTGTTATCAAAACTCTCAATTTCAGGATACATATAGCACTGTATGCCGTCATTACTATGCTCTGTTTCATATAGCTCGTGGCTTCTCCACCAATAAGGTGTTTACTTCTGATTTACAAAGAAATCATGGAATAGTATCAGACTTTGGAACATCTATATTAACTTTAAAGACCTGTTCTAACAATCCTTGTCTTTATAAACAAACCTGTATGTGTCTTTGGGATCTGTGCTGACTCGGATGTCTGGACCTTTCTCTTCGAGAAGCTAGCATCCTGACAAGCCAATGTTGAATGTTTAGCTCCCAATTATGTTGTGTTTGACAATGTTATCTTTTAACCCCTTAACATCTATTGATGGGGATAGTCCGTCATGGCAGGATGTAACTTCCCACACCATGACGGGCTATCCCCGTCATGCCTTTGAATTACCACTGCATGGTAGTTCATTGCCGACAGCTGTCATAGACAGTTGAGAGGCATGGCAAGAAGTGCATTGACCCTTGCAGTCGATCCCTGCACCCAGAACGCTGCGATCGATCCATCAATCTGACAGACCAATCACAGCGCGATCAGGCAGGGGATGCTGAAATTTCAGGTGATCAGGTGCAATCACAGCATTCAGGGGGGAGGCAGAGGATCGGGAGCTCCCTCTGCCTTAAATCAGCATCCCCGCGATGTAATCGCGGAGCCTGATCTCTGCCATGATGACCTGGGGGTTGTCATGACAACCTCCGTGTCATCCAGCTACGGAAAGCCGCTGAGACCATGCTGGAGCATTGCAATGTATTATACCTGCAAATCAAAGTTAAAAAGTGAAAATCCCATAAAGGGACTAGGTAAAAAAAAAAATCTTTTTTTTTAAATATGTAAAAAAAATATTAAAAAATAATAAAGATATAAAAAAATCCCCTAAAAAAAAATCACATTTTTATGTAAAAAAATAAACAAAAAAAATGCACATTTGATATCGCTGCGTCCGTAAAAATCCCATCTATAAAAGCGTCACCCTAGTTAACCCCTTCAGTGAACTATGTAAAAAAAAGCACAAAAAAGTAGCAAATTATACTTATAAAAAGTGCAATAACACGCGATCAAAAACACGGATATAAATAAATATGGTACCGCTGAAAGCATTATCTTGTCCCTCAAAAAACAAGCTGTGATACAGCTCCATCAGCGGAAAAATAAAACGTTATAGCTCGCAGAATAAAGTGATGCAAAAATAATTATTTTGTTTCTATAAAAGTTTTTATTGTGTAAAAAGCACCAAAACATAAAAAAAAAGATATAAACGAGGTATCGCTGTAATCGTAGTGACCCAAAGAATAAAGCTGCCATACTAATTTTACCACATGCGAAATGGAGAAAAGAAAACTATTCCTGAATTGCTGGTTTTTGTTCATTCTGCCTCCACAAAAACCGGAATAGAAATTATTATTATTATTATTATTATTATTTATTGTTATAGCGCCATTTATTCCATGGCGCTTTACAGGTAAGGCGGGGTATACATAAAAACAAGTACAATAATCTTAAACAATACAAATCATAACTGGTCCAGGAGGAGAGAGGACCCTGCCCGCGAGGGCTCACAATCTACAAGGGATGGGTGATAATACAGTAGGCGAGGGTAGAGCTGGTCATGCAGCGGTTTGGTCGATCGGTGGTTACTGCAGGTTGTAGGCTTGTCAGAAGAGGTGGGTCTTCAGGCTCTTTTTGAAGGTTTCGATGGTAGGTGAGAGTCTGATATGTTGTGGTAGAGAGTTCCAGAGTAGGGGTGATGCACGAGAGAAATCTTGTATGCGATTGTGGGAAGAGGAGATAAGAGGGGAGTAGAGAAGGAGATCTTGTGAGGATCGGAGGTTGCGTGCAGGAAAGTACCGGGAGACGAGGTCACAGATGTATGGAGGATACAGGTTGTGGATGGCTTTGTATGTCATGGTTAGGGTTTTGTAATGGAGTCTCTGGGCAATTGGGAGCCAGTGAAGGGATTGACAGAGGGGAGATGCTGGGGAATAGCGGGGGGACAGGTGGATTAGTCGGGCAGCAGAGTTTAGAATAGATTGGAGGGGTGCGAGAGTGTTTGAGGGGAGGCCACAGAGCAGGAGGTTGCAGTAGTCAAGGCGAGAGATGATGAGGGCATGGACTAGGGTTTTTGCAGATTCTTGGGTGAGGAATGAACGGATTCGTGAAATATTTTTGAGTTGAAGTCGGCAGGAAGTGGAAAGGGCTTGGATATGTGGTTTGAAGGAGAGATTAGCATCAAGGATTACTCCGAGGCAGCGAGCTTGTGGGACTGGGGAGAGTGGGCAGTCATTTACTTTAATTGATAGGTTCGTAGGGAGGGTCACGTGAGATGGGGGAAAGATGATGAATTCTGTTTTGTCCATGTTGAGTTTCAGAAATCTAATGGAGAAGAAGGATGAAATAGTGGACAGACATTGAGGGATTCTGGTTAGTAGGGAGGTGATATCTGGTCCAGAGATGTAGATCTGTGTGTCATCAGCGTAGAGATGATACTGAAAGCCATGAGATTCTATGAGCTGTCCCAGGCCAAAGGTGTAAATAGAGAACAGCAGGGGCCCAAGGACTGAACCTTGTGGGACTCCGACAAATAGGGGGCGAGGTGAGGAGGTGGTGTGTGAGTGGGAGACGCTGAATGTCCGGTCTTTTAGGTATGATGAGATCCAGGATAGGGCCAAGTCTGTGATGCCGAGGGATGAGAGGGTCTGTAATAATAGGGAATGGTCCACTGTGTCAAAGGCAGCCGACAGGACCAGGAGGAGGAGGACAGAGTAGTGTCGCTTGCTCTTGGCGGTTAAGAGGTCATTGGTGACCTTAGTAAGGGCAGTTTCAGTGGAGTGGTGTGACCGGAAGCCAGATTGTAAGCGGTCGAAGAGGGAGCAAGAAGAGAGATGGGAGGACAGTTCAAGGTAGACGTGTTGTTCCAGTAGCTTGGAGGCGTAGGGGAGAAGTGATATAGGGCGATAGCTAGATACAGAGGGTGGGTCAAGAGAGGGCTTTTTGAGGATAGGTGTGATGGAGGCATGTTTAAAGCTTGAGGGGAAAACCCTCAAGCGTTCAAAATATCTTTTGTGCCCGAAAATGGTACCAATAAAAATGTCAGCTCGTCCTGCAAAAATCAAGCCACATGACTCTGTTGGCTGAAATATGAAAAAATTATAGCTCATTAAAGATCATTTTTGTGGGAAAAAATATGATTTTTTAATTTTACGGCTTTACGTTATAACCTTCTGTGAAACCCTTGGGGTTCAAAGTTCTCACCACATATCTAGATAAGTTCCTTCGGGGGGTCTAGTTTCCAAAATGCGGTCAATTGTGGTGGGTTTCCACTGTTTAGGCACATCAGGGGCTCTGCAAACGCTACATGACGCCCGCAGACCATTCCTTCAAAGTCTGCATTCCAAAAGGGTGCTCCTTCCCTTCCAAGCCCTGCCATGCGCCCAAACAGTGGTTCCCCCCCACATACGGGGTATCGGTGTACTCAGGACAAATTGCACAACAACTGTTGTGGTCCTATTTCTCCTGTTACCCTTGTGAAAATAAAAATTTGGGGGCAAAAATATCATTTTTGTGGAAAAAATATGATTTTTTTTAATTTCACGGCTCTACGTTATAAACTTCTGTGAAGCACTTGGGCGTTCAAAGTGCTCACCACACATCTAGATAAGTTCCTTGGGGGGGTCTAGTTTCCGAAATGGGGTCACTTGTGGGGGTTTCTACTGTTTTGGTACATCAGGGGCTTTCCAAATGCGACATGGCGTCCGATCTCAATTCCAGCCAAAAAAGTCAGATGGCGCTGCTTCCCTTCCGAGCTCTGCCATGCGTCCAAATAGTGGTTTACCCCCACATATGGGGTATCAGCGTACTCATGACAAATTGAACAATAACTTTTGGGTCCTGTTATTCTTGGGAACATAAAAATTGGGGGTGAAAAGCATATTTTTGTGGAAAAAATATGATTTTTTAATTGTACCGCTGTACGTTATAAACTTCTGTGAAGCCCTTGGGGGTTCAAAGTTCTCACCACATATCTAGATAAGTTCCTTGGGGGGTCTAGTTTCCAAAATGCGGTCAATTGTGGGGGATTTCCTCTGTTTAGGTACATCAGGGGCTCTCCAAACGTGACATAGTGTCCGCTCTATAATCCAGCCAATTTGACATTCAAAACCTCAAATGATGCTCCTTCCCTTCTGAGCACTGCCGTGCACCTAAAGATTGGTCTTCCTCCACACATGGGGTATCGGTGTACTCAGGAGAAATTGCACAACAAATATTGTGGTTCATTTTCTCCTTATACTATTGACAAAATTTTAAAAAATTGCATCTGAAGAAAAATTTGGAGGAAAAAAAGTTAAATGTTCATTTTTTCCTTCCACATTGTTTCAATTTTTGTGAAGTACCTAAAGGGTTAATAAACTTCTTGAATGTGGTTTTGAACACCTTGAGGGGTGCAGTTTTTAGAATGGTGTCACTTTTGGGTATTTTCTATCATATTGACCCCCCAAACTCACTTCATATGTGATGTGGTCCTTAAAAAAATGTTTTTTGTAAATTTTGTTGGAAAAATGAGAAATCGCTGGTCAACATTTAACCCTTATAACTTACTAACGAAAAAAAAAATTGGGTTCCAAAATTGTGCTGACGTGTGAAATGTTATTTAAATTATTAACTATTTTTGTGACATATCTCTCTGATTTAAAGGCCTAAAATTTTGAAAGTTTGAAAATTGAAATTTTTTTTAAATTTTTTTCCATATTTCCGCATTTTTTTAAATAAATAAACGCAAGTGATATCAAAGAAATTTTACCATTAAAATGAAATACAATATGTCATTAAAAAACAATGTCAGAATCAGCGGGATCCGTTGAAGCGTTCCAGAGTTATAACCTCATAAAGGGACAGTGGTCCGATTTCAAAATTAAGGCCTGGTCATTAACCTACAAAGTGTCTCTGTCACTAAGGGGTTAAACTGTTCTATTGTTCCAATTAGTTGCTGCTTTGTTTCCTTCTGTGTCTGACAATAAAACCTTTTAAACTGATCTGTGTCCCAGAATCCATCCCATCCAGCATTGTTGCCAGGATCTCCGGACATATATTCCTGAGAAGATTTATTACATCCTCAGCTGTTTGTTGTCTTATACAAAAAAAGTAGCTAATGTTTTGTTTGCTGCAATTACCGTAGTTTTAAACTGGGTTGGGAACTCAAAACATCCTGCATTGTTGCTTCAGACAATATTATCTTTAATATTATCTTACTGCTCTGTGTCTGGCATGTACTGGGGGACATCGCACAATTGCTGCTTATTAAGTCTGGAATTACTAAACTCAAATTTACACACCTCGTTGGTGGAGATATAGAAATAGGTATGGAGTGGGGATGAAATTCAGCCCTGGCATTTGAAATCACACAGGCCCATGTTGTCCCCGTCTCCAAGCACCAGACAGATGGGGATATATTACTAATATTACCCTGGATGGAGGAAAGGAAGATTTACTACAAGACCAATATTTCAAAAGATACCCGTGCGATACACATGGCTTGCTGGGATAAGTGATGGAGTCAGTGACTTTGTGCTCCGTCAGAACTCTTAACATTATGGGTGTCTTGAGAACACCAATTCTGTTAACAACTGTTAAAAATGCATATTCTTGTATATTATTCAGGACTTGTTACCACATGTGATACACTAAAATATGACAATGTTCTTATAAAAAAAATGTAGTGGTTTATTTGGATTCTTCCATCAAAGAAAAGATTATTACAGAAAAACATAAAAATAGGTGCATGATTATAAAGAGATTGTCCATTTGTTCATAGCAAAGCTTGCACCCTTCTTTCCTGGAACTCTGAGAAAGGCGTCTGTCTCTGTTAAAGGCTTCTCTTGAAGCAACACACGGTGATTAAGTTACATACCAGCTGTCCATAGTATCCGAGTAAGATGTCCCCTCTGTTGGTAGTGAAGGAGAGAGCGACCCCTAGAGTAAGTCCCAACATATATATCCGTCTGTCAGAGTACGTTGTCTGTATATATGGAGTTAACATTTACCATGAGCTAAACTTACATATGTAGTGTCAGCAGAAGGCAATGTTCAGTACAGAACTGAATGTAATAAGAAATATAATTTACCAATTCCCCCTTTTGAGGGTGACAGACATTAATTGGAACCCTCAAAATTATAAGATCTTTTTTCTTTTCTTCTTCTTTAACAAAATAGTTTAATATCAATAATATCAAATTATTGTTATAGATACTCAATGATGTGAATTCATGTTATGGTAAGCCGTGAACAATATTGATATACAATATGTAAAATTATACTTCCCTAAATCTAAATTGAAGCATCTCAGGTCCAGTCATCATCATCATCTGATGTCATCTGGTCTTCATTTTGATGTCTTCTGTCTTCTTCTTGATTCTTTTAAAACACAGTTTTTTCCTATTATAATTCATTTGAGATAACATATAGATGTTGTAGAAATCATGTCATGTGTCAAATCAAAGTCCATAAATTCAAATGTTGATAAGAAAACAAAGTCTATAGATGAAATGTAGCTTTAATATCTGTGCGGTGTCACCTTTAAAAAACCTGGACTTACAGTGGCTCGCCTTGAATACTTCTGGAATCCTTCATCGGCACTGGTGTGACGTCTTTGGTCAGCAAAGCAAGGGTTAAAATGACTCTTCCTTGCTAAACATAGCACCATGGCCAGTCCTTAGTCCTTATGCACAGGACACATATCAGGCTTGTAGCTTCCTGACAATTACCTTCATTGTTCACCAGTCTTCATTGAAGCTTTACAGGTGATTGGAAACCACTGGAACTTGATAAGAACGTGATAACACAGTTCATCTCAGCATCATAGGATCATCGTCCTCTGTAATTATGGCTGTCAGTGGTGGATACTGCACTTGTAATTAACACAGTCTATTACTCAGTAATCATAGCTTTGTTACCTTCTGGGACTTCTGGATAACGGCATTCTTCTTCTTGCAACTGGTAAGAATCAATTGAATTTAGAAATATGAAAAGTATTATCGTAATTCCAGTATCTTGCTTGAAGTCTTCATTCCCTATTCTATACCAAATCTGGTAATTTTCCTAGCCCATAATATCACAGCGTACCATAGCAATCAGTAATATCCATAAAATTATCATCAGAATTTGCACCATATATGGATTTCAATATTTGAAATAATAAAACAATAATAAGGGATAATACATTATTAACCATATTCTTCATGTGATAGAACTTTTTTTTATGTCATAGGTGTCAGTGTGTTTTATGTAACAAGTGTTTTCATCTTTATTAATAAGGAATATATTAATTTTACCAATAATATGTAAGACTGTATTGCCATGAACCAAAATAAGAATATATGAGTGAGTGAATGAATGAATGGATGAATGAAAGAATTGTTGCATATAACTTAGAATTGAAACATTTCCCTTTGTAATGGAAGCATATCATTGCTATATTTAATGAAGCAATATTCTATAGTAGATATTACTTTATTAAATACTAGCTGAAGAGCCTGGTGCTGCCTGGGCATAATAACTAACTGTGGTTAGTTATAGCAAATTATAATTATCCTCCATCCCATAGGCCAGTGCCCATATACTCATCACACATCCTCCATCCAATAGTCCAGTGCCCATATACCCATCATATTCTCCATCCCATAGGCCCGTGCCCATATACCCATCATACATATTCGCCATCCCATAGTCGAGGGATATACCCATCACACATCCTTCATCTCATAGTCCCATGCCCATATACCCATCATACATATCCTCCATCCCATAGTCAACCATTATGACATGAAAATGAGCGGCGGGGCTTGCAACCTATGATGAATCAGCACAGGGTTAAAATTTCGCCTCACAACATAGCCTATGACGCTATCGGGGTCCAGACGTGCGACTGTGCCAAATTTTGTGGCTGTAGCAGCGACGGTGCGGATGCCTATCCTGGACATACAAACATACTGTACATACATACACACACACATTGAGCTTTATATAATAGATTGATGTTTTTTTTTACCTTTCTTGATTGACAAAAAAAATAAAAATTTAAGAATTAAAAATAAAAATAGAATAATAAAAATTGAAAATGAAAAATAAAAATAAGAATAAAAATAAGTATAAAAATAAGGCCTTTATGTTGATACCAAATGCAGAGTAGTTATGTCTTCAGTGACATATACCCTTAATATTTCCATGATCTGGATTATTTCATAATTGTCATAAACTTGTAATACCAAAATATTCAAATTATGCAACTTTGCATGTAATACTCTTCTTAGTGTAAAGAAATGACTCTTTATAATACTTAATGTTATTATACCCAATACTTATGCCATTTATTTGTCTGAAGATCTATAACCATCTATGTAACCATTAAAAATAAAATTGAATATCATAACATTATCCTTTGGAAAAATTAATTTAAATGTAGATTTTCTTATAAACCATTTTGATGTGCGATTGCACTTATCCACAATTAACTAAATCAAGAAATAATTACTAAAGAAATATAGAAATATATGTTGTGTAGATAATATTTCATTATATGTCTTAATATTCTAATAATTTAACTGATCTGCATATTTCTTATAAAGACAAAGTTTTTTTTTCTAACATACCGTATTTTTCGCTTTATAAGACGCTCCGGATTATAAGGCGCACCCCAAATTTTGAGGAGAAAAATAGGGAAAAACTTTTTTTTAATAAAATGGTGGTGCATCTTATAATCCATGCGTATTATTGCTTACTGGGGGTGGTGCTGGAGGAGGCCGGAGTGGAACATTGCTGCTGGGATGAGGGGGTGTTTTGATGTGCAGCGTGCCGCTGCCAGTGTCTGATACTGCCGCCGCCCTCTGTCCCCTGATGCTTGCTGCCCCAGCGCTTTCCCTCGGTGCTTGCCACCACCGCCGTGCTCTGTCCCCCAGTGCTTGCCTCCGCGGTGTTCTGTCCTTGGTGTTTGTCACCACTGCCGTGCTCTGTCCCCCGCTTCTTACCCCCACCACCGCGCTCTGTCCCCCGGTTTTTACCCCCACCGCCGCGCTCTGTCCCGTTCAGCATGGGGGTGTCCAGTACTTGCCGCGGCGCTGTCCCCCAGTTCTTACCGCCACCGCCTCGCTCTGTCTCCCGGTGGTTGCCGCCACCGCCGCGCTCTGTCCCGTTCAGCGTGGGGGTCTCTGCCGCTTCATACCTGCTTTCCGGTGAATTTCTTCCTGGAAAATGGCCGCCGCGCATGCGCAGATGGAGATCTCGGCACTCATCTCCCAAGATTTCAGTGCCGAGATCTCCATCTGCGCATGCGCGGCGGCCATTTTCCAGGAAGAAATCCACCGGAAAGCAGGCATGAAGCGGCAGAGACCCCCCCACGCTGAACGGGACCGAGCGCGGCGGTGGCGGCAACCACCGGGCGACAGAGCGCGGCGGTGGCAGTAAGAACCGGAGGACAGCGCAGCGGCATCACTGGGGGACAGCGCCACGGCAAGTACTGGACACCCTCTGCGGCAGCACAGAAAGGTATATCCTCTTTGTAAGATGCACCCTCATTTTCCCCTCAAATTTGGGGAAAAAAAAGTGCGTCTTACAAAGCGGAAAATACGGTACATAGTCTTGAGGCCTCTTTCATACATCAAACGTATCACATTACTTTTAGCAGCTGCTCATACACGCATCTGTCATCTGTCACTCAGACTGTGTCACATATAAGTTCAAACCAAATTATTCCACATACAGAGGTGTGAATACATGAATGCAACCCAACAAAAAATATTGTCCTAATTATCAATGCGCATTGTAAACTTAAATTTAGTATCTTAAAATTTCTTTGAATATTCCCCAAATACACATAACATAAATATACACTCACTGGCCACTTTATTAGGTACACCATGCTAGTAAGGGGTTGGACCCCCTTTTGCCTTCAGAACTGCCTCAATTCTTCGTGGCAGAGATTCAACAAGGTGCTGGAAGCATTCCTCAGAGATTTTGGACCATATTGACATGATGGCATCACACAGTTGGCGCAGATTTGTCGGCTGCACATCCCTGATGCGAATCTCCCGTTCCACCACATCCCAAAGATGCTCTATTGGATTGAGATCTGGTGACTGAGGAGGCCATTTGAGTACAGTAAACTCATTGTCATGTTCAAGAAACCAATCTGAGATGATCCGAGCTTTATGACATGGCGCATTATCCTGCTGAAAGTAGCCATCAGATGTTGGGTACATTGTGGTCATAAAGGGATGGACATGGTCAGCAACAATACTCAGGTAGGCTGTGGCGTTGCAACGATGCTCAATTGGTACCAAGGGGCCCAAAGAGTGCCCAGAAAAAATTCCCCACACCATGACACCACCACCACCAGCCTGAACCGTTGATACAAGGCAGGATGGATCCATGCTTTCATGTTGTTTACGCCAAATTCTGACCCTACCATCCGAATGTCGCAGCAGAAATCGAGACTCATCAGACCAGGCAACGTTTTTCCAATCTTCTACTGTCCAATTTCGATGAGCTTGTGCAAATTGTAGCCTCAGTTTCCTGTTCTTAGCTGAGAGGAGTGGTACCCAGTGTGGTCTTCTGCTGCTGTAGCCCATCTGCCTCAAAGTTCGACGCACTGTGCATTCAGAGATGCTCTTCTGCCTACCTTGGTTGTAACGGGTGGCAATTTGAGTCACTGTTGCCTTTCTATCAGCTCGAACCAGTCTGCCCATTCTCCTCTGACCTCTGGCATCAACATGGCATTTCCGGCCACAGAACTGCCGCTCACTGGATTTTTTTTCTTTTTCGGACCATTCTCTGTAAACCCTAGAGATGGTTGTGCGTGAAAATCCCAGTAGATCAGCAGTTTCTGAAATACTCAGACCAGCCCTTCTGGCACCAACAATCATGCCACGTTCAAAGGCACTCAAATCACCTTTCTTCCCCATACTGATGCTCGGTTTGAACTGCAGGAGATTGTCTTGACCATGTCTACATGCCTAAATGCACTGAGTTGCCGCCATGTGATTGGCTGATTAGAAATTAAGTCTTAACACACAGTTGGACAGGTGTACCTAATAAAGTGGCCAGTGAGTGTATGTTGTATTAGCTATACTTGAAACTTTAGGCCTGGGAAAAAAAAAAATTTCTTTGACTAGCAAAGGCTGGGGTCTCTTATTTTCACTAAGGCTACAGGGACATGGTATACCTATTATTAGAACAAGGTTCAGATTTCACATGCTGTGACGTTATGTCATGCCATGCAGCACACAGAAAACTAATTTTAGAATTACTTATATGAATATTATTTAAGTGTTAAATGTATAAAATCATGCAATTATTACAACTTCCTGTGTAAATAAAGGCATAAATCCATGTAAGAGAATTTTTCCCGATTAAGGCTATGTGCCCACGCTAGCGTTTTTAAACGCTCAGGAAAAGGATCCCCTTTCCCAGAAAACGCGCGTCTTTTTCCGCGCGTTTCTTGCGCGATTTTTGACGCGTTTTTGACGCGTTTTTTGACACGTGATTTCTGGGAACATTGGGGATGGCTAAAAACGCTGAGCAATGCGGGAATTAATGAGCATGCTGCGTTTTTAGCCGCTGTTAAAAACGCATGCATTGGCACAAAAAGCCAAAAACGCATGCTAATTAATTAGAAGCATCTTGTAAGCGTTTCTGCAGTGTCGGAGCCGGCACAAACGCTGCGGAAACGCTTACAAAAATGCAACGTGGGCACACAGCCAAAGTCCTGCTTTGAAATAAAAATTCTAAGGAAAAATAAAAGATACAAACACTCTATATATACTGTATGAATATGTATATACAAAACTATAGAACTACAGAATTATACTCTATAAAATAATTACATATAACTGACTAATTGTATAACACTTTTACACATTTAATTACATTTTTAGCCACTTCTTAAACCCAATCTTATTTCTCTGTAAAAAATGTCCTGAAAAGTTCTTTAAAAAACAAAAATAGAAAGCGCACATAGGGTGTATCGTCTATTTAAAACCGCAGTAGTACGCCCAATTTGTTTGACTCACCTGCTAAAGCTGTGCGAGTCACAACAAACTGGGAATCACTCAAGAATATCCGGTCGTCGCTGGTATCCCGCTAATGATAAGGAAATCCAAAGGAGTAAAAAGAGCCGGGCTTTCAAAACCGCGCTGACCAGAAGCACACCAGCTTCCGTGGTAGATATCTTAAAAAACTTCTTTAATAAGCCTATTGCTAAGTGGTCGCTACTTACCTGTCAGACGAGGTGATCCTTACGTCCTCCCGCCCGCGTCCACTCATCGCTCGTCGTCACAGCAGGAAGCTGACGATGAGAAACGGCCCAGGACGTTCTCGCGCGATCAGCAATTACCAGCGGGGGAGCGGTCGGAGGTAAGTATCAGACATAGCGATATTGCTAGCGATATCGCTTAGTGTGACAGGCCCTTTAAAGCAAATATGTGATTTTCTTCGTTCTTCATAAATTTGATTTCGGGGATAACTCAATTTAGAAGACTTTGATACAGGCTTCTGATAAGATTTTACTCTGCCTGTCTTTACAAAATTAGCACGATTTTTCCTCCTTTCATGATTTTCACATTTCCTAGCAAAATCAAGGGATTACGCACATTCAAATAAAGAATCTTTTTGTGACAATAACACGAGATGCAGGATTTAGAAACCAAAATTTGTTTACAAAATTCTTTATCAGGGATTGTGTTTTGACATTTTTAACAAGAGTCCTGTACAACCGATCAAATATGGACATGAATGTTTTTAAAAGTACATTCTTTCCGACCAATCCTTAATTCTTGAAGAATATCAATATCTGGATAATCTTCATTCGATGCACAAAAAATCTGACTTTTTAATCTGTCTGTATCATTTAAGTTCTCATGTGTTTTACCAAATATCCTTAAAGATAATCACCTGGAAAAGGTTACAGGGATCCACATTTTAAACAGGTTTTTTTCCTCATTAGTTAAATCAAATTTGTCAACATAGCTTTCAAAAACCTCAGAGTTTCTACAAACATGGATTTTGTTATCGTATGCAGGAATGATTTTGCATAATTTTAACAAATTTTTCCTAACTTTAATTTGGAATTGGGCCTCTGAGTGGTCTATTCTTAGTGGTACGTCTTTCCCTTGTACGGCATCTACGTCAGTTCTGAAGTCTCCTCCTACTTCTCCATCTTGTTCCACGTCTGCAAGGTCACCTTCAATGGCTGCTACTTCTTGTATCTGTTTCTCCACATTACAGTGAATCTCGGGAACATCACTATTTTCCTTTACACAACAATCATTTTTGGATTTGTCTGATACAAGTTTGTGAAATACATCAATCATTTGTAAAATATTTTTCAATTTCTCTCTTTCTCTAGTAAAGGACACCAGCTTAGAATCTAACTTTAGATTTTCCATATCTCATTCTGCATATAAGCTGAGCCATAAAACATCTAAATTAGACTCATCTACAGACATAAATTTCAGTTTACTCTGCTTAGAAAAAGGTGTAATGACATCCATGTTTCTTACCTTGAAATATCTCAGCTTGTAGTTCCTTTCAACGCTGGGCTCTTGTCTTCACACGTCTATCTTCAGCACGTGTAGCACTTGTAGTACTTCTCAATCCATCTGTTAATTCTTAGTCCTCACTTCTAGGTTCTGTCTGATTCATGTGAATTGTCCATAGTAGTGGAGTTCCTGATAACTTGCACATCTGACGTTAGCAATGTTCATTCCCCCTTTTGGGCAAGTTGAGGTTAATCCACAAAAAAGTAAAAAAAATTCAGATCTGGCTGGCTCTCCAATGTTAAAAATGCATATTCTTGCATATTATTCAGGATTTGTTACCAGATGTGATACTCTAAATTATGACAATGTTCTTATAAAAAAATGTAGTGGTTTATTTGGATTCTTTCATCAAAGAAAAGATTATTACAGAAAAACATAAAAATAGGTGCATGATTATAACGAGATTGTCCATTTGTTCATAGCAAAGCTTGTACCCTTCTTTCCTGGAACTCTGAAAAAGGTGTCTGTCTCTGTCAAAGACTTCACTTGAAGCAACACATGGTGATTAAGTTACATACCAGCTGTCCATAGTGTCCGAGTAAGATGTCCCCTCTGATGGTAGTGAAGGAGAGAGCGACCCCTAGAGTAAGTCCCAATATATATATCCGTCTGTCAGAGCACGTGGTTTGTATATTTGGAGTTGACATTTACCATGAGCTAAACTTACATATGTAGTGTCAGTAGAAGGCAATGTTCAATACAGAGTGTAATAAGAAATATAATTTAACAACAACGTAGCAGACAAGGTGGCCCATGACCAGACAGGCCCTTCTGGCATTTGCCATAATTGCCAGATGGCCAGTACAGCCCTGTATAAAAAGCACATATAAAATTAGAATCACAGTATTAAAATCAAAATCATATAAAAGTCTTATAAAATGAGAATTAATCAGATACAATGCTAGGAAGGGCGTGGTTACACACTTTTGATACACTTTGATATGGGGTGCAGCACCTGTCAAATTGAGTTTGGCGAATCATAGCTAATCCATACTACTGATGTGTATATCAGAACACTTAAGAGATATATCTAACATTAATCACACAAACACCATGCACGCAGTACGGCAGTATGGCATCCTTCCAGGTCTGTGATATTAGAGCAGGTCAGCAGATCTGCACGCGGGGAGATGTCAGACGGCTTCTCCTCACGCGTGAAGCATTCTGGATTTACAACTTGGACACCAGAACACTGAATGGGCTGAATAAATGAAATTAAATTATGTCTCTTTATTGAATTAATTGGTATGTCTCTCGGATAATGTTTTTAACATTATGTGTTTTTCTGTAATCATTTATAGAAATTTTAAAATTTTAATGAATGTCTGTTGCCTATGTCTATTTAACTTTATAAGTATATGCAGTTTGTGGGTATTTTTTTAGGACCTCAATTTATGTCACCTGACATTTGATCAACTTTCTGATTGGTCCTTATAAACTATATAAGACCCTCACTGCCAGTAGGTATTCAGCTTTGATAAAGATCTGTTTCAGATCGAAACGTGTCGCCTCAACCCCTTAGGCTCACATTTGTTGAAGGAGTTTTTTTTTACCGCTGTATCATCTTTTATGTTGGATTAATAAAGTATGAAGAATTTTTAAGGAGCTGGAATATTACCACAGTTTCTTTACTAGACTACATGTCCCATCAAGGTGAAGTACCGTGCACCTGCGGTATGGTTAGTGAGCTGGCTGTGGTTTCGTTCCATGTTGTTTCATTTCATATAGAAAATGTTGACAAGCAGGAGTCCTTGCTCTGACTATTGATTTCCCGGTGGTGAGCTTCATATGAAATGGCTGCCAGACGCGGTGCATGTGCAGATTGCAATCTCAGCTCCCGGAATCACTATTGACAGTGGCACATGAGGGGTTAATATCTGGCTTAAGCACACACAGAAGATCCTATGGTGGATGGCACAGATGCAACTTCTGAACCCGTGCCATCCATCAGACTTATCTGTACACCTGAGTGAAGGAACTCACCTAAAATCTGGATGTATAGTTGTGTCTGTTTGCTGGAAGGGGTTAATTAGAAGTAATAAAATGGTAATACCAGTTAATATGCTGAAAAACTGAAAATGTATGATAATTTTTTCTTAATTTTATTTCAATCTCTTACCTTTATGTCACGCCACAATAAATAAAACACATGATAGAAAAAAAAACAAAAATATTACTAAAAGGACAATAAATACAAAAAGTAATATGTAATAAAATATTACACAAAAATACAAAATTACAAGACTTGATACAGCGCAGTCTATAAAATTAAGTACCAAATTCTATGGCTGTCATTATGCGGAGGAGAGTTTTTTGAAGGTCAAATAGCAATAATACATAGTAAGCATGTATAGATGAATGGATGAAGATTTGTGAAAATGCAAATAACAGGAAATGTCTCAAGAAGTGCGGCAGGGTGTCTATACTTTATAGCTACTGCAATAAATGGGAGTTAATTCACAGAGAAAAGTCATAAATTATTACCATCTCTTGGAAATTATGAAGGTCCAAAGACCACGATGTGAGCGAGGAGCTGCACTTAGAGCCTTGTCTGTGTCCTAGGTTTGTCTGACAGTGTGAACATTGGACAAGTAGAAGTGAGAGTGCAACTGCCATTAGCGGCCGCTGATTGTCTGAATGACTCACATGGCGTAACAATATCACGTGAGACCAGAAAGACACATCAGCATCATCACTTCAATGGTGTCAGGACAGAAGGTGAGTATAGGGTAATACTATTTTATAAGATACAATTCACCCATTCCCCGAGACCCACAAACAGACCTGGTGGTGGAATCGGCATACTCCTGTCCCCACAATGCACTTTCCAGGTCATCCCGCCAGCTCCATCACTCTCATTCCCTTCTTTTGAGGTCCACACCATCAGGCTCTTCCATCCCCTCCTCCTCAGAGTAGCGGTCATGTACCGGCCCCCAGGCTCACCCACCCACTTCCTTGACCACATCTCAGCCTGGCTGCCGCACTTCATGTCCTCAGAACTGCCAACCCTTATCCTGGGAGACTTCAACATCCCCATTAACAGCCCTACTTCCACAGCTGCATCCCAGCTTCTAATACTAACCACTTCTCTTGGCCTCTCACAGTTCTCAACCTCTGCAACACACAAAGACGGCAACACCCTTGACCTGGTCTTTGTCCGACTCTGCTCAATCTCCTACCTAAATGACTCAACGCCTCCCCTCTCTGACCACAACATTCTCTCCTTCACGCTCACAAATCCTCGCCCACCCCAGCACACTCCTACCTACTACACATTCAGAAATCTACAAGCCATTAACCCTCAGACACTTTCAGAATCCCTACAATCATCACTGTCCCCATCTCCTCTTTTTCCTGTCCTGATCTGGCTGTACATGACTACAACGACACTCTTAGAAGCACCCTTGACCAAGTAGCGCCCCTCACCCTCAGAACCTCCAAACACAGAGTAATACATACCTGGCTCACATCGCAAACTCGACTTCTCCAGCGATGCTCTAGGAGTGCTAAACGCCGATGGAGAAAAACTCGCACACCAGAAGACTTTATCCACTTCAAATTTACAGTATGTTAAGAACCCATAACTATGCCCTTCACCTCGCCAAACAGACCTACTTCACTACCCTGATCTCCACACTAGCCAACAACCCCAAGAAACTTTTTGACACCTTTCACTCCCTCCTCAGGCCAAAAGCACAAGCCCCTATCACCTACATTTGTGCAGATGACCTGGCCTCCCACTTTATAGAGAAAATAGATAATATCCGTCAGGAAATCCGCTCCCAACCACCAACTGCTGTGACTCCCATCCCTCCCTGCATTTCCCCTGGCTCACTTTCCACATTTGATCCCATCACAGAAGAAGTCTCCAGACTCATCTCTTCTCGTCCGACTACATGCACTACTGACCCCATTCCCTCACATCTCTTCCAGTCTCTCTCTCCAGTTGTCACAACTCACCTAACTACTATCTTTAATCTCTCCCTCTCCTCGGGGATTTTCCCATCCTCCTTCAAACACTCTATCATTACTTCATTACCAAAGAAACCCGCTCTCGACCCATCCTGCACAAACAACTACAGACCAGTCTCCAATCTCCCCTTCATCTCTAAATGTTTGGAGTGCCTAGTCTACTCCCGCCTTACCCATTACCTCTCCACTCACTCCCTTCTAGACCTTTCACAGTCCGGCTTCCACCCACTACATTCGACAGAAACTGCACTCATCAAAGTGATCAATGACCTTCTGACAGCAAAATGTAACAGTGACCACTCTCTGCTCATTCTTCTCGACTTTTCTGCAGCCTTCGACACTGTTGACCACTGTCTCCTCCTCTCTAGGCTCCAGTCACTAGGCATTAAGGTCACTGCTCTCTCATGGTTCTCTTCCAACCTTTCTGACCGCTCATTCAGTGTTTTGTTCTCTGACTCCACTTCATCTCCTCTTCCTCTCGCTGTCGGGGTACCTCAGGGCTTGGTCCTTCGCCCCCTTCTCTTCTCTCTCTACGCGGCCCCAATTGGACAGACCATCAGCAGATTTCGCTTTCAGTACCATCTTTATGCTGATGACACACAACTATACAAGTCATCCCCTGACCTTACCCCTGTGGTACTAAAGAATGCCAGTGACTTTCTGTCCACAGTCTCCAACATCATGTCCGCTCTCTATCTGAAGCTTAACCTCTCAAAAAATTAACTAATTCTTCTGCTCCCGCCGTCTACTAACCTCCCTAAATCTGACATTTCCCTCTCCGTGGGGTGGCACCATCATAGCACCCTGGCAGCAGGCGCCCTGTCTGGGTGTTATGCTTGACACCAATCTCTCCTTTACATCCCATATACAATCTCTTGCCCACTCTTGCCGCTTACACCAAAAGAACATCTCAACTTTCCCCTCTCCAGTCCATACTTAATGCAGCGGCCAGGGTTATCCATCTGGCTAATAGGTACTCGGACGCGTCCGCTCTTCGACAATCGTTACACTGGCTGCCCATTCATTATAGGATCCAATTCAAAGGACTTGTTCTCACCCGCAAAACTCTCCACAGTGCGGCACCCCCCTAATCTCCTCCCTCATTTCTGTCTATCGGCCTAACCAACCGCTGAGCTGCAAATGACTTATAACTAACTTCTGCACTAATCTGCACCTCCCACTCCCGAGTTCAAGATTTCTCCGGTGCTGCACCAAACCTCTGGAATGCTCTACCCCAAGAAATTAGGACTATCCACAATTTACACAGCTTTAGGCGCTCCCTCAAAATGCATTTGTTCAGAGTGGCCTATCATGTTCCCTAATCAGTCATTTTATGTGTAAGTGTGCATGTGTAGCCCGTTCACTATCTCAATTTATACCTCAGTCCCTCAAGATGGCTGGACCATCAATGTAAATACATCATTATAAATACACACCTGTACTCTATATGTCCCCCACCTCATTGTAGATTGTAAGCTCTCATGAGCAGGGGCATCTTATTTCATCTAATTTTGCTTTAATTATTGTATTGTTAATGTTGTTACTTATGACTTGTGTTTTGAAACTGTTAAACTGTAAAGCCCTGCGGAATATGTTGGCGCTATATAAATAAAGATTGTTATTATTATTATTATTATAAGAGGAAGTATTTTATATAAAAAAGATTGTACAGGTAATGACAAATAACTTTACGTTTTATATTGATTAGTGTACTGTAATTGCAATTACTGCATATAAACCAGATAAGAAACAAGTAAAGGGTCATTCAAGAACATCCCATATGACCTAGACACTTTAAGATAAACAGCTTCCTTATCTCACTGCTGGAACAGATTATGTACAAGGAATGGAACAACGAGGAGCTACATAGAATTATGCAGAAAGTATAAAATGAATATTTGAAATGATAAAATATTCCAGATGCAAAAAGACTCATACATGTAAAAAACATTATCTGTAGCACCAAAAATAAACTCATACTTTTCAAAGCACAAAAGTGATATTTCAAGTTTGGGCTCTGATTATGTGACCCAACGCCGCTCATCCTTCTGGTGTGAATAAGGAGAAAATGAATTAAAAGAAAGTTGGCAAAACAAAATATTATTAAAGGTGGAAAGGAGCCGACAATGAAGACCAAGAACTGATTAAAGCTGTAATCCATAATATGTTCTTCCTTTGTCATATTTTTGGTAGACACATTTGATGAATTCTGTAGCTTCAAGTCACAACCAACCAAACCAATTGGAAGGCTGGAAATCAGAGAAATCAGCAGAGAGGCAAGAAGTATCCAGGGGACCATGGTGGAGATCCTGGTCTTCATGTAGACAAAGAACTTACAGTTGTAGGTTACAATTTTCACGCAGTAGAAGACACAGAGGACGGTTGCAAACCAGTGACTGGTATAGTACATGAACAGAGTCAGAAAATATAGGGCTAAAAATGTAATCTTCTTTTGCAGTAGCCATGGAAACAATTGAAAGAGAAAGTTTCGAATAATGATATCGAAAATGAACAAAACTCTGGAAATTGCCAAGGAGCTGATAATCTTATCACGGGTCTGGAGAGAACGCAGGCGTTTCCATTTCAAGAAATTTGCAGCCACAAGAATCAGATTAACTGAGAAACCTACAAGACATGTCACATGGAACCAAACTGTGAGAATCCATCCGACTGAATCTTCCATCATTGTAAGAGAGAATCTTTCCAGGACATACAGTGCTTCTTGTCCAATCTTGTCTCAGGTTTTCTGAGATCAGATCTTCCCAGCATTTTATAGTAGTCTTGTGTCCATTCTTTATGCAAATTATTTGAGCATGATTGATTTCCATGCAAAGCTTTAATTTGGCCTGTAGCTGCTTAAATATATTTGTGCAAATGTAAATGCAAATGAGGAAAAACAAAATCTTCTTTCACCTCAATCAAATGTCAGTTTACATAGCTTAGATGTGATCAAATGGAATGTTGCTTCAGAACTGGCTGAAAAAGACAAGATAAATGGTGGTGGTTAGAGTTGAGCGAAACGGGTCGAAAAAATTCAAAAGTCGCCGACTTTCGCCAAAGTCGGGTTTCATGAAGCGAAACCAGACCTTAGCGTGAGGTCGGCCACGAGGTCGGCGACTTTAGTGCCAAAGTCGCGTTTCAAAAGATGCTTTAGTACCCTTTTTCAGTCAATCAGGAAGAACGGACACTGTGGGCAACGTGATGACATAGGCAGCGGTCACCACCATCTTGGAGAAGGGCATGCAAGTGATTGGCTTGCTTTGTGTGGCATCACAGGGGGTATAAAAGGGTGGGGACGCCGACCGCCATGTTACTCATGCTGATCTCAGAATAGGGAGAGCTGCTTCTGCTGCTGATTCTGTAGGGAGAGCGTTAGGAAGGCAAAAAGAAAAAAAAACTGCTTCTGCTGCTAGCGCTTTTACTGTAGTTACTGTGCAGTGAAAGGTGAAGATTTTTGCTTTTGTGCAGCAGCGCTGGTGGTGATTAGCCTGCCTTTTAAGGCAATCCAAATTGTATTGTTTTGTCCTGGTGAGGTAGTGAGCGTTCATTTTTTCACACACCGTACAGTGGTGTACCCTCCTCACACAATACCGTGTAACGGCTGTTATCACGGCCAGATTGAAGCTATCTAAGTGTGTGACTCTGTAAGGAAAAGCCGAGGAGTTTGTCCCTTCTTACAGACCTACACCTTATAGTTTTGTCCGTTTTTCAAACAGTTTAGTATATTTGCTGTTTGATTACATTCAAAACTAGAGCGAGACAGCATGTGTCAGTCCATATACAAAAAAACGGAGCTTGACAATTTTACATACACCGTAAAGTGGTGTACGTACACGCTCCTCTCTCAGAACCGTGTAACGGCTGTTATCATGGCTAAATTGAAGCTATCTACGTGTGTGACTCTGTAAGGAAAAGTTGAGGAGTTTGTCCGTTCTTACAGACCTACACCTTATAGTTTTGTCCATTTTTCAAACAGTTTAGTATATTTGCTGTTTGATTACATTCAAAACTAGAGAGAGACAGCGTGTGTCAGTCCGTATACAAAAACACGGAGCTTGACAATTTTACATACAATGTACAGTGGTATACGTGCATGCTTCTCTCTCAGTACCGTGTAACGGCTGTTATCACGGCCAAATTGAAGCTATCTACGTGTGTGACTCTGTGAGGAAAAGTCGAGGAGTTTGTCCGTTCTTACAGACCTCCACTCTAGGGAGATTCCAATTCTGCCCAATTCTATATACACCTTGTAGTTTGTCATACACTAGGCTATTTCTGCCGGTCACATTGCGGTGTTATAGACACAGGGCCTGACAGAATCCAACTGTGTCCTGAAGTCTAGAGAGATTCCAATTCTCCACAGTCCTCTATCCACCTTTCTTACACCATCCAGAATCTGCCTGTCACATTGCGGTGTAAAATAAACAGGGCCTGACAGAATCCAACTGTGTCCTGAAGTCTACAGAGATTCCAATTCTCCACAGTCCTCTATCCACCGTTCTTACACCATCCAGAATCTGCCTGTCACATTGCAGTGTAAAATAAACAGGGCCTGACAGAATCCAACTGTGTCCTAAAGTCTAGAGAGATTCCAATTCTCCACAGTCCTCTATCCACCTTTATTACACCATCCAGAATCTGCCTGTCACATTGCAGTGTAAAATAAACAGGGCCTGACAGAATCCAACTGTGTCCTGAAGTCTAGAGAGATTCCAATTCTCCACAGTCCTCTATCCACCGTTCTTACACCATCCAGAATCTGCCTGTCACATTGCGGTGTAAAATAAACAGGGCCTGACAGAATCCAACTGTGTCCTGAAGTCTAGAGAGATTCCAATTCTCCACAGTCCTCTATCCACCTTTCTTACACCATCCAGAATCTGCCTGTCACATTGCGGTGTAAAATAAACAGGGCCTGACAGAATCCAACTGTGTCCTAAAGTCTAGAGAGATTCCAATTCTCCACAGTCCTCTACCCACCTTTCTTACACCATCCAGAATCTGCCTGTCACATTGTGGTGTAAAATAAACAGGGCCTGACAGAATCCAACTGTGTCCTGAAGTCTAGAGAGATTCCAATTCTCCACAGTCCTCTATCCACCGTTCTTACACCATCCAGAATCTGCCTGTCACATTGCGGTGTAAAATAAACAGGGCCTGACAGAATCCAAATGTGTCGTGAAGTCTAGAGAGATTCCAATTCTTCACAGTCCTCTATCCACCTTTATTACATCATCCAGAATCTGCCTGTCACATTGCGGTGTAAAATAAACAGGGCCTGACAGAATCCAACTGTGTCCTGAAGTCTAGAGAGATTTCAATTCTCCACAGTCCTCTATCCACCTTTCTTACACCATCCAGAATCTGCCTGTCACATTGCGGTGTAAAATAAACAGGGCCTGACAGAATCCAACTGTGTCCTAAAGTCTAGAGAGATTCCAATTCTCCACAGTCCTCTACCCACCTTTCTTACACCATCCAGAATCTGCCTGTCACATTGCGGTGTAAAATAAACATGGCCTGACAGAATCCAACTGTGTCCTGAAGTCTAGAGAGATTCCAATTCTCCACAGTCCTCTATCCACCTTTCTTACACCATCCACAATCTGCCTGTCACATTGCGGTGTAAAATAAACAGGGCCTGACAGAATCCAACTGTGTCCTGAAGTCTACCGAGATTCCAATTCTCCATAGTCCTCTATCCACCTTTCTTACACCATCCAGAATCTGCCTGTCACATTGCAGTGTAAAATAAACAGGGCCTGACAGAATCCAACTGTGTCCTGAAGTCTAGAGAGATTCCAATTCTCCACAGTCCTCTATCCACCGTTCTTACACCATCCAGAATCTGCCTGTCACATTGCAGTGTAAAATAAACAGGGCCTGACAGAATCCAACTGTGTCCTGAAGTCTAGAGAGATTCCAATTCTCCACAGTCCTCTATCCACCTTTATTACATCATCCAGAATCTGCCTGTCACATTGCAGTGTAAAATAAACAGGGCCTGACAGAATCCAACTGTGTCCTGAAGTCTAGAGAGATTTCAATTCTCCACAGTCCTCTATCCACCTTTATTACACCATCCAGAATCTGCCTGTCACATTGCGGTGTAAAATAAACAGGGCCTGACAGAATCCAACTGTGTCCTGAAGTCAAGAGAGATTCCAATTCTCCACAGTCCTCTATCCTCCTTTCTTACACCATCCAGAATCTGCCTGTCACATTGCGGTGTTAAATAAACAGGGCCTGACAGAATCCAACTGTGTCGTGAAGTCTACCGAGATTCCAATTCTCCACAGTCCTCTATCCACCTTTCTTACACCATCCAGAATCTGCTTGTCACATTGCGATGTAAAATAAACAGGGCCTGACAGAATCCAACTGTGTCCTGAAGTCTACAGAGATTCCAATTCTCCACAGTCCTCTATACACCTTTCTTACACCATCTAGAATCTGCCTGTCACATTGCGGTGTAAAATAAACAGGGCCTGACAGAATCCAACTGTGTCCTGAAGTCTAGAGAGATTCCAATTCTCCACAGTCCTCTATCCACCATTCTTACACCATCCAGAATCTGCCTGTCACATTGCGGTGTAAAATAAACAGGGCCTGACAGAATCCAACTGGGTCCTGAAGTCTAGAGAGATTCCAATTCTCCACAGTCCTCTATCCACCTTTATTACATCATCCAGAATCTGTCTGTCACATTGCGGTGTAAAATAAACAGGGCCTGACAGAATCCAACTGTGTCCTGAAGTCTAGAGAGATTTCAATTCTCCACAGTCCTCTATCCACCTTTATTACACCATCCAGAATCTGCCTGTCACATTGCGGTGTAAAATAAACAGGGCCTGACAGAATCCAACTGTGTCCTGAAGTCAAGAGAGATTCCAATTCTCCACAGTCCTCTATCCTCCTTTCTTACACCATCCAGAATCTGCCTGTCACATTGCGGTGTAAAATAAACAGGGCCTGACAGAATCCAACTGTGTCATGAAGTCTATAGAGATTCCAATTCTCCACAGTCCTCTATCCACCGTTCTTACACCATCCAGAATCTGCCTGTCACATTGCGGTGTAAAATAAACAGGGCCTGACAGAATCAACTGTGTCCTGAAGTCTAGAGAGATTCCAATTCTCCACAGTCCTCTATCCACCTTTATTACACCATCCAGAATCTGCCTGTCACATTGCGGTGTAAAATAAACAGGGCCTGACAGAATCCAACTGTGTCCTGAAGTCTAGAGAGATTCCAATTCTCCACAGTCCTCTATCCACCATTCTTACACCATCCAGAATCTGCCTGTCACATTGCGGTGTAAAATAAACAGGGCCTGACAGAATCCAACTGTGTCCTGAAGTCTAGAGAGATTCCAATTCTCCACAGTCCTCTATCCACCTTTATTACATCATCCAGAATCTGTCTGTCACATTGCGGTGTAAAATAAACAGGGCCTGACAGAATCCAACTGTGTCCTGAAGTCTAGAGAGATTTCAATTCTCCACAGTCCTCTATCCACCTTTATTACACCATCCAGAATCTGCCTGTCACATTGCGGTGTAAAATAAACAGGGCCTGACAGAATCCAACTGTGTCCTGAAGTCAAGAGAGATTCCAATTCTCCACAGTCCTCTATCCTCCTTTCTTACACCATCCAGAATCTGCCTGTCACATTGCGGTGTAAAATAAACAGGGCCTGACAGAATCCAACTGTGTCATGAAGTCTATAGAGATTCCAATTCTCCACAGTCCTCTATCCACCGTTCTTACACCATCCAGAATCTGCCTGTCACATTGCGGTGTAAAATAAACAGGGCCTGACAGAATCAACTGTGTCCTGAAGTCTAGAGAGATTCCAATTCTCCACAGTCCTCTATCCACCTTTATTACACCATCCAGAATCTGCCTGTCACATTGCGGTGTAAAATAAACAGGGCCTGACAGAATCCAACTGTGTCCTGAAGTCTAGAGAGATTCCAATTCTCCACAGTCCTCTATCCACCTTTCTTACACTATCCAGAATCTGCCTGTCACATTGTGGTGTAAAATAAACAGGGCCAGACAGAATCCAACTGTGTCCTGGTCTAGAGAGATTCCAATTCTCCACAGTCCTCTATCCACCTTTCTTATACCATCCAGAATCTGCCTGTCACATTGCGGTGTAAAATACACAGGACCTGACAGAATCCTACTGTGTCCTGAAGTCTACAGAGATTCCAATTCTCCACAGTCCTCTATCCACCTTTCTTACACCATCCAGAATCTGCCTGTCACATTGCGGTGTAAAATAAACAGGGCCTGACAGAATCCAACTGTGTCCTGAAGTCTACAGAGATTCCAATTCTCCACAGTCCTCTATACACCTTTCTTACACCATCCAAAATCTGCCTGTCACATTGCGGTGTAAAATAAACAGGGCCTGACCGAATCCAACTGTGTCCTGAAGACTAGAGAGATTCAAATTCTCCCCACTACTATATACACCTTGTACCTTGTTTTACAGTACAATATAGTTGGTGGTTTTTTGGGTACATTTTCCCCAAAAATGAGGAAGTGTGGTGGAAGAGTCTGTGGAAGTGGGCGGGGGTTGGCAGCTGGTAATGATGGTGTTGGTGTTGGTGGTGGATCTGCTGGTAGTGGCAAAAGCAAAATAGCACCTAATGCAGGAGGTGTTGAGCCTGCGTCATCGTCTGGCTCCACAAGGCCTCGAAGGCTCCTTTTTCTGGGAGTAGGTAAACCACTTTTAAAGCCGGAGCTTCAAGAACAAGTTTTGGCTTACATTGCTGACTCAGCCTCCAGCTCTATCGCCTCATCTTCTGAAGTTTTAAAAAATAAAAGCACTGAGTCATCATTGGAGGCTCATGGTCATGAACCACACCTTTCCTTGTGTCCTTCACCCCAACCAAAATTGAAGGATGTGGCAGGCCACACTACAGATTACTCCATGGAGCTGTTTTCACATACCATGCCTGGGTTATCAAGTCAAATCGTGAATTACCCAGGCAAAGATGAATCTGACATGGAGTGCACTGATGCACAGCCACTGATAGATGATTCTGCTGGTACATTCACTCAGAGCACTACATTGTACTCGCAGTGTACTGAGCCAGAATCTGACCCAGATGAAACTCAGGTGCCCCTTCCCGCATACTATACCACCATACACAGTGACACAGAGGAAGGTGCACATGACATTGAAGAGGAGGTGATGGATGACCCAGTTGTTGACCCAGATTGGCATCCATTGGGGGTAGAGGGTGCAGCTGCCAATAGCTCAGAAGAGGAGGAGGAGCATCCGCAGCGGGCATCGACATCGCAACAGCTGTATCTGGCAGGCCCGGAGCAGTCCAAAAACGGGTTACAAAAACCAAAAGAGTTGCAGGACAGCTTGGCCAGACGGTCAAAATAGCACAGCGTGCAAGGCCTCAAAATGTCTTCCATAGTAGGAAGAGTGCAGTGTGGCACTTTTTTGAACAAAATCCTAATGATCAGGCAAAGGTTATCTGTAAGAAGTGCGCAAAGACCTTTAGCCGAGGGAAAAATCTGAGAAATTTGAATACCAGTTGCATGCTAAGACATTTAACCACCATACACTTGCAAGCTTGGACGGACTACCAAAACTCACGTACCACATGTGCTACTGCTCCCAAAGAAGGGAGTCAGCAACGCTACATTGTTCCCCCACTGTAAGTCCACCGGTTAGCACACCACCAGCAGCAAATGTTGAGTTGTCGTCGCAAGGGCAAATCAGTCAGGGAATCACACTGTTATTGCAATGAAAGACTGAATCTAGGCCATCAGAAAGAACACCAACTCCATCACCATCAACAACCCTCTCTAAGTTCGCCATGTCCACCGCTAGTTCCACCATATGCAGCTCTCAAGTCCAGCTCACCCTACCAGAGACTATGAGTAGGACAAGAAAGTACTCATCCTCTCATCCGCGTACACTGGGTTTGAACGCCCACATTGCCAAACTAATCTCGTTAGAGATGATGCCCTATTGGTTGTTTGAAAGCGCATCCTTTCCGCGAACTCATGGCCTACGCAGTACCACACTATGACCAACCCAGTCACCACTTCTTTTCTCGCAAAGCCATCCCAGCCCTCCACCTTCATGTGAAAGACCGCATTGTCCATGCACTCAAGCAATCAGTGAGTGGAAAGGTGCACCTCACAACTGATGCATGGTCCAGTAGGCATGGCCTGGGCCGTTACGTGTCCATCACTGCACACTGGGTTAATGTGGTGGATGCAGGGTCCACAGGGGACAGCGGCGGTGGGACAGTGCTGCCTAGCCCACGGTATAGGAAACAGTTGGCTGTAGGTGTTCGCCCCTCCTCCTCCTCCTCCAGAAGCGAAAGCTTGTCCACAGAGCGCAGTCGCACGAGCACTCCATCTGCAGCTGACAGTGTTGCACACGAGGTGTCACACTATCGATCAGCTAGTGGAAAGCGTCAGCAGGCTGTGTTGCAGATGATGTGTTTGGGCGACAGACACACGGCGGAGGTACTGGCCGACTACTTTCAGCGACAAACTGAGTCATGGCTGGGCAGTCTACATCTTGAGGCAGGCAAGGTAGTTAGTGATAACGGCCGGAATTTTGTGGCAGCCATAGCCCTTTCAAAACTCAGACACATACCTTGCTTGGCTCACCCCTTGAACCTAGTGGTGCAGTGCTTCCTCACTAATTATCCGGAGTTAACAGGCCTGCTCCATATGGTTCGAAGACTGTGCTCGCACATCCGCCGGTCGCCGGTACTCTCCAGTCGTATGCAGAAGCTTCAGCGATTGCTCCACCTTCCCAAGCACCGCCTAATTATCGACGTTGCAACAAGGTGGAACTTCACCCTGCACGCCGTAATGCATTTGTGGGAGGATTTGTGGGAGGATACACGGGCAGGCACTTTGAGGGCAGACATGGAGTTGACAGGTGTGCAGTGGTCGAAGCTGAAAGAACTCTGTAAAGTCCTTCATTGTTTTGAGGAATGCACACGGCTGGTAAGCGCAGATGATGCCATCATAAGCATGAGCATCCCACTTATGCGTCTGCTCATGCAAACTTTGACGCACATCAAGGAGCAGGCGTCTGCAGCAGAGGATGATGAGGAAGAGGAGGAGGAAAGCCTTGATGACAGTCAGCCATTGTCTGGTCAGGGAACTGTCGTGGACAAGGTGGAGGATGAAGAGGAAGAGGAGGAGGAGGATGATGATGGGGATCATTATTTAGGGGAGGAGGATGCTTCTCGTGGGGCAAGAGAAAACGTTGGCGTAGCAAGGTCTGGTACTGGGTTTGTGCGTGACTGGAGGGATGTGGATGTGCCTGAAAGTGCTCCTCCACCCAGCACTCGCAGTGCATCATTGACACCAGGAACATTGGCCCACATGTCAGATTATGTCTTGCAGATCCTAAAAAGGGACCCCCGCATTGCCAAAATGATGAACGATGATGACTACTGGTTGGCCAGCATCCTGGATCCACGCTATAAAGGCAAATTCCAACACATCATGCCACAGGAGAACCTTGACCTAATATTGGCTAACAAACAAGCAACTCTGGTAAACCGGTTGGTTGAGGCATTCCCAGCACACAGCAGCGGTGATGGTTCTCACACGAGCTGTAGGGGCCGGGGGCAACTTGGAAGAGGTGTTGGTGGTGCACACATCAGAAGTGTCATTGGAGACAGGGGTTTCATGACCATGTTGTGGACTGATTTTTCAAGTCCTGCTCACACGACTGGTAATACTGCATCAATTGAAAGTGACAGGAGACAGCACTTGTCAACTATGGTTACAAACTACTTTTCCTCCCATATCGATGTTCTCAATCACAGGTCATTCCCATTTGATTATTGGGCAGCTAAACTGGAGACCTGGCCTGAATTGGCACAATATGCCTTACAGGAGCTCTCTTGCCCAGCTGCAAGTGTGCTATCGGAAAGAGTCTTCAGTGCTGCTGGATTAATCTTGACAGAAAAAAGGACCCGTCTGTCGACCCAAAATGTGGATGATCTAACCTTCATTAAAATGAACCATGCATGGGTTTCCAAGGATTTTGTCACACCTTACCCTGATGACACATAGGGTGACAGAAAAATGGCTTTCTTTGGTCCGCCTCTTCCTGGGACTTGACCAATTTCGCCTTTAGCAGCAGGTGAATGTCCCACATCAACATATGCCATTTTGTAAACCTCCCTAACTGGGCTGCCTCCTCCCCCCATTGCCGGGGTCACCACCTAGCGCACGCAACCGTGCGAGTGCCGTTGCCCTGGACAGGTGGGTGGGCGACTCTTGGGCGCGGGCACTGGCACAGGGTCCCTCATAGTGCAATCAAGTGTCTCTGACGGTGGGGGTGCACACCCACCGTCAGACACACCGACGTACTATGAGGGGCCCAGTGCCAGTACCGACACCCACGAGTGGGCCCCCCTTGCTTGGGCAGGGCCCCAGCATTTGCAATGTTTACCTCTCCCTTCTCCGCTGTTTAGTCTGGGCTATCAAATCCTTCACTGGGACTGCCACTACAAATTTGGTGAACTGATAGAAGTTGATGGTTAAGATGTAGCTATGCCCTGTCCCGCTGGCCGGGATCTAGCTTCAGATGATCAATTGCTTCCATTTCTTATGGACGTCAACTCGCAATGAGATGCAGTGGTGGTTTCTCATCAGCTTTAACAGTTTTCCTACCCACAGACATGTGACATTCCAGGGCACATTTTTAAATGTGCCCTCTCATGCCAATCCAAATGAATCGCCTACGGCCTGTGGCTTCTGTCTTTTGCACTCCAAAGTTACGTGACAGAGCATGATAGGCAGTGAGCACCATGTTTACATCATCCCTGTGATCAAAATTGGATGGATATGAGTAATGGCGATGGGATCAACGGTACTGCGATACAGCAACACTTTCTTCACAAAGAAAGGTTTTCGCTGTCTCAACACACTAATTAATTGAGTGTCTGCATCGCCTCTGAGAATTGTGACGGAAGTTTATCCCGTGAATAGGAATTCCTAGATTTCTGCAATCACTAGACTTTATGTCAGTAATTGTATGCATCTCATTTCCTATTGCGGAGAGTCTGGACTGTCTTACTGAGACAGAAATATATATGAAGATTTAAAAATACCACCAAAAGTGTATACTGGTGTACGCTTCAAATACATTTCCTTTTTTCTACTTTTTAGATTGTTGTGTAATCCATACTGAGAACATGGAGATTTTAAATGTTTAAACTATGCTATATATACCTGCTATCCAGTGATAATGTACCCTTTCTCAACTTTGTACAAGCTGATCAAATCCATACTGGGCCTGAGACCGTCTGAGCCTGCCTCCTGATCTATAGACATAGGTTTTTAATGTGTAAACTATGCTATACATACCGGTAATCCGGTGATACATTACCCTTTCTCACCTTTATCCAATCACTTCTAATCCATACTGGGCCTGACACCGTCTGAGCCTGCCTCCTGATATATAGACATAGGTTTTTAATGTGTAAACTATGCTACATATATACGTGTCACCCAGCGAAACTGTAGCCTTTTTCAACTTTCTAGATCTTGTCGAATCCATACTGGGCCTGAAAACGGCTGCCGAGCTGTTAAGCAAGCTACAGCAACTGTGGTTTTGGACACATAATTTTTTGCATTTTTTCAGGAATGCCGGTTAGGCCTAATTCAGGAATTGCGGTTGAACTGCACTTACTGGGAAATCATCGTTCACGGGGAATAATTGGAATCACAGATCCCCATCACTAAGAGTGTTCTGCTGGTTATCTGCACCTGTAAGCGACAAAAGCTGGTCCTTTCAGTGTAGCGCGCATGCAGCCCCGAACATGTAACGCCATGATAGACCTGTTATTGCTCAATCTCGCGTGCCAGAGCCTCGCGTATCCCTCTAGTAAGCTTGACGCATACTGCGGGGGCATGCCGGAGTCTCGTTCGTTAACGGAATAAAGCTGACAAATTGCTAGCACAACTACAAATGGACATACCACACCACACACAATCGACAAAGCTTGCAATCTGTCCATCTTTTCTGTAGCTTGCATGGTTGTGGTTTCCCAGGTGGAGTCCAATTAAGCCGCAGGCTCCACTCCTGGTGGTGCCCTTTTGGACATTCCTTTAAGGTTCAGCTTTGCAATCATACTGCCTCCGGAAAGCAAACACTTTGCCTTCATGGACGCTGTTTGGAGGTTCGTGGGAATAACACCGCCCGATCGCCAGTTGGCATAATTTATTGGTGGGTAGTCCGACGGTATACGATCGTGTTCGATTTCAGAATTTTTTTTTTTTGGTTGGTATGTTACATTTTTATTCCAGCCTTTCTTGACTTCATAAGGGAATGACAAGCCTATATCTGTGTCTCCTCCACCTCCTCCTTTTACTCCTCCACCTCTTTTCTAAATGTAGTTGCCCTTTTCCATATGTAATTTTTGTCTTCTGAGCATTTTCTCTGCTTTGGGACACCTTTTAAGGTGTTTTGTAATTGTTTTGTATGTGTTAGTATGTGTTTGTGTTTGCCTGCCATTGTTTTCAATGGGGTTCGGCGAACATTCGACGAACTTGCCTCCTGTGTGACGAACCAAAACACTAGCGTGGTAGCTCAACACTACTCCTGATATATAGACGTGCATTGTTAATGTTTAAACTATCCTATATATACCTGCTATCTGATGATACTTTACACTTTGTCTACTTTTTATATTCTTGTCTAATCCATACTGAGCCTGTGAGCATCTCTGTGTGACTTATGGAATATATATGGAGATTGACAATTATCCTTTGACTGAATAGAGCTGTACATTTCTGATACAGTGCCATATATCTGATGTTTTTTTGTGTCTATTTTGTGCAAAATTTTGAAGTTTGGTGGAAGAGGCCACGGACGTGGGCGCAGAGGGGCCTGCTGGTGATGATGGTGGTGGTGCATCCGCTGGTAGTGGCAAAACCACAATAGCAGCTAAGGCAGGAGGTGTTGAGCCTGTGTCATGGTCTGGCTCCGGAACGCCTGGAATGATACCTTTTCTGGGAGTAGGTTAACCGCTTTTAAAGGCGGAGGATGAGGAATTGGTTTTGGCTTACATTGCCGAAACAGACTCCATCAAATATGCCCGCCTCTTCGGAAGTTTCAAAAAATGCAAGCACTGAGTGGTCAAGTGCTGGCTCCTGGTCAGGAAGAACCTCTTTCCTTGTGTTCTGCATCCCCACCTAAACTGAATGAGGCAGCAGGCCACACTTCACATTAGTCCATGTAGCTCTTTCTATCATACCATGCCTGGGTTATCAAGTCAAATCGTGAATTCCCCAGTCCAAGATGAATCTGACATGGAGTGTGGGTGGCCAGCCAGGGCAGTGGGGTTAATCGGTACCGGGCCGGTGTCTCACAGGGATGTGTCACGGTGGTGGTGACCCGTTCCGTGGCCCTGGGCGTCCATGAAAGGGGTGAATTACGTTTATAGGTGAATGATATGTGACGCCACCTCTGGTTTCTGATGAGATTGAGCAGCGCTGCAGTGTCGCTTCTGTGGGACAGATGTTGTGGTGCAGCTAAGATGTAGAAGACCTGCACAGGTAGGGCCGTAGTCGCAGGGCAGATGAAAGAGTTGGGAGATGGTGTGCAGTGCAGGATGTAGCTGAGCCATGCGCCAGGCGCAGGATAAAGATGACAAACACAGTCATGCAGTTCCTTTACCTGTACTTGGTAGGTACTGTCCAGGACCCAGAGTACAGATGGAGAAGGAGTTGGTTAGCCTGGAAGCCAATTTGGAATTCTCTCTCTGCAGATAGGTAGTGTGACCTCCGTTCTAGCGCTTATCTGAGGTACTCGCAGTGCTGAGTTCAATGAAGTTCCCCCTGTTGACTCTCTTTTGGAACTTTCCCGTATGGCTGGCAGCCATAGCCTTTTCCTTCTGGCTCACACACGTCGATGCTGGGGCCTCCGAGCCTCAGTTGGGTACAGAGCATGTACAGCTGCTACTTACTCTGGATTCTGCTGCAGGAACGTCAGTGCCCATACAAACTCGGAGACCGGAATCCGGACCATGCGCTCCAGCTAGGAGTGAGCCTTAACTCTGCTCATCCTCCAGCTCCCCTTCTCACGTCCACACACTTCCCCTTCCCTGCACAGAATGGCCTAACTTACCTCCTCCCGAGCACAGAGAGCAGCTCCTCAGCAGTCATGTTCAGAGGTCTCCCTGCTGGCGTGGAGTGGGAAATGTGTTGTGTGTTGGTTTAACTGCTAGAGAGATCCTTCGTTGCTCCCAAGCATGACATCACACTCCCTAGGAGGAAGGTAATGCCACTGTGGCGACCGTACTCCTGGGGGCGCCACAAGTGCACTGATGCCCAGCCACTGCTAGATGATTCTGCTGGTACATTGACCCAGACCACTACATTGCCCTCGCACTCGACACAGCCAGAATCTGACCCAGAGGAAACTCAGGTTCCCCTTCCCACATACTATACCACCTTACACGGTGACAAAGAGGAAGGTGCAGATGAAAGTGCAGGTTCCTTGAGCTGGTGGGGGGGGGCATACTCTTCGGCGACGGCACTGGCACCGGGCCCCTCATAGTACGCAAAAGTGTCTCTGCCAGTGGGAGGAGGAGGGCCCACCTGCCGTCAGACACACCGCCACACACCGCCGTACTATTAGAGGGGCCCTGTGCCACTGCCGTCGCCAACGAGTGGGCCCCCCCTGCTTGCTCAGGATCACAGCACTTGCAAAGTTGAAATACTTACCTCTCCCTGCTCCACCGCCATGACGTCTTCCACGTTTCCTGACAGTGATAGTCTGATCAGGGAGTGCAATGACATCACGTCTGTACGCCCTCTGCCTAAACAGCCAAGTGCAGGGAGATGGAAGATGGAGACGACGAGGAGTCCAGACTAATACAGGGATTCCATAGCAAGGAGACTTATTTAATTGTTTTCAATGTTGGGACAGCAATTTTTGGGGAGCACTATACTCTGGAGAATGATATATGGGGCCCACCATACACTGGAGCATTCGAAAGGTGGACATCAGACACTGGAGCAGCATTTACTGGGCCCATTATACACTAGAGCATTAGAAATGGGGCCCATTATGTATGGAGTATTATTTGGGCCCATAAAACAGTGGAGCTTCATCCATGGGGACCAGCATATACTGTAGCATTATGTGGAGCTCATCATATACCGTATTGAACATTATATGGGACCAATGATTCTGTATGGAGAAATATATGGGCCTCATTACTCTGTATAGCGCACTATGCGGTGCCCATAATACTGTATGGAGTAATATACTGTCCGTTTTGGAGCTATTAAAAATGGATATCAGTCATGAGATGTAAAAAGTGAAGTATTTTTCATAGTACTATGCCGCTATTTCTCTGCCGTATGGGAGCATCATGAGTTGTGGTATGTGTTAAAGGGGAGCTCTTTGGCCCAGGGCACATGAAAACCTGGAGCCAGCCCTACCCCCCAAAAAATTTAGCCAAATAACCCCCATTTTTCAGTGCGTAACTATTATTATGAAGTAAATTAAGGTTGACAAGCTTCAGTAATCAGAATTGATGTTTTTACCATTCAAATGGGCACTGTAGGTGTGATTACTGTCCTCCACTCCCTGCCGACTTTGCTTCCCCATTGACTTGCATTGGGTTTCGTTTTTCAGTCAGCCTTCGACTTTTCACGATAATCGGACGATTTTGTTCGACCCGACTTCTGAGAAAGTCGGGTTTCATGAAACCCGACTCGATCCTAAAAAGGGCAAAGTCGCTCATCTCTAGTGGTGGTTAAGAAAATAATACAATAATACAAAAAAATCCTTGCTGAGATCAGTCCAATTGACTAATGAAAAAAATAATGTCTCTGACTCCCTGACTCTTAGGTTACCTCTTTCGAATGGTAAGAACCTAGATTTAAATGGTTGATTGCGTCTGACCTAAAATAATTTTTCTTGGACATAAATTAATTAAAATTTGTTACCTTTCGATATTGGGTTATCTTCCTCTGATGAAATCTTTGGCAAGCATTGCAGTTTGCCAAATCCTAACAATGTATAATGCACTCACCATTAGGATTTGGCTCTGCTTATGGTCTGGAAGTGCAAGTTAGATATTGCAGTCACCTGATGACAGCAAGCAGAGCCTAATCCTAATGGTGTGTGCACTACAAATCATTAGGATTCAGCAAATTGCAAAGCTTGGGTGGACAACTCCTTTAAGTATTCTTCTCTCACATTTTTCCAATTGTTTCAGATCTTGAGCTAATCACTCATCCATATCCTGGTATGCATGCCTCCTCATCCTCATACTGTTATGCATGGCCTCCTCATCCCTATCCTGGTATGCATGCCTCCTCATCCTCATACTGTTATGCATGGCCTCCTCATCCCTATCCTGGTATGCATGCCTCCTCATCCTCATAATGTTATGCATGGCCTCCTCATCGCTATCCTGGTATGCATAACCCCCTTATCCCTAGCCTGGTAGGCATGGCACGCTCATCCCTATCCTGGTAGGCATGGTCCCACTCATCCCTATCCTGGTAGGCATGGTCCCACTCATCCCTATCCTGGTAGGCATGGTCCCACTCATCACTATCCTGGTATGCAGGGCTACTATCTCCATCCTGGTATGCATTGCCCGATCCTTATCATAGTATGATTGTCCCTAATTCCCATTCTGCAGATGCCAGGAGTTCTCATGTGCCGCTACAAAAGTGAATACATATTCACTGCATTCCACGCATATGGGAGTGCAAAGCAGTGAATATTCATTGCCTTAAGTAGCAGGCACACGCGAACGCCCGGCAGCTGCAGGAAGCGTGCGACTGAGGATAACAGTGTGTCCATAATTAAGAGAAATTAATATTCACTGCCTTCCACACCCATTGATCACTCTAACTGTCAAAAAATGTTTTTCTATTATCTAATCTGTGTCTTCTCCCTTTCAGTTTCATCCCATTGCTTATCGTGTTTCCATATGCAAATGAGAGTAATGATGATTTCTCTACATTGTGACAGCCCTTCAGATATTTGTAGACAGCTATTAAGTCATCTTAGCCTTCTTTTTTTGCAAGCTAAACATTCCCAGATGATTTGTTTGTTCCTCATGGGGCATACTTTGCAGTCTGCTCACCAACCTGGTAGCTCTTCTCTGAACTTGCTCCAGTTTTTAAATGTCTTTTTTAAAATGTGATGCCCAGAACTGGACACAGTATTCCAGATGAGGCCTGACCAAGGAGGAGCAGAGGGGGATAATTACTTCATGTGATGTAGATTCTATGATTTCTTAATACATCCGAGAACCGTGTTTGCCTTTTTTGCTGCTGCATCACACTGTTGACTTATGTGCAGTCTGTGATCTATTAGTATACCTATAAGCAGGTTGTGGGATGCAGTGACAGACAGAAAGGGTTAACAAATTTATCAGTTTTAATTAAACAGGGGGTTATCTCCTCGCAGGGAGATAAATGGCTAAAGGTTGAATGGTAAGAAAAATAAATACAGAACAATAACAGTCTCATTATGAAAACTTATCGTGTCCTTTATGCTTCCCCACTGCAGATGATCCTGCAGGGGTTGCAGCACCTACCATGGCCAGAAAGATGTCCACAGGGGGTCCTTTGAATGACGATCCATCTTTTGGTGGCAGCGGTTGGTCTCCGGTTCCTTCCGCTGAGTTCTTAGTCCTTGAACTGATGCCGCCAAAGCAAACAAGGCCGCAACACTCTCATAGTCCAACGTGGAGTGGCAAATATAAGCTGGCAAGGTAGGAAGCAGGTGTATGTCCGGTACTCAGCCTTCTCTACTCTGCACGCGCACTGTTCTCACGGTCACAGAATGCATGGCACCTCGCTCTCTGGCAGTCACTGAGCACACGGCACCTCGCTCTCTCACTTTCCCGCTGGAAGCGACACAGTCTTTGCGGCGCCGGTGCTCAAGGGATGGCACACGCTACTCAGCCTGCTGTGCTCTGCATTTGCCTGCCAAAACTGCTGCTGCGTGTGCCTTTTTTTTAGCCGCACCCCTGCCTCTAAGTCACCAGGTCTGTCCCGCTCACTATCTTTTCCCCCGGAGAACCTGGGAAACAGCCTCAACAGTTCCGGACCCAGTGCAGCCCTGGCACCTGCAGCCCGGTCTTCCTCCTTACATACCCAAGTCTTTTTCACACGTGCTGTTGCTTAGTTCTATTCCTCCCATTATGTGGATGTAATTTTCATTTTTTTTGCCCAGATGTAGAATCTTGCATTTGTCCCTGTTAAACGATAAACACCATTCTATTAGTTGCTGCCAATTGTTGTATTAGTCACTGCCAATCGTTCTGTTGGGGCACACGAGATGCATGTGTTCTCATCTTAATTGTCTGCTGCCAAATTATATGTGAGAGGTTTACGGCCAGAGAAATCACAGAACACAGTGCATCGTGTCTCAATAATTCCCGATTTTATTGGCTGAAATGCAGAGTATTTATGGAAAAAGCAATGTACTTTTCCGCCGCATTATCTCATTGGCTTATTGTTAAAGATTGTTGATTCTTTGGGTGCTGGTATTACTCACTCCTGGATATAGAAACAATAATTCTTGGATACAGGAACATTTTTCCCTTTGTTCTTGATAACCTCAGACTGGTTGTGTCAACATCTACCAAAGGTTAATGCATTGGTAAATATAGAAAACAATACACCAAAGGTTACTGTGTTGTAATGTGTTGGCAGACATAGTTTAAAGGGTACTTCACACATAGCGAGATCGTTAGCAAGATCGCTGAAACGTTACAGGTTTTGTGATGCAACAGTGACCTCGCCAGCGATCTCGCTACATGTAACATAGTAACATAGTTATTAAGGTTGAAGGGAGACTTTAAGTCCATCTAGTTCAACCCATATCCTATCCTAACTTGCCCTAACATGTTGATCCAGAGGAAGGCAAAAAACCCCATGTGGCAAACAGTAAGCTTCACATTGGGGAAAAAAATTCCTTCCCGACTCCACATACGGCAATCAGACTAGCTCCCTGGATCAACGCAATATTAAGGAAACTAGTGTATATACCCTGTAATATTATACTATTCAAGAAAGGCATCCAGTCCCTTCTTAAATTTTAGTAGGGAATCACTCATTACAACATCATATGGCAGAGAGTTCTATAGTCTCACTGCTCTTACAGTAAAGAATCCGTGTTATGATGAGTCACCGAAGGAGGAAAAAACAAAATACCAGCTAAGTCCAGAAAAACCAGAGTGGTTGGCAGCTATCGGATTGCAGACCCCTGAACCTATCCACAACAACTAGCAGTAGCCGTGGGGGGTTCCTATGGTGCCCTAGACCCCTCGATCACAGCCGGAGAGCTACATAGCCTAAAGACAGAAAGGGGAAAAACTAAACTGCCCCAGAGCAGACCCCAAAGCAATAGGCAGCCCCCAACATATAATGACGGTGAAGCAAGATGAAAACACTAACACAGATAGAAAGATAGGTTGAGCAAATGATGGGGCCCAAGCTAACTACATAGGACAGGATAGGAAAGCTGCTGTCTGCCATCCGCAAAAACCCTATCAAAATGAGCCAACCGACTGATAGGAAAAACATGCCCTGAAGTCGCTAGGCTTCAAAAGACTATATCAGCACTCAGGTATATTCTGAAGACAGAGCAAAAGATCAACAGATCAGAGACAAAAATGGAATTCAGCTCACCCCCAGCTGGGGATGGCAGAACTCCCAAAAAACAAGGCAAAACAAAAACAAAACTGAAGAGTACAAAGCAGAGCAGAAAAACTTAGCTTTGAGACCCAGGAATCAGACTGGTCTCCAAGAATCCAGCAGGAAAATCACCAGCTAGGAAGAAGGGTGTCGGCAGCCTTATATCCAGTCCTCAATTCCAGCCACCCAGTTATCATCTAGCTGCCCAGGTGTTTGGTAATCAGTCTCACTACCTTCCTTCACCAGAGGAGGGAGTTCATCAGACCTCAATGGTGAAGGGAAAAATGAACTCACAACAGTACCTCCCCCTTGAGGAGGGGTCACCGAACCCTCATCCATGCCACCAGGGCGATCCGGGTGAGCCCGATGAAAGGCACGCACCAATCTTTCGGCATGAATATCAGAGGCAGAGACCCAGGAATTATCCTCCTGACCATAACCCTTCCACTTAACCAAATACTGGAGTCTCCCTCCGTCTAGCCAGACAGGAATCCAGTATCTTCTCTACCTCATATTCCATGTTACCTTCAACCAATATAGGGTCAGGAGGTGCCACCACAGGAACTACTGGTTCAACAAACCTCTTCAACAAGGACTTATGAAACACATTATGAATTTTAAATGTGACAGGAAGAGCCAACCGAAAAGAGACCGGATTAATAATCTCCAAAATCTTGTAAGGTCCAATAAATCTAGGCTTAAACTTAGGAGAAGCCACCTTCATAGCGATATTTTTTGATGACTACCAAACCATATCACCCACCTTAAACTGGGGACCAACGGTCCTACGCCGGTTGGAAAACCGCTGGGCCTTTTCCTGGGAGAGACACAACTTATCCACTACTTGGTCCCAGATCTGGTGCATTATCTCCACCACAGTGTCAACACCTGGGCAGGCAGAAGGCTCCACCTGCCCTGAAGAAAATCGAGGGTGAAAGCCAAAGTTACAAAAAAAAGGTGAAATCAAAGTGGCAGAACTAGCTCTATTATTTAAAGCAAATTCGGCCAAGGGCAAAAATGAAACCCAATCATCCTGATCAGCGGAAATAAAACATCTCAAATACGACTCCAAAGTCTGGTTTGTTCTCTCCGTCTGCCCATTGGTCTGAGGGTGAAACGCAGAGGAGAAGGACAACTGAATTCCCAGCTTGGAACAGAAAGTCCTCCAAAATCTAGACACAAACTTAACTCCTCTGTCAGATACAATGTTCTCAGGAATCCCGTGCAAGCGAACCACCTGTTGCAAAAACAAGGGCACCAACTCAGAGGAAGATGGCAACTTAGGGAGTGGTACAAGATGGACCATCTTAGAGAATCTATCACAAATCACCCAAATAACAGTCATTCTCTGAGAGACAGGCATATCAGAGATAAAATCCATTGAAATATGGGTCCATGGCCTCCTGGGCACCGGTAAAGGCATCAACAAGCCACTAGAGCGAGAACAAGGTTTAGACCGGGAGCAAGTCCCACAGGACTGCACAAAATTCCTGACATCACGAGACAAGACGGGCCACCAAAAAGACCGACTCACCAGATCTCTAGTACCAAAAATACCTGGATGACCAGCCAATGCAGAGCAATGAACTTCGGACATCACTCTCTTCCTCCACTGGTAAGGAACATACAACTTTCCACTGGGACAACGCTCAGGTTTGTCCTCCTGAAACTCTTCCAGAGCACGTCTCAAATCGGGCGAGATGGCAGAAAGAACTACCCCCTCGCCTAAGATGGTAGCAGGCTTAGTCACAACAGGAGAATCAGCAAGGTAACTCATAGAGAGGGCGTCTGCCTTGACATTCTTAGTGCCCGGAAGAAAAGAGACCACAAAATCAAAACGTGTGAAAAACAAGGCCCACCTAGCCTGTCTAGGATTCAAGCGCTTGGCCGACTCCAGGTAAATCAAATTCTTGTGGTCAGTAAGGACCACAACTTGGTGTTTGGCTCCCTCCAACCAATGTCTCCACTCCTCAAATACCCATTTCATGGCCAACAGTTCCCAATTCCCCACAACATAGTTACGTTTGGATGGGGAGAACTTTCGGGAAAAGAAAGCACAAGGATTCATTTTAGATGTCACAGGATCTTTTTGGGACAACACCGCTCCTGCACCAATCTCAGAAGCGTCCACCTCCACCTGAAATGGGAGTGAGACATCAGGTTGCCGCAAAACCGGAGCAGAAGTGAATCTTCGCTTCAGCTCCTGAAAGGAAGAAACAGCCTCCGGAGACCAAGTCAGCACATCAGCACCCTTCCTAGTGAAATCCGTCAATGGCTTGGCAATACCAGAAAAATTAGCTATAAATTTCCGATAAAAATTAGCAAAACCTCAAAAACTTCTGGAGAGTCTTCAAAGAAGTTGGCTGAACCCAATCATAAATGGCCTGTACCTTGGCCGGGTCCATTTTAATAGTTGACGGAGACAAAATAAATCCCAAAAATGAAACCCTCTGTTCCCCAAAAAGGCATTTCGATCCCTTGAAATACAGGGAATTCTCCCTCAAAATCCGGAACACAGTCCGAACATGTTCCACATGAGAGTCCCAATTCTTGGAGAAGATCAAAATATCATTCAGATAGATAATCAAAAATGTATCCACAAAGTCTCGGAATACTGTATATCGTTCATGAAGCACTGGAAGTCAGAAGGGGCATTAGTGAGCCCAAAAGGCATCACCAGGTACTCAAAATGCCCCTCCGGAGTATTAAACGCCGTCTTCCATTCATCCCCATGCTTAATGCGAATAAGATTATACGCCCCCCTGAGGTCAAGCTTGGTAAACCAGCAAGCACCTTTAACTCTGGAGAATAGATCAGAAATCAGGGGTAACGGATACTGATATTTAACAGTAATTTTGTTGAGGGCACGATAGTCAATACAAGGCCTTAATGAACCATCCTTTTTAGCCACGAAAAAAAAAACAGCACCTAAGGGTGACGAGGATGGTTTAATATGACCCTTCTCCAATGCCTCCTTAATATAGGATCGCATAGCCTCGTGCTCGGGTACAGATAAATTGAAAAGCCGACCCTTGGGGAATTTACACTCCTGGTTCAGCTCAATTGCACAGTCATAACTCCTATGAGGAGGCAAAGACGCAGACTCATTCTCACTAAATACATCATAAAAGTCAGCCAAATAGTCAGGAACATCATGCGACTGGGGAGAGGTGGAGAAAACAGGAGCATCACTAAGGGCACACCGACAACCCCAACTCACCACAGACAAAGATTTCCAATCCAGAACTGGATTATGGATTTGCAACCAGGGAAGCCCCAGAACAATGGTATCATGCAAATTATGCAATACCAAAAATCTGCAATTTTCCTGATGGTCTCTGGCGACCCGCATTACCACCTGGGTGCAAAACTGAGGTTTATTCTTCACCAAAGGAGTAGCATCAATACCCCTCAAAGGGATAGGCGTCCGCAGAGGTGTCATAGGAAATGCACAACGTTTAGCAAAATCCAAGTCCATCAGGTTCAGAGCTGCTCCTGAATCCACAAAAGCCTGGGCAGAAAATGTGGACAGGGAGCAGATCAGAGTAATTGCCAGAAGAAACTTAGGTTGAACACCACCCACAGAAAACGTGTGTGCACAACGTTTCTCTCGTTTAGGGCAGACAGAAATAATATGCGAGGCATCTCCACAAAAAAAACACAACTTATTACGCCTTCTGAACTCCTGACGTTGCACCCTAGACAGAACTCTATCACATTGCATAGGTTCAGACATTTGTTCAACAGGTGGCAACATCTCTCGTGTAGTTTTGCGTTCACGTAAACGCCGATCCACCTGAATGGCTAATGACATAGAATCGTCAAGACCAGAGGGAACAGGAAATCCCACCATAGTATCTTTTACAGTTTCTGACAAACCCTTCCGAAAGAGGGCTGCCAATGCACCATCATTCCAGGTAGTAAGGACCGCCCACTTTTGGAATTTTTGACAGTACAACTCTGCCGAATCCCGACCCTGGCTTAATGCCAACAGGGTCTTTTCAACCTGATAAATAGCATTAGGTTCATCATACAACAACCCCAAGGCTTGAAAAAATGCGTTCACATTATTCAGAATAGGATCATCAGGTTTCAAAGAAAACGCCCAATCCTGGGGATCGCCGCGCAGCAAAGAGATGACAATTTTAACCTGCTGCGCGGAGTTCCCCGACGAGTTAGGCTTCAAGGCAAAAAATAATTTACAATTATTCTTGAAATTCAAGAATTTAGACCGATCCCCAAAAAACACATCAGGAGTAGGAATCTTTGGTTCAGCAGCATGTGATTGAGCAAGATAGGCGGATATTCCCCGCACTTCAGCAGCGAGCTGCTCCACACGATCAGACAATTGCTTCATCTCCATTGAGAAAAAAATTCCCCCTACGGCCTCAGAGATATAGAGGAAAAAATATGCACACAAAAAAAAAAAAAATTCTGACACTTTTCCTTTTTTTTTTTTTTTTTTTTTTTTACAATTCTCTCCTGCTATTGAGTACCCTAGGATCTGCGGTATGGCTGGTGATTCTGTTATGATGAGTCACCGAAGGAGGAAAAAACAAAATACCAGCTAAGTCCAGAAAAACCAGAGAGGTTGGCAGCTATCGGATTGCAGACCCCTGAACCTATCCACAACAACTAGCAGTAGCTGTGGGGGGTTCCTGCGGTGCCCTAGACCCCTCGATCACAGCCGGAGAGCTACCTTAGCCTAAAGACAGAAAGGGGAAAAACTAAACTGCCCCAGAGCAGACCCCAAAGCAATAGGCAGCCCCCAACATATAATGACGGTGAAGCAAGATGAAAACACTAACACAGATAGAAAGATAGGTTGAGCAAATGATGGGGCCCAAGCTAACTACATAGGACAGGATAGGAAAGCTGCTGTCTGCCATCCGCAAAAACCCTATCAAAATGAGCCAACCGACTGATAGGAAAAACATGCCCTGAAGTCGCTAGGCTTCAAAAGACTATATCAGCACTCAGGTATATTCTGAAGACAGAGAAAAAGATCAACAGATCAGAGACAAAAATGGAATTCAGCTCACCCCCGGCCGGGGATGGCAGAACTCCCAAAAAACAAGGCAAAACAAAAACAAAACTGAAGAGTACAAAGCAGAGCAGAAAAACTTAGCTTTGAGACGCAGGAATCAGACTGGTCTCCAAGAATCCAGCAGGAAAATCACCAGCTAGGAAGAAGGGCATCGGCAGCCTTATATCCAGTCCTCAATTCCAGCCACCCAGTTATCATCTAGCTGCCCAGGTGTTTGGTAATCAGTCTCACTACCTTCCTTCACCAGAGGAGGGAGTTCATCAGACCTCAATGGTGAAGGGAAAAATGAACTCACAACAAATCCGCGTCTGTGAGTATGCTTAATCCTTCTTTCCTCCAGACGTAGAGGATGCCCCCTTGTCCCCGTCACAGGTTTAAGAGTAAAAAGATCATTAGAAAGGTCTTTGCATTGTCCCCGCATATATTTATACATTGTAATTAGATCACCCCTAAGCCTTCGATTCTCCAAACTAAATAACCCCAAGTGTAATAACCTGTCTTGGTATTGCAGACCCCCTAGTTCCCTAATAACCTTGGTCGCTCTTCTCTGCACCCTCTCCAGTTCAGCTATGTCTTTCTTATACACCGGAGACCAGAACTGTACACAGTATTCTAAGTGTGGTCGCACTAGTGACTTATATAGAGGTAAAATTATGCTCTCCTCATGAGCATCTATGCCTCCTTTAATGCATCCCATTATTTTATTTGTCTTTGCAGCAGCTGCCTGACACTGGCCACTAAATGTGAGTTTGTCGTCCACCCATACACCCAGGTCCTTTTCAGTGACTGTTTTGCCCAGTGTTTTACAATTAAGCACATAATTATACATCTTGTTCATTCTACCCAAGTGCATGACCTTACATTTATCCCCATTAAAGCTCATTTTCCATTTACCAGCCCAAGCTTATAGTTTACATAAATCCTCCTGTAATATAAAATTGTCCTCCTCTGTATTGATTACCCTGCAGAGTTTAGTGTCATCTGCAAATATTGAAAATCTACTCTCTATGCCCCCTATAAGGTCATTAATAAATGTTAAAAAGAAGCAGGCCCAAAACTGACCCCTGTGGTACCCCACTGCTAACCGTGACCCAGTCCGAGTGTGCTCCATTAATAACCACCCTTTGTCTCCTATCCCTGAGCCAGCTCTTAACCCACCTACACATATTTTCCCCTATCCCCATTGTTCTCATTTTATGTATCAACCTTTTGTGTGGCACCGTATCAAAAGCTTTTGAAAAGTCCATATACACCACGTCCACTGCATTCCCTTGGTCCAGTCTGGAACTTACCTCTTCATAAAAGCTTATCAGATTAGTCTGACTGGAACGGTCCCTTGTAAACCCATGTTGATATTGGGTCATGAGGTTATTCTTCAGATACTCCAGTATAGTATCTCTTTGAAAACCCTCCAGGATTTTACCCACAGTTGAGGTTAAACTTACTGGCCTATAATTTCCAAGTTCAGTTTTTGTCCCCTTTTTGAATATTGGCACCACATTTGCCATACGCCAGTCCTGTGGTACAGACCCTGTTATTATGGAATCTTTAAAGATTAAAAATAATGGTCTATCTATGACTGTGCTTAATTCCTGCAGTACTCGGGGGTGTATCCCATCCGGGCCCGGGGATTTGTCAATTTTAGTGATTTTTAGACTCCGCCGTACTTCCTGCTGGGTTAAGCAGGTGACATTTAATGGAGAATTTTTTATCCCTGATCATGTTATCCGTAATGGGATTTTGTTGTGTAAATACTGTTGAAAAAAAAGTTATTTAGCATATTGGCTTTTTCCTCATCCACCATTTCACCCAGACTATTTTTAAGGGGGCCAACACTATCATTTTTTAGTTTCTTACTATTTATGTAGTTAAAGAATATTTTGGGAATATTTTTACTTTCTCTGGCAATGAGTCTCTCTGTCTCAATCTTTGCTGTCTTGATTTGCTTTTTACAGAATTTATTTAATCTTCTGTATTTAGTTAATGCCTCATCACTACTGTGATAAAACACTCCGGGATCGCCTTTGCTGGGGTCAAAGGTCACGTGCGTTCCGCATGAAACTCAGGCGCAGAGCTGGGATTCGGGTGTGGCGGCTTCCACCTTTCTCACACCCCCCGCCCCAGCAGCAAACATGGTGGAGGAGTTGGTTTTCTCCTGTCAGATACCTGCTCCTTCACCCCAATCCCACTGCCACCCTCTGTTACCCTCCCTTCCTTTGAGGTGCACTCTGTGCGCATCTACTCCCCCTCCAACCTCCAACTGGCTGTCATCTACCGCCCCCCAGGGCCAGCCACCACCTTCTTTGACCACTTCACCACCTGGTTACTTCATTTCCTTTCCGCGGACATCCCTACTATCATCATGGGCGACTTCAACATCCCCATTGACACTTCCCTCTCAGCTGCCACTAAACTTCTATCTCTCACTTCCTCCTTCGGCCTCACTCAATGGTCTTCTACAGCCACCCACAAAGATGGCCACACACTGGACCTCATCTTCACCCGCCTCTGCTCCCTATCTAACCTCTCTAACTCACCTCTTCCTCTCTCTGACCACAACCTGCTCACATTCTCTTCCCTCTTCACTCCATGTCTACAATCCCCACCCCACAAACTTTCACACCCTCGCAGGAATCTTAAACACCTTGACCTACACTCATTCTCCGAATCCCTCCTCCCTCTTACAGATATAAGTTCCTTACACAATGCGGATGACGCTGCCGCTCTATATAACACCACAATAGCTGTAGCTTTGGAATCCGCTGCCCCACTTACACATACCAAAACTCGCAAAATCAACAGACAGCCCTGGCACACCAGCCTGACCAAAGAGCTGAGGCGAGCTTCCAGGGCTGCTGAGCGCAGATGGAAAAGATCCCACTCCAACGAGCATTTCATCGCATTCAAACAGTCCCTCACTACTTTCAAGACCACACTCGCCACAGCTAAACAAACCTACTTCTCATCTCTCATATCCTCCCTGTCTCACAACCCTAAACAGTTATTCAACACCTTCAATTCTCTCCTCCGCCCCCCAGCACCTCCTCCCTCCCCACTCATCTCAGCTGAAGACTTTGCCTCATTTTTCAAGCAGAAAATTGATAACATCAGGGACAGTTTTGGTCAACAACCCCCAGAGCCCTTCCTCCCGACTTCCCAGCCCTCCACCTTCAAAACCAACTTCTCCACCATTACAGAAGATCGACTCTCCACTCTACTCTCAAGATCACATCTCACCACCTGTGCACTCGACCCGATCCCATCCCACTTCATCCCAAACCTCACCACAGTCTTCATCCCAACCCTAACCCATCTCTTCAACCTATCACTAACAACTGGTGTTTTCCCCTCAAGCTTTAAACATGCCTCCATCACACCTATCCTCAAAAAGCCCTCTCTTGACCCATCCTCTGTATCTAGCTATCGCCCTATATCACTTCTCCCATACGCCTCCAAGCTACTGGAACAACACGTCTACCTTGAACTGTCCTCCCATCTCTCTTCTTGCTCCCTCTTCAACCGCTTACAATCTGGCTTCCGGTCACACCACTCCACTGAAACTGCCCTTACTAAGGTCACCAATGACCTCTTAACTGCCAAGAGCAAGCGACACTACTCTGTCCTCCTCCTCCTGGACCTGTCGGCTGCCTTTGACACAGTGGACCATTCCCTATTATTACAGACCCTCTCATCCCTCGGCATCACAGACTTGGCCCTCTCCTGGATCTCATCATACCTAACAGACCGGACATTCAGCGTCTCCCACTCACACACCACCTCCTCACCTCGCCCCCTATCTGTCGGAGTCCCACAAGGTTCAGTCCTAGGGCCCCTGCTGTTCTCTATTTACACCTTTGGCCTGGGACAGCTCATAGAATCTCATGGCTTTCAGTATCATCTTTATGCTGATGACACACAGATCTACATCTCTGGACCAGATATCACCTCCCTACTAACCAGAATCCCTCAATGTCTGTCCACTATTTCATCCTTCTTCTCCACTAGATATCTGAAACTCAACATGGACAAAACAGAATTCATCATCTTTCCCCCATCTCACGTGACCCCCCCTATGAACCTATCAATTACAGTAAATGACTGCCCACTCTCCCCAGTCCCACAAGCTCGCTGCCTCGGAGTAATCCTTGATGCTGATCTCTCCTTCAAACCACATATCCAAACCCTTTCCACTTCCTGCCGACTTCAACTCAAAAATATTTCACGCATCCGTTCATTCCTCACCCAAGAATCTGCAAAAACCCTAGTCCATGCCCTCATCATCTCTCGCCTTGACTACTGCAACCTCATGCTCTGCGGCCTCCCCTCAAACACTCTCGCACCCCTCCAATCTATTCTAAACTCTGCTGCCCGACTAATCCACCTGTCCCCCCGCTATTCCCCAGCTTCTCCCCTCTGTCAATCCCTTCACTGGCTCCCAATTGCCCAGAGACTCCATTACAAAACCCTAACCATGACATACAAAGCCATCCACAACTTGTCTCCTCCATACATCTGTGACCTCGTCTCCCGGTACTTTCCTGCACGCAACCTCCGATCCTCACAAGATCTCCTTCTCTACTCCCCTCTTATCTCCTCTTCCCACAATCGCATACAAGATTTCTCTCGCGCATCACCCCTACTCTGGAACTCTCTACCACAACATATCAGACTCTCACCTACCATCGAAACCTTCAAAAAGAGCCTGAAGACCCACCTCTTCCGACAAGCCTATAACCTGCAGTAACCACCGATCGACCAAACCGCTGCACGACCAGCTCTACCCTCGCCTACTGTATTATCACCCATCCCTTGAAGATTGTGAGCCCTCGCGGGCAGGGTCCTCTCTCCTCCTGTACCAGTTATGACTTGTATTGTTTAAGATTATTGTACTTGTTTTTATGTATACCCCCCTCACATGTAAAGCGCCATGGAATAAATGGCACTATAACAATAAATAATAATAATAATAATAACTGACCCTGGGTCAGGTTTATTAATAGTGAAAGCAATGCAAAAGGAAATAAAACATAAAACAAATCCTTGCCTGTCCGGCACTAACTAAACAATGGACAACCTAACTACCAACTGGCCGGCTTCTCCCGTCCAGCCAAACCACAGTTGCAGTGGGCACTGCTTTCACTCACATGTGTGTCTCTCACACAGACAAGCTCTCTGTGTTCCCAGGCTGAGACACTCACACAACCACCTGGCATCCTTTTATATCCACCTCCCATTATCCATTAGTAAGCAGGTGCGATACTGACCAGACTAGGCCACATAGGAAAGGAATCTGGGCGAGATATACCTGCTCTCATCCACTATTCCCACATGATTCTCACATATCCCCCCCTCTGCTCAGACCACTCCGGTCGAGCAATGACACCCGCCAAACAGTGCACTCGGGACAGGGCATCTGCATTCCCCATCTGTACCCCTGGGCGGTGCTCCACCGTAAAAGTGTAGGCCTGCAGGGCAAGGAACCACCGGGTCACCCAGCTATTCCGTTCCTTGTTCAAGTGCATCCACTTGAGAGGGGCATGGTCAGTGATCAGCCTGAACTTTCAGCCCACCAGGTAATATTTGAGGGCCTCTAGAGCCCACTTAATGGCTAGGCACTCTTTTTCCACGACTGCATACCTTTGCTCGTGTTTATTCAGCTTCCTGCTGAGATAGAGGACCGGGTGTTCCACTCCGTCCCTCACTTGTGACAGTACGGCCCCGATACCGGTATCAGAGGCATCCGTTTGTACCACAAACTTGCTGCGGAAGTCCGGAGTCACCAGTACGGGCTGAGAGCAAAGTACCCGTTTTAGGCTATGGAAGGCTTCTTCAGCCGCTAAACTCCATTTAATCATGACGGAGTCTTTCCCTTTTGTAAGATCCATCAGGGGGGTAGCGATGGCTGCAAAATTGGGTATGAACCGGCGATAATAGCCGGCGATCCCCAGGAAGGCTTGCACCTGCTTCTTGTTGACAGGTTGTGGCCAGTCCTGAACCGCCTGAATCTTATCAACCTGGGGTTTAACAACACCCCTCCCAATTACATACCCCAAATACCGGGCTTCTTCTAGCCCGATGTGACATTTCTTGGGGTTTGCGGTTAGACCTGCCTCCCACAGGTCGTCAATCACAGCTTGTACTTTCTGGAGATGAGTCTCCCAGTCCAAGCTGTAAATGACAATGTCGTCCAAATAGGCCGAAGCGTACTGCCTATGTGGCCTCAGGACTCGATCCATCAGTCTCTGGAAGGTCGCCGGTGCTCCGTGCAGTCCAAACGGCATATACACATACTGAAATAGACCTTCTGGGGTAGCAAATGCCGTCTTTTCTCTGGCAGCCTCCGCCAGAGGGATCTGCCAATACCCCTTTGTTAGATCTAGGGTCGTAATATACCGGGCTTTTCCTAATCGATCTATTAACTCGTCGACCCGGGGCATAGGATAGGCATCAAATTTTGAGACCGCATTCAGTTTCCTGAAGTCATTGCAGAACCGGATGGTGCCGTCCGGTTTAGGAATTAGCACAATCGGGCTGGACCACGCACTGTGCGATTCCTCAATGACTCCTAACTCTAACATTGCCTTCACTTCTCGGGAAACGGCTTCACGGCGCGCTTCCGGGATTCGGCAGGGCTTTACGTGAACAGTGACACCAGGTTCCGTTACGATGTCATGTTTCACTAGCGTAGTCTGCCCTGGTTTTTCTGAGAAAAACTTTTGGTTGTGAAGTAAAAACTGCCTGACCTCAGTCTTTTGCCGCTCCGAGAGAGTCTCTGCAACCCGTACCTCCGGTACGGTATGTGAGCAGACGGGACGGGCCAGCTCCGCTGACAAGGCAGACCGATCCTTCCAGGGCTTTATCAGATTTATATGATAAATCTGTTCAGGTTTCCGTTTACCTGCCTGGTATACTTTGTAATTTACTTCACCAACTCTTTCCTTGATCTCAAAGGGGCCCTGCCACTTTGCCAGGAACTTACTGTCCACCGTGGGGACCAGGATCAACACCCTATCTCCGGGTGCAAACGTACGGATCTTGGCGCCCCTATCATAGATTCTTTTTTGGGCTCCTTGAGACTGTATCATGTGTTCTTTGACGATAGGCATAACAGCCGCAATACGGTCCTGCATTTGTGTGACGTGATCTATCACCGTTTTAAACGGAGTGACCTGACCCTCCCAGGTTTCTTTTGCAACGTCTAACAGTCCGCGAGGACGTCGGGCGTACAATAACTCGAAAGGCGAGAATCCCGTGGAAGACTGGGGTACTTCCCTGATGGAAAAAAGCAAATACAGAAGTAAATAGTCCCAGTTCTTCCCATCCTTGTCTATCACCTTTCTCAGCATCTGCTTCAGAGTTTTATTGAACCGTTCAACCAACCCGTCTGTTTGAGGGTGATACACGGATGTGCGTAACGGTTCGATTTGTAACAATCGGCAGAGCTCCTTCATTATCCTGGACATAAAGGGGGTCCCCTGGTCGGTGAGTATCTGTTTTGGTATACCGACCCGGCTAAACACATGCACCAGTTCCTTGGCAATCGTCTTGGTGGCCGTGTTACGCAAAGGGATGGCCTCTGGGTAACGGGTGGCATAATCCAAGATGACCAGGATATGTTGGTGTCCACCTGCAGACCGTGGAAGGGGCCCAACTAAATCCATCCCAATCCTCTCAAACGGGACTTCAATAATAGGTAGGGGTACCAAAGGGCTACAGAACCGGGGCTTAGGTGCAGAGGCTTGGCAGTCAGGACAAGACTCACAATATACACGAATATCGTGATGCATGCCTGGCCAAACAAAACAGTGTAATATCCTTTCGGTGGTTTTCTGGACTCCCAGGTGACCTCCCATCACATGTCCGTGGGCCAGGTCCAGCACCTGCCGCCGGTAGGGTTTTGGCACGACTAATAGTTGCACCGTATCTTCCCCCTTTTTCTCTATCTGATAGAGTAAATCATTCTCCAGAACCATGTAAGGATATGCCAGCCTAGAGCCAGGTTTGACGGGTACCCCATTTATCACTTTTACATTTGTCCTATCCTGAGAAAGGGTAGGATCCTTTATTTGCTCGCTTTGGAAGTCATCTTTCTGAACTTCTAAATCCGGCAAACGGGGAGGTGGACGGCTGTCGGCCTCCTCCTCTTCCCCGGTCTCCTCCGTGTCACCCGCCATGACTGAAAACGGGAACTGCAGGTCATTTCCCGCAGACTCTTCCCCCGAGTCTTCCGGGGAGACATCTTCCAGGGGTTCGAGACCCCCACGCGCCCTGGGAGAAGAATCATGTACCCTATTACCCGAGGGCATCAACTGATTCTCCCACAATTGCCAGAAGTGGGGAAAATCCCGGCCCAGGATAACATCATGCAATAACGCCGGGACGAGTCCCACTTTATGTTGCACAGACCCATAGGAAGTAGTAATGCATATGACCGTGGTGAGGTACGAACAGGTGTCTCCATGCACACACGTTACAGAAAATTTGTCTGATGGTCCAGTCGGGGCTGACACCAGACTGGTCTTCACCAGAGTCACCACACTTCCCGAGTCTAACAATGCCACCACATTTTTGCCATCAACAGTTAAATCACACAAGTGTTTTTCCGCATCCTTTTGACCGGCATTCACACTCACTACCCGTGCAACCATAGACATGCGGTTTTTAGAGTCTGTGACGTCGCACTGCATGGGTTCAGTAGTGACCGGACAGTTCGCAGCAATATGTCCCATCTCTTGGCAGCGGAAACACCTAACGGGCCCCTTGCTTAGACCATAGTTCGTTACTCTCGGCCACGCAGTGCGGGCAGTCCCGTTTTCCTCCCCCACTGTCTTAGGGATTTTTCCATCTCCCCTACTCCCTGGAACAGTCTTACCGGTTCCACGTGGAGATGATGAAGAACGAGGTGGGGTAACGTCGTCTCGGAGTCCTTCCGCCACGGAGTAACGTTCAACCAGATCCACCAGTTGATCTGCCGTCGTAGGATTTCCATGGCTTACCCACTTCCTCAGGGCTGGCGGTAGAGCTCTCAGGTACTTGTCCATGACGACTCTCTGGATTATCTCTGGCGCTGTCAACACCTCGGGTTGTAGCCACTTCTTCGTCACGTGGATCAGGTCGAACATCTGTGACCGCGGTGGTTTATCCGGCTGATAAGTCCATTGATGCACTCTCTGTGCACGGACAGCGGTCGTCACTCCCAGCCGGGCCAAGATCTCGGCTTTCAATTTGTCAAAGTCCTGCGCGGCTTCAGGTTCTAAGTCATAATAAGCCTTTTGGGCCTCACCGGAAAGAAACGGGGCAATCAGGCCGGCCCATCGTGCCTTCGGCCATTTTTCTCGCACCGCCGTCCGTTCAAACGTGGTCAGGTATGCTTCGACGTCATCTTCGGTCGTCATCTTCTGCCAGTACCGACTCACGTGAATCACTCTCGACTCTGCTTCCAGGTTAACCTCAGGTAAGCTTGCTAAGCGCTGCGCCACCTGCTGGAGAAGCGAACGATCGGTAACTGTCATGTCCACCAACTCCTTCAACTGGGCCATCATCACCCGATTAGCTTCTTGCTGGACGGCGGTGGACTGTACCAGCGCTTTCACCACGTCCTCCATGCTCATGCTTGCAACGTGATGCCCGCGTTCTCCACCACAATGTGATAAAACACTCCGGGATCGCCTTTGCTGGGGTCAAAGGTCACGTGCATTCCGCATGAAACTCAGGCGCAGAGCTGGGATTCGGGTGTAACTGACCCTGGGTCAGGTTTATTAATAGTGAAAGCAATGCAAAAGGAAATAAAACATAAAACAAATCCTTGCCTGTCCGGCACTAACTAAACAATGGACAACCTAACTACCAACTGGCCGGCTTCTCCCGTCCAGCCACATCACAGTTGCAGTGGGCACTGCTTTCACTCACATGTGTGTCTCTCACACAGACAAGCTCTCTGTGTTCCCAGGCTGAGACACTCACACAACCACCTGGCATCCTTTTATATCCACCTCCCATTATCCATTAGTAAGCAGGTGCGATACTGACCAGACTAGGCCACATAGGAAAGGAATCTGGGCGAGATATACCTGCTCTCATCCACTATTCCTACATGATTCTCACACTACCTACTTGCATTAATTCTCTAAATGCTTTATTTTTATCTCTTATTGCGCCCCTTACAGCTCTATTTAGCCATAGTGGTTTCCTCCTATTTCTCGCATGTTTATTCCCATACGGTATATATTGTGCACAGCTCCTATTCAGGAGGATAATAAACGTCTCCCATTTTCTTTGTGTATTTTTATGTCTCAGGATATCGTCCCAGCTAATTGCACCAAGATCATCTCTCATCCGTTGGAAATTTGCTTTCCTGAAGTTTAGTGTCCTTGTAACCCCTCTACTACACATCTTATTAAAGGATACATGAAAACTTATTAATTTGTGATCACTATTACCCAAGTGACCCCCAACCCTTACATTTGATATGCGGTCTGGCTTGTTGGTTAATATTAGGTCTAGCAGTGCCCCCCCCCCCTCTTGTTGGGTCCTGAACCAGTTGTGAAAGGTACTTATCTCTCATAGTTTTCAGACACCTATCACCTTTGCTGGAACTGCAGGTTTCGGTTCCCCAATGTATTTCAGGGTAGTTGAAGTCCCCCATAATAATGACTTCTCCTTGAGTCGCAGCTTCATCTATTTGCTTTATGAGGATATTCTCTGTAGCTTCCATTATTTTTGGAGACTTATAACAAACCCCTATCAGTAATTTATTATTTTTCCTCGCTTATTTGTACGGTCATTTCAGAACAGACTATAGCCCTGTAAATAAACCGCCCAGTCATGGCTCTCGTCCAGCCATGTCACAGATATCCCCACCATGGCAGAATTATGCTCTAACAACATTAACTCCAATTCCTCCATTTTGTTGTTGAGGCTTCTGGCATTAGTATACATGCACTTTATGTATCTCTCTGTACCTCTATTCTTTCTTAAATTATTAACTGTTCTAACCCCACCTCCCATGCCACCCCCACCCCCAATGTCATTATTTGTGCCCAGGTATCTATCTGCACTGTCTTCCCCTCCTATAAAAGGAATACCTCCCCCCCGTCCCTAGTTTAAACACTCCTCCAACCTTCTAGCCATTTTCTCCCCCAGCACAGCTGCACCCTCCCCATTGAGGTGCAGCCCGTCCCTAGCGTAGAACCTGTAGCCAACTGAGAAGTCGGCCCAGTTCTGCAGGAACCCAAACCCCTCCTTCCTACACCAATTCCTGAGCCACTTATTAACCTCCCTAATCTCCCGTTGCCTCTCTGGCGTGGCACGTGGTACAGGAAGTATTTCCGAAAATACCACCTTGGAGGTCTGTTATGATTGAGTCACCGTAGGAGGCAAAAACAGAAATGCTAGCTAAGTCCAGAAAACCAGAGAAGTTGGCAACTATCAGATTGCAGACCCCTGAACCTATCAACACAACTAGCAGTAGCCGTGGGGGGTTCCTACGATGACCTAGACCCCTCGATCACAGCCGGAGAGATACATAGGCCTAAAGAAGGAAAGGGGAAATCTAACTGCCCCAGAGCAGACCCCAAAGCAATAGGCAGCCCCCAACATATAATGACGGTGAAGCAAGATGAAAACACTTACACAGACAGAAAGACAGGCTGAGCAAAGACAGGGCCCAAAAACTACCTAGATAGGAACGGATAGGAAGGCTGCTGTCTGCAATCTGCCAAAACCCTATCAGAGACAAAAGCCAACAAGCTGATATAAAAATGGCCCTGAAGCAACTAAGCTTCAAAAACTAAATCAGCACTCAGGTACTTTCAGAAGACAGAGCTCACGGAACACTGCAGACTCCAGCAGGGAGTGGCAGAATCCAAAAAGCAAGAAAAAACAAATACAAATCTTAAATGCAAAAAGGCAAAACAGAAAACTTAGCTTTAGGAGAGCAGGAATCAGACTGGTGTCCAAGAGTCCACAGAGAAATCACCCGCAGGGCAGAAAGGGCGTAGGCTGCCTTAAATCCAGTCAGAGACTCCACTCAGCCAATCGTCTTCATTAGTCCCAGGTGCCTGATAATCAGGCTCACTACCTTCCTTCACTAGAATAGGGAGTTCACCAGGCCTCAGTGACGGAGGGGAAAATGAACTCACAACAGAGGTCCTTGCTTTTAGTTTACAGCCTAATTCCCTGAAATCATCTTTAAGGACCTTCCACCTACCTCTAACTTTGTCATTTGTGCCAATGTGCACCATGGCCTCTGGATCCTCACCAGCCCCTCCCAGTAATCTGTCAACCCGATCAGCGATGTGTCGGACTCGAGCGCCAGGTAGACAGCACACCGTTCGACGATCCCTGTCTTTGTGACAGATTGCCCTCTCTGTTCCCCTAATAATTGAGTTTCCCCCTACCAGAACCGGTCTGGCCTGCCCTGCTCTCCTACCTATTTCCCCCCTTACTGGAGCAGGCACTCCTCCGGCTTTCAGAGGACATGCCTTGCTGCAGCAGTGCTACTCCTGCACTAACACTCCCCTCATCTGCCAACTTAGCAAACTTATTGGGGTGTGCCAGATCAGGACTAGCCTCCCTGGTGCTCTTACCGCTACCCCGCCTTCTAACTGTCACCCAGCTAGCTGCTTCATTGTCCTGCAGCTCCAACCTAGCATCCCCCCCCTCATCTATCCCATTGAGTGTCTGCTCAGAGAGCAGAAGACTCCTTTCCATATTGTCTATGGATCTCAGTGTTGCCAGCTGCACATTTAGATCCAGTATCAGGGCTTCCAAATGCACAACGTGCTCACATCTCGCACAGCAGTATGCACCCTCCACCGGCTGTTCAAGGATTTCATACATGCGGCAAGACGTGCACTGGATGGCATTGGCAATAGTGGAGCACATCCTAATGGGGATTGCACCAGACAATAATATAAGCAAAAATAAATAAAAAGTATTAATTAAATGTAACATCACATTCTAAGTCCCTTTGAGGGGTCTACATGATAGCAGATACCCAAAAGTGATTCCATTCTAAAAATTGCACCACTAATGGTGCTCAAAGATGAACATTTAATTTTTTTCACAAAAAAATTTACCTCAGAACCACTTCTTTTTATTTTGACAAGGGTAACAGGAAAAAATAGACAGAAAATTTTTTTTGTGTAATTTTTCCTGAGCATGCCGATACCCCATATGAGGGAGAAAACCTCTGTTTGGGTGCACGGCAGAGCTCGTATTGGAAGGAGCACCATTTGACTTTTTGAATGCAAAATTTGCTGGAACAATTGGTGGATGCCATGTCACATTTAGAGAGACCCTGATCTGCCTAAAAAGTGAAAATCCCTCATAAGAGACAACATTTTGGAAATTAGATCCCTCAGGGAACTGATCTAGATGTGTTGTTAACTCATTGAACCCTCAGGTGTTTTACAGAAATTTATAACATTGAGCCGTAAAAAAAAATCAAATTTTCCCCACAAATATGTTGTCAGCACAAAATATTGCATTTTCATAAGAGTATTAGGAGAAATTGCTGCATAGAATTTGTTGTGCAATTTCTCCTGAGTACGCCGATACCCCATATGAGGGAGAAAATTACTGTTTGGGCGCACGGCAGGGCTCAGAAGGGAAGGAGCGTCATTTGACTTTTTGAATGTAAAATTTCCTGGAATCGTTACTGAACATCATTCCTCAAGGAATGCATTTAGGTGTGTGGTGAGCACCTTAAAGCCCCAGTTCATCACAGTAGTTTATAACATTGAGTCGTAAAAATAAACAAATCACATTTTTCCCACAATGTTATTTTGACCCCAACTTTTGCATTTTCATAAGGGTAACAGGAATTATTGCAGCATACAATTTGTTATGCAACTTCTCCTGAGTACACTGATACCGCATATGTGGGGGATTACTACTTTTGAGGCACATTGTAAAGCTTACAAGTGAAGAGGCACTATATTGGAGTTCAGATTTTGCTGGAATGGTTTAAGAGTACCATGTCACATTGTCAGAGCCCTTGAGATGCCAGAATAACAGACACCCCCTATATGTGAACTCATTTTACAAACTACACTCCCCAATAAATTCATCTAGGGGTGCAGTGATCATATTGACATCACATGTGCCTCACAGAATTTTATGCCACTGAGCAGTGAAGAAAGAATAAATTACATTTTTACCACTAAAATGTTGTTTTACCCCAAGTTTTTAATTTTTCTAAGGACTAATAGAAATTTTTTTTACAGCAAACTCAGGTCCATTTTTTCCTGAGTGCGGTAATACCCTATGTGTAATCAGAAATATTTTTCAGGCACAGTGCAAAGCTCAGAAGGCAAGGAGAGCCGTTATGGTTTGCAGATGCCATGACCCACTGGGAGAGCCAGAGAGGTGCCAGAACAACAGAACCCCCCATAAGTGACCCTATTTTACAAACTACACCTCTCAATGAATTCATCTAGGGATGCAGTGCAGGGCTGGTGTCAGCACCCGGCGCACCCGGGCAAGTGCCGGGGCCCTGGCGAGACGGGGGGCCCACTCACGCTGTCTGGAATACCCGCCGCCATGCCCCCCCATGCACCGACCCATCCTTGCCCTCCCAGAGACCCACCGCAGCCAGCAATGAGTCATCGCTGGGTTGTTCTCTTCTGGCATAGGACCTGTGATGAGGTCACAGGAGGGGAGGAGTCAGGGGTCACATGATCAGAAGCCTTGGTGACTGCAGGACTCTGCTGTGCTGGTGGTCATCATGGTGCTGGATGAGGGAAGTTTATGTGTGGGGTCATGAGGGGTTTACAGGGGGATGTAGCAGTGCTGTGTGTACAGAGCAGAGCTGTGGGTGTACAGAGCAGAGTCGTGTGTGTACGAGGTGTACAGAGCGGGGAGGTGTGTGTCCGAGATGTACAGAGCGGAGCCATGTGTGTATGAGGTGTACGGAGAGGAACCGTGTGTGTACGAGGTGTACGGAGCGGAGCCGTGTGTGTACGAGGTGTACAGAGCGGAGCCGTGTGTGTATGAGGTGTACGGAGTGGAGCCGTGTGTGTACGAGGTGTACAGAGCGGAGCCGTGTGTGTATGGTGTAAAGCCCGGAACCGTGTGTGTATGAGGTGTACAGAGCGGAGCCATGTGTGTATGAGGTGGAGGTGTACGGAGTGGAGCCATGTGTGCACTAGGTGTGCGGAGCGGAGCCGCGTGTGTATGGTGTAAAGCCCGGAGCCGTGTGTGTATGAGGTATACAGAGCAGAGCCGTGTGTGAACGAGGTGTATGGACCGGAGCCATGTGTGTACGAAGTGTATGGAGCGGAGCCGCGTGTGTACGAGGTGTACGGTGCGGAGCCCGGAGCCGTGTGTGTACGAAGTGTATGGAGCGGAGCCGCGTGTGTACGAGGTGTACGGTGCGGATCCCGGAGCCGTGTGTGTACGAGGTGTATGGCACGGAGCTATGTGTGTACGAGATGTACGGAGCTGGACCGTGTGTTTACAGAACGGAGCAGAGCTGGGGGTGTACGGAGTGAAGCCGCGTGTGTATGGAGTGGAGCCGTGTGTACGGATCAGAGCTGTCTGTGTACAAGGTGTACGGAGTGGAGCCGTGTGTGTACAAGGCATACAAACCGGAACCATGTGTGTATGAGGTGTGCGGAGACATGCGTGTACGAGGTGTATGGTGGGGAGCATTCATACCTTACAACCATCCCAGATCCAGGGGGACAGTCCCTATTTTGAGAGAGAGACTGCCCCAGCCAGGAGCTTACTTTTCCCGCGGACACAGGAGTACTCGGCGGAGCCCCAAGGAGCACTTTAAAACACACACGTGATGTTCTACCTGAAGTGACATGCTGGAAGCTGACCAGAAATGAGGTAATTTCGGGAGGAGATTTTGACTGAACCATGGAGGCACTTCAGGGAATGCTTCAGATCCATCACCGTGTCCTCCTCCGACAGCACGAACGGCGGGATTGCCTTGGAATCGGGCATGCCGGCCATGTGAGTGGATCATGATGTGTCCTGCATCGGGAGGCTCAGGTGGGCACTAGAATGGGAGCCGGGCTGCTATGGTATCTTTATAGAATATTTCTTTCTCTATCTGTTTCTTTCTCTCTCTCTGTTCTTTCTTTACTCTCTTTCTCTCTCTCTCTCTGTTATTTCTTTCTCTCGCTCTGTTCTTTCATTCTCTTTCTTTCTCTCCCTGTTCTTTCTTTCCTCTCTTTCTCTCTCTGTTCTTTCTTTCTCTCTCTGTTCTTTCTTTCTCTTTCTTTTTCTCTCTCTGTTTGTGACAAACTCAGCTTCTGCTTAGCCGATTTTTTGAGTGGACCCTCTGGGTCATGGCACCCACCCACCGAGGGCGAGCTGACCTTGTGAGGAACCACCCCCTATACAGGGAGTGTCAGGGGCAAGACCAAGGGGGTGAGCCACCACGACTGCTGGGACCAGACGGCCGGCTCAGGGGGACACTAGTGAGTGTCTAACAACAGGAACGAGCAGGAAGCAAAACATAAAGCGAGGTCACTGGGTTTCTTCAATAAACGTGGTTTCAAGCTTTAATCAGGTGCAAGGCATAAACAGTGAAACACAGCAAAGTGCCTGCAGGGGCACGCCAAATGTTCAAGGCATAACACGTGCTAGAAAACATACCAGGGTCCAAGGCAGGGTACGTGCTAGGAGACACACCAGGGGTTCAAGGCAGGAGGCCTGCTAGGAGACACGCCAGAGTTCAAGAGAGGATGCGTGCTAGGAGACACACCAGAGTTCAAGAGAGGATGCGTGCTAGGGACATGCCAGAGTTCAAGAGAGGATGCGTGCTAGGAGACACACCAGGGTCCAAGGCAGGGTGCGTGCTAGAAGACACGCCAGGGTCCAAGGCAGGATGCGATGGCATCGGACTCCGGACTACTGGCAACGACCGACAGGATCCAGGCATCAGGCTGTGGAAATCAGCTCCGGACATCAGGCCGCCGTCATCTGGTTCCGGACCTCTGGCAGCTGTCGGCAGGTTTCGGTAATCCGGCAGGCAAGCCAGGGTTCAAGGCAGGGTGCGTGCTAGGAGCCAAGCCAGGGTTCGAGGCAGGGTGCGTGCTGGGAGCCACGCCAGGGTTCGAGGCAGGGTGCGTGCTAGGAGCCACGCCAGGATTCAAGGCAGGAGACACGCCTCACTGGCCAGTGCACACGGCTGAGACACTAGCAAACAGCACGACTAAGGCACAGGAGGCGGGCAAGGGGCAATCTGTCACGTATGCCTGTCCTGTGTGACACGACCCGAAGGCCGGTAACTAAAACAACAAGACTGACACGTGACACTGTCCTGTGTGATGCGACCAACAGGTCGGTACTGAAACAACAAGACAAGGGGAAGGGAAAACCAGACAGGGCAAGGAAAAGACAAAGCAAGGAGCGGAACCTAGGCAGAAGCACAGAGCGGGGTCAGAGAGAGTACAGGAAAGGAGAGTGTGCCAGGAGGCACAATAGAGCAAGGCAGAATACAGAGCTAGCAGCGGAGCGTAGGCCGAAGCCCAGAGTAAGGTGAAGGAAGAACCTTGAGACTAGCCTGGAAATGTGCTTGAGAAGCACCATAGGTCAGAGCAGGAATGGTGCGTGTGCCAGGAGGCACAATTTAGCACCAGGCAGAGAACAGGGCTAGCAGCGGAGCGTAGGTCGAAGCCCAGAGGCGGGTCAAGGAAGAACCTTGAGACTAGCCTGGAAATGTGCTTGAGAAGCACCATAGGTCAGAGCAGGAATGGTGCGTGTGCCAGCAGGCACAACAGAGCACCAAGCAGAGCAAAGGCAAGACATGACAAAACAGGCAAAGGCAGAGAACACAGGAAGGACTACAAGTCAAAGCAAAGCAAAAGCAAGGCATGGCAAAACAGGCAAGGCAGAGACACAGGAAGGACTACAAGTCAAAGCATAGCAAAAGCAAGACATGGCAAAACAGGCAAGGCAGAGAGCACAGGAAGGGCTACAAGTCAAAGCATGACAGAGACAAAACATGGCACAAAGGACAACACAAGACATGGCACAGGACAAGAGGCAGAATACAAGCACAGAGCGTGTGCAGAGACGCACGACAGGGCAGAGTGCAGGGGCACAGAATACAGGGAGCGACCGAGCAGACCAAGCAGCCATGCAGGGAAGCAACACGGTACTCAGGCCCCGACCATAGGAAGGGGTGGTCTGATATAGGGCATTAGCACCTGAACTTCTGGGTCAGGACCAGGAGGGGACTTCCAGTTCAGTTCCTGCAGGATCATAGAGAGCATTGCTAGATCAGACTGGGCTGGACCATAGAGAAGGTCACATGATCAGGGGCTCCAGAAAAACTGAGAGGTTAGCTGGGTCAGACAGTACTGGAACATAGGAAAGGTCACATGATCAGGGGCTCCAGAAACACAGAGAGGACTGCTACATCAGACAGTGCTGGAAAGGTCACATGATCAGGGTCTTAACGAACACAAAGGATTGCCGCAGGCAGAGCAGAGACAGCTGGTCACACAGCCACGGCATGCAGCCATGAGGTGAGGTGCGCATGCACACTGCTCCAGGCATCTTGCAGCACAACAGTCACAAGGTGCATGTGCACACTGCTCCAGGGATCTTGCAGCATAAGGCATGAGAGACCTCCAGGGCACCCGCAGGGACCCGGCACTGGGGGCAAAGCGGCATGGCAGGCGTGACACTGTTCTTTCTTTCCTTTCTTTCTGGATGATTTAGCGAATCCTGCTTTGAGCAGGGGGTTGGACCAGATGGCCCAGGAGGTCCCTTCCAACTCTACGATTCTATGATTGCCTACTGAAACTGGACCGTGTGGAAGACTTCATGGTGTTGCTTGTTAACACACTGGATCCTTTGTCTGTCATCCAACCCACAACATCATCGCACTTGTCTGGGTTCGCTAGTGGTGTAGCGTACTGACCAAATTTTGACAGGAAGCTAGAATGAGATACAATCACCTTCGGATCTGTCACATGGCCTTGGCGGCACCACCAACAAAATTGTTGCCACTGGTAAACTGACGTTTGCTTAATTTATCTCTACCTACCAGTCGCCCAACTGCTAGATATAGATACGCTATTTATTAATCCTATAGAAAATTATGATTTTTTAAAATATTGCCTTGCTGACACACTGCAACAGCGGATTAATGAAAGTTATTGCCACCGGTAAATTTTGTCGTTTGATTTTCTCTACCCAGATTGCGCCAGTCGCACAACTGATAGATAAAAATATGCTATTTTTTAACCAATGGGGCAGCACGGTGGCTCAGTGGATAGCACTGCATCCTTGCAGCGCTGGAGTCCTGGATTCGAATCCCACCAAGGACAACATCTGCAAGGATTGGGGGATGAGGGGTACCATACATACCAGGATGTTCTCCCCGTGTTTGCGTGGGTTTCCTCTGGGTACTCCGGTTTCCTCCCACATTCCAAAGATATACTGATAGAGAATTTAGATTGTGAGCCCCATCGGGGACAGTGATGATAATGTGTGCAAACTGTAAAGCGCTGCAGAATGTTAGCGCTATATAAAAATTAGCTATGAACCTGTTCTACGCCCGGGTGGCGAGCATTTTTATTGGTATATGGGCTCCCATCCTGCTATGTGCTGCCCCCCTCTTATCCTGGTATGCATGGCACCCCTCATTCCTATCCTGGTATGCCTGGTCCCCTCACCCCCCAATCCTGGTATGCATGGTCCCCTCATCCCTATCCTGGTATGCATGGTCCCCTCACCCCCCTTTCCTGGTATGCATGGTCTCCTCACCCCCTATCCTGGTATGCATGGTCCCCTCACCCCCAATCCTGGTATGCATGGTCCCCTCATCCCTATCCTGGTATGCCTGGTCCCCTCAATTCAAATCCTGGTATGCATGGCCCCCTCACCCCCTACCCTTGTATGTATGGTCTCCTCACCCCCTATCCTGGTATGCCTGGTCCCCTCACCCCCCAATCCTGGAATGCATGGTCCCCTCACCTCCCAATCCTGGTATACATGGTCCCCTCATCCCTATCCTGGTATGCATGGCCCCCTCACCCCCTATCCTGGTATGTATGGTACCCCTCATCCCCCAATCCTGGTATGTATGGTACCCCTCATCCCCCAATCCTGATATGCATGGTCCCCTCATCCCCCAATCCTGGTATGCATGGCCCCCTCACCCCCTACCCTTGTATGTATGGTCTCCTCACCCCCTATCCTGGTATGCCTGGTCCCCTCACCCCCCAATCCTGGAATGCATGGTCCCCTCACCTCCCAATCCTGGTATACATGGTCCCCTCATCCCTATCCTGGTATGCATGGCCCCCTCACCCCCTATCCTGGTATGTATGGTACCCCTCATCCCCCAATCCTGATATGCATGGTACCCCTCATCCCCCAATCCTGATATGCATGGTCCCCTCATCCCCCAATCCTGGTATGCATGGTTCCCTCACTCCTATTAAAACTACACACATAAAAAAAAAACATTTATACTCACCCTTCTTTCCTGTGCTCCAGCGCTGTCACGTTCTGCTGGAGGCCGGGGCAGGAGTGCGGCCAGAATCGCGCATGCCAATAGCGCTGTCCGGCGCCATATTGCTGAAGATACGCTGCAAGTAGACAAGTAATATTAATTACCAATTAGCTTTTTAAATGGATGTTACTATATGCTGGCACTAAGGAATATTATTTTGCGGTGAAAAAAAAATTATAGATTGCTACACAAGAATATCATGTAGCTCCAAAGAAAAAGGTTTTGTCTATGATGATGCTACCTAATAATATTTGCACTACAAATAGCTGATTTTATATTTTGGTAGTGGATGAAACTCTCCCTATTTCACCCTAATCCTGCAGTCTGATCCTAATGCTAAACTATACAACACAATGGAAAATCGCAGAGATCTGCAGCATGTACTTGCAATGATGAGAACACCCAGGTGCCTGCCTTCTACCCTGCCTCCTATTAAATCTCTCCCTAAGCAATACCTACCAAACAAAGAAATGATCTTCACAATCTTCAGCTCTTAAAATAGCTTTTTGGAATGAATAACTCTCCCTATAAGCTTCTATCACTCTCACCACGCTCACCCTACGCTCTCCCTACACTGTTTCCGGCTGCAATGTGCGCAAGATGGCGCCCGCAGCCTTTAAATATGCCCTATGACGCTGTAAGACCAGCCAATAACAGTAATGCCGCACCAAAGATGGCGCCGGCATTACTGTGACTGGCAAGCTAGCTCAGCATGTTCATTGGCTGCAAATAAAGTACCAATTATGCTGGGCGGGTCACTCGAAAATACCGAGGCGAATACCTAATTACTCACCGAGTAACGAATATCTCGAATAGCGTACTATTCATGTGAGTAACGAATAGTGCCGAAAGTATTAGCTCATCACTAATAACCACCCTCTGTTTCATATCACTGAGCCAGTTGTTAACCCAGTTAGACATATTTTCCCTTAGTCCGATAGTTCTCATTACATGTACCAACCGTTTATGATATACTGTATCAAATGCTAATGAAAAGTCCAGATGTAGGACATCCACATAGTCAACCAAGTCTAGTCTTAAACTTACTTTCTCACAGAAGCTGATCAGATTATTTTCACAGGTCCTATCCTTCTTGAACTCATGTTGATGTTGGGTCATGAGTAAAATTGAGCTAATATTTTGATGTATGAATTCTCCAACTCCATTGAATTTTCCCTAAAAATTTGATTCACAGCAAATAAACTTGTGCAAAATTCAATACTGGAATGATTGTAATTGCTCGTAAAATACATGTGAAGTAGGCAGAGGTCCTACGGACCACAAGAGCTCACGTTTTACAGGTGAGAGAGATGAACATAAGTGACGCACCCCAGAGGCCGTGGGATACTCGCTACCGGGCCGTTCGTCTTAAAGGGATGTGTCACAGTGGCAGTGACCCGGTCCGTCGCCCCAGGCAGTCATGTAAAAGTGGAGTATTGGTTAGGGATAAAGTTTATGTAGTGATTCGTGACACCAGTTGGAGTGTTCGACTGTAGTATAGCCGGCACTGGGGGAGTAGATGGTGATGGCAGTGCAGATGTTTAACCCTCTCCAACCAGGGAGGACCCCCAGAGATTGTGATGGAAGTAGAAGGCATGGAGTAATAAGGCAGGAGACAAGGAAAGTCACTTTATCATTTACTGTAGTTCAGGTGCAGTTCAGAGGAGATATTACAACTCTCACCAGGTTATAATCTGCTCTGGAGAATGGGAGTTATCCTTCCTCTGCTGTGACTCAGCGTAAGCTTCCTGCTATTCTAATCCCTTCAGGGACCAAGGCTTCCCAGAGTTTGGAACTTCTAGTATAGCCTCTACTCACTGTGTTTTCCTCCTCTGGCAACTTGCAGCTTGGTTCCTGTGTGAAACTCTTCTTGCGCAATCCCTCACTGATCCTAGTTGGCTGCTGTCTTCCTGGGGAAAACACTGCGCTGTTAGTTGTATAAACTCGCTCAGTCTCTCAGCTTACCACCCTGCTCTGAAAGCATGGATGGCCTAGGGGCTGATTCCCTGATTCTTATTAGCTTTACTCCTGAGGGAGCACATGTCATCATGTCATCATGGCTTCCAGGAGTGTTCTTCATCTTCCCTTCTTCTTCACTCCTGAAACAACAACTCTCGACTCCTCTCCCTCCCAGTTAGGGCATGTCTGCAAAGCTCTAAGCTTCAGACAAGTAAGGGAGTACGGTAAATTGTGTGTGTGTGTTGTGGTCTCTAGCAGAGAAAGCATAACTCCCATTGCTCACAAAACACATACAAAACAGTTCATATTTAACCCTTTTGTGGTGGTAAAGACGTACGGTGCCACATTAGAGCTTGCACTTTAAAGGCAAAAGAGAGAGAACGTACCAATTTTTTTAATTTTTATGAATGACCATTTTCCTTGATTATTAATGTGCTTTTCTTTATCATCTGACCTCTGTAAGGACATTTCAAAGGTACTCCAATGTGTTGTTTGTAATTTGTCTCTGTAATTGGTAACGGGGCTGACATCTGTGTTCATCCTCGTGACACATTTTTACTTTGACACGATATGTGACCAGTTTGGCGATCTTTTCAAGAAGCACAGTATAAAAGATAGCTATTCCATACAGTCTCACCAGGTTTGCTCTGATGAAGAGGTTCGGCGTGAACTCGAAACGCGTTGACTTGTAAACCTGTTCTAATAAGCGTTTTTATTTTAAGGATTCTATCTCAGCAGCGCATGAGTGAAAACTCCCGTTGTTTTCCTTTAACCTGTGGTCATCCTGTCGCCCGGTATCTGTGCAGCAGCTGTTACATGCCATTTATGTGTTGCCACTGAGCAACTCAGTAAGGTGAGTGTATCTCACTTTTTCCCGACACCCCATTGTTATTGGATAAGACCCTATTGCGCTTTTTCTTCCCAGTTTTTTCCTGTTACATCTCAGAGATAGCTTTTGCTACATGGCTGGGAGGATAGACGTTAGTGGCTATGAGAAGGTGTTTGGTTGGTTTTTCTCTGACTTTTGCTTGGTTTAGTAAGGCCTCTTTCACACTTCAGTTTTTTGCATCAGTTATAATCCGCCAAAAAGGCGGACAAGCGGATCCGTTCTCAACTGATGTGAACGGATGGCACAGGATCCGTTTTTAGACGGATCCTGAAAATGAAGAAATTTAAAGGAATCGCTGGCCGGGGGGGGGGGGGGGGGGGGGGGGGGGGAGAGGGGAGAGAGAGAGAGAGAGAGAGAGAGAGAGAGAGAGAGAGAGAGAGAGAGAGAGAGAGAGAGAGAGAGAGAGAGAGAGAGAGAGAGAGAGAGAGAGAGAGAGAGAGAGAGAGAGAGAGAGAGAGAGAGAGAATTTTTTTTTTTTTGTCCGGCACCCAGAAAGAAATTCGGGTTAAATCAGTGTTTGCAGGATCCGCCAGAGAAAAAAACGTTACAAGCTCCGTTTTGAAATTTTTGAGGATGGTGACGGACAGCAACTTTTGGCGGATCCTCACAAAAAACGGATGCAACGGACAGCAATCCGTCACAATCCGCCATTAATGCAAGTCAATGGGAAAAAAAACGGATCCTCAAAAAAAATTTGAGGATCCGTTTTTTTTCAAAACCTAGCGGATTGTGACTGATTGTAAAAAACGGAAGTGTGAAAGAGGCCTAAGTGTGATAATTCCATTTCCTTCTCCTACTTTGGTTTTTCCCCATCGACCACACCTCGATGCATTCCTATGTTATACTGTATATGAGTGAATATTTGTATGTCTGGTATTTTCCGTTGCTTCTGTTCGTGTTATTTTGTTCATCTGGTTGATGTACTATGTTGCTCAACTTCACCTTCTTCGCTGGGTGGGGGAAGGGTACATACGAATGGAAGATTCAGGAGATATGGTGTTAGGGTTTGCGGATTGCACCAAATATAAATTATAAGATGGTGCAATCGCAACCAGGGGTCCACCTTGCGGTGATGGAGGAACTGCATCTAGGTAACATTGGCGGAGCGTAGCTGCGAGCAAGCACCGTAAACACACCAAGTTAAATGTCACTCGGTGTGAGCAGAGTGCTAGCTACCTGACTCTGTTACTCCACAGAGCAGCACACAAACTGAGAGCATTCTAAGTTATGCCCTGTTAGACGTCACAGGAGCATAGTGGAAATGACGCTAGTTGGGATCCCTATAACTTAACCCCCAAGGAAGACTAAGCTGATGGTTAAGCCTGCTCTGACACACAGTTTGTGCAAGTCAGCACATGCGACAATGATGCCCGGTGCAGATGCTAAGCTCAAGCGGTAGTTCCCACCCTATACTGCCTATCTAGACATTCACTCCAAAAGCTAGTAGCAGCACACATGCACGCAGGGTGGTAACTGTTCCACCAACACACATATTATCTTAGCGCACCGACGCGCGCTCCAGAGGACCTTTTATACATTTTTTTTCAAGTCCAGTATGAGAGGACCTTGCTCGTGGACCAATCCAGAACTGCCACTTCACCCGAGCAGCTGATGACCAGCAGCTGATGACCGACCACCAATGAGAGGACTTAGGCTCAGGAATGTCTGTTCGCTGCTGCCTACCGCTAGATACTATAGCTTTGGCTAGAGAGCCAGCAGTAACCAAGTGAACAGCATGAGTCTGAGCAAGACGCTGGGACCGGAGTCTTTGCTGAGCAGCATCCACTGTGGCTTAAGCTGTATGGGAGACTGCAGAGGGTGACACAGTTTGGGATCCACCCTGTGCAGTGGGAGAATCCCGGCGCCTAACATATGGCAAGGTACATGGCCCTGGCATCTTCATCTTCAGAAGTAACCTGGGGAATGGGTGAACTAGGGTGCCCAATAGCATTAGGGAAAGGGAAGGGGCTCCTGGTCCTGGGTCGTCTGACACCCGAGTTGTGGCTTGGCCTAACTACTGATCACCTCTGCACAAGATATGATAATCTGTAAGATATTATTGCTGCAGGGCATTATGGAGAGGCCCACGTGGCAATGCAAAATGTTAGCCCACTCTCTGACGCCTTACTATTGATGCCTCAGAAATGATGTCCGGCAACTGCAAATCGAATCTCAAATTGTTTGAGTTCAAGCAAAATCACAAATTTCAGAAATTTCAAACTCAAACTCGACCTTAGATGAATCAATCCACTCATCTTTAGTCATAACGTCATTTTTATTGAGATACTCCAATTTGGCATCTCTTAGAAAACCCTTGAAGGTTTTACCCACAGTAGAGGTTAAACTTACCAGCATGCAACTCCAGTTCAGACTTCTTCACCTTTATGAATATTGGCGCCCCTTTTGCTCTCCATGCGTCCTATAGTGCAGACCCTCTTATTATGAAATCTGAGAATATTAAAATTAATTATCTGCCTATCACAGTATTAATTCCTGCAGTACTAGGGGTATCTGCCATCCGGGCCTGGGGGAATTGACTACTTTACTGATTTTGAGGTTAATCAGGTGATATTTAATGGAGAAATAATGGTATCCATTTGTCATGGGATTTTGTTGGTAAATAATGCTCTTCCAAATATTTGAGGAGGCTAACACTATCATTTTTTAATTTCTTACTGTTTATGTTGTTGAAATATATTTTTGGATTATTTTTTATTTTATTTGGCAACAAGCATCTCTGTCTCAGTCTTTGCTGCCTTTTTTTTTTTTTTTTGCACAATTTTTTTCTGTATAATTATCTAGTGCCTCATCCATACCCTCTTGTTATATTTCCTTGTCACTCCCCTCTTGCTTTAATTCTATAAATGCTTTTTTTAGTCATTTATTGAACCCCGTACAGTTCTGTTTAGCCATAGTGATTTCCTCCTGTTTCTCACTTGTCTAGATTTCCTCCCTCCTCCTCGAATACTTTTTCCGTCGTACACCAGTTTTGGGAGGTCTTTTATTTTGTTTCCTTTGCTGTTCTGTTCCCCAATTTATAGTCAGGTTAAAGTTTCCCATGATAATAACTTCTCCCTGATTCACTGCCTCATCGAATTGCTTTAAAGGGAATCTGTCACCCTTTTTAGCCCCTATTAGCTGCCGGCATAGACATCGGGGGCTTATCTGCAGCATTCTGTAAAGCTGTAGATAAGCCCCCGATGTAACCTGAAAGAGAAGAAAAACACGTTATATTATACTCACCGAGGTGGGCGGTCGGTCCGATGGGTGCAGTGCGCAGGCGTCGGGAGAAGTCTGGCGCCTGCGCACTACAGAATTCTGCTCTGCCCTCAACAGGGCAGAGCAGTGCGCCTGAGCCAGAGCCATTACAGGACGGGAGAAGAGGATGTCATCGCATGAAGAAGGGAGGCGCCGGACTGGACGGCGACACCCATCGGACCGGACCGCCGACCCCGGTGAGTGTAATCTAACTCATTTTTCTTCTCTTTCAGGTTACATCGGGGGCTTATCTACAGCATTACAGAATGCTGTAGATAAGCCCCCGCTGTCTATGCTGGCAGCTAATAGGGGCTAAAAAGGGTGACAGATTCCCTTTAAGACAATATTTTCGGCTGCTTTAATTACAGTGGCATATAAAAGTTAAGAAACTTGAAAATGAAACGATTTTTAACAGACCTTAAGTTACAGATGACTCATTTCCTTTGCATTTTAGGCAAATACAAACAATACCTGCAAAAGTTGGCCCTACTAGGTACCTACCATGCAGGGTGCTCAAACTTTGCATCAGTCCATTTTCCATTTTGTAATTTGTTAAAATGTCCAAATCCTTAACCTTGTTAACAGTATCAAAAAGATACAAAACACAATATGTGTTAATTATTTTATTTATTACACAAATATCACACCACAGCAAATAAAAAAATATGAAATCAATATCTGTCTAATGCTAAAATCATGGCGAACACAATGGACCTGTTATATGAAGCTAAAATAAGAACTAAGAAAAATCTAACAAATGACTATAATGAAAACAAAGTAGCCATTAAGCAAAAGTATAGGGTTGCTGCGTTTGGCTCCATTTATTACTGAGCTCTTATAGAGCCAGACTATATGGAGCGCCCCTTGGGGCCTGGGGGTACTCTGTACCGGGCCCGTCAACTTACATGGGGGACGGCGTCACGGCGGCGGAGACCCGGTCCGTGGCCCAGAGGCGTCCAGTAATAAAATAGGGGAAAGTTGTGTGGTATTTATGTGGTAAAAATGAGAATGTGCAGAGAAATGAGAGAAAGACACAGAGAGGTGCAGTTTCTTTACCTTTTACTGGTAATAGGTTGCAGTCCGGAGTACCACATACAGGTGATGGAATGAGTCCGGCTCGCCTGGAGGCATTCAGGGGATCCACCTTGCCAGGTGGGGATTTAGGACCTTCCTTTCTGCGCAATGCGTGTGGGTCTTCGCTGTATATAACTATGCTGCGACCCTCTATTCGTGTACAGCTGTCAGCGTGAGCCTATTCCACGGGTACCGTTCTCTTCACCATCGGCCCCGGGCTCCTTATCCGCTGCCATGCCCTCAGGTGTTCAATATGCACCGGAATTTACAATCCCCTGTACTTTCAGATTCGGCTATCAGGACTTACAGCTCCTGTCAGCCTAGGACTCTGATGTCCCTTTTCTCTTTATTAGCGCTTCACTCAGGGGTCTGCTATATGCTGCATTTTAGCTTCCCTAGAGTCCCTCAGTTTCTGCTCTTGTCCTTTCCCTCTTCACAGATCAGCTGCCTGTCTTTATCTGACAGGATCTTCCAGAAAGATCTCTTTACCTCACGTCCTCACGTTTAACTGTCATTATCATTTCTCCTCACAGCTCACAGCTGCTTCGTTTCCATTACAACCCTCTCAGCTGATTTCTAGCTGACTCACCAACCCCCTCTGCTGGTCAGAATTTATAAGGCATCTCCCTTTTCTGACCTGCAGCAGGAAATTTGTTATTAATCTATTACCTGGCATGGGGGTCCGTTTTCTGCCTCCAAGCATGACTTTACCCATTAGAGGGAGGTAATGTCACTGTGACAACCGGACTCTGGGGTGTCACACATATTTCAGCTGATTAGTAAGGGATATGTTCCAGACTCACACAGATCTCAAATTAACGACCAATTTTAAAGATAGTTCTATCAAATTTTAAGTCCAGGACAGGCACTTTACTATAAAGTTGTTCCCCAGTTCCACTCATCTATAAGTTCCATAACCTGTGAATAGTGTTTACTGTTACCATCCAACCTTATTGAGATCTCCAGCGATGCAATTAAGCTGTCATTAACTTGTTGATTCTCTAATGATATTGAGTTATTCTGCTCTACCTCTTCCAGTCTGTACAGTAAAGCTACACAATTATGCAAAGGAAAAAGATGCTCAAACGTCCCTTACACTTCGCTGTACAGATGTTGTCAGCAATGCATGCCATGATCATTCATTAGGTTCAATCTTACAAGCTATTGGTGACTTATCCAACGATTTCTTTCAATGAGGATCAAGTATTAAGAAGTTGGGAGTAGAAATTTGCAGATCTGGGAAAATTCAAAAAGACCTAATTACGCTTATTTTCCCCGGAAATATGGTTTGCCACAAAGTTTTTTCTTCACGAGCTGAAAGTAAATTCTTATATTCAATTTAGCAATCACCTGTCCAACCCCTCTGCTCTCCACTGTTCCCAATCAGGTCATCGATGCATTTTGTTATCACAGATGCAGAACGATAAATTCCTAGGCGTTCATATTGGGACTCGTGTTTCCGATGTGCTTGGTGATAAGAAGATATGATGAGGAGAAGAGGGATGGTGTAGTGTAGGGAAATGGAGAGGTGAGTAGTAAGGTGGGTATAAGTTTTTTTTATCCTTTTGATGACTCTACATGGTTTCGTCAAATGGCGGCCACTAGCTTGAATATTTGGTCCAACCATTTGATTAACTCAAAAATGGTTAAAACGATTGTACATACATTGTAAAAGAGATGAGCAAAGGGACCTTTAAGAATATTTCCTAAAACACAGACACTTGAGGATAAAAAGCTCATTGCTGGAAGAGATCAAGTACAAAGAATGGAACAAAGGAGGGATACATAATATTATGTAGAAAATTAAAATGTAATACTTGTGAATAAAAAGTATTCCAGAACCAAAAAGACTCATAGATATAAAAAAAATTATCTGCAGCAGTAAAAGAAAGCTTAGAATTTTCAAAGCACTAAAATAAAACTTTAAGTTTGGGCTGTGATTATGTGACCCAACGCTCCTCATCCGTCTGGTGTGAATTAGAAGGAAGTGAAATATTATGATGATGGTAACACTGAATATTATTAATGGTGGAAAGGAGCCTAAAATGAATATCATGAGCTGATTATTAATGTTTGCAACCATCGTATTTTCAGTAGAAACATTTGAAAAAATCTGTAGATTGAGGTTATAACCAAACCAAATTAATGGAAGACTGGAAATCAGCGAAATCAACAGCGAGGCCAACATCAACCATGGAACCATGGAGGAGATCCTGGTCTTCAGGAAGATGAGGAGCTTATTGTTGTAGGTTACAATTTTCACACAGTAGAAAACACAGAGGATGGTGGCAAACCAGTAACTGGTATGGAACATGAATATGGCCACAATGTATAGAGCTGATAAGACAATCCTTGTTTTCTCTAGCCATGAAAGAAACTGAAAGACAGAGATCCGCAAAATGATGCTGGAAAAAAACAAGACCCTGGTCGTCGCCAAGGAACTCAAGATCTTATCGTAAGTCTTAAAAGAATTCAGACTTTTCCATTTCAAGAAGTTATCAGCCAGAATAGTCAGATTTACTGTGAGTCCCACCAGACATTTCACAGTGAGCACAGCTGCGAGAACATATGGGATAGAAGCTTCCATCGTTCTTCCAGTCTCGTCTGGAATTCGAAACATCCAGCGCTTTTTATAGTTGTTTTGTGTCCATTACTCATGTAAATTCTTTTGCGTATGGTTGAATTGCATGCAAATCTTTAATCCGGTCTGTAACTGATTTTAAATATAAAAGTGCTCACCAGAGCAAACAACATGCAAAGAATAGAAGACTCAACTTTACACTTGTTTCAGGAAGCAAATGTCATTTTAGAACGTAGGTGGCTGAAAATACTGAACCACAAAACCAAATAGTTGGGGATAGAAAACAAAAATGAATCCTGATTAATTCTTATTGAATAGTTCCATTTATATACATTATACAGCGCCACATTGAGGCTATAAAACTCCAGACTAAAATGACTGTAAAGCAAAATGTCACTCTTCAGATGAAGTTAACCTAAGGATCAGAGCATATTTACAGCTTGAGATTCCCGACACAATGAGCTTAAATGTGATTCCATTATTCCCTTCGCCCCGAAGCCTCTTTTCACCATCCTGGCCAGGCCAAATTTAACAATTCTGACCAGTGTCACTTTATGTGGTAGTAACTCTGGAACACTTCAAATAAATCCCAGTTATTCTCAGATAGTTTTTTTGAGACATGTTGTACTTTATGTTACTGGTAAATTTAGGTAAAAAAATTTTTGCATTTATATATGAAAATATTGGAATTTTGGTGAATATTTTAAATTTTTAAGCTTTCAATTTTTATAGCGCTAAACCAGTTATTGATGCTGCACAAAATAATGTATAAATAACATTTCCCCACATTTCTACTTTACATCATCATCATTTTTGAAACATTCTCATTTTTTTACAAAATTTACAAAACCGTTCTTATTAGGGACCACCTCATGTTTGAAATGACTTTGAGAGGTCTACGTATATGACAGAAAATAAACAAAAAGTGACACCACTTTAAAACCTGCACCCCTCAGAGTGCTCAAAACAACATCCAAGAAGTTTATTAATCCTTAATATTTTTATTTTTCCCACAAAAAAATGTTCATTTAGCCCAAAGTTTGCATTTTCAAAAGGGCATCAGGAAAAAATGAAACATACAAAAATTGCTATGCAAAATTTCCTGAGTATGCTGATACCCTATATGTGAAAGAAAACTAATGTTTGGGTGCACAGCAAGGATCCAGAGGGAAGGAGTATTGTTTGAATTTTGGAATGCAAATTGGCTGGTATAGATAGTGGTGTAGTGAGCCCAGATATGCTTCACGGAATTTTATAAGATTGAGTTGTGACTAGAGTTGAGCGATACCATCCGATACTTCAAAGTATCGTATCGGATGGTATCGGCCGATCTTTAAAAAAAGTATCGGTATCGCCGATTCCGATACCGGAAGTCCCATTCAAGTCTATGGGACTTCCGGTATCGGAATAAGAAAAACCCTTTCCTGCCCTTGTACAGCCTCTCTGGGGTCTGTACGGGCCTTTCGGGGGGCTGTGCCGGCCTGCCAGGGGGTCTGTGCAGGCTCCGGTGGTCTGTGCCGGCCTGCCGGTGGTCTGTGCAGGCTCCGGGGGGCTGTGCCGGCCTGCCGGGGGGCTGTGCCGGCCTGCCGGGGGGCTGTGCAGGCTCCGGGGGGCTGTGCCGGCCTGCCGGGGGACTGTGCAGGCTCCGGGGGGCTGTGCCGGCCTGCCGGGGGGCTGTGCCGGCCTGCCGGGGGGCTGTGCCGGCCTGCCGGTGGTCTGTGCAGGCTCCGGGGGTCTGTGCAGGCATCGTCCGATGGGACTACAAGTCCCATCGGGCGATGCCTGCTACCATGACAGTGATTGACACATTAGCCAATAATGGGACAGTAGTAGTCCCATCATCCGGCTAATGTGTTAAATGTAAAAAAAAAAAAAAAAAAAATTACATGCTACATACATACAACATGCATACTACATACATGCTACATTCATACTACATACTACATACATGCTACATTCATACTACATGCAACATACATACTACATATATACTACATGCATGCTACATACATACTGCATACTACATGCTACATACATACTACATATATACTACATGCATGCTACATACATACTACATGCTACATACATACCACATACATACTACATATATACTACATGCATGCTACATACATGCTACATGCTACATACATACTACATACATACTACATGCTACATACATACCACATACATACTACATATATACTACATGCATGCTACATACATACTACATATATACTACATGCATGCTACATACATACTACATATATACTACATGCATGCTACATACATACTACATGCTACATACATACTACATATATACTACATGCATGCTACATACATACTACATGCTACATACATACTACATACATACTACATATATACTACATACATGCTACATACATACTACATGCATGCTACATACATACTACATGCTACATACATACCACATACATGCTACATATATACTACATGCATGCTACATACATACTACATGCTACATACATACTACATATATACTACATGCATGCTACATACATACTACATGCTACATACATACTACATATATACTACATACATGCTACATACATACTACATGCATGCTACATACATACTACATGCTACATACATACCACATACATGCTACATATATACTACATGCATGCTACATACATACTACATATATACTACATGCATGCTACATACATACTGCATGCTACATACATACTGCATGCTACATGCATGCTACATACATACTACATACATACTACATGCTACATACATACCACATATATACTACATACATACAATACATTCATACAATACATACATAGACATACAGTACATATAACATAGAGTAACATACTTACCAATACTTGTCACATTGTTCCCCGAATCCATTGTCGTCTACGGAATAAATATTAACATAACAAACCACAAAAATACTCACCCACGATCCGAAGCAGTCCACGAGTGTGTCCCACGACGATCTTGGGTAGAGAACGGCAGCATCAGCTGTTGCTGCCGTTCTCTACGGGCTGCAGGAATCCAATGACGGAAGGTAGGTATCCTTCCGCACTGTATTCCTCCGCCACTTAAAAAAAAAAAAAGTCCCTAGTCTCACTTTATGCCATTGCTGTGTGGGAAATTCCCACACAGCAATGGCATAAAGTGAGACTAGGGACTTTTTTTTTTTTAAGTGGCGGAGGAATACAGTGCGGAAGGATACCTACCTTCCGTCATTGGATTCCTGCAGCCCGTAGAGAACGGCAGCATCATCTGATGCTGCCGTTCTCTACCCAAGATCGTCGTGGGACACACTCGTGGACTGCTTCGGATCGTGGGTGAGTATTTTTGTGGTTTGTTATGTTAATATTTATTCCGGAAAGACAATGGCTTCGGGGAACAATGTGACAAGTATTGGTAAGTATGTTACTCTATGTTATATGTACTGTATGTCTATGTATGTATTGTATGAATGTATTGTATGTATGTAGTATATATGTGGTATGTATGTAGCATGTAGTATGTATGTAGTATGTATGTAGCATGCATGTAGCATGTAGTATGTATGTAGCATGCATGTAGTATATATGTAGTATGTATGTAGCATGCATGTAGTATATATGTAGCATGTATGTAGTATGTATGTGGTATGTATGTAGCATGTAGTATGTATGTAGCATGCATGTAGTATGTATGTAGTATGTATGTAGCATGCATGTAGCATGCAGTATGTATGTAGCATGCATGTAGTATATATGTAGTATGTATGTAGCATGCATGTAGTATATATGTAGCATGTATGTAGTATGTATGTGGTATGTATGTAGCATGTAGTATGTATGTAGCATGCATGTAGTATGTATGTAGTATATATGTGGTATGTATGTAGTATGTATGTAGTATATATGTAGTATGTATGTAGTATATATGTAGTATGTATGTAGCATGTAGTATGTATGTAGCATGTATGTAGCATGCATGTAGTATGTATGTAGTATGTATGTAGCATGCATGTAGTATGTATGTAGTATGTATGTAGCATGTATGTAGTATGTATGTGGTATGTATGTAGTATATATGTAGCATGTATGTAGTATGTATGTGGTATGTATGTAGCATGTAGTATATATGTAGCATGCATGTAGTATGTATGTGGTATGTATGTAGCATGTAGTATATATGTAGCATGCATGTAGTATGTATGTAGTATGTATGTAGTATGTATGTAGCATGCAGTATGTATGTAGTATGTATGTAGTATATATGTAGTATGTATGTAGCATGCATGTAGTATGTATGTAGCATGTATGTAGTATGTATGTAGTATATATGTAGTATGTATGTAGCATGTAGTATGTATGTAGTATTTTTTTTTTTTTTTTTTTTTTTTAACATTTAACACATTAGCCGGATGATGGGACTACTACTGTCCCATCATTGGCTAATGTGTCAATCACTGTCATGGTAGCAGGCATCGCCCGATGGGACTTGTAGTCCCATCGGACGATGCTTGCACAGACCCCCGGACATCAGCACAGCCCCCCGGCAGGCCGGCACAGCCCCCCGGCAGGCCGGTACAGACCCCCACAGGGTGCACAGACCACCGGCAGGCCGGCACAGCCCCCCGGCAGGCCGGTACAGACCCCGGGCAGTCCACACAGCCCCCCGGCAGGCCGGCACAGCCCCCCGGCAGGCCGGCACAGCCCCCCGGCAGGCCGGCAGAGACCCCCGGAAGGCCCGAAATGACGGCGCATCATGATGCGCACACACCGCGCATCATGATGACGTCAGGCCGTCAATCAACTGAACTTCCGATTCCGATGCCGAATTCCGATATTAAAAAAATATCGGAAGTCGGTATCGGAATTCCGATACAGCAAGTATCGGCCGATACCCGATACTTGCGGTATCGGAATGCTCAACACTAGTTGTGACAATGAAGAAATACATCTTTCACACAAAAATGTTGCTTCAGCCCCAAATCTTTCACTTTCATAAAGGTAACATCAGAAAATGGACTGAAAAAATGGTTTGTGCAATTTGTCATCAGTACACCGATACCTCACATGTGTTGGAAATCTACTGTTTTGGCAGGGATCGTAAGGGAAAGAGCACCACCAATAAATTTCTGGAGTGCAATTTTGGCTGGAGCATATTGCGGATGCCATGTCACAAAACAGCAGAAACCCCCACAAGTGTCCCCATTTTAGAAACTATACTTCTTTATACATTGCTCAAAAAAATAAAGGGAACACTGAAATAACACATCCTTGATCGGAATGAATGCAATATTCTCATTGAGTACTTTGTTCTGTACAAAGTTGAAAGTGCTAACAACAAAATCACACAAAAATCATAAATGGAAATCAAATTTATTAACCAATGGAGGCCTGGATTTGGAGTCACACACAAAATTAAAGTGGAATGTAATGTCCTTAAAACAAGTCAAAATGATGCTCAGTATTGTGTGTGGCCTCCACGTGCCTGTATGACCTCCCTACTGTACAACGCCGGGGCATGCTCCTGATGAGGTGGCTCTCCTACCAGACCTGGACTAAAGCATCCGACAACTCCTGGACAGTCTGTGGTGCACCGTGACGTTGGTGGATGGTGGATGGAGCGAGACGTGATGTCCCAGATGTGTTCAATCTGATTCAGATCTGGGGAACAGGCAGGCCAGTACATAGCTTGAATGCCTTCATCTTGCAGGAACTGCTGACACACTCCAGCCACATGAGGTCTGACATTGTCCTGCATTAGGAGCCCAGCGAACTAGCATATGGTCTCACAAGGGGTCTGAGGATCTCATCTTGGTACCTAATGGCATTGAGACTACCTCTGGCGAGCACATGGAGGGCTGTGTGGCCCTCCAAAGAAATGCCACCCCACACCATTACTGCCCCACTGCCAAACCAGGAACGCTGAAGGCTGTTTCAGGTATCAGATCGTTCACCACAGTGTCTCCAGACTCTGTCACGTCTGCCACATGTGCTCAGTGTGAACCTGCTTTCATCTGCAAAGAGCACAGGGCGCCAGTGGCGAATTTGCCAATCCTGGTGTTCTGTGGCAAATGCCAAGCGTCCTGCACGGTGTTGGACTGTAAGAACAACCCCCATCTGTGGACGTTGGACCCTCAGACCATCCACATGGAGTCGGTTTCTTACCATTTGTGCAGACACATGCACATTTGTGGCCTGCTGGAGGTCATTTTGCAGGGCTCTGGCAGTGCTCCTCCTGCTCCTCCTTGCACAAAGGTGGAGGTAGCGGTCCTGCTGCTGGGTTGCTGCCCTCTTACGGCCTTCTCCACATCTCCTGGTGTACTGGCCTGTCTCCTGGTAGCGACCTCCAGCCTCTGGACACTACGCTGACAGACATAGCAAACCTTCTTGCCACAGCTCGCATTGATGTTCCATCCTGGATGAGCTGCACTACCTTAGCCACTTGTGTGGGTTGTAGAGTCCGTCTCAAGCTACCATGAGTGTGGAGGCACAACCAACATTCAAAAGTGACCAAAACATCAGCCAGAAAGCATTGATACTGAGATGTGGTCTGTGGTCCCCACCTGCAGAATCACTACTTTATTGAGGGTGTCTTGATAATTGCCAATAATTTCCATCTGTTGTCTCTTCCATTTGCACAACAGCATGTGAAATTGATTGTCAGTCAGTGTTGCTTCCTAAGTGGACAGTGTGATGTCACAGAAGTTTGATTTACTTGCAGTTATATTCTGTTGTTTAAATGTTCTCTTTATTTTTTTGAGCAGTGTATATTCATCTAGCAGTATAGCAAGCATTTTTATCCCTCAGGTTATTCAAAATTAGGATTATTTAGTCTAGAAAAAAGACGACTGAGGGGCGATCTAATAACCATGTATCAGTATATAAGGGGACAATACAAATATCTCTCCGAGGATCTGTTTATACCAATCAAGGTGACGTTCTCAGCGTCAGGAGGAGAAAAGGTTTTTCCACCAACATAGAAGAAGATTCTTTACTGTTAGGGCAGTGAGAGTCTGGAATTCCCTGCCTGAGGAGGTGGTGATGGCGAACTCAGTTGACGAATTCAAGAGAGGCCTGGATATCTTCCTGGAGTGAAACAATATTGTATTTTACAGTTTTTTGGTTCTTTAGAAGGACGTAGATCTTGGGATTTATTCTGATGGAATATAGGCTGAACTGGATGGACTAATATCTTTTTTCGGCCTTACTAACTATGTTACTATGTGAAAAATTGTATAATTTTAGGGAGACAATGGAAAATTTCCATTTATTCCACTAAAATGTTACTTTAGCCTCATGTTTTCAATTTTCAAAAGAGATAATAGGATAAAGTGGAACATAAAATATGTTGCAGAATTTATTCTGAGTATGCCAATACTTCAGATGTAGTCGAAAACTACTTTGAGGTAGAGTGCAAAGTTTAGAAGGGATGGAGCGGAATTAGGGATGAGCAAGTAGTGAAATACTCGGACTCGCTGTACTCGTTACGAGTAGCTCCTAATACTCGGGTACTCGTAACAAGTAGCGAGTCCATTGTAAGTCTATGGGAAATGCGAGTAATGGGCAGAGAATGTGTGTGGGTGGAGACTATGTGTGCGTGGAGAATGTGTGCGGGGGTCTGTGGAGCTGTGTGTGTGCGGGGCCTGTGCGGGCATCGTCCGATGGGACTACTTGTCCCATCTGGCTATACCTGCTACAGTGACAGCATTAGCGGATGATGGGAAAGTAGTATTCCCATCATCCGGCTAATGTGGTGAATGTAAAAAAAAAAAAGACATACAGAACATACAACATATAACATACAGTACATACACATAACATACAACACATAACATCGAGTATATACTCACCGCACACACCTAATTCCCCGAAGCCATTGATCACCTGTAAAAAAATTAAAATGATAAAGCAACCTATACTCACCTTTCCGCTGTAATGCCATTAATAACGAGGGTCCCACGTCGATCTCCCGTGGAGCTGATGCGACCGCTCTCCAGGGGCTCCAGAGATAAAGTGATGCTGCGCGGCCAGCCAATCACAGTAATGCCACAACAAAGAATGCTGCTGCTTTACTGTGATTGGCTAGCACATGCCGGGCAGGAGATCTGAATATTGCGAGGCGAAATTTACTCGCTAGGATTCGAGTACCACGAGTACCTCATTACTCGCCGAGTACCGAATCCTAACGAGTATACTCGCTCATCCCTAAGCGGAATATTTTATTCACATTTTGCTGGAATGGTTTGATGTTGCCATGTCACATTGGCCCCTGAGATTCCTTAACAGCAGAACCCACATAAGTGACCCTATTTTACAAACTACATCTCTTAATGATTTCATCTAGGGGTGCAGTGATCATATTGGCACCACATGTGTCACAGAATTTTATACCACTGGGGGGTGAAGAAAAGCTAATTACATTTTTACCACAATAATTTTGTTTTAGGTCCAGGGGGAAATAAGTAAAAATGGCACAAAAATTTGACACACAAATTTTGCTGAATTTGACAATACCCCATATGTGGCTGTAGAGTACTACTTTGCCATACGGAGAGACTCGGGAGGGACAGATCACTATTTTCCTCCTGAAGCACAGATTTTCCTAGACTAGTTTGTGGATTCCATATAAAGAGCCCCTAAGTGCTAGAAAAACAGAATCCCACCTCAAGTGACCCATTTTGGAAATTATAACCCCTTTGGAATTTATCTATAGTCCAGTGACCATTTTGACTCCATAGGTGTTTACCACAAGCAAGCAGCAGTAGATGTTGCTGAGTAAAAATTGCAAATCTGCCATTGCAGTGCCCATGCATTTTAGTGCCCATACATTGTAGCACCAATTTATTGTGCCCAGCTCCTGCTTTTGGAGACATGGACCCCATAAATAAATGGGCTCTTATCGCTACAGAAATGTCAAATGTGAATGTTAATTGTGGTTTATACACACTGGGGCTCAGGAAGGAGGGGGAATTCGGATTAGGGGGTGCAGAATATGCTGAATTTATTTTGGAGGCCGAGGAGCCAAAGCCCTATTCCAGAGCCGTTGTGCTACCAGTAACTTGAAAGCCCCCTACATTTTCATTGACGGATGACAAACCAGAGTGGAGAGTTGCTTATTTGTTGATTGAGTTGAAGCTTTTATTAGGAACATTTAACAGAACATTTTGGATTACATTTATCCTGCGTTCTACGCTGAGCACTTACATGAGAGTTTCAATCTATATCTCTGAATGACATGATTCAGATGAAACTCATGAGAAATTCATTCACAATGAGGCAACAGATTTACTTTGGGCTCTGGTCTGGCCTCTTTTCAGTAGTGTCCTTGTTTTCAGAGCTGCACAAAACTCTGGTTATTATGCACATTTAAAAATATGGAAACTGACAATCATAGGCCAGACAGCATCCACAGTACCTCCTTCTGCCTCATTACAGGGAATCTTCCATCAGAGGTTCTGTCTGAATCATGGATTTACATGGAAACTTAGGTGCAAGAGGTCATTGTAGAGTGTAGGATAAATGTGAGCCGAGCCTTACTGCGATCTTTGGGAGGTAGAAAAAGATCAATAATTGGTTTAATTTTTTTTTTACTCTGTTCCTTGTGAGGTATAAGTGATTAGACGGCTTTATTCTCCTGGTTGATTCGATTACAGCATTATCAGATTTATATATTTTTTCTTATACTTGGCTGTAGTCTCACACTAATAAACACTTTTTTTTGCAAAACAAACTCTTTCCGTAGCTATATTTTGAGAGCTATAATATTTGCATATTTCTGCTGACAGTCATGTGAGGGCTTGTTTTTTGTGGGATGAGTTAACATTTTTATTGGTACCATTTTTGGTCACATTAAGTTTCTTAATCACTTTCTATTCTGAGTGTTGGGAGGCAGAATGAACAAAAACCAGTAATTCAGGAATTGTTTTTTGGAGGCTTTTTTCATGCTGTTCTGCATGTGGTAAAATTTATAAGACAACTTTATTCTTTGGGTCAGTACGATTACAGCGATGCCACATTTGTATTTTTTTAAATTTGGGCGCTTTTACACAATCAAATTATTCTATAGAAAAAATAATTGTTTTTGCACTGCTGTATTCTGAAAGCTGTAACTTTTTTATATTTCCACTGATGGAACAATTTCGAGGCTTGTTTATTTTGGGACAAGATGCCATTTTCAGCTATACTATTTTATTTACATTAAAATTTTGATCGCGTTTTATTCCACTTTTTGTTCAGTGGTATAATGAAAAAGAATATTTTTGGCCAAGTTTTTGTTTGTTTTTTTTATTGGTGTTCATTGAAGAGGTTAAATAGTGGGATATTTTTATGGGTCAGTTCATTCCGGAAGTTGTTATAGCAAATATGTGTACTTTATTTGTATATTTTTTGTTTTACAATAATATATGTATTTATTGTATTAATATTTTTTCTTTTTTTTTGTTCTCTATTTTGTATTATTTTTTAAATACCTATATACTCGAATATCCAAAAAAACAAAGAAGCATAGCCATAAAAAGTGTGATTTTTATTAAAGCATGATAGCCAAACCATAAAAACACATAAAAGGAGATTCCGGTCCAAAAAACCAAACATAGGTAAGTATACACATGTGAGAACAGATGTACCAGTAGGAGATACAACATTTAAATCTCTTATTAACATGTCATAATGACTATTGAAAAGCCTCCCACCATGGTTCACACTCTCCTCTCTGCACAAATAAGCATGAGTGTAAAAAATGCTGCATACATATGTGTACCGCTGTGACTGCACCTATTCAATATGTGCACAGTATTGTACCTCTTGTGCAATAGCCATAACCCCTATATTTGTACCAATGGATATACTGAGTAGTCAGTGTGCAAAAGTATGCAAATAAATGGCACATATAAAGGGTGTGTACTAGGTCACCATATAAAAGTAGAATAAATCTATGTGTACATGTGGCAGGGTATAAGATATGAGCCCATAGTGCTCTAGAAAATGCCAGCAGCAGCTAATATGGACGCTGCACACAGATACATGCATCTATGCATACCCAATAGATTACAATAACGCTAAAATAGCAGGCTAAGAGAAGGAAAATACAAAATAAAGTGCAGAGTGCATGAGAGAAATATACAACCTTGTTGGTCAATATCCCCGACGCGCGTTTCGCCACAGCTTCATCCAAGGGGGTAAAGTATGTGGTTATCATGTGCTTATGTCCTTAAATAGCCCCCCACCTCCTCATCAGGAACCTCACAAGTGTGCTGAGAGCCATCCATAACACTGCCACCTAGTGCTGTAACAAGCTACATTCAGTCCATCTGAAACGCACCATTAGTTGCAGGAGATGTGAACCGGGTCTAAGACGCCACATGGCTAATAGAAATCGCCATGACCAGTACAAGGCCGTAAGCGGTGTGAGTATGGCGTGTGTCGTCATAGCCTGGTACGCCCACCCCACTCCATCACTCCACCGTTCGACACACCAGGGCAGGGGGAGGAGCTGGGGACGTCCAGGATGACGTGGCCACACCACAGCAGGAGCATGCCGCCCGTCACATGGCCACGCCCCCACTCGGCGTGTCAGAGCAGGGGAGCTGCACATGTTGACAGTCGGACGGATGCACACTGCGTGGACATCAGTGTGCACAAATGTGAACAGTATTGCCCGGATAGAGGCGGGAGGGCTAAAGAAGGACACAATTACCGCGAGCCTGTGTGAACATGTGTGTAAAAAAACAAATATACTAAGCGTGACATCAAAAAGTCAATTGATCCCTGAGGGACACCAAGGTGTACATATGCATACATGTGTATTAACTTTGCTAAATATTGTTATAAGCCATATATTGAAATACACTAATGCCACCATCAGGTTTTCAGTCCCTTATATAAAGATATAGCTATCCAGGGGACACCTATCCCAGTATCGTATCAGCAAAAATATTACTACAATGTTAGAGTATTTACACGCATAAATACATTATAGTCAAAATCACCACACACATAGATACTACAATACATACACTGCAATTAAAATGGTTATATAGAGCCACAGATATTATAATACCCCATAAGGACGATGGAACCGCACTCCATTCCCTACAAGGTACAATATAACGCTATCTACAGGGCAATGTATTTACACACGATACAACACTGAGGAATTACGACATATAGTTCATTGCCGTGGACATGAGTCCCAAGTCATAAAGACTCTGGAAAATCTTGATTGTAGTATCAAGTGCCATTCATCTTGATGGTATATCCTCCCAAAGACCAATCACATATCCCAAGGTAAAGTCAACCAAAGTGGATCACACTTAGAAAAGAAAAACACTGCAAAAAGAAAAAACATATTAAAACTCTAAAAATAACCTAAAACCACATTACCAGAAGGGGGCAAAGCTAAGGATCTCATTTAATCCACTCATTTAATCCATTCGGTTGGATTGAACCAATTTTATATATCCATCGGGCTTCAACCTGAGCCAATCTCTTTCACAGGTTTCCGCCTCTCAAATCCATATAAACCCTATCTATTATACCTGTTACCTTATTCTGGGTTGCACTCATGATGGATTTTAAACTGTTAAGGTATGGGTTTTAGAGTAGTGATATCCTCAGTCCCAGAAGCATTCCTGATATCTCTGAAGTGCTCCCTGATTCTCACTTTTAGGGGTCTAGAGGTCATCCCATCATAGATCTTACAACACGGGCACATGGCATAGTACGAGTAGATAGTACATATCACCCCTACTGTATGGCACGTTATGTGCTGGGTAATCTGAAAAATCTTCCTACCATCACTAGAGGAGAAAGTTGATGCTTTCTTCATATTGGGGCATGCAACACAATCATTGCATGGAAAAAAGCCCCACTTTTGGCCCTTAGAACCAAAGGCTTTAGCACGTCCCGGGGCACCATGGTAGCTGTGAACAAGGTGATCTTTAAGGTTCCCTGACCTCCTGTATGTAATAGATAGCCACTTAGACACATGTCTAACCAGACATTTGTCCGTCAGGAGTATAGGCCAAAATTTTTCCAAGGCTGATCTTACCTCAGACCACCTATCTTTGTATGTAGCAATGAACCTAACTTGTTGACAGTCCACAACTGAGTGCTTGTTTTTAGGTGTGAGAAGATCCCTTCTCTCCATCTGCCTAACCTTATGTAATCCCCTTCTGATGCTCCGATTCGAGTAGCCCCTAGCTCTAAATCTATGAGAGAGAGATCCTCAGCTTGTTCTGAAAAAGCTGTCTCAGTGGGCAAATTCTGGTTTGGCTATCATGCTTTAATAAAAATGACACTTTTTATGGCTATGCTTCTTTGTCTTTTTGGATATTTGTTGTTCTGAAGTGCCATTATTGGCAGGCTTGATATTTTGGATATACCTATATACTCGAGTATAAGCCGACCCAAGTATAAGCCGACCCCCTTTATTTTGATAAAGCAAAACACAGCACACTGCAATATAATATAAACAAGTTACATATAATATAATGCTGGAGTGCAACAACAGTAGTAAATAGAGAACGATCAGTTAACGGAAAAAAGCACTACTGGAATTATGCACACCACAACAATGTACAAAATTAATAAACATTAGACTTATTGGCACACAAAATTGATTAAAATACATTTAAAAACCAAATTGCTGTGTCCACTCTAAACATATCACCCAATAACAATTCCCATACATGAGAAAAATACAAACAACACGCCGCTGGGGGAAAGAATTCTATTCTGGTGGTTATAGATTGCCTCACTAAAGCTGCCCACTTCATTCCTTGCACTGGTCTTCCCTCAGCCAAGGAGACGGTAGATCTGGTCATCAAGAATGTGTTCTAGCTGCATGGAGTCCCAGACTAAATCATCTCTGATCGGGGAGTGCAGTTTACATCCATGGTTTTGAAAGGGATTCTGCTCTGTGCTTGGTGTTAATGTTTGTCTTCTGCATATCATCCTCAGACTAATGGACAGATGGAGCGGACTAATCAGACTCTGGAACAGTATCTTCGATGCTATATCAGCCATTCGCAGAATGACTGGTTGGAGTTACTTCTGCTAGCAGAATTTTGCTACCACAACTCTCAGAGTTCATCTACTAAGGTAACACCCTTCTTTGCCAACCTGGGTTATCATCCCAGTATTCCTCCTAGATCCCCGATTGATGCACCAGTACCTGCAGTTCATGAGAGGTTGGCGGCAATGAGACAGAATCTGGTAACCCTGAAGGAATCGCTGTCTACTGCACAAGAGAGATATAAGAGATCTGCCGATAGGTGCAGGCCTCCAAAACCTATGTTCAAGGTAGGGTGTGGTTATCTACTAAAAACTTGAGATTGAACATTCCATCACAGAAACTGGGACAAAAATTCATTGGTCCGTTCAAGATCTCTGGGATGGTGAGTTCCATTGCCTGTCGTCTGAAGTTGCCAAGGACCTTGAAGGTACATCCTGTGTTTCATGTCTCCCTGTTAAAACCAGTGTCTCCAAATACTTTTCAGGGTCGTATTACACCTCCTCCTCAGCCTGTGTTAGTGAACGAACAAGAACAGTTTGTTGTGGAGAAGATTCTGGACTCTAGGATCCACTGGAATCAACTGCAGTACCTCATCAAATGGCAAGGATATTCGTCTGAGGAGAACTCTTGGGAGCCGGTGGGCAATATCTGTGCTCCTCAAAAAATTACTCTGTTCCATCAGAAATATCCTGAAAAGCCTGGTCCTGGATCGTCCTGAGGCCGCTTCTGAGGTGGCAGTAATGTAAGTATTCCGGATTTTCCTGTGAGCCTGTTCACCCTGATCCAAGATGGAGTCTTGGATCTCGCCCTGTCATGGAACTTCCTGTCTGTCCTGATTATTTAAGTCTGGGTTGTGTGCTCTCCTGTGCCTGAGTATTGTATTGCTGTCTTGCTCCTGAGCTCCTGCCCATCTGCTAATGGACACTCTGCTATGGCTGCTGCTCGTTACTCGGTGCTTTGCCTCTCTACGCTCTGCTGCCTACTGCCCTGCTGTTCTCAACTACAGTCTGGACTTCTGATGTGGAGCTGATCACCATTGTAACTGCTGTGGCTATTAAGGAATCCTGACTTTGTCATCTCCTTTAAGGTCTGTGTCTGTTTGGGCTGCATGGCTGGACTTGTGCAGGACTTTCAGCCCTATAGGCACATATAGCAACCTTCTCCTGTTTTTGCCACTCCTGTATCACGCTGACTTCTACGTTTTGAGTATTAACTGCATTTCACCCTTAAGTTTGCTGGACTACTACATCCTAGTGCTGTGTGCGTACTGATTCATTACATCGTGGGACTGCCTCATTAATATGGTGTACTTACTCATACATCTGCTGCTGGACTCCTACGTTCAGTGATTTTGGGCTCTTGTGTATTAAAACAGTTGCTCTGGTTCTTGTTAGTGATCTTAGGACATTTCCATATTGTGCTGAGTTTTCGTTACAATTGCAGTTTTGCTTTACTTATATAATTTCCTTATTGTGCTGAGGTTTTGTTACAATTGCAGAAAGTATACTGCCAGTTTTGCTTTACCTGCAATATTCCATATTGTGCTGTGTTTCTTTTACAGTTGCAGGAAATACTCTGTTTAGCTTTGTCATTCTTGTGAAATATACTTTTATTCGGACTCCCATGACAGCACCACGAGAGAGGGAGGCGATCCGCCCTTCAGGAACAGGAAATCTACAGATACAAAAAGGGCAGCACCTCTCCCACACATCAGTTGGTTTCCTGTTCCTGATGGGACTGGATCCTACACACTACAGGATGTCCCTAGGCCCGGTCGGTCGGCTCAGGTAGCAGGTGGGTCTCCTACCTCAACTGGTATGGGGGTCCTAGAAGCGCCACGGTGGTCCTTGATGGATGGCACGGCAGTGAGAGGGGTCCAGAGGAATGCCGTCTCTGGTAGTAGCCAGCGCCGAGGTAAGTATTCTCCTGGGCCTCCCTGCGCCTCTGGCAATGTGGGGGTCTCCATGTTACCCGGGTCTGGTGGTGTCTTGATGCAGGCGTGCGTGTGGCTCTCTCCAGGTATCCTGGAGCGGCCTCTGGCATGTTCGATGCCATCGGAGGTCGCCGGGTGACATCGGGGGCAGGACCACCGATCGCTTCCGGGTCACCGACACCGGCTCCCTTCTGAGCATGTGCGAGGGATTCTGGGGCCGGGAAAATGGTGGCCGCCATCCTATGGGGACTGGAGCCCTGATTTAGGTCCTACTAGGACTCAGGCACTTGTGGGGGCGGGGGATGCAAGGGAGGGGCGCGGCATCACCTGCTGACCTGGATACCAGAGGGGGAGGTATATATGGCCGACAAGCAGGGGGATCCATGCTTCAGGTCCATTTTCTTCACAATGGATGATGAGCAGCTGCAGCAGCCACTGCATCCAGAAGAAGCTACAGATCAGCATGCTACCGAGAAGCCTCAGGTCCGACAGAAAAATTGGGATGGCACAAGTCGTGGCCAGTTGAGTGACCTATCCAATCGAAGAAGCTCTTCCAGATGGCAGACAGCAGCATCGGCTGAGAAATTCCCCCCTCGTATTCCGATACCTATTTCTGCAAACACTGGTAAGTGATCTTCGTGAATGTTCACTCAGTGATGCAACCTCCTCCTTATGTTTTTATTCCTAGGGGAAGAAATGCACAGATAAGGCAAGGCACAGGGAATGAGCCCTCTGTAGATGCCCCCTACCGGACTCTTGTCCAAAAAGATTATGCCCCCCCCCATTTCCAACAGACGGTGAGGTCTCAGGAAGTGGGAGGGGGATGCACCGTTAGCTTCTAGAGAGTCTATATTGCCGTTAATATCCCCCTCAGGTGGCGGAAGAGACTCTCAACTGCAATTCAAGTCTGAAGGACATCATCAGGACAGAAGTAAGGGAGTCCATAAAATCCCTGACTCAAGGTGAATGTTCTAGGCAAAAGGATTGTCATGGTTAGGACATGGTTAATGTCCTGTTCTCACAGGGTTAACTTTTGCTGGCCTCTCTTTGGATCTGGGAGGGGTATTTATACTCACTCCAGACTAGCATTCTCTGTCAGCTATACTGTTATTCTGGCTGTGTGTCTGACCGACCCCCCTGGTGTGCGTGTACTGCATTGCTTGTTTGATTCCCGTGTATGACCCGGCCTGTCCCCTCACTCTGAACTCCGTCTCACGTTTTAGGTACTATTGTCTTCTCTGGTTCTGACCTCCTGGCTTGGCTATTGTTACTCCGCTATTGTTTGCCCCTATTGTACCGTCTATTGCCCGTTCTGGTTTTCTGATCTATTGCTACGTCCTGACTATCCGCTCTGTCTAACCCTTTGGTACTGTCCTGCTATCTCGTGCATTGACCCCGGCTTGATCTGGTTTCCGCCCCTGTCGATGCCCCTTGGTAACTTGTCCCGTAGTTACCTTTCCAGGAGTTTCCCTGCAGCTCCTAGCTCTGTGGAGCTTAGGCCACACCCCCAGCAGTCACATGCTTCAGGTCCTGATAGTTTGAAGCACGCATTGTCACCGCTGCTGCCCTGCTCCACAGGTATCTTTGAGCACGGTTTTTTGTACTCAGGACATGCGCACTGGCTCAGTGAGCGAGTGTAGTGCGGTGTTCCTGACATTATAGCTGACCGTTTCAGTTCTTTTTTTTTTTCTCTGAATGAAAAAAAGAAAAAAAAAAGTGTGTTATCCTCATGGATCCCATACAAGCTTTGGCTGATCAGGTCAAGCACCTGACCCAAATGTTCCATAAACTCAATGTGGAACAGCGCACGATGGCCCATACCCAGCAACAGTTGGTGGTTACTGTGCAGGGGGCTGTCGATGCCGGGGCTTCTAGTTCTGGGGGTAGAGATGTGTCATTAGCGTCCCCCGGTCAAATTGCCAGACCCTTTCTCAGGGGATAAAAAGGAGTTCAGGTCTTTCAGAGAAGGATGCAAGCTTTTTTTCTCTAAGGCCCCGCTCCTCCGGGGATGAGTTCCAGAGGGTGGGGGTCATTATTTCCCTACTTCAGGGGGCTCCACAGGCATGGGAGTTCTCTCTCTCTTCCTCTGCTCCTGAACGTATGTCTGTGAATTTGCTCTTTGAGGCTCTGGGGCACATTTATGATGAGCCTGATAGAGTGCGTCTGGCAGAGGATATGGTGATGAGTGTGACACAGAGGAGGCACTCTGCTGAATGGTTCTGCTCAGAGTTTAGACGTTGGACGTCCAAAGTATCCTGGAACGACGCCGTCCTGAGAGGGTTGTTTCGCAGGGGCCTGTCTGACCATCTGCAGGACGCTCTGGCATTACATCCGCCTCCTGATACCCTGGAGGACACCATGTTGCAGGCGGTCCGTATGGACCGGAGACTCCGTGCTAGAGGAATGATGCAACAAGAGTCTCCCTTATACCCCAAATTGTGTGACACTGCACCTGTATCCGAGTCCATGGAGGTTGGGTCAGTCTCGGTTAAGGAGAAAGAGAGAAGGCACCGTAGAGACAACCTACTATGCTTTTACTGTGGAGCCTCTGGACATTGGAAAAGGAATTGCCCCTCCTGCCCTTCTTCAGAGAAACCATCAGAGAAACGACTGAGTCTGGGCAACAATCGAGGAGGTTGTCCAGACTCCCAGGTACATTTTTTCTCACGTATAAAAATGGTGCTCCAGGTTGAATTGGAACTTGCTGGCGGTCCTGTTATGACTACCGCCTTTGTCGACTGTGGTTCCTCCATTAATCTGATTGATGCCCAAGTTATGACTCTTAATAAGATAGAGACAGTCAGGTTAAAAGACCCTGTTAAAATTGTGGCTGTGGATTCATCCCCTCTTACCCGGGTTGGAATTTGTTTTATGTCTGAAGTTTTTTCTATGAAAGTGGGTTCCACTCATGTGGAAAATTTAAGTTACTTCATTATGAATAATCTGCCTGCAGGACTGGTATTGGGAATGCCCTGGTTGCAACCCCACAATCCTCTTATTGATTGGGTGAAGGGGGAGATCATCCGATGGGGATGTAATGATATTGGTCTGTGTTGTAACCCTGTTTCTTTTGTCAATCCGATAAAATCTGTATCTGTGTCATCTGTCGGTCTGGAGGGTATTCCGGAGTACCTGAGAGACTTTAAAGATGTGTTTTCCGAAAGCGAGGCTGAGGCGCTCCCACCACATAGACCATTTGATTGTGCTATCGATTTAGTACCTGGAGCCAAATTACCCAAGGCTCATTTGTTTAATTTGTCCGGGCCTGAGCTCCAAGCTATGAAAGAGTGCATTAAAGAAAGCCTTCGCAAGGGGCATATTCGGCCCTCGGTCTCACCCGTGGCAGCGGGGTTTTTCTTTGTAAAGAAAAAAGATGGTGGGTTGTGACCGTGCTTCGATTTTCGAGAACTGAACAAAATTACTGTTAAGAACACGTACCCTCTCCCATTGATTCCTGATCTATGCAATCAACTCACGGGGGCCAAATGGTTTTCTAAGCTCGATCTACGAGGGGCTTATAACCTTATAAGGATCCAGGAGGGGGACGAATGGAAAACAGCGTTCCTGACAACTGAGGGGCTGTTTGAAAACCTGGTTATGCCCTTCGGCCTCACTAATGCTCCGGCGGTTTTTCAGAACTTTATTAATGTTGTTTTTTCTGACTTGATTGGACGTTACGTAGTCGTTTACCTGGATGACATCTTGATTTACTCTGAGGACAGTCAGTCACACTTGCACCATCTGCGTACGGTTCTTATGAGACTCCGGGAGAACCATTTGTATTCTAAGCTGGAGAAGTGCTTATTTTTTATGCAAGAACTATCTTTTCTGGGTGTAATTGTATCCGGGGAGGGATTCCGCATGGATCCAGGGAAGGTTCAGGCCTTTACAGATTGGGTGCAGTCTCATGACCTGAAGGGGTTGCAGTGATTTCTGGGCTTTGCTAATTATTATAGGAAGTTCATTAAAGGGTTCTCGCAGGTGGTGAAACCCTTGACGGACCTCACTCTTATAGGGGCAGATGTAAAAAACTGGTCCGTGGCCGCAAAAAATTCCTTCCTGGCATTAAAGAAGTGTTTTACTACAGCCCCTGTGTTGGTACAACCCGATTCGTCAAGACCTTTTATCGTCAAGGTCGACGCTTCTGAGGTGGGGGTGGGGGCAGTATTGTCACAGGGCCCCTCTACCCTGACTAACCTCAAACACTGCGCCTTTTTCTCTAAGAAGTTCTCTTCGGCCGAGAGAAACTATGATGTCGGCAACAGGGAATTGATAGCAGTTAAATTGGCATTCGAAGAATGGAGGAATTTTTTGGAGGGGGCTGCTCATCCCATTACGGTCATCACTGATCATAAAAACATGGCCTATATCGAGTCTGCTAAGAGATTGACCCCCAGACAGTCTCGGTGGGCACTTTTTTTTCTCGATTTCATTTTACCATCATGTTCCGACCAGGGTCTAAAAATGTAAAGGCGGATGCCTTATCCCGAAGTTTTGATTCTGTGTCCCCTCCAGAACCTCCTTCCTCCATTCTTCAACCGGGAGTGGTTGTAGTCGAAATCTCCTCTGAGTTACAGAGAGAGTTTCTGGAGGCACAAGCTCCCAGGAATAAACCCCCAGGTAAATTGTTTGTACCCGAACAATTCCGTCCCACACTCCTTCAAGAATTTCATGATTCTGTGTTAAGTGCACACCCTGGTATTGCAGCTACCCGGGGGCAGTAGCTAGGGGTTTTTGGTGGCCCTCTATGGGTACTGATATAAAAAGGTTTGTGAATACTTGTGGGGTGTGCGCACGCTCTAAAAGCTCTCAGGTCCGGCCGGCCGGGGAATTGGTGCCTTTGCAAATTCCGGATAAACCATGGACACACCTGTCCATGGACTTTATCACTAATCTTCCACCTTCCAAGGGCAACTCAGTGGTATGGGTAGTGGTTGATTGATTTTCTAAGCAAGCCCACTTTGTGCCATTACCTGCAATACCATCTGCTGAAACCTTGGCCCGCTTGTTTATACAGCACATTGTTCGACTGCATGGAGTGCCTGTGAACGTGGTGTCGGAAAGGGGTGTGCAATTTGTGGCCAGGTTTTGGAGAGCGTTTTGCATGAAGTTGGGGGTCACGTTGTCATTCTCCTCTGCCTATCACCCGGAATCCAATGGACAAACTGAACGCACCAACCAGTCATTGGAGCAGATTCTGAGATGCCTGGCCTCCTCCAGACAGGAAGACTGGTGTGAGGTATTACCCATGGCAGAATTTGCATTCAACTGTCGGATTAATCAGTCTACCGGAAAGTCTCCCTTTCAGGTCAATTATGGGTTTGTTCCACAGTTTGGGGAATTTTCCCGTATGGATTCGGATTGCCCTGATGCCGAGGGGATGGTACAACAATTAAAAACCCTCTGGAAGGAGGTGCAGGGGAACATCTCCAAAGCCCAGAAGAAGTTCAAACATTTTGCAGACAGGAGGAGGGGGGTGGTTCCTGCGTTGACAGTGGGGGAAAAAGTCTGGTTGTCCACCCGTAACATCAAACTTAAAATACCCTCTATGAAGTTGGGCCCCAAATTTATTGGCCCATACAAGAATGTAGAGGTGATCAACCCGGTGGCATACAGATTACAGTTGCCCACCGCCTTCAAAATCTCTAACGTCTTCCACAGGTCCCTATTATCCCTCATCTGTGGCTCCACCAGTGTTGGTAGAGGGTCAACTGGAGTACGAGGTAGGGCGCATCATTGATTCACGGTGGGTGCGCCGGAGACTTCAGTACCTTATCCATTGGAAGGGATATTCCGTTAAGGATCGGTTGTGGGTTCCGGCCAGTTCGGTGCACGCTGATCGACTGGTGCAGGCTTTTCATGCCAGATACCCTGAGAAACCTGGGGGTCCAGTGGCCCCCCCATTAAGAGAGGGGTACTGTCATGGTTAGGACATGGTTAATGTCCTGTTCTCACAGGGTTAACTTTTGCTGGCCTCTCTTTGGATCTGGGAGGGGTATTTATACTCACTCCAGACTAGCATTCTCTGTCAGCTATACTGTTATTCTGGCTGGGTGTCTGACCGACCCACCTAGTGACCCACCTCACTCTGAACTCCGTCTCACGTTTTAGGTACTATTGTCTTCTCTGGTTCTGACCTCCTAGCTTGGCTATTGTTACTCCGTTATCGTTTGCCATTATTGTACCGTCTATTACCCATCTGGTTTTCTGATCTATTGCTACGTCCTGACTATCTGCTCTGTCTAACCCTTTGGTACTGTCCTGCTATCTCGTGCATTGACCCCGGCTTGATCTGGTTTCCGCCCCTGTCTATGCCCCTTGGTAACTTGTACCGTAGTTACCTTTCTAGGAGATTCCCTGCAGCTCCTAGCTCTGTGGAGCTTAGGCCACGCCCCCAGCAGTCACATGCTTCAGGTCCTGATAGTTTGAAGGACGCATTGTCACCGCTGCTGCCCTGCTCCACAGGTATCTTTGAGCATGGTTTTTTGTACTCAGGACATGCTCAGTGAGCGAGTGTAGTGCGGTGTTCCTGACAAGGATCTCCCAGAATCATATTCCTTGGTAGAATCCCCTGAATCATCTTTCTCGACTTGTTCATCCAAGGAAGACTCAGGCCGCTTCTGCCTGCCCCTAGACCATGTGGATAGACTAGTAAAGTTGGTCAGGGGAGCAATGGGGATAGTGGAACCTGGGCCAGAACTGCCCATGCAAGACATTATGTTTAAGGGATTGGAGTAAAAGAAACTTAGATCCTTTCCCTGCAATGAGAAAATTTAAGAGCTGATTCTCCAGTAGTAGAAGAGGCCAGAAAAGAAAGGCTCCTTAGTTTCGGCCCTCAAGCGGAGATACCCATTTGATGACCCAGCCGTTAACGATTGGGATAAAGCCTCTAAATTAGATGCATCAGTTGCCAAAGCATCAAAAAGATCTTCCCTACCCTTTGAGGATATGGGGACCCTTAAGGATCTCATAGATAGAAAAGCGGACATCTTTCTTAAAGGAACTTGGGATATGGCGGTCGGATCCTTGAGACCAGCAGTGGAATCCACTTGCACGGCCAGATCTATGATGGTCTGGCTAGACCAACTCGAGTCTCAGCTATAAGAAGAAGCACCTCGGGAGATGATTCTGGGAGCCCTTCCAACAATTCAAGGGGCCGTGGCCTTTCTGTCGGATGGCTCAGTGGATTCAGTCTTGATGGCGGCAAGGGCTACGGGTCTCTCCAACGCAGCCCGCAGAGCACTGTGGTTAAAATGCTGGTGAGGCAAGAACAGATGTAAGCTGATGAGAGTGGTACTTATCAGTCAACGCCTGAATGGTGTTAATCTATGTGTTGCTATGTGGGAATTCAAAAAGATTAAAACAGTTCATCATGCAGTTATTAGATGTGTTTCTTAGTTGAGATTTATTAAAGATGCTTTTTTATTTGGCAGGTTTCTAAACGTGAATTGGATTAATTTTTTGTAGCCTTTCTTGTCACATTAATCAAAGTATTAATAAATTTCTTGACCTTAACATTTCAGTCGATCCAGATGGTTTTATTCACACCACAATATTTTGCAATTGCAATTTTACATACTAAGTCAGCTCATCCGGCACACACCATCTGTGTTATACCCACTGCTTAATTCCATTGCGCTAGATGGATTTGTGACAGCGATGAAGAGTTGGAGCATCAGGCTCAAGATCTCACACAGAGATTTTTACAATGGAGTTATAAATTGTAACATACCTGCCATGCTTACAGTCATGGCCAAAAGTTTAGAGAATGACACAAATATTAATTTTTACAAGTCTACTGCTTCATTTTTTCTAATTGCAATTTGCATATACTCCAGAATGTTATAAAGAGTGATCAGCTTAACAGCAATTACTTGCAAAGTCAATATTTGCCTAGAAAATGAACTTTATCCCCCAAAACACATTTCAACATTATTGCAGCCCTGCCTTAAAAGGACCAGCTAACATCGTTTCAGTGATTGCTCCATTAACACAGGTGTGGGTGTTGATGAGGACAGGGCTGGAGATCAATCTGTCATGATTAAGTAAGAATGACACCACTGGACACTTTAAAAGGAGGCTGGTGCTTGGCATCATTGTTTCTCTTCTGTTAATCATGGTTATCTCGAAAGAAACACGTGCAGTCATCATTGCACTGCACAAAAATGGCCTAACAGGGAAGAGTATCGCAGCTAGAAAGATTGCAATTCAGTCAACAATCTATCGCATCATCAAGAACTTCAAGGAGAGAGGTTCCCTTGTTGCCAAAAAGGCTCCAGGGCGCCCAAGAAAGACCAGCAAGCGCCAAGACCATCTCTTAAAAGTGTTTCAGCTGCGGGATCGGGCTACCAGCAGTGCAGAGCTTGCTCAGGAATGGCAGCAGGCAGGTGTGAGTGCATCTGCACGCACTGTGAGGCGGAGACTCTTGGAGCAAGGCCTGGTCTCAAGAAGGGCAGCAAAGAAGCCACTTCTCTCCAGAAAAAACATCATGGACAGACTGATATTCTGCAAGAGGTACAGGGAGTGGACTGCTGAGGACTGGGGTAAAGTCATTTTCTCTGATGAATCCCCTTTTCGATTGTTTGGGACATCTGGAAAACGGCTTATTCGGAGAAGACCAGGTGAGCGCTACCACCAGTCTTGTCTCATGCCAACTGTCAAGCATCCTGAAACCATTCATGTGTGGGGTTGCTTCTCAGCCAAGGGTATGGGCTCTCTCTCAGTCTTGCCTAAAAACACAGCCATGAATAAAGAATGGTACCAGAATGTCCTCCAAGAGCAACTTCTCCCAACTGTCCAAGAGCAGTTTGGCGATCAACAATGCCTTTTTCAACATGATGGAGCACCTTGCCATAAAGCAAAGGTGATAACTAAATGGCTCAGGGAACAAAACATAGAGATTTTGGGACCATGACCTGGAAACTCCCCAGATCTTAATCTCATTGAGAACTTGTGGTCAATCATCAAGAGACGGGTGGACAAACAAAAACCTTCAAATTCAGACAAAATAAAAGCATTGATTTTGCAAGAATGGACTGCTATCAGTCAGGATTTGATCCAGAAGTTGATTGAGAGCATGCCAGGGAGAATTGCTGAGGTCCTGAAGAAGAAGGGTCAACACTGCAAATATTGACTTGCTGCATTAACTCATTCTGTCAATATAACCTTCTGTTACTCATAATATGATTGCAATTATATTTCTGTATGTGATAAAAACATCTGACAAACACACATAAAAACCAGAGGCCAGCAGATCATGTGAAAATATAATATTTGTGTCATTCTCTAAACTTTTGGCCATGACTGTACAGTCGAGCAAGACAGCACCTCTTGACTTCTAAAAAAAAGTTTCTCAAAAATCTGTTCATTTTATCACAAATTATAATAGAATATGGAAATAAATGGTTAACATTATTTCCAAATTGGTCTATCCTTAAACAAGATACTGAACTGCCAAAGTATTTAGCGGACCAACCTATGATCACTGCTAAATGCAGTAAAACCTTGCGTAACTTTCTGATACACGGTCATCACTTGTCTCCTTGTTCATTATTTTTTTTGGTTCCAAAGACCCAAATGGTGCAAGTGAAATTGTGAAAATTAAAAAGTTTGTAAATATATTTTTTAAAAATCACATCTTTGTTATGATTGGGTCACCGAGGAGGAAAGCATGACCAAGCTAAGCACATGCTAAACTTAAGCACATGCTAAAAAGGAAGAAAAAAAGTTTATAAAATGGAAAGAGGGAGGCATATCTAAAGAAGAATATAATGCTGTCTGCAGAACCTGCTGGGCACAAATCAGATTATCTAACGCTGACAATGAATTGAGGCTTGCAAGAGATGTCAAAAGCAATAATAAAGGATTTTGGGGATATGTCAAAAGTAAAAGAAAAGTAAAAGAAATAGGATTTTTACAGGATGAAAATGATGAAATGGTAAGACAGGATGTTGAGAAGGCCGAACTTTTAAATTCCTATTTTGCATCTGTTTTCTCTCAGAAAGGAAATGTAACATCAACTGTTCTTCACTGTCCTATTAAGGGAATAGAAGAATCCAGGATATCTATAAACAGAAAGATAGTGAGGAAACACTTAGCTAACCTAAATGAATTCAAGTCTCCAGGTCCAGATGAATTACACCCCAGAGTACTGAAGGAGATAGCAGAAGAAAGTTTTGAACCCCTCTCCATAATCTTTGAAATTCTTGGAGAACAGGAGAAGTCCCAGAAGACTGGAGAAGAGCAAATTTTGTTCCTATCTTCAAAAAGGGGAAGAAGGTGGACCCAGGCAAATATAGGCTGGTGAGTCAGACTGCTATACCAGGAAAGATCTTTGAACAAATTATTAAACAACATGTATGTCAGTACCTGGATAAGAATGAAGTGATTAAACAGAGTCAGCATGGGTTTGTAACTAATAAGTCATGCCAGACTAACTTAATTTCCTTCTATGATGGAATCACTGGTTGGGTGGATCAAGGAAATGCTATAGATATAGTATATCTTGACTTCAGCAAAGCATTTGACAAAGTCTCTCATACAATCCTTATTGAAAAAATGACTAAGTATGGAATGGACAAGGCAACTGTTAGGTGGATTCATAACTGGCTTAGTGATCGGACCCAAAGAGTGGTCGTAAATGGCTGCACATCCAGTTGGAAGAATGTCTCAAGTGGGGTACCACAGGGCTCTGTCCTGGGCCCTGTATTGTTCAACATCTTTATTAACGATTTAGATGAAGGAATTGAGGGTAAACTGATTAAATTTTCTGATGACACAAAGCTAGGAGGGATAGCTAATACTAGAGAAGAGAGAGGATTCAAAAAGATATAAATAAACTGGAAAAGTGGGCAGCAACTAACAGAATGGTTTTTAACAGCGAAAAATGCAAAGTACTACATCTGGGTAATAAAAATGAAAAAAGCATATACAGAATGGGAGGAATAGGTCTAAGCAACAGCACATGTGAAAAAGACTTGGGTATACTAATAGATCACAGACTGAATATGAGTCAATAGTGTGATGCAGCAGCAAAAAAGGCAAATGCAATTCTAGGATGTATTAACAGAAGCATACAGTCTAGATCACGTGAAGTCATTATTTCCCTCTACTCCTCTTTGGTCAGACCTCATCTGGAATATTGTGTCCAGTTTTGGGCACCATATTTTAAAAAAGACATCAACAAACTGGAGCAAGTTCAGAAAAGAGCGACCAGATTGGTGACCGGTCTGCAAACCCTGTCTTATGAGGAAAGGTTGCAGGATTTGGGAATGTTTAGTTTGCAAAAGAGAAGACTGAGAGGAGACTTAATAGCTGTCTACAAATATCTAAAGGGCTGTCACATTGTAGAAGGATCAACTTTGTTCTCATTTGCACAAGGAAAGACTAGAAGCAATGGGATGAAACTGAATGGGAGGAGACACAGATTAGATATAAGAAAAAACTTTTTGACAGTTAGAGTGATCAATGAGTGGAACAAGCTGCCACAAGAAGTGGTGAGTTCTCCTTCAATGGAAGTCTTCAAACAGAGGCTGGACAGACATCTGACTGGGATGATTTAGCGAATCCTGCTTTGAGCAGAGGGTTGGACCAGATGGCCCAGGAGGTCCCTTCCAACTCTACGATTCTATGATTCTATGATTCTATGATTCTAAGCCACAGAAAACCAGAGAGGTTGGTAACTAAGCAGATTGCAGACCCCTGTTCCTATCCACACAACTAGCAGTAGCCGTGGAGCTTACCTACGATGATCCTAAACGCCTTGACACAGCCGGAGAACTAAATATGCCTAAAGCAAGAAAGGGGAAATCTAAACTGACCCAGAGCAGACCCCAAAGGAATAGATAGCCCCCAAACATATATTGTCAGTGAGACAAGATGAAAACACAAACGCAGGTAGGAAAATAGGCTGAGCAAGCGATGGGGCTCAAACTAACTAGACAGGACAGGAAAGGAAAGACACTGTCTGCAATCACGCAAAAAACCCTGCAAAAAATGCCCAACACGTCTGATAGAAAAAATACTGAAGTCACTAGACTTCGCCCACTATATCAGCACTCTGGTATATTCTGAAAGCAGAGCAAAGAGAGGCCAATCTAATAAGGGACAAAAACAAACTGGCACAAACAGTAACATAAGGATGGAAATTCAGCACAGCCCCTGTCGGGGCTGGCTGACAACACAGAACTGAAATAGACAAAACCAAATCAAATGTGAACAATAGTGAAAGAACACTTAGCTTGAGCATGCAGGGACTGAGCTGGAAACTAAGACCTCAGGAGACAGGAAAAAATCAACAGCATGGATAGAGGGAGTCGGCTGTCTTAAATCCAGTCAGAAACTCCCAATGTCCAATAGTTCTCCTCATTATCAGGTGGCAGGCCTCTGTTAATTAGATCAGCTCCATTACCTCCTGTAACCACCATAGGGAGCCCAGAAAGAGAACTCGCGACTCCTCTGTCAATATGACCATCTTCACTACCTTCACCAGTAATCAGAGGTAGGCCAGAAAGTGAATTCACAACAGTACCCCTCCCTTGAGGAGGGGTCACCGAACCCTCATCCACTCCACCAGGCCGATCAGGATGGGCCCGGTGAAAAGCACGAACCAATCTATCGGCATGAATGTCAGAAGCAGAGACCCAAGAATTATCCTCCTGGCCACAACCCTTCCATTTGACCAAGTACTGAAGTCTCCGTCTAGCCAAACGAGAATCCAATATTTTCTCTACCTCATATTCCACATTGCCTTTAACCAATACAGGGTCAGGAGGTGCCGCCATAGGACCTACTGGCTCCACAAACCTCTTCAACAGAGATTTATGAAACACGTTATGGATCTTAAACGTAACTGGAAGAGCCAATCGAAAATAAACAGGATTAAGAATCTCCAAAATCTTATAAGGTCCAATGAATCTTGGCTTGATCTTTGGAGATGCAACCTTCATGGGAATATTCTTTGACGACAACCAAACCATATCACCCACCTTAAACTGGGGACCAATGGTCCTATGCCGGTTGGAAAACCGTTGGGCTTTTTCCAACACTTGGGCAGGTTGAAGATTCCACTTGCCCTGAAGAAAATCGAGGCTGAAACCCAAAGTTACAGAAAAAGGGCGACATCAAAGTGGCAGAACTAGCTCTATTGTTTAGTGCGAATTCGGCCAAGGGCAAAAATAAGACCCAGTCATCCTGATCAGCAGATATAAAACATCTCAAATAGGACTCCAAAGTCTGGTTTGTTCTATCAGTCTGCCCACTAATCTGAGGATGAAACGCAGAGGAGAGAGATAACTGAATTCCCAGATTGGAACAAAAAGTTCTCCAAAATATGGAAACAAACTGGACTCCTCTGTCCGACACAATGTTCTCAGGAATCCCATGCAACTGAACCACCTGTTGTAAAAACAAGGGCACCAACTCGGAAGAAGATGGCAACTTTGGGAGTGGTACAAGATGGATCATGTTAGAAAATCTATCACAAATCACCTAGATAGCAGTCATTCTCTGAGAGACAGGAAGATCAGAAATAAAATCCATTGAGATATGGGTCCATGGCCTCTTGGGCACCGGCTGGGGCATCAACAACCCACTAGAACGAGAACAGGGTTTAGACCGAGAAGAAGTCCCACAGGACTGCACAAAATTCCTGACATCACAAGATAAGGCAGGCCACCAAAAAGACCGGCTCACCAAATCTCTGGTACCAAAAATACCTGGATGACCAGCCAACGTGGAGCAATGAATTTCAGACATTACTCTCTTCCTCAACTGGTCAGGAACATACAATTTTCCTATAGGGCAACGCTCAGGTTTGTCCTCCTGAAATTTCTCCAGGGCACGTCTCAAATCGGGCGAGATGGCGGAAAGAACTACCCCCTCACCTAGAATGGCAGTAGGCTCGGTCACAAAAAGAGAATCCGCAAAGAAACTCCTAGAAAGGGCGTCCGCCTTAACATTCTTAGTGCCTGGAAGAAAAGAGACCACAAAATTAAAACGCGTGAAAAACAAGGCCCACCTAGCCTGTCTAGGATTCAAGCGTTTGGCTGATTCAAGATAAATCAGGACAACAACTTGATGTCTAGCTCCCTCCAACCAATGTCTCCACTCTTCAAATGCCCATTTCATGGTCAACAATTCCCGATTCCCCACGTCATAGTTACGTTCAGATGGGGAAAATTTTCGAGAAAAGAAGGCACAGGGATTCATTTTAGAAGTCACCGGATCTTTTGGGACAAAACAGCTCATGTACCAATCTCAGAAGCATGTACCTCCACCTGAAACGGAAGTGAAATATCAGGTTGCCATAGAACCAGAGCAGAAGTGAATCTCCGCTTAAGCTCCTGAAATGCCGAGACTGCCTCTGGAGACCAATTCACCACATCAGCGACCTTTTTGGTCAGATCAGTCAGTGGTTTGACAATACCAGAAAAATTACCTATAAATTTACGATAGAAATTAGCAAAACCCAAAAACTTCAGGAGAGCCTTCAAAGAAGTGGGCTGAACCCAATCATAAATGACCTGTACCTTGGCCAGGTCCATTTCAATAGCCGACGGAGACAAAGTAAATCCCAAAAATGAAATCCTCTGTACACCAAAGAGACATTTTGATCCCTTAACATACAGGGAATTTTCCTTCAAAATCCGGAACACAGTCCAGACATGTTCCACATGAGAATCCCAATCACTGGAAAAGATCAAAATATCATCCAGATAAATGATCAAAACTTATCCAGAAAGTCCCGGAAAATATAATTCATAAAGGATTGGAAGACAGATGGGGCATTAGTGAGCCCAAAAGGCATCACCAGGTACTCAAAATGTCCCTCCGGAGTATTAAACGCTTTCTTCAATTCATCCCTGTGCTTGATGCGAATAAGATTATACACCCCCCTGAGGTCAAGCTTGGTAAGCCAGCAGGCACTTTTAACTCTGGAAAATAAATCAGAAATCGGGGGTAACGGGTACTGATATTTAACAGTGATTTTGTTAAGGGAACGATAGTCAATACAAGGCCTTAATGACCCATCTTTCTTGGTCACTAAAAAAAACCAGCACCTAAGGGTGAAGAGGATGGTCTAATATGACCATTCTCCAACGACCCTTGGGAAATTTACACCCGGGCATTAACTCAATTGCACAGTCATAACTCCTATGAGGAGGCAAAGACACGGACTTACTCTCACTAAATACATCAGAAAAATCATCCAAATAATCAGGAAGATCATGAACCTTGGGAGAGGTGGAGAAAACTGGAGTGTCCCTAAGAACACACTGACAACCCCAACTCACCACAGACACAGATTTCCAATCCAAAACAGGATTATGAGTTTGCAACCAGGGAAAACCCAGAACAATAGTATCATGCAAATTGCGCAGCACCAAAAATTTACAATTTTCTTGGTGGTCCGGGGTGACCCGCATTATCACCTGGGTCCAAAACTGGGGTTTATTCTCCGCCAAAGGCGTAGCATCAATACCCATCAAAGGGATAGGAGTCCGCAGGGGTATCATGGGAAAACCACAACGTTTAGCAAAGTCCAAATCCATCAGATTCAAAGCTGCTCCTGAATCCACAAAAGCCTTAGCGGAAAATGTAGATAAGGAGCAGATCAGAATAATGGCCAAAAGGAACTTAGGTTGTACACTGCCCACAGCAAATGTGTGCGCAAAACGTTTCTCTCGTTTAGGGCAGACAGAAATAGTATGAGAGACGTCTCCACAGAAAAAACACAGCTTATTACACCTTCTAAACTCCTGACGTTGCGCCCTAGACAAAACCCTATCACATTGCATGGGTTCAGATGTTTGTTCAAAAGGCGGCAACGCCTCTCGTGTAGTTTTACGTTCACGTAAACGCCGATCAGCTTGAATGGCCAATGACATAGAATCATCAAGACCAGAGGGAACAGGAAATCCCACCATAACATCTTTTACGGTTTCTGATAAACCCTTCCGAAAGAGAGCTGCAAAGGCACCGTCATTCCATGTAGTAAGGACCGCCCACTTTCGGAATTTTTGACAGTATAACTCTGCAGAATCCTGACCCTGGTTCAATGCCAATAGGGTTTTCTCAGCTTGATCAATAGCATTAGGCTCATCATACAACAACTCCAAGGCTTGAAAAAATGCATCCACATTAGTCAGAATAGGATTTCCAGGTGTCAGAGAAAAAGCCCAATCCTGGGGATTGCCGCACAGCAAAGAGATGACAATTTTAACCTGCTGCACAGATCTCCCCGACGAGTTAGGCTTCACGGCAAGAAATAGTTTACAATTATTCTTAAAATTCAAAAATTTAGACTGATCCCCAGAAAACACATCAGGAGTAGGGATTTTTGGTTCAACAGCAGGTGATTGAGCGAGATAGACGGAAATTGCCCGCACTTCAGCAGCGAGCTGCTCAACACAATCAGACAATTGCTTAATCTCCATTAGAGAAAAAAAAATCCTCCTACCGCCCCAGAGAAAAAGAGGAATAAATATATATATAAAAAAAAAAAAATGTTGACACTTTTTTTTTCTTTTACAATTCTCTCCTGCTTTTGAGTACCCTAGAATCTGTGGTTTAGGCTGGTGAATTCACTGAAGACTTTCTCTCCTTTTACCGTGGGCATAATATTACTTAGACAACACAGGGTGAGGTTAAAACAGTGTGGCAATCCTTTATTCAACCACCAAACAGACAGTAACATATAGACCAGTCCCAACAAAATATGCACCAAGATGGTACATATTACAGAGTCTCACTCTTCCACTGACTTGCTGGGATTAGAGCAGCTGCAACTTCTGGACTTCCATGGTCGACTATCTCCACTTGTGACACCCACAGTAAGGAGGTAATGACAAGCTTAGGAAGCTGAGTTACCAAACTGACCATCAATAGTGAGGGCTCTCCCACACACTCAATTAATTAATCATCTAAACATATATGAGTACAAGCCAAATTGATAAAATTATTATCTTTATGAAACAATTACCAATAATTCAAAAATTCCTTTATTATCAACTAAGTTCAGTACATCAATCATTAGTACATCATAAGAATGAAAAAGGATCATATTCCCAAGAGGTTTACATCATAGACCTAGAAAACACACTACAGCTGTCTTACTACATGCAATATATGCTACGTCAATTTCAATATTTCTTTCCTTTTTAAGGACAATGTGATAATGTATAACATGTAAAATGGTAAACAAAACAGTCCTACATAAAAAAGACACCTTGGTTTTAAATAGCCTATTGATACTAACAAACCTTCACCCAAGATCAATGTGTGCCCATGCACACGTTTGCAAGGTCATAAAAGGATCAGCTAAAACTAAGGCTTAAAGATGATCCCAATCCAGGAAGGTTCTTCAAAAAGTAACAGGTATAAATCCAATATGCCAAAATAGGAAGAGATATAAGAGAAGAAATAAACGTGTGTGGCTACCAAAAGGAAAACCCCTGACACGCGTTTCATGAAACAATCCATTTAGGTACGTGGCCAGGTGACTGGAGGGTCATAATCTGGCTTTGAGGTGATGGTCAATAGAGCAGATCTGAGTTATTCCAGCCTGGAACCATGGTACCCTAAGTTGACATCCTGTAGAATGTTCCTGGCTGTGGTTTTGTACAGTCTCCCTGGTTCCTCCTTGCAGAACAATAGAAATCATTTTTTTATATCCACATCACTGTTCCAGGTCATCATCCACAGATCAAGTGGAAATTGGGATGAGTTTAGCTCTCATTGTTTGAGTATTTAAACAATTTACATAGTTTTTCCTCCTTTGTTTTGCAGGTCAACAAAGCCAGAGGACTCACACAATGGTCAATCAACATATAAAGCAAACATTCATTGTTTAATGACCCTGCATCTCTGCTCGGCAAAGGCAGCAGATAATAAGTAACAATAAACAATTTACGTCTGACATAATTAAGAAAAAATGCTGTGCTATCACAGCAGGTCAGACATGTGCTAGTAGAGGGGGATTAAATTATTAGAAGAACAGAAAGGGAGTGGGTTGATAGATTAATGGGTATGGCTAGTGAGGATCAGCAATTATATGAGGCCACAGGGTCAAGTCGCATAAAAGATTACTGATGTCGATATACAATTAATGATGTGAATTTTCTTGAATTCAGTTCTCTGTGTTGAATCAAAGAAGATGTGTTGTGGGATGAGCCCTGCACCATGCGGTCTTGGGTCAAAGGACTGGAGCAGCCACTGACCCCCATGTCTCGACACATGCCCTGCACTCCAGTTTTCCCCTAACTGGAGAAGACACTCCCCTGGCTTTCAGAGGATGCATCTTTCTGCAGTAGTGCTACCCCTCCCTGTACCCATACCCCCTTATCTGCCAACCTAGCAAACTTGGTGGGGTGTTCCAGGTCATGACTAACCTCCTGGGAACTTTTCCCTCTACCTCTCCTTCTCTCATGCAGATAGCTGCCTCATTGTCCTATGCTACCATCCTCCATGATGTCAACCCCAGGGATCACCTGCTCTGTGAACAGCAAACCCCTTTCCATATTGTCATTGGATCTCATTGTTGCCCGTTGTTTATTGAGATCCAGATCTTGGGCTTCCAAATGTATAATAGTTGAGTTTCTTTAGCTGCAATGCAACTGGTGGGCAATTATTTACCAATTGAATAACGAATTGTTGGAAATTAACCGGGTAAAGTTAATTTCCTAAACATTAACATTAATTAAATTTGCATATATTTAATTATTAGGCCAAGTTCACATAGCGTTATGGCAGTCCGTTTAACGGATGCGTTACAAAGTGGCATGAACGCGATGTAACGCAACCGTTAACGTACCCATAGACTGCCATAACCTAGCGCATCGCTAACGCATGTCAAAATCGGCATGCATTAGCGATGTCCCGTTATGCTGCGACGGACCATCGGACACGGTCTACTGCATTCGAGGGTCCGTCACGGCTAGTGCAGAAGGAGCAGCTGCGCTAACGTGAACACACAAACGCACTCAAAAGAAGACTAGCGTTAGCGCAGTCCGTTTAGCGCATCTGTTAAACAGAATGCCATAACGCTATGTGAACCTGGCCTTACTGTAGTTTCAAGTCAAGATCCAAATTGATAACCTTGTCAAGATCATCAAAAAATTACAAAAACGATATGTTTTTTGAAAGGCAATTTATTGCGCAATATCACACCACAACAAATATAATATATGAAATCAATGTCTGTCTAACGCTAAAATCACGGAGAACGCATTGGACCTGTTATTTGTCGTAAAAAAGAAAAGAATCTACAAAAGTCAAGCAAATTAATAAAATGAAAACAAAGCAGCCACTAATCAAAATTGCTTTGTTTGGCTCCATTTATTTCTGAGCTTATTCCAGCTGATCGGTAAGGGTATCATGCTTCAGATTCCCACAGGTCTCATGTTAATGACCAATTTTATCAGATTTTAAGTCCAGGACAGGCAATTTAATAAGAAGTTGTTCCTAACTTTGCAGCTAGGGCAGCTTCCGCTTTTCAAGTTTTTCAAGTTGCAGCCTTATCAAGTTCTACAGCAATAAAATTAAGTTCTCAATAACTCGCCGACCTCCTAATGATACTAAGTTACTCTGCTCGACTTTCCCAGTCTGCACAGCAAAGCTATGCAGTTATGCAATGCTCAAATGTCACACTTCAATGAGCAGCTGTCGCCAGTGGTTTTGAGTTCTTAAATCACGATCATTTATTAGGTTCAGTCTTGCAATCTGTTGGTGGATCATCCTATGATTTCTTTCAATTATGATCAAGACGTTGGAACTAGAAATGAGCGGATCTGAAAATATTTGAATTTGCCAAATTGCACTCATTTACCTGGGAAAAAGGATTTGCAGCAAAGTTGTTCTCCATAAACTGAATGTCCCTTAATATGTTCTGGGTTTTTTCCAGATCCAAAAGCATAATAAAAGTAAAATGTGAAGAAATAATTCCTCCACTCATTTGTCCAATTTCTCTACGCTCTACCGTTTTTCCGTCTGGTCCTCGGCACATTTTCTTATTGGCGGGCCTCTTCCACTAGGCCAGGTGCTTCTGATATGCCTCATGATAAGATGTGCTGAGGATCAGAGGAGGGCTGGTGCAGTGTAGGGGCAGCAGAGAGGTGAGCACTGCAGTAAGGTGAGTATTTTGTTTAGTTTTTAAACTTTTGATGGCCCTACACAGTTCTGTAAAATGGCGGCCATTTGTTTGAATAATCGCTAAGATCATTTAGTTCACATACACATCTTTATAATATTTATGCATACATAGAAACAAGAATACAAAAGGGACCGTTAAGAATGTTTCCTAACACAGGGACATTTTAAGATAAACAGCTCATTGCCAGATGAGATAATGTACAAGCAATGGAACAAAGGACGGCTACATAATATTATGTAGAAAATTAAAACTGAATAATTGTAATGAAAGAATATTCCAGAATCAAAAAGACCCATAGAAATAAAAAACTGTGTCTGTAGCAGTAAAAGAAAGCTTATAATTTTCAAAGCACTAAAATGAAACTTTAAGTTTGGGCTGTGATTATGTGACCCAACGCTCCTCATCCATCTGGTGTGAATTAGAAGGAAGTGAATTATTATGATGATGGCAACACTGAGTATTATTAATGGTGGAAAGGAGCCTAAAACGTCTATCAAGAGCTGACTATTAAAGTTTAGAATCACAATATGTTTCTTTTCCATCGTATTTTCAGTAGAAACATTTGAATTATTCTGCTGATTGAAGTCAGAACCAAACCAAATTAATGGAAGACTGGAAATCAGCAAAATCACCAGAGAGTCCAACATCAACCACGGGACCATGGTGGAGATTCTGGTCTTCAGGAAAGCAAAGAGTTTATATTTGTTGGTTACAATTTTCACACAGTAGAAGACACAGAGGATGGTGGCAAACCATTGATCACTATTCGTCATGAATATGACCACAATGTATAGGGCTGATAACACTCTTTTTATTTTCTTTAGCCATGGAAAAACTCTGTCGAGTTCCGCAAAATGATGCTGGAAAAATACAGGACTCTGGAAATTGCCAAGGAGCTGAGGATCTTATCGCAAGTCTTAAAAGATTTCAGACTTTTCCATTTCATGAAACTGACAGCCAGAATAATCAGATTTACTGTGAGTCCCACCAGACATTTTATAATGACCACAGCTGCAAAAACATATTGGATAGAAACTTTCATCGTCCTTCCAGTCTTGTCTGCAGATTGAAATATCTGGCGCTTTTTACAGTTGTTTTATGTCCATTACTCATGTAAATTCTTTGAGTATGGTTGACTTCCATGCAAATCGTTAATCCGGTCTGTAACTAGTTGGAAGTATAAGTGCTCAGCAGATCAAACAACACGTAAATAAGAGAAACCACAACTTTACACTTGTTTCAGTAAAAAATGTCATTTTAGAACTTAGGTTGCTGAAAATACTGACCGCAACGTTAAATAGTTGGACTACGCCTAAACTATTATTGAACTTTTTGGACATAATGGCCACTGTTACGTTTGGAGGAAAAAGAGAGAAGCTTGGAAGCCTTAGAACACCATCCCAACTGTGAAACATGGGGGTAGTAGCATCATGTTGTTGGGTTGTTTTGCAGCAGGAGGGACTGGCACACTTCACAAAATAGATTGTATCATGAGAAAAGAAGATTGTGTAGCAATACTGAATCAGCATCTCAAGACATCAGCCAGGGTGGAAATGGGTCTTCCAAATAGACAATGAACCAAAGCATACTGTCAAAAAGGTAACAAAGTGGCTTAAGGATAACAAATTCAAAGCTATGGAGTGTAAAAAAAGAAACATCATCCAATCCAGGTGAAAAATAGAAAAAAAACTTTATTCCGCCATCATACAACATTTCGACCGGAATGGCCTTTATCAAGTATACAACACATTAAATATGGCAGCCCTATATAGTGTAGATGCAAGCATGTGTGAGATAGCTGGTTGCGGGATGCAATGATGGTCAGGAGACAAAGCAAGGGTTAATGTTTTTAATTAAAGAAAGGTATACTCCAAGCAGGGAGGTGACTGGGTAAATGGGGGGAAAAACAGGCAGTTCAGATGAGAGGAAAATACTAATTTGGGGGGAAAATGTTATGATTGAGTCACCGTAGGAGGCAAAAATAGAAATGCTAGCTAAGTCCAGAAAACCAGAGAAGTTGGCAGCTATCGGATTGCAGACCCCTGAACCTATCAACACAACTAGCAGTAGCCGTGGGGGGTTCCTACGATGCCCTAGGCCCCTCGATCACAGCCGGAGGACTACATAGCCTAAAGACAGAAAGGGAAATCTAAACTGCCCCAGAGCAGACCCCAAAGCAAAAGGCAGCCCCCACATATAATGACGGTGAAGCAAGAAGAAAGAACAAAACACAGACAGAAAGATAGACTGAGCAAAGATGGGGCCCACGCTAGCTTAGATAGGAAAGGACAGGAAGGCTGCTGTCTGCAATCCGTGAAAAACCCTATGAAAATAAGAGCCAACAAAACTGACAGTAAAAAAGGCCCTGAAGACGCTAGGCTTCAAAAAAGCTATGTCAGTACTCAGGAATATTCTGAAGACAGAGCAACAGGCAAAAGGAGATTCAGCTCACCCCAGCAGGGAATGGCAGAATCCAGAAAAGCAAGGAAAACAAAACACTAATGCAAAAAGGCAAAGCAGAAATCTTAGCTTTAGATGAGCAGGAATCAGACTGGTTTCCTAGAAGTCCACAGAGAAATCACCCGCAGGCCAGAAGGGCGTCGGCAGCCTTATATCCAGTCATTAACTCCACTCAGCCAGTCATCATCATCAGCCCCAGGTGTTTGACAATCAGGCTCACTACCTTTCTTCACCAGAAGAGGGAGTTCCTCGGGCCTCAGTAGTGAAGGGGAAAATGAACTCACAACAGGAAAACAACGTTGGTAATAACAGTATGGTTCTGGAAGGTATAACTTATCCAGTCCAATGGTCTTCAGGCAGTAGGGTCCACGAAGCAAATGATGGTGGCAGCATCAGCCGGCGCAGAGTAGTCCTGTAGATAACAAAAATCCATGTCCCGGCAGCAACAGTCTCTGATACGTTCCACGATGTCCTCAGTCCATCTGTTGATGTGGCAGGTGGGGTACGAGCCACAGCACTGTCTGAGCCCAATGTGGCTTGGCCAATATACATCGGGGAGTCAGGAAAGAGTTCACGGTCACCCACACGGTCTCTCTTAGGTGGCATGCTCGTAGCACTAATGGGCCCAGAGCGTTCATCACCTCGCTCTACGGGGACTAACTGCTATGCGTCACATTTATTCTCACAGTCTCTGTGGATAGCAGCGTGGATATTCGGGCGTGGGCCTGCGCTGCTACGATGCTCAAGGGATGGAGCACTCACTTGTCCCTGCTGTGCTCTGTCTGTTCCCGCCAATTTCTGCAGTTACCACACGCGCTGTAGCTTTTTTAGCTTAGCCACATCCCCTGCTGCCGGATGTAAGGGTCCGGTCCCCTAAGCTTTCCCCAAGACAACAGAGGAGACAGCCCTGACAGTTCTGGACCCAGGGCAGATCAGGTACCCCCGATCCGGTCCTTCTTCCTACACGTACACCAATCCCAATAGGGTACTGACCATCATCAATTAATACAGATAACACATAAAAGTTTAAAATTGTTCACAGGATTCATATAATCATGTCCTATTACACATACATATAGAAAATAAATCCAAAAAAGAAAAAAAAATCACACAAAATAAAGAAAGCGCCATTATCATAAGGACAACCCCCTATATTATTAGGCAAATCAACATTATGCATAATGGAAGTCATAGAAACAATCCCCTGTGCAATTGAGCCAATCACCAACATGCACAGTGGTAGTCATAGAAATCCTCACTAGTCATTATTTACGGTACTAATCAGACATGTATGTATCATTGTACATCAATCCATACTGACTAGGATGTCAGCACCTAAGAGAAACATTCATAGGGCCTATTCACCCAACCTTAGATGACCCGGAAGCATGAACCAGCAGCGGAGATCATCCATCAGCATACAGATGCGCAGGCAAGCCCGAGACCGGCCACATGACCAAGTCACGTGACCGCATCTCCGGCCACAAGGTCAGCGCACACGCACACTCGGCGTGCAAGCACAGAGGCAGAAGGACACTCGCAATAGCCATATCCTTGGCAACCATAGAGCGTAAAGGAAATATTAACCCCTTAATGTCCAATGACGGACACAGTGGAGATCAGATGGGGCGCATCTGAATGCAGTGGGTATGGATATGTGGTGTCTCAACATTCAAGATGGCATTAAAATCGGCTTGAAGGTGTGGAGGGACATAAATGTTTAAGGGGTCAAAACATTTATGTTGGTGGCATGGGGGAGGTCCTCGAAGTCGGTGGATCTTTGGAATGGTGAATCGGTGGGGGGGATCTTAACAAGTCCCGGACTCCCTATTGGGGAATTCAAGTGGATGGGGTGATTTAATCCCGTGGAACGGATAATCAGGGGACCCGTGGATGGGTTCAGTTTGGCAAGGTTGTTTACTGTATGCCTCCGAGCTGGTGCAGAGCGGCTGGGGGTAAGACTCAACCTGGGGCCAAGGTGGATTTTCTGAGCAGTTGTGGCTTTCAAACTTTGGGGCTTCAAGGACCACCTCCTATGTTAAATGTTTGGCTTTAAAATGTTAAATGTTTGTAATATTTGTTAATAAAAGGCTGTTGTGGCCATTAAATCCATTATATGTCTTGTGTATTTAATGGTGGGGGTGTCTTTGGTAAAAATGGCTAGGAGGGGTGAACATTTGGGAAAGATATGGGGCTTTGTTCTGTTATTTGTTTCCTGTCATGGATCAAACTCTTTGGATAGCTCCAGGCTTTTTATTACATGAGACTTGTGAAGCATTCCTCCATTACAAGATGTCTGCTAACAAAAACTAACCAACAAGTTATTAAACTCTATAGTACACACATCAACGTAGTGAGACCCCTAGAGGCCACATCACATACTGTATAACATATTGCTACAGGCTTAACCCAAGCTCACTTGAATCCCGAGTACCCTCATGTCATGAAAAATCAATGCGTCTTAAGTCACATGTTTCTAAGCTACATATCTCTATCTAAGCCTCTATAAAACAAAATTTGATAACAAAGACGTGTTATACTGCATTGCAACAAATTGCATTATTTATCATCGCGGCTTAAACCAAATAGACAAACCAGTTGGCCATTCTATCTTTTTTCTTTTATGAGTTTGGTGAACATGTATCCATAATGGTAGAATTCGGTCGTATCCCTCAACTGTATGTGCACTACTTTATTCATGCGTGTCCATAGAATTGTTTCTTTGAGGCAGCATCTTTTGCACGACCTGCAAACACATCATATGTACGTGCTTTTTATATTTTTGTGTTATACATCTTATAGTGTTAGTTTTTGACGTCATCCAAGATACTGCTTTTATTGTAATTGAGTATTCATCATATTTGAATTTTTCTATCATATATAACTATCTATGCTAACGCCATGTTAAGTTTTGTTTGCGCATGTTCATTTTGGTCTCAAGATACAAAAATATTTTGGGCGCATGCGCAGTATATTGTATCTGCGCTTATTTCTTATATCAAACTTCAGTCACTTTGGCGCAATTGTTCTTTGATTATCTTTTTGGCGTCGACACACTATACGTCTCATCCATGCTAGCGCCCTTTTCAATCTTATTTTTGGCGCATGTTTGTTTTGGTCCTTAAACAAAAAAACTTTTGGGGTGCATGCGCAATATATTGTATCTGTGGTTACGCTATACACCGAATGCCTATTAGCACAATATAATCTATTTATCTCTTCAGGGTTTAGATAGTTTGTATGCATAACTAATTATGCACCACTCGTCATTGTTTTATTCAATTTTGGTGTAATTATGTTTCTTATAAGTGAGCTTTCATTCTGGGCGCCTGCAGATCGGGTGTCTTATTGGTGCACGCGCCATACTTACCTTCTTTGGCGCATGCGCAGTTTGGTTCTAAGAGGAAAATTTAATTAGTGTGCATCATATGTTACTTATTGCCAATATATTTGTAATTTGAGTATGTTTTCATGCCACCTCGTATCCACTACTCTTCATGGTGCAGGCACGTCTCATTGATATCTGTGCATGCGCTATGTATCTGTTCTCTCGGCGCACGCTCAATATGGCCTTGCAACCAACTTTATTGATATTTGGCGTACAATGACACTGACAAGATGGCTGCCGCCCTGCAGTTTCCCTGGTTTCCATGGTTAGTAACTTCTTTGATTATTTAATTGATTTCCACATATGAATCTTATATAGATATTCGTCACATGCACAGTCTAGCACACCATTTTCCCCTGAGGAAGCCACAGTGGTTGTGGCTATATGCATGGGGTTTGCACCCCCCCTCTATTCCCTGCAGCATTTATGGCTCTTCAATTGATTTGTGCAATTTTTCTTCTAAGAGCTTGCAAGTTTTGGGCGGCTCTATTTCTATTACACCACAGGACTAGGATTGGCTGCTTCCTTATATACTTTATATACTTTATGCTAACGCCTTGGTCTTTATTGGCTTTGTCATCAAGCATTTTTCATCACTTTGATCAGGCTAGCCTTCTTTTCCAGTTTCAGCTTATTATATGGTGGTGTGAATAGCTATATATAACATATGTTTGGGTGGCTCCACTAATATAATAGATTTTCAAATTTTTCTGATTATATATTAATTGTTCTGGTTATTTATTTGGAGCCTGCTTTGCGTATTTAGGCTGTGTGGGATTAGGTGTGGGTGAGTCATTGCCTTATCATACGGCATGGCTAGTTCATGTTTCATGTTTTTAAATGTTTTTATGGAAATTGTGTGTTTTCTCTTGTATGTGCCTTTTGTAATTAATAAACATTGTTAATTATTTTACATTTTGTGGTGTTCCCAGTTTGTGGGCATGTTGCTTTTCTCTTCATTCCCCCTGTGTGGTAAGGCTAGACACAGGAAAGATTAGGATCAGAGGGCAGGGACGCCCGAACCGAACACATGGGCTATAGGCCCAGGACACCACAGCAGTCACGCAACCTGTAATGAAGACAACCCCAGCCATCCACAGCTACGGTAAAGTAAAATCAGCAGGCTAGAACAGTTGGAGAAGATTATAGATGTGGCACCTCATTGCTTGGGCAGAAACCCTGGGAGCTGGGGCAAAACGGTCCAGGGACCCCACGGAAGCAGTGAGAACGTACAGTAAAGATGTAGTACAAAGTCAGCAGGCAGCACAGAAGGGCAGAAGTCTCTTACAGTGGTTTTATACTGAGAATAATAATCTTGTGTCCGGTGCGAAAAAGACTGGGAGACGCATACCCGTAGTAAAGCTGCACAGAGAATCTGTTGAGGAACCATCAGGGATGGTCAGATCTGGGTATGCTCTTTGTGACTATGAAAGTAGTGCAGGGAAAGAAAAGGAACATTGTTTGGTGACGCCTGTTATAATAAAGAATGTGAAGTCTGTGGATGCGCTGTGCAAAAAAAACAGTAAAGATGTTATTGTTTAAGTGTCTCAGTTTCTTCTGACCAATTTGGAGAGGATTTCCCACAGCGGAAAGGAGAATCCGGAGTAGCTGGAGCTGAAGGCACAGGTATGCTGACAAATGGTGAATGTGATGTTTCTGTGAGGGGAGGCTAGGACACCAGAGCCCCGGTGTCCTCGCCTACGACTATGGTCCTGGTGGACCCTTACACTATGACGCAGAACAACAAATCTGGACAATAGTCAAGTGTAATTCCATTTTATTATTATTATTTAAAACATACAATATTAAAAAACATAGAAACCTGAACTTTCAGCAAATAGTAGAAATTGTGACAAAATTTAAATGAAACACTAAAATATAAAGCCCCAAAATGAAACCTCAGAAAACCAGAACTAGTTCCATTAAAACAAGCAATTAAAAACCATTGTGTCACTGTATTTACAGAGTAACTAAGGCAAAAAGACGAAAATTATTTAATTGCTTACCTAATAATGCTATGCTACCTAAGATGCATGCTGCAGTTTATTAATATATCGATGGATGGAAGAGTTACACAAACATTGAATGGAAATTTTAATCACATAATAACGTTTTTGAAGGAAAGTGGAATTGTCAACAGAAATTGTCAGTGAAATTATCCGTCAGGAACATCTGAAAAGTCAACAAGACATCAAGACAAATATCTTCCTTAACTCACTGCTGGAATAGATCAGGTACAAGGAATGGAATAACATGGGGCTAAATAGTATCAGCCAACGAATATAGATCGAAAACTTGAAATTAAAGAATCTATCAAAAAAGGATAAACTTATACATAGCAATGACATCATCTGCAAAAGTAAAAATAAGCTTGTACTTTTCAAGGCAGTAAAATGACGCTTTAAATTTGGTCTTTGAATATGTGACTCCATGCTCTTCATCCGTCCGGTGTGAAATACAAGGAACTGAATTAACAGGGAGTTGGCGATACAAAACAATAGAAATGGTGGAATGGATCCTACAGTGAATATAATGTACTGCTCAATATTTTTAGGAAGAAAAACAAGTCTATATTCTGTTATATTTTCAGTAGAAAAATTTGATAATTTCTGAAGCCTCAAGTCATAACCTAACCAACCAAATGGAAGGCTGGAAATCAGTGAAATTAGCAGGGAGGTGCGAATCAACCATGGGACCATTGTGGAGATCTTGGTCTTCAGGAAGAAGAGTAGCTTACAGTTGTAGGTTACAATTTTCACGCAGTAGAAGACGCAGAGGACGGTGGCAAAGGACTGACTACTGTAGAACATGAACATAACCGTAACATATAGGGTTAAGATCACATTATAATTTTCCAATAGCCATGGAGAGAATTGAAGGAAAAAATTCCACAAAGCGATAAATGAAAAACTTACGAGTCTTGAAATTGCCAAGGAGCACAGGATCTTATCAGAGGTCTTAAGTGATTTGTGGGTTTTCCATTTTATAAAATTAGCAGCAAGCAAAATCAGATTAACTGTGAACCCCACCAGACATTTCATGAAGAGCAGAGCTGCGAGAATATATTGGACACAACCTTCCATCATCATCTGAGAGAATAACCCTACTGGAAGGTGAACACTCTCCTGTCTGGTCTTGTCCCAAAGTTTTGTCTACGGAACAGATGATCTGGGCTTCTTTATAGTCAATTTGTGCCCATTACTCATGGAAATTCTTCCAGTCTGATTGATTTCTATGCAAATCTTTTTTGCGGTCAGAAGCCGGATGGAAATATTTGTGCTCTATAGAACAAGTATCTCTCAAATATAAAAACAAAAACTGTATTCTCATCTCACCTCGGTAAAATGTCAGGTCTTTTTGCATATATTTGATTAAAGCAAAGCAACATGACCAGCAACATGTGGACTCTTTCTATTTTTCAATCTCTTTTAGTTGACATAGTTTCAAAGGAACTTTTCACAATTTTGTATTGATAGTAGAGTTGAGCGAAACGGGTCGAAAAATTTCAAAAGTCACCGACTTTTGGCAAAGTCGGGTTTCATGAAACGAAACCCGACCCTAGGATGAGGTCGGCCACAGTCGCGTTTCAAAAGTTTGTTTTGCGCTCTTTTTCAGCCAATCAGGATCCACGGACACTGTGGGCAACGTGATGACATAGACAGGGGTCACCACCATCTTTCAGAAGGGCATGCAAGTGATTGGCTTGCTTTGGTGGGCGTCACAGGGGTTATAAAAGGGCGTGCACGCCGACCGCCATCTTACTTCTGCCGATCTTAGCATAGGGAGAGGTTGCTGATTCTGTAGGGAGAGCGTTAGGCAGGGAAGAAGAAAAAAAAACTGCTTCTGCTGCTAGCGATTTTGCCTGTACAACACACCAGTCACTGTGTGTGCAGTGCAAGGGGAGGCTATATTGTGGTGGATCAGCGGTGTTGGTTGTTAGGCTGCCTTCTAAGGCTTCCTGACAGCTGCATTGCTGTTTACCCACTGCTCTGCAAACTGCTTTTTTAAAAGCAATCCCAATTTTTTTTTTGTCCTTCTGAGGTACTGAGCGTGCATTTTTTCACACCATACAGCGTCAGTGGGCCTCACACAATCCAAAAGTGTCCAGTGTCCACTAGTGTCTGCAGAAATTCAAAATCTCCCTTATCCTGTAGTCACTTTTTTTACACCTGTGCCATCGAGCCTGTGACATAGCGCGCTGATATTCAGTGGGCCTCACACAATCCAAAAGTGTCCAGTGTCCACAAGTGTCTGCAGAAATTCAAAATCTCCCTTATCCTGTAGTCACTTTTTTCACACCTGTGCCATCGAGCCTGTGACATAGCGCTCTGATATTCAGTGGGCCTCACACAATCCAAAAGTGTCCAGTCTCCACTAGTGTGTGCAGAAATTCAAAATCTCCCTTATCCTGTAGTCACTTTTTTCACACTTGTGCCATCGAGCCTGTGACATAGCGCTCTGATATTCAGTGGGCCTCACACAATCCAAAAGTGTCCAGTGTTATGAATGAGTCACCGTAGGAGGCAAAAGCAGAAATACATGCTAAGTCCAGAAAACCAGAGAAGTTGGCAACTATCAGATTGCAGACCCCTGAACCTATCAACACAACTAGCAGTAGCCGTGGGGGGTTCCTACGATGCCCTAGACCCCTCGATCACAGCCGGAGAAATACATAGGCCTAAAGAAAGAAAGGGGAAATCTAAACTGCCCCAGAGCAGACCCCAAAGCAATAGGCAGCCCCCAACATATAATGACGGTGAAGCAAGATGAAAATACTAACACAGACAGAAAGCTAGACTGAGCAAAGACGGGGCCCCAAAACTACCTAGATAGCAAAGGACAGGAAGGCTGCTGTCTGCAATCTGCCAAAACCCTATCAAAGACATAGGCCAACCAGCTGATATGAAAAAGGCCCTGAAGCAGCTAGGCTTCAAAAACTGAATCAGCACTCAGGTATTTTCAGAAGACAGAGCTAAATGAATTCAGCACACCCCAGCAGGGAATGGCAGAAATCCAGAAAAACAAAGCAAAAACAAAGTCAAAGCACCAAAGCAAAAGGCCGAGCAGCAAACTTAGCTTTGGAGGAGCAGGAATTCAGACTGGTCTCCAAGGATCCCACAGAGACATCACCCGCAGGGCAGAAGGGCGTCGGCAGCCTTATATCCAGTCCGTAACTCCACTCAGCCAGTCATCATAATCAGCCTCAGGTGTTTGACAATCAGGCTCACTACCTTTCTTTACCAGAGGAGGGAGTTCCTCGGGCCTCAGTAACGAAGGGGAAAATGAACTCACAACAGTCCAGTGTCCACTAGTGTCTGCAGAAATTCAAAATCTCCCTTATCCTGTAGTCACTTTTTTCACACCTGTGCCATCGAGCCTGTGACATAGCGCTCTGATATTCAGTGGGCCTCATACAATCCAAAAGTGTCCAGTGTCCACTAGTGTCTGCAGAAATTCAAAATCTCCCTTATCCTGTAGTCACTGTTTTCACACCTGTGCCATCGAGCCTGTGACATAGCGCTCTGATATTCAGTGGGCCTCACACAATCCAAAAGTGTCCAGTGTCCACAAGTGTCTGCAGAAATTCAAAATCTCCCTTATCCTGTAGTCACTTTTTTCACTCCTGTGCCATCGAGCCTGTGACATAGCGTTCTGATATTCAGTGGGCCTCACACAATCCAAAAGTGTCCAGTGTCCACTAGTGTCTGCAGAAATTCAAAATCTCCCCTGTCCTATAGACACCTTGTACCTTGTTTTACATTACTATATAGTTTGTTGGATTTTGTCTACATTTCTACAAAAAATGAGGAAGGCTGGTGGAAGAGGCCGTGGAATTGGGCGGGGGTTGGCAGCTGGTAATGATGGTGTTGGTGGTGGATCTGATGGTAGTGGCAAGAGCAAAATAGGACCGAAGAAGGAGGTGTTGAGCCTGCGTCATCGTCTGGCTCCATAAGGCTTCGAAGGCTTAGTTTTCTAGGAGTTGGCAAACCGCTTTTAAAGCCAGAGCATCAGGAAAAAGTTTTGTCTTACATTGCTGACTCAGCCTCCAGCTCTATCGCCTCCTCTTCTGAAGTTGTAAAAAATAAAAGCACTGAGTCGTCATTGGAGGCTCATGTTCATGAACCACACCTTTCCTTGTGTCCTTCACCCCAACCAAGATTGAAGGATGACGCAGGCCATACTACTGATTACTCCATGGAGCTGTTTTCACATACCATGCCTGGATTATCAAGTGAAATGGTGAATTACCCAGGCCAAGATGAATCTGACATGGAGTGCACTGATGCACAGCCGCTGATAGATGATTCTGCTGGTACATTCACTCAGAGCACTACAATGTCCTCGAAGTGTACAGAGCCAGATTCTGACCCTGATGAGACTCAGGTGCCCCTTCCCGCACACTATACCACCATACACGGTGACACAGAGGAAGGTGCACATGACATTGAAGAGGAGGTGATGGATGACCCAGTTGTTGACCCAGATTGGCATCCATTGAGAGAAGAGGGTGTGTTTGGGCGACAGACACACCGCCGAGGTGCTGGCCGAGTACTTGAAGCGACAAACTGAGTCATGGCTGGGCAGTGTACATCTTGAGGCAGGCAAGGTAGTTAGTGATAACGGCCGTAATTTTGTGGCAGCCATAGCCCTTTCAAAACTCAGCCACATACCTTGCTTGGCTCACACCTTGAACCTGGTGGTGCAGTGCTTCCTCAAAAATTATCCGGAGTTAACAGCCCTGCTCCAGAAGGTGCGAAGTCTGTGCGTGCACATCCGCCGGTCGCCTGTACACTCCGTTCGTATGCAGAAGCTACAGCGATTGCTCCACCTTCCCAACCACCGCCTCATTATCGACATTGCAACAAGGTGGAACTCCACCCTGCACATGGTGGAGCAGCTGTGCGAGCAGAGGCAGGCCATAATGCATTTGTGGGAGGATACACGGCCAGGCACTTTGAGAGCAGACATGGAGTTGACAGGTGTGCAGTGGTCGAAGCTGAAAGACCTCTGTAAAGTCCTTCAGTGTTTTGAGGAATGCACACGGCTGGTAAGCGCAGATGACGCCATCCTAAGCATGAGCATCCCACTTATGCGTCTGCTCATGCAAACTTTGATGCACCTTAAGGAGCAGGCGTCTGCAGCCAATGTTGATGAGGAGGAAGAGGAGGAGGGAATCCTTGATGACATTCAGCCATTGTCTGCTCAGGGACCTCTCCTGGATGAGGTGGAGGAAGAAGAGGAGGATGATGATGGGGATGATTACTTAGGGGAGGAGGATGCATCTCGTGGGGCAAGTGAAAATGTTGGCGTGGCAAGGTCTGGTACAGGGTTTGTGCGTGACTGGAGGGATGTGGATTTGCCAGAAAGTGCTCCTCCACCCAGCACTCGCAGTGCATCATTGACACCGGGAACATTGGCCCACATGTCAGATTATGCCTTGCAGATCCTAAAAAGGGACCCCCGCATTGCCAAAATGATGAACGATGATGACTACTGGTTGGCCAGCATCCTGGATCCACGCTATAAAGGCAAATTACAAAACATAGCAACTCTGGTAAATCGGTTGCTTGAGGCATTCCCAGCACACAGCAGCGGTGATGGTTCTCACACGAGCCGTACGGGCCGGGGGCAGCTTGGCAGAGGTGTTCATGGTGCACACAGCAGAAGTGGCGTTGGAGACAGGGGTTTCATGACAATGTTGTGTACTGATTTTTCAAGTACCGCTCACACAACTGGTAATACTGCATCGATGGAAAGTGACAGGAGAAAGCAGTTGTCAACTATGGTTACAAACTACTTTCCTCCCATATCGATGTTCTCCCACACAGGTCATTCCCCTTTGACTATTGGGCCACTAAACTGGACACCTGACCTGAATTGGCACAATATGCCTTACAGGAGCTCGCTTGCCCAGCTGCAAGTGTGCTATCGGAAAGAGTCTTCAGTGCAGCTGGATCAATCCTGACAGAAAAAAGGACCCGTCTGTCAGCCCAAAATGTGGATGATCTAACCTTCATTAAAATGAACCATGCATGGGTTTCCAAGGATTTTGTCCCACCTTCCCCTGATGACACATAGGGTGACAGAAAAATGGCTTGCTTTGGTCCACCTCTTCCTGGGACTTGACCTATTTCGCCTTTTGCATCAGCTGAATGTCCAACATCAACATATGCCACTTTCTAAAACTCCCTAACTGTGCTGCCTCCCCCCCATGGCCGGGGTCACCACCAAGCGCACGACACCGTGCGAGTGCCGTTGCCCTGGACAGGTGGGTAGGCCGACTCTTGGGCGCGGGCACTGGCACAGGGTCCCTCATAGTGCATTCAAGTGTCTCTGACGGTGGTGGTGCACACCCGCCGTCAGACACACCGCCGTACTATGAGGGGCCCAGTGCCAGTACCGACGCCCACGAGTGGGCCCCCCTTGCTTGGGCAGGGCCCCAGCATTTGCAATCTTTACCTCTCCGTGCTCCTCCGCTGTGTAGTCTGGGCCGTCAAAACCATACTGTGCCTGACACCGCTATCCATACATGTTATCCGGGGATACGGTACCCTTTCTCACCTTTGTGCAATCATGTGCAATCCATACTGGGCCTAACACCGTCTGAGCCTGCCTCCTGATGTATAGACATATATTTTGAATGTGTACGCTATCCATACATGTTATCCGGGGATACGGTACCCTTTCTCACCTTTGTGCAATCACGTGCAATCCATACTGGGCCTAACACCATCTGAGCCTGCCTCCTGATGTATAGACATATATTTTGAATGTGTACGCTATCCATACATGTTATCCGGGGATACGGTACCCTTTCTCACCTTTGTGCAATCACGTGCAAGCCATACTGGGCCTAACACCGTCTGAGCCTGCCTCCTGATGTATAGACATATATTTTGAATGTGTACGCTATCTATACATGTTATCCGGGGATACGGTACCCTTTCTCACCTTTGTGCAATCACGTGCAAGCCATACTGGGCCTAACACCGTCTGAGCCTGCCTCCTGATGTATAGACATATATTTTGAATGTGTACGCTATCCATACATGTTATCCGGGGATACGGTACCCTTTCTCACCTTTGTGCAATCACGTGTAATCCATACTGGGCGTGAGAACGGCTGGCGAGCTGTTAAGCAAGCTACAGCACCTGTGGTTTGCATACGTAAGTTTTTCATTTTTTCAGGAATGACGGTTAGGCCTAATTCCGGAACTGCGGTTGACCTGCATTTACTGGGAAATCATCGTTCGCGGGTAATAATTGTAATCAGTGATGCCCATCACTAACGTTGTTCAGCGGGTTATCTGCACCTGTAAGCGACAAACGCTGGCCTTTTCAGTGTAGCGCACATGCAGCCACGGACATGTAAGGGCATGACACACCAGTTATTGGCCAATCTCATGTGCCAGAGCCTCACGTGTCCCTCTAGTAAGCCGGACTCGGACCGCGGGGCATGACGGAGTCTCGTTCGTTAACGGAATTAAGCTTGCAATGTGTGCATCTGTTCTGTAGCTGGCATGGTTGAGGTTTCCCAGGTGGAGTCGAATTTAACCGTAGGCTCCACTCCTGGTGGTGCCCTTCTGGACATTCCTTTAAGGTTCAGCTTTGCAACCATACTGCCCACGTAAAACAAACACTTTGCCTTCATGAACACTGTTTGGAGGGTCATGACTCGTGGGAATAACGCCGCCCAATCAGTTAACCTGCTAGAGAGATCCTTCGTTGCTCCCAAGCATGACATCACACTCCCTAGGAGGAAGGTAATGCCACTGTGGCGACCGTACTCCTGGGGGCGACACAAGTGCACTGATGCCCAGCCACTGCTCGATGAATCTGCTGGTACATTGACCCAGACCACTACATTCCCCTCGCACGCTACACGGCCTGAATCTGACCCTGATGAAACTCAGGTTACCCTTCCCATATACAGTTCCATCTTACACGGTGACAAAGAGGAAGCTGCAGATGAAAGTGCAGGTTCGGCCCACCCGCCATCAGACACACCACCGTACTATCAGGGGCCCTGTGCCAGTGCCGTCGCCAACGAGTGGGCCCCCCTGCTTGCTCAGGATCACAGCACTTGCAAGGTTGAAATACTGTGCAGTGAGATGGAAGATGGGGACGACGAGGAGTCCAGACTAGTACAGGGATTCCCTAGCGAGGAGACTTATTTGATTGTTTTCAATGTTGGGACAGCAATTTTTGGGGAGCACTATACTCTGGAGAATGATAGATGGGGCCCACCATATACTGGAACATTCCAAAGGTGGACATCAGACACTGGAGCAGCATTTACAGGGCCCATTATACACTAGAGCATTAGAAATGGGGTCCATTATGTTTGGAGCATTATTTGGGCCCATAAGACAGTGGAGCTTCATCCATGGGGACCAACATATACTGTAGCATTATGTGGAGCTCATCATATACTGTTTCAAACATTATATGGGACCAATGATTCTGTATGGAGAAAAAGATGGGCCTCGTCATGAGATGTAAAAAGTGAAGTATTTTTCATTGTACTATACCGCTAGAGTTGAGCGACTTTTGCTTTTTTAGGGTCGCGTTTCGTTTCGTGAAACCCGACTTTTCCAAAAGTCGGGTCGAGCAAGATCGTCCGATTATAGGGAAAAGTCGGGGTCGTCCCGAAACACAAAACCCAATGTAAGTCAATGGGGAATAAAAGTCGGCAGTGAGAGGAGGACAGGAAACACACCTACAGTGCCCATTTGAATGCCAAAAGCATCAATTCTTCTTACTTAAGCTTGTCAACCTTAATTAACTTCATAATACAAGTTACGCACTGAAAAATGGGGGTTATTTGGCTAAAGTTGTGGGGGGGAGGGCTGGCTGCAGGTTTTCATGTGCCCTGGGTGAAAGAGCGCCCCTTTAACACATACCACAACTCATCATGCTCCAATACGGCAGAGAAATAGCGGTATAGTACAATGAAAAATACCTCACTTTTTACATCTCATGACGAGGCCCATCTATTTCTCCATACAAAATCATTGGTCCCATATAATGTTTGAAACAGTATATGATGAGCTCCACATAATGCTACATTATATGTTGGTCCCCATGGATGAAGTTCCACTGTCTTATGGGCCCAAATAATGCTCCAAACATAATGGGCCCCATTTCTAATGCTCTAGTGTATAATGGGCCCTGTAAATGCTGCTCCAGTGTCTGATGTCCACCTTTGGAATGTTCCAGTGTATGGTGGGCCCCATCTATCATTCTCCAGAGTATAGTGCTCCCCAAAAATTGCTGTCCCAACATAGAAAACAATCAAATAAGTCTCCTCGCTAGGGAGTCCCTGTACTTGTCTGGACAGGTGCTGTAGCTTGCTTAACAGCTCGCCAGCCGTTCTCACGCCCAGTATGGATTGCACGTCATTGCACAAAGGTTAGAAAGGGTACCGTATCCCCGGATAACATGTATGGATAGCGTACATATTCAAAATATATGTCTATACAGCATGAGGCAGGCTCAGACGGTGTTAGGCCCAGTATGGATTGCACGTCATTGCACAAAGGTTAGAAGGGGTACCGTATCCCCGGATAACATGTATGGATAGCGTACACATTCAAAATATATGTCTATACAGCATGAGGCAGGCTCAGACGGTGTTAGGCCCAGTATGGATTGCACGTCATTGCACAAAGGTTAGAAGGGGTACCGTATCCCCGGATAACATGTATGGATAGCGTACACATTCAAAATATATGTCTATACAGCATGAGGCAGGCTCAGACGGTGTTAGGCCCAGTATGGATTGCACGTCATTGCACAAAGGTTAGAAAGGGTACCGTATCCCCGGATAACATGTATGGATAGCGTACACATTCAAAATATATGTCTATACAGCATGAGGCAGGCTCAGACGGTGTTAGGCCCAGTATGGATTGCACGTCATTGCACAAAGGTTAGAAAGGGTACCGTATCCCCGGATAACATGTATGGATAGCGTACACATTCAAAATATATGTCTATACAGCATGAGGCAGGCTCAGACGGTGTTAGGCCCAGTATGGATTGCACGTCATTGCACAAAGGTTAGAAAGGGTACCGTATCCCCGGATAACATGTATGGATAGCGTACACATTCAAAATATATGTCTATACAGCATGAGGCAGGCTCAGACGGTGTTAGGCCCAGTATGGATTGCACATCATTGCACAAAGGTTAGAAGGGGTACCGTATCCCCGGATAACATGTATGGATAGCGTACACATTCAAAATATATGTCTATACAGCATGAGGCAGGCTCAGACGGTGTTAGGCCCAGTATGGATTGCACGTCATTGCACAAAGGTTAGAAGGGGTACCGTATCCCCGGATAACATGTATGGATAGCGTACACATTCAAAATATATGTCTATACAGCATGAGGCAGGCTCAGACGGTGTTAGGCCCAGTATGGATTGCACGTCATTGCACAAAGGTTAGAAAGGGTACCGTATCCCCGGATAACATGTATGGATAGCGTACACATTCAAAATATATGTCTATACAGCATGAGGCAGGCTCAGACAGTGTTAGGCCCAGTATGGATTGCACGTCATTGCACAAAGGTTAGAAGGGGTACCGTATCCCCGGATAACATGTATGGATAGCGTACACATTCAAAATATATGTCTATACAGCATGAGGCAGGCTCAGACGGTGTTAGGCCCAGTATGGATTGCACGTCATTGCACAAAGGTTAGAAGGGGTACCGTATCCCCGGATAACATGTATGGATAGCGTACACAATCAAAATATATGTCTATACAGCATGAGGCAGGCTCAGACAGTGTTAGGCCCAGTATGGATTGCACGTCATTGCACAAAGGTTAGAAAGGGTACCGTATCCCCGGATAACATGTATGGATAGCGTACACATTCAAAATATATGTCTATACAGCATGAGGCAGGCTCAGACGGTGTTAGGCCCAGTATGGATTGCACGTCATTGCACAAAGGTTAGAAGGGGTACCGTATCCCCGGATAACATGTATGGATAGCGTACACATTCAAAATATATGTCTATACAGCATGAGGCAGGCTCAGACGGTGTTAGGCCCAGTATGGATTGCACGTCATTGCACAAAGGTTAGAAGGGGTACCGTATCCCCGGATAACATGTATGGATAGCGTACACATTCAAAATATATGTCTATACAGCATGAGGCAGGCTCAGATGGTGTTAGGCCCAGTATGGATTGCACGTCATTGCACAAAGGTTAGAAGGGGTACCGTATCCCCGGATAACATGTATGGATAGCGTACACATTCAAAATATATGTCTATACAGCATGAGGCAGGCTCAGATGGTTTTAGGCCCAGTATGGATTGCACGTCATTGCACAAAGGTTAGAAGGGGTACCGTATCCCCGGATAACATGTATGGATAGCGTACACATTCAAAATATATGTCTATACAGCATGAGGCAGGCTCAGACGGTGTCAGGCACAGTATGGATTTGACGGCCCAGATTACACAGCGGAGGAGCAGGGAGAGGTAAAGGTTGCAAATGCTGGGGCCCTGGCCAAGCAAGGGGGGCACACTCGTGGGCGTCGGTACTGGCACTGGGCCCCTCATAGTACAGCGGTGTGTCTGACGGCGGGTGTGCACCACCACCGTCAGAGACACTTGATTGCACTATGAGGGACCCTGTGCCAGTGCCCACGCCCAAGAGTCGGCCTACCCACCTGTCCAGGGCAACGGCACTCGCACGGTGTCGTGCGCTAGGTGGTGACCCCGGCCATGGGGGGGGAGGCAGCACAGTTAGGGAGTTTTAGAAAGTGGCATATGTTGATGTTGGACATTCAACTGATGCAAAAGGCGAAATAGGTGAAGTACCAGGAAGAGGTGGACCAAAGCAAGCCATTTTTCTGTCACCCTATGTGTCATCAGGGGAAGGTGGGACAAAATCCTTGGAAACCCATGCGTGGTTCATTTTAATGAAGGTTAGATCATCCACATTTTGGGTTGACAGACGGGTCCTTTTTTCTGTCAGGATTGATCCAGCTGCACTGAAGACTCTTTCCGATAGCACACTTGCAGCTGGGCAAGCGAGCTCCTGTAAGGCATATTGGGCCAATTCAGGCCAGGTGTCCAGTTTAGCGGCCCGATAGTCAAAGGGGAATGACCTGTGTGGGAGAACATCGATATGAGAGGAAAAGTAGTTTGTAACCATAGTTGACAACTGCTGTCTCCTGTCACTTTCCATCGATGCAGTATTACCAGTTGTGTGAGCGGTATTTGAAAAATCAGTCCACAACATTGTCATGAAACCCCTGTCTCCAACGCCACTTCTGCTGTGTGCACCACGAACACCTCTGCCAAGCTGCCCCCTGCCCGTACGGCTCGTGTGAGAACCATCACCGCTGCTGTGTGCTGGGAATGCCTCAAGCAACCGATTTACCAGAGTTGCTTGTTTATTAGCCAATATTAGGTCAAGGTTCTCCTGTGGCATGATGTTTTGTAATTTGCCTTTATAGCGTGGATCCAGGATGCTGGCCAACCAGTAGTCGTCATCGTTCATCATTTTGGCAATGCGGGGGTCCCTTTTTAGGATCCGCAAGGCATAATCTGACATGTGGGCCAATGTTCCCGGTGTCAATGATGCACTGCGAGTGCTGGGTGGAGGAGCACTTTCTGGCAAATCCACATCCCTCCAGTCACGCACAAACCCTGTACCAGACCTTGCCACGCCAACATTTTCACTTGCCCCACGAGATGCATCCTCCTCCCCTAAGTAATCATCCCCATCATCCTCCTCCTCCTCCTCCTCTTCTTCCTCCACCTCGTCCTGGAGAGGTCCCTGAGCAGACAATGGCTGAATGTCATCAAGGATTCCCTCCTCCTCTTCCTCCTCATCAACATTGGCTGCAGACGCCTACTCCTTAAGGTGCGTCAAAGTTTGCATGAGCAGACGCATAAGTGGGATGCTCATGCTTAGGATGGCGTCGTCTGCGCTTACCAGCCGTGTGCATTCCTCAAAACACTGAAGGACTTTACAAAGGTCTTTCAGCTTCGACCACTGCACGCCTGTCAACTCCATGTCTGCTCTCAAAGTGCCTGGCCGTGTATCCTCCCACAAATGCATTATGGCCTGCCTCTGCTCGCACAGCCGCTCCACCATGTGCAGGGTGGAGTTCCACCTTGTTGCAATGTCGATAATGAGGCGGTGGTTGGGAAGGTGGAGCAATCGCTGCAGCTTCTGCATACGAACGGAGTGTACAGGCGACCAGCGGATGTGCGCGCACAGTCTTCGCACCTTCTGGAGCAGGGCTGTTAACTCCGGATAATTTTTGAGGAAGCACTGCACCACCAGGTTCAAGGTGTGAGCCAAGCAAGGTATGTGGCTGAGTTTTGAAAGGGCTATGGCTGCCACAAAATTACGGCCGTTATCACTAACTACCTTGCCTGCCTCAAGATGTACACTGCCCAGCCATGACTCAGTTTGTCGCTTCAAGTACTCGGCCAGCACCTCGGCAGTGTGTCTGTCGCCCAAACACATCATCTGCAACACAGCCTGCTGACGCTTTCCACTAGCTGCTCGATAGGGGGACACATCGTGTGCAACAGTGGCAGCTGCAGATGGAGTGCTCGTACGACTGCGCTCTGTGGACGAGCTGTCGCTTCTGGAGGAGGAGGAGGAGGAGGAGGGTCGAACACCTACAGCCAACTGTTTCCTAGACCGTGGGCTAGGCAGCACTGTCCCACCACCGCTGTCCCCTGTGGACCCTGCATCCACCACATTAACCCAGTGCGCAGTGATGGACATGTAACGGCCCTGGCCATGCCGACTGGACCATGCATCAGTTGTGAGGTGCACCTTTCCGCTCACTGACTGCTTGAGTGCATGGACAATGCGGTCTTTCACATGATGGTGGAGGGCTGGGATAGCTTTGCGAGAGAAGAAGTGGCGACTGGGTAGGTCATAGCGTGGTACTGCATAGGCCATGAGTTCGCGGAAAGCTGTGCTTTCCACCAACCGAAAGGGCATCATCTCAAACGAGATTAGTTTGGCAATGTGGGCGTTCAAACCCAGTGTACGCGGATGAGAGACTGAGTACTTTCTTGACCTACTCATAGTGTCTGGGAGGGTGAGCTGGACTTGAGAGCTGCATATGGTGGAAGTAGCGGTGGACAGGGCGGACTGAGAGAGGGTTGATGATGGTGATGGAGTTGGTGTTCTTTCTGATGGCCTAGAATCAGTCTTTCGTTGATATAACAGTGGGATTCCCTGACTGCTGTGGCCTTGCAACGACACCTCAACATTTGCTGCTGTGCTAACCGGTGTGCTTACAGTGGGGGAAACAATGTAGCGTTGCTGACTACCTTCGTTGTGATCAGTTGCACATGTGGCACTTGAGGTTTGGTGTTGTGTCCACGCTTGCAAGTGCATGCTGGTTAAATGTCTAAGCATGCAACTGGTATTCAAATTTTTCAGATTTTTCCCTCGGCTAAAGGTCTTTGCGCACTTCTTACAGATAACCTTGGCCTGATCATGAGGATTTTGTTCAAAAAACTGCCACACTGCACTCTTCCTACTTTGGCAGACATTTTGCGGCCTAGCACGCTGTGATCTTTTGACCCTCTGGACAAGCTGTCCAGCAACTCTTTTGATGTTTGGAACCTGTCTTTGGAGTGCTCCGGGCCTGCCAGATAACAGCTGTTGCGATGTCGATGTCTGCTGTGGATGCTCCTCATCTGAGCTATTGGAAGCAGCACCCTCTTCCCCCAATGGATGCCAATCTGGGTCAACAACTGGGTCATCCATCACCTCCTCTTCTATGTCATGTGCACCTTTCTCTGTGTCACCGTGTATGGTGGTATAGTGTGCGGGAAGGGGCACCTGAGTCTCATCAGGGTCAAAATCTGGCTCTGTACACTGCGAGGACAATGTAGTGCTCTGAGTGAAGGTACCAGCAGAATCATCCATCAGCGGCTGTGCATCAGTGCACTCCATGTCAGATTCATCTTGGCCTGGGTAATTCACCATTTGACTTGATAATCCAGGCATGGTATGTGAAAACAGCTCCATGGAGTAATCAGTAGTATGGCCTGCGTCATCCTTCAATCTTGGTTGGGGTGAAGGACACAAGGAAAGGTGTGGTTCATGAACATGAGCCTCCAATGACGACTCAGTGCTTTTACTTTTTACAACTGAAGAAGAGGAGGCGATAGAGCTGGAGGCAGAGTCAGCAATGTAAGACAAAACTTTTTCCTGATGCTCTGCCTTTAAAAGCGGTTTGCCAACTCCTAGAAAACTAAGCGTTCGAGGCATTATGTAGACAGACGATGACGCAGGGTCAGCACCTCCTGCATTTGGTCCTATTTTGCTCTTGCCACTACCATCAGATCCACCACCAACACCATCATTACCAGCTGCCAACCCCCGCCCAATTCCACGGCCTCTTCCACCAGCCTTCCTCATTTTTGGTAGAAATGTAGACAAAATCCAACAAACTATATAGTAATGTAAAACAAGGTACAAGGTGTCTATAGTACAGGGGAGTTTTAGAATTTCTGCACACACTTGTGGACAGTGGACACTTGTGGATTGTGTGCGGCCCACTGATATCTGAGCGCTATGTGACACGCTCGATGGCACAGCTGCCTGTGACCAAAGTGACGAGAGGATAATGGAGATTTTGAATCTCTGCGTACACTTGTGGACAGTGGACACTTGTGGATTGTGTGCGGCCCACTGATATCTGAGCGCTATGTGACACGCTCGATGGCACAGCTGCCTGTGACCAAAGTGACGAGAGGATAATGGAGATTTTGAATCTCTGCGTACACTTGTGGACAGTGGACACTTGTGGATTGTGTGCGGCCCACTGATATCTGAGCGCTATGTGACACGCTCGATGGCACAGCTGCCTGTGACCAAAGTGACGAGAGGATAATGGAGATTTTGAATCTCTGCGTACACTTTTGGACACTGGACACTTGTGGATTGTGTGCGGCCCACTGATATCTGAACGCTATGTGACACGCTCGATGGCACAGCTGCCTGTGACCAAAGTGACGAGAGGATAATGGAGATTTTGAATCTCTGCGTACACTTGTGGACAGTGGACACTTGTGGATTGTGTGCGGCCCACTGATATCTGAGCGCTATGTGACACGCTCGATGGCACAGCTGCCTGTGACCAAAGTGACGAGAGGATAATGGAGATTTTGAATCTCTGCGTACACTTTTGGACACTGGACACTTGTGGATTGTGTGCGGCCCACTGATATCTGAACGCTATGTGACACGCTCGATGGCACAGCTGCCTGTGACCAAAGTGACGAGAGGATAATGGAGATTTTGAATCTCTGCGTACACTTGTGGACAGTGGACACTTGTGGATTGTGTGCGGCCCACTGATATCTGAGCGCTATGTGACACGCTCGATGGCACAGCTGCCTGTGACCAAAGTGACGAGAGGATAATGGAGATTTTGAATCTCTGCGTACACTTTTGGACACTGGACACTTGTGGATTGTGTGCGGCCCACTGATATCTGAGCGCTATGTGACACGCTCGATGGCACAGCTGCCTGTGACCAAAGTGACGAGAGGATAATGGAGATTTTGAATCTCTGCGTACACTTTTGGACACTGGACACTTGTGGATTGTGTGCGGCCCACTGATATCTGAGCGCTATGTGACACGCTCGATGGCACAGCTGCCTGTGACCAAAGTGACGAGAGGATAATGGAGATTTTGAATCTCTGCGTACACTTGTGGACAGTGGACACTTGTGGATTTTGTGCGGCCCACTGATATCTGAGCGCTATGTGACACGCTCGATGGCACAGCTGCCTGTGACCAAAGTGACGAGAGGATAATGGAGATTTTGAATCTCTGCGTACACTTGTGGACAGTGGACACTTGTGGATTGTGTGCGGCCCACTGATATCTGAGCGCTATGTGACACGCTCGATGGCACAGCTGCCTGTGACCAAAGTGACGAGAGGATAATGGAGATTTTGAATCTCTGCGTACACTTGTGGACAGTGGACACTTGTGGATTGTGTGCGGCCCACTGATATCTGAGCGCTATGTGACACGCTCGATGGCACAGCTGCCTGTGACCAAAGTGACGAGAGGATAATGGAGATTTTGAATCTCTGCGTACACTTTTGGACACTGGACACTTGTGGATTGTGTGCGGCCCACTGATATCTGAGCGCTATGTGACACGCTCGATGGCACAGCTGCCTGTGACCAAAGTGACGAGAGGATAATGGAGATTTTGAATCTCTGCGTACACTTTTGGACACTGGACACTTGTGGATTGTGTGCGGCCCACTGATATCTGAGCGCTATGTGACACGCTCGATGGCACAGCTGCCTGTGACCAAAGTGACGAGAGGATAATGGAGATTTTGAATCTCTGCGTACACTTTTGGACACTGGACACTTGTGGATTGTGTGCGGCCCACTGATATCTGAGCGCTATGTGACACGCTTGATGGCACAGCTGCCTGTGACCAAAGTGACGAGAGGATAATGGAGATTTTGAATCTCTGCGTACACTTTTGGACACTGGACACTTGTGGATTGTGTGCGGCCCACTGATATCTGAGCGCTATGTGACACGCTCGATGGCACAGCTGCCTGTGACCAAAGTGACGAGAGGATAATGGAGATTTTGAATCTCTGCGTACACTTTTGGACACTGGACACTTGTGGATTGTGTGCGGCCCACTGATATCTGAGCGCTATGTGACACGCTCGATGGCACAGCTGCCTGTGACCAAAGTGACGAGAGGATAATGGAGATTTTGAATCTCTGCGTACACTTTTGGACACTGGACACTTGTGGATTGTGTGCGGCCCACTGATATCTGAGCGCTATGTGACACGCTCGATGGCACAGCTGCCTGTGACCAAAGTGACGAGAGGATAATGGAGATTTTGAATCTCTGCGTACACTTGTGGACAGTGGACACTTGTGGATTGTGTGCGGCCCACTGATATCTGAGCGCTATGTGACACGCTCGATGGCACAGCTGCCTGTGACCAAAGTGACGAGAGGATAATGGAGATTTTGAATCTCTGCGTACACTTGTGGACAGTGGACACTTGTGGATTGTGTGCGGCCCACTGATATCTGAGCGCTATGTGACACGCTCGATGGCACAGCTGCCTGTGACCAAAGTGACGAGAGGATAATGGAGATTTTGAATCTCTGCGTACACTTTTGGACACTGGACACTTGTGGATTGTGTGCGGCCCACTGATATCTGAGCGCTATGTGACACGCTCGATGGCACAGCTGCCTGTGACCAAAGTGACGAGAGGATAATGGAGATTTTGAATCTCTGCGTACACTTTTGGACACTGGACACTTGTGGATTGTGTGCGGCCCACTGATATCTGAGCGCTATGTGACACGCTCGATGGCACAGCTGCCTGTGACCAAAGTGACGAGAGGATAATGGAGATTTTGAATCTCTGCGTACACTTGTGGACAGTGGACACTTGTGGATTTTGTGCGGCCCACTGATATCTGAGCGCTATGTGACACGCTCGATGGCACAGCTGCCTGTGACCAAAGTGACGAGAGGATAATGGAGATTTTGAATCTCTGCGTACACTTGTGGACAGTGGACACTTGTGGATTGTGTGCGGCCCACTGATATCTGAGCGCTATGTGACACGCTCGATGGCACAGCTGCCTGTGACCAAAGTGACGAGAGGATAATGGAGATTTTGAATCTCTGCGTACACTTGTGGACAGTGGACACTTGTGGATTGTGTGCGGCCCACTGATATCTGAGCGCTATGTGACACGCTCGATGGCACAGCTGCCTGTGACCAAAGTGACGAGAGGATAATGGAGATTTTGAATCTCTGCGTACACTTTTGGACACTGGACACTTGTGGATTGTGTGCGGCCCACTGATATCTGAGCGCTATGTGACACGCTCGATGGCACAGCTGCCTGTGACCAAAGTGACGAGAGGATAATGGAGATTTTGAATCTCTGCGTACACTTTTGGACACTGGACACTTGTGGATTGTGTGCGGCCCACTGATATCTGAGCGCTATGTGACACGCTCGATGGCACAGCTGCCTGTGACCAAAGTGACGAGAGGATAATGGAGATTTTGAATCTCTGCGTACACTTTTGGACACTGGACACTTGTGGATTGTGTGCGGCCCACTGATATCTGAGCGCTATGTGACACGCTTGATGGCACAGCTGCCTGTGACCAAAGTGACGAGAGGATAATGGAGATTTTGAATCTCTGCGTACACTTTTGGACACTGGACACTTGTGGATTGTGTGCGGCCCACTGATATCTGAGCGCTATGTGACACGCTCGATGGCACAGCTGCCTGTGACCAAAGTGACGAGAGGATAATGGAGATTTTGAATCTCTGCGTACACTTTTGGACACTGGACACTTGTGGATTGTGTGCGGCCCACTGATATCTGAGCGCTATGTGACACGCTCGATGGCACAGCTGCCTGTGACCAAAGTGACGAGAGGATAATGGAGATTTTGAATCTCTGCGTACACTTGTGGACAGTGGACACTTGTGGATTGTGTGCGGCCCACTGATATCTGAGCGCTATGTGACACGCTCGATGGCACAGCTGCCTGTGACCAAAGTGACGAGAGGATAATGGAGATTTTGAATCTCTGCGTACACTTGTGGACAGTGGACACTTGTGGATTGTGTGCGGCCCACTGATATCTGAGCGCTATGTGACACGCTCGATGGCACAGCTGCCTGTGACCAAAGTGACGAGAGGATAATGGAGATTTTGAATCTCTGCGTACACTTTTGGACACTGGACACTTGTGGATTGTGTGCGGCCCACTGATATCTGAGCGCTATGTGACACGCTCGATGGCACAGCTGCCTGTGACCAAAGTGACGAGAGGATAATGGAGATTTTGAATCTCTGCGTACACTTGTGGACAGTGGACACTTGTGGATTGTGTGCGGCCCACTGATATCTGAGCGCTATGTGACACGCTCGATGGCACAGCTGCCTGTGACCAAAGTGACGAGAGGATAATGGAGATTTTGAATCTCTGCGTACACTTGTGGACACTGGACACTTGTGGATTGTGTGAGGCCCACTGATATCTGAGCGCTATGTGACACGCTCGATGGCACAGCTGCCTGTGACCAAAGTGACGAGAGGATAATGGAGATTTTGAATCTCTGCGTACACTTTTGGACACTGGACACTTGTGGATTGTGTGCGGCCCACTGATATCTGAGCGCTATGTGACACGCTCGATGGCACAGCTGCCTGTGACCAAAGTGACGAGAGGATAATGGAGATTTTGAATCTCTGCGTACACTTTTGGACACTGGACACTTGTGGATTGTGTGCGGCCCACTGATATCTGAGCGCTATGTGACACGGTCGATGGCACAGCTGCCTGTGACCAAAGTGACGAGAGGATAATGGAGATTTTGAATCTCTGCGTACACTTTTGGACACTGGACACTTTTGGATTGTGTGCGGCCCACTGATATCTGAGCGCTATGTGACACGCTCGATGGCACAGCTGCCTGTGACCAAAGTGACGAGAGGATAATGGAGATTTTGAATCTCTGCGTACACTTTTGGACACTGGACACTTGTGGATTGTGTGCGGCCCACTGATATCTGAGCGCTATGTGACACGCTCGATGGCACAGCTGCCTGTGACCAAAGTGACGAGAGGATAATGGAGATTTTGAATCTCTGCGTACACTTTTGGACACTGGACACTTGTGGATTGTGTGCGGCCCACTGATATCTGAGCACTATGTGACACGCTCGATGGCACAGCTGCCTGTGACCAAAGTGACGAGAGGATAATGGAGATTTTGAATCTCTGCGTACACTTTTGGACACTGGACACTTGTGGATTGTGTGCGGCCCACTGATATCTGAGCGCTATGTGACACGCTCGATGGCACAGCTGCCTGTGACCAAAGTGACGAGAGGATAAGGGAGATTGGATTGCTTTTAAAAAAGCAGTTTGCGGAGCAGTGGGTAAACAGCAATGCCAGCGTGTCAGGAAGCCTTAGAAGGCAGCCCAACAACCAACACCACTGATGCACCACAATATAGCCTCCCCTTGCACTGCACACACAGTGACTTGTGTGTTGTGCAGGCCAAATCGCTAGCAGCAGAAGCAGTTTTTTTGTCTTCTTCCCTGCCTAACGCTCTCCCTACAGAATCAGCAGCAACCTCTCCCTATACTAAGATCGGCAGAAGAAAGATGGCGGTCGGCGTGCACGCCCTTTTATACCCCCTGTGACGCCCACCAAAGCAAGCCAATCACTTGCATGCCCTTCTGAAAGATGGTGGTGACCCGTGCCTATGTCATCACGTTGCCCACAGTGTCCGTGGATCCTGATTGGCTGAAAAAGAGCGCAAAACAAACTTTTGAAACGCGACTTTGGCGCGTAAGTCGCCGACCTCGTGGTCGACCTCATCCTAGGGTCGGGTTTCGTTTCATGAAACCCGACTTTGCCAAAAGTCGGCGACTTTTGAATTTTTTCGACCCGTTTCGCTCAACTCTATATACCGCTATTTCTCTGCCGTATCGGAGCATGATGAGTTGTGGTATGTGTTAAAGGGGCGCTCTTTCGCCCAGGGCACATGAAAACCTGTAGCCAGCCCTACCCCCCCACAACTTTAGCCAAATAACCCCCATTTTTCAGTGCGTAACTTGTATTATGAAGTTAATTAAGGTTGACAAGCTTAAGTAAGAAGAATTGATGCTTTTGGCATTCAAATGGGCACTGTAGGTGTGTTTCCTGTCCTCCTCTCACTGCCGACTTTTATTCCCCATTGACTTACATTGGGTTTCGTGTTTCGGGACGACCCCGACTTTTCACGAAACGAAACTCGACCCTAAAAAACCAAAAGTCGCTCAACTCTAATTGATAGGTTAAAATTGCATAAGAAACTTTCTCCTGTGTCACTTACAAATATATTAAAAAGAAAAGGTCCCAGAGCCAAACCTTATGGTCCACCGATCTTTCTTCAAAAAACACAACATTAACTACAATACTCTATAATGGAAATGTCCACAATGAGAAAATAGATATCCGGCACCGTTGTGTGAAAAAATACCCTGAATGTCTGCACATATATTTTTCACATTAATAAAAAACACCTTAATCCCACTTGGAACGGGTGCTCAATCCCATATTGAAAAAGCAGAACCTTTCGTTGTGGAGAAAGAGAAAAAGCAGGATGGCACTCACCGTTCATGTGAATCAAATCACTTTATTTCACATACACAAGGCATCGGCGTAGGCATGGGAGCAAAGTGCTGGAAGACGGACAACAGCCGTTTCGCGCTCAATACGCTTCAACAGGTCATCAATACGCTTCAATAGGCCATCTATAACCTGTCTCCTCCATATATCTCTGAACTAATCTCCCGATATCTTCCCTCACGTAATCTCCGGTCCTCCCAAGACGTCCTTCTCTCTTCCACACTTAATAGTCCCCGTCCTCTGGAATTCTTTGCCCCAACAAGTCCAGCTACCAACCACACTTGGATCCTTCAGACGGAACCAGAATACCCACCTCTTCAGGAAAGCTTACAGCCTGCAATGATCCCCGCTGCCTCCTCACCACTACTGGAGCTACCGCCTCACTATCACTGTACCTGTTGCAGCCCCCCAACCTACTGTCCCCACCGTCCTGTATTACGTAAGCCCGAAAGGGCAGGGTCCTCTCTCCCCTCTACATCAGTCAGTGATTGTTAGTTTGTTTACTGTAAGTGATATCTGCAATTTGTATGCTACCCCTTCTCATGTACAGCACCATGGAACCAATGGTGCTTTATAATAATAATAAATTTTATTTCTATAGCGCCGACATATTCCGTAGCACTTTACATTTCGGAGGGGATTTGTACAGACAATAGACATTACAGCATAACAATAATCACATAGATCATAACAAATACCAAGAGGAATGAGGGCCCTGCTCGCAAGCTTACAGTCTATGAGGAAAGAGGTAGAGACGAAAGGTGGGTGGTAACAGTTGCCCTGATTGTTTGGACCAGCCATAATGTTAAGTGTGTAACAGTACAGACACAGAGGGCTAATGGATGCATAAAGCATGTGGGAACATAATGCGAGGAACCTGGTTATGGTAAAACTTCTGGCTGTGCCACACAGGGATAGATTAGGTTAATGTGTTGAGGCGATAGGCCAGTCTGAATAAATGCATTTTCAGGGCACGCTTAAACTTGTGGGGATTGGGGACTAATAGTATTGCCCTGGGAAGTGCATTCCAAAGAATTGGCGCAGCACGTGTAAAGTCTTGGAGACGGGAGTGGGAGGTTCTGATTATTGAGGATGCTAACCTCAGGTCATCAGCAGAACGGAGGGCGCGGGTAGGGTGGTATACTGAAACAAGGGAGGAGATGTAGGGTGGTGCTGAGCCATGGAGGGCTTTGTGCGTGAGGGAAATAAATAGATAATAATAATACGTGAAGCAACTTAGCATTTCAGATTTCCTTAAATTAAGTTTGGTTGAAATGGGATAATTGTCAACATAAAAAAAGAATATAAATTATATAAGAAAAGAAACAATAACAAAATTTAAAATAAAAAGTAATACAAATTTTAAGTTTTGCAACTCTTTGACTAATCACATTTAACAACCGTAAGCGCAACAACAATATTGCTGACTGTTGCTGCAAATTACTTTCCATGTGTATAATTCTAAACAATAACCTCATAGAACACAAGGATACAAGGAATGTATAATGAGTAGTGTTGAGCATTCCGATACTGCAAATATCGGGTATCAGCCGATATTCGCTGTATCGGAATTCAGATACCGAGTACCGATATTTTTACAATATCGAATACCGGAATCGGAAGTTCCCATAATGCAATGAGTCAGTGTTGTGGCTGTGATTGGCTGCTGAAATGATGTCATCATGATGCGCGGTCTGTGCGCATCATGATGCGCGGTCTGTGTGGGCCTGCCGGAGGTCTGTGCGGGCCTGCCGGGGGTCTGTGCGGGCCTGCCGGGGGTCTGTACGGGCCTGCCGGGGGTCTGTACAGGCCTACCGGGGGTCTGTGCGGGCTGCCGGGAGTCTATGCGGGCCTGCCGGGGGTCTGTATGGGCCTGCCGGGGGTCTATGCGGGCTGCCGGGGGTCTGTACGAGCCTGCCGGGGGTCTGTGCGGGCTGCCGGGGGTCTGTGCGGGCCTGCCGGGTGATGTGTGTGCAGGCATCATCCAATGGGACTACAAGTCCCATCGGGCGATGCCTGCTACAATGACAGTGATTGACACATTAGCCAATGATGGGACATTAGTAGTCCCATCATTCGACTAATGTGTTGAATGTAAAAAAACAAAAAAAAAAACATACATACTACATACATACTACATATATACTACATTCATACAGCATACATACATACATACTACATACATACTACATATATACTACATTCATACAACATACATACAGTACATACATACTACATACACACTACATATTGTAGGGATGTGACTCACTAAAGTGCAGCGGGAGACAATCAGGAGACCGGTTCTTCCAAAGTTCATGAGGTTTATTTCTGTCATAAACCATAAAACAGCGTATCACCAAAAATTGCCTCTAGCTTAGGCAAACAAAACATAAACCTTCGTGGTTGCAGACTCAGACCGCGAGTCTCAGCACATGCTGGGAGGTGTAGTCCTCCCCACATACAGCTCCCTGGTTCAGGAGCAGGTCACATTATAAGGCTGTAGCCACACCCACGTTCCCAGCAGCTGACTGGTCACATGACTGTGACCTCACCACAGGTCCTTCAAACAAAAACAATATCTGGTATGCTTTACTTCTGCCTTACATTATGGAGATAAGCCATTTATGAGACACATATCTCCCATCAATTACACGACCCTTAGCCCTGCCACATACCTCCCCCCTCTGCCTAAAGCCGTGGGGCTTGGCACTTTCACCTACCAGGCAAGGGATTCTGGAGAGGGCATCGGCATTCCCATGTAGCTTCCCGGCCCTATGCTCTACATGGAAACTGAAGTCTTGTAGGGCTAAGAACCAGCGGGTGACCCTAGCATTCTTGCCCTTGGTTTCCCTCATCCACCTGAGTGGGGCATGGTCGGATATTAACCTAAACATCCGTCCCACCAGGTAGTACCGTAATGTGTCCACTGCCCATTTTATGGCCAAACACTCCTTCTCTACAACTGAGTAATTTCTCTCACAAGAAGTCAACTTCCTACTCAAGTAGAGAACAGGATGCTCCTCCACACGTATCTCTTGGGAAAGGACAGCTCCTACCCCGACATCTGAGACATCTGTCTGGAGGACAAATTCACGTTTAAAGTCTGGGGCCACCAAAACGGGCTGCTTACAAAGAGCTCCCTTCATTTCTTGGAAGGCTGACTCTGCTTCTTCGGACCAGCTGACCATCACTGACTTTGTCCCTTTAAGCAGATCAGTTAGAGGTGCAGCCATTGTGGCGAAGTTTGGGATAAACCTCCTGTAATATCCCACAATCCCCAGGAAGGCTTTAACTTGCTTCTTTGACAGAGGTCTCGGCCATGTTTGAATTGCCTCCACTTTATTGATTTGGGGTTTGATCTCGCCACGCCCCACTACATATCCGAGGTACTTGGCTTCTTCTCTCCCCAAGGCACACTTCTTCGGGTTTATTGTAAACCCCGCCTCTCTTAGAGCGTCAAACACTGCTTGGACCTTTTCCAGGTGAGTCTCCCAGTCCGGGGTAAAGATGACGATATCATCCAGGTATGCGGCAGCGTATAGCTTATGAGGTGCAAGGATTCTATCCATCGCCCTCTGGAAGGTTGCTGGAGCTCCCTGTAGGCCAAACGGCATCCGGACATACTGGAAGCACCCGTCTGGTGTGGAGAATGCCGTCTTCTCCTTGGCTTCCTGTGCCATGGGGATCTGCCAATATCCCTTGGTCAGATCCAAAGTGGTTATGTACCTGGCAGGCCCAAGTCTCTCGATGAGCTCATCAACGCGTGGCATGGGATAAGCGTCGAACTTGGAGACCTCATTCAGCTTCCGGTAATCGTTGCAGAACCTCCATTCACCATCAGGTTTTGGGACCAGGACAATCGGGCTCGACCAGCCGCTCTTGGATTCCTCAATGACCCCGAGCTTCAACATACGCTGCACCTCCTTGGAGATTACCTCTCGCCGGGCCTCAGGAATACGATATGGTTTCAGGTTCACCCGCACATGTGGCTCGGTCAGAATTTCGTGCTCCACCACCTTCGTGCACCCCGGCAACTCTGAGAACAGGTCGCGGTTTTTCTGGAGTAACTCCCGGCACTGCTGCTTCTGGGCCTTCGATAGAGTCTCCGTTATGGTAACGGCTCCAACCTCCCCTTCTAGGTTGCCCAGCAAGCACGGAGTTACCGCTGGCTCTCTATCTTGCCACGGCTTGATAAGGTTAACATGGTAAACCTGGTATGGCTTCCGTCTTCCGGGTTGGTGGATCTTGTAGTTTACGTCTCCCAGTTTCTCCACCACCTCATATGGCCCTTGCCACTTGGCCAAGAACTTACTTTCCACCGTCGGTATTAGCACGAGAACTCGGTCTCCCGGATTGAACTGCCTCACTCTGGCTGACCGGTTGTAGACCCTGGCCTGAGCCTCTTGCGCCTGGCGGAGATGTTCTTTAACAATGGGCATCACCTTCGCAACCCTCTGCTGCATCAGTGCCACATGCTCAATGACGCTTCTGTGGGGCGTGACTTCGGCTTCCCAGGTTTCCTTGGCTATATCTAGGAGACCTCGCGGATGCCGGCCGTACAGAAGCTCGAAGGGGGAGAACCCCGTGGAGGCCTGGGGAACTTCACGGATAGAAAACAGTAAATACGGTAAGAGACAATCACAGTCTCTACCATCTTCCTCTATGACTTTTCTCAGCATGCTCTTCAGGGTCTTGTTAAACCTCTCAACAAGGCCATCTGACTGTGGATGGTACACTGAAGTCCTCAGCTGGGAAATTTGCAAGACTCTGCACAATTCTCTCATCACCTTGCTCATAAAAGGTGTCCCCTGGTCGGTCAGGATCTCCTTCGGCAAACCCGTCCGGGAAAACACATGGACCAGCTCACGGGCTATACTCTTCGCAGAGGAGTTTCTCAGGGGAATGGCCTCAGGATAGCGTGTGGCATAGTCCAGGATGACTAATATATACTGATGGCCCCGAGCTGATTTAACTAAGGGACCGACCAAGTCCATGGCAATTCTCTCAAATGGCACCTCAATAATGGGCAGTGGCACAAGAGGGTTCCGAAAATGAGATGTGGGGGCAGTTAACTGACATGTCGGGCAGGACCTGCAATAGTTTACTATTTCCCGGTGACACCCAGGCCAATAGAACCTCTGTACAATCCGTTCCTGGGTTTTTTCCACCCCCAGGTGTCCCCCCAAGATGTGTGAATGGGCCATGTCCAACACTTTTCGTCTATAGGGGCCTGGTACTATTAACTGCTCTGCCACCTCCTCCCTTATTTTCGTGACCCGGTACAACAATTCCCCACTCAACATAAAATGGGGAAACCTTGTGTCTGCTCCCGGCTCTTGTGCAACCCCATTAATGACGGTGACATTGTTAAAGGCTTCCCTTAGTGTGGGGTCCCTATGTTGGGCAGTCCCAAAATTCTCCCCGGCCACCCCTAACTCCGGGATGTCAGGTACAGGGGACCCTTCCTCTTCATCCCCAACAAGGACACATAAAGGGAACTCGTCTGCCTCTGGTGGTGGCGATACTTCAGTGGGGTGGATTGGTTCCCTGCTCTTGCTAGCACACTCAGAACCCATCCCCCACAGATCCCAAAACAGACAGAAATCCCGGCCAATAATTATGGGATGCAACAAGTCTCGAACAACGCCAACTTCATGCGACTCGGTGCCATGCGCCGTTTCAATCTTCACCCTAGCCATAGGGTAGTCCTTTGCATCGCCATGTATGCACCGAACACCAATCTTTTTACCCGGGAGTATGTTTAGAGGAAAACTGGCCCTCACAAGGGTCACCAAGCTCCCGAAGTCCAGAAGCGCCATTACTGCTCGACCGTTCACCTTCACGGGACACGCTTGTGGCCCCTTGTTAGGTAGCGAGTTCACACTGCAAGCTGGATATGCGTAGTATGAACTACGGCGTCCCATGCTGCAGTCCATCTGCTCGGTGGTCTGGGGACAACGGGCCGCTATATGTCCTGGCCCATGACACTTCCAGCAAATAACACCCGAGGGGACCTTGGGCACCGCCTCCCCCACCCCTTTTGACCTTGGACGCACCACCCCTTTTTGTGACTCCGCCCCCTGCTGGGACCCCCAATATGGAATGGGCTGCTTCCCCAAGGAACCTTCCATCCCCTGGTATCTCTCGACCAGCCCAACCAGTTCATCAGCATTTTGGGGATCACCCTGGGCAACGCAAGTCTGTAGAGGTCTCGGCAGAGAATGCACAAACCGATCCATCACAACTCGCTCTACCATCTGTGCAGGGGAAGCCGACTCTGGCTGCAGCCATTTCTGGACCAGGTGCAACAGGTCAAACATTTGGGAGCGCGGGGGTTTGTCCCGGTGATAGGCCCAGCGATGAACTCGCTGTGCCCTGGTAGTCATTGTTACCCCCAAGCGTGCGAGAATTTCCGCTTTTAATTTGGGATACTCTCTGGCATCTTGTACCGTCAGGTCAAAGTACGCCTTCTGGGGCTCCCCCGTTAGGTAAGGGGCCAGTACCTCCGCCCACCGCTCTGGCTGAAATTTTTCCCTCTCAGCCACCCTCTCAAACACCGTCAGGAAGGCCTCCACATCATCCTCAGGGGTCATTTTTTGTAATGCGCGTCTTACCGCCTTCTCGACCTCGGTGGCATCAGCCCGACCTGGGGTTGGGGCGCTCGTCCTGCCCTCCTGGATGGCGGTTGCCAGAAGCTGCATCTGCTGCCGTTGTTCCTGCTGGCTCTGCTGGAACTGCTGCCGCTGCTCCTGCTGGCTTTGCTGGATCTGCTGTAACAACAGCTTGTTGGTTTCCTGCTGCAGTGCCTGGGACTGGACCAGGTGTTTCATGAGGTCCTCCATGATTCCAGGCAATGCTTGTTGCCCCGCTGCAAACTTCACCCAGGACATGCAGCAACTGTCTCAAGTCTCTGCTGGGACCGCTGCCCGCACGTGTACCACCAATTGTAGGGATGTGACTCGCTTAGGTGCAGCGGGAGACAATCAGGAGACCGGTTCTTCCAAAGTTCATGAGGTTTATTTCTGTCATAAACCATAAAACAGCGTATCACCAAAAATAGCCTCTAGCTTAGGCAAACAAAACATAAACCTTCGTGGTTGCAGACTCAGACCGCGAGTCTCAGCACATGCTGGGAGGTGTAGTCCTCCCCACATACAGCTCCCTGGTTCAGGAGCAGGTCACATTATAAGGCTGTAGCCACACCCACGTTCCCAGCAGCTGACTGGTCACATGACTGTGACCTCACCACAGGTCCTTCAAACAAAAACAATAACAATATCTGGTATGCTTTACTTCTGCCTTACATTATGGAGATAAGCCATTTATGAGACACATATCTCCCATCAATTACACGACCCTTAGCCCTGCCACAATATATACTACATTCATACAACATACATACATACATACTACATATATACTACATTCATACAACATACATACTACATACATACTACATATATACAACATTCATACAACATTCATACATACTACATACATACTTCATATATACTACATTCATACAACATACATACATACTACATATATACTACATTCATACATACTACATACATACTACATACATACTACATATATACTACATTCATACAACATACATACATACATACATACTACATATATACTACATTCATACAACATACATACTACATACATACTACATACATTCAACATGCTACATACATACAACATACATACTACATACAATACATTCATACATTCATACAATACATACATATAGACATACAGTACATATAACATAGAGTACATACTCACCATCACTTGTCACTTTGATCCCCGAAGTCAGTGTCATCTCACTGTAAAAAATATTAAAATAACAAACAACCGATATACTCCCTGATCTGCAGAAATCCACGAGTGTCCCACGACGATCTCCTGCAGTGCATCACTGAGAGGTTACTATAGTTCACTGGTCTCACTTTCTGGCAAAAGCTGCATGGGAACTTTCTCACCCAGCAATGCCAAAAATGAGACTAGGGACTATTTTTTTACAGTGGCGGAGGAATATAGTGCGGAAGGATACCTACCTCCCATCATTGTATTCCTGGGGCCCCTAGAGAGCGGTGGATCAGCTGATGCTGCTGTTCTAATCTGATCTAATCTAATCCTGATCTAATCCTTATAAACAGGGAGGAAATGGTTGAGGAGGTAAAAGTGGCTGGGACCCTAGGAGGTAGCGACCATGCTATTTTAGAATTTTGGATAACTAGAGGCGGAAGACCTGTGAAGACTCAGACGTCAAGGTTAGATTTCAGAAAGGCAGATTTTAAGGGATTCAGAAAGAGAATTGGAGGGATCCAATGGCTGGATATCCTTAAAGACAAAAATGTCCAGGAAGGATGGGAAATCTTGAAAAATGAAATTCTCAAAGCACAGTTGTTAATTCCGAAAAGAGGGAAGAATAGGAAGCAGTTAAGGAAACCAGGATGGATGAACACAGAACTTAAGCACATGCTAAAAAGGAAGAAAAAAATGTTTATAAAATGGAAAGAGGGAGGCATATCTAAAGAAGAATATAATGCTGTCTGCAGAACCTGCAGGACACAAATCAGATTATCTAAAGCTGACAATGAATTGAGGCTTGCAAGAGATGTCAAAAGCAATAATAAAGGATTTTGGGGATATGTCAAAAGTAAAAGAAAAGTCAAAGATGCTATAGGATTTTTACAGGATGAAAATGATGAAATGGTAAGACAGGATGTTGAGAAGGCTGAACTTTTAAATTCCTATTTTGCATCTGTTTTCTCTCAGAAAGGAAATGTAACATCAACTGTTATTCACTGTCCTATTAAGGGAATAGAAGAATCCAGGATATCTATAAACAGAAAGATAGTGAGGAAACACTTAGCTAACCTAAATGAATTCAAGTCTCCAGGTCCAGATGAATTACACCCCAGAGTACTGAAGGAGATAGCAGAAGAAATTTTTGAACCCCTCTCTATAATCTTTGAAAATTCTTGGAGAACAGGAGAAGTGCCAGAAGACTGGAGAAGAGCAAATGTTGTTCCTATCTTCAAAAAGGGGAAGAAGGTGGACCCAGGCAACTATAGGCCGGTGAGTCTGACTTCTATACCAGGAAAGATCTTTGAACAAATTATTAAACAACATGTATGTCAATACCTGGATAAGAATGAAGTGATTAAACAGAGTCAGCATGGGTTTGTAACTAATAAGTCATGTCAGACTAACTTAATTTCCTTCTATGACGGTATCACTGATTGGGTAGATCAAGGAAATGCTGTAGATATAGTATATCTTGACTTCAGCAAAGCATTTGACAAAGTCTCTCATACAATCCTTATTGAAAAAATGATTAAGTATGGAATGGACAAGGCAACTGTTAGGTGGATTCATAACTGGCTTAGTGATCGGACCCAAAGAGTGGTCGTAAATGGCTGCACATCCAGTTGGAAGAATGTCTCAAGTGGGGTACCACAGGGCTCTGTCCTGGGCCCTGTATTGTTCAACATCTTTATCAACGATTTAGATGAAGGAATTGAGGGTAAACTGATTAAATTTGCTGATGACACAAAGCTAGGAGGGATAGCTAATACTAGAGAAGAGAGAGAGAGGATTCAAAAAGATTTAAATAAACTGGAGAAGTGGGCAGCAACTAACAGAATGGTTTTTAACAGGGAGAAATGCAAAGTACTACATCTGGGCAATAAAAATGGAAAAAGCATATATAGAATGGGAGGAATAGGGCTAAGTGACAGCACATGTGAAAAAGACTTGGGTATACTAATAGATCACAGACTGAATATGAGTCAACAGTGTGATGCAGCAGCAAAAAAGGCAAATGCAATTCTAGGATGTATTAACAGAAGCATACAGTCTAGATCACGTGAAGTCATTATTTCCCTCTACTCCTCTTTGGTCCGACCTCATCTGGAATATTGTGTCCAGTTTTGGGCACCACATTTTAAAAAAGACATCAACAAACTGGAGCAAGTTCAGAAAAGAGCGACCAGAATGGTGACCGGTCTGCAAACCCTGTCTTATGAGGAAAGGTTGCAGGATTTGGGAATGTTTAGTTTGCAAAAGAGAAGACTGAGAGGAGACTTAATAGCTGTCTACAAATATCTAAAGGGCTGTCACATTGTAGAAGGATCAACTTTATTCTCATTTGCACAAGGAAAGACTAGAAGCAATGGGATGAAACTGAATGGGAGGAAACACAGATTAGATATTAGAAAAAACTTTTTGACAGTTAGAGTGATCAATGAGTGGAACAGGCTGCCACGAGAAGTGGTGAGTTCTCCTTCAATGGAAGTCTTCAAACAGAGGCTGGACAGACATCTGACTGGGATGATTTAGCGAATCCTGCTTTGAGCAGGGGGTTGGACCAGATGGCCCAGGAGGTCCCTTCCAACTCTACGATTCTATGATTCTATGATTCTCCACGGGAGATCGTCGTGGGACACTCGTGGATTTCTGCGGATCAGGGAGTATATCGGTTGTTTGTTATTTTAATATTTTTTACAGATGACACTGGCTTCGGGGATCAAAGTGACAAGTGATGGTGAGTATGTACGCTATGTTATATGTATGTATTGTATGAATGTATGAATGTATTGTATGTAGTATGCATGTAGTATGTATGTTGTATGTCTGTAGCATGTTTTATGTATGTTGTATGTATGTACTATGTATGTATGTTGTATGAATGTAGTATATATGTAATATGCAGTATGTATGTATGTTGTATGAATGTAGTATATATGTAGTATGTATGTAGTATGTATGTATGTATGTTGTATGAATGTAGTATATATGTAGTATGTATGTATGCTGTATGAATATAGTATATATGAAGTATGTATGTAATATGTAGTATGTACATATGTTGTATGAATGTAGTATATATGTAGTATGTACTATGTATGTATGTATGTTGCATGAATGTAGTATATATAAAGTATGTATGTAGTATGTATATATGTTGTATGAATGTAGTATATATGTAGTATGTATGTAGTATGTATGCTGTATAAATGTAGTAAGTATGTAGTATGTATGTTTTTTTTTTGTTTTTTTTACATTCAACACATTAGCCGGATGATGGGACTACTACTGTCCCATCATTGGCTAATGTGTCAATCACTGTCATTGTAGCAGGCATAGCCCGATGGGACTTGTAGTCCCATTGGACGATGCCTGCACACACACACAACCCCCGGCAGGCCCGCACAGACCCCCAGCAGCCCGCACAGACCCCCGGCAGGCCCGCACAGACCCCCGGCAGGCAGCACAGACCCCCGGCAGGCCCGCACAGACCCCCGGCAGGCACGCACAGACTCCCGGCAGGTCCGCATAGATCCCCGACAGCCCGCACAGACCCCTGGCAGGCCCGCACAGACCCCCGAGAGGCCCGTACAGACCCCGCCCGCACACACAGACACGCACAGTTTCCACCCACGTACCGTCCACACTCTTCCCCCCTCCCGAACTGGATGTGCAAGTAAAGAAAGGGGTTTTTTTTAATTCCGATATTTCTGTCCCATTAACTTGCATGGGTTTCCGGTATCGGAATCGGCGATCCAATCCGGTCCGATCCAATCCGATCCGATATATCCCAATATCGGAAAGTATCGCTCAACACTAATAATGAGTATAACAAGATGAATTTATTGATCTACACATAAATACATGTCAGCAAATAATGGATGCTACTGGTCAAACCAGAAAACGAGCAGTGAATGCCACACAATAACAGGTTGAAGCAATCACCATACAGCTCAGTGGTCTACATATTCTTATAACCAATAGTAGGTCAACTCATGCTCAATTCAGTACGGCATAGTGCCAACACCAAATATATATCACAGTGATTAAGGGTGCCGTCACACTAAACGATGCACCAGCGATCCCGACAACGCTACGACCTGGTCAGGATCGCTGGTGCATCGCTACATGATCGCTGGGGAGCTGTCAAACAGGCAGATCTCACCAGTGATCAGGACCAGCGAGGATGCAGGTATCCTAGGTAAATATCGGGTAACTAAGTGCGCGCGTCGCTTAGTTACCCGCTGTGTACCTTAGATACCAGCGTACTCGCGCGAGCTCGCTGGTATCTAAGGTACACAGAGGGTAACTAAACTACCTGATATTTACATTGGATACCAGCTCCCAGCGTCTGCTTACCACGCTGGGAGCTCGCTGATCGTTGATCTCCCGCTGCCACACGCAGCGATGCACGCTGGCCAGCGGGAAACCAACGATCAAAAAATGGCCCAGGACGCTCCTGCACGATCAGCGATACCCGGCAGGGGGGCCGGTCGCTGATTCGTGTCACACACAGCGATGTCGCTGGCGAGATCGCTGTGGCGTCACAAAATCAGTGATCTCGCTGTGTGTGACGGGGCCTTAACAGTTGTATTTAAACAAAACTATCCTGCTATCCTAGATGGTGTAATTGTTAAGAAGCTGCCTAATGTCTATATGTACACTAATAATAAAGTGGCAACAGTGCCCTCCTTGCATGATAGACCTGCCCCAGGTTTAACCTCACTTGTGGCAATTCTTGATAAACCACACTTTATTCATTAGGCGGCTTCTTTATTTAGGTTTAAGCATTTTCTTTGAGGCAAGGAATATTTTAAACCAAATATCTTACCCCACACCCCCAAAAAATACATACACACCAGGCTGATATAATGGACAAGCTGGTGACGAATTAGCCTTTTTGTCCGATATGGGAACCCCGCCAGTGCCCTGCATTTCTGGTTTATTTATATCTATTGGCCATGAATGGTTATATTTATATTTATCATTTTATACCCTCGCCAACATCCCCTTTTATAGTGGTTTTATACAGTAGATGTTGTAAACACCTCCAGTGAAACTGCTATTTTTTATAGTAATTCTATTTTCCACATGATCATCTCTCATTTTTTAAGTTTTGATTGTTGGTAAACTTTTTATACTCTTCAATAACTAAACTATTGTTGATTTCCTTCTTAAATGGTTGTGTATCTATAATAATAAATGCCCTAACCAGCTTCCGGTTGTAACAACTTCCGTCCAGTTGTAACCGGTGACGTCACCACACACACGCACATGTTAACCCTCAACACACCACACCGCCTCAACACCCACTCCTCTCACCTTTCACCTCCACTCATGTCCACTCACTCTTTCACTTAACATACGTTCCTTTCTCTCACTCCGTTTCTCATACTCACACCATCATCGTCGCTGCGATGACATCTTCCTCCGCCGCCGCGATCCAGGATCCAGACGTTCTCCAGGCCGCCGACATCGGGATCCAAAAAGATGGCGTCGGCGAAATCTCGCGAGATTACGCCGACGCCATTTTGGATCCCGATGTCGCCCATGCCAGCGACATGTTGTTGCGGCGACGCCATCTTGAATATCGCGGGACTTCACAAAATCCAAGATGGCGTCCCGCAAGAACATGTCGGCGGCCTGGAGAACGTCTGGATCCTGGATCGCAGCGGCGGAGGAAGATGTCGGGGCAGCGACGATGACGGTGTGAGTATGAGAAACGGAGTGAGAGAAAGGAACGTATGTGGAGTGAAAGAGTGAGTGGACATGAGTGGAGGTTAAAGGTGAGAGGAGTGTGTGTTGAGGCGGTGTGGTGTGTTGAGGGTTAACATGGCAAGAGGTGTGAGGCTGTGTGCACACGCTGCGGATTTTGCTGCGGTGTACAGTACCATGATTCCCTATGGGAATCAAAAACCGCAGTGCAGACGGTGCGGAATGTTCCGCGCGGATTATCTGCGGTTTTCAATCCGCAGAAAGAATTGACATGTCAATTCTTTCTGCGGATTCTCCTGCGGTTTGCCATCTCCTCTATTGAGGAGATGAAAAACCGCAGGGCAAAACCGCAGAGCAATCCGCAGGTAAAACCGCAGGTCTTTTGACCTGCGGTTTCACCTGCGAATTTTACAAAATCCGCGCGGATGAATCCGCACCTAATCCGCAGCGTGTGCACACAGCCTTAACGACGTCGGCGAAATCTCGCGAGATTTCACCGACGCCATCTTGCATTCGTGAAATTGCGTCATTTACCTCACGCCGACTTGCTGTGCGGACGCTTGGCATTGCCTGTACCACCATAACTACTGCCTTGGTCCTATGCCTGTTTACTGCCAGTGTCTAATTACAGGGCCAATTTGCCTATACTGCCATAACTATTGCTACCTTGCTACTCTGCCGGTGTCTAATTACAGGGTTAATTTGCCTCTACCGCCATAACTACTGCTGCCTTGCTCCTCTGCCGGTGTCTAATTACAGGGCCAATTTGCCTATACCGCCATAACTACTGCTGCATTGCTCCTCTGCCGGTGTCTAATTACAGGGCCAATTTGCCTATACCGCCATAACTACTGCTGCCTTGCTCCTCTGCCGGTGTCTAATTACAGGGCTAATTTGTCTCTACCGCCATAACTACTGCTGCCTTGCTCCTCTGCCGGTGTCTAATTACAGGATCAATTTGCCTCTACCGCCATAACTACTGCTGCCTTGCTCCTCTGCCGGTGTCTAATTACAGGGCTAATTTGCCTCTACCGCCATAACTACTGCTGCCTTGCTCCTCTGCCGGTGTCTAATTACAGGGCTAATTTGCCTCTACCGCCATAACTACTGCTGCCTTGCTCCTCTGCCGGTGTCTAATTACAGGGCTAATTTGCCTCTACCGCCATAACTACTGCTGCCTTGCTCCTCTGCCGGTGTCTAATTACAGGGCTAATTTGCCTCTACCGCCATAACTACAGCTGCATTGCTCCTCTGCCGGTGTCTAATTACAGGGCTAATTTGCCTATACCGCCATAACTACTGCTGCCTTGCTCCTCTGCCGGTGTCTAATTACAGGGCTAATTTGCCTCTACTGCCATAACTACTGCTGCCTTGCTCCTCTGCCGGTGTCTAATTACAGGGCCAATTTGCCTATACCGCCATAACTACTGCTGCATTGCTCCTCTGCCGGTGTCTAATTACAGGGCCAATTTGCCTATACCGCCATAACTACTGCTGCCTTGCTCCTCTGCCGGTATCTAATTACAGGGCTAATTTGCCTCTACCTCCATAACTACTGCTGCATTGCTCCTCTGCCGGTGTCTAATTACAGGATCAATTTGCCTCTACCGCCATAACTACTGCTGCCTTGCTCCTCTGCCGGTGTCTAATTACAGGGCTAATTTGCCTCTACCGCCATAACTACTGCTGCCTTGCTCCTCTGCCGGTGTCTAATTACAGGATCAATTTGCCTCTACCGCCATAACTACTGCTGCATTGCTCCTCTGCTGGTGTCTAATTACAGGGCCAATTTGCCAATACCGCCATAACTACTGCTGCCTTGCTCCTCTGCTGGTGTCTAATTACAGGATCAATTTGCCTCTACCGCCATAACTACTGCTGCATTGCTCCTCTGCTGGTGTCTAATTACAGGGCCAATTTGCCTCTACCGCCATAACTACTGCTGCCTTGCTCCTCTGCTGGTGTCTAATTACAGGATCAATTTGCCTATACCGCCATAACTACTGCTGCATTGCTCCTCTGCTGGTGTCTAATTACAGGGCAAATTTGCCAATACCGCCATAACTACTGCTGCCTTGCTCCTCTGCTGGTGTCTAATTACAGGATCAATTTGCCTCTACCGCCATAACTACTGCTGCCTTGCTCCTCTGCTGGTGTCTAATTACAGGGCCAATTTGCCAATACCGCCATAACTACTGCTGCCTTGCTCCTCTACCGGTGTCTAATTACAGGATCAATTTGCCTCTACCGCCATAACTACTGCTGCCTTGCTCCTCTGCCGGTGTCTAATTACAGGATCAATTTGCCTCTACCGCCATAACTACTGCTGCATTGCTCCTCTGCTGGTGTCTAATTACAGGGCCAATTTGCCTATACCGCCATAACTACTGCTGCCTTGCTCCTCTGCCGGTGTCTAACTACAGGGCCAATTTGCCTCTACCGCCATAAGTACTGCTGCCTTGCTCCTCTGACTGTTCACTGCCTGTGTCTAATTACAGGGCCAATTTGCCTCTACCGCCATAACTACTGCTGCCTTGCTCCTCTGCCGGTGTCTAATTACAGTGCCAATTTGCCTCTACCGCCATAACTACTGCTGCCTTGCTCCTCTGCCGGTGTCTAATTACAGGGCCAATTTGCCTCTACCGCCATAACTACTGCTGCCTTGCTCCTCTGCCGGTGTCTAATTACAGGGCCAATTTGCCTCTACCGCCATAACTACTGCTGCCTTGCTCCTCTGCCGGTGTCTAACTACAGGGCCAATTTGCCACTACCACTTCATAACTACTGCTGGGCAATTACAGGGTCAATTAGTATCTGTTTACTCTACAATACTCCAGGACGCCTTCTTCACTGCCAGATAACTGCCAAATAGACTCCTTTACCTGTGCCAACATGAGTCATAACAAAAAGTATGCCAATGCCAGTGAAAGGAAAGCAGCTTTAGCACTACGACAAAAACAACACCGTGCTAATGAGACTCCTGAGGAAAAACACCATCGCCTTGAGAAGATTAAGGCTTATAAACGCCGTCGCCTCACACACGAATCCCCTAACTCTAAATCCATAAGATTGGCTGAAGAAGCCTCTGCACGCCGTCACCGCCGACAACAGACGGCCTCTTCCTCATCATTATTATTAGACTCACAACAGGATGCTTCCACATCAGCATGTGGAACAATTTACTGCTACACTTCATCCCATATGCCGTTCACTGACATAACTAATCAGCAATCTGTTTCTGCCCTATCAATACCACCATTCAATACCGATGCACAGTATGCCAATGCCAGTGAAAGGAAAGCAGCTTTAGCACTACGACAAAAACAACGCCGTGCTAATGAGACTCCTGAGGAAAAACAGCATCGACTTGACAAGATTAAGGCTTATAAACGCCGTCGTCTCACACATGAATCCCCTAACTCTAAATCTATTACATTGGCTGAAGAAGCCTCTACATGCCATCACCGCCAACAACAGACGGCTTCTTCCTCATCATCTATAATAATAAATGCCCTAAGCAGCTTCCGGTTGTAACAACTTCCGTCCAGTTGTAACCGGTGACGTCACCACACACACGCACATCTTAACCCTCAACACACCACACCGCCTCAACACACACTCCTCTCACCTTTCACCTCCACTCACGTCCACTCACTCTTTCACTCCACATACGTTCCTTTCTCTCACTCCGTTTCTCATACTCACACCGTCATCGTCGCTGCCCCGACATCTTCCTCCGCCGCCGTGATCCAGGATCCAGACGTTCTCCAGGCCGCCGACATGTTCTTGCGGCGACGCCATCTTGGATTTCGTGAAATCCCGCGAGATTCAAGATGGCGTCGCCGCAAGAACATGTCGCTGGCGTGGACGACTCGGGATCCAAAAAGATGGCGTCAGCGAAATCTCGCGAGATTACGCCGATGCCATTTTGGATCCCGATGTCGTACACGCCGGCGACATGTTCTTGCGACGACGCCATTTTGGATCGGCGAAATCCCGCGATAGTCAAGATGGCGTCGCCGCAAGAACATGTCGCCGGCGAGGACGACGTCGGGATCCAAAATTGCGTCGGCGAAAACTCGCGAGATTTCGCCGACGCCATTTTGGATCCCGACGTCGTCCACGCCGGCGACATGTTCTTCCGGCGACGCTATCTTGACTATCGCAGGATTTCACGATACTCAAGATGGCGTCGCCGCAAGAACATGTCGCCGGCGTGGACAACGTCTGGATCCAGGATGGCGCCGGCGGAAGAAGATGTCGGGGATCGTGGAGCAGCGGCGATGACGGCGTGAGTATGAGAGACGGAGTGAGAGAAGGGGTCGTATGTGGAGTGAAAGAGTGAGTGGAGATGGTGAAAGGTGAGAGGAGTGTGTGTTGAGGAGTGTGTGTGTTGAGGGTTAACATGGCAAGAGGTGTGATGCTATCGCATCCTCCCGATGCGATAGCATCGGGCCATAATCTAGTTTTAATAATAATACCTTAGCAATATATGTATATACATTTACAGTGGGTCCGGAAAGTATTCAGACCCCTTTACATTTTTCACTCTGCTTCATTGCAGCCATTTGGTAAATTCAAAAAAGTTCATTTTTTCTCATTAATGTACACTCTGCACCCCTTCTTGACTGAAAAAAACAGAAATGTAGAAATTTTACGAAATGTATTAAAAAAAGAAAAAACGAAATATCACGTGGTCATAAGTATTCAGTCCCTTTGCTCAGACACTCATATGTAAGTCACATGCTGTCCATTTCCTTGTGATCCTCCTTGAGATGGTTCTACTCCTTGATTGGAGTCCAGCTGTGAGTAATTAAACTGATAGGACTTGATTTGTAAAGGCGCACACCTGTCTATATAAGACCCCTCAGCTCACAGTGCATGTCACACCAAATGAGAATCATGAGGTCAAAGGAACTGTTCAAGGAGCTCAGAGACAGAATTGTGGCAAGGCACAGATCTGACCAAGGTTACAAAAGAATTTCTGCAGTACTCAAGGTTCCTAAGAGCACAGTGGCCTCCATAATCCTTAAATGGAAGAAGTTTGGGACCACCAGAAGTCTTCCTAGACCTGGCCGTCCAGCCAAACTGAGAAATCATGGGAGAAGAGCCTTGGTGAGAGAGGTAAAGAAGAACCCAAAGATCACTGTGGCTGAGCTCCACAGATGCAGTAGGGAGATGGGAGAAAGTTCCACAAAGTCAAGTATCACAGCAGCCCTCCACCAGTCGGGCCTTTATGGCAGAGTGGCTCGATGGAACCCTCTCCTCTGTGCAAGACATATGAAAGCCCACATAGAGTTTGCTAAAAAACACATGAAGGACTCCCAGACTATGAGAAATAAGATTCTCTGGTCTGATGAGATGAAGACAGAACTTTTTGGTGACAATTCTAAGTGGTATGTGTGGAGAAAACCAGGCACTGCTCATCACCTGCCCAATACAATCCCAACAGTGAAACATGTTGGTGGCAGCATCATGCTATGGGGATGTTTTTCAGCTTCAGGAACAGGACGACTGGTTGCCATTGAAGGAAACATGAATGTGGCCAAGTACAGAGATATCCTGGATGAAAACCTCTTCCACTCCTTTATTAATTATCCATAACTTCACATCCATCCACAACTCTACATAACTCAAACTTTCCTTCACCACATGGTCCACATCGTCATTCATGAGTATCCTAATGCCACTTTGTATTTAGTTCCCTCATCACACTGATTTTTCTGCCCTTAACCTTTATACCACGTATTTCTTCCACATTGCCTCATAGTTCTATGCCCTTACTTTTCAGCATTCTCGTATTATACATTTTAATTATAGGACAGGTGAAAGGTGAGGTGAGTAATACTATTTTCTTAACTTTTTGCTTGGCCTTCTATGGATTAGCAACATGGCAACTGCAGCTGGCCACCACTAGGCTGCAGAATATGGAGATCCGTAATATTTGAGAAGAATTCAGTTTCCTTTTCTCTATCTAATACCTTAAGCTAAATGCAAATCTAGTAATGATCATTGTACATTAGATAATACAGGATCCACCATTCATAATAGGTGATGTCACAGCTCACCCCCTCCTCCTCCTGTACAATTACTGATAACACCTGATTCTTTTGTCTGCCCTTATTCACACACTGAGGTCGTCTTTGACACATGGTAAGTGTGACGTCCGTCAGTTGCGAGTCTGAACTGCACGTAAGACAGCACCCCGAGAAACCCCGAAATCCTTTACCCCCATACGGGGATCTGGAATTACAGCGGAGCCCAAGAGGTAGCTGCCTATGAGAGCAGCGGACTGGAGCAGGACGGTCGCCAGGAAGGGACTAAAAACAGGGACCAAAAGAGTAGTCAGGAGTCAAAAGTCAGAAAACGGGCGAGCGGCAGAGGTACAAAAATCGGCAGGCAGTAGCAGAGTCAAAATCCAGGCTAAGGTCAGAGTCAAAAAAACGGGCGGGCAGCAGAGGTACAAAATCGGCATGCTGTAGCAGAGTCAAAATCCAGGCTAAGGTCAGAATCAAAAAAACGGGTGAGCAGCAGAGGTACAAAATCGGCAGGCTGTAGCAGAGTCAAAATCCAGGCTAAGGTCAGAGTCAAAAAATCAGGCGAGCAGCAGAGGTACAAAATCGGCAGGCTATAGCAGAGTCAGAAATCCAGGCAAAGGTCAGAGTCAAAAGTAGCAATTAAACACTAGAACACTGGGGAAACCAAGACTATCTCTGGTGGCCTTCTGGACAGGCTCCAAAGTATTTGAAGGATATGGCTATCCCTCACAGGCTCACAGGATGATGACCTAATCTGGACCGCCCCCAGAACCAGGCCAGATGGCGATGCACCAACCCCTTCACCTCTGACAGAAGAGCGAAGCCTGCACCCACTAGACGCCTGCACAGGGCCCCCTTCTCTGTCATCACCATCACCCACAGGAGAAACACGGTGATGCCCAATGTCAGAGGCATGCGTCAAAGGAGCAGGACTACATGAGGTCATAGCCCTCCTATTGCTGGCACCACCAGTCGAAGGAGTCCGGCGCCTCCCAGCGGCTGAGGCAGGAACACCAGCCCCTGAGTTCGATGGTGACGTGACAGTCCTGCGCCTCCCAGTGGCCGAGGCAGGAACACCAGCCCCTGAGTCTGACAGCGACGTGACAGTCCGGCGCCTCCCAGTGGCCGAAGCAGGAACACCTGCCCCTGAGTCCGACGGCAACGTGACAGTACCCCCCTTCTAAGAGGGGCCTCTGGACCCTCAAAACCCGGTTTGTTGGGATGAAGGAGATGAAGCTTCTTGGTCAAACCCTTGGCATGAACGTTACTGGCAGGCACTTTTCCTCCGAACCGTAGCCCTTCCAGTGTACCAGATATTGCATGGATCCTCTCACTAAGCGGGAGTCAAGGATTCTTTGGACTTCTTATTTCAAGGCACCCCCGACCAGAACTGGAGGAGGAAGGGACTGGACAGGAAGAATCGGAGAGCGGTACAATTTGAGAAGGGACTTATGGCAGTTTAAATGATTGAGGGAGTTTCAGACGAAAGGCTACTGGGTTAATCACCTCAATAATTTCATATGCACCAATAAACCTGGGACCCAGTTTGGCAGATGGCATTTAAAGCTTAATATTCCTGGTAGAAAGCCAGACTTTATCTCCAACTCCCAGGTGCAGGCCCTTGGAGCGCCGTCTATTAGCAGAAGAAGCTTGTCTAGTCTGAGCCCCTTTTAAGTTTACGTTGACTTCTGACCAGATAGTTTTTAACTGATGTATGGATCTTTCTACCCCAGGAACTCTGACATCTTAGAAGAGAATGAACCAAAGCGCGGGTGCAGTCCATGATTACATAATTACAGTAAAAAGGGATAGTGCTGTGAATTCGCTTTCTGGCCTACAGCTGGTTACTACTGAAGGTAGTGGAGCTGTTAAAATTGACAGAGGGGTTGCGAGTTTTCTTTCTGGGCTCCCTCTGGTGGTTACTGGAGGTAATGGAGCTGATCTGATTAACAGAGGCTTGCCACCTGATAATGAGGACAACGATTGGAGATCTGGGGTTTCAGACTGGATTTAAGACAGCCGACTCCCTCTATCCCTGCTGGTGAATTTCTTCCTGCCTCCTGAGATCTTAGTTTCCAGCTCAGTCCCTGCATGTTCAGCTAAGTTTTCATTTGCTATTCTTTTTACTTTTGATCTGGTTTTGTCTATTTAAGTTTTGTGTGGGTCAGCCAGCTCCAGCTGGGGATGTGCTGAATCACCGTCCATATGTTACTGCTTGTGCCAGTTTGTTTTTGTCCCTTATTAGATTGGCTTCTTTTTGCTCTGCTTTCAGAATATACCAGAGTGCTGATATAGTGGGCGAAGTCGTGCGACTTCAGTATTTTTTGCATCAGACGTGTTGGACTTTTTTGCAGGGTTTTTTGTGTGATTGGAGACAGTGTCTTTCCTTTCCTGTCCTGTCTAGTCAGTTTGGGCCCCATCGTTTGCTCAGTCTATTATTCTGCCTGCGTTTGTGTTTTCATCTTGTCTCACCGACAATATATGTTTGGGGGTTATCTATTCCTTTGGGGTCTACTCTGGGGCAGTTTAGATTTCCCCTCTCTTGCTTTAGGCTTAGTTAGCTCTCCGGCTGGCCGAGGCATCTAGGATCATCATAGGCATGCTCCACAGCTACTGCTAGTTGTGTGGATAGGATCAGGGGTCTACAATCCGCTTAGTTACCAACCTCTCTGGTTTTCTGTGGCTTAGCTTGGGCTTGCTCTCCTCCTCGGTGACCCAATCATAGCAGGGTAGTCTTGATGGACTCCTGGTACTGGTTATTCATGGCAAACCCTGCTAACGGCAGGTGTTTCACCCAATCAGACTGATTCTTAGAGACATAACAATGGAGATACTGCTCAAGAGCTTGGTTGGTGCTCTCGGTTTGACCATTGGTTTCAGGGTGATAGGCAGAGCAGAAGGACAATTCATTTCCAATCCGTTTACAGAATGCCCTCCAAAATTTCGAAACGAACCGGGTACCCCTGTCGGACACAATATTCACAGGAGCATCATGCAGTCATACAACATGAGAAATTAACAGTTTGCTCAGGGTCTCAAAATTAGGCATCCAGACAGAGGAACAAAATGACACTGCTTGCTGAATCTATCCACCACCACCCTTCTGAGAGCGGTAAGTCAGTAATAAAGTCCATGGAGATGTGAGTCCAAGACCCCTCAGGGGTAACATAGTAACATAGTTTTGAAGGCTGAAGGAAGACCTTATGTCCATCTAGTTCAGCCTATTTTTAGTGCAGCTGTTCTGCATTGTTGATCCTGGGGAAGGCAAAAAACCCACAAAGTAGAAGCCAATTTTCTCCATAGGGAAAAAAATTCCTTCCCCTAAGCTGGGTCAACCATCTACCTATAATATTGCTATTCGTAACCTTCTATACTGTTACTCACAAGAAAAGCATCCATTCCTTTCTTAAATTCATTCAGTGAGTTGGCCATCACCACTTCCTCAGGAAGAGAATTCCAGAGCCTCACTGCTCTTACCGTGAAGAACCCTCTTCTATGCTGGTGCAGAAATTGTCTTTCCTCCAAACGAAGAGAATGCCCCCTTGTTCTTGTCACAGCCCTTGGTACAAACAGTTCATTGGAGAGATCTCTGTATTGCCCTCTGATATACTTGTACATATATATTAGGTCTCCCCTAAGTCTTATCTTTTCTAGAGTAAATAGACCTAATTTTGATAACCTTTCTGGGTATTGTAGTGAACCAACTCCATTTATCATTTTAGTAGCCCGCCTTTGAACCCTTTCAAGTTCAGTAATGTCTTTCTTGAGCACGGGCGTCCAAAATTGCACACAATCCTCCAAGTGTGGTCTGACGAGTGATTTGTACAGAGGGAGAATTATGTTTTCATCTCGTGTCCCCAGACCTCTTCTAATGCATCCCATGACCCTATTTGCTTTGGTGGCAGCTGCCTGACACTGGGCACTCCAATTTAGCCTCTTATTGACTAAGATGCCTAAGTCTTTTTCCATGTCTGATTTCCCCAGCAGTTTCCCATTTAGTAAGTAATTGTAGCATCTGTTTCTCCTTCCCAGGTGCATAACCTTACACTTATCTGTGTTAAGCCTCATTAGCCATTTTTCAGCCCAATTCTCCAATTTACTCAAATCTGTCTGTAGTTGCAAACTGTCCTCCTTTGTGTTAACTACCTTACATAGTTTTGCATCATCTGCAAATACTGATATTTTACTGTGTAAGCCATCCACTAGATCATTAATAAATATATTAAATAGTTGGGGGCCCAATACAGAACCCTGTGGTACCCCACTAGTAATCCTAGCCCAATCTGAGTATGCACCATAAATAACCACTAGAGTTGAGCGAAACGGGTCAAAAAAATTCAAAAGTCGCCGACTTTCGCCAAAGTCGGGTTTCATGAAACGAAACCCGACCTTAGCGTGAGGTCGGCCACGAGGTCGGCGACTTTAGCGGCAAAGTCGCGCTTCAAAAGATGCTTTAGCGCCCTTTTTCAGCCAATCAGGAAGAACGGAAACTGTGGACAACGTGATGACATAGGCAGCGGTCACCACCATCTTGGAGAAGGGCATGCAAGTGATTGGCTTGCTTTGTGTGGTGTCACAGGGGGTATAAAAGGGCGGGGACGCCGACCGCCATGTTACTCATGCTGATCTCAGAATAGGGAGAGCTGCTGCAGCTGCTGATTCTGTAGGGAGAGCGTTAGGAAGTCAAAAAGAAAAAAAACTGCTTCTGCTGCTAGCGCTTTTCACTGTAGTTACTATGCAGTGAAAGGTGAAGATTTTTGCTTTTGTGCAGCAGCGCTGGTGGTGATTAGCCTGCTTTTTAAGGCTAGCTGCATTGCTGTGTGCACACTGGTGTTCAAACTGCTTTTTTAAAAGCAATCCAAATTGTATTGTTTTGTCCTGGTGAGGTAGTGAGCGCTCGTTTTTTCACACACCGTACAGCGGTGTACGCTCCTCACACAGTACTGGGTAATGGCTGTTATCACGGCCAAATTGAAGCTATCTACGTGTGTGACTCTGTAAGGAAAAGTCGAGGAGTTTGTCCGTTCTTACAGACCTACACCTTAAAGTTTTGTCCGTTTTTCAAACAGTTTAGTATATTTGCTGTTTGATTACATTCAAAACTATAGAGAGACAGCGTGTGTCAGTCCGTATACAAAAACACGGAGCTTGACAATTTTACATACACTGGACAGCGGTGTACGTGCACGCTCCTCTCTCAGTACCGTGTAACGGCTGTTATCACGGCCAAATTGAAGCTATCTAAGTGTGTGACTCTGTAAGGAAAAGCTGAGGAGTTTGTCTGTTCTTACAGACCTACACTCTAGGGAGATTCCAATTCTGTCCAATTCTATATACACCATGTAGTTTGTCCTACACTAGGCAATTTCTGCCGGTCACATTGCGGTGTTATAGACACAGGGACTGACAGAATCCAACTGTGTCCTGAAGTGTAGAGAGATTCCAATTCTCCACAGTCTTCTATCCACCTTTCTTGCAACATCCAGAATCTGCCTGTCTCATTGCGGTGTAAAATAAACAGGGCCTGACAGAATCCAACTGTGTCCTGAAGTCAACAGAGATTCCAATTCTCCCCACTACTATATACACCTTGTACCTTGTTTTACAGTACCATATAGTTGGTGGTTTTTTGGGTACATTTTCACAAAAATGAGGAAGTGTGGTGGAAGGGTCCGTGGAAGTGGGCGGGGGTTGGCAGCTGGTAATGATGGTGTTGGTGTTGGTGGTGGATCTGCTGGTAGTGGCAAAAGCAAAATAGCACCTAATGCAGGAGGTGTTGAGCCTGCGTCATCGTCTGGCTCCACAAGGCCTCGAAGGCTCCCTTTTCTGGGAGTAGATAAACCGCTTTTAAAGCCGGAGCTTCAAGAACAAGTTTTGGCTTACATTGCTGACTCAGCCTCCAGCTCTATCGCCTCCTCTTCTGAAGTTTTAAAAAATAAAAGCACTGAGTCATCATTGAAGGCTCATGTTCAAGAATCACACCTTTCCTTGTGTCCTTCACCCCAACCAAAATTGAAGGATGCATCGGGCCACACTACAGATTACTCCATGGAGCTGTTTTCACATACCATACCTGGGTTCTCAAGTCAAATCGTGAATTACCCAGGCAAAGATGAATCTGACATGGAGTGTACTGATGCACAGACACTGATAGATGATTCTGCTGGTACATTCACTCAGAGCACTACATTGTCCTCGCAGTGTACTGAGCCAGAATCTGACCCAGATGAAACTCAGGTGCCCCTTCCCGCATACTATACCACCATACACGGTGACACAGAGGAAAGTGCACATGACATTGAAGAGGAGGTGATGGATGACCCAGTTGTTGACCCAGATTGGCATCCATTGGGGGTAGAGGGTGCCGCTGCCAATAGCTCAGAAGAGGAGGAGGAGCATCCGCAGTGGGCATCGACATCGCAACAGCTGTTATCTGGCAAGCCCGGAGCAGTCCAAAAACGGGTTACAAAAACCAAAAGAGTTGCAGGACAGCTTGGCCAGAATGTCGAAATAGCACAGCATGCAAGGCCTCAAAATGTCTTCCATAGTAGGAAGAGTGCAGTGTGGCACTTTTTTGAACAAAATCCTAATGATCAGGCAAAGGTCATCTGTAAGAAGTGCGCAAAGACCTTTAGCCGAGGGAAAAATTTGAGAAATTTGAATACCAGTTGCATGCTAAGACATTTAGCCACCATGCACTTGCAAGCGTGAACGGACTACCAAAACTCACGTACCACATATGCTACTGCTCCCAAAGAAGGTAGTCAGCAACGCTACATTGTTTCCCCCACTGTAAGTCCACCGGTTAGCACACCACCAGCAGCAAATGTTGAATTGTCATCACAAGGGCAAATCAGTCAGGGAATCACACTGTTATTGCAACGAAAGTCTGAAATTAGGCCATCAGAAAGAACACCAACTCCATCACCATCATCAACCCTCTCTCAGTCAGCCATGTCCACCTCTAGTTCCACCATATTCAGCTCTCAAGTCCAGCTCACCCTACCAGAGACTATGAGTAAGACAAGAAAGTATGCCCACATTGCCAAACTAATCTCGTTAGAGATGATGCCCTATCGATTGGTTGAAAGCGCAGCTTTCCGAGAACTCATGGCCTACACAGTACCACGCTATGACCTACCCAGTCGCCACTTCTTTTCTCGCAAAGCCATCCCAGCCCTCCACCTTCATGTGAAAGACCGCATTGTCCATGCACTCAAGCAATCAGTGAGTGGAAAGGTGCACCTCACAACTGATGCATGGTCCAGTAGGCATGGCCAGGGCCGTTACATGTCCATCACTGCGCACTGGGTTAATGTGGTGGATGCAGGGTCCACAGGGGACAGCTGTGATGGCACAGTGCAGTCTAGCCCACGTTATAGGAAACAATTGGCTGTAGGCGTTCGACCCTCCTCCTCCTCCAGAAGCAAAAGCTCGTCCACAGAGCGCAGTCGCACGAGCACTGCATCCGCAGCTGACAGTGGTGCACACGATGTGTCCCACTATCGATCAGCTAGTGGAAAGCATCAGCAGGCTGTGTTGCAGATGATGTGTTTGGGCGACAGACACACGGCAGAGGTACTGGCCGACTACTTTCAGCGACAAACTGAGTCATGGCTGGGCTGTCTACATTTTGAGGCAGGCAAGGTAGTTAGTGATAACGGCAGGAATTTTGTGGCAGCCATAGCCCTTTCAAAACTCAGACACATACCTTGCTTGGCACACACCTTGAACCTGGTGGTGCAGTGCTTCCTCACTAATTATCCGGAGTTAACAGGCAGTGCGAACAGAGGCAGGCCGTAATGCATTTGTGGGAGGATACACGGGCAGGCACTTTGAGGGCAGACATGGAGTTGACAAGTGTGCAGTGGTCGAAGCTGAAAGACCTCTGTAAAGTCCTTAAATGTTTTGAGGAATGCACACGGCTGGTAAGTGCAGACGACGCCATCATAAGCATGAGCATCCCACTTATGCGTCTGCTCATGCAAACTTTGACGCACATCAAGGAGCAGGCGTCTTCAGCCGAGGATGATGAGGAAGAGGAGGAGGGAAAACTTGATGACAGTCAGCCATTGTCTGTTCAGGGAACTGTCGTGGACGAGGTGGAAGAAGAAGAGGAGGAGGAGGATGATGATGAGGATGATTATTTAGGGGAGGAGGATGCTTCTCGTGGGGCAAAAGAAAATGTTGGCGTGGCAAGATCTGGTACTGGGTTTGTGCGTGACTGGAGGGATGTGGATTTGCGTGAAAGTGCTCCTCCACCCAGCACTCGCAGTGCATCATTGACACCGGGAACATTGGCCCACATGTCAGATAATGCCTTGCAGATCCTAAAAAGGGACCCCTGCATTGCCAAAATGATGAACGATGATGACTACTGGTTGGCCAGCATCCTGGATCCACGCTATAAAGGCAAATTCCAAAACATCATGCCGCAGGAGAACCTTTACCTAATATTGGCTAACAAACAAGCAACTCTGGTAAACCGGTTGGTTGAGGCATTCCCAGCACACAGCAGCGGTGATGGTTGTCACACGAGCCGTAGGGGCCAGGGGCAATTTGGAAGAGGTGTTGGTGGTGCACACATCAGAAGTGGCTCACACGACTGGTAATACTGCATTGATTGAAAGTGACAGGAGACAGCACTTGCAAACTATGGTTACAAACTACTTTTCCTCCCATATCGATGTTCTCCCTCACAGGTCATTCCCATTTGACTATTGGGCAGCTAAACTGGACACCTGGCCTGAATTGGCACAATATGCCTTACAGGAGCTCGCTTGCCCAGCTGCAAGTGTGCTATCGGAAAGAGTCTTCAGTGCTGCTGGATCAATCCTGACAGAAAAAAGGACCCGTCTGTCGACCCAAAATGTGGATGATCTAACTTTCATTAAAATGAACCATGCATGTGTTTCCAAGGATTTTGTCACTCCTTACCCTGATGACACATAGGTTGACAGAAAAATGGCTTTCATTGGTCCGCCTCTTCCTGGGACTTGACCAATTTCGCCTTTAGCAGCAGGTGAATGTCCCATATCAACATATGCCATTTTGTAAACCTCCCTAACTGGGCTGCCTCCTCCCCCCATGGCCGGGGTCACCACCTAGCGCACGCAACCGTGCGAGTGCTGTTGCCTTGGACAGGTGGGTGGGCCCACTCTTGGGCGCGGTCACTGGCACAGGGTCCCTCATAGTGCAATCAAGTGTCTCTGACGGTGGGGGTGCACACCCGCCGTCAGACACACCACCGTACTATGAGGGGCCCAGTGCCAGTACCGACGCCCACGAGTGGGCCCCCCTTGCTTGGGCAGGGCCCCAGCATTTGCAATGTTTACCTCTCCCTGATCCTCCGCTGTGTAGTCTGGGCTGTCAAATCCTTCACTGGGACTGCCACTACAAATTTGGTGAACTGATAGAAGATGATGGTTAAGACGTAGCTATGCCCTGTCACGCTGGCCGGGCTCTAGCTTCAGATGATCAATGGCTTCCATTTCTTATGGACGTCGACTCACAGTGACATGCAGTGGTGGTTTATCATCAGCTTTCACAGTTTTCCTGCTCACAGACGTGTGACATTCCAGCGCACATTTTTAAATGTGCCCTCTCATGCCAATCCAAATGAATCGCCTACGGCCTGTGGCTTCTGTCTTTTGCACTCCAAACTTACATGACAGAGCATGATAGGCAGTGAGCACCAGGTTTTCATCTCTCCCTGTGATCAAAATTATATGGATATGAGTAATGGCGATGGGATCAACTGTGCTGCGATACAGCAAGACTTTCTTCACAAAGAAAGGTTTTCGCTGTCTCCACACACTAATTAATTGAGGGTCTGCATCGCCTCTGAGAATTGTGACGGAAGTTTATCCCGTGAATAGGAATTCCTAGATTTATGCAATCACTAGAATTTATGTCAGTAATTGCAAGCATCTCATTTCCTATTGCGGAGAGTCTGGACTGTCTTACTGAGACCGAAATATATATGAAGATTTAAAAATACCACCAAAAGTGGATACTGGTGTACGCTTCAAATACATTTCCTTTTTTCTACTTTTTAGATTGTTGTCTAATCCATACTGAGAACATGGAGATTTTAAATATTTAAACTATGCTATATATACCTGCTATCCAGTGATAATGTACCCTTTCTCAACTTTGTACAAGCTGGTCAAATCCATACTGGGCCTGAGACCGTCTGAGCCTGCCTCCTGATCTATAGACATAGGTTTTTAATGTGTAATGTAAACTATGCTATACATACCGGTAATCCGGTGATACGTTACCCTTTCTCACCATTGTCCAATCACGTCTAATCCATACAGGGCCTGAGACCGTCTGAGCCTGCCTCCTGTTATATAGACATAGGTTTTTAATGTGTAAACTATGCTACATATACACTCACTGGCCACTTTATTAGGTACACCATGCTAGTAACGGGTTGGACCCCCTTTTGCCTTCAGAACTGCCTCAATTCTTCGTGGCAGAGATTCAACAAGGTGCTGGAAGCATTCCTCAGAGATTTTGGACCATATTGACATGATGGCATCACACAGTTGGCGCAGATTTGTCGGCTGCACATCCCTGATGCGAATCTCCCGTTCCACCACATCCCAAAGATGCTCTATTGGATTGAGATCTGGTGACTGAGGAGGCCATTTGAGTACAGTGAACTCATTGTCATGTTCAAGAAACCAATCTGAGATGATTCGAGCTTTATGACATGGCGCATTATCCTGCTGAAAGTAGCCATCAGATGTTGGGTACATTGTGGTCATAAAGGGATGGACATGGTCAGCAACAATACTCAGGTAGGCTGTGGCGTTGCAACGATGCTCAATTGGTACCAAGGGGCCCAAAGAGTGCCAAGAAAAAATTCCCCACACCATGACACCACCACCACCAGCCTGAACCGTTGATACAAGGCAGGATGGATCCATGCTTTCATGTTGTTTACGCCAAATTCTGACCCTACCATCCGAATGTCGCAGCAGAAATCGAGACTCATCAGACCAGGCAACGTTTTTCCAATCTTCTACTGTCCAATTTCGATGAGCTTGTGCAAATTGTAGCCTCAGTTTCCTGTTCTTAGCTGAGAGGAGTGGTACCCAGTGTGGTCTTCTGCTGCTGTAGCCCATCTGCCTCAAAGTTCGACGCACTGTGCGTTCAGAGATGCTCTTCTGCCTACCTTGGTTGTAACGGGTGGCAATTTGAGTCACTGTTGCCTTTCTATCAGCTCGAACCAGTCTGCCCATTCTCCTCTGACCTCTGGCATCAACAAGGCATTTCCGGCCACAGAACTGCCGCTCACTGGATTTTTTTTCTTTTTCGGACCATTCTCTGTAAACCCTAGAGATGGTTGTGCGTGAAAATCCCAGTAGATCAGCAGTTTCTGAAATACTCAGACCAGCCCTTCTGGCACCAACAATCATGCCACGTTCAAAGGCACTCAAATCACCTTTCTTCCCCATACTGATGCTCGGTTTGAACTGCAGGAGATTGTCTTGACCATGTCTACATGCCTAAATGCACTGAGTTGCCGCCATGTGATTGGCTGATTAGAAATTAAGTCTTAACACACAGTTGGACAGGTGTACCTAATAAAGTGGCCAGTGAGTGTATATGTGTTACCCGGTGAAACTGTACCCTTTATCAACTTTCTAGAATCTTGTCGAATCCATACTGGGCCTGAGAACGACTGCCGAGCTGTTAAGCAAGCTACAGCACCTGTGGTTTGGACACGTAATTTTTTGCATTTTTTCAGGAATGCCAGTTAGGCCTAATTCAGGAATTGCGGTTGACCTGCACTTACTGGGAAATCATCGTTCGCGGGGAATAATTGGAATCACAGATCCCCATCACTAACGGTGTTCAGCGGGTTATCTGCACCTGTAAGCGACAAAAGCTGGTCCTTTCAGTGTAGCACGCATGCAGCCCCAGACATGTAACGCCATGATAGACCATGATAGTGCCAGAGCCTCGCGTATCCCTCTAGTAAGCTTGATGCGTACCGCGGGGGCATGCCGGAGTCTCGTTCGTTAACGGAATAAAGCTGACAAATTGCTAGCACAACTACAAATGGACATACCACATCACACACACAATCGACAAAGCTTTCAATGTGTGCATCTTTTCTTGAGGTGGCTTGGTTGTGGTTTCCCGGGTGGAGTCCAATCCACTCCTGGCGGTGCCCTTTTGGACATTCCTTTAAGGTTCAGCTTTGCAATCATACTGCTCCTGGAAAGCAAACACTTTGCCTTCATGGACGCTGTTTGGAGGTTCGTGGGAATAACACCGCCTGATCACCAGTTGGCATAATTTATTGATGGGAAGTCGACGGTATATGATCGTGTTCGATTTCAGAATTTTTTTTTTTTGGTTGGCATTTTACATTTTTATTAAAGCCTTTCTTGACTTCATAAGGGAATGGCAAGCCTATATCTGTGTCTCCTCCACCTCCTCCTTTTACTCCTCCACTTCTTTTCTAAATGTAGTTGCCCTTTTCCATATGAAATTTTTGTCTTCTGAGCATTTTCTCTGCTTTGGGACACCTTTAACCCCTTCACTACCAAGGGTGGTTTGCACGTTAACTACCGGGCCAATTTTTACAATTCTGACCACTGTACCTTTATGAGGTCATAACTCTAGAACGCTTTCATGGATCCCGGTGATTCTGACATTGTTTTCTCGTGACATATTGTACTTCATGTTAGTGGTATAACTTGCGTTTATTTGTGAAAAAAATGGAAATTTGGCAAAAATTTTGAAAATTTCACAATTTTCCAACTTTGAATTTTTATGCCCTTAAATCACAGCGATACGGCACACAAAAAACTTAATACATAACATTTCCCACATGTTTACTTTACATCAGCACAATTTTGGAATCAAAATTTTTTTTTGTTAGGAAGTTATAAGGGTTAAAAATTGACCAGCGATTTCTCATTTTTGCAACACCATTTTATTTTTAGGGACCACTTCACATTTGAAGCCACTTTGAGGGGTCTATATGATAGAAAATACCCAAAAGTGACACCATTCTAAAAACTGCACCCCTTAAGGTGCTTAAAACCACAT